>NW_023495280.1:0-1428411 GCF_904425465.1 Colossoma macropomum | reverse complement strand
ATTAAGATGTAAACAGGGTCATTCAGAGTGGTTTGGTGTGAAATATTTTGTTCTAGAGAAACTTATCAAGTCAGAATTTTTCACAGAGGTGATGATAGGAACCAGATGTCCACCACTAAAGGTTCCCTCACAGAACATTATTACATGAAAAGATCAGGAAGATGTTGCATGATGTCTGAGACATTTTTTATGATAGTTCTGAGAAGATATTGGCCTGAAATATATTTTTATAGGAGTATATGCAGGGCGTTGTGAGGCAAAATAGCCCCCAAAGAAAATTACCACGCTTTTACAATCATCTACATTACATATAAAAACTCAGAAGACACGTAGGTTCACTGGTGGTATTGGATTGTAAATAAAATGGCTATTTTTGTGTTGTAGACATGGCAACCCTTGGTTTCTGTCACCACCACTGTGAAGAAATCTGAGTCTCTACAGTGAACCATTTCACACCAAACCACTCTGAATGACTTTCTTTACATCTCAAAAATATAAATGCTTCTTTTCAAAATGTGATCAATCTCCCACCCTTGGATGAAAGCCCCTGAGCAAGTAACAGAACATTTGAAGTATTTCATGGTAAAATACATAATTGTGGTCTTTAAACAGTTACATATTCTTCAAATTAAGCTTCCCAAATCCAGGCTGGAGAACCTTCCAACAAAAGCCTTCTGAGTCATGGTGCATTTGTGGCCTACATGCCATGCTCTAATCAGCCACCAGCTTTTACACCCTGATCATCCAGACTGTGCAGGTCCTATAAATAGTCTCCACACAATGTTTAGCTACGGAGGCAAACATCATAATGAACGCACCCAGTGAACTCGATGCTGTGTGACATTATTAATAGATTCTGAGGTCATGATAAAAAAAAACAACGCTGTATTAAAACCTCTTGTGATTCGACCTCATCAGGCACACAGTGATTATGAGTAATCATATATGTTTATGACCTCAGGCTGCTATTACACTCTAAAAATTGCTGGTTTGTTTTTTTTCTACCCAAAAAAGCCTTTTGGGTCATTTACACAGTGCTGGGTAGTTTTCAGGTAGCCCAGCTGCTGGGCTAGTAGCACTATCACAGTAATAACCCAGATGATGGGTACATTTCAGATAATAGTAGATAACCAGGTTACAAATTGAAGCTTGGACATGGAAACAAGTGCAACATTTGCAGGCAAATTTTGAATTGGTTTGAGTGTGTGAAATCAAGCGCATGCCCACCAGCACCTCATTTACATTTCATTTAAAAGGAGCATGCCCTAATTCATGAAGATGTTTCAGTAGGGAGCAAAGTGACAGCATTGGCTTGTGAGCCAATGGCCATGCTAGTAAGTGGAGTTTGAGGTCGAGCAGTGACTGCACTGCTCTCCCTACTGACCAAATTTGACAGCATTACATTTACAATGACTGGAAAGAATAAAATGTGAAATAAACAAAACATCTTAGGTTTTTTAAGATAGTAGAATGATGTGATTGTGTAGCATGCTTATTTTCCTAAAATAACATAATAAAACACTGTATTATGGCAGTATATGACTGTGGGCAAAGTCAATAATATAAAACAAAAGCACAGTGTAATATGTCTTTAAATAGAACATGGAGTAGTTGTAGCATTTGTTTATCCCAATATGCATGTAAAATGTACTGGATTGTCATGTGCACAAATTATTATTATGTTGTTATTTTCATATTATCATTTGTATTATGCATGATATTTAGAATAGTTTTAGTTAGTTTTTTTAGATTAAGTGACCCTTATTAGTCAAGCAACAGGGAAATTTCACATCCGCAGTCTAACCCATCCGTGCAGTGAAACCCCACACACACACTAGGGGGCAGTGAGCACACTTGCCTGGAGCAGTGGGAAGCCCTATCCGCAGTGCCCGGGGAGCAGTTGGGGGGTAGCTGCCTTGCTCAAGGGCACCTCAGTCATGTACTGTCGGCTCAGGGGATCAAATCGGTGACCTTCCAGTCACAAGGCTGGTTCCCTAACCTCCAGCCCACAACTGGCCCCAAAGCATATGGAAATGCATGTTCATGCAAGGTTCATTTTCCAATCAGATTTGACTGTACACAACTTTGATGAAGGTATTGCATTTATGTGATTAGAGTAAAATGAATCCAATATGCATGATGCGGACAATGCACGATGATTCAAAAGATCTTCCACAAATATAGGGATGAGGATGCATGTTATTAATTTGTGCATTACTTATTTGGTTGAGGATTTGCTGGCACGTAAAAATAGCTGTGAGTTTTGGAGAGACGCCACAATGAAGATGCTACACATACATCCGCCTACTATCCCTAATTACGAAAACAGTGTCGGAAACCACATAAGCACATTTATTTCATATTATGTAATGACTTGGGTCGAAGCAAGTGTGGGACAATTTAGGCATGTAGTTTTTGACAATGGTAATGCTAATGCTAATTAGTGCAGCATAAGCCTTTACCACTTAGCTGCATTAGTGCAAAACTAAAGAAGCAAACTACAGACACTGGCTGATCAATGACATTTGGAATGAGAGTAAAACACACCCTTTAAAAGATGTTTCTTTAAGGGTTCTTTAGCAAAGACTATGGTTCTACATAGAACCATGAACACTCAAAGAAGCATTTGCATGCTGAAAGGGTTCTTTGTATGGTGATGGAAAATGTGTTGTATATGGTTCTGTATAGCATCAAAAATGATTCTGCTATTGTTGCAAACTTGAAATAACTATAGCAGAACACTTTTGGTGCTATACACAACCATTTTCAAAAAGGTTATATTTAGAACCATATACAACATCCATCAATCTGAAGAAACATTTCACCATGCAAAGAACCCCTTAAGCATGCGAGTGTTTTTTTGAGTGTTCATGGTTCTATATAGAACCACTGTCTTCACTAAAGAATCCTTGAAGAACTATTGTTTTTAAGAGTGTAGCATACATTTGAGCTATTGCCCTAAATATACACCAGATCCTGAGGGGAAAATCACAATACAATTGAACCAGCAGTGAAAGCACACTAAAAATATCTTTCTCATGTGACAAACTCAAGCCAGCAAGTTCTAAAAACATCTGGTCTTCTCACTTGTTCCTACATATGTTTCTCAAGTGCACTTTGAGTTGAATCACAGGTTTTCTCTTATTGCTCACTCTCTTTCCTATTAAGCTAACAGCTGTAGGTTTCTATTCCAGAGGATACCAGCATTTTTCCTTGCCTTTTAATATATGTAATTCATGTAACCACAGGTGGCTGAAATGCCCATCACTCCAGGAGTAAAAGTTGGGATGGAACAGCATTCCAGCTTAGATTTAGAAATCTACACAATTGTTTTTAAACCATGTGCATGAACCAGGGAGGTGTTGAATACACCTTAGGTCCAGCCTACAGGCCATTTAGCTGATGGAAAGTCAAAGCGCAGCAGGCTCTGACCGCGTACGCTCCACGGTAACAACCTGTGCAGCAGTCTGTCTGTGTCTTCAGAAGGTAAACACAGCTAACAAACACCACAGTCCATAATAAAAGTGCTTGTTTGATTACTAGTTCCCTCAAACCTTAGTGCTAGTGTGTAGCCTATGTGATGTAATTATTATATAATTCATGTGTTTGTTGAAATTTTCAGTAATTGAGCTCATTAGCCAATGCAACCCAAAAGCGGGAATGATGATTGATACTCAGCTAATTAGCCTGCTAATGTTAGAATATGAAATACAGTCACATCCAAAAGTTTGAATACCTCTGGTCAAATGATATGTTTTGCTGTAATCTATAAGTAGAAAAGAAAGTAGAAAAGAATACATAAAAGGTACCATAACTTTTGCACAGGCCACATTTTATGTTCAACCCCCCCCCCCATGTGTTAAATTCGTTTTAACACGTCTCTTCTTTTCAAATCAACAAAAACATGAATAAAAAAAACAAATTAATTAAATAAAATAAAAAAAAACAAGTACTGTCATTGGCCTCTGATGGTTCTCTGTCTTGTTGAAAGGCTTGTTTGGTTCCATTAACCTTTAAGAGATGTAATGATGTTTGTTCAATCCCTGAAAATTCACACCTTATTACATACTAAGTCCTATTATTCAGTAACTACAGGGACTTCAATGCAAAATAGTTGAGCTATTCTTATATTATAGAAAGGTGTCATAAAACTGGCCTTTTAAGGGGTTAACGTTTAAAAAATGTCTGTGCCTTCACAACCCAATTCTGTTATGTATTTTCAAATCCCTTCTTCCAGTCTATTCTGAATAAACTGCCCTGGTCCCTGTTTATTTGTATGAGAAAAAAAATAATAAATAGGTTTTAGGACTGAGGCCTAAGTTGAGATTAAACTGATTTATTTGCAGCAATCAGTCAAAAGTACTGTTGCTGGCAACATGTGGAATTTAAGTGGTTTTGCTCTTTGAGCTTTAGCCAAAAAAAAAGTCAAGCTTTCAGCTTTTGACTTTACCAGAAAAAATCTGCCCTATTCTTTTGAATGAAAGAAGTGCACATTTGTCCACCACTGTGAAAAATTCTGACTTGGTAAGTTTCTCTAGAACAAAGTATTTCACACCAAACCACCCTGAATGACTCTATTTACATCTTAATCATTTAACTGTGCAAAAAGTGCAAGTAAAAAGTGCACATTGACACATTTACTGGTTGATTAAAAATTACTCATGATAATAAAATGTCCTGTTCAGTCAAAGGAATGGAAAGAAAAGCATAAAAATATGAATGCATTAAAGTCTTTTTGTGGTGGCACCACAAAAATGCAATACAGCCAAATGTTTCAGACTACCTTCAGCACAGGAGTCTAAAGGGGAAAGTCACCAAACTTTTAAGCATAAGAGATTCTATTACTATTCTTTTTATTATTATTATTATTATTATTACTACTACTACTACTACTACTACTATTATTATTCAATATACATGCCCATTTTGAATTTGATGCCAGCAACACATTTCTAAGAAGTTGGGACGGGGGCATGTTTACCACTGTGTTGCATCACTGATTCTTTTAACAACACTCTGTAAGTTTTTAGGAACTAAAGAGACCAACTGCTGTAGTTTTGAAAGTAAAAAGTTTTCCCATTCTTACTTGATATGAATTTCAGCTGCTCAAAAGTTCAAGGTCTCCTTTGTCATATTTTTAATTTTATAAAGCACCAAATGCTTTCAATGGGTGACAAGTCTGGGCTACACACAGACCAGTTTAGCACCTGGACTCCTTTACTACAGAGCCATGCTGTTGCAATACATGCAGAATGTGGTTTGACATTGTCTTGCTGAAATAAGCAAGGACTTCCCTGAAAAAGACATCATCTGGATGGCAGCATATGTTCCAAAACCTGTATATATCATTCAGCATTAATGATGCCTTCACAGATTATGTCACCCATGAGATGTGTAATGGCATGCACCCCAAACATCATGGTTGTTGGGTTTTGAACTGTGTGCTGATAACAAGCTGGATGGCCCCTCTCCTCTTTAGCCCACAGTTGGCATCCATGATTTCCAAAAAAGAATTTCAAATTTGGATTTATTGAACCACAGGACACTTTTCTCCTTCATCTCAGTCCATCTTACATGCGTTTCTGGATCCTGTATATATATTTTCTTCTTTGCATGGTAGAGTTTAAACTTGCATCTGTGGATGTAGCAACAAACTGTGTTCACAGACAATGTTTTTCGGAAGTGTTTCTGAGCCCATTCAGTGATTTCCAATATATAATCATCTGTGTTTTTAATGCAGTGCTGTCTGAGGGCCTGAACAGCACAGCCAGACAATGTTGGTGTTCAGCCTTGTCCCTTTGAATACATCTCGATTCTCTAAAACTTTCAATGATATTATGTACCGTACATGATGAAATCCTCAAGTTCTTTGTTATTTCATATTGAGAAACATTATTCTTGAAATGTTGCACTGCTTGCCCACACAGTCTTTCACAGAGTGTTGAACTCCTCCCCATCTTTATTTCTGAAAGACTCAGACTCTCTGGGATGCTCTTCTTATACCCAATCATGTTACTGACCTGTTGCCAATTAACCTAATTCTAAGTTTTTTTTTTACACAGATTTACCCATTTTTGTTGCCTGTGTCCCAACATCTTTGAAATGTGTTGTTGGCATCAGTTTCAAAATGGGCGTATATTTTTCAAAAATTAAATACAGGATTAAAATAATTTGCATAGCATTGCAGTTTGTTTTTATTTGCACAGCATCCCAACTTTTTTTGGAAACGGGCTTGTAAACAAAGTTGTTAATTGCATTGTAGAGAAACTTGATTTTATGTACAATAGTGGTGATAGGAACCGGAGGTTGCAATGTCTACAATATGGCATTGTTTTTATCCAAATTTTCTAGTGAACTAAGTTTTATTTGTAATGTTAAAAATGGTAAAATCTTTTAGTTTTAGTTTTCTATGTGAGCATTTTAATAGAATCCTGCATGTGCCTCGGCCTTTTCAGGCATTAAACATGTATCTGTTTCTTACTGTAAACAATAGTAAACAATTCTGTTGTAAATAACAAGTTTCTCTAGAATGACAATTTCACATAAAACCACCATCTTTTTTGAATAATTGGTGGAATTCCTCTTTAAAGTGAAAACCTTAAATTTTGACAACTACCCTCATTGTTGACAGCTGTCAAACACAAATTTCCAGTTATCAAGCAATGCTGATTAGTTGCATTCACAATGTATTTCAAATGGAAATGCATTAGTCCTTCAGAGGATTAATCTATAGCCTGCAGGACGAGCTGTATGAAAATCAAGCCATGTATCCAGGAGGTTGTTACCCAAAGAGGTACTTGAGTTTATGTGTTGTGTAATGAAAGTGATGGCATGCTGAGTTCCCTAATTAATTTGTGTTTATTAAAAGGATATTTTTTTTCTTGTGATTTATTTACATGTCTCAAAGCGATGAAATTTAAAGTGCTTGAACAAGAGAAGTTTTGACACTTTTAAATCACAAAGTGGATGATTTAGCTTATCATATGTTCTTAAGTTTATACAAAGCATTAGAGGCATAGATCACATATTAAAGAATAGAAATGGTTGTGTATGGAACACACATTAAGCATATGAACTGTTAACCAGATATAAATTATGTATGCACAGCTGAGAGAGTTTAAAGACAAGTTTGATCAAAAAAGTGTTGTCTATAGGCAGTTAGCATTAAGAACATGGATTTTGAAATAAGGCATATCCCTTAAAGTAAATGGGAATCAGAAATTATAACGCATTTTCTCTCCATGCTGTGACATATTCTCATGTGAAATGCAGCATCTTAGAGCTAGCTGAGCATTGGCTGGATGGCAGGTGTGGGTGGTAGGAGAGGGAGGTAAAACATGATATTATTGGTAAGTATTAGTGATGCACTAAAGTAAAAATTTTTGGGTGAAACCAGAAATAATGGGACAAAAAAAAAGAAACAAAAACATGCAACAACCAAAATATATAAACAGTTTTTATGACATAAACTCCAGCATGGTCAACAAAAGGGAGCGGTTGGCCATTCAAGACAATGAATTCCATTACTGTTTAGTGATTTTCTGCACTTTAGCTGTGGGTTGTAATTTTTTGAGTCATTTTAAAGGCTGGCGTCGCCATCTTTTCTGCTTCTGTTGTTTTGCTGTATTCTGCAGAGCGTTATCGAGTCATGTTTTCATGTGCTGTCATACCTGCAGTGGAGAAGTTCTTGGTTGCTGTACCTCCTCTGGATACTGGGCCTAATTCTAACCTAGCCTGTCTATAAAGAGTGAAATAGTTCCACATAGCTGATATTTTCACTGTTGATCAGCTACTGCCCAAACTGTTTGAACACACCTGCACTGACTGATGAAGGAGACCGAAGGAATCAAAGAGCATTTTTTTATTACTATTTAGCATTTTTATTACCATTAAAATTAGTTTTCACTCTTTTTTTTTCTTTAGGCTGAAATGTGGCAAAATGGCAAAAAAAAATTGTTGTATAAAATTTCAGCACATCCCTAATGTTATTTTTCCCTGCTTGCTGGTGCACAGTGATATAATCAAAACTCACAAGACATTTTTTAGACAAAAGTGGCTACCATTTAATCAAAAATTACAGCAAAACAAGAATTTTGACTTTAAATTTTTTGGTATGATGAATCATGCTCAATATGACCAAAGACATGAACTAACAAAATAAGACAAGTTGACCCTAAATAGGGATATAGAGTACATACAGTTGCTAATAGTAAATGAAAGCCCACAGTCACTAAAGTTAACATTAAGAAAATATAGTAAATTAAGTGGTTAGACATATTGGTTGACATTTTTGAGCAATCTAAAGGAAATAGAGTAGAGATGTAGATATGATGCATAGACTGCTTTTGTTACTGTGTTTTTAAGACTGATTTATGCAAACAACCCCTGTGCTGTCTGCCTTGCATTCATTGAGCAGACTAGGCAGAAACGCTCCTTATAACTTTAGATTAAACGACTGTAGCCTGAATAGCCAACTACATGTAAAGACAAATGAATTCATATAGATATGGATGCACATATGACTGTAGAAACTTACATACTACATCAAACTCTTATTTTAAAAAAGTGAGGAATATTCAGTTTTCCATGAGCTAAAAGTAAATGAAGCCTGGGAAAAAAAGAATATGATATTATGGAGGAATTTCATTTATTGTTTATTTTCTGATTAATTAAATGGTTAAGATGTGTGGTGAAGTCATTCAGAGTTGTTTGATGTGAAATGTGCCATTCTGCAAAAAGTTCAGAATCAGAATTCCCCACAGTGGTGGTGATAGGAACCAGACATCCACCTCTAAAACCTGGCTGAGGCATTAGGCTATTGTTATCCACATTCGCATCTCTGACCAAACTTTTTCCTCATAACAGAGATATTAATTCATGGGATTGTTATCGTGCAAAAGGTAAATATTCAGAAATAAACCCCACAGTCCTCAGTGGGAACATGCTAAATGCTAAATTAGCCAACTATGTGGTGTGGGGTTTCATTCTACTGCAGTGTATTAGTAGACATTTCATTAATCAGACATTTTGCTTCCCATATGGGTGTGGAGGTCATAATGCCAGTGTACTTTCCTCTGTCCTCTTGTTGTCCTCCCTCAATTACTCCCTGGCCCTTCCTTTCATAATCTGTCTTGTTCAGTTTGTGTTTTCCTTGCCCTGTCCCCTGTCTTTCTGCTCACTCTTCCTTTTTCCTTCCTCCCTTTCCCCCTCTCAGTATCACCTTGGTTTAATTAATCTGCTCATCTCGCCCGCTAACACTAGCAATCTCCCCTATCTTTGCACGTTCAATTCCAGCCAGCTCTTTCCCCACTTATCTGCCATGACCAATCCTCAGGAGAACCATCAAGAACCCCCAAACTCCCTAAAATAATCACGCCCAAGCAAGCAGCATCTCCCAAGGACTCACACACTCCCTCCATAATGGTGGCTCAGCATCACGCTGAAGGATGTCTTAATAATCTGCAGGCCATGTCCTCTTCTGCATATCAATTCCCTCCTCCAGTGGACTACCCCCGGGTCGACAAGGTTGTTCACCCTTAGCTCTTCTCTGACTCACTGCTTCTCAAAAATACTCCCTTCCACTTCAGGCCAAGGTTGGACCCTCCTCCGCACTGTAACAGCTCTTGCGGGAAATGATAAAAACCATCAGAGGTAATTGTTTGCCACGCCGCAGCACTACGAAACAACGGACTGAAATGAGCTTCGGAGGAGTGCAGATTAGCAGGAGGATATTTTTACCCTAGCATTATATATTCTGTTTGATGCTTCAACATACTGTTATCCTTTCTTTACACCTTGCTGTTCTGGATGTATTTATTAACCCTCCTCGCTCCTCATGGCATATAAGCCTTGAAACACCTCTTACATTTTGTTTATTTCTTGCTCACAACTCACTAATATATAATTTTTGTCAACAGTCTGGATTCAACTTTCAATCATTGAGGAATTCCATGTATTGTTCAGAATTTCTGCTTAATTAAATGGTTAAGATGTAAAGTAAAGTCAGTCAGAGTTGTTTGAACTGAAATGTGCCACTGTACAAAAACGTGCAGAGTCAGAATTTTTCACAGTGGTAGTGATAGGAACCAGACGTCCCCCATCTAAAATATCCTCCTACAAAGAGAGTTATTACATGAAATGGTTATAAATACGCTGCCTGATGTCTGAAAATTTTTACAGTAGTTTTGAGAAGATTTTGGCCTAAAACATATATATATATATATTTTTTTTTTTGGGGGGGGGGGTTATCATCATCAACATTCCATATAAAAACTCAAGTGCTCAAAAAGTCAAGAAGATATGTGTAGGACCACTGGTGGTTTTGGATAGTAAATAAAATGGCTATATTTGTGTTGTAGACATGGTGACCCCTGGTTCCTATCACCACCACTGTAAAGAAATCTGAGTCTTTACAATGAACCATTGTTAATTTACAAAATTGAACATATTTTGAAAAACAATTAAACATAAAATGTGCCCTGTTCAAACATTATGGTACAGTTTATATTTTATCCAATATATTAAACTCAGCATGTTTTGTGTCTGCCTTTTTAAGCTACTTCTCTCACAATGTCATGGGTCATCTAAAGAGTACTAACTGCCCATGTGAACTGACAAACACCCACAATTGGGCGAAAGTGCTGTATTTGACCTCTGTAGGTGACCAAGCTTTGCCAGTCAAAGATCACCAATGGCATCAAAGCTTGGGCCAAAAGACTTCACAAAAGCTTGAGTCCAGTGACAAAAGGCACCAGGGATTTCACAGCCCTTAAGTTGACCTTTTTCTCAGTAATCACTACACCGTTAACCTTGATTTTACAGAGGCTGCACCAGTTCACCATGAGCTCCTAAATAGCTTGTTAAGTCAAAACATTCACACAATGCTGCCTTCGTGTGAATTTAGAATGAAAACCAAATGAGATCTCCTGAGGACAGTCTCTTAGGCATACTTCTCAGCACTTGAGAGTTTTCAGCCATGAAGATGTTAAAACAGCGGAATAATTAATCATTGACAAGCCTTTTCTGTTCAGCCTTAATTACAACAGAGTTACTTAATGTTGCGTTCATTGAGACTTTTGGTCAGTTAGTTCACTGCTGTATGTGGATGACATGGAAGAAAAGATACATTTACAGCATACAACATTTTTCATTTCATTTTTCACATTTTTTCAGGACACATTTTCTATATTTTCTGAACATCCCTTGTCCTACAATGTCTCCATATCAGACTGCCAGTTGGGAACTGTAATGTATAGTTACAACGATTTTTTATTCTCCATGGTGTCTGAGTAGGCACAGCCAAGCAAGCTTTTCCATTGGTCAGTATTTCAGGAGCTAGAATGAAAGCCTAATGTGTCAGACCAGCCACCAACACAACCATTTACATTTTGATATACACTGAGTGGGACTCATTTTACAAGATGAAATATCTTTCTAGGCTTTCATTATGCATAACGTCTACATAACTTATAAAATTCTACAGCAACTCACGGCATGCAAGCAGCTGGGCTTCAGGCTGTACTATTAAAATATTGTTGCCACCTATTGGATATATTCTGAACTCCAATAACAAACCCAAACACTTAAAATTTTGGTGCATTCTGAAACTTAAAAAAATACTGGTTTTAAGGTGGTGTTTGGAAGAAGTATTCAAGAATTCAGAAATGCCAAATATTCAAAGCTTCAAATGCTAAAACGCTGTTTGGTCCAGTTCTAAGTCTAATTTAAATCATCATTTATCAATAAGTTTTATGTACATTTTAAGCAATTATTTGTCTCCTGACACTGAGAAGACCTGGGAAGTGGGCTGTTGGAGTCTTCTCAGGGCAGGCTAAGCCTATCCATACCGCCCCTTAACGCCAGGCTTGGCTGCCATCCCGCCATATGATCAGAGCAGCGGAATGAAATGTGCAGTGAAAGTAACCAATCAGCAATCAGGGTAGAGGTCTGAAGGCTGACCGAGCAATCAGCAGCTTGGAATCATTATCCAAACCATTTTCAGTGTCCATTTGGATCTTGTAAGCAGCGCTTTCTAAAGAGGCGTTCAACCAGCAAATGAGCAAATCACAGCAGAACTGCATAATAAGTCAATGTACATTGTAAAGAGGGGTACAGTGGCCCACTGAACTGCCCCAGACTTACCAAACACCCATTATAAAAGCAAACAAACATACCCCAATCCATAACAGCTCCATCATCTCACTAAATACAGCTACAAATACATGCAGGGCATACACGGATCAATACATCACTGCACGTAACTTGCGTACATGAATTAAAATCATAAGGAAATGGCCACAGTGTCAATAACCTTACCATCAGCTAGCACTGACAGTGGTTTTTGTCATTACAGAATGAAAAGCCATGTCGAGCACATTTCACAAGAGTGTCTTCCACATGCTTGAATCTTTTATTTAGTTAGTTTTCAAGATCTAGGACTACGATCTAAGATGCAGCAGCCATCAGGCTGTCTAATGAAAGTGATAAGGCTCAATAGCATTACAAGTGTTCCTGTTGTATTAAATGATCAGTTGTGGGCTTATAGAAGCTGCTGTGGGTGTGGTTTCCAACTATAATTGTTAACTGTTCAATTTGCACGTCTACTTCTGGCCTATATCTCCTAGAAGGTTGAACTGCAAGGTGACTTTATGTAGATACGGTAAAATTACAGATTGGTAGTAGTACATGTGATTTGATCATGTTATAACAGAAATATTCCTTAGTAATTATGTAAAAGCTGCTCAAATTTTAAGCTGCTATTGAATGGGTGGTTGCCAAGATGTTGATAGGTCATTGAAATGGTATCCCAGGTGGTTGCTAAGATGTCGCTACGTTGTTGGTATGTTAACCCAGGTCGTTGCTAATGTGTTGCTATGTAATACTATGCTATGTATGCTATGTGAGAGATATTCTTTATGACATAATTTGGAAGATTAGATTAGATTAGATTAGATTAGATTGGAAATTTCTGAACATTCTGCCATTCTGAACAATTGTCTTTAAACTAATACTGTACAAAAAACATACCTTCAATCAGTGAAAAAAATCAGAAAAGAAAGTCAAAAAAACTCTCTTGGAAAAACATCAGTGTATACAAATGATACCATATTACACGTGTAAATACATAACAGAAACTGTACATCTAGCAAGACACATTTACATGTGTTTACATGAGTAAAACCCAAAGCTGATACAGGTGTATTTACATAAGCTATACTACTGTAATCCATCTGTAATAGGGAATTCATTACCATTATTGAATGTATTGTTAATGTGCAACTATACAGTTATTGGACACAGTTAAAGTGCCTAAATCACATAAAATCAAAATTCCCTTTTTTTTAATAAGGCTGCTTTAAGCTCATTCTTTCCGTGATGTCACTCATTTACATTTATCCACCTATTCAGCCTACAGCAGTTTTAGCCCCACTTTAATCACAGTGAGGTTATAAGGAGTGTTTCAGTGCTGACTGCTTTTTGAATGGGGCATGACAAAGAAGAGCCAATCAGAGCAGAATTCATTTACATATATCAATCTTAAAGGCACAGCAGCAAGGTCTGTTTAACTGTAAGGGATAACAAAAGGTCGGAAAACGGTTATGTAAAAATGAATTATTACCATTTTGGTACATAAAACAACACAAATAAGAGATAAGTGGACCTCAAGGGGAAAAAAACAATACAAAAAAAGTAGGATGAAGGCCTTTTAATATAAAGTATAATAGAAAGATTTGTTTTTACAGTGTAAAAAAGAAATTTCAGGGAAAGTTTCAGGACAGCCCACTGCTGACTTTGTTAGCTCTTTCCATCCTCCCCTCTTTTATTAATTTAACTAATTAAAGTAAGCAATGAGGAGAGTGAGCGAAGATCATTTGAAAAGTACTGACGTCTTCTCAGCGTGAGGGCGCCGTGTTGCTCTCAGAGAGTTGTCAATTCGGCACAACAGCTCTAATTTGGTCAGCGGCGGGCGCTCCAGGATGCTTTGTTCCAGGTTTTTAATTGGCATCACAGCGGCAACGTGAGAGCCATTAGCAGGAGAAGCTGAGGGTGAATCCGCAGCGCAAGATGGGAGAGCACATTAGCTTGATAGGGTGTCATAACTAGGTTTCATGGCTGACGGGCAGGAATGCATACTCACTTGCATGGTGTTTGATTAAACGTGTGCTTTGCTGAAGAGCCACAGTTTTCTCCAGAATTTCTTTTCACTGTAGGGCAGCATCTTGTTTTTAACCATTGGAGTTCAGTTATTGCTGGTGATAACAAAAGCATGGTGTAATTTTATATTAGGCATTTCTGACTCGTAGCTCACTGAAACAAGTGAACATAATCTGAAAATGACAGCATATGACATCTGCTCTGCTATGTTTATGAGAGGGTTTTGTCAATGTTATGTAGCAGTGTTCAAGTAAAGTGTTGCCCATTTAGTGTGGTCATCTCCACAACTAAAACCTTCGCTTTATCCAATTATCATTGTTACAGTAACAATAATTTCCACTACAATTCTATGGGATTTGCAGCATTATGTTTGCAACAAGCTAACGGTGGTGTACATTCACTTTCTTACATCGGATTTAATTCTACTTGTGACAGTAGTGACATACATACAGCCATTTGAAGCATGTAAAAAATGCTTCTTTAATATAAATCATTCAGTAAATGCTATATGTGCTTAGATTTTAGT
Organism: Colossoma macropomum; assembly: GCF_904425465.1. Classification (NCBI taxonomy): domain Eukaryota; kingdom Metazoa; phylum Chordata; class Actinopteri; order Characiformes; family Serrasalmidae; genus Colossoma; species Colossoma macropomum. The sequence continues at coordinate 1,413,731 of NW_023495280.1, read as the reverse complement.
ATTTTGCTAAATTTAAGACCAATGATTGTGTAAGACACAACATCAGACGCTTCCATGGGTTTACATCATTTAGTTTTTTTTACAATACAATAAAGAAAACACATGATTTATTTGACTTTCTATTCTAAACTGTACATGCCTTATTTAAATATTACGTTAACTGTTAGCGTTGTGTTCATTTAAAGTCATGTTGTTGACAAGTAATTCTTAAGTAATGGTCATGGTCATGACACTTTAACGTATTAAGCCTTTGAAGTAAGTTACATGTTTACATATTTTAAATGGATAATAAGCAGTGACAAACCATGAGTATTGAGGTTAGGCCTTTTGTTCAGCCTTAAATATCAGTCCAGTCCATTAAAACGATTGCGATGTTACTAATTAATATAATGTTTAAGGCCTTGAGTCCAGATCCTGGAGGCCTAACCAATGGTAGAGACTGCTTGGCTGTATCTGCCCAGATAACATGGAGGAATTTTTTTGAAGATTTGGACCCTGTCGTTTCCAACCAATCATTAATGAAATGCCAGCTGTACTACAATACTTGCAGAATTTAAATACAACAAGCATGCCGATGCTATTAAATTAAAATGAGCTAAAAAATTACCAATGTGTTTTCAGTTCCCAGAAATCCTTAGGCTTAGGAAGCCCTGAATGTTATCCACACATAATAAGTAGTACATGTTTAAAGTATCCCTCCCCACCCTGCTTACCATGTAACAAAATAAGCTTAAAATCATGATGTCAGTCCAACAGACTGGCTGGAACCACTGAGCATCAAGATGCGTCAATCCATTCGGTCGCACCATCCTGTCACGCACTGTCAGCACTGAAATTCGGCAGGTGCAACATCTGCTGTTGGTATAAGCCACGTATCATTGAGGTCTGCAAAGAAAAGTGACACCTCTAACACAATGAACAATGTAATAGCATTATTCCTCACCATATTAAATGATATATCAAACCCAAGCACGGGCACAGATGGACTTCTCAGCTTCAGGGGGCCAAGCATCTGGTGTGTCTGACAGGTGGCTGGAGCCACTCCAGGCATGAAGGAGCCTTGGGTGGGCCGGGGAACCTGCCGACGTCTGGGGGTTAGCAGCGAGAGCTGCTCGGTCTGCCTCCTCCGCAGTCGTCTGGTGGTCTGCCAGGGTGTTGTCACCTCTCCAGGTCCAAAAGAGGTTTGAGGCCGCTTGGCACTTCCAGGTCACAGCTGGCTGTGGCGGTCACACCTGTCGGCATGCTGTCACCCTCTTGGCCTGCTGGAGGCCAGGATGCCTCAGGCATGCCAAATGGGTCTGCGAGCTGTGCGGCAAGTGTATTGTTAGGGTTCTTAAAATCGAGGAGTAGGGCTTTGTTTGTTGATGTTCTTGGAAAGCTTTTGGATGCTAACACGAATGCCCTCATGCCTATTAGCTCAGTTCAAATGAATTTATCTCTGCTCAAACCTTAGGACAAAAGGAAGGTGTAATTATATATGAATTATTTTTTCCTCATAGCTCAGTGAAACAAGCAAAGGAATCCTGTTGAAGGAGTGGATTCTTTTTATCAAAATCGAATTTATGTTTGTAAACAGAAGGGATCCTCTCTTCTTTATATTTATTTGCAATGCTCTTGTCATTTCTTGACCCTGAAAAATGTGGAAAATGATGAATCTAGAATAGACTTATAGTTACATACTAATATCAGTATAACTCACCTTTCAAGGTTTAATTAAAAAGACACATGTGATTGCTATTGTTTGTCATAAATGTCCTTCAACTGAGTGGTTTGATCTTCACAGAGGTGGTGATAGGAACCAGGGGTTGCCATGTCTACAAAACAAATATAACCATTTCATTTAGTATAACCCTAACCTACACGTCTTCTGAGTTTTTATATGGAATGTTGATCATGTCATCACAACTGTGAACAATTCTGACCCAGTAGATTGGTACATCTCCTGTCAGCCCACTCTGAATGGCTTCATTCACATCTTAATGATTTGATTATGGAGGATTTATTTTAAAAATCTAGAAAATTTCATTTTAAGAAGCTTTATTTTCATATTATTTTTGTGCGTCCAAACTGTTCCTGTAAGCCCGGAATCAAATATGTAGCTTAGCTAATGGGCTAGCTGTTTAGGGAATTTACATATACATCAATGAGAAATAAGGTTTTAAAAATCACAAATTTTTATAAAATTGTATTAAAAACGGAGATGATGTGCATTTCTATTTGCATTTTTATGTGCATGTTTATTTGCATTTATAGCTAGGTGCAGTTTATATCTTAAATATAGTTAGTGTCATCAAAGCATTTGGCATTGCACTACAAAGGTCACTTGGGGTCTTCTTTATGACGTAATGGCCTGACCCCTCTTGTTTAAAAGCATGTAAAAACAAAAGTTCTTTGTTTATGATTGTGCCCCCTGACATATGAGGAAGTAAGAAGTAACAGACACAAGTTTTTCAGTGAGTTGAGTACTATTAAAGTTGCCTTATTTTGCAGCATTTTTTTTTCAAGAATAAAATTGTGCTGAACTGTTTTATTTAGAACCTTATATAACATAATTACCTTTTTTTTGATAATTTACTTAATCAATATGTGGGTTTGGATAGTTGCACAACTTGATATTTTTAAACTTTTGAAGGCAAAAAGAAAATTAATTTTGTATGGATTCACTGAAAACTGTTTCACATTAAGAGGTATTGTTAAATAATTTGCACTTACATTGCATAATTTACATTGTTTGTACCTGGATGAATGAAAAATTTACCTGCACGGAACCTTTATTTCTAACTGCAGTTAGAAATAAAGGTTCAGAAATCTGCAGTTCAAAGTTCAGTCTTAGAAGTTAATTTTTCTGACTCTCATCATCCAAGTAATCCCAAACACATTCAGTGCTGTTGAGGTCTGCACTCCTGGGTTGTCAGTCCATTGTTCTGAGAACACCAGCAGCTTCTTTGTTTGATGACCTTTTCTCAGTAAGAGCTTCTTGACAGCTACACATCCTTTCAGAACCATAGCATTGAGCTGTCTTCTCACAGTGGAAGGATGGACAGAAACACCTGTAGATTTTTTTAGATCTGAAGCAAGAGTGGAGCTTGATCTTCTTCTCTCTCTCAAAGATTAAAGCTTTAAGATACTATTTATCTGGTGGGCACAGGTTTGGTGGTATACTAGGTGTTGTAGGCAGTTGTTATGAGTCCCATTTTCTCTGTAGCTTTTAATCAGTTTTAGTCCTGTTTTGAAAACTCCTGGCTGTTTTGACTTGAAATTAAATAAAGTAAGGGTGGTCTCTGACTTTTGCACAGTACTGTTTACTTATACCGGAGTGTGTCCTGCAGGCAGGCAACACCCAATGTGTTTGTGTACTGTATACGCGCTTGTGGTCTCGTACAATCAGGAAGTGTAGATTGCGTTCTACCAGGAAAATGTCAAAATGCTTGTACTAACTTGTGGCATTAAAATGTATTACATTCATTGTATACCTCTATTTGTATTATAATATTGATGAACATATAAAGCTGTGAAATTTTGCTGGAATTCTGCGTTTAACCTCATGCTTTCTTGTGCCTAATTGCCTTAATAACACTTAAAAGCAGACCAGACTTCACATTAGGCAGTTTTCATGTTTTAATGGCTGCTCACAGAGAGAAATTACTACTAATTAAACGATTACATGCAACCACATATGCATGTATTATACCAGAGGGAGTTATTTCAATGTGAATCATGTCTCATACCTAATTAAGAATTTAAAAAGCAATTCAAAGCCCATTTGATTGATAAAGCGAAACTAATAATGATATGTCATTGGTGATGTGTGTTTGCTGAAAAATGTCATTTTGCCACGGTTAGTTGTGAGTTCTAAAAAAAAAAAAAATCATACTGTATTTGACAGCAAGGACATTTTGATTCAGTATTTAGTTTCTGGAAATGTTTATTAAGCTTATCTGCTATGATGTTAATTTGCTGGAAGCTGCCTAGAAGTCTCCATATAATATTTCACTGTATACAAACTTCAATTCTAAAAAGATTAGGATGGTATGCAAAATGCCGTGATTTGTAAATCCACACTGAATAGTATGGATTAGATGGATAAGAGGCCATTTAATACCAGAAATGTTGTGAAATGTTCCAAAACCTATTGTAGCGACACACTTCTGGGTAGTGCTGCCTCCAAGAAGCTCAGGAGGCGTGGCCACATGAGTGGCCTTGCATAGAGGCTTATGGTAGGCATGTGCTTAAGTGTGTTGTTTTGTGTCTGGGATCCGGGTTTTTTGTGTGTGAGGTGGGGGTGTCACCATGAGGACAAAGCCTATGGCTGGTGGTGACCTTCCTCATGGGTTTGTGTATGTGTATCTGCCCTGGTGTTTCATAAAAAGCACTTCTCGTGGTGGAATCATGGCCATTCTGTGTCTTACTCAATGCCGACACTACAATATCTCAAACAGGTAACTTAATCATGCTTGGATATAAAAAAACATTTAGGAGAGGAGTTCTTCTTGAGCGAGGATGAGTCAACACTCACTACTTTGCCATAAAATGTGTCAGCAAATGATCCAGCTTTTTAAGAAAAGTGTTTCTCTACAAGCACTTGCAAAAATTTTAGGTATGTTACTGTCTAGAGTGTATAACATCATCAAAAGATTTAGTGATTCTGCAGAAATCTCTGTGCATAAAGGCAAAGGCCAAAAACCACAAATGACTGCCTATGACCTTCAATCCCTCAAATGGTGCTACATTAAAAAACAGCATTTTTCTGTCATGGATATCATCCCATGTGCAAGGAAATACTGCATCCACAAATACAAGCTAAGACTGTACTATACACAGTGGAAGTCAAATATCAACAACATCCAGAAATGCAGCCAACTACTCTGGGATCCAGCTCTTCTGAAATTGATTGATGCACAGTGGAAACATGTTTTGTGGTCTGATGAGTCCACCTTTCAGATGTTTATGGAAATAATAGACTTATAGAGTCTTATAGAATAATAGATTGTGTTCTCCAGGCCAAAGAAGTAAAGGACGGTCCAGATTGTTTACCAGCATAAAGTTAAAAAGCCAGGGATAGTGCAAAAAGTTATACTTTCAAAACTGGATTAATTTGTGTCTTCAGTTCCCAAACAATTATTTAGTGTTGTTAAAAAGAAAAGATGATGTAACACAGTGGTAAACATGTTCCTGTCCCAACTTCTTTGGAGCGTGTTGCTAGCACCATGGCACCAAGTTTGAAATAAAGCAAACAAATAGGCCCAAAATGTCAAAACATTAGGCTTTGAATGGTCTTAACAATACATCATTAAAGAAATAGATAAAGTAACTTAATATGGGATAGCATTTCCCTTTGATTACTTTAAATGTTGAAGATTTGTGTGTAAATTTGCAGATGACTTTTTACAGAAAGTGGATTCAGTATTGTTCTACTAAGCATAGATGGCTTTAAACTGCTGAAAAACATTGCCAATCTAGTGTTTAATGTGAGATCAAATATTTTCTATGGGGTTAAATCTGGACTCTGACCAGCCCAAAACCATTATATTTTGGGCTTGGCCCAGATTTTTGCTCAGGAGTGTGCATACAATAAAGTACAAAATCAGGTAAAACATTGAACATCATGTTTTTGAACTGTTTTTAATTGAATACAGGTCAAATAGAAATTACTAATCATTGCTTTCTGCTTTAATTAGCATATTAAATTCTGTCCCATATATTTTTTTTTTTTTACCAGAAAAGGTTCTGCAGTGTAATTTGTGAGAAATTTCGCTTGTATTAAATAACGTCTGTAATTTCTCCAAATTCTCACAGAAGCCTAGAATAAAAGGTCATAGCCCAGACGTACACCAAAGAGTTACACCACAGGACCCACTCAATAACAATATGCGTATTATATTACTGTGAGGTAAATTTGAACAAGACTGCTATTACTGAGGGAGCTTTGGGGTCAGTCAATTAAAGAAGGTCACTTACTCCACAATTATTACTGCCAGACAGTAAAAATTACAGGTCTTGCAGATTGATACTGAATTAAAATCAAGAATCCAGTTAATAATTATTTGAATTACTCAGGTAAAACTAACCCAGCTTCATAATAGATCTTGAAACATGAAAAAAAAACCTGAAATGTTAGTAATATTTGCATTTATCCAAATGCATTATTGTGAAACAAACCTACATACACATCTTCTCTGTTGGATATTTCTCTCAAATAGTCCCATGCTGTGTCTGGAACTGAGCACAGCCACTTCCAGTAGGTGGAATAAAAACTCACCATTAAGCGACTGTGTAGGACACATTCATGCATACATTCTGGAATTGTCCAAAGGTGTTAATTTTTGGAATACGGTAATTGGAATTAACTCTTATTCACTAACTGATACAGATTTCCCAATATTCCCGTCTCTACATCTTTTTCTGAAAAACTCTTCCTACTGCAACGAGTACACAAATGTATGGCTGGCAGGCCTGGCAGCTGTGAAAAAAAAAATTGTTTATGTGTATGTATGTGGTGGTTGGGTGGGATGGGAAAAAAGTTGTGTAATAATGTTTATTGATTGTCATTAATGTATGTTTTTCCTAAAAAACTTCAAATAAAAATTTGGGTCCCACTTTATATTAAGTGTAATAACTGTGTAGATACACATGAACAACATATGCAACAGCAATGTAACTACTGATGATTTAGTCAAAGTTACAGATGAATCTCAGAACTACAGCCTATGTACTTACACAGTATATTTTTTTGATACACTACAGATCAGAAGCTTTTCCAGCAGTAAAAGGAAGTATGTCTTGCAAAACATACTGTGGAATAACTGTGTTGTAACAAGGTAACCTGAACACATCTCACTGATTAATGCCATTCTATAATTGCACTTTACCTACATAACAACTACACAGTGTAAAGTTACACTTTAAAATCAGTGAACAGTTCCTGTGTAGTTGTTACTTAGGTACTGTGTAATAATGAAGCGTTAATATAGACATTGCTTTTGGGGTAATGCAACACTTTTCATTAATGTCATAAACGTTGCATTTTAAGATAAGGGGACATCTGCTGTGCCGTCACATTACATAACAGTTTGAAGTTAAAACTGTTTACAATGTCACAGCAGTAGTAACATAAATGCTAGCTAAATGGTAGGAAAGTTGGCAGATACAGTGTAAGTAATTTCTTAAAGTAAGTTATTTCATACTTCCTTTTACTGCTGGAAAAGACTTCTGATAACAACTGCTGTTTCAGTCTGATTACAAATGTAATTACATTTGTATTATTACATGAGAGAGAATAGGCTGTTACAACTATTAAGATACACTTGTGTAATTACATGAGGCAAAATTGAAGTTGATACACATGTAATTATATAAGGTGTACTTCTTTAATCCATCTGTAACAGTGACTAAATCATTAGTAGTTACATTGTTGTTGCATATGTTGTTCACATGTAACTACATAGTTATTAGAGACACTTAATATAAAGTGGGACCAAATTTGGTTGCTAAAAGGCAACTATGTAGGGAGTAGAGAGAGCAATGATGTAAATGTGTTAGTTAATTCATTCTAGTCTCCAACTGCAGGTCACACTAAAGGAACACTACAAAAAACTCTTGTTTATTCCAGGTTCAGCTGATGTTTACTAGTGTTTTCTTTCCAAAAAAAGAAGACATCTGTAAAATGGCTCATTAAATCAGCCCACTAATTGTTAGTAGAATTGATTTATCATTCAGGGCCTACAACTCCTAGATCTTATAATACCTAACACACTGTCTTTTAATACTTAACAAACTGTCTCATAATACAGTAACTAACACACTGTAGCATTATACTTAGCACTGTATTATAATACCCAATGCATAGTACTTAACGATTTGGTGTTTTTTTAATCTATAATAACACTATACCAGAAATAAACACACTATCCCATATAGGGGTGGGAATCTTTTGGCACCTCACGATTCGATTCGATTACGATTCAGAGGGCTGCGATGCGATTATAAAACGATTATCGATGCATCTCGATGCATCTTTTTTCTCTATACAGGATCTCTATCTTCCTACTGTCTGTACTGATTTTCGAGACTGGACGCTGAATCTCGGCTCCATAGTGCGCAGCATAGCGCGAAAGCCCTGGTTCTCAACGACTGAGAACAGACAGCAGACAGCAGGTCACACAGCACCGAGGTCTGGCCTCGCTAGCAGCGAACGAAAAAAACAGATTAAGATGAACATTTGGAGGACTTATTCGCATTTATAAGCAGCGCGGTTGGTTAAATCTGCAACAAGAGTTAAAAAAAGCTGCGAAAATGAACTCGCTTCTCGTTCGAATTTTCCTGTTCCACCTTAAATGGTGCAGCAGTTACATTCGGCGCCTAAGGCAGAATTTAAGGTGAAACGGGAAAATTAGAACGAGAAGCTGGCGAATGAGAAGCGACCTCAGCTTCGTAAAACAGCCGGATGCTGAGACATTTTACAGGAAACTCTTCTAGTTTTGAAGAAAGGTTTTCTGGCAGAGATGGGAGGAAAGCAGCTATAGCTGAAGCTTAAAGTAGAGCAAAGTAAATCTGCGCTGTCGTTTATATTTTTAGCCCATACTACGACATTAACACATACTGGACATTAAATGTTGTGGCTCCCAAGGTGGTTTGACTTTTTTGAAAGGACAAAATGGCTCTTATTAACATTTGGACTGTGACTCCTGATCTAACCTGGCTTTAATGCAGAGGGAGCCGGTCGGATTTCTCGCTCATCCAGTTGTGTTTTTGTTATGTGCCGCCACAGACTGTCCAGGCGCTGCACTTACCCACTTCCAAGTTCCGCCTTTTGCGTTCCGTCAACATTACGTTATAAATTAAATATTTAGAAAATCGATTTTTGACATTTATGAATCGATTCAGAATCGTTCACGTCCGCAACGCGATGAATCTAAGAATCGAGTTTTTCCCGCACCCCTAATCCCATATTACCTAACACACTCTCATTTTACCTAAAAACCTGCCCCATATGACCTAACACACTCTCATTTTACCTAACATACTACAATTTTACCCAACACACTCAACCATATTATTTAATGTACTGTCCCATTTTGCGTAACACAGTGTCCCATATTACCTAACATATGCTCTCATATTACCTAACACACTCTTCCATGTTTACCTAACACTGTGCCATATTAACTAAAACACTATCCTATATTACTTAACACACTCTCCTGTATTACCAAGCACACTGTCCCATATTACATAACACACTCTCCCATTTTCCTTAACACTGTCCCATATTACCTAACACACTCGACCATATTACTTAACATTTTGTCCCATTTTACCTAACACGCTTAACCATATTACTTAACGTACTGTCCCATTTTGTGTAACACAGGCTCCCATATTACCTAACACATGCTCCCATATTACCTAACACACTCTTCCATATTACCTAACACACTCTTCCATGTTTACCTAACACCATCCCATATTACCTAACACACTGTCTCATTTTACCTAACACTGTTCTATATTACCAAACATGTCCAATTTTACCAAACACATAGTCCCAAATTACTTAACACGTTGTATCATTTTAGCTAATACACTGACCCATATTACCTGTCCCATGAAAAAAACACTGTCTCATTTTATCTAACACTGTCTTACATTACCTAACATGTCCCATTTTACCCACTACTCTCCCATACAAGCTCACATATTGTCCCATGTTACCTAACACACTGTCCCATATTACTTAATAAAGTCTATCATATTACCTAATGCACTGTTCCTTTTGACTTAACACACTCCACCATGTTACCTAATACAATGTCCCATATTACCTAACATAACCCATATTATCTAACCATCTAGTTTTACATAACACAATATTAAATATTTCCTAACACACTATACTATAATAACTACACTGTCCTTAATGACATGATGTTCTTTGTCCCACTCCACAATAGACACTTTTTCACTCTAAACTGATTATGATGCTGCTGTTTAAATCACCATTGTCCTGCACTTTTGTGCACGCGCACATGTCAGGCCACACCAGGAACCCATTAGAGCCTAAAACCCACAAATATGGCTATTAATTACAACAATTTGTCACCGCCAAAGCTACCCTCATTCCAATTTCATTAGAATGCGAATGGGGCTAAGAGATAAACAAAGTAGATTTTGTGGAGCATGCAAGCAATGCGTATGGGTAATTTCTGAATTTGGAGATGCAATTCAATAATGTCAAACACCCCCCCACCAACCCACTCCCATTTCTTTCTCTCTCTCTCCAGCTGCAATTTAACACTGATTACGGTTTCACGCTCACACAATTTGAATATTTACCTCATGCCAGCCAATCCACCCTGGCTCATTTACATTTTGATTTACATGCCAATAGACGGTGAGCTTGGGGATAAATATGGAATGTAATCAGACACATTCATCCTAAGCCCAAATGAACGGAGACCTTTTGGGTTCGTCTCGAGCACCCTTTCTGTCTAATGGCTGGCAAGGGGGTCACGTGTGCTAATAACATGGAGACATGAGCTAATCGGACATGCGTGATTGGCGGTTTTTAAAAACATAGCCTCAGGTTGCTTGACTTCTCGTCTTGATTGTAATTTGTGGTCATCATTTTGGAACACTCATGCTCGTCAAAAGCTTTGGCGACACTGACTTCTTCTGAAATTTCACTGCTACTTTTCATTTAAGTCAGAAATGTTTACTTTGTCAGTGTAACACATTTTCTAATACTTTGAGTATGCACTCACTGGCCACTCCATTAGGTACACTGACCTTGTATCTCCACTTATAAGGTCCATACATTTATTTGGAAAATGAAGCTGATAAAATGGACAATAAATGTAGACACTAGTTAGCTCTACCTAATACAGTGGCCAGTAAGCAACAGCCAATCATGTTTATTGTGATTGGCTATGACTTTCTAAATAAACTACTGAAAAAGTCTTCTAGGGTTTTCCTCTTACCTCCCAGTTGGTACAGATGTGTTTGGGTTTTAGAGAGTAACACAAAAGTAAAATAAATAGATTACTTTTTTCCAGGAAGGACAAAATAAAGTAGTCTCACTACAGTTTGAGAGAAGATTAGAAATTTGTAATGTGAGTAACTACCCCAACACTATTCAAAACTCCAGCAACACTGCTGCCTGATTCACTAGCACTAGTTCAACACACACTAGCACGCCACTAATATAGACCTCTAAAGTCATGCATCACATCATTCTGTAGTCAGCTTCATCCCCATATTAGGTACCCTTGAGTCAAAGCTAGTTGAGATGAAAACAATTAATGGTGTTTTTTAAAATTGCTGTTATTGCAGCCTATGGTGAAAATTTCCAAAGCATTACAGTTTGCAATGTGGACCTTATTCATCCAAGCTTCATTGGGTTCTCTGAATTACGGGGACAGTGAGAAGCTGAAACACGAATATCGCTACATGAAAGCTAACACTGCCACGTATATAATTCGCATCATAACTCTGCCAAACTCATTAAAATGTGCTAGTTAAGTTGCTTTGGTGGTAATAGAGTGCAGACTGAGCAGATGGTTTTTGTATATTATAGTGTTGAAGTACAATATGAGACCCTGCTAGAAACAGACCAGCATTGCTGGTGACCAGCAAAATCAGCCTATGTTGCGTTTTGCGTTTTTGGTTTATGCAGGTTTTTTCAGCAGGGTACTTAGATACAACATCATTTTAATGTTAGCTTGTTCATAGCATACATGTAGCATTCTTCATTTCTGAAGTGCTAAATGGCCAGCGGGGGGTACTGGGTTTGGAATATTATTAAATTTACAGTGACTTACTGACAGCAGTGTTGCCAGGACATTGCTGTAATTATTCTTTACAGCATTACTACTGTAATGTTTGTTTGCAGTATTGATGCATTGTGCCGTGTTGAAAAAGTTAAAGAGCAGTTTTATGCAAAATTGCATATTAAATCAAAAGTCCTAACAAAAGTCAACAACAGCCACATTTAGGCTTTAGGTTTCACTGAAAAACTGCAATATGCAAAGTAAAAATATGCTACATGCAGGTCTTATAAGCTCCAAAAGTCAGTGTTTAAGCTTGAGCTGCATGTGGGGAAGTGAATATACACCACCATTATTGTTAACATAACAGTGCAAATGCTATTAAGACTGAACCTTATAGCTAGCTGAAATTAGCATCATCACAGAGGCAGATATAAATAAAATGGATAGTTACAAAGTGAAAGCTTCTACATTAGACATTTCAACATTACATCGTAATGAAATATAAGAGGAAAAATAAAGTGTATGAACTCATTTGAATATTCCATGCTTCACTGTATGTTGTTACAGGTTGTGCTAGATAGGTAGCATTCTATTAGATAGCTAACTAGAGTTAACTAACTTTTCCACTAGTTAAGTATCAATTTGTTGTATTTAATCTGGTTCACGGATGTTAATGCAGCTTAGCTAGCTCTTTTAACACTGAAATAATGGAAAAATGAAAAACAATATGTAAGCAAGAAGGCCAGTGAGCATGAGTATTTCATGTGGCATTTGTGTTATTTTGTACACTCTGTCTATGTGGCAATAATGCATTATGCTAAAGAATTTTTCCACTAGAGTTGGAACTGCGAGCATGGCTCATGCGAGGCTTGATTACAGAGGGATGTTATTTCCTTGGAATAAATTGGGAAAAGGTCAATTAGCTGAATCTGTACAAGGGTTTGTTGTGATGGCCGGTCATAAAAGCTAATGTGAAGTGATTGACCGCACACATCAAAATTCATAGAAAACCCCACGAGTCAGTCTTTAGCAAACAGTGCCGCTTTTTAATCATTCAGTATAATTCATTGGGGCAGTCATTCATAGCTCCCCAATTTCACAAGCTATTCAGAGTCACTCAGATGGAGAGTGGAAAGGCAAGAGGAACAATGGAGTGATGCCATTCAGGCTTTCTTACATCAAGCTTTCATTTCTTCCTCTCTGGCAGGCTAATTTCATATCCACAATCATTTAGATTCAGTCTCTCAGGCTAATTACATGAACTAGAAATCAGGAAGGGACAACTTTGGAGTTTTTGAGCTGATATAAACAAACTGCAGATTGAGGCACACTTGAGACTTGAGTTTCTCTCAAGTAGCTTAATGTATAAACTAATCACAGGAAAATAAGATGATGTAGGTGAAAGAATGTTCATGTTTTATTCCTTCTTATAAAGCTATTGCAGCTTAGTTATCAGGGCTGAAAGTACACCAGTACTTTTGAAGCCTTTTAAACATGAACTAAAGTTAAAGTGTGCAAGATTTTACTTACCATCACCCCAAAACCTGTGCTTTGACTTACTGGCCACTTGATGAGCTACCTTATAGGTCCACTATGGTGGGGTACAATTACAGACTGTAGGCCACTTGTTTAGTCAATATAATCTGGTAAAAAAAGTAATTTATTATCTGCTATCAAACTCAATTTGTATTAAAATGAACAAAGACTCAGTAAAATTTAAAAATAACAATAATATATGCATTGCTCCAAAACTGTTGTTGGCAGTGGCAGCTTTGAGTTGTCTACGGTAAGAGTAATTTGCTTTTTGTAGCACTGTGTTTAATTTTTGGCCCATTCCTCTCAGCAAACCGTCTTCAGTTCCCCAAGGTTACAAGGCTCCCTCTGATGAACTTGCAATTTCAAAATCATTCATAATTTTTCAGTGGGATTCAGTCAGGAGATTGGTTAGGCCATTCAAGCACTTTCACCTTCTTTAGAAACCAGTCTGGAGTTATTTTGGCTCCTCTTTCTCCCCTTTCTTAACAGTGAGTTTAAATTTTCCCCTAATATCTCCCGGTACATTGCTCCATTCAGTCATTCAGTGGCGTGTAAGCAGTTGCATATGATGACGCTCCCAACTTCATACTTCACTGTGGGTGTTTTGGGATCACAGGCACAACCCTTCCTTCTCCAAACATGATAAGCTGAATTTTTGAAAGAGTTCTATTTTTGTTTCATCTGATTAGAGAACCTGATTCGCCAACCGTTTTAAGAAGAAATTCCTTCTTAAAACCCACTCACGCAGTTTTCAATTCAATTGTGGTTTAATAATATTCTCCCTGAGAACTTTAGGGAGCTCCTTCTCCTTCACTATGACTGCTACTTGTTGTGTGAAATCTTCCCAACCAATGGCAATGTCCTTAATAATGATATCACGTGCAATTTGCACAAGAATACTTTTATTTTTGCAGCATTAATATGTAGAACTTTTTTTTTTATTATTAATCTTTACTTATGTATATTTTAATATAGTATCTGAATATGTATTATTTACTTAATCAATAATCATATCTTTGTTGATGCTATTGAGTAATTTTTTGTTCAGATTTTTATATATATAGATAAGTAGACTGTCAAAATAAATTAAGTGTGTAAATGTGAAGTGATTTCGCCTCACTGTGTGTTTTCAGTAATCCAATTCATGAATAAGCAGCACAGAGTACAGATGTGAATTGGGGTTCTTCTATTGTTACAAGCTTGAACAGTTGAAGAACCATTTTGGTTCTACATAGTACTATTTTCAAAAAGGTTCTATATAGAACCATAAACAGCACATCCTCCATTTGAATCTCAAGAATGATTTCACCATGCATGCATGGTTCTAAATGGAACCATTCCCTTTACTAAAGAACCCTTGAAGAATCATCAGTATTATAATCCCATATTTACTTTTTTTTTTATTAATAAGCGCAACTTAAACTGTATTTTTTAGGCCTTTAGAGCTTTGATGTAGAACTAAATATGTTAGGAGAACTTTTGACTTGAAAACTAAAAAAAACGTTTTGCAGACTTTTGTAAAACTTTCTTCAGATAAAATTCATTAACACTGAAGGCCGCTAAATTTTAGCAATGTAGTGTCATGGCGTAAAGTGACACCAATCAGCCAAGCCAGACTATTTATTAAACAACTTACTTTAACTATAAGTCTTCCATATCACTTATGTCTAGCAAGTAATCTCAAGCAATCTCAAGACTTCAGACGCTGGGTTTTATTACTATTAAATTTTATTACAGGCAAAGTGCATTCTGCCTGGGCATTAGGCTCTGGACCCAAATGTAAATACAATGTACAGAGTTCCATGTTTTTATACACTTTTCAGAGATGAGGTAATCCCCCCTCTTTCTCTTGATGTGTCATAACCTGTTTTGCCCATCATTAAACCAAAGATTTATCACTTTTTGGACCCAATTAAATTTGACCCATTAAAAAGGTCTAGTTGTCTTTTTCATTTCTAATCATTAAAAAGGGCAAGCTACATCTTTGGTACACAGCACCTCTACTTATCAAACATCTGTTTATACACTGGCCTCCTTGTGGCTTAAGGTTCAAAGGGTTCACTTAAAGGCCTCTTCTGCTTAGAAAAGTTTTGGTATTTTCCAACACAGAGACAAAGTCTCAGGAGTTTTGCTGTTTTATGTATGCTTTCCAATGTCTTATGTATGTACCTTTTTTTAATGATGTTCTCTTTAATCATCATGTTTGCTTATTGTGTTAGAAATTTTATTTTATTCTGTCAGTAGGCTCAAAAAAGTTTAAGAACACCTGTCAAATACTCATATCAGACCACTACTAACACCCAAAACTCAATATTAGATAAAACAAATAGATTAAAGGCTATTATAAACAATATCAACCAACAACAAAGGTCTATTTGCCAGCCAGACGAGGACGAGGTTGAGGCCCAGCCCATTTGTGAACAACTGGGCTGGAGGACAGCTGTCACAAAGCTAAAAAGTAGGGATTTCTGATAAAGGGGGTAATATGCATTTAATGTAGTAATATCAAAAATGGTCTTCAAATACGATCTTCATTTAAACGACCAGGGTTTGCCTGGAATTGCCTCACACCTTCTCTAGCACACGTGAACCATCAGGACACGGGGGACTCTGCCGTCCTTGTCATTAGTTTCTCCCCCCTCTGAAGACTTGGTACCCAGTGTAACGGCTAAATAAATAAGAACCCCATGAATAAATCAAGAGTCTATTCTAGTTGTTGTAAAAGGGAGCCAGGGAGGGCTCCAGTCAGTACTGAATGCGAAGAACAGGGTAGACACACACCCTGTAAATAACCCATGAAGGGGGAGCGTGCTGAACTGGGTCACTGCGGACCGCCGTGTCCTTTATGAAAAATACAGCGAGCTTCTCCACGTTCCTCTAAAAGCTTCATGTGATCGCCGGGCACTTTACAGTTTTCACAGCTAAACGTACCAAGAGGCGCATGTGGCACCATTGAGAAAACTTTGCAAACTGATTCCATCTGAGGTTAGAGAAAACAGAGAGAAGAGTGAGGGGCGCCAGATTTTATTACGTGCATGATAATCGTCCCTGCGGTCGCTGATAAATGTTTCAAATGTTTCAGGAGAGAACGCAGTCAGTAAGAAGTAATGAGCTGCTGCTTTAGTAGGCAGACCTACTTGTAGCTACACTCACTGTCCATTGTATTGGAAACAGCAACCATACACTGGGCCATTATAAAATATTTTCCTCCTCCTGATTTCTTATATTTTTGCATATTTTTCATACTTCAAACAAAATTTAAAGTGATCGTTTCATTTATTGAAGGGAAAAAAAGACTAACTGGCCTTGTTTAAAAAAGTAATTCCTCCCCCAATTATTCAATCCAACAGTTAACCAAACTCCAAATGGAGAAAACTTGGAGAAATGCTGAATCCTCTTAGAAGAGGCAGGCCTACCAAAATTCCTCCAAGAGCACAGCAATGACTCATCTAGGGAGTTACAAAAGAACCCAGACAAACATCTAAAGAACTGCAGAAAGTGATAGCAGGTAAATGGTATCCATTAGAAGGCCTCAAGGCAAAAACCACCACTAGCCAATAGGAACATAAAGGCTTGTCTCAAATTAGTCAAAAAACACTTGTTGACTCTGGAGCCTTTTGGAACAATGCTCTGTGGATTGATGAGTCAAAAGACAGAAGACAGGGATCCTGTCACATCTGGCATAACATTAAGATAAGGTCACAATACACAATAAGAACACAATAAGATCATCATACCTACAGTAAAACATGGTGGTGGTGGTGTGATGATGTAGGGGTCTATTGCTGCTTCAGGGCCTGGGTGACTTGCCATAACTGATGGAGTGCTATAACGTCATGTAACAATGTCAAGATCAGTTACCTAGCTAAGTTCTCTTTTCATAACCTTGCTTGTTAGTCAGGTTAAAAAGGAGTGTACAGAGCTCGTATTAATGATTTCAAAACATTCAAAACAAATTTCAATGCACTTATATTGTTGCCATCATTTGTATTGTTTCATAAATGTTTGCAAAGAGACCTTATATATTAAGCAACAAGTCCTCCTCAGTGTCTAGCCTTGCACTGACTATTTCCAGTGTTAGCTTTAGTAGTAGCTCACCTGAAGGGGTAGCTTCAATTGCTCTATCTTCATCCTTCTTTGATGTGAAAACCGACTGTTTATATGCTCAATGTCTTAAAGAATTCCCTGGTTTGATTAACGTAAACATGGCTTTCAGAATCCTTTATTAACATTGGGCTGCATCCTGTTAGTTCATAAATACTTATAAAGGTGTAACAGATATAGCAATAGTAACTAAGGGAGGCGGGACTTGTATGAAATTTGGAGAGGGTCGATTCTCGAAACTCTTACAGCATTTCTTACAGTAAAATATAATCACACATCCACACTCACAAGATCAGTCATGAAAATAAGATACTCTAAAATGAGTGGGATATTTTTTAATTCAGTTGCTGTTCACTGAAGCATTTAATTAAACGCAGGTCACACTGTGAGGTCCATTTTGCAGAAAAGTGACTTATATCATGCTATGAATAAACTGGCCAATAAATATGTGTGTGTGTTCCAGTATAGGTACGGTGGAGCAATATGGCTGCCACTTTACATTGTTTTCTTTTGTTTTGGGTGTGTACTGTTAGAGGCCAAGGAGTTTGCCACTGTATCGGGCAAGACAGTGGCCGACAGTGACTTTTCCATGTGTCTTATCAGGCTGGACATTTGAGCGATGCTATCATCCCTGCCACGATCTACCAGACTGATCGAGAGCTTCCCTCTAGAATTGTTCGGCAAGTGAACATTCCTTATAAATAAAATAGAACAGCTCCTAACTAGTTGCAGAAAGCACTTGCAAGTTGTTACAAGCTAAGTACTGACTTAGTAGTGGGTCTGTGCATTACATTTGCAGAGATTTTGTTTACTTCTTTTGACAAAATATGTAACTTGCAAACTTTTACATACAATTTTGATGTTGACTTTTCATGTTATTTTTATTTATTAACACCATATTAACACAAACTGTCACTAAACTTACATTTTCTCTTTTTGTACTAAGCTTATTTCATTGCACCTTTTAAACTGTGCAACGTACAGCATCATAAAGCTGATTGCGGTGACATCACATGGTGCGCTAAGCCTCCACGGATGTTCACATGGACCCTAGAATGTTTAAAACCTTCAAACATGAGAGTGGCTGGATCAGGGCCTGCAAAAGTCCAGTTTTCATATCTATAAATGGCATACCAGGAAGATGATTACCCTGCCAATTTTGCATCCAACACATTCGGGACTAAAGGGCATACAAAGTCTAGTTGCTAGGAGCGGCGCAATTCACAAGTCACAAGCCCTCATCAGCTTCTTAAATAAGTGGCTCAACTGCAGCTAGGATCCCTCGGCAGCTCAGCGTGAGACCTCTAAAAGAAAAAGACTTGTCTGAAAGTCCTTGACATAGTACAATTTTTTGGCAGAGGATGGTTTACTTTTGGCGCATAATAAGGACAGCAGCTTTTTCTCTTATACTGCTTCTGTAAGATGTAAGAGGCAGAACGCTTCTGGCTTCTTGACTCCAAAGAAGAGAAAGCCATCGTGGGATGCAGAGTAAACAGAACAGTGTGCTAAAGCTTTCATCAGTCAGTTCACATTAGGAGCAAGCGGAACTTCTGTTAAATTATAGACATCCACACATCATACAATAAATGGAATGTAATAAATTGGACAGTCGGATCCCATTACACTACCGTTCAAAAGTTCAAAATCACTTGTCTTATTAAAAATTGTTGTTATTTATTTAAAAAACAATACAGAGTTAGACTGTAATATTTTAAACTTGCTACAAAAAGCATTATTCAATATTAAAAAGTAAAATAAAATATCATAGACAATGTCATTTACAGTTATGTACTGTCAAGTTATTCACCTGATCACCACTTTTGAACACCACTTTCTGGATTGAAATCTTATTATAACTGAGTGCAGATGCTTCCAGACAGGTAAACTGCATGATAGAATTAAGAAAGTATCATCCTACTGTGCTCTGCATGTATTAAAATGCTGAGCAGGCCCAGTTGACCTCAATTTTGAAGCAAGATGGCAAGAGGACAACATCTAAGTGGCTTTGCAAGAGGGTTCATTATTGGTGCATCAGGCAGGTGCTTCAGTAACAAAGATTGTTCAGTTGGTGTTTCAATAGGAACAGTGATCTCTGCATTTAGATCAGAAGGAAGAACAGGGTTGGAAACTGTGGTCAGAAGCACACATTCAATGACCATGATGCTTGTGCATCAGTGGAATATGTAGCAGCTGTTCCTCATCAGTGGAGGATGTGATCAGACTGTCAGCAAGAACATTCCATCCACAACTACATAGAGAGGGATATTATTGTAGAGCTGCAGTGCATAAACCTCATTAAAAAGACCACTGACCATCTGAGAGGTGTTAAACAATCAGCACTGGTCTACAGAGATGTGGAAAACAGTGATTAGGCCAGATGAGTCATCCTCCATCATATTCTCCATAAGTAGGAGAGTGCATGTGCAGTAGTAATGGGCAATATGGGCAATGATTTATATCACATTATAATTAAAATTACTGGTGGTTTTGGTATATATCATGGCATAGTGTGTTTTCAAATAAAAACATTTTGGATGCTTAATTAAACCTTTTGTATGACTAAAAACGATGTATTATTCTGAACATCCCTCCACATAAGAACCATATTTCACAACTTAAGTAAATCTAAAATATTTTTATTGGGAAAAATAGCAAAATAGGAACAGTAAATAGGAAAACATTTGTTCTCTACCCATCGAGCAGTCCTACCAAGCATGCACATATCATTAGCATAGCGGGAGTGACTCAGTATTTTACACATTTTATTGTGTTTTTAATGTAATTCAGTAGGGACTTAGCTTAATGTCACTACGTACCACCTGATAAGCTGATTTAGGCTATCAAAATATCTTAATTATTCTTTTAATGCTGGTAACATTTTCTGATAAGGACATTCAATGATTTCTTGTTAGAATTTTCTCATTACAATTAAAATGGTGCAGTAGTTTAAGGTGATACAAGAAAAATCGAACAAGATTTTTGATAAGATGATTTAAGCTATATATAACTATATATAATATCCTACCTAGAGGTTTTATGTGTGGAGCTACCTATAAATATGTGCTAGGGTAGGACATTTCAACAAGGTAGGACAATTCATCTGAACTGGTTCTAGTCTTCATGCTAGGTTAATGGTTAACAGCTAACCCCAAGAGACTGGCTATTCCTTCTACTGTCTTTTCCCCTGTTATCTCATTAACTCATGACAATCTCATGTCTGCTCCTTTGACAATAAACCAGACTACCTTACCTCAGGCTACAACTCCTTACATGAGAAGTGAGAGAATCAGGGAATGTTTTGCATTGTTCGTTATCTGCATTTATTTGCAAAAGGTATAATGGTAATGACAAAACTAATACTTGAAGAAGAATTTCAACCAGTGTATCAGATGAACTGGTACTAATGTGCAGTGTACACCAAGAGAACAGTACAGGTCTGAATGCCTGACTGCACTGAGGGGGTCCGGTGGTTCTGTTATGCTGTGGGGGGGCATTTTGCCAGCATGGTTTGGGTCTACTTTGAGGGAGAGGCAAAATCAGTACAAGCTTATTCTGACTGATCACTTTTATCCCATGATGGAATATCTCAGTGTCTCTTCCAGGATGATGATGCCCCCATCCCCTGGGCATGAGGGGTTACTGGATGGATTGATGAGTATGAAAATGATATAAGTCATATGTTATGGCCTTCACAGTCACCAGATCTCACCCTAACTGAAAGCCTATTCTGGACCAATTTATGCTCTCCACCATTATCAAAACACCATTTTAGGGAAGATCTTTTGGAAGAATGGTAATCCATCCCCCCAGTACTGTTCTAGAGACCTGCAGAATCTGTGCACTGAAGCTGTTCTGGCTTGTGACGTCCCAAAACCTTAGTAAGAAGCGTTATGTTGATATTTCCTATAATTTGCCTGCCTTTATCTACAAAAAATATGGTTTTATTTTACTGACCACAGTGATTCCAAACATGAGCATGTACTGTGTTTTTATCCTTCATTTTCCTTTTGCTAGTCAAAGATCCATTCTAAAGGAGAGTTCCTGCCAAAGTCCATGAGATGGTGGCTTCCCATTACCAACATTCACTACCATTCCCAATGGACTACAGCACTGCACATTTTAATGATTTCACTGTAGCAAAGCACTTGCTTCAACTCATCAAGGCCTTGCTAATTAGCTGGTAAGCTGCATCCTGTTTGTGGAGGGACATATTACTGCAGAATTTAGTATTTACTCTACTCTAGCAGATTTGGTTCAGCTCATGAATGGCTTGGTAATTAGCCAATGAGTCAAATTAGGCGGTTTAAATCAGGGAAAAGTTTAAACTCTGCAATACCAGCATCCTACAAAACTGAAGTTTCATGCTCCTGAACTGAACTATACATTCACCATCCACTTAATTAGGCTTCCACCTGCTGGCCACATGACCTCCACATACACCTTTTAAGTATACAGTTAAGGTACTGTGCAGAAGTCAGAGACCATCCTTCATTTATTTAATTTCCAGTCAAAACAGCAGTTAAAGCGTTGTTCATTTTCAGGGGATATTTCTGAGTGGATTATGTATAAAATAACTTGCATGCAGAAGGAGAGAGTAATAATAAAAATAAAAAAATAAAAATAATAAATAAGTGAATAATTAGTTTCCAGAGTTTCCAAAAATGGAGTTAAAAATTGTTGAGATACAGAGAAATGTAGACTCCTAACAACCACCTGCAGGGCCTGGTAGACAACCAAAACTGTCCCCATCAGATAAAAAGCACTTAAAGCTTTCATCTTTGAGAGAGAGGACAAAATTGAGCTTCACTCTTGCTTCAGATCTGAAAACAATCCATATTATCCTGTCTATCATTCCACTGTGAGAAAACAACTCAGCGCTATGGGTCTGAAAGATGTGTAGGTATCAAGAAGCTATTACTGAGAAAAGAAAAAGAAACATCAAAAAAAAAACTGTTAGTGTTCACAGAAAAATGGACTGATGACCCCAGAGTCCAGACCTCAACATCACTGAATGTGTTTCTTAGATTTTTAGATTCAGAAAATGCTAAACTAAATTCTAAGACTGAACTTGAGTTGTGAAAAATATTCCTGCTGATTTCTTTGAACAACTGAAAGCAAGTCTTCCTTAAATAATGGAAGCAATAACACAGACAGAGGGTGGGCACTCTAAATACTGAAATTAAATAGATATTTTGTTGTTGAGGATTCTATTTAATTAATTTTGCTGCCAGGAATTTGATGCGGTAGTTGTAATCCACTGAATTTGTGTTAAGGTTTAGTTAACATGTCCAAGCAAGATATAGATCAAGCATGCAAAAACATCTGTTTCAGAACTTAAAACGCAGCTTGAATGCATTCATCAAATAGAGTCGATGCTGTGGTTCATATTATTAGAGGCACATTTCAGAGTGAGAAAGACGTTTCCTGTCACCTTTGATCCACTGGATGCCAGTCAAGTAATCAGCCCAATTTGCTGGTAACTGGCTATTTCTAATTTCCTCAATACCTCAAGATGAAGATCTCAATCAATGTTCCCAACCCCTAGGTGTCAAGCCAGCTCCAGATTGACTGGAAGCCTTATTTAGAGAATCGAGGCTGGAAGGTGACATTTAAGGCTGAAGAAGCCCATTGTAAACAAACGAAGGCCTGTTATCTCCTATCAAAACAATGGATTTTCGTTTAGATAACGTTCTTAGGGCTGTGTTAGGCCGCTTAAGGGAATCGCTAGTGCTCTAGGTCATGTTCGGTCTTCAGGAAGCATCTGTGTGAAGTGAAACATGCGTCTAAAACTGCATAATTCAAATGCCATTGACAGTGCAAGTGTATCTGAAAGTATGATGAGATCGTTCACACCCACGAAACCAAGATGAACATGCAGTCATGCCTCCCGAGTGCCAAACTCTCAGGAAGGCAGATTGTCTCCATTTGCATGCTTCCTTCATTTCTTCCACCAATATTCAAACTCTACAAGACCCTGTACGCCTTACTGGATTTGCACACTCTTCAGCGGCTACGGAACTGATTTCCATTTTACGTCCCTTTTTTCCCTTTCAGGCTCAGGAGTGAAAAAGACGCTAACAATGGCCCATCTATTGTGTTCTAAAATTGCTGAGATTGTGAAGAACGTAAAGCATCTGAGTCTCCATTATGTGCCACAGATCCAACGTAAGTAGGAATATCAATTGAATTAGGGCCGCCAGAAACATAGACAGCATTTTTTATTTCTAATACAAAGATGACAAGGTGGTGTTGTAGAGAATGGAGTGCTATGAGGGACGATTTTCAGGAGACGGCACCAAGGAACATTTCTTACAATGAGTACACGCTTGCCCATAAATGTCTTTGTATCTTGTGCTCTTGAATGGCAGGTTTGGCATCCTCTTTGTCTTGTCAAGAAAAAAAGGCTAAAAGACATTTACATGCAGAAATGTATTTATTCAAATGTATTTTTTGAGCACTGATTCTTATCACTGTATCCTAAGAGTTCCGCACTTTCTCTCTTCCTGCCTCTTTACATTAGGCCTCATTCAAGAACAGGGGCCTTTTCTTGTGCGTTTTTCTGATTCAGCAGATGTTCATAACTTCAGCAAACAGTAAATGACCACCATGAACATGATGACACCATCTGTTCATGAATGCACTCAAGTGAATTGTAAATGTGCAGAAGTGAAGGGGTATTCAATCATTTTTTTTCAAAATATCTGTGTAATTCAATCGTTCAGATGTAAACAAAGTCAGATGTGATGTGAAACGGTTCATTGTAGAAACTTTTCTACAGTGGTGGTGATAGAAACCAGGGTGATGTCTACAGCATAAATATAGCTATTTTATTTACTACCCAAAATGACCATAAGGCATATGTCTTCTGAGGTACTATTGTAAAACAATTTCTCAGACATCAGTCACCATATTCATACCTGTGAGGTAGCTTGTAAGCATGAAACTCTTTAGACATCTGGTTCACTAAAAGTTTCTCTAGAATGGCACATTTCACATCAAACCACATTTTAAATTTAATTATGCCAAGTTTTTCAAAACGGCATACAAGAACAGATGTTCCACTCTTTTTATCTGGATGTGTAACATATAAAAATGGTGTCCGAGAGTTAAAACAAGAAATTGTCAGAATGTTTTCGGGAATGTTTGCTCATACTCGAGACAACATTGTACTTTGAAGAAATTTAGTGAATCTGCACATACAATTTTTGTAACTTGTTTATATCTTTTCATATGAATCATTCACATGATTTTATTCCGTATCTATGAAGCAAACCCGAAGGCCTCCCCTAAGCACTCCTAAATGCCATCTGAGACACTGGTCAGTACAGAGCTTTAGTATCTGGTTCTAGCTATAAATGTCTGAGGTTGTTTACTGCATGTGACACTCCTAAGCCTCCGTAAGGTTTCTAATTAAGCTTTCTGAAAGCAACTTAATTTGTTTAGAAGCTGAATAGGAATACAGGCTAATGTATGGAAATATATGGGGAAAATATGTGGAAAATATACTTGTATATATTTATTTCCTTATTTACAGAAATATATGGAAAAATCATATATCATTAGAATTTACAAAAAGCACAGTTGTCCATATAGATACAGTCATATGTTTGAACAATCCCCAGACAAATAATGTGTTTTGTTGATTTTGTTGATCTGAATGAAATTAACACACCCTCTACAGACTTAAAAATGGCATTTTACTGCTAATTTTAGTGCACAATTTCTAATTATTTCCTAAACATACTGGGGGAAAAAATATATAAAATGTGTCATGACTTTTGTACAGGCCACATTTTATGTTTAATTTTTTTTCCCCAATTTGTTCAATTCAGCAAATAAACAGTAATTGGGCATTTACATGTGCAGTGTGTTCTCTGTGGATATGCCACAGTCTGTACTGAATTAGGTAGGTGGAGCTCATGAAGTGACAAACGAGTAGAAGCACAGAATATTTCGAATAGTGGACAATGAGTTCACGTGACTAACAAATGTGTCACAGTGTCATGCCATCCAAATATGCTTGTAAAACTGAAAATTAAACTTGTCCTCATCTCCTAATGTAGGAAGAAGTTTCTTTCCCTGTTCATCATGCTCCGCTTCTCCCAGCGCGATACCAGAGCTGCTGATTGGCCCGTTCCGTTCATTTATTTGTTTGTTTACTTGCTTCTTTATTTATTCATGAAACTGTCTTGTACAATACTGGTTGGTATGAAAACTCCCCAATGTAAATTACAGTGAGTCAATATCACGATTATGCACCGGCCTTGCTGTTGCCGGGACTTGGACGCATGCCACACTCATTTACCTGCAAACGGCTCCATCCTTCTCCCACCTGCTGCTCAGACACGGACCCCCCGTCAGTCCGCAGCCCTGTCTTTTCTCTCACTTTTCTCCATTAACGATGAGAATACAAGACAACAGCCTGGAAGACTTCTGACTTCAGCTAATTTGTCCTGTGTTTGCTTTCAGCTCACCAAACAAGTATATCAGCGGTCAGCAATTGGGTTTCCAAACAGCACACTTTAGAACTTTGCTGATGGTCAAAAACCTGCTTTGCTTTATATGTTTTGGAAGGTGGAAAAAAGGCTGTTAACATCATATTTAAGTAAAAATAAAGATACCATACCAGAAAAGTATTTGCATAAGTCACTCTTTTAAATACTGTTTGAAAGTATCTGGTTTTCAATGTTTTAAAAGAGTAATTTCACTGAATTTTGTAAATTTCTGCATAATTAAATGCTTAGAACGTAAACAAAGAGTGTTTTGAGAAAAACCTATCAGAACTGAATCAGAATTGTTTACAGTCGTGGTGATAGGAACCAGACATCCACCTTTAAAAGCTTCCTCACAGAAAGTTATTACATGAAGTTGTTAGGGATAAACAGTCTGATGTCTGAGACACTGTTTTATGATTTTTGATGATTATAATTATGATTGTTTTTGAGAAGGCTGTGGCCTAAAATATATATTTTTTCATTCTTGACAGAGAGGTACATTCAGGTCAATGTAAGACAAAAATAGCACCCAGACATAAGCTACTATTTCACCATCATCAACATTCCATATAACAGATAACTCAGATAAAACTCAGAAGACATGTTTAGGTTCATGGTGGTTTGGGATAGTAAATAAAATGGCTATATTTGTGTTGTGGATATGGCAACCCCTTTTTCCTATCACCACCATTGTAAAGATATCTGAATCCCCATAATGTTGAAACATTGGTGGAATTTTCCTTTTATTTATGTAAATTCGCAATCCACCTGAGCATGTTTATGAACAGGTGGTGTCATCATGTTCCTGGTGGTCATTACTGTTTGCTGAAGTTACGAGCATCTGCTGAAGTAGAAGCTTGTGCAAATCCATCTGATGGAAAAAAGTAAGTTCAGATAAGGTAAAAGTATGAAAGAATCAAAGAAAACTTGTACATTCAATGGTGGTTTTCTGAAAGTAAATAAAATGGCTAAATTTCCATTTTAGACATTAGACGACTCTGAATGATTTTATTCACATCTCAACAAGTGATGAAAAATCAGTGGACTTCCACTTTGAAGTGTAATCCTGTGAGAGATGGAAAAAATTGCTCTATAATCCTTCCACAGAAGGCCTATGCAAACTATTTACTGAACAAAAACGGGCCTGAATAGCCATCTGCGTACGTTCTAATAGGGATCCGATAATCCTTGACATCTGCTCATCAGAAAACACACCCAGACATATAGTAAACACAGCTAATCCGCCCCTACCGGCAGCGCTGCTGTGCTAGGGCACTTCAATCCATCCTGGTGCCATAGTCTCCATCAGCGTTTTTCTTTGTTAACACAGCAGGGATTGATCTCTCCCAACAATGTCAGCGGCCGTAAATTGCAACAAGGTATACTTTTAGCGTTGGCGCGTGCATTGTCGCATGAAGTAACATTTAACTGCGGCTTGATGGAACTGGTTCAATGGTGCAGGGGATCAATGTGCATTTGGTGCGGCTGTGTGCCGGTGGGTTTGTTTGTCGGTGTGCGTGGTTTATTAACGGTTGATTAACGAGGAGGTTAATTTTGGTGCTAATGCAGCCTTTCCACCCATAAACTGCACTTTAATGTCTAGCAGAGAGTAATTGTATTGACATTATCCAGAGTGCTCCATTTTCCATCGCCTAAATCAGACCAAAGATTAAAAAAAAGAAAGGGTAACCAGGAATAACACCATGGACTTTTGCAAAGAGCTGCTCTTCTAGCCAATTTTGGATTGATTTAGTGTCTTTTCATTAGCCACGACTGCTGTTCAGCGGCTGATTGAGCACAAAAGGATAAATCAAGGAGGGATTTTAGATCAGTGCTATTGATCCACCACAGAAGGAGTGAGGCCAGTACTGGTACTGCCTTAGCTTCGCCTTTTCATCACCTCAGAGGCTTTTCCCAAAACTAGTTTTTGACCCTTTTCAAAAAAAGCGCCTCTTTATTCAAGTCAAGAGTCAAAAAAAACTTTGTCATCCCATCCATGTACAAGCCTCTAATGGGGAACCCTTAGGGCCTCCTAGGCCTCCAAAGAAGAACACATCTTTTATTTCGATGTTAATTTTTGGTTGAAACAAAAGGTCTAATAATGGAAAAACCCAACAGAAATTTATCCAGTTTAGATTATGTTTTATATGGGATCTAAGCAGATACAGCTAAGAGAGCTCTCTTCTTGGTTATGACTTCAGGAGCCTGAAGTGAATCAGTGGAATCAACCAATTGCATTTGATTTATCATGGGTTAAATCAATTTTGTGCAACAAAAAACATCGCTCTAGACCTATTGGAAGTTCTTGATACAGCGATAACTGTGAATATGAGAGGTAACCTGACCAATGCATTTCAGTCAAATGTTAGAAATGAAGAACAGCTGCAGATCAATGCCAAGACTCTTTACTGAACCGCTATAAGTTAAATGGTTACAAGCCTCAAACAAAACAAAGAATGTAAGCTCCCCAGACAAAAAATTAGTCACCTTGTGTGTTTAAGGTGGTAAAAGTAACCTCTGGGATTCACAGATTCACAGATTAAGAAAAGGTGGTAGAGTGCAGTGAATGTCTCATTCAATGTGTGAAAAATGGGTCACAAAGCAGATGTTAATGATTGGGAAAAGGAGTGATTGCATTTGGGCGTGCCAAAGGCCACAGTGTGAAGGAAGTAGCTGAATTTGCAGGAGTATCAAAGTGTATGTTCATATGGGTCTACCAGCAACGGCAAAAATCCCAGTCTACAGGAAATTCTTTTCATAACTGTGGCCGAAAGACAAAACTGATGGACAGGGACCGCCGGTGTGTTTCACAGCTTGTGAATAAAAATTGGTTTGCTTCCAGGCAAGTATTGCTTCTAGAAGTCAACGCAGGTTGTTCATAACCAATTTCTGAAAGAATATTCCACAGGGAATTGCATACCATGAACATATGGAGCAGAGTGGCACGCAAGAGGCCTTTGCTCACTTCTGCTCACAAAGTTGCCCGGTTACAGTGGGCGAAGAGACACAAAAATTGGACTGTTCATGACTGGAAATCTGTTATCTGGTCAGATGAATCTCGTTTCTGCCTGTATATGAATGATGCTAGGTACCATGTTCATTATAGACCTGGAAGCCTTCAATGTGGACTATGTGCAAGGTGTGGTTCAAACTGGAGGAGGCTCTGGGATGTTCTGGGGGTGTTTTAATTACACAGAAATGGGTCCTTTGGTTAAGGTGACGGTAAATTTGAACCACAGTGCCTACATTGATCTGCTGGACAAGGTTTTGCCATTTGTTCATCATGTTCACTGGGCTGAAAATATGACTGATGGCATGATGAACATTCAGTAGCATTCACACATCTGGACTGGCCCGCAAAAAAAGAATCCTCTTGAAAATCTGTGGGACTACCTGGAGCAACAAGTAAGACACCAGGGAAATCATCTAACATACTGTTAAAATCCTTTAATTTTTAAACAAATTCTAAAATTTATGGCCCGAACTGAAGCTTCACCTCCAAAGTAAAGGAATGTCCTCTGAGAAACGATAAAAGTGGTATTTAAAAAAAAAATTTTTATTTTCCCATGCTATTATTATAACTGTGATTTCTAGGTGTTAAACAAGATTGTAGCACTATACTTTAAATTCCATTACAACTCCAAATCATCAGTACAAAGCTAGGCTAAAAGTGTACAATGAATCCAATACAATAATTTTTTGCTGTTACACAAAAACCTTGCATCTCCATTTTTGTATTTTTTTTTTTACTTTTTTGCATAAAATAAAAATTCTAATTACAATTACATCGTTACTAAATTTCATGATTATTAGGCCAACACAAATGCTGTGAAATTACTTTGAAAAAAAATCTTGACTTCCGCTGCAAGCTGGTTTGGGCAAAATACTTTGAAAAAGCAGTGATGGCTGAATACTGAGTACACTAAATACAAATACACTAAATACACTATACACTATGCACTATACAGCACATGTGGACAGCCCAGAGAAAGAGGCTGTCACATAATCAAGTGGCTCCTGTGAGGGGGCAAGTTTGAAAGAAATGGAAATGTTCTTTTTCTGTTCTTTCACTAAATCTGAGTTGAAGGATCTCAGAAGAGAAGACCAGGGGTGAAAAAGGGTATTCTTGCAAATTGTGTCTGTTGAAAAGAGACAGATCCACCGCATCGATGCAAGAAAACTCCTAGATCTTTGGGTTTCCATTAACTTAAGTCGACTGGCAGGTGTTTGTGATGGGAACGCACTGCAGGGCTTTCCGCATCGCTGCCTGACTGAACTGAGGTCAAACACGCAGGAGCCAGCTAGATGTCAGAGTCAAAGGTGTTTCCCCCAAGGAGGCCTAACGAGGACCATTTCACGTCAAAGCGCATCCAAGGAAGAACTGAAGACGGAAGTGACATGGCAAATAAGGCTCCAGTGCCTGATAAGCGACAGCAAAGCTTGACAGTCTGAGAATTGCTTTTCTTTCACAGTGGTCCTTCTTTAGTGGCGAGGGAAGTTATGGATCCCTTTATACAACATAGATCAAAGTTTAACTCTCAGTTTCTTTTCAACCAAGTGTACTATTCTGGCATACTGGCTTACAGTTGAAGTCATTGTGGCCCAACAGCAATGAGACCAAGTACAGCTGCAATAACCACCATAATACCATAACGCCATGGTAACAGGTATGGCTGGGACCACTCCCCAGTTTATTAGTAATTATCAACCTTGGCCGAGAAACTGATACATAGAACTTAGCTTGAGCATTCTGAACCCTGATCCATGATCCAAAACTCCAGTCCTGATTTTTACGTCATTTACACGTGCAGCAGTGAATTGTCCTTTGAGTGAATGTCAAACTGGCAGGCTGCAACACAGAAAAAACACCACCAGAAAGAGGATCCTGATGTCTTTTCATATATAATTTTGACCAATGACAAAGCAGATGTGATTTTTAACAAACCGAAACTTTAACCCCATTGTATTTTTTATTATGCACCTATGCAAAGAAAACAAATAAAAATGTATTCATCAAGTAGTAAGGGCACCAAAGTTATTCTTTTTCTTTTAGGCAGCAGTACTCTGGAAAATGGCCCATTCTGCTAAGAAATGTTCAGCACTGACTCACAGACGAAATTGCGTTTTGACTTTTTTTGTTTTGTCTGTAAAACTTGGACTTGGGTGTGAAAAGGCCTTGGGTTTTATCATGCCCCTCTGGAGTAAACAGAAACTGTCCTAGGTATATTGAATTTTACTGTTAAATAAATGATGAAAATATCAATATTTATCAATAATTTTGTCCCATTGTCCCAGCCTTTTTTCAAAACTGTTTATTGTCCCAGCCCTAGTAAGATGATAACCGCAACGGTGAGCACATCATAACCACACATACTTCTGATTTTTAATTGTAATTTTTGTTTTGTTTTTCCATGAAAGTCCAGCTATGTAAAGCACATTTTAATTCACAAGTGGCACCACTGCCTTTCTGGAGCATCGATCCATCCATTCATACAGGCTATGTGCAGCAATCAGCAGTGTTCATGTACACATGATGGGAGATTTTAAATCTAGTTTCTGCTGTTTTGGTAATATTTTATTTTCACTGACGTAAAATATTCAGTAGGTTACCCAAGGTTTCCTTAAGTTAGCCTAAGGCTAACTTTTCAGATGCAAAAAAACCTCGTGGTCCTGGCTTGTAACTCACTCACTCAATCACACACATTTACCAGGATAAAGATTACCCACAAGGGGGTGATATTAGCACTCAAGTTTCTTTTGGTGCTTCAAAAAAGTGGTGCCATTCCTCAGTGACAAAGTTTGTTCTTGTTTAACATTGAAGCATTTGACAGTACTCGAGTGTGTATTAAATTGAGCCCCTCCTTTGGGTTTCTGATGGTGGTACCACATGTCATGGTAGTAAGGCACCGAAACACGTGGTAAAAATTTGCCTCCACAACAGCCCTAAGACCAGTGTGTAATAGCCGAGAAACAGGCACCCCAAAGGTACATTAGTAACGATTGTTAAATTATGGAAGAGAAAAGCTATTGAAATGAATTTTATACCATTCATTTTTCAATTTCTTATGACCTTTGTACTTTAAGACTCCATCAGGAGCAACAACTTATTTCATGAATCTAAAATAGTACAATAAGAGATATCAGCTTTGATGGCCCATTTAGGCCAGAAGGTCCACATCTTTTCTATGTATTACCGTTTCAGGTTATTGAAAGTAGTTGTGCACTGGAGTGGACATTGCTTTGATAAATGGGACAGTGTCCTAATTACTGAAGTATGGAAAAGATAAGCCATTGAAATCACTAATTTTAAGACCTCCTTCAGCAGTGAGAACTTGTTGCATGACTCTTAAATGGTCAAAGAAGAGATAGCAGCATGAATCGCCCTTTAGACCAGGACCCATGTGTTTTTCAGACCACCTCTGGCAGGTCTATTCAAACGCCATTGACACTGTAAAAGCTATCATCACATCACTCTCTTGAGAACACTATCTTCCCTTTCACCAGCAAAAGGATGCGTGCCGTATTCCGACCATGCATTTTTCATTCTATTTGGTAGCGACATCAATTGTCTATTGATTTCTCGAGGCTTTCATTCCACGCTTTTTCTCGTGTCTCACTCGTTTTAGTCCTTTTTGACCTAACCTTCTCTTCCATTCAGTTCAATTGTATTTGTATAGGGCTTTTTACAATAGACATTGCCACAAGTCTGCTCTATAGGCCCTGAATCTATTTCTGAACCCTCTCTCTCTCTCTCTCTCTCTCTCTCTCACTCTCCCTCTCTCTCTCTATCTGACCAATTCGCCCCCTTTTTTTCTTTATCTCCATTCCTCCCTGTCTCAAATCTCATACTGTGAGTCCACCCCCAGTTACCAATGCTCGTTCGTCTGTCGCGGTAGGATGCAGCTCCGCTGCCTGGCAGCACGCTGGGAAGGTTGAGCCCACCTAAATTGTCATGAAAAACTGACCTGCTGTTCACCCTAGGTGTTTTAACTAAATTTAACACAACTCCTGAGTGACGAAAAGCTAGCATGGCATGGTCCGCATTGTTTCAGTGCCCTTTTTCTCTTTGAGACCACTGTGGTGTGCATTAATCAAAAACAACATTGAGGCCACGGGATCAAAAAGCCTCAACGTTGTCTACGCATGCATATGCAGTAGATCAAGCTAGGTCAAAACAATCTGTTCCTCTGTGTTTAGTGGTCAAGAGGAAAGTACCGAAGTCCTCTACTTATTTAAGCCCTTAATTTAAATCACCAGCAATAACAAAAGCGTGGAGTTATTTCAAATTGAAATTCTGACTAAACTTCATGTAATATCACAGGCTTTGAATTGACGTACTTTTTATATAACTCATTATAAGACTGCAATAAAAATTAAAGAGTATGTCATGTGAATGCCTTACATGCTTCAAAAATCCGTATTTTAATTCTGCCTTAATAGTATTAAATCAAGGCTGAACCTCAAACAGCTCCCTACTTCCTATATAGTGCATTAAGTTATAAAATTCTGGCTTCTGCACCCAAACAATGCACTATTTGTCCAGTATGGATGTGTCTGAATCCCAAATGGCTACTTGTTAGACACATTATGCACTGTTTGCATGCAGGAGCCAATATTTTACTTCCTTCGTAGTGCACTTTGTAGGACGTAGGGAGCCACTTGAGATGCATCCCCAGAGTGGGGAAAAGGACATACAATGACATCAATGGACAGAGGATTGTTGTCATGGTGTTATTTTGGTTTGCAAAAACTACTTATTAAGTAAAAAGAGATCTATATTCTATATGTTTATTATTATAAGCCAAAAAGTTGAAAAGTTACTAAAAATGAACCCGTGTCTGTGAAGTTAATACAAAAAGACCTCCAGCTTTAAAGGGCCTTTTAAAGAGTGCATGCACATCATACTTTAGCCTAGTTTTTTTTTTTTTTCTCCTGATTGAGTAATGCTACTTTTTTTCCATTTTAACAAAAGATCTCACATAGTGCAACTTTAGATGGAAACTACAAATACCAGACTGCCCCAAGCAAAGGTTTGGAAATTGAGACACACAAAATCTCAGTGCATTGTCTAAATATTTATTTGTATTAGCTCTAATATTAGTGTTTTCCAAGTATGGAGCCCCCGACGGGACGTTTTTTTTTTGTTTTGTTTTGTTAGGTAAAAGGGACGTGGTGGATCTAAGGGAAAAATTTGGTGTGTACCAGTTTCTATCAGGTGTGCACCTGATACTATGCAGTGAGCACCAAATATTATCTAAGCAAATAAACACTGCTTTTATTATTTTTCTAAAAAAATCAACATAATTAAATGATTAAGATGTAAACAAAGTCTTTCAGAGTAGTTTGGTGTGAAATACTCTGTTCTAGATTAACTTACTGAGTCAGAATTGTTCTCAGTGGTGATGATAGGAACCAGACATCCACCTCTAAAGGTCCCTCACAGAAAGTTATTACATGAAATGGTTATGAATACACTGCCTGATGCCTGAGACACTGTTTTATGATATTTTTGTGATAAGCTTTTGGCCTAAAGCATATTTTTTTTGGTTTTAAGAGTAAAAGTGGTGGAGGGATGCATGCAGGGTGTTGTGATGCGAAATAGTCCCCAAAGAAAGCTTATTTTATTATTTCTTCTGATTTTTCACTATTTTACCATTTTTACGATTACATATATAAACTCAGAAACACATGTAGGTTCACTGGTGGTTTTCGATAGTGAATAAAATAGCTATATTTGTGTTTTAGACATGGTGACTTCTGGTTCCTTTGACCACCACTGTAAAAAAATCTGAATCTCTACAAGAAACAACTATTCTAAATAACTTTGCTTTTATCTCAACCACCGAATTTTGCAGAGATTTTTAATTATCAATGGAATGTCTTAAACTAATGCTACCACTGATAGTAATATAAATGAACTGCCTCCTCAAAACTCCTCAACAGAGCCAAGTCCCATGATGAAGTTGTGACCTTTGACTTTTAGGTGAGAATCCAGTGACCTCTTGGTTCTGCCACTTTCTGAGTTGTCAGAAGATGTAGAGCGTAGGCTGCACCCGGGGAACCGAGCTCTGGCAGAAGGCGCCGAGTTCCCTGTCTGTTCTCAGTGACACTTCAAAGCGGCTGGTGCTCGGGCCCTGGACAGGCGCATCTCTGATCTCTCCATCTTTGCCCCATCTCATTTTGAGGGGTTTTGACCTTAGGTGCGCCGTGGCCTAGATCAAAGCGAGCAGCTTACGCCGCTCTGTCTGCAGGGGAGGGAGAGAACCAGGGATTTGGGGCGTTGGTTCGTCTTGGTATACACTCGCTATCAGTTAAGCGCTATATTCGGCACAGCATTACGCCGTTGATCTTCTTTGACAAGCCACCGCCTGCTGTGATGGGAGAGATTAAGCTCCGAAAAATGCGATTATGAGCGTGATTATATCTGTATGCTTATTGAAAGGTTTCAGGCGTTTATATCCTGTGATCCCCATAGTGGTGGTAAAAATAGCAAGACAAATGGAGTGAACTCTGCCTAGCTCAACTTTCTACAGTACTAAAGTAAAAAAAGCAGACTTTTAAATTGGACCTAGTGCGGGGCCTTGATGCACACCACATGCTGACTTAAAGATAAGACTGACATTTATGGAGAACGAAAATAACAGCACTCATGCCAGACAAAGGACATTGTTAGTTAACGGCCGCAGTAGCATGCGCTGATGAAATTAGCCGTGTCCAATGTGTGGGATAGAGTTCAGGTGGTTCAGCTGGAACCAGAGCCGTAAATGACCCACACT
Source organism: Colossoma macropomum (assembly GCF_904425465.1). Classification (NCBI taxonomy): domain Eukaryota; kingdom Metazoa; phylum Chordata; class Actinopteri; order Characiformes; family Serrasalmidae; genus Colossoma; species Colossoma macropomum. The sequence continues at coordinate 1,378,055 of NW_023495280.1, read as the reverse complement.
TTATGGAAACAGACACAAGCATAGACATCTTCACATGCTGCTTGTGATTAAGAAGCAAAAGTGGTGGCCCATCTCAAGAATTCGCATCCCCATTCACCCACAAGTGCTCTTTAAAACACAAATCTCTCAGCGCCTCTTGATTAACAGTGGCGCCATGTGATGTGAAGAGCATGATTAAGAGATTGGAAATGAATTTGGGAAGAAGAGATTAAGTAGGGCTAGTGTTCACTGAAAAAACACAAATGCAACTGGTCTTAGATACTGTAGTGTAGGACAAAAGCATAATCTGTGTCTTGATAGGTTTGACTAAAGAGAAAGTTCAGCAAAATATCAATCTACAAAATATTTCCCTTTCGGTGAGACGATACTACACAACTGCACAAACACTGCCAAATACATTTGCTCTCTCAGTCAGCTAATTTCTGACCTTCTTTGCAACTTTATTACTCATTTTTTAGCTATAATGTTTTTGTACCTATTTCATTTATTAATTTCCCTCAATATACTGCAAGTACTCTTCCACAAACTGCTGTTTATGGACGGTTTATTTATTTTAAGTAGAATTTGTGGCAGCATATACACTAAATCAATTGATGGTTTTTATGGTTTATCTTTTAGATAAATTTATGAATAAAAATAAATAGAATGTTTAGCAAACTTTTTTAAGTATATCTTTACATTTTATATAATTTATTCAATAATAGCAAAAAGTTATTCACTTTCTGCTAACCCTACCTGGTGATTTATTGTTGTATGCAAAACTCAAATCAAGCCAAGTCAAATTATATGTTTTATAATTAAATAAATTGAATTATAAACCTTATTCATATGGCACTTTTGATGCATTAAAATGCTGATCAAAGTGTTTTACAGTGGCAAAGGCAATAACAAGCCAGCACAATAGAAGAAGAAATAGAAAACAAAGACAGTAAAATGTTGATTTTCTAAGTATAAATAAGGCATAAATATGGCTTTTTTCTGCAAATTTTGTGCAAATTTCTATTCATTTTGATTTTGACACAATGGGGAAAAAAAAAAACAAAATATAAAATGCACCATAACTTTTGCACATTGCACATTGTATATTGTATTTTTCCCTCCAATATTTTAAGTTCAGCAAATAAACAGTAGTGGTGCATTAACATGTGCAAGAGTGTGTTCTCCATATTTTCACTTAGAAAATCAACATGTCATTTGACCAGGGTGGCCAAACTTTTGCATATGACTGTTAACAAAATAAGAACAAGTTGGATTCAATTTTCATTTTCAGATGCGACCTCATTGACCTGGTTCACTCATTCACTCACTTACTCACTCGCTCACATACAGCAGGCTGAAGATTTGCCAAAAGGGGCAATTAGTACCATTAGCAGTCATTTTTTGTGCTTCATAAGAGTGGTGCTTTATGTGCAAGACTCTGTGTGGGCTTATTCACCAAAATATCGCTTTAAGCCAAAGCAATAGACTGCCATTTGCAAATCTCCTGGATGGGGAAGTTAAACCAGCACCTTACCCTAACCTTAGCCGTAGGGTTGTATCTTCAGAAATTTGGTCTAAAGGGACCGACAAGGAAATGGAGAGCACAATCAGGAGTGCCTTAGCAGTGATGGAAAGAACGAGCCGGAGGTGTTGAGGAGAGATGGAGGGAGGAGGAGGAGTAGGAGGAGAATGCTTGATTACATGATTATCACCACACACAGATCCCCTCAGGCAATCTGCAAAAGCTAATGCATTCTGAACACGTCCCGGCCCATGGCCTCCTGCATAGTAATGCAGTCCCCCACTTGTGGGCTGGCGGTGGGTGGGGGGGTGGGTGCAGGCATTGAAGGAGGATGTTCGAACATAGGAGGTCAGCAGAAGAATTGCCTCTGGCACTCTCAGAGGAGGTGCCCAGAGAAAAATAGCCTTCCAAAGTGGTCAATGACGAGTGCCCTTGGTCTTGGTACTTACAGGAGTCATTTCTGAAAAGCAGCAAAATGTGCAAATAGAGGTCAACACAGTAAAGCACAGGATAGAAGAATGTAGTGTAAATTGAAATAGAAAATGACTTGAGTGGTAACGTTGATGTATTTTGTAAAATTTAGCTAACAGGAAAGCTATGTTGTTGAAAATTGAGCAGTTCAGCAGTGTTCATGAAGGAATATTCATTAACACATTACAGACCCCTATAAATAGACATTTAATCATTATCCAATAGTTTATTATTATTATTATTATTATTATTATTATTATTATTATTAATAATAATAATAATAATAATAATAATAATAAGGTCAGAACGTGTTCATAGAAAGTGCCACTGGATTTTCTTTCAAGATATCTGCCTCAAGATGTGATTGTCACATGCAATGCATACAAAGACATACAATACCCTCACAAATATTGGCACTGATGATCATGAGCAAAAAATATTCTTAATTACATGTTCTTTTTTAAAATCTTCTAGAAAAAAAACTAAATCTTGACATGAAAAAAAAAAATTCTTAATTCTGTGTGCCACAGTTTTTGGCAATCAGTTAAATCCTACTGACATACAATTCCATTCATATTTTATGTTTTAAAGTTCACCTGAATGATTAGGAACACTTAAATGGTCAGCCATGACTTCATGTTTCACTGAGGAATATATAAGAGATGAAGCTCAGGCAAAATTCCTTCAATCATCCAGCATTATGAGAAAGACCAGAGAATACTGTAATAATATACAACAAAAGGTTGTTGGGCTGCACAAATCAGCAAAGGACTACAAGAAAAAGCAAAGGACTACAAGAAAATAAGTTGAAAATGCCCATTTCGACTATCAGGGCAATAGTTAAGAAGCTTAAAAGAACAAGAGATGTTAAGAATCTGCTGGGAAGAGGACATATGGCTATACTGACCTCACGCCCAGTTAGGAGGATGTTTGAGTGGACAAAAAATCTCCAAGGATTACAGATGGGACATTGCAGACTTTTATTATGTCTTGGGATCACAATGTCTCCTAAACTATAATCAAACATCTCCTATAGAACCAGGGCTGCTTTTCTTACAAAGGCCCAGGACAGTTTATTCAGATACATGGCGTCACAGACTCCACCAAGTATCAGCAAGTACCACCAAGACTCCACCAAGTGCTTCAGCCAGGAAGCTTGTACTGGGTCATAGTTTGGATCTTCCAGCTGGACAATGATTCAAAACACACATCAAACTCAACACAGAAATGGTTCACTGACCACAGAATTAAGGTTCTGCCATGGCAACCCCAGTCCCCTGACCTAAACCCCATAGAAAACCTGTGGAATGAGCTGAAGAGGAGAGTCCACGGTGTGGACCTCAGAATCTAAGGCATCTAGAGGGGTTCTATATGGAGGAATGGTCTCAGATCCTTTGCCAGGTGTTCTCCAGTCTCATTAAGCATTATAGGAGAAGACTCAGAGCTGTTATCTTTGCAAAGGGAGGCTGCACAAAGTATTAAACAAAGGGGTGCCAATAACTGTGGCACACACATATTTGAGAATAATATTTATTTCCTGAGAAGATTTAGGGGTTTTTCAATCACTGTACTTCAAAAAAAGGTATAATATATAATATAATTAATATTTTAAATGAAAGATTAAAAAAATAAGCAATAAAGAATGTTTTGTTCATGTTTACCAGGGGTGCCAATATTGTGGAGGGCACTGCAGATATAAATTTTATTATAATTTAATAGGGTCATTTTAGTATCTACAGCTTTGTAGATAATAAAATAACCAAAACAAAAGCTTCCAACTAATTATTGATAGTCATATAAACTTGTGAAGTTGCGCATGACTAGTACATTGGAATCATTTTGTACATTTATCTGCCACCATACTGGTTTTATATTATTGAAAACATTGATTCCAAACTTTTGAACAGCAGTAGAAATATGTATTATTTATTTTTATTTGATGCGCTGTTCCAATAAAACTAAACCCCTACCAGTTCTCTTTCCCAGCATGTTTGATTTTCACCTGTCGGTAATCAGAATAGAGTTATTACTTGGTTATTGCTAGTATTGGATTACATCACTGTGTCACCCAGCCTATCTCAGTGCAGAGTTTATGATTTAGTCTTCCACTACATTGCATAGAGACTGCTTTGGGAGCTGTCCAGGTTACAGGAACTGATCCGAGGCCTTAAGCTGTCAATCTGAGTTAATGTGATCTGAGTAAAGCTGGAAAGAAATCTACAACACCATTGGCTGGTGATTCTGCATGTAAATCCAGTGTCACATCTGTTGCGGTTTGCATATAAAGCATGACTCCTTCAGATTTGAGATTTTTCAGATTCGAAGTTGGCACAGGAGAGCAATAACTAGTCCCATTGACTCAGGTCCATTTGGATGGCTTTGTACCTTTCTGAGCATTTTCAGATGATTATTTATGCTCAAGTAGATTTGTAAGAAAAGTAATCTACTTTTTCCTGAGTTTCATTTTAGCCATTCACTTAGAGGGTTTTCAATTTCATTTACTTCATCTCATTACCAACAGCTTTCAGCTCCTGGACTACTTTGCTGTTGCACACACCACTCAATTTGGAGCTTTTTAGTCCAGAAAGAAAAGAGTAGAGCCTAACAGACTTCAGTTCTATTTCAGTTCATCGATGCTTGAAGCATTTTTGGACTTGATGTGTTTTTGCTCAGTTGCTTGGCTGTCTTCACTTCTACTTGAGTTATGATTTCAATGAAGCAGCAATGGTTATAGAATGAATATAAAATTAGTCTATCCCAGATGTACACTATTTGGCCAAAAGTATGCAGAATCTGACCATCACACCTAAATTAGCTTGTTGGCCATTTAATAACAAAACTATGGGCATTAATAAGGAGTTGCCCCTCTTTGCGGCTATAACACCCTCCACTCTTCTGGGAAGCTTTCCTCAAGATTTTGGCATGTGTCTGTAAGAAGTTGTGCCCATTCAGTCAAAAGAGCATTTGTGGGGTCATAAATGTCTCACAATCGATGTTCTAGTTAATCCTAAAGGTGTACAGTGGGGTTGAGGTCAGGGTTCTGTGCAGGCCACTGTAGTTACTCCATACCCAACTCATCAAACCATCTCTTTATGAGCTTGATTTGTGCACAGGGACACAGTCATGCTGGAACAGTAAAGGGCCTTCCCCAAACTACTGCCTCAATGTTGGAGGCATATATTAGTCCAAAAAGTCTTTGTATGCTGTAGCATCAACTTTCCCTTTCACTGGAGCTGAAGAGACTGAGCCCAAACCCTGAAAAACTGCCCCAGACCACTTTCCCTCCTCCATCAAACTTTACTGTTGGCACTATGCATTCTAGTAGGTAGCGTTCTGGCAGCATGCTTGGCACTGCATATGTGCATATGGTGATCTTGGGCTTGTGTGCAGCTGCTCAGCCGTGGAAACCGATTTCATTAATCTTCTGATGCAAAGTTCTTATGCTGATGTTGGGTGTGCTTGAAATGTCTGAACTCAATAATTAATACTACAACTTCTAGTACACTGTCAGCACTAAGCTAATGACAATTCACATGAAAATGTTTTGTCTGTTCTAGATAAAATGCAGACATTTGAAGCTTCTACATGACATTCCATGTTTTACTTGAAGCTTGTGATAGACATATTAGTACTAGCAGTTTCACAGTGTCTCTTTTAGTAGAGAGCTCTAGTTCAGCCACCCTGTTCCTTAGGCTGCCGCTCGTATTCACAGGCAGTGAGGTATCTAGAAGAAGACTACTGGTTGGTGCTGATGTGTATGGGTTTTAGAGACTAAAATGGAAATAAAGTATTGAGTAGTGAGATTACATTTTCCAAGAAATAATCAGCAAAAGAATCCCATTAGAGTTGGAGAGAAGCAATTAGTAATTTGTAATGGATTACTTTTGTTGAGTAACTACCCCAACACTGGTTAGCTGACAAAACAGAATAAGCAGTTAGTGTTCTTCTTCAGGTGTATTGAGCTGTCTTATAATGCTGCATTAGTGGCAGTTTTAAAAGATGTAGTGGTGCTTCACATGCCTCAAAGCACATGGCAGCCTTCAGCCTCCCAGCTTGGTGGCATTATCTGATAGAGGGAAACCTGCTTACTTTTCTACCATGTCTTTGTATGTTTAATGGAATTCATGAAATTAATTGTTACCTACACTGTCAGTAAGAAAGGTACTGTGCAAGTACATTTTTCATTCTTCAAGGTACAAACAGTGTAAATATACCCTCAAAGGTACAACAATGGCTTTAAGGTCCAACTGTGTACCTCAAATAAGTTCTTCTCAGGAGAAAGGTACACATTTTTAAATATAAAGTTGGAGATATATATAATATTTAAAGATATCTGTGGAATGTGGTACAGTTATGTTTCAAAACAAAAGGTACAGAAGACATACCCTTAACGTTTGCACTCCAGTGACAGTTCAGTACCTTTTTTTAGTAAGAGTATAGTGTGTAATTGATTATATAACTAAAGCCCTATTGGAACTGGATTAGTCTTAGCAGAGGAGGTATGGTAATGTAATTTGTGTATGATTTGATTAGCCGATTCATATGGGATAAAGGATGTGTGTAATTTCCCCAAATTATCCCAAACAGCCTGGATCTAAACATTATCACACTGATGTTTACGTCAGAATTATACATCAGGCACCACGCTTCCGGACAATAACAACATATTTAGGGGGTAAATGGCAAATATGATGACAAAACACCAAAACACAACACTGGACCAGAGAGGAGACTTTACATCCCGTTTCAGTGTGGGGTGATGCCTGTTACCAACAGCAGTTCCAAATGATGGTGTATAAGTATGGCGAATGTGAAGGAATATATGCTGAATTGTTGTAGATTTCGGCAGTCTTGAACTTGAGGATTAAGGAGTTGGGTCTAACTGAGCAGTTAGCCTTGTCTTTAATGCCATGTTCTACTACTACAATATTAGTGTAATGTCAATTCGAACAGGACTACTATTACTTAGAAAGATCAGAGTTCAGCCAAATATAGAAGACAGTGCACTCTGGAATTATTACTTTGCATATTTGTACAAACTACGTTCATTGCAGATTCATACTGGATTAAAATTACGGATCTCATTGGTCATCAATTACAGTAACTCCCCAGATAAAACTAATCCAGCTCCAACAGGGCTTAAGTAATTGCATTTGAATAGCATAGCAGTAATACAACAGCAATAACTTTCAACTTGTCATGACTAAACATGAAATTTACACAGAACTTGGGATTTGCCTTCTCTCAAAAAAAAAAAACAGTCGCTTAATGTATCACTCATTTTAACAGATGCCGCTGAACTCAGGAGAGTGACTCATTGCCATTTGGTGTTAAGTGCTTAAATCAACGGTTAGTTTTATAGCAAGCAGACTCACCACTTTCGTAGCTTAGCTGAAGCAGCCCAAGCACTTACGTAAATCAGTGGCGAAGGGGCTGCTGTGCTTTGTCTGCGGATATTTATGAATCATTGTTTGCCTCGCACGCTTCGCCAGCTGTACGGTGCCGTGATGCAGTTGTCACGGCGACAGGGCTGCGGCAAGATGCGGAGAGGGGGGGTGGTGGTTCGTTCGGTGTCAGGGACTAACGAGCAAACTGGTGCAATCTCCTGTCAGACATGCTTAATCACCACAGACGTGCAATGACTTACGCTGCTCTCCGTGCCAGCAGGCTGGTGTGGGTGGGGTGGGAGGGGGAGGGTGGTGGCATGCATATATCTGAACAGCAGCGAATGTGGTTGGGAAAATAAATAAGCACGCTTGCCATCCACTTCATTAGATCTAACCTGTACACTACCATTCAAATGTTTAGCATCAATGTTTTAATAATATAAAACCAATTTGGTTGCAGGTGCATCACCAGTATGCTAGTCCCATGGAAGTTCACAGGTTTCAAATAATTAGCTGTAATGAATGGGGCTCTAAAAATGACTGAGAAAGCTGTAGAGCTTTGAGAATGATGCTATAATAAACAGACAGAATGTATTTCAAAAAAGTGGATATTAAATCTCCGAGTAGGTTCGAAAGTCAGATACGTTCATTTATTGAACTTCCAGTCAAAAGAGCCATTAAGCACAAGTTGTCCCATTTTTCAAGAGATATTTCTGAGGTGATTGGATAAGATACATTTGGATAAGGAAGGAGAAAGTCAAAGAAGAGGAGATTTCCAAAAGATTTATGCAAATTTAGTTTGTGTTTTCTCATTTATCCATATATTCCCATCTATTTACCATTCCATCAAGTCTTTTTGATTCAACATGTCAAAATATGCATGAAACATACACTCTCAGAAAAAAGATATGAAACTGTCACTGGGGCAGTACCCCTCTGGTCACTGGGGTGGTGCCCTCAAGGGTAGATCTTAGTACCTTTAGTTAGAGAACATAATTGTACCATAATCCCCTGAAATTATATTTTCAATGTTGTTTTGACTCCAAATACCCTATCTCATCTCCAGGCTTTTTACATCCCCAATTCCAAAAAAGTTGGGATGCTTTGCACAATGTAAATAAATCTAAATAAAACAGAATGTAATGATTTGCACACTTCATAGAGCTATATTTTATTCACAATAAAACATAGAACACATATCAGATGTTGAAAATGAGACATTTTACGATTTCATGAAAAACATTAACTCACTTAGAGCTTGATGGCAGCAACACATCTCAAAAAAGTTGGGATAGGGCCATGTCTACCATTGTGTAGCATCCCCTCTTCTTTTAACAACAGTCTGTAAAAGTCTGGGAAGTGAGGAGACCAATTGCTGGAGTTTTGGGAGAGGAATGTTGTTCCATTCTTGTCTGATGTAGGATTCTAGCTGCTCAGCAGTCCTGGGTGTTCTTGATGGACTGGACTGCAGGCAGGACTCTGGACTCGTTGTCTGGATGGGAGCATATGTTGTTCTTTTTTGATAGTGCCTTTCCAGATGTGTAAGCTGCCCATGCCATAGGCACTAATGCAACCCCATACCATCAAAGATGCAGGCTTTTGAACTGTGCGCTGATAACAAGCTGGATGGTCCCTCTCCTCTTGAGTCCGCGGGACATGGTGTCCGTGGTTCCAAAAAGGATTTCAAATTTTGATTCATCTGAGAACAGAACAGTTTTCCATTTTGCCTCAGTCCATTTTAAATGAGCTTTGGCCCAGAAAAGATGGCGCTGTTTCTGGATTGTGTTGACATATGGCTTCTTCTTTGCATGATACAGCTTTAACTTGCATTTGTGGATTGCACTGCAAACTGTATTCACAGACAATGATTTCTGGAAGTGTTCCTGAGCCCACCCAGTATAGAATCATGCCTGTTTTTGTTATTTTTTCCCAATTTTCTCCCCAATTTAGTCGTTTCCAATTCCACCCACTAGTTAGGACTCCCCAGTCACATGATGCTATCAACGCTAGGAGGGTGAAGGCTAGCACAGGCTTCCTCCGAGACCTGTGAAGCCAGCCGCTGCATCTTTTCGAACTGCCGCCCACGCAACCTCACTGTACAGTTGAACGCACTAAATTGTGCTCTCTTGGACTCCCAGCTATGGATGGCTATAGCATCACCAGGGATCGAACTCGTGATCTCCTGATAATACGGCCAACGCTTAGACGGTTGCCCCACTCGGGAGCATCATGCCTGTTTTTAATGCAGTGCTGCCTGAGCCCAAAGATCATGAGCATCCAATATTGATCATCGACCTTGTTCCTTGCGTACAGGGATTTCTCCAGATTCTCTGAATCTTTTGATGATAATATGTACTATAGATGGTGGGATATCCAAAGTCTTTATAATTTTACATTGAGGAACATTTTTCTGAAATTGTTCCACAATTTTAGATGCAGTTTTTCTCAGATTGGTGAACCTCTGCCCATCTTTGCTTCTGAGAGACTCTGCCTCTCTAAAATGTTTATTTCATACCCAGTCATGTGAGTTAGTTGCTGTTTTTTATTAGTACCACTTACTTTTCCAGCCTTTTGTTGCCCCTGTCCCACCTTTTCTGAGATGTGTTGCTGCCATCAAGTTCTAAACGAGTTTATTTTTTTCATGAAATGGTAAAATGTCTCACTTTCAACATCTGATATGTGTTCTATGTTCTAGTGTGAATAAAAAATGGGTCTATAATATTTGCAAATCATTGCATTCTGTTTCTATTTGCATTTATTTACATTTTACACAGCGTCCCAACCCCTTTTTTGGAATTGGGTTGTACTTTATTGTTCTGTTTTAAAACTTTAGGTTATAAAAAGTTACACATATGTACTTTCTACCTGGGAAAAAACATATTTAAGGTACACATTTGGACTTTAAAACTACTGTTGTACCTTTGAGGGTACATTTTACATTGTTTGTACCTTGATGAATGAGAAATGTACCTGCACATTACATTTTTTTCTAACAGTGTACATAGATGGAAACCTACACTCAAAAAAAAAGATGATCAATAGCTTATTATTTAATAACTACAGGGACTTCAATACAAACTGGTTGAGGTGTTCTCTATTCAGGCCTCTCTATTTGGGGTTTAGTGTCTGGTTCAAATAAAATGGACAGAAATGAATGAAAGTATATTTCAATGAAGGAAAACTGTTTATTTTGATTCAAAGAGAATTCAATTCTAATGAAACCCAAAAAACTGCACTGAAATGTTTCACTTTTGTTCCATCAACAATTGAACTTTTGTTACTTTATGTTAAAGTAACAAAGTCTATGTATACTGACTCGATTTGATTGGATGGAAATGCGTGGCATAACTGAATAAAGTTGATAGAGCAGTTTTTTTGAAAGTAGCTAATGTCACTGCTAGATTGAGAGTGGCCCATCACCCAAAATTGCCCGTTCAAAATCAGCAGCTCCAAAAAACATCAGTGGTGTCCCAAAACTGACCACTGATAAATTGCTAGAGGACAAATTGTTCATAAACACATGGGCTTCAGTCATGTAGCTACACAGCAGACGTTTCTAATACAGTACCTAGTAAATGTAAATAAAACCTCAATGCTAATGCTTAAGCACTTATTTGACAAGATGTTTGAAATAATAAACACTTTTGCAACAAGCTGATAAAGTAGAATAATACATCATGTCCACAGTAGCATAATAGTAAGTGGTGAAATGACATGCTTTTTTGTATAGCAGTGCTTTTCGAGCATGTACTACTGACAAATTCTAATTAAATCTTCCCCTGTCCAAAAATACCTACAATATGTAAACAGTAAATAGAGGACAATATACATATTCCCAACAAAGCTTCCATATTTTCTAGCAGAGAGGCAATAATGTTCTAGTTACATTCAAATGTTGTATTTTTTTGTACATTTTCATTGCAGCTTAAATCCTGAAATGAGGGACTAGCTCCTTAATGAGCATTGCTGAAGGAAAAAGCAGCGGGAAGGACTCCCTATGAGCATGAAGAAGAAAAACAGAGGAATCAGACTCATGAAAACAAGTCCTCTTTTGAGCTGTACTGGATAGCATGGTTAAGATACAAAATGGAGCTTTATATATTCAACTGATTCTGTCAGGTTGGTCATCAATTCCCAAAGAGTGGAATTTCAATTTTATTGAAACTTAATTTTAATGACAGTAAGTATTGTCGCTACACAATATAACGGATGCTGTTTGATCAGGTATTCCTTGGGATTTTGGGTGATGATAAGTTGATTCAGGTCAGTTTTGGGCAAAAACGTCAGTTTTACATTTGATGTTCGGGTTGTTTGGTTTTGGACAAAATTTGTCAGACTTGGGTCAGTTTGGAACTCAAAGCTTGGTGCTGTGGGTCAGATTGGGCTCGGACAGAAAGTTGCTGGGCTGTTTTCTGATTCGTTTCCAAGACAGATTAAACAGAGGCACTGAGATCTTACAGAGGAAATATCTGTATTCACTATTTGAAAAGTTACTCCTGGCCTGTCCAAAATTACAATGACATCCAATACAGTTCAAGAACAGTAGTTTGGCACAGAAAATTGTCTTGTCATTCTTTTGGCAAAACCTGCTCTTCATACAAAAGAAGATACTTTTATAAACATGAAGCTGAGTGTTGAAGAATAAACCTAAAGTATTAGCAAATACTTTACAACTTTGTTGGTACAGCACTGTGCATTTATGAGACCACCTTTTATTTATTTAATTTCCAGTCAAATATGGACATTAAGTACAATTGAAAGCATGCAATGTGGATATAAGATAATCCAAAGAAAATAAAGAGTTTCCAAAACTGGAGTTGGTTAAAAGCTACAGAGAAAACGGAACTCTTAACAACCACCTGGAAGACCGAATAGACCACCAAAACTGAGAACATTGAGAAGATAACTCAACACTATGGTTCTGAAAGGATGTGTAGCTGTCAAGAAGTCAACACTGGGCATCTGAGATGTGGAGTAAAGTTTTATGGACTGATGAGGCTAAATTTCTCATTGGAACTGTTTACCCTGTGTAAAATAGTATTATTGCAAGAGTGGTTTTCAAATGATATTGATTTTGCTTTGTCTTTACGTGGTCACTTACTTTCTTTCATCTCTTTTTTATGAGCGAGCTAGTCATATGGACTGAAGACCTACATAAAAGTAGGCTTGGGAATCTTTCAACCCCTTAAACTGCAAGGGATGCACTGAATTGACTTCATTTTTAAATATGTATTTAATTTTCACATGGATTATTTTATTATGTGGTGCACATTTGAACCAAGAATACTTCCCTATACATCCCTCACACAGTACCTACAGAGACCCTTCGTGTATTTAATTTCCACTAAAAATGGCCAGTAAATACAGAAATACAGAAGATAACTCTGAAGATGTTAGATATAAGATGAAAGGAGAAAGAAATAATAAAGGAGTAAGTGAAAAAAACTCAGAAGTTTTCAAAAAATGATTAAAAGCTACAGAGAAAATGGGTCTCCTAACAACCACCTGCGAGACCTGGTAGACCACCAAAACTGTCCCCATCAGATAAACAGCAATTAAAGCGTTCAGCTTTGAGAGTGTCATGGTCTCCCTGGTCTGTGCCTGCCCTTTTCTGTTTTTGCCCCAGTATAGTCCATCACCCATCCCTAGCCATATGCTTTTGTTGTTGTTTTGGTTTCTGCCTCCTCCTGTCTTGCTTCCTTGTTGCCTGTCTAACCTGTGTGTGGCCTGTAGCCCCACCCTCTCATTAGTCCCAGGTGTTTCATGTTTGTCAATATATTTATACCCCTGTTTTGCTCCCGTTGTCTTGCATTGCTAATGTGATCATTTGTTGCTGTTATCTGTACGTCTAGTTTTCATTTTGTCCCACTGTAGGTTTTTGGTTGTAGTTTGTCTTCCTTTGTGTTAAGTTTTACGTTTCACTCCTATATTTTGTTTTTCTTTGTTCTTTTGTTTCATTATTCGCATCTCTACTGTACTCACTTCAGCAGATCAGTTTCTGCATTCTGTCAAATCTTATGTTATTAAAAACTCTCACTTTACAGACAGAGAGCACAAAATCAAGCTCCACTCTTGCTTCAGATCTGAAAAAAATCCACAGGTGTTTCTGTCCATCCTTCCACTGTGAGAAGACAACTCAGCACTATGGGTCTGAAAAGACATATAGCTGTTCAAGAAGCTCTTACTGAGAAAAAGAAACAGACACATCAAACAAAGAAGCTGCTGGTGTTCTTAAAATAATAGACTGACCACCCCACTGTCTAGACCTCAACATCCCTGAATGTGTTTGGGATTATTTGGTTGGTGAGAAGCAGAAAATGCTAAACCAACTTCTAAGACTTTGGAGGTGTGTCTGCAGATTTCTTTGAAAAACTGAAAATGCATAAGTGCTCCTGAAAAGCATGGAAGCTGTAATAAAGGTAAAGAGTGGACACACTAAATACTGAAAAAATGATGTATTTAGTTGTTGAAGCATCTTTGTAATTGTCATTACATGTATATTTTCTTTTACATATGCTTTTATCTTGATGCTGAAAAAGGAACAACTTGTACTTAATGGGTGTTAGTCAATAATTTTAAAAAGAAGGTCAAGTTTCTTCAAACCAGTGTATACAGGACAATAGACATGATACATCTAACTATCTCAAAGACTAAAATAACAGCAGATTGCTATTTTGGTGGACAACCTCTTCAAAAGACCGTCCTTTGATTCGGTGGGTCTCAGGCATTGACACAAATAATCAAACGGAATAGAGGACCATTCCCTCAAGAGCACACTCCAATAGATGACCCACAATTACCTTAAAAGGAGCCCTTTTGTCGCCAGCGTTCTAACATGAGCAGAGAATTTATTAGTACATGAGTCCTCGTGATGGGAGCATGAAGTATGGCCTGCCCTTTCAACTATGTCATCGTATTAGCCACGATCCATCAGGTAATTAGATCTGTGACCGGCAGGTCGGCTAAACTACAGCGCTATAATCGCATAATGTCGGGAAGTCAGCTGTTTGGCAGGCTTTTCTTCGTAGGTTGAGCAAACACCTCATTCATCTACGCGGCAGCATCTGAATGAGTAGGCTTGTGACTCGCAGCCATCAGCTGGACATTAAGAAACAGCTAAACCCACGCATCATCCACTTTATTAGAAGCTCTTGGCTTGTTCAGCTTTGGTCTGGCCTATTTATGAGCTCCATCTACCTACAGTGATGTGTAAATAGGCTTCCGGTTGCTTTTATTGTTGTTGTTTAATATACTTCCACTTCATATGTCCACTTCAAATTTGCATACATAATATCTTTAGACTTTGTATTTATGAATATGAACAATAAACTAGAGGGAAAGAGTATCTACACATTATAATAAAATATAAATATATGTAAATCAAGTTCTACATATTAATGCGGCAAAAATAAAAATGTTTGGTGACATTTTGAGAGGTCCTTTTTAGATGTAATAAATACTTAACAGACTCTGAGTAACATATCAACAACATATTAATAATGTAGCAGCAGTGAATACATTCAGTGGATTATAAAGAGATTTTTTAATTTAATTAACTGTGTACATAAAATTTGTTTATAATCTGCTGAGTTCAGTTGTTTTTCACTTTATTTGGAGTGTCAAAATTCATATTTGTAGATGTTTAACCTGAGAGGTGTGTGTCAGGTTTAATACAGACTATCTCAACATCCTCAACAAGCTGTTATAGACATGCTGATGGGACCATTCTGTAAGTGAATCTTAACTGGATTAGGTTTTTGGTTGAGGTTAGGGTTAGGATTAGGATTAATGCCAGGGTGAGGGTTAGGATTAGGATTTGGGGAGAATTTAATCTCTTTGGTCAAGACAATGATGTTAGCATCAAAACTATGAAATTTACAACGTTTTAAAATCCTTTACAGGGCTTTTTTCCACCATTTTTTCCACAAAAGTGGCCAAGCTTTGCCTGGTTCTTTAAGTACTGCTTTTCAAGAGCAGTGTTTGAGCAATGACAAAGTATTTCGCATTGTTCACATCTAAACACTCAAACCAACAATGGCTTCCGTTTCCGAAGCCCACTGAAGTAATTTAACCAAATTATTTGGACACATCATATTTGGAGAAAGAAGTGTGGGATGATATGGAGATATTGCTTCTATGCAAACAGTACTGAGGCATTAAGTTAAAATTGGGGAGAAGATAGGCATTTTAACAAGACAACAAGGTTGGCATCAAATCTATGAAATAGCACATATGGAGTTAGTGACCAAAACTGTTTAATGCAATTCAAAGCTAGCATCCTTTAGATTCTTTAGTCTAGCTCTTTTTAGATGCAGCATTACCCACTCTTCGCATTCTCTCAAGCAGTTTCATGGGGAGTCACTTTGGCTGTTGAAAATGTTGAGCTTCTACATTTTTAATGTTAATTTGAAGAATTGGGTATCATTGTTATTTGTCTTACAAACAGATTTTAGGTATTTCAGCTTTTAAATAAAAATGTCTTTAAGATATTAAGATTCATTCAATCAGGAGTTTCCAAAGTTTTGAACAGTACTATATATTAGGCTTTGGTTTTCTATTCATCTCACTATTTTCCAATTATTTCTTCAGAAAGAATCAACCTAAAAAAAACTCCTCATTTCCTTCTGAAATGTGAACTGTCTATTCACCCCCGACCATCAGTCAAAACCCCACACACCTTCACACCTGTTCACCGCCTTTGCTCATTCATTTCACCACTCCACTCTCTGTTTTCAGGCTTCCTATCCAAAGTGTGAGCACTTGCATGTAATTAATATGAGTAGCCATTACCAGGTTGTTTCAGGGAGGGCCGCCAATTAGCCTGTCTGTCACTTGCCGAATCCTAATTACAAATTATCCCTGTTAATGGCTCCAAATGCTGATGCAAATGGAGGGGTACCTGCCAAGCAGCAAAAGCAGGCCTTGGTGAATACCTAATAAGGCTCCACCAAGCTTCGGCTTCTGGCTCGAAAAACTGTAGCACTTAATCGCTCTAAGCTGCACACACTTATGGGTCATCAGCATGAGCCATCACACAAGTGGACAAACATAATCCAAGTTTTTGGATGATTTTGGGCAGGAGAGGATGCACACTTCCTGAGCACTTTATTAAGAACACCTGGACACCTACTCATTCATGCAATTATCTCATCAGCCAATGTGTGGCAGTAGTGCAGTGCATAAAAACATGCAGATGTGGGTCAGCAGTTTCAGGTAATCTTCAAATCAGAATGGGGAAAAATTGTGGTCTCAGTGGTTTTGACTGTTGATGCCAGACAGGCTGCTGATCTCCTGGGAATGTCACGCGAAACAGTCTACTCAGAATAGTGCAATAAAGAAAAAAAACATCCAGTGAACAGCAGTTCTGTGGACAGAAAAGCGTTGTTGATGAGAGAGATCAGCAGAGAATGGCCAGACTGGTTTGAGCTGATAGAAGGCTACTGTAACTCAGATAAACCCTCTGTACAATTGTGCTGAGCAGAAAAGCATCTCAGAATACACAACACTTCAAACCTTGAGGTGGATGGGCTACAATAGCAGACCACATCAGGTCCTGCTTCTGTCAGCCAAGAGCAGAAAGCTGTGGCTGCAGTGGGCACAGACTCACCAAAACTGGACAGCTGAAGACTCGAAAAACATAGTCTGGTCTGATGAATCTGTGTGAGGCACACAGATGGTAGGGTCAGAATTTGGCATGAACAGCATGAATCCATGGACGCAATCCAGGCTGGTGGAAGTGGTGTAAAGGTGTGGGGAATGTTTTCTTGCACTTCGGACTCATTAATACAAATCAATCATCACTTGAACGCCACAGCCTATTTGAGTACTGTTGCTGACCATGTGCACCCCTTCATGGTCACAATTTGCCCATCTTTTAACGGCTACTTCCAGCATGATACTACACCATGTCACAAAGCAAAAGTTGTCTCAAACTGGTTTCATGAACATGAAAGTGAGTTCAGTGTTCTTCTTGGAGATTCACAGCATGAAATTACACCTGAAAATCTGCAGGTATTGCATGATGTAATCATGTCAACCTTTGGGCAGAATCTCTTAGTAATGTTTCCAACAGCTTGTGAAATCCATGCCCTGAAGAATTGAGACTGTTTTGAGAGCAAAGGGATGCCCTTGGTGAGTGTAGCAAAAAAAATGTATTAGAAGATTTTGTGCTTACTAACCTTGAATAGGAAAAGATCTATATATTTTTGTGTTAAAACCTGTCTTGTTCATCAAGCATATTTATGCATTAAATATTTCATACTAGAACTATAATATATATAGTTATATATATATATATATATATATATATATATATATATATATATATATATATATATATATATAATATATAACTGCATACTAGAAATTAGAAAAGTGCCTTTCCTGAAGTAAATGTACAGTGTGCAGCTTAAGAAATTCCCAGGGAGGTGTTGTTAGGTGGTTGTTATGGTATTTTATGTAGTTGCTAGAATGTTGCTGAGTGGTTGCTTAGGGGTGTTTCAGGTAGCTGCTAAGGTGCTGTTAGGTGGTTGCTATGGTATCCTGGGTGGTTGCTAGAATGTCGCTAAGTGGTTGCTAGAGCCTTGCTAAGCAGCTGCTAGAATGTTGCTAGGTGGTTGCTAGGATGTTGCTAAGCAGCTACCATAGTGTCCCAAGTGGTTACTGGAGTGTTGCTAGGCTGTTGCTGTGGTGTTTTAGGGGGTCGCTAGGACATTGCTTAGCAGTTTTTGTGGTATCCAATATGTTTTTTTCATGTACTAGGTGGTTGCTATATTGTTTCATGTGGTTGCCACAGTGTTGCTAGGTGGTTGCTTTGGTATCCCAGCTGGTTAGATGTTGCAAGGTGGTTGCTAGGGCATCCCTAATGGTTGCTAGGCAGTTGCTTTGGGGTTACAGTTTTCTGCTAGGGTGTTGCTACATGGTTGCTATGGGGTCTCTGGAGATTGCTAAATGTTATGGTTGGTTGCTGTGGTGTTCGAGGTAGTTGCCAGGGTGTAGCTCGGTGGTTCCTGTGGTATCCCAGGTGGTTGCTAGGGTATTGTTAGTGTATGGTGACATATTTTGGCCACAAATTTCCACCATTCAGTCGTGTGAGGGAAAAAAATCTGACTTTAAATTGATACATGGAAATAGTATGTCCAGTCAAAAAGCAGTATAAAGTCCCACCATTCAGGATCAGATGAAAATTCTGGAGTTGGTTCAGTATCAAGCTAGGGAACAAATATTTGGATAACATTAGTGTTGCACATTATACATCATTGCACTATCACAAATTTTGAAACATTGCTATTCTCTCTAAAAATATCACTGTAATTTTTGTTCTCACAGATGGCTGTGGTGTCATCAAGGATCTTGGACAAATGCTTAAATAGTTGCCTTACAGTGTTGGATTCCAAACACTAATTTTAAAAGGAAGCATGCATGCAGACCAGCTAGATTACGGCAAATATGATCTTAAGGAACAATTGCAACCTTTGGAAGTCTTTCATGGGGCTTATTGTCACAAAACTGGCCAAGCTGTGCCTGGTTCTTTCAGTACTGCTGTTCGAAAGCAGTTTTTAAGACATGCCGGAATATTTCACATTGTTTGCATCTGAACACTCAAATCAACAATGGTCTCCATAATTTCACAAAACTATTTGGGTGTTTGACTGAAATGCTGAAAGCAAAGAGAATAGACTAATGGGTCAATGATTGTGTGTGGTCGGGTGTCAAACTTAATGTGGCATTTTTGTGCTCTTAAACATCCATAAAGGCTAATTCATGCCTTTTACTTATTGCTATGGATTATAAGTGCACCTGTGGATTAACATGTCTTTCGTAAATAATCTAGGCTTTGAAAGCAGAAAGGAGGATGTTTTTAGGAAAAAAGGGTTAACAGACATTTAACTGTATGTGCTAGTAGGTGATGGGGTGGCCGATATGATAATATATCATTATCATGATAAATTACATAGCAATAAGCTTTTCTGAGCATTTCATTGTATATTGGATGTAGTGCAGCACAGTTTGTGAAGCTTTGAATTAAATAAAAAGAAATGAAAATAAATTTGATAGCATTTTTACTGTATTATGTCTATGTAATGTTTTAGTGTCCGTCAGTACTCATCAAACATTAGAAAAACAGTTTTAAACTAAATCAGACCACCTTAAATGACGAAGCTGCAGGTAAAATTTAAATTCCTTACCAAACCTGCAACTTTAACTAAATCTTACACTCTTAAATCATGAAGCAGAAGGGTGCTTTGTGCTGTTCTGATCTTTAGCAAATTTTCTGAACGCCTGGATGCTGACATTTGTAAAATGCAATACTTCATTCATAACTGTGAAGATTTCCAGGGACATTGCATAAACACTGGACAAAAGCGTGTATGATGCTTGCATTTCTGTATTTATTTTAAAGCATACCAAGCAATGAATACAACTTCCCATCTTCCTCTATAACTACTGCCAATGTTTTAATTGGCTTCCTCTGCTAGTGCATCCTACAATGTAAATCATGCATTTTCATGCATCAATGATCAGATCAAAGTATGGGTACAACATATGTATACTACACATACATCTCTCTGCATATGCAGTTAGAAGAAAAATATGTAAGAGGCGAAAATACTTTCAGTACAGGTGTGGCCTAAACAAACCCTAAAACTGTCGCTAATTGAAGTTACTGTTGTAACAGAAGCCAAAATTGTTAAATCCTCTGCAGTGGTTGGGTTTTTTGATAGCTTGTGTTATCAGTAACACTTTCTATGAATGTCACCTTTGTAAGCATCTATAAACACTTTCATAACATGTTATAATACATTCATAAGACATTATAAACATAGCTATAAATATTTATAAAAATGCACTATACGTTATAGCCATGTTTATTATGCATTATGAATTGTTAAAATAATACATTATAAGTACTGATCATAACAAATTATAAGAGTTCATAAGTCGTATTTGTCCGCTCTAAGTAAAGTGAAGCGTACTGTACTAAAGCCACCTTCAGTGTTAAGAGTGAGGCTTCAAGTTGAAGTATTTACTGAAGGATTTACTGAAACACTAAAACATACACAATAAAGCACATTACAGGCTTCAAGTGTCAGAGTTTAAACTAGTGCTGCCATCAGTGTGGGAAAGGTAATGTACATCACCGTTAGCTTGGTATTTGTCTTTACTTTATGCTCTCCAAGCTGGGAATGACTTCTTTGGCACTGACTTTATAACATGTTATTAACACTATTTATAATGCATTATATCAACCATTCATAATATATAATAAACATGACTATAAAGTGTAATTCAGTGTAATTGTTTTTTATAAATATTTATAACCATGTTTATAATGCCTTATGAATACATTATAACATGTTATAAACGTGTTTATAGATGCTTACAAAGGTGACATTCATAGAAAGTGTTACCGTGTTATCATTTACCTATAAAGTGCTTGCTTGCCTATGATAAAGCATGATATACATGTTAGCGTGCTAGCACTTAGCTTTATTAGGTGACATTTTCTTTGGCATTTGTTTTGTTTTGTTGTTTTTTTTTTCTTAATCAATTCAGTATGGTAGGCTTCTAAGGTCAATGATGGTTCTTTTAGACTCCCAATTGGCTGTTTGAATTTTAAATACATGCAATTAGCACAAAGAAAATTCAAGAATCAAACAGTTTATTGTCTGATATTCATTTTTTATTGCTAGATACATTTGGAATGTTGAATAAATTCACATTTTAATGCACAATTGCTGATTATTTGCTGAATTCAACATATTGGGGGAAGATAAAATTTGGGCCCTGTTTTGAGCCTTGCCTGATTTTTAAATGAGGCACAATACAGACGAGGTTAGAGAATTGTCATGTAAAAATGAACTATTACTATATGTGGACTTCAGGGGAAAAAATAATACAACATAAATGTAAAATATCTCCTCTTTAAAAACACAGTAAGACTGTATATCCTTTTTTGGTCTACTTTAATAGCTTGAACTTTGTGTTTTATTTAAATCCCAGGCATTCTGGACACAGTCTGAAATGTGTCATAGCAGCGAGTGTGCAGTTTCTTCTGAGCTTCCTTGCTGGATGAGGCACTATGTGAGTGCACAACAGAGCAAAAATGGAACAGGGTTAGCCTTCAGACTGTGGAGTGACACGTTGCCTCAGTTTCTGCAATTGATTTTCAGGTGCTGCGGGAGCTGCTGCCCTAACTGACGAGGTGTCAGCACCTCTCGAGGGAACCATGCCCACACGTCCATCTGAGCAGCCCAGCCACATGGAAGGCGGCAGTGGAGCATACACAAGAGACTACAGACTACAGCAGCCGGGAGCTGAAAGGTCGAGAGACTTTCCAGTGGACGGTGGCCATTCTGGGTGGATTTTGCTTTGTAATTGAACAGAATAGAAGTTTAAGAAATTTGACCTCCTGTGAGTCCTGCTAAAAATCCTGTTTATGACTTTTTAAAGGGGAAACATATGTTGTACATATGTTGTCATATGTTAAGGCAATAATAACGTGTGATGGATGGGAAAATACCAAAGAATAGGGTCGGTCCCGTGTTCCCAGGGTCTTTTATTGACTAGTTGAAATGTTTAGGAAAAAGTCCTATTGGGGGTCCCATATTTTTTTGGCCATGTTTTCCCTCTTTGTAATTTTCAAAAAAACACCTATACTCCCCGAGTCCAGTATTCCCTCACTGAATTTTTTAGATGAAGCACGTCATGGACGTTGCTTATAACTTACTCACAGTCTCTTTCACGTTTAGCAGCCTGAAGAGTCTCCAAAAGGGGGTGCTATCAGCACTTAATAATATTTGGTACCTTACATGAATAGGCATTTCTCAGAAGAATACAGCGGGAGAAGGCCGCATTTGATGACCATTAAGTCACCAAAGCCTGATCCGTTTTGTAGGATCCTTTAATTGCAGCTAAGTGAGTGAATCAAGTTACAAGCCAGGTCAGTGAGGTGCACCAAAAAAGGCAGGAGGATGCAAGAACTCAGCGCCTTGTGTTCATCATGTATTATAAAATCAGATTTATTGGGGCTTGGCTTCCACATGAGGTGGTCTAGGCATCCCAGGCCTCCCTGATAGCTACACTAGTGACATCTACATGCAGCCGACTGCATTCACATCCATTTCTTTTCCAAACCAAGGTAAATGCACCATTTCTATAAGAGGATTATAAAATATGTATTATCATCATGCAAACTGCGAACTATCTATTGTAGATTCTTTGAGAAGGTACATTTGGATTGAAACTTTAATCAAGTTTATTGAATAATTGTGACAGTCTGCAGCATTGGTGGTGCTCCAGTTCTTCAACATTGGGAAGCTGGTGCCTATGAACTCTATCGTGATCCCCAGAGAGGTTAGCCAAGCATGAAGCGCACCACAAATCTGTAATCAGTACAAGCCCCGGGCCTGGCCACGGCTGCCTCGCCTCAGTGCTTACTATTCTCTCAGTAACAGTTTCCAAGAAACTCACTGAGGCCGTGCTGTTGTTTCCTTAGGGACCTGCAGCTGTCATTCTGATCTCAAAGGCAAGAGTGGAGCTGAGGATGTCTGCTCAACACACATACACACACACATACACACACACACACACACACACACAAATACAGTCAGTGCAAACTTTTCTCCCCCTGACCATCCTTTTGTTTTTGCCTCAATCAGATTAGTGACTTAGCGACTCATTAATTTTTACCCAAAGCCAAGCCCAAATTCCAGCTGTCTGTCCAGCTACGAAATCTAGATCTGCTACAGTTTCAATGTGGAAGGAGTAGTCCAGCCTAAAACTAGCTTTTAATATATAATTGATCATATTGTGTGATATTCTGTAGCAGCTCATACCCCACCAATTTTAAGAATTCAAAATTTTGTATCCTGTTTTCAATTATCAGTGCTCTCTCACTACAATATCCAGCATGCGTTATGCAATTACATCATACAACCGCTGGGAATCCCCCAACACCCAACGGTGGTAAAGAAATCTTGACTGCTAAGTACAGCTACTGATGTAAGAGCTAAAAATTACACAACATTTGGCTTCCTATTATATTTCCCTTATATAAAGGAAAATCAAGAAAAATTTAAAAAATGATATTATTTTATTATGGTATATATATATTTATGTGTGTATATATATATATATATATATATATATATATATATATATATATATATATGTATGTGTATATATATATATATATATATATATATATATATGTAACGTTACATTGCGTTATTAGGTTTTCTTTCAACAATACATATATTCGCCTGATAGATGAATCTGGGTTTGGTGGATGCCAGGTAAAGACTACCTACTGTAATGCATAGTGCCAAACAGTAAAGTTTGGTGGAGGAGGGATAATGGTCTTTCAGGGTTTTCCAGTTAAGGGTAAGGTTAATCCTACAGCATTCGAAGACATTTTACATTTTATGCTTCTATACTTGAGTAGAAATATCCTGGTAAAATATTAATACAGTAGTAAAAGTAGAATGTAGATGCCTTTGAATTTTAGTGTTGACTTTTAAGAGAACCTTGGATGGCAAAGAAAACAAATGAATGTATCCTAGACCAAATCAAGCCTCTTCTCTCACTCGAAGCCCTGACAACCAAACTGAAGTGAACTTACCTTGGACATATTATGAGAAGAACCAATTCATTGGAAAAGACCAATATGCTTAGAAGAATTGAAGGTAAGAGCATGAGGATGACCAGCTACAAGATGGATGGATACAGTCAGAGGAATCATGAGCCAGCCTTTCAGAAGCCTGAAGACCCAAAAAGAGGACAGAATATTCTGGAGAAACACTACCTATATGGTCACCATGAGTCAGAAACGACTTGACAGCACTTGATGCTTCATAACAGTGTTATAAATGGAACAAATGACTGTTGAGTTTATGTTAAGTTTATGTTAATACAATGTGATTTACTTCATGAAACATGTCATCTTGTGATTACTGTCGTAAACTGTTTATTTATTCATTGCTTTATAACTTATGTTATTCAAGTCTGTATATAGCAGGCCTTCCAATAAAGTGTTGTTGTTGTTGTTGATTATCCTCAGTGTTTCATTATCTTTATAATCAGCACTTGGCTTATTTTAAATAAATCTATATCTCACCTACATTCTGCCTCAACGCCTCCTGTGTGTGATCTTGTTGCTTTGTCTACTTCACAGCTCTGTTTCACTTAAATAAAAATGACTGAAGTGACAGAAGGTGAATAAAGAAAGTTTTCTCTGCAGGTCTGATTTGCAGTCAAAAGTACTCCTTCACACATCTTTAAAAACCACAATAGAATCATATCATGGCTCAAGTATCTTTACTAATGGGTCCATTGTAGATTTAAGTCTCCTCTGTGCACTCCAGCCGGACATCAATGACGTTAGCAAGGTCACATTTTGGGACGATGTTGTAAAAAAGCACTCCATTATACGGTTAAATGGTGCAGAAGATTCGGCCCGGGCAGAATCATCTCCCATCAGTTTGATGTTCAATTAATTAATTTACAGAGACCTTTGCTGTGTTCAGTCTGGTGTGCACATAAGAGAGAAGAGAGAGAGAGAGAGAGAGAGAGAGAGAAAGAGTGAGATAGAGAGATGTAACTCTGAAGGTTACTCGTCCTCAGCCACGCCATTCTCACAAACAAAAACAACGCATAAAATGACTTGCAGAAGGTGACGGCCTCAGCGAAGTTGGGTGCCGTGAGACAATTTGCATGTTTATGCTCCCATCCGCACCTACTACCTTTTCTTACCCCAACGTGTCACTCCAGCCACATCCACAATCAAGATTGATGACGCTGGGGAAGTGCGTATCATTAGGAACTCTCTTTATTCACAGCCTATCTGATGGCAAACCGGGGGATTGTGAAATTCAATGTGACAAGCAATTGGCGAGAGAACGTTATGTAGGGTCACGGACGGAAAGCGATGAAATATTGAATGATGGACGGAGTGACAGCCTCGCTGTCGACAAAACAAAGGATAAAAGCCCCATAACGTAAAGGAGTGTAGATAGATGGTGGAAAGGAGAGGGGATATGAGGTCAAGTCAACAAAGTTTACACACAGTCCAGAAGGCAGTGGCTTCCTGAGGGTTTGTTCCAACTGACAGCGATCTTAGCACAGAGGCCAGAAGTTAAAAGTAATAGTAACACCCTGTTAACATCCTCATTAAGGTTTACTGACTGTTTATAACCCTGTAAGACCAATGTCTGAAAGTGGCCCTGTGGCCCTTGGTGATGTATTACACTATCATGTGATCTACGTCCTCTGATTCAGCACTACTTTTTCTGTTATTTCAACATATTAAAGACAGAAATTCTATGTAAACAAAAGTTTTAAACCTCCTGGTTGAATTATATGTTTTGTTCATTTTCTGAGTGAAAAAATAATGCATGCTATACAGGAAATACACCCATACATGTCATTTTTCTACATATATGAAAAAAGACGTAGATTTTTACTAACTTTTGCACTGGCCACATTTTATGTTTTATTTTTCCAATATTCAGCAAATACAGTAATTGCAAATTTGTTCTCTGTAGTGGATGTGCTAACTTTGTTTCACTTAAAAAAATCAACAAAAAACATGGATTTGGCTAATGGTGCTCAAATTTTTGCATATGATTGTATCCTCAAATGATGTAAACTTATTCAAGTGTACTGGTTTGCTATACATTCAACTCACATAATCTGTGTAGACATATAATAAATCACATAGTTCATCAGTAACTGCATTTACACTGCATTTATCATCACTGTTAAAACCAAACCTTGTCTGTTTTATAGAATTTGAAAATGCTTCCTGGTCTTTACAATATTTCCAAATTTCATGATGAACAGACCAACAGAAATGCTCCTAATTGACTTGGGAATAAATCTGGCTCCAGTAGCTTCCAGTAATTAGGAACATTCTTTCTTCCTGTTAAGTCACTTTTTTGGAGATACGAGGTTGTATTGCGATTATTCTGCAAAACAAGACTGGATAGAACCACTCTTCATCGAAACCAATTTAATTGTGCATTTACTTCTAGCTTTAAATGTAGGTGGGACTAACAAAGTCTTGACTAATAAGAACACCCAGGGCCTGTACATCATCCCCTATCAGCATTCTCACTGCTTTACCCATTAGAATGGGTTTACTTAATTGTAAAAACATCTAAGAAATATGGGTGCAGGCACTGATTTGTGGCCAATCTTGCACCAAAATTACAGACGCAAAATTACAAATGCTTGTTGATGAAGGTATTTTGTCAATGATGACATCAACAAAACGAAAAATTCACTAGTTGGGCCTCATTTACTAACTGCTCTTAAGAAGAAATGTCTTCATACACAGTTTTTTTGCAAAGACTCCAACTAATGTTTTCTTTTTTAGGATTTGTTTTTGGGTAAGAACAGAATCTACACATACTGAAGACCACAAAGGTGTTAACAATTCTGTGGTTTAAGAACACGTCATGAATCTGACGTAGACTTTTTCTTAGGACCTTTCTCAAGAACATGTTTGAGAACAAACTTAGGAAGATATTGGAGAATAAGGCCCATTGACAATATTAAAATGATTTTAATTTCAATGTACTGTTGACGAAAATGTGATGAAAATAACATTAATTCTGATTTATTAGATCAAATACATTACATGATCATAGACATATAGTTGTATGCAAAAGTTTGAACACACCTGGAAAAAAAAGGTTTTGTTAATGTTTCAAGTGAAAATTAGTTAAAACAGGGATCAAACATTTTCTGCCAATTTTAGTGCACAATTTGTATTTATATGCTAAGTTCATATCAGAAAAACAAAATACAATAATGTGCCATAACTTTGCACAGGCCACATTTTATGTTTTAGTTTTGTCAAATTTAGTAAATAAACAGTAATTCTGCGTTCAGTTGTGCAAAAGTGTGTTCTCTGAGAGAATTTCTTTTTGTCTAGAAAATCAACAAATACCTGGAATTTGGTCAGGGTGCACAAACTGTTGCATACCACTGTACCTGCCCAGCAAACACAGTCACGTTGTGACAACGTTGTGACAATGTTGTGGAAACCTATTGTTTTGGTGCCCACAACATTGTCACAATGTTGAAATGTAATTCCACAGAAAGTTCTGACAACGTTAAGTGACAACATTGTGACAACGTAGCGGCAACGTTTTGTCACAACCTCCTAGAATACTTATAAGTTCCATTATATTGTACATGGAACTCCATGGAATTTTGCTAAGTTGCCAACAGGTAGTCATAATACCGTATGGCAACGTTACTTAAGACTGAGGTTGTAACAACGTTTTGAGAACCTTGTACAGACAAAGCAAACAGCACCACCTTTTGACAACGTTGTAGCAACATTGTGAGAAAGTAGATAATGTTGTGACAATGTTTTTCTGGGTGGAGGCAAATTGTGACAAATATAATTCTTCAAAAATAAATGAAAAAGGGACGTGAAATCAATCAAAAGTGGCACTGACCTTATTATTACATGTGTAGAATTGACTGAGGCAACTATCATCAGTTATTTATGCTGGGCTTTTGTGTGTTTTTTGGTCTACTTATTTGTTTTTTCTGCTTCTCCTTCATTTCACAGGTGATTAGTTGCTCGTTCTTGCCCTTGGCTGAAGTAGTTAGGCTACATCACAGCACAGTTTGGAGTGTGGGGGCATTTGTGTACAGTTAATTTGTGAAATATGCCAATGTTCTGTTCTCTTCCTATGTTGCATACAAATGTCCTGTAATTAAGCAGGTTTTCTTTCTGAGGACCAGCTACTTATAAGCGAGCACTGCCACCATCTGTGACATGTAGCTCCTCGTCCAGATGGAACTCGCGCGCTCACCAAGGTTTAACACTACATTGATTAAATGGGCACTTCGAAATGCCTTGGCATTGAGCACAGTATCAAAGGAAGAGAGTAATTCATTGACAGCAGGGTTAAAAGACAAACTGAATAAAATGTCTGCTGTTCATGCTGCCACAAGATGAGATTTTAAGATAGGCTAAGCTGACGAATGTTGCTAGCAAACAGATCAGCTTGAGTCTTAAGGCCCAGTCAAACTTCGTACCATTTATTACAATGGAATTTCCTGTAAGAGTGATTTCACGTCAAATACTTCTGGGACTAATAAATTTTGCATGCAAAACTTCACATAAAGCTCAGTTTTGATGAACTTTACACACAAATTTGTATCCTCAACCAGCAGTCACCTCCAAAACTGAGGAAATGCTAATTCACCCTGCTGAGAAAAACATTCTCTGCCAATTCAAGTTGTTTTATGCTGGTGTAGTGCTGGTTCAGCTGGTTGACACTGTCCAAAACAAGTACCTCCAAAATGGTAACTTTAAAGGAGAGAGCAAAAATGTGCTCTACACTTAATGTAAGTTAATGTAACAAAAGCCCAGAAGGGTAAGATGTAAAACATTTTGAAAGCGTGTTCCTAAGTTTCACGTTATTTTTTTCTGCCTGTATAACAGACCAAAAACAACCAAATTATTTTTTCTCCCTTAATCGTTTTCCCACTACTGTGTGGACTAACATTAGTATGGTACACCAGCTATGACCAGCAGGGGGCTGCTGTTTTTTTTTTCTTTCCCTTCAGAGGCCAGGTGAAAAAATTACTTAGTATTAGCAGAATTTGTATAGAGGAGAATTACCACTCTGTAATTTCTTCTGGGTTTCTCAAACACTAGAGGTCGCACCCACGCAAGTCTAAAATGAAAGGGTTAAGATAGAGCATAGTTTTTAAATGTTTAAACATGTTTAATGTAAAAGAATACAATAATTTCCTGAGCACTAAAAGACATAAAACATTTTAACACTGCTGTTATATATTTTTAAGAGCTTTTAAACTCAAGTTATAGGATTTTAAAACAGCGCCATATATACATCCATGACATCCAATGAGCTGCTCCACTCGCCAACAAATTAGCACTTACTAGCAGTAATGCTAGCATCCTACTTACCAAAACCCATTTACTGTAGAAAAAAAGAAAAATATAGGTAAGTTTTCTTTGCTTTTTTAGTGAAATTCATCCTTCTACTTTCTAAAATTAGGAATTAGAAAGGAAGGTTCTGGGCAAGTGATTAGAAACTATTTAAACTTTTTATTTTTAGCCGTTAAGCTCTATTTACTCCCATTTATTCAGGACCTCTGGCATTTTGCATCACGTTTTTGATATAACGGGGGAAATAGGAAGTGGCCAGGCTCCTCATAAACCAGCTCTGGTATTAGCTCCCAGGTCCCCAAAGGGTAAGGGGAAAAAACAAACAGCCACCTCCTGCTGGTCAAAGCTGGTGTAACATGGTAACCCTACTGAAAAAAGAACCATAAGGATTAAAACCTGATGCTTTTGCTTTCTAATGGGAATTGGCTTAATGGTTACCATTACAGTCCACAAATTTCCTGTAGGACACCTTTAGATCCTATTAGGAAACTGTCAAACGCATCTGGTATCAGTCCCAGAGCACCAGTGTTGTGGTGAGAATATAATTATCTGTTATAATTATTTTCACGTTTGTGTTTTACTTTTTATGCTTGGTGAGTTAGCCAGCTTGCTAACTGCTTTGATGGCTCCGTGCCTAACTGTACTGCACACTGCCCCAAGCTACACCAACTATCTACACTTTTTTCATTTTTTCACTTTTCTGTCTTTACTGTTTATAGTTAGCATGCACCAACATGGAGGGCTTTTTCATATTGGAGTTATTGGTTATTCTCAGTATTTCTTCCTCATGCTATTACTAGTCTTTTCTTTCGAGTCATGGTTCCTCTCAGTGTTTTTGCTTCTTCTTTTTCTAGCCATGTTGCCCTCGGCAAGGCTCATTATAGGGC
The DNA here is from genome assembly GCF_904425465.1 of Colossoma macropomum. Taxonomy (NCBI): domain Eukaryota; kingdom Metazoa; phylum Chordata; class Actinopteri; order Characiformes; family Serrasalmidae; genus Colossoma; species Colossoma macropomum. Next base: position 1,347,869 of record NW_023495280.1, on the reverse strand, counting down.
TACACTCGCATTTCTGGAATGCTGCTTTGGGACAGTGTCTTGTCAAAAGCACTATGCACATATATAATTGAGCTGAACTGAATTAAATGAAATCATTTTTGTAATGAAAATGCATACATAATTAAGAATGTAACGAGAACATGATCGCCCCTCTGCTGGGAAATATGGAGCTTTGTTGGGAAGATGTATATTGTCCTCTATTTACTGTTCGCACATTGAAGGTATGTTTGGACGGGGGAAGATTTAATTAGAATTGGTCAGTAACACATGCTCAAAAAGTGCAATTAAACAAATAAGCATGTCATTTCACCACTTACCGTTATGCTGCTGTGGACATGATGCATTATTCTGCCTTATCAGCTTGTTCCAAAGCATTTATTATGTTGAATTATGTTGAATTGAGTGCTTTAAAGGACCATCAAGGTTTTATATGCATTCATTGACCTTCGTAGTAGCTGCACCTTGCTGGTGTATAGTTAGCAACTGTTGCCCATCTGTCAATACACTTGCTTGCAAATAACGTAAGTCATCTTCTGGCCCTTCTTCAGTGGTCTGATGCTTAGTTGAGATATTGGAGAAGGTGTTGGAGATATTAGACAGGGGTCATGAGATAAGGTTGCACATGTAGACGACTATAGATATACCTTTTCCAGCTCAGTACATTTTTCATTGCACATACCTGGAATTTTCATGCCCATATGGACTTGCTTGGTGTTACAATAGTGCAGTATTTGCAATAACCCAAACGACTCTTTGTCTTTGGCCCCAAAAAGTCTTTGGCCGGGGTTTGTCAGGCTGCAGTCCAAAAATGGATGCCCATCCCAAAATTCTGTTATCAGCAAACTGCAGCTCATGTTTGTCCCCTTGAAGTAAACTGATCGTTTACGCAAACGTACAGATAGCTAGCGTTGTATTTTTAATAGAAAAAAACCCATCTCTTCACTAAGTACTTCAGAGTGAAGGCCTAAAGCTCACAGCAAGTCCTGCTTGTTAGCCGAAGGAAAACTTTGCATATAAAACAGTCTCTCCGTCCTCAACCCCACCACTGAACGTGCAATCAAAGTGCGTATGCTAATTTGTATGCAACTGGCTCTGGAAATTTTCAGCACGCCAGACGCATTTACTGACTCACTGCCCATTGCCACACTCACTCATATACGGTGTCCCAAATAACACTGCATTTCAGAACTTAAGAACTCATTCATCTTAAGTAAGTCCCACAAATAGCACTAAAACGATTCAAAAGCAACATGCTAGCACTGCTAATGATAAGAAAGTGTTATGAAAGGCTTCAAAAATTAGGAAATGTTTGGTCCGTAGAAGTTTTTGGGGGTCTGGATGTGTTTGGTTTCCTGTTACTTGTAGAATGTCTGTGTTAGTGGTCTCCAACCCTGGTTCTTTGGGAAGAGAACCTTTTAAAAAGGGTTCTATACAACACCAAAAAGGGTTCCTACATAGTTACAAACTTTGTGACATTGTAAGAATAGCAGAACCCCTTTTGGTGCTGCCATATACAACACATTCTCCATCAATCTGAAGAATGATTTCTCCATGTAAAGAACCATTTAAGCATGAAAATGGTTCTCTGAGCATTCATGGTTCTACATAAACCCTTGTCTTTACTAAATAACCCTTCAATAACCATCTTTCTTAAGAATGTATGTTAACACACTGATACATTGATTTGATTATAAAGTATTTTGGACATTGTGGTATGAACTTTGGAAAGCTTCATGATAAGGAATGATAAGGTTTTATATTGAAATATTATATTAGTGCTTAGTTCTTATTGCTCCAATTGTTGTACCATATTAATTAACACATTACTAAACTACTTAATAAATTCTAAAACAATATGCTAGCTGTTATTATTATTATTAGATAATGATTAGCTCTGACATTACTTAACCAGTTAGTAATGCTTATTAACACTTTTGTTTAAAAAGTCTTTTACCTGAACTTCACATACATATTTCTAAATGTAATAGCAGTGGGACACAAATGGCACTCTGACTGTGAAATTATCTGGCTATAAATCCTCAGTTTCTTCTTAGTTACATTGTAGCTCCAGTGCTAGCAAGCAAGCATGTTTTGATTGATTGGCTTTAGGGGAGCAGGAGGCAATAGTGGACATTTGATTTTTAGCCAAATTTAATAGCAGCTTCAAGCTGTGGCTGAAAGTCAGTCTAATTTAAGTTGTATTTTGGCTTTAGTGCCTACAATTTGTTGTATTCGCCTTCAGTTGTGCATCTGAGTCTCTTTCCAGAGCTTGTTTTCTTCTTTATGCCTTTTACTGTGGCACGACCTCATTCCCAGTCACAGCAGTAACTGGCAAACTAGACGTCTGAAAGGTGTTATCTTCAAAAATCAGTGACTGAAACCTACAAATTTGATACAGGCCAAAATAGGTTTAGAAATGCTGCAATTGTGCACCAATTTTTTTTGTAAATAATGATCACCCAAGGACGTCTTTCAGTACTCTGGAAGGCCCAGAAAATGAACAGAGGGACACAGTGAGCTCTGCGAAGCGTGTGGAACATATACAACATATGTTCAGTTGGTTTATGAAAGAGCTAATTAGCCTGTATGGCGAATTGAATCACAGTTTCAATGAGCCACATAAGCTGCAGCAGGCTCAATTGAACTTAAGTTGATCATGTTTGTGAGAAATTGGCCATTGGGCTTTTTTTTTTTTTCTTGCCAGATTTTTTTTCGTTGTGTTGTGTTGATATTCTCACTTAACAACATTTTGATTGGTTATTTGATGTGTTATGCAGTATTCTGTAGCACAGCATATGTATTATATAGCATTATACACACAAACATATCATAGAACCATTGGGAGTCCCTGTGGTGTCACGCAATCCTGACTACTAGCCTAGCCACTGTTCTATAGGCTAATAAATACAAGCAGTAGTGCAACTCTTATCTCAGTCATCGAACAAAATAGTTCAGGAAACAGCTATTCTGTTTTTATTTAGCCAAAAAAGAATGCCAGGCACACGTTTTTCTCAAGCAGGCAAACCTTAATAACTTTAACATTTAGCAGTTGTTTATCAAAAGTTACACCCACCTTCAAGATACATCATCAGAAGGGGGTTTCCCTAGTCTTTAAAGTAGTAAGTCTCATTCTAGAGCAAGAATGTTTACAACTGGCATAGATGGTTGAATTGTTAGCCAGAGTGAATCAGTAAAAAAATTACATATTTCTGCTAAAGTTAAAGTGAAACTGTACCGATTTTGCTGAATTACTTAATCATTCAATGGCTTGGATGTAAACAAAATCATTCAGAGTGGTTTGGTGTGAAATGTGCCTTTCTAGAGAAATTCACAGAGTCAGAATTGTTCAACATTATAGTACTAGGAGCCAGACGTCCGAAGCATTCAATGGCTCTAAAAGCTACATGCCATTAAGTTGTTACACAAAATGGTTATAAATGCATTGCTTGATACCTGAGACATTGCTTTGTGATAGATTTGTCATAAAGTTTTGGCCTAAAACATATTTTTAATATAAACTATTACTCCAGGATCACTTCCTGTGGCTACAACCGTTCAACAGTGTTACTCAATGTTTTTCATTAAAGCACAAACAAAATACAGAAAATATGCATTTCAGTAATGACAATTCTTAATGTTCCGCACTGATTTTCAGATTTTGGGACACATTTACTTTAAAACAGTGTGATCTAACTGCTCACCATGTGGCCATGAAGGACAGGGATGTGAGTATAAAAGTGTGAAATGAAAGTAGTATTTGAACTGAAAATGAATACAATACAAAACAAATAAATACAATACAAATAATATAAAATTAATTGCAATTTAGGGGTGAGGCTTAAAGACAAACACCTCCCAATAGAAAACACCCAATAAAAGATGACTTTGTATGGGCACTAATCAGCCACACCATTAAAACCACCTTTTTGTATCTACACCCATTGTCCATTTCATCAGCTCCACTTACCACTACTGTGTCTGAGCCACTCGTACCAGCGCAACACATACTGACACGTCAGTGTCACTGCAGTGCTGAGAATGATCCACCACCCAAATAATACCTGTTCTGTGGTGGTCCTGTAGGGTCCTGACCACTCAAGAACAGGGTGAAAGGGAGTGAAAAAAGTATGCAAAGAAACAGATGGACTATAGTCTGTAACTGTAGAACTACAAAGTGCTCCTATATGGTCAGTGGAGCTGACAAAATGGACAATGAGTGCAGAAACAGGGAGGTTTTAATGTCATGGATAATCAGTTTATTTACCTTATCTATTAATGCCTTAGATTTAAATAGACTATGACATAATCTTTGTCAAAATCAAAGGTCTGATTACTTCATTGTTTTTTAAAGAATATTTTATTTATTTACTCTGAGACCGCAGTTTGAATTAATCTAGTAGAATGGTCCATATATATATTTCAAATATAGAGGCATATATGGCCACATATCAGATTTTCGTTTGGGTTTTCCCAGCAAGAGTGAAAGAGAAACCATTCCACGCCCTCATTTCCCCACCAATGAGGCAGGAAGGCCTCTGAACCTAATTAAAGTAAAGATCGAGGGAGCTGCTGAGGTCTGTGAAGGGGGAAGAGAAGGATTAGCTCTTTGGTGTCCGAGGCGACAGCCCTGCCGTCCATCTGCCTTATCTGCACCGTGTCAAAAAGTCAACATTCAGCGTGTCCAGGCAACACTGTCTCCCTCTGATCTGCATCTGAGTGCTCGCTTTAGCCACCTACCTTCTTACAGGCCTTGGATCTGCCATAGAGTAAAGGTCTCTCTCTCACTTTCTCTTTCTCTCTCTCTCTTGCTCTCTCTTTCCTTTTCTGTATTTCTTTCTTTCTTTCTTTCTTACTCTCCCAGATGAGGGAGCGTTATGGGCTTGAAAGCATCAGCCTGGGCTGCTTTTGCTGTAGAAAGCGGCAGATTAAAGACAGCGAGCGAGAAGGCGAGTGCTAGTCAGGAAAAGGGATTGTGAATTCCCAGCAGCTTTTCTCTCTTTTCTTGTCTTTTCTTTTTCCTTTTTTTTTTTCCTTGTGTCACAAGGTGACTGAATCATATTTTTCCCCCTCATTAAAAGTTCTACACTTCTACTCTGCCAAAGCTGTGTCGCTGCAAACTTTGGAGGCTCCGGCTCCGATTTGAAGAGGTGTCTCAGATTTTAAAGTGCCAGGGAAGGAGGTGTGCTGCCGGCCGGTATGTTTAACAATGCGGCGTCTGGCATTTGCAGTTTAACAAATAGCCATGTGAAATAAGGGGGGTTTTAAGCTGTAATTGGTTTTAAACCTCTGACAGAACAATTGGGTGAGAAATAACCTGAGGAGAACACACTTAACAGGGCCTTCAGGTTCCAAACCCATTTTCTCACACAAGCCATGGCATATGTGCTCTTTTTCACAGTTTTATATTCTTGTTATTGCTGCTTTAGCTTCTGTAGCTTCTGTTTTCATTGCCTCTTGACACAAAATGTCTTGCTTAATTCTTCTCAGAGGTTTCAAACTCAGTTCAGCAGCCTGAGGTAGCCTTTTTTATTCGCTGCTTGCCTTTCCATTTCTCTTTTTGTCAATGCGACAAACCAGCTGTTGGTGTTGAGTAGGGCTGGCTTGAATAATTTGAATACTTGAAAATTTGTTTGTTAGATTGTTATTTGTTTGCTTATTTAGTTTTTCGTCTTTTGCTAACCCTCATCAGAATTCTAGAACATGTTTGAGGATTCCTGCCAAATTTAAGAGTTGGAGCCTTAGTTATCACTGTTTAAAACAAAGCATTCTGCCATAAAACTACAACCCCAATTACAAAAAAGTTGGGACACTGTGCACAATGTAAATAAATGTAAATAAAAACAGAATGCAATGATGGAATCTCATAGACCCATAGTTTATTCACAGTAGAACATATCAGATGTTGAAAGTGAGACATTTTACCATTTCATGAAAATATTAACTCATTTAGAACTTGACTTAGAACACATCTCAAAAAACTTGGGATAGGGCCGTGTCTACCATTGTGTAGCATTCCCTCTTCTTTTAACAACAGTCTTTAAACATCTGGGAAGTGAGGAAACCATTTGCTGGAGTTTTGGGAGAGGAATGCGTTCGTGGTTTACAAAAAGAATTTCAAATTTTAATTCATCTGACCACAGAACAGTTTTCCATTATGCCACAGTCCATTTTAAATGAGCTTTGGCCCAGAGAAGACGCCGACGTTTCTGGATTGTGTTGACATATGGCTTTTTCTTTGCATAATACAGCTTTAACTTGCATTTGTGGATTGCACAGCAAACTATGTTCACAGACAGTGATTTCTGGAAGTGTTCCTGAGCCCATGCAGTGATTTCCAGTACAGAATCAATGCAGTGCCGCCTGAGGGCCCGAAGATCATGAGCATCTAATATTGACTGTCGGCCTTGTCCCTTGCATACAGGGATATCCAAAGTCTTCGCAATTTTACATTGAGGATCATTTCAGAAATTTTTCCATAATTTTTAGATGCAGCTTTTCACAGATTGGTTAACCTCTGCTCATCTTTGTTTCTGACAGACTCTGCCTCTCTAAAATGCTCTTTTTATATACAGTAATGTGAGTTAGTTGCAGATTGCTCCTCCAGCTGCTTTTTATTAGTACCACTTACTTTTCCAGCCTTTTGTTGCCCCGTGCCAAACTTTTTTGAGATGCATTGCTGCCATCAAGTTCTAAATGAGTTATTGTTTTTCATGTTTTTACCATGAAATGGTAAAATGTCTCACTTTCAACATCTGATATATGTTCTCTGTTCTACTGTGAATAAAATATGGGTCTATAATATTTGCAAATCACTGCATTCTGTTTTTGTTTACATTCATTTACATTTTACACAGCGTCCAAACTTTTTTGGAATTGGGGTTGTAGAAGAAAATGGCAGTTGCTTAACAACATAGATGGGATATAAGAATCATATACTCAATTAATGTTAGCTAAAGGCTAAACACAGCCATGCTTCCCCATGCTTTTTCAAGACACCCTCAAGACTGAAGAAAGATATAAGATATAATATAAGATATTAAAATTACAAACAAAGTTTAAACAAAGAGAAATAGCCAAATACATGTTAACTTGTTTGGCTGTAGACTGTTGAAGAACTAGCAAGCGTTAGGGATAAACGTAGTGGTAAAACATAGATAAACAGAGATAGCAGACCAGCTAACTGGTTTGCTAATTCACAAGAAAGTTATTTAAAATAAATAACTGAAATTAAGGAACAGGATCTATGTTCATAGAACTGAATTGGGATCAATGGACTATGAACCTGGCCATCCATTCAGTAAACAAGCCAAACTGACTACGGAAAACACATCGCTGTTTGAAAAGATTTAGTCTTATGCAAAATTCAAACGACGTGTCAATTTTCTAAGTGAAAATAACTTAACATATCTTCTATACACACACTTAAGTATGGCATTTCTCTATAGAGTTTAACATGCTAGAAAAAAATAACTTTGCACAGGCCACATTTTATGGTTACTAAACAGTAATTGTGCATTAAAATATGCGGAAGTGTGTTCTCTGTAGAGGGTATGTGAACTTATTTTTACTTGATCAACAAGACTTTTTAATCAAGGGCACCCAAACTTTTGCATACGTACATCTTGAACCTCTGTTTTATTGCTGTATATTTTGATTAAAGAAAATGAATTGACATATAAAATCCCAATCAATTATTAAATTCAAATATTATTGTAAGGTAATATCATAATACAAAGGTAATATTGAGACTGAGTATTTGAGTACTCATGCAGAAACACCAATACTGTCCAGGCCACTCGTCCTAGTATTGAGAGATCCTCGAATTCTTACAGGCTTCACTAATATTCTGGAGCCTCCTTTTTGGGATTCCTATGGCACATCATCAAAGGAAGACAAAAGCACAGCCTTTACTTCTGATAGCCTAATTGATCTGGAGATTTTCTTACCAGACTTCCAAGCGTAACTGGTCAGAAGGCATGCAATTGAAGAGCCAATCCATTTTAAACTGAAACGACAGACCTTTTATCTCGGACCGACTTGCAGCAAGCATGTTTTTATAAAATATGACATCTGTCAAGATCACTGGTGTCTGCAGCACATTCTATTTCAATAACTGACAGACCTTAACGTTCTGCCACTTAAGCTGGTTCCTACCTCACTGATTCTGATGAAATATTCATTAATTGCATAAGCCCGAGAGCCGATTGCATAACGCGGCCTCATCCAAATTACATATGCTAATACGAATGCGTCGGACCTCCGGGTAATACCAATATCAGAGGCATTACAGAAGTACTGGGAGAAAGGAGAAATGACAATCGAGGCAGCCAGAGATGATGTGCAAGTAAGGAATTGTATGGAAGCACAGCAATATATGTCTTAGCAATGCTAAGCAAACAGTTTAGCATTGTTGAGATGCTTCCTCTACTAGCCACTGTACTCTATAATATTTAATTGTTGTCAAGAGTTTGTATTCCAGAGCTTCCTGAATTCCTTTTCATGAGGATTGTATCTATACTGTCTAGTGTTCTTAGGGTTCTTTGTTTCCCTGGCTCTTTATATGTTATATCGTGTCATACTTCAATATGATGCATTAAGGAAACCTTTGAAAATGTCATGGGTAGGGTCTTGGGGTCACAAAAGGTCATATAGGGAACAAGAAGGAGCTATCACACTTGCGCTCGGTTAGGTTATCCTCACTAGGGACATTAGATAGCTATGCAAACTTTATAATGCAAGTGGTTTTTTGAGAAGTCAGAGTGTAAAATACTTAAACTTTTAAAGTAATTGCTTTGTTTAGCTTAAGTAGAGATGGCTGAATACTGAATGCACTGTCCTAAATGTATTCAGTAATGTATTCCATTACAATATATAAAAAGTAATATATGCAGAATATAATTAGAATACATTTAGAATAGATATTCATCAATTTGGTTTATCAGTCTACTCAGGCTTAAGCAGGAATTTCAGTGTTTAGAAAGAAGCAGTTAATTGAGGCTCTCTTTAGAAATCATCTGATGAGGATGTTTGGTACATGGTAAAAATGAGGGTAACTAAACTAAGACATTTAGTAAACAAGGTTTTTCAGATCACATTAATATCTGGGTACATTCTGCTCAGGAAACATGAGGAAACATGATTAAAGTAACTTGAAAACACAGCCTAATGGTTTCCATTGGGAGGTGTTTTCTATAAAAAAATCAATGAGGGAATATAGGGCCCTGGAAACACAGGACTGTACATATAAAGGAAAGACTGGGATGACCCTCTTTCATCATTGGTATATACTTTTTTGTTAGCCATTAATTGCACTCAAACTACAGCGTTGCCACTATGCAGCTGACGGCATTCAAAAATCCTATTTGACTCTATTTCAGTGAAACGTAAGCTGAAGTCAATTTATAATGAAGTTAAATGCAGATGCCTTGTCACTGCATCGTAGATACTTATGATGAAATATAGAGCAGTCATGTTACATAACTCTGTGATATTGGAGCTGCCTTGAAGTTTGACTAAAATCATCCAGCAATTCGAATGGGACTAATTTGCTGCGAACAATCTCATCCCTGCACTCATGTGAATGGTCCTGAGTTTAGACAACAGTGAAGCATTGACAGTCAAATAGAATTTGTAATATATGGCTGAACTTGACTTGTTTGCCTAATAGGGCAGACACGCTTTCCTTGTCTATACTCTAACTTAAACTAAAACTATTAGAAATAGCATTTAAATGATCACAAAAACACATAAAATGTCTGTCTTCACATTTATTATAGTGATTTTGGGCTGTCCCACCTCACTGACATTGAACTTCGGACCTTCATTGACAGTTTCGTCTTTCAGCCACAATACTGACAAAAAAATTGACTGGGATTTTGGCCACTTTATCATATTTTTTATATAGTTTTTTTTTTTTGTTTAATTTATGTAAACTATATGGTTATTAGTAGTTAGCATGTAACATGTGCACCCTTTCAAGTTGACCACTCCTGAATGCTGCTTATTTTAGGCTAAATTCACAACCTTGTTCCCTATTTTTTAACATTCTGAAATGAAATCAAAATTAAAATGTATTGAAACAAATATTTAAATGAAAAGATTTAATATCAGCTTAATGGGGAATATGATGTGTTCACCCCTGTTATTCAGTAATTTATGGTAAAAATAGTCTTAAAACCTTTAATTTAGTATGTTAGTAAAGGTGTCAAAATAGTAATTAGAGTCATTAGTTAAATTTACTAATACAAGAAAAAAGTTAAAAGAGCGTTTCAGAAATACCCATATTTCCTGCTAGAAAATAATGAATTCAATTAACACAGACTTTTAAATGCCATTTCCCTAAAAATTGGCAACAGGGTTGCAAAAAATGCTGTACTTTAAAAATAACAACTCATACAGTCTCTTATTTAACAGCCTGATGTGGGAAAATAACATTTTCTGTTAAGCACTTACTTTGATTAATACTTTGTGGAAAATCGGCCAAAGAAAAAAGTACCTTTTGAAAGAGTTATAAGGCCTAAAATGAATTCTTTTCACGGAAAGTGCCCACTGTCCTAGAATATTGGTTTTCTGTCCTGGGCAATATAAATTCCACTCTTGGACACAATACCCTGGAATGCATGTTTGTCTTTCCCATTTCTTCTTACAGGTGAATCAGGCCATTGATCAGGTGTCGAAGACTGGGGGACTTTCCTACATTCTGGTTGTCAGTCATTCAATTCAGACGGATTCTTTTAGGCTTGGTTCAGGTTTGGATTATATACTTGGTGTTGTGGGTTAGGTAGGTCAGCTATATTTGGGTTTGGACCATTAAAGCTCTACAGCCATAGTGCAATTAGTTTTTAGCTACATTAGCCTCATAGCTCTACTCTATAACTACAATAACAAACTTCAGATATTACTGAACAAATCTGTCATGACAGTTTATGGCAGCAAATGACACATGCCATGACATGTTTATGACAATGTTACATACTAGGGTTCAAGTAACACTGCAACAAGCCCAGACCAGCTGCTTGCAAGTCAGTAGCATCACTGACTTGAAATATTTACCAAACTCATTCCTTTAAGGCTAGGCTCTGGATTAATGAAGATAGCCCTCAATCTGTCAAGTTAGGTTTGTTTTTCTTTACCTCATGTACAATTGTTTATAGCTGCTATTCCCATCTGAACATTAAGAGTGTGGGTAACATACTACGTGGTTCAAATCATAATTGAAAAGATTGCTCTGCTAGTTTGCTGTTTAGACTTCCAGGAAGAAATCAGATCCACACTGGATACACATAATTTGATTTGCTGTCTAAATTAAGCAGTGGTGATGGAAGAGTGCTGACATGCATCACATAGATACACATATAAATTTACATTCATTTCAAAGGCTAAAAGCTTCATTCTCTTTCTCGGCTCACAATGTGTCAGACTCTCAATGAACCTTGTGCGCCAAATAAAAAGTCAGTCTGTTGGCTATTTCACATATATAATGTGATTTGCAGTCGAGCTTAGAAAGTACAAGAAAGTCATCCATTTTCCAAGTACTCTGCAGAGAAACACAATCCGGCTGTTCATGGAATTGTACTCTGAAATGTCAGCAGTGTTGGGATCATTGTATGAAATCCAATAGTGAAGAGTATTCATGCTAACTATTGTACACTATATATGTTATATGGCCAAAAGTATGTGGACACCTGACCATCACACCTATATGAGCTTCTTGAATATCCCATCCCAAAACCATGAGCATTAACATGTATTTGCCCCCCTTTACAACTATAATAGCCTCCACTCCTCTGGGAAGGTTTTTCACAAGATTCTGGAGTGTATCTGTAGGAATTTGTTTCTATTCTGTCAGAACAGCATTTGTCAGGGTGAAAATGACAAAAGGTATCAGATTTGGGACATTCATGTTTAACACAGGGTGCAATTCCAGCGGTTTTTAAAAACGGCATTAATTTTTCCCATCGAGAAAAACAGCCTAAACCACAAGAACTTATTTGGGTCTTCAACCACAGAGTGACAGATCATCTCAGAGGTCTACAGCAAAGTCGTTCTCTGCCGTGTAACTCCTCTGAGTTCCAGCAAAGACCTAATGGGGAAGAGAAGATCCGTTCTGTCCTTCATCCTAATTAGAGCCCATGGTCTGAGGGTCACCGGTAGAGCGTGTAATCTCAGCTGTCGTCTGCTCGGTCGAAACTCAATAAGCCTGACAGCAACGAGGAGGTGAAGGTGAGGGGTGGGAGATCACGCAGCTGAAACCTGTTGGATTGTGGTTATGTGACACCAAGTCGATACACCGTCAGCTACTAGGCACCAAAGCCCAACACCTGCTGAAGCAATGGATCAGAAAGATGCTAGCTTACATCTGAACACTGACACAGGTTATACAATTGCGTATAAACACAGGGAGTGGTGGAGAGAGTACTAACCTCGCTCACTCAAATTTCATCCAGAAACTCGGCCTCAGACATTTCTTGAACATCCACAATGCAAATTTGAGGCACCTCCTTCTCCCTTTTTGAAATTACAGGAGATAGTTTGAGGGTTGTGGGATGGTTGTCGATAAAAGTAAATAGCTGAGTAAATAGAGAGGATATCAATTATTATAGAGCTGTCAATTACAGATTGAAACTCATATTTCGTTCAAAAAATGTAGGTTTGGTAAGTTATAGTCAAAATATATGGCAAAAAGAGAGAAGCACTAACCAGCCTGGAATCATTTTCAACACTTCTTTACTGTATTATTATTGTTTATTTACTTGTGACATAAGAATTATTGAAAGTCCTTTCTTTTTCCTCTGCATTATTATAATATTTATCAACATTGTGGCATTTTGCTAAAATATTTGTAGGACCAGACCAAGAATTTTAGTCACACAATGGAAAGAAAAAAACATGTGGTTGTAATGGTCAACAATACTGCACCACTATACTTGATGTATAATATTAATATTCCTGCTAATAATATTATTTGCTTATGTGTTAATACTGACATAAAAAGGTGTACTTTGTTTACACAGTTTTAGGTTTGAATTGCTATACGTTTGCTTTAGCCTCCTGACAAAAATCAAACTCTGGCAATAATTCAGCTGGAGAAAGAATACCATGCCCACAGTGAAGTATGAAGGTGGGGCTGTTTATTTGCACATCACTGAAGGAAACATGAATGGAGTGATGTACCAGGAGACATTAGATGATAATTAATCTTACAAAGGGGAAAAGATGGATGTTTCAACAAGATAGCAACCTCAAACATACAGCTAAAATATCTCAAGACTGGTTTCTAAAGAAGGTGAAGGTGCTTGCATGGCCTAGTCAATCTCCTGACTGAATCGCATTGAGAATTTAAGGAGAGTTTTAAAACTGCAAGTCTATCAGGCTCATCACTTTGAGGAAAACAGTGTGCCAAAAGGAATAGACTAAAACTGAACCACAATGCTGCAAAAATCTAATTACTACTTACTGTAGATGTCTCAAAGCTGTAATTGGCAACAACAGCTTTGTAACAATTACTGTTTTCCTTTTAATTTCTTTTTTAAACCTATCTTTGTTTATACCTATGAATACACACTTTTATATCTTTTATATATGCACAGTCAAGAGACATTATAAGTGTAAATTTGAAGGGGATATATGGACTGGAAGTATGTTAAATACAAAAACAGAGGTGTCTAAGTACCTGTTTCCCCTCACTGTTTGATCCATTTGAAGCACAGTGTATTTATTCTCTGGCGTTTTGGTGTTAAATCACAGAGGAGGTTTTATAGCAAATGAACTGAAGCTTGCTTGGTGCATTTATATAATATCTGTATGTGTGTGGATGTACCAATCAAGCTCTTCACTTGAGTGTGTGACAGTTACTGTGACAGATGTGAAGGGCTTGGCCTACACACACGTTTATATATATACAGACATATACCAGGGCAGCAGATGGGTCTGGGAGTGAAAGGGTTGCCAGGTTGGCATTGTCCCGTGTCAGTGCCTCTCACCTGGCTTCCTCTGCGGTCCCCGAGCCTCAGGTCACCGTCTGGGGAGGGTCGGTGCCAGAAGGCCTGGGCAGAAGCTCAAAACAGGGCCAGTCAGTATCGAATGGATCTCAGAGATGCTTGAATGCCAAGGACAACAACAAATATGTCTTCAGTTGTACTATAATTACAGGATCTTACTACACTAAGGTGCCAGTTTACCTGCCTACACTCATAGGCCGTTTTATCAGAAACACCTACACTCTTGAAAAAGATGATTCTTCAAGGGTTGTTTAGTAAAGGCTTTGGTTCTATTTATAACCATGAGTTCTATATAGAACCATTTACATGCTTAAATGGTGAAATGGTTTTTCAGATTGATGGAGAATGTGTTGTATATGGTTCTATATAGAACCTTTTTGAAACTAGTTCTATGTAGCACCAAAAAGGGTTCTGTCATTGTTATGATGCCAAGCTTGTATCAATAGCAGAGCCCTATTTGGTGCTATATAGAACCATATACTACACATTCTTCATCAATCTTAAGAATCATTTCAACATGCAAAGAACCATTTAAGCATAAAATGGTTCAATATAGAACTCATGGTTCTGAACAGAACCATTCCTTTTACTAAAGAAGCCTAAAAAGAACCACTTTTTAAAATGTGTGTACTACGTTAGTGCACTTTGTAGGCTTGCAATTACTGATTGTAGCCCATCTGCTGTACACACTGCCAGCCCCCCTCTGTCCATCAATGGAAAAAGACCACCATATGAGCACCACTGAGCAGATATTATTTGGGTGATGGAGTATTCTCAACACAGCAGTGATGCCAACAGGCCAACCTTCAGGCATTTTGCGTAGGAGTGCCACATTCTGACATCAGTGTGCTGGAGCTACCATTCAAAATATGCCAAATAATGAGTCTTCTTTTTGCTCTATCAAAAATAGCAGATTTGAGATATGAATCAGGAATGACTGACAATTGCGTATTTGTTTTGAACTCTCTGATATGATCTAATGCCCTCTGGATGAGATTTTCCCACTTAAATCAAGCACTGAGAACCCCAACTTCTGTCAAGGTAAATAGGGGGATGAGTTCATTCATTTCAAATAAGCTCTCAGTAGCAGTAATGCTAACCAATCAGCACTCAGGATCAATAATGCTTACCAATCAGCGCTTAGTAGTGGTAATATTAGCGTTCTGCTGTTCAAAATCTGTTTGCTGTAGAAAAACGGAAAGACAAAGGTAATTCTTCTTCCAAAAGTAATTCTTCCAAAACGAAAGGAAGGTTTCACACAAAATGGTTAAAAATATGTTTCATTTTTTTATTTTTCGCCGTTTACCTCCATTCACTTCCGTTCATTAAGGACTCACTCACAGGCACTTATTAGCATTTTACAGTCATGTTTTTGATATAATGGGAGAAATATAAAGTGGCCAGGCTCCCCTCAAAACTATCTAACTAGGTAACTAAACAGCAATTTAACCCCCCTTAAAGCTTCCTTAGAAAGCTACTATACCCCACACTCATCTCATGCTACAATACACCTCCCCTCCCTGAGAAGATAATACAGTAGTATTATGCTAAAGCAATTTCTTCTGTTTCTATACTGCCCCCAGAATAGCGAGCAGCAAGCAATTTTGGGGGCCAAGCATTGCGGGTGGCTTTGGCACATTGAGCGCGCTGCAAATGATTACAAATTTACTGCTTAGAAAGTGGAACTGTTCAGGACACACTGGCAACTATGTTCTCAACTATATTTTCCGCTTTGTATAAGCAAGCACTTCTTCCTGCCTCACCCACGCTATACAGAAAACTTTCAAAGAGATTTCAGAAATGTAAAACCTTTGAGGTCTCTTGGATCTACGTCAAGCGAAACAATGGGTATGTTTGTGCAAAAGGACAAAAAATGGAGCTCTGCTCACAGAAAGTGTTTATACCACATGTGCTTCCTCTATTAGTCGCGCATGTTGTTCTTAGCGATTGTTATTTATGCCTTGGGGTTATATTCTGAGATATTATGTATGTCCTGCGTTGGCATTTAAGCTGAGCTCCTCTACTGAATGAGGTTTTCTGCCTCTCACAGAATGGAATTTCCAAACAATAATGCAGCACAACCTTGGCATCCTGAACTGAATTGTTGAAATGTCCAGGAATCGGTGGCTACAGCGGTGGCATTTTTACATGCCAGTGGGCCCGGCAGCCAAACCAGTCCATTGTTTTTGTGTGAGGGAGCCAGGCCACCCATCTGTCAAACGGCAGCCTGAAATAGCGGGTTGCAGCCAGTGGCTGGCAGCTTGACCCAAAATAACATTTGCGATTTTTCATTGCCCAGGTTCATTATGCAATTGGGGGGCTCCTGGGAGACAACAGCACAGAGTTTGAAGGCCAGTGGCATCCAGAAGCTGCACACCCGAGGCGTCTGAAAACAGATTTAGCTCAGAAATGACATTGTGTAATAAGTTCTATTTAGTGCATGTCAATTCAGGTAAAGGACAGTGGTTGTACTTTCCTGGTTATAATTGCATTATTTATGTACATATGACACTATTGTGAGTTTTCTGAGGCTAAGATTAGGATTAGGTTAAGTATAGCACAGCAGCATTTATGTACAATCATACTTAAGTACATCAATAGTATACTTGAAGTACCAAGAGTATACTAGAAGAACATTTGTATATTTCATACGTTTAAAAGAAATACATGTGAAATATGCTTTAGTATGCTGTAAGGAAATGCACTTAACATACTCAATCTTACTTAAAAAGCATATTTTATTATCATCAAACTGAAGTATATTATATAGAAGCATATTTTAAAGCCTTAGTAGTTTAAAGTATGGCTTAGTACAACAAGTTTCCAAAAAGTTGGGATGTTGTACAAAATAAAATAACACTGAATGCAATGATGTGCTTTTAAAGTCTATACTTAATTGAAACTAGTACAATGACAACATATCAAATGTTGAAACTGAGAATTTTTTTGCTTTTTGAAAAATATATGCCCATTTTGAATTTGATGCCAGCAACACGTTTCTAAAAAGTCAGGATGGGGCATCTTTACCACTATGTTCCATACCATCTTACGTTAACAACACTTTGTAAGTGTTTAGTTTAGAACTGAGGAGACCGACTGCTGTAGTTTTGAAAGTGAAATGTTTTCCCATTCTTGCTTGATATAGGATTTCAGCTGCTCAACAGTTTGGGGTCTCCTTTGATGTATTTTTCATTTTATAAAGTACCAAATGTTTTCAGTGGGTGACAAGTCTGGACTGCAGGCAGGCCAGTTTAGCACCCAGACATTTTTACAAGCCATGCTGTTGTAATATGTGCAGAATGCGGTCTGGCCTTGTCTTGCTGAAGTAAGCAAGGTTTTTCCTGGAAAAGAAGTCATCTGGATGGCAGCATATGTTGCTCCAAAACCTGTATATATCATTCAGCATTAATGCCGTCTTCACAGATGTACAAGTCGCCGGTACCATGTGCACTAATGCACCCCAATACCACTATGAATGCTGGCTTTTGAACTCTGCACTGATGACAAGCTGGATGGTCCCTCTCCTCTTTGGCAGGGAGGAAGCAGCATATGTGATTTACAAAAAGAATTTCAAATTTTGATTCATCGGACCACAGGACACTTTTCCTCTTCGCCTCAGTCCATCTTAATTGACCTTGGAGGCAGCAGCATTTCTGGATCCTGTTTTTTATGGTTTCTTCTTTGCATTGTAGAGTTTTAACTTGCATTTGTGGATGCAGAGACAAACTGTGTTCACAGACAGTGATTTTTGGAAGTGTTCCTGAGCCCATGCAGTGATTTCCACTACAGAATAATTTCCAATATAGAATATAATGCGGAGCCACCTGAGGTTCTGAAGATCTCAGCCAGCCAATATTGATTTTCGGCCTGGTCCCTTTGCATACTCTGGGTTCTCTGAATATTTTAATGATATGATGTATTGAAGATGATGAAATCCCCAGGTTCTTTGCTATTTTACATTGAGAAATGTTATTCTTGAATCTGTATCCCTGCATCTACTCTCATTGTCCATTTTATCAGCCGCACTTACCATAAAGGAGCATGTTGCAGTTCTGCAATCAAAGACTGTAGTCCATCTGTTTCACTGCATACTCCTAGCCCCCTTTCACCCTGTTTTTTAATGGTCAGGACCCCCACAGAGCCACCACAGAGCAGGTATTATTTGGGTGGTGGATCATTCTTAGTACTGCAGTGACACTGATGTGGTGGTGGTGTGTTAGTGTGTGTTGCGCTGATATGAGTGGATCAGACACAGCAGTGCTGCTGGAGTTTTTAAACACCTCAGTGTCGCTGCTGTGCATGAAGAAATAAATAAATGCAAACAATCAACTGACAGAATCTTAAATGTCAAAGATTAGTGGAGAGGGCACACTGTACTGTACTATATCTGTACTATATACATAAAATCAGCAACAACATGTGCTTAAGTAGCTTGCTTGTTGCTTTTAAGTACTTCTGTACTCCTTCAAGTTGAAAGTGGCCAGAAATCCCTTTCAATTTAACACCATCGCAAAGACCAGTTAGGTCAGAGAGGCTCTGACCGCAATTCAGCAGACATGAAGGGTCAGGAAAGGTGAGCAGGAAGGAGACCCATGTGAGACAGGTTCAAAACAGTCAGTCCGAGAGGTTACAAGGGAAATTAGGGTGACTTTTACCCTGTTCCACATTACAGCTTATTTTTGGGGGGAGGGAACAATGGCAGCAAACTTTCTTTTTTTTTATTTCTTTCCTCTTTTTTCTGAGTCGATCAGAAATTGAGCTGTGCTTTGGCGGAGAGCCTTTGCAATTACCACAGCAAAGGAAAAGCACCTTTCTTCCTCAAAATTACACTTAACTGCAATAACAGATTGAGGGAAGATGTTAGCGAGGCAGCTTTCCTCTGAATTACAGAAGGAAAGAATGCCTAACTGGCTGTTATTGCATTTGTCTCGCCTATTAGTGAGGAGCCTGTCATGTGAATTCATCTTTGGAGATTTTTTCTCTTTTTCAATGGCATGAGCTCTTTAAAAATAGATACACGGAAACAAAAGGCCTTTATAACCGTAACATGAGGAAAAATGAATAAAAGCTTGTATGAAGTGATTAACTGGAGCAATTCTTCAGAACACCATGCAATATCATGCTTGTATCAAATCTTTTACACCGAACGTAGTTGATTTGCCAAGATATGTATGGTGATGTTTGCTTCTTTAGTTTTGCACTGGAGCTACAAGGCTAATGTAACCAAGAAGTGAAGAAGTGGAAGATTTGTAGCCACATGATTTTACGTCTTTTTGTCCCAATCTATTTTTGTCCCAATCTATTTGTATGTTTCAGATAAATAACTTAAAAGATTAATAGAAACCTATCTACACACCTTAAAATTTCATCACTAAAGTACTTTACTGTATACTCCAGTTCCAGAAAGTGAAAATCCTTCCTGAGATTTTGTTCCAACTGCCTGGATTCTCTAAGTGGATCTCTGAGGTTGTGTATTATTCTGTAGTCAGTGTTATGTCCATATTAGGAAAATATTAGGCAAAATGAAAGGAGTTTTTAAAAATTGGCACCATCGCACTGTGATAAATTAAAATGTTCCAAACTTGATTTATGTACATTTCCTCCCTGAAGTAACCACCTTTACAACAAAACACATTTTTGCAATAATGTGTGAATCCATTTAATATTTAATGCTTAAGTCATTCATTACAAATTACGAAAAAGTAATGAGACGTTTATTTGCACACATTCATGTCTATCAAAGTCATATATTCAACAGGACGTAGCATCATCCAAATTTTCTGGCAGGAAGGAAAAGTTCTCTCATTCTCTTTTCTGTAGTTCCAATCATATAATGACTGAGGGGATCACTTTGAAAGTACAACCCTGTGACTCACAATATACATTGAAAATAGTTCATTTGAAAAAAATATTTTTAGTAAATAATTAGAATGTCTTTAATGTTCTTAAGCCATTAGCATAGATGCTAGTTGACTGTAATTTGTGTACTTGCTGAGCTCATCTCTGTTGCTTTCAACCCTGTCATTTAAGCACTTATCAGCAAAGAAATCATGGAAAAAAGAAACAAATAAAGTTTTGATTTAAAAGATAAGTGGGATCCCAATCATGCAACCATCCTTATTAGGGCAAATGTCTTACTACCAGTAAAAACATCATATAACCTTAGGATAAATCCAAATAAACATTACACTCTGAGAACAAATAGGTACTCAACTGTCACTGGGGTGGAACCCTCAAGGGCATGTCTTCAGAACCTTTAATTAAAGAATATAATAGCACCATATTCCACTGACTGATATTTTTAAGTTGTATTAACTCCACACACCCTGTCTTGGCTCCAGACATTTTAATTTACAGTAACACTTTATTTGGAAGGTCCACTGTAGATTCTTTGTAAATGTTCAGTATATCTTTAAGTAACATTCAACTAAATAGCCATTAAATGCAACTGATTGTGAAGTTAAGTGTTACTTGGATGGTCCACTGTAGGTGCTTTGTAAATGCTCAGTTGGCCTTTAGGTAACATTCAACTATATATCTATTAAATTCAACTGAACTTCAAGTTTAGTGTGAAAGAATTTATTAAATCTAACCCTAACCCTAAATGTAACCCTCACCTTAACCTCAAGGTAAAACCTACATCTACTCCTAGACCTAACCCTAAGCATAATGTTGTTGATAATCAACTGAACATCACCAGAAAGTTTGTTAATGATTTAAGTCTCTGTAGAGCATCTATAGGGGACCATCCAAATAAAGTGTGACCTAATTTATTGTTCTGTTTTAAAGCATTAGGTCATGAAATGGTATAAATATGTACCTTTCTCCTGGGAAAAACTTAAACCTTAAAGCCACTGTTGTACTTTTGGAGGTATATTTATATTGTTTGCACCTTAATGAATATAAATGTACCTGCACAGTACCTTTTTTTCTGATGTCATTTTTCTGTGCAATCAATAACACATAATGTCATAATGTTTGCTATCATAATGGCTAACTAGAGTACACTTAGCAAGAATTAGCATGTAATATATGCTGTTATAACATCAACTATTATGGCATCTGTTATAACAATTGCTGGAAATGGTAACATGACACTGGTAACATGTTTGTGGCATGATACTATCAATGTTATGTAGTTCACGTATTTCAGCACCCCTGAAGCACCTGTGTCCAAAAAAAAAAAAATAATTATCTGCAGCCATCACTGTGTTGAGTAATTTTCACAACGCTAATTAATGGGATGATACCGAATACATTAGATGTGTAGCATCAGTGCAAATCTAAAGGAATAAACATTGGACACCAAACATGTCTTGGCTGGTCGACTATATTCAGAGTGAGAGGAAAACTGTGAATTAGATTTAGATCACTTGAAGGGAAAAAGAGAGCTGGCATTTCCAAGAAGTACTCACTATCTGGAACCTGTCAAAGGTGCGCTGTAGCATTTGCTACTGTAAGTGTCTCAATTCCAAAGTTGGATCAGTACACAGCTGTAACTTCCCAACATTTGCACTGCACTTAATTACTGAACATCATTTATGCAGGAGTACCATGCAGACACATTGCTACCTTAACGCACAAACTATAAAGCAAAAAAAAAAAAAAGGCATAATTGCCCAAGCCCAGGTCTAACGATACTCCTTAACGAATGGCAAACAGTGCCCCAAAGATTCTTGTTAAACTTTCCTCCTGGAGTATTTTCAATTTGCTTTCATTATCTCGAGGCAACTGACATAGTGAGACGGCGGGTGTCTTGATACGGCAACATGATCACCTGAAATGCAAGACGCTTAATTAACTTTGACTGCGAAACCAAGTCTGGAACAGATGTTTGAGAAGGGCTCCGTCTCTATTCTAATCTTTAATTACAAATCCACACGCATTCCCCAACCCTATTCGTTCCGTGCACACAACCCTCCTGATAAAGATTCGCAGATTGGAATGATGGGTCATAGCAATTTATATCAAAGCTGACATGAGAGTAACTCTAATTGAAAGAAGAAGCTCAGAAGGAAACGCCGTTATGGTAGAAACTGATGAAGCAAGTTCAGATCCTGTGCATATCTGGATCAAGCTGAAATGTGGAAGTGTTCAATTCCCTGGACATACTTCACACTTACTGGCCACTGTATTAGAAAATACGACCCTGTAGCTTCAAATTGCTGGTGTTTACAGTACAGTGTGAAAGTCAGAGACCATTTGTTGAATTTCTGGTCATAACAGCTCTTAACCCTTGTGTGGTTTTCATGTTTTTTGTTACTCAGTGGTCTGGTGAACTCACCGCATCACTGTTTTTTTTTTGTTTTTTTTTAAATAATAACCATAACAATTTATGCAAAAATACCAGATGTTTAAAATATCACAAGTGGCCAGCGTAGGGTTCTCCTTTAGCAGCTGTAGCCAGTCAGCAGCCTGTCCATGTTGTCCACCCTCACACACACACACACACACACACACACACACATGCACACACATATACAAACACATACACACACACACTAACAGAAGGCCATGTAGGAGGAGAACAGAGTGAAGGGACACAGCACCTCCACACTTTTATTCCCCGCAGGTTCACCCCAACACCACATGTGTAATATAAATGTGTGGGGGATGAACAGAGTGAGACATTGAAAATATGTTATTTTATATGATCTTCACAGAAAATGAGCACAGGCCAAGGAATCTGCGGTTGAAATAATAATAAATTGCTTCATTTTTTCTTTTGGTAAACATTGAAAATGGATCCCACAGACCCGAACACGATACGAGGGTTAAGTACAAGTCAGTTTTCAGGAGATATTTGTGAGGAGATTAGATATAATATGATCCACTTGCATAAGGATGAAGATATTTTGAGAAAAATAAGAGAGTTTACAAAACTGAAGAAATGATTAATGCTTAAAAATCCCAGGCTTATTTCATATTAAGCCTATTATTCACTAAGTACAGGGACTTCAGAGCAAGCTGTTTGAACTACAAAAGTGTGCTACACAAGTGTGTTACAGAAGTGTGTAATAAAACTTTGGGTTAAAAGCTGTAGAGAAAATGGAACTCCGAACAATCACCTGCAAGAGTCCACAGAGACCAAAACTGTACCCATCAGATAAACAGCACTTACACGAGAAGATTCTGGGGAAAGATTATTGATATTTGAACTCAATAGCAAAGCAAATACATGCCACCCTTTAGTGCTCCTTCAGAAGCTCCATCCCCCAAATTGATGGATGTGCATTGCCAAGGCGAACGACACTGAGCTGGCATTTTTTTTTTATCTTTATAGCCATAAAACCCTTCACAAAGGTTGTGCGGACAAATACCATGATGTAACGTTAAGGCAAACAATCACAAAGCAAGTAATGTAACTAATGTTAGCTTGGATGTGTGTTAGCAAACTGTCGCTACAATTGCTGCTGTGAAGGTAATCAGTTGGGATCAGCTATCACAAATACTAGCAAACAGGACAAAACAATACTGATTTATTGGTTCTCTGAAACAGCAAAAATAAGTTAACCCCTTAAAATCCCAGGCCTATTACATACTAAGGCTTATAATTCAGTAACTACAATGACTTCAAGGCAAACTGGTTGAGCTATTCTTCAATTATAGATGCATGTAATAAAACTTTCAGCCTGCTGGTGGGCCCTGGCCATTCAAGCGGTTAATGTTACCCACCCAAGGGGCAGCAACACTAAAACACCTGCCACCCATAGTGGAAAGCCTAAATCTAGGAACATCTAGAAGGAGGAGGACCTTAACTTGTATGATGGGGCAAGAGGATGTAACAAAGCAGAGAGATAAGTGGATGCAAGGCCATGCAAGGCTTTAAAGTGTTACGTCAGGTTTTTGTAGCAGACACATTCTGTAACTGGAAGCCAGTGCAACTGATGAAGGATGGGGGTAATATGGGCAGATTTCTTAGTGTATACTAAGTCTCTGGCTGCAGAATTTTGGATGTACTGAAGAGAATGAAGAGTTTTAGATGGTAAGCCATACAACACACAACTGCTGTAGTCCAACGTAGATGTAATGAAAGCGTCAGGATCTCACTGTCTATAAAGGTAAGCATAGGGCACAGTCTAGCAATACTGCAAGGATGGAAGAAGACTTGGAGATTTAATATTTGGGACAAACAATTTAGTGTGTGGCTAGGCTAGCCGGCATGATTGGTTGACACCACAGGGATTCCCAATTGTTATATGATGTATTTGCAGAATGCATGGAGGGTATTTTAGTGACAGAACATTGATGAATAAACACATGAAAACTATATAAAATTGTGAATTCTGTCAAGCTGTGAGGCTGAGGGATACAGTGCTGACTCAAGAATACTACATAACACAACAATAACATGTTAAACTCTACTGTAAGCCCTTTTAATAAACAAGGATATTTATAAGTAGCTTGTTTTATATCTACATTTTTTAGGACTTTGTGAATTTCTGTTGTTAATTCGAGTTTGAGAAATTTGACAATTGAGAAAGCACATATCAGTCAGTAAAATAGTGACTAATCAAACTTTTAGAACAATTATATCAGCTGATATTATCAGTTATCAAAACGTTTTAGCTCCTTAAAATCAGCAACAGTAACAAATTCTTCAGAGGCCTCTTTACCTGAGCTTCTTTGTTTCTTCATTGTCCACATAGCACAACTGCCTTCTCTTATCTAAACGATACCCTTGATGAAAACTCTTTTTCTGCGAGCGACATACAAATCAACCATTGAACACACACACAAAAAGTCTGCACCTGTGCAAAATTGCATTTTCAGATTCTGTCCTAAATTGTGTTTGCCCACACTGCGCTTCACCTTGCTTTCCAATCTGGCCATTTCAGTTATCAAACAAAGCCAGGTTCCCCTGTACCTGAGGAAAGGTGTTGACTCAAACCCCTGCAGATGCTTTAAATTCAGTCAGATTGTTTAAAGGACAACAGAAAAATCACTCGAGGGCACTTGCTTGCTGATAACCTTGGAATATTCTGAGTAGCACATGACTAGTGTGACAATCATGATTAGAAATAATATTTCTCTGAGAGGCCGTTCCTGCTGAAGGAGTTGCTTAGTGGTGCAGGAACACGTCCTCCGGCTGCAGTTCAGGTTTGAGTCCCAGCTGTGCCATTTGCAGTCTGTGGCACCATTCCCATACCACTTATGATCTCGTAGTAAAGTCAAGTGTTCCGCTTTGTCCTCTGAGGCCTGCTGAGGTACTGTGCTAGAAAAGAGGCAGGTTTTCCCAATGCTAGCAAAGCCTAGACTGAACAGAGAGGCCTTCAGTGACACTGGGAGATGTAAAATATGATATAATAATGCTAGAATCTCAGGAAACAAGCATTTCATTATTTTAGTCAGCGTGTTATTAGAACATATACTGTTTTAAGGCCATGTTAGGCCAAATGTGGACTGTTTTTAGTCATCCAAAGAGAAACTCTATGGTCATTGGGATAAAATCTTGCTAGTAAGTTGGGAGGGTGAAGGCTAGCTTCCAATCCAAGCATCCAATATGCCCTTCATCACATATTTTTCAGCATGTTTTATTTGATCATTTTCTGGTTTGTTTTTTTTTTTCAACCTATTGTTTACTCATTGTTTTCTGAAGGCTAATAGATGCATAAAATATAGACACATATTTAATTACTTTTTGGAACTAGCTGTGGTACAGGGTTATTCTAGGCTGGCATAAATATAACATGGGCTAACTTTATCTCTGTGCCTACACACAGGCAAAAGAGAGAGAGAGAGATAGAGAGAGAGAGAGAGATAGAGAGAGAGGCATAGTGGCAGGATTAGAATTGCATGTTATTTACCAGATATCAACCGGATATTTTACCATCCAGGCAACTGCACCAACAGAGATCAAAATCAGACTGTCCAGTCCCAAATCAGACACTGGCAATGCTTCCTCCCAGCCACAGCTGCCACAGGTGCCAATCTTCTGATGACGGGGCCAAGCACCTCCTGATTTTGCCGCAACAATTTGACAAAACTACAGTGCTAACAAAACACACCAGACGATCAGAATCTCCTTGCGTCTATTACATCATTAGATCTTGTATCTTGTTAGGATAGCTTATCTCCCAATATATTAAGACAGGTCTGTATGTTCTGCTAATACCTGATTAAGCCAGAAACTAAATTTAGTGTTTGAAATTGAACAGGGTGCATACCTCTTTAAAGTGGCCTCAATGATCTGACAAAAAAAGCACTAAAAATCAAGAGGTTCTTAACAACACTGTGTATCACTCTCCCTGCCAGGGGTAGCACAACACCTCCAAACTAAAAAAACTCTGCCTTTCTAATACAGTGGACAGTAACTTTCTCTGACTGACAAAAGGGCCACTGAGCAACTAAATTTGACTTTCAGCACTCTATGAAACCATTTTACTCTATTAATTCAAATTGCACACAGTAAAAACTATTTAAAAAACATTGGGATACTCAGATCTTAGATATTTGCAAGGAGTATGTTATGATCTATTAAAGTCATTAATAAGGATTGTAATAAGCTAAATACATGCAAAATCATAATGTATATGCTACCTTCTATTGGGAGGTGTTTTAGTCTGTAGGTGGAGCCTAATGTTAGCTACACCCCTGCATTTTAGAGCCGGAAGTGGGACTGTATCCCTGTCCCTCATGACCACATGGTGAGCAGTGAGACGCCATTGTTTTGAATAAATGTGTCCCAAAGTCTAACAATCAGTACGGAATATTTAGAACTGTCACTACTGGAGCACATTTTTTGCAAATCTTTTTGTATTTTAATGAAAAATACGATGAATTTGAGTGTGTACAACTGTTCAAAGCTGTGTTTGCTAGTCATACACTGGCCAGCGTTTTTGATATCTACTCAAAATGAGCTAAAACCAAAACAGTCACTACTGAAACATTTGGTAAAGATTCTGATTCTGTCACTCAAAAGGATTTTAGTCTAAAGTCCAAGTTCAATTAAAAATCCCAAATGTGTTTCCAACTCGAAATACATCCATACATTATCACTGTCAGAACAAAACCTTGTATCTCCAAAATGGTGCTTTTAAAGGATATGATCAAAAATGTTCTTAACTAGATATAAAATGAATGAAACAAGATTTTTTTTCCAAGTAAGTCTGACTGTTTCTGTTGTTTCATTCATCAAAAAATTTGAACATAATGTAAAGGACAACTGGAGTTCAAATTCTCTAAAAGCCTAGAAGGCCTTGAGAAATCCTCACTGATTAAACATTGATAGAGGACCTAGACACATTGACCGACACTAAACATTTCTACTGCAAACTCATGGCTCCATATATTCAAATGTGCTTTAAATATATGCTTTAGAGACAAAGCAGTCTCTGATTGAAGATAGCAGCAAGAGAGACAGGCATTGAAGGATTGACAGGCTAAGAATTGAACTTCTCGCGAACATATATGAAGGGTTACCTCAGTGGACCCCTGTGAAGCTGCAGATACACTCTCCATCCCACCCAGAATCACAAAGAACGTAGATCACACGAGCTGGAATACAGGAGTAAATTATGGATGAAAGGCTCCTACCAACATTAAACAGCGTCTGTATCTCAGATGAGGGAGGCTGTCTTTGTTTGCATCTCCCAAGACAAGAGAGCTGGAGTGTTTTCATGTCTCGACGCTTTTAGTTGAGCCTTGCTGCCTTTCACTGATTGTGTTTATCTTCTTTACGGCTAGATTTGAGGTTCATGAAGGAACACTGCGCTGATGGCTCATCTGTGAGATGTTGATGGTAGTAATTATGTGAAAGTATGAATTTACATTGTTACATTGTTCGGTTCAACCTTATGATGATCCAAATTGGGTGAGAACTGTGTACTATTTAAAGAATTATGGTATAATTATGCAAGTGTCCTTGCATACTGCATCTTAAGCAATTAGAAGCAGCTATATCAATTGGGCAGAAGGCAGGACATGCCCTGAGTCCAATTGGCCTGACAGCATGTTTTTGGACTGTGGGAAGAAACCCACCCAGACATGTAAACTCCACACAGAAAGGACCCTGGCCACCCAGCCAGGGAATTGAACACAGGCCCTTCTTGCTGTGATGGGACAGCACTAACCACTGCGCCACCATGTCACCCTGCCATAACCACACTTTTGCTGAGATTTGGGTTTTGGTTACATATGTCAAGGCTCTGTATGTTGTAACTTTTTTAATTCATACTACTTTTGTGAAGTTAGAGCAGATATTTTATTAGGATTTCAAATAGAGGCAGATATTGTTTTGCATACAGTCTCAAAACAGTCTTACATTTTGCCTTTTTTTTTGCAATTTTTTAAACATTGAAATTTTCAGGTATTGAAAATGAAATTTTGTCTATAATTTAGACCTTGATATATTGTAAATATGATTCATTGTATAAAATAGTTAACAAAAGGCCTCATATTGCATTGAAACTATATGCAAAAATATATAAAAGTTTGGATTTTCTAAAAGAAAATAGGTGAACAAATCCACTACAGAGAGGACACTTCAATAGAGCATTTAAATTTTGAAAATTGTAGCGCACAATTTCTATTTACTTGAAAATGAACCATACAATATGGTGCCATAACACCTTTTAATTTTTTTTTCCCCAATTTGTTAAAATAAGTAAATAAATAGTAATGTCACATTAAAATGTGCAGAAGTTTGTTCTCTGCAGAGGATGTGTTAAATTATGTTTACTTAGAAAATCAAGAAAAATATGTAACTTGACCAGGACCACCCAAACTTTTACACACACCAGTTCCTTTGTACAAAACCGTTATCTGGCGCAAGTTTGTGCCCCCACTAATAAATGCATGAATGGCTGCAGTGTTTTTTTGTTTTTTTTCAGAGCTGCTGAGGACTCACTAAGACGTGCGGCACAGTGTATTCTGAGAACGGTTCATTCTCTTCCATGAGCCTTTCCCCGGGGAGCCTGGCACGTCAAGTTTAGACGGGCTCAGATTGATCCAACGGACAGTTATCCAGGCGGAAAGCTAGCCATCTCCGACCTGGAGCCATGGCAAGACAGCGCTAGGGGTATTAATATTCAGAAAGAGAAAAGAGCCTCTGCAGTAAAAATAGTTTACAGTGCGTTCATACTTACTGCTGCTACTTCCACAGTAATTGCACATAAATGAAACATCATAATGGTCTGCATGTCCATTCTTATGATGTATGAACACTTGAAGTCGGCAAACCTTTCATAAGTTATTAGAATTTTGGTTTACATTTCAGTTTATTTCATATTAGTGTAAATTTAATTAAATAATTAGACAGTTATATAGTTTGTTACATAATAAAGTACAATTATATTCTGTTTAGGTAAGTTCAATTCTGCATGTCAACATTTCCTGATGTTTTAGTTGAATTTCTAAGTGAAAATAAGTTAATATACCATCTACAGAGAACACAGCTCTGCACGCTGTAATGCACAATTACTGTTTATTTGCTGGATTTACCATATTGGGGGAAAAACATTATTGCAACCTGTGCAAACGTTTATTATTGTATGTCTTATTTGTTAGTGTTGAAGCATTGTCTATGTAGAGGATTCATTCCAAGCAATCACTACAATGGTAAAACATGAAATGAAATGCACAAATCACATTACTTTTCCATCATGACATGCAGACTACATGCCTAAATCAAACACAAATCTCTATTACATTTTTTTTACATCGCTTTACCTCTTTACTCAAAAACAATACATGAGGATCAGCATTTTATAAATGAAATACTGAATTAATGACAAAATTGAATACAATCCACTTTAAAATGTAATAAATGCATGGCTATATTGCTTTCAACTGTGCCGTACTGTAAACAGATTTGCATCATTGCAATGAAAACAGTGAAATGCAATGCATACATGACATGACTTTTCCACAGGTAACATGGGGAATACGTACCAAAATGAAAAGCAAAACCCCTTCTGCACTGTTTTCATCATTAACCTTTTTTGTACATCAAATGTATTTGCTTTACTGGCATGCAACCAAAACAAAGAAATGCAGTGAACACATAAGATTGTGTGTGAACAGCAACATGTGGAAAACATGCCAAAATGAGAAGTAAAAGATCCATTACATTCATTTAACATTGTTTGAAGTACTGCATGGTGGAAAGCAATATAGCTGTGCTTTTATTACATTTCAAGGCAGATTGTAATTAATTCTGAAATGAATTCAGCATTTCTTTTATGATATGAAATCCTCATGCATTGTTTTTCAGTAAAGATGTCAAGTGACATGAAAATAGTGTAATAGAGGGTTTGTTTTAAATTTTGCATGTCACTATGGGAAAGTCATGTATTGCATTTCATGTTATTTTCTTTGTAGTGATTACTTTTCAATTTGGCATGAAGTCCTCACTGTCATGCATCCCTCCTGCCATGACTCTCAGGACTCCAATTGCCAGAACCCTCTGGGTGAACGCGTGACGTCAAGGTCACCATGCTCTACCTATCAGAGATCATCTTCCCTGAACTGTTGATGTTCTTCAGCTGTTTTATGTACCATTTGACTAGATCTAGTTAGTTTTTAAGCCTGGGCTTTTAGGTTAGTTGAGAGGTATTGTTTCTTTTGTAGAGCTACTGAATGTTTTTGCCTGTATTCTGATCTACTCTTTGGGTACCTGACCCGTTGTTTCTATTTTCGACTTTCTCTTTTGCCTGTTCTCTTATTGGGTTTTGGTTGACTGGATTTATCTCTGTTATATTTATATTTTGTTGTTGTTGGCTCATTTTGGTTTTGACCTTTTCCTGTTTTTCAACCTCGAATGTGGATTTTGGACAAACTAGTAAAGCTTCTATTTTACATTTTAACCACACGCATCTGACTAAGTCTGGCACATTACACTCACCATAGTTGCGGCTAGCTAACTACGAGAGAAGCCCATGACCACTGTTAAAAAGACTATGAGAAAGCTGTTGTTGTCTTCAGCCCATGATCTGAGCATTTGGCTTTGTTTTACTCCAACTGGCCCTGCATGACGAGCTTTTGGGGGTGTTTCAGCCGATGACAACAATCAGTTGCGCAAACGCAGAGGCTTCAAAGAAAGAACAGTGTCAGTAGCTCAGGCTCTTGACCAAAGAGAATAATACTGATGTGTATGAGCAATTGGTTCAATACTGGGGAAAGGCAGGCAGAACTTTTAGAGCAGAGCAAAGTGAAAGCCTGAAAGCTTGTGAGAGTCAGCATGGTTTCTACAGTCTGGATGTGAAGTCTAATCCTGAGCACTATCAGGCACTTAAACTGACAGTGCTGCCTTACTAATATGTCTTAGCCCATTATCCTGCCAAGCTGATGATACACAAAACCACATACTGTAGTGTATTCCTGTATTTGTGAAATATTTTTATGTACCAAGAGTACAGTACTGTGCAAAAGTCAGAGATCTCCTTTTTATTTATATAATTTCCAGTCAAAACAGCCATAAAGTACAGGTTAT
Organism: Colossoma macropomum; assembly: GCF_904425465.1. Lineage (NCBI taxonomy): Eukaryota > Metazoa > Chordata > Actinopteri > Characiformes > Serrasalmidae > Colossoma > Colossoma macropomum. Next base: position 1,316,438 of record NW_023495280.1, on the reverse strand, counting down.
TCATTTTTTAGCATCATGAAAAAAACAGAAAGTATATATTTCACAGATAATTACACAACAACACCTCAACAACTAAATATAATAGCATTTTTTCAGTGTTCAGTGTGAACACCCTTTGCCTTGAATACAGCTACCATTCTTTTAGTTTTTCAGAGAAATCTGTAGACTTATCAGCCCATGAAACTCCATGTCAGATGCCCAGTTTTGGCTTCTTGACAACTATAAATCCTTTTAGACCCATTGTGATGAGCTGTCTTCTCAGTGTTCTCAGTTTTGGTGGTCAACCACGTCTTTCAGGCAGTTGTTAGGAGTCTTTTAGCTTTTAAGTTTTGGAAACTTCACTTATTTTCCTCTGAATTTCTCCTTCCTTATGCAAGTAGATTATCAGGCATATCTCCTGAAAAATGACTAATTGGAATGGTTGTTTTGACTGGAAACAATTAATGAAGAGTGATCTCTGGCATTTGCACAGTACTACAAATGTCATCAAGTAGGCATTGGGCAGAATGTATGTACAAGTTTGAGAGTGTTAATAAACTAAACATAAACAATGCAAAAGTACCCTTCGAACAACACAATCTGTAAAAATTACTGACATGGTGGATGCAGATGGGACTGAGAAACACTGGTAATAACATTACCCCACCTCCTCATGTAAAACGAATCCCATCTGAATAGTTCTTACGAAACAGAAAGTATTAAAACAACTGGCGACACTTTATTTTGCTTGGTCCTTTTAGATGAAACAAACACTCAACAGACTCTCAGTAACATGTCAAAGACATATGAGGGTTAGGATTAGGTTTTGGGTTAAGGTTAAGGTTAGGGCCAGGGTTAGGATTAGGTTTTGGGTAAGGTTGGGTAAGGTTAGGTTTTGTGTAATGTAAGCAACATGTTAACAATACATCTACCGAATGTAAGTAACGTATCACCAGTACATCTACAAGATATTTACTTCAATATATTCAGATGCTTCACTACTGCTGCACTGATATGTTGTTGATGTGTTACTGATAATCTGTCATTAACTACAAAGGACCACTCCAAATAAAGTGTGACCAACTAGTAATTAAACAGAAAGCTCTAGAAAAGGTTATACACATAAAAGTATCTGTAAATAGAAGCAGAATGTTCTGGAGTTTAAAGTAAGCACTAGCACAATCTTAGTATGGACTAATGGCCTAAAACAAGCCATATGGATGCTGCATGTTGATGATGGCAAACAGTACTTTTGAAACAGTAGATACTGAAAGTACAAATGAAACAGAAGGCCCTAGAAATACAAACAGATGGTTCTATAAAAAGATATACAAATGAGAGCCTCCATAAATAGACACAGAAAATTCTGGAACCAGAAGTAGTTTATAGAACAATCTTAGAATAGACTAATGGCCTAAAACAAGCCAGACGGATGCTGCAGGTTGGTGACGGCTGGCCAAAAACAAGCCTTGAGAGGCAGGAAGAAATCGTAGTGAAGCAAAAATATGGAAACCAATACAGCCAGCGAAGAAGGACGAAAATAGACGGGAAAGAAGGAGGGAGGCAATGAGCGAGAGAGAGGGAGAGAGAGACTGGAAAGCCGGTCTGTTTGCTGTAATGAGATGGCTGACTGCCCACACACACAGCGAGGGAAAGGTGAAGAAAGCAAAGCCACCATTGCTGCAGCTTAGCCACCACCTGAGTCAGACTTGTCCTGTCATCTCCAAAGCTAATTGGCACCTGCAGAGGGGAAAGGACTGCCTCACACGCCGCACACATACACATAGCCGGCCTTTTCCCTTTCCTCTAGAGAGCCATCTATTAGGCAGCCCACTGATCATTCAAACTTGGCCGTGACTCAAGGGCAAGTCACGAAAATCAAAACAACCCTGTTATTATTTCGCGATTTGAGGAGCATAAGCGCGTGGGCGACTTCAATAAATCTGCCAGAAAGTTTCTCCACGTTAACTCGACACGTCGTGAAATTTCACGGGGCACCCTGCCTCACTTTGGAAGGCGGCATACTGTCACGCTGCCAAGCTTATTATATTTCGCCTTGTTTCGGATTCAAGGCAGCCGACTTTTTGTGCCGCTTTCGCGGCTTGTTTGGGTGGAGAGTGTTTGGAGCTGTTGTGTTTTTCACACTTTGTCACGACCGTTAATTGAAAGACAGGTCAAATCGCTGCTTTGTGAGTCTTCTTTGGTATTTAGAAGCAATAGCAGCACTTGCCGTGGAAGAATTCATTCAAAGTGAGGAACGTCAGGTTTTCTCAGAAAGGGCAAGGCCAGAAAGGAGGGTGATTTAATTGTCGGAAATTTTCTCACAACCTCATCATGAGAAATCCAACAAAACAGCACTTACTCATAATGACTTTTCATTTCATAGTGTGATTGTGTCTCCAGTACCAGTCAAAAGTTTGGATATAACTGATTGAATATATGATTTTTAAAACCTTAATCTACAAGCTTATACTTAGGTTATTGAGCTTTATTTCTATTTTATAAACAGGGAGGTTGATGACTGTATGGATTTATTTCCAAAACAAAAACAGCTATTTAACTGTTAAAGGTTAAGAAGCAGTTAATATAAAAGGGTCAAACACATCCACAAAGCAAAGAGTGAGTTCCTAATACATGATAACCTTAAGGAATAAGGCTTAAAAGACTGTTGTTTTGCCCATTCTTACACACAAACTTTTGACTGTGTTATATACGTCATACATGTTACATCACTGATGGACAACAACTGCAGCAGACGTCAGGCTGCTTCAGCAGGCTGCATACTGGATCTTCATCTGAAAATAATAAACACAATAATTAATGTATGACGTGTCAGTAATGTAAGTTTTTAAATTACATAGCGTATAATCAAATATATAACCTAAATCATCCTATTTTACTGTAAATACAGTGACAGATACACAGATACCCTTTTACTAACGCTGCTAATGCCCTTATTTTGAAGTTCAGTGGAAAAAAAGTCATCCACCACAGTGGTCGAGAAACCTACACAAATTTTAAAGAAATATTTTAACAAGTTTAGCTCACCATTAAAATAGTAAATGTTTTTTATTGTAAGAGAACAAATAAATAAATATAGCATATATTTTAGGTACATTTTTATAATAATAACATCAGTTCTTTGCAATGCCCAAATTTGCGATCATATGCAAAAGTTTGGGCGTCTTTGGTCAAAAAGTTTCGTTGATTCATGTTTTGCTGTAAAATTTTTTCATCATTTTAAAAACTGTGGCTAATGATAGCATGATAGCAGGACCTTCCTTTCTGCTTCTGTTGTTTTGCGTATCGGGAGGAATATTATGTTTTTTGGTGGTATCAAACCTGTAATGAAGAAGTTCGGGGCGATGTACTCTTTCACTATAGGTTTCCACTTTTGATCTGCTGTCACTCTGTTTGAACTCGTCTGCGCTGACTAGCACAGAAGAGTGAAGGGAACAAACAGCATTTTTAGAACTTTTCACTGTTTCTTATTTATAATTACCATTAGAATTATTTGTAAAGTCTCAGACTTTGATACTTTGTTATAATCTTTGTTGTTGTTTTTTTTTCAGTCAAAATTTGCAGGTTTTTTCACTTTTGACTGAAAACCAGAAGTGCCAATTTCTATCCATTTTTGGCTGGAAATTTCCAGTGGCTGAAATTTCCATGCATCCTTATTTAGAACAGATATAAGTTTTCGGGAATATGTAAACAACCACTGCTGGGAGTAACTTGGTACGAAGTAATGTTGTTACAGTGTAAACTGTATGATGCATTACAGTGTAAATTCTTGTAATCACATTACTGTTACTCAGAACTGTGTTGCTTGTGTTACATGTAAATTTTTAAGAGAACAAAATAAACTATGCTCTATGCATTTACATCATAATTGTCCTGTATATTGACTATCTATGTCCATCCTTGTATGTATTTTTGAGTACATGTGTGGATGGTGTGACTCTGTAATTTGAGCAGTGCAGTGTGAGCTTGGGAAGCTCTGTAAACTTTACAGTCTGTCGAAGTATGTAATCACACTAATATGAACCTGATGGATAAAGATATCCTCACTTAAACAGACCAGACTCACATTACATTCAGAAACAGCTCTGTAAGCTTTACATTTTATTCTTAAAGATTTTATTTCAAGGTTTTCAAATAGCATCATTCATTCATCATTTTAATCAGTCATAACTGGCTGTATCTTAAAATTTTAAAGACAAGGACACTGACAGACCTTTTAAGTGATGTTTACTGTGTTTTCCTTCATACAGCTGGGACAAGTGGGTTTTATAGAGTAATGAAGAAGTAATGAATAATGAGATTACTTTTTTCAGAAAGAAGCTTTTCCACCTTAGGATCCACCTGAGATACCATAGCAATGGCCTAGCATGACCTTAGCATCCACCTGGGATTCAATGGCAATAGCCTAGATACACCTCAACATCCACCTGAGATAACATAGGAAAAACTTAGCAACGCCTTAGCAACCACAAGAGATCCCACAGCAATGACCCAGTAGCACCATAGCAACCACAAGAGATACCACAGCAACAACCCAGCAACACCTTAGCAACCACCTGGGATTCCATAGCAATGGCCAAAGAACACCTTAGCAACCACCTGGGATTACATAGTAATGGCCAAAGAACACCTTAGCAACCACCTGGGATAACATAGCAACAGGCTAGCAACACATTAACAACCACAAGGGGTACCACAGCAAAGGCCCAGCAAACCCTTAGCAACCATTTGGGATATTGAGTAACTACTCCAATACTGTAAACTACATAATACAATATGTTCCACTTTAATAATGTTGATACATGAAAGTGGTGCTGCTGGAGTTCTCACTGCTGGAGTGGCGAGTGTTCCGCCATCAAAAAATATCCAGCCTGAGCGGCTCTGTGGTCAGAAATTGAGCTACAGGATGGCTAACAGAACTTGTGCATCAGTAGATGTCCTACAGGCTCCTCTGTCTAAAGTGGCCAGTAAGCGTAAGTCAGTAGCAGTTACAGCTGATCTAAAGGCAGAATGTGAACCAGACACAGAGCTGGATCTGCAGAAAAAAAGAAAGAAGGCGTATTGTGTGCTGGAAGGCCCCGACTCCGGGTCGCGCACCCTGCCGCAGGATGGAGTACAGGCATGTGTTTACTCGCCCTGTCCCGCGTCAACAATCTGACAGAGACTGGAATACGGAGATGTGACTCGCGGGCTCCCGACAGCTCGGCTATCTCCTCCTTGCCGCAGTCAGACTTTCATTACTGTCTGTGCCGCGTCACCTGCAGCGGACGCCGTCGCGCCGATAAGCCCGAGATGGCATCAGTGACATTCCAATCACATTAAATCCGGCATCCCCCCGCCGAGAGACGGGCCGCAGGATCCTCCAGGCGCACTGACAGCGCTGATCTGGCTGCAAGTGACAACCCCTTCCCACACACCACCCCCAGCCCTACATTAACCCTTAGAACTCTGCACATATTACTGATGCTTTGCTATCCAGTCAACTTGAATTACATAATTATTTCAAATACATAAGTAATTGAATAGTCCCATAAACAAAACCATCTGTATTTGGTTTACATTACATTATTATTTAAATTGCAATTAGACAATTCGCACTTTACAGTCATGTGCAAAAGTTTGGTCAAATTCCATGTTGCTGTTGATTTTCTAAGTTAAAATAAGTCAACATATCCTCTACAGGGTGCACTATTTCTATTTATTTCCCCAGTTTAAAATAATGAAACAAAATAAAACATAAAATAGAAATAACTATTGATTCTTAGTGCTTTATAAATGCATTTATAAATGCATTTATAATACCTCATAATACCAGGCATAACTGCTCTTAAGCAGGTATATTTACATGCATAACACATCATAAAGCAAGAGTATAAAGTCATGTTCCATAAAATGTCATAACATCTGTTTTGTTACCAGTTAAACAAAAATAAATTACTGTTTCAAGTTTACACAACATATTTTGTTCTCTTTTTCATGAAAATGACAAGTGCATGTCACAGAGTGCTCCTTCTTTTAGCTAAGCTGGTAACTGTTGTGATGGTCTGGATACTACAAAGAAAATATACCAGAACCTTCTAATACTGCAGTACAACATATATGTTTCATACAACATACATGCACTTCATATTATAACATTATAGCCATATTATTTTACTTTATAAAGTGTTATGCATGTAATTATAACTACTTATAAGCAATTATACAGGCTTATTCCACGCATGCCATATAACACCGTATGCACTTGTATAGCATTAGAGCATATTTACAGTAATAATCTGTACATTTACTTTAAATATACAGTGCTTTACTGGCAACTCTGCTGCTAGTTAACTGCTGTAAATTCCTTTTGTCTGGTATGTCACTGTTGACGAATGCACTGCTCAAAATGCTCAGTATTTTACAGTATACTCCTGTAAAACAGCAGTGTTTTATTGTGTAATAAATACTGTAAACTACTGTAAAATTACAGTGAGAATGAACAGGTAATAGTTGTTTGAATTCATGGTGTTAGTAGATGCTAGCAAATGGTCACATTTTATATATTGTGGTGGCTTGTACACTGTATTTTTACACTAATTTACAATATTTACAATATTGTATATTGTAAATTACTGTAAAATTACAGTGTACAAGCCACCAATATATAAAATGTGACCATTTGCTAGCATCTACTAACACCATAATTTCAAATAATTATTACCTGTTCATATTCCTTGATTTACATGTCGCATAATGACATTTCAGATATGCTTGAAACTGAAAGCTTATGATTATTTAACATTTAGCTAAACATTAGTCAATGCCATAAGTCAACAAAAAAGTCAATAAAATATACCACATTTCTAAGCTTGCTTACAATTGATATGGTTCTGTTTATAGGGCATTATTAATTGTTTGCTAATAATTCTTAAAGTGTTCATTTTAATTATAAATATGTCACAATTCATGCAACATATTTATAATTAAAATGGCAAAATCAACAAGAGGTGATGAAGGTGTATGCGGTGTGTATGTGGTTTGAATGTAATTCTGCTGTTAATCGCTCTTTTTTTAAGGTCTTTTTCTTTGACTCCTGATTATGCAGTGTCCTTACATGTTTTCCATTACGACCCAAAACTGGTTGTGTGGTCAATTGTAATGCTCACAATTTTGCACAATCTGGCAACCCTGGCGGGGGGAAAGGTGATATTGTATGTCGATGAGTGACAGAGCAGCAAGCTCGTTCTCTCCACACTTTGCACATCCAACTTCACCCCTCAACCTCTCAGTTATGAGTCCATTTCTGCAACAGAGCCCCAACCCCCCCACCCCCTACCCCCCACTACACACCTCTTCCCTCCGTCACCCCAAGCGCTTGTTCAAGCTTCATCATCAGCGGCTCTGAATTTTTTCACTGGGAAGTAATATCTTTCGGGATGACAAATGGCCTGAGGAAATGTTCATATAATGTACACGGCTCAACTTTATCCTCTGTCTCTCGCACATGGCTTCTTTTCTGGGGCCTTCATAAGACACCTGAAAGAGGGATGGGACCGCCGAGCATTCATATTTTCCAGCACGCGAACGTTTCCTTCATCCGCCCTAAACGTGAGACCATGCAAATGAGCCACCCCATATCCATTTTACATGCCTTTTGCTAATAACTTATTCAGGAGATATTAATAATCTATTAGCTGGCGTGTAAATGGTTGACAAATGAGCTCTTACTAATTCATTAGTATTGTAAAATTCAATTTCACAAGTTGAAAAGACCCACCTGGACCCTTAATGCATCTTATTGTAGTTTTAACAACTTTTCAAATGACCTTTCAGCGTGGAGGTGGGGTGACGTAATCCTGGAAGCAACTCTGCATGCAGATAGAATGAGGTTGGTGGGGAAGAAATGGTTGACTTAGCTTTGGAGGATCATATATAACGTTTTAACATGACCCCATGCTAACAGTATATGAAGGGCTGTCAACTGATTAAAGTAAATCACATTATTTTGTGCAGCTAATCACAATTAATCGCATTTGTTTGCTCAACTTTGACCCAAAAGAAAGATTGTTTCCTTTTTAAAAGCAGTGCATTTAGTTATGGTTATATGAGTGGACAAAATAAGCTTCATCAAATTTATTATTTGCTTTCAATAATTTAGTAACATTATTTTTGAATGCAGAAACCTAAAAATTTTGTTTCACAGAACACAGTTTCCAGTTATGATCGCCAACATCCAGTAAGAGAACAGTGTCTGTATATATGTAGAATGAGTGTATATATTATACATATTATATGTACAGTCAATTTATGTCGTTACTACAGTCAATTAGTATAAATATTATACATATCATATATACAGTCAATGAGTGTATATGCCATATATCATATGTACAGTCAGTGAATACATATATCATATATATGTACAGTCAATGAGTCAACAGCTCATGGATTAATGTTACAGTGGAGGCTCGCGAGGGTAACTGGAGCTCACCAAGCTGCTGCTTTTGTTAGTTTGCTGCTTTTGTTAGTTTGCTGATTTGTACATAGTTCTCCTGTGAATGCTGTCCAGCATAGTCTGTTTTCACTTTAAAAGCAGTATTAGAATGAGAGCTGAGGGGAAACAAGTCTTCAGACAATTTTCATTATTTAAAACATGAAGGTACAGTAATGCCTCAGTACTGTTTGAAGGGAAGCAGCCCAATATCATGATACTCCCACGTTCATGCTTCACTGTGAGCATGGAGATACTGAGTACATACCCATGCATCATTGTAAACATCATTAAAAACAGTTGTGATTTGTCTCTAAATGTCTTTGTGCAAATCTTGCACATCTCTGTGATTCTTTTTTAGCAGAGAAGGTTTGTGTGAGGTGTAGGAAAGGAGATGATTGCAGTGCAGGTCATTGCTTATTGTTCTCAGAGCAAAAAATGGCACCTTGTCAAGTGAAATGATCTTAGATCTAGTCAATATATCTAACATTTTTTGTTTTAAGATTGTTGTAAGCTTATTTCTAGATATGATTTACTTGTTTTAAGTGATTTCAGTAAGTCAAATGATCTCACTATATTGACAGATAATTTGGCTTAATTTAATCAGATTCTTACAAGCAGAATTATCTGCCAGTATAGTGAGATCATTTGACTTTGAATAAAATCAACTAAAACAAGTAAAAGATGTTTGGAAAAAAGGGAAATATTCATAATATAAGCATACAGCAATGTCAAAATGATAAATATTAGATGTATCAACTATTCCTAAGATGACAATTCATGAAATGCATTTTCTTTTGGGCAAGTTAACCCTACAAAAACAAATTTCATATGAATTATTTTACTGAACCCATTGAAAGTCGATCAAGTGCAGACTTGAATCTGTTGATATAGAATGTAAATTGACTATATGGGTAACTCATTATGTAATTATAGAATTACACACAGAGAGACTGTCCAACATAACTGTGTGGGCAATCCAATCGATGGCAGATTAATCGTGTCCTGCAATGGGGAGCAGGAACACATGGAAATTAATTATGTCACACCAATAAATGGTCAAAACTCCAATAATAACTCCAGACTTTGACAATTTAATGATATTCGTCAACACAGTTTCATAAGGTCACATGCATTTTGCTCATAACTGTCACATCCAGTCGGTGTTTCCCATAGCAGGACTCTTCTGCAAGGCCCATTTGTGTATTCTGTCCGGCGTCAAGCACTTCATCATTTAGCCCAGCGCTCTTTGTCATCTCCGCTAGCCGACAGCCTGTCAGAGGCAGCTGTTACTGGACAACTTGAGTCATGAGAGCCACTGCTCTAGCACGCAAAGGGCAAAGATAAGTGTGGGACGGGCGCCTTGCGAACCATGGAATGAGCAGGATGAGATGGAGATGGCGTTGATATTTTATCGTTGGCCTGCCGTGGAGAACAAAGTGGAGACTAAGAACCAAGCAGGAGACAAGGTGAATGCTAAAAATTGTTTTGGCTGTGAAAGCTAGACATTTTAATAACTTAAAGAGTCAATACTCTACATTGTTCTTGTTTTTTATTTCTTTCACTTTTGCACCTCAAGAGAAAAATGCTCTAAAGCCAGGCATACACTAGGTCATTTTAGCCTGTTTATAAAGCCCCTGTCAACGTGTTTATATTTTTGTTTTAATAGTAATGATATGCTACAGAGAAAGCATTTACCGGTGTTGTATTCAAAAAAATCAATTATTACAACTTAATAGTAGATAAATGCTCCAAAAATTCAGAATGGCAAATGATTGACAGTGGTGTCTCCCAGGTAACATAAACAGCCCAGCGCCAATGGCAGTGGTGGCAAGGGATGGGCGATACCACTGATTTTTTATTGCGATACCTAGTAATACCAAGGCTAATAACCTGACACCAATACTCATACTGATACTTTAAAGTATGTGATTTTTGACAATGACAAATGGTAAATGCAAACAAAATTCTGAAGAAAGAAAGTCTGACATTAATATTAAATAAGATTTCAGAAATTAGAGTTTGCTTCTTTTTTAATAACATCACTTAACAACATTCAATTCAGTGTTCAGTAATGTTCGAATTATATGTATAAAAACAGTAAAGAATAAGTGTTTCCAATATTCTGCTGGGTGTTTTCAGGGAGCCTTATAGTGTAGGCCACACATTCCACATTATTTACAAGAGCCATGTTAAATCTTCTAAGACTTTTGCTAACTCACAAGTCTTTTGATAATTCGCTCAGGAAAGTCTACCAATTAATAACACATATTTCAGTGTCATTTTTGTACATGACATTTAAACTGGCTTCTTATTCACCAGCTTTTTAATCAAATTTGTGTCCAACCTTAAATGAATATAACTGCTCCACTATTTAAGGGAGAACAGAAAATTCTGATAGAAAGCTAGAGAATAAGAAGCCAACTGGGCTTCATCTTTCATTCTTCATTATTTAAAAAACAGGATGAAAATATTACCAAAATCAATCTCAAGTAACAAGAGTTTTAGTTAAAAAGCAAGTGGTTTGCAAACAGGCCACTACAAGGCTTTTCCAAAACCAGACATTTCACGAAATACGGTTGCTGCACTCAGTTAAAAAATAACCTAATATTGTCAACATTTATACCTGGCTCTCTCAAAAGCTTGGGTCAGGGAGCTCTGATTCACTCTGGCTCCAGCTGGGGTGTCTTTCTGTGTTACCTCACTCGATTCTAATCGCCTCTGCTGTAGCTTGTCATGTTCTGCTGTGTGGCTAACTTTCAGGTGTTTAATCAGGTTTGGTGTAATGCCACAGTATTTAACTGTCTTTCGACATTCATCACATTTGGCCTCATTGTTGTTTACTGGAGTGAAATAATTCCAAACCATGCTTCTTTTTCTGTCTGCCATTGCAGACGTACTACAAATCACCCTCCGGTGAGTCTTGGAGCAAATCTGTGACTGGCTGCCTGCACTACTTTTTAAGCGTGGTTGTGTTTGTCGGAGCAGAGGAAGAAGGCAGAAGGAAAAGTTGTTCCTATTTTTCACTATAACTTATGAAAGCAGTTTATTTCATTTTTTTTTGATAGGATACACATCCATCCTAATAAATAAATTATATCAATTTTTTTGACATTGTAACAATGCCAGAACCTCTTTTGGTGCTATATAGAAACCTTTTCAAAACCCATTAATCTGAAGAACGCTTTCCCCACATTAAGAACGCTTTCATCATGCAAAGTGTTCTTTGAGTGTTCATGCTTCTATATACAACCATTTTCTTCACTAAGGAACCCTTGATGAACCATCATTTTAAGTGTGTAGGCTTTGTCCAGACACAAATGAGCGATTCAAACATGTAGCGTGAGTCACCAAAGAACAAGATTCCTAAAATTGCACAGTGTTTGTCTGCTTTATAGTTTCAGGAAGGGCTTGTTAATGAGCTGACTGTATAGACTGTGTGGACTGGGGTTTAAAACTGTTTGGGTGGCCTGCAATTCATATCATATGGTAATCAGATCCAAGAACAAAAACAGTTCAGCTCTCTCTAAATGCGGCCTCCAGCCCTCCGCCGGGGCTCTATTTACCACAGGGCGACTAATTTGTCACTGCTGACACACAAAGGCCACAGCGGAGACAGCCGTAATCCTAATCGATGGCCTCAGGAGTTGCCCGGACCAATACATCCCTCTCAGTCGCCTCCATGCCGTGGAATTACTTCCCCACAGCTTCATCTCCAGTCTGGTTCAGGAAAAGCATGTGTCAGAGACTTCCAAAATTGAGAGGGGGGTGAAACATTAGTGAGGTCCTGGAAAAGTATAAAGTGAGCTAACGTTAATTAACATTGAAGACGCTTTCAGCAAATGTGATCCAATTTATATCTAAGCTAATTGTTGCATACATTGTATGCTTGTGTGCAACCTGCATCTTTTCTAAGCTGACTTTGATACAGGGGCCGCAGCCAATCAAATAGGGAAAGAAAACGTTTATTTAGCTGCATTTTTTTAAGATAATAAATTTTGATGTGTTTGTCATTACGCTGTCCACATCATTCCTGAATGTGCGAGATATAGTCCAATTGACCTATCCCAAACTTGTCTTATTTTCACTCTAATCACTGCTTAGCAACCAGCGCTATCTGCCATTGCCTCAAGTAAAAGTGAGATTTGTCCCTGAGAGATCAAAGCATCTAGCCACATTTAAAGCGTAAAGCAAATGTAAAAAAAATGTGTTTTCTCTTTTAATACAAAAGCTAAAATGTGCTGTGCCAAAATTTCAAAGCAAATGTCTACTTCAATGCAAGTCATCAAAGGTAAGACATAAATGGTCCATGAACATTTTTCATGCCCTGGATGCTTTAACCTAGGATGCTTGACGGGTTTGTTTGCTGTGTTTCCCTCAATATCTCAGCTGTCTGATTTTAACTCGGTTATGTTGTCTTCTTTAGGCAAAGGTTCTCGTTGTGAGCAGAACATTTGACAGGACAGAAATTTTACAAACTGACTTGTGGCAGAGGTGGCATCCTCTGACAATGCCATATTTAAAGTCACTGAGCTCTTCAGTATGACCCATTCTATTAACATTGTTTGTCTATGGAGATTGTATGAGAATGTGCATGATTATATCCACCTGTTAGCAATGAGTGTAGCTGAAACACTTGAATTCAATAAGTAGGAGGGTGTCCACATACTTTTGGTCATATAGTGTAAGATAGTCAATTTTGGGTATTTTAACCATTTTTAACCATGACAGTGTTTAAATCTTTCAGAAAATATTTTAACTTAAAGCCTGACTTGTGATATTGTTTTAATACAGTTTTACTCATGAGTTCGGAGTGCTGTGGTTCAGGTCATGGATTAGACAGAAGTGCTGCATTTGGATTCTTGTGCTGTGTTTGGATTCAGACCATAACATCAAGCTTGATTAAAGCTCTAAGGGAGGGTAACGCATATTTAGGGCATGATGCCTGAACCTGACGTGTGCAGTCAGGTCCTGTTGAGTCAGGACAAGTTATCAAGCTCTAATATAATGTGTAATCTTACAAACTTTTCGGCAAAGGGTATTTTTAGGTGTTTTATTCAATATTTCAATGACATCAGTGACACTGACACGGTATCATGTGTGGTAAGAGTGTATGAGGTGCTCTGGGACCAGGTCTCCTCCAGGTGTGGCTTGGCTTCTCCGCAGAAGCAGGAGTTTAATAGGATATCGACTAAATATGAATCGGGAGCACGTGTGGAAGTAGGGTGATGCGCAGTTATTACAAACTACCTCAGCCCAGGGCAGAGAGACGCCCGATCGATGGTGGATTAATTGTGCTCCCCCGAGGGGGTGCAGGAACGCATGGAAAACAGGCCAGTGCTGAGACAGCAAAGGCACCCAAACAGGTTGGATTAGGAGAGTTTGTATTCCTGCAATGTCAGTGAATGTAATCCAGCATCAGTTTCACCTTAAGTGGCACACTTATGATTCAGTTAATCACCTTCAGATCATACAGTAACTACTATAAAAATGACCATGGAAGTTGTAATTTGAAACATTTAAATATGTAAAATGTAGTTAGGAGAGTAAAACATTTAAAAGTGGAGCCACATACAAGACATCATGCAGACATCTTTATATTTCTGACTGTGATTAGGAGAGCAGATGTATTTCAAGTCATCTACAGTCATATGCAAAAGTTAAGGTCAAATTCCATATTTTGTTGATTTAAAATAAGTTTACACATCCTCTATAGCCATGATCACCATCCCTCCTCCCGGAGATCTACTTTCCTGCAGAGTTAAGTTCCAAACAGCATCTAAAATGTTGCTCTGCCATTACTTAACATTAATGTATCTGATTCAGCCAATCAGGGACTACTGAAGAAGCTGATTAGTTGGAGCAGATGGGGCAGATTGTGATTGGAACTGGACTCTGCAGGAAGGTACACTCTTAGAAGGTTCTTCAGTGGTTATTTAGTAAAGGTAATTGTTCTATTTAGAACCATTTCATGCTCAAATGGTTCTTTGCATGGTGAAATGTTTTTTTTTGTTTGTTTTTTTTTCTGATCCATAGAGAATGTCTTGTATATGATTCTATAAAGCACCAAAAAGGGTTCTGCTAATGTGACAATGTCATGCTTGTAACAATAGAATAACTATTTTTGATGCTATATAGAACCACTTTCAAAAAGGTTCTATGCAGAACCATATACAACACATTCTCCATTAATCTGAAGAAACATTTTACCATGCAAAGAACCATTTAAGCATGAAATGGTTCTATATAGAACTCATCTTGTTTAAGAATGTAGATCTCCAGGACCAGAGTTGGTGGCCACCATCTACAGAGAACTACTGTTTATGTGCTGAATTTAACATAAAATGTGCCCTGTGTAAAAGGCATGGCACTTTTTCTGTCCTATGTTTTTTCCTGTTAGATTTTTGAGAACTTTCACGGGCGACATGAACTCACACAGCCAATCACTGTTGTCTCTGGAGTTGTTATGACTGATTAGCTTGATTAGTTTGTCTTCTGCATCATCATATGTGGAGCTGCATCTCCAAAAGCAGCTCAAACTGAGCTATGAACATCAGAGCTATCTGTGAAAGCAAAAGTTTCAGCTCCTGCATGAACTGATAAACTCTCCGCTCTACTTCAGCTTTTCCGAATGTAACAGTTTTCCCAATTTGTGAGGAGCAAAAGATGTCCACACGAATACATTCTGCCTGTTTGTTAGTTTTTATTTGTGTAAACAAAACAGCAAATTTCTCTTCAGCGAAAATCCCGTGTGTATAATTTTGATGCAAAAAATTGTGACTATTTCACATTTTGGCATTGTTTACTCACATGATAGGTGTACAATGACCGTAAGCTGAATTTCAAATTAGGAGCTTGAATTGTGTAAAATATTAGCATGTAGCTTCTGGCAACGTCTTCTCACATTCTCTTGAATTAATTCTCACTCATAGCTTGTTTAAGAATACAAGGAGAATATATGCCGATCAAGCATAACATTATGACCACCTCCTTGTTTCTATGCTCATTGTCCATTTTATCAGCTCCACTTACTATATAGGTGCACTTTGTAGTTCTACAGTTACAGACTGTAGTCCATCTGTTTCTCTGCATACTTTGTTAGCCCCTTTTTACCTCGTTCTTCAGTGGTCAGGACCCCCATGGACCCTCACACAGCAGGTATTATTTGGGTGGTGGATCATTCTCAGCACTGCAGTAACACTGATTTGGTGGTGGTGTGTTAGTGTGTGTTGCGCTGGTCTGAGTGGATCAGACACAGCAGTGCTGCTGGAGTTTTTAAACACCTCAGTGTCTCTGCTGGACTGAGAATAGTCCACCAACCAAAAATATCCAGCCAACAGCGTCCTGTGGGCAGCGTCCTGTGACCACTGATGAAGGACTAGAGGATGACCAACACAAACTGTGCGGCAGCAGATGAGCTACTGTCTCTGACTTTACATCTACAAGGTGGACTGACAAGGTAGGAGTGTCTAATAGAGTGGACAGTGAGTGGACACAGTGTTTAAAAACTCCAGCAGCACTGCTGTGTCTGATCCAGTCGTATCAGCACAACACACACTAATACTCCACCACCACGTCAGTGTTACTGCAGTGCTGAGAATGATCCACCACCAAAATAGTACCTGCTCTGTGAGGGTCCATGGGGGTCCTGACCACAGAAGAACAGGGTAAAAGGGGGCTAACAAAGTATGCAGAGAAACAGATGGACTTCAGTCTGTAATTGTAGAACTATAAAGTGCACCTATATAGTAAGTGGAGCTGATAAAATAGACAATGAGCGTAGAAACAAGGTCATAATGTTATGCCTGTAGAAGAGTAGAAGAGCAGTTGTTCTATTGTGGATTGAGTTTGATGGAAAGTCACTGTGGTTTTGTGATGTGAATAAACTAACCTTCATACTTTTTACATACTTCTGACATTCTTTTCAGAACAAGCAGAAAAAAGTTCAAAAGCGTAGTCTTGAACTGTCAACACTGAATGCAAATTGACACAATGCACAACGACAGTAATCACTCTGAGAGTTATTTACGCACACTTCATCCTGTGACTTCCTTATTAACGTGAAAACTGGAAGCAGCTGCGGTGTCCTTGCTGAGGACGACTGGCCTTCACTTTTCTGGATGCTGAAAAGAATCTTTTTTGTCCCTCTGTCCTCAGCAAACTGTAAAAGCTAATGTGTATCAGAGATATTAAATATGTATGACGTACGGGCAGGCTCAAAGGGGATAAGCCGCCCTGTGGCCACCCAAGCAAAAATGTCATTTCACCAGCAAAGATAAGGAATTAGTCAATCCAGACATCACCACGGGGATCTGATAAGCTTTCATCACTTCATGGCACTTTTCAAACTTTCCTTTAATACTGAGAAGTTTTTTTTTTTTTGCCTTTTTTAAGGCTTCGACCACTGATGAGCAGAAAATGAGGGAGGACGGAGAAAGAAGCAGTGATCTTACACAGACGAGAGACAAAAAGCTCTTGTCTACAGCAGCACTCAGCTCTTTATGGTAAAATATGGAAATGCCTGTGTTTAATATTAAAAAAGATGAATATCCTGATAAGTATCAGGGCTGTGATAAGACTGAAGTGCAGTATGGAAAACGGATGCTTACTAATGATGGAACATTTCCTGAATACTCAATTATGAATTATGGCCTAGTTAATGGGGAGAGGCTAATTTAATTCAAAATTCAAGAACTGAATATTGAAATATTGTTTAAATATATAAAATATATGTAATTATGTTTTTATATATTGTAAGTATATACGATGCCAGAGTGGGTAATCAGGAGGGGTCAGGGGAATTCTTGGTGGGACACTTACAGCGTTTTTGGCCACTTACTGTGAGCTAATGAATAAACTCACATATAAAAGCACAAAAACACAAACAGACAAACTGTAAATGTCAGTGTCAATGTAAATCCAAGTTTGTATGTGTAGTAATTTAGGGGTTAAACCAGCAGCCCTCACCTCAAGTGGTTCAGCACTGGTTGCTAATTGTAACTGGTACATTGGATAGAGATTAGATGAAGCTGAAGTTAGCTTCGTATTCTTATTTCTCGTTCCACCTTAAAACATTGTAGCATTTACATTCAAACACCTGTTTGGGCACTAACATGTAGGTGCTGCACTATTTAAGGTGGAATGGAAATTCCAATAGGAATCTAACATCAGCCTTGAGAGACTATCAAATTAAGCCTGACGATGTGGTGCTGGCTGACACAACAGACAGTGTTTCACTGAGTTTATTACTATTTTCACATCTGAATTATGTGAAGATGGACAGCAGTGGCAAAAACTGCAGAAACCGAAAGCTGAAAAAGCTTGTTAAGGAGGATGAAGAGACATCTGAGCAGGTGGGTAGTGAGAAATGTTGACAGGATATTAATTTAGGTTACTTAGCTAACATTACCATTGTTTGTAGCTTACTGACAGTCATGATTATTATGTCACATTTAAGACAAAAACCGTTCTCAGTTTTATCACTACCTAGCCACCTCATTTATGCAGATTGTAGAAAAAATTATGTTGCACAAAAGCAATTCTGTGTGTGTAGCAAGAGAAATACAGTACAATAGTCTGCATCATATAATCATATATATTTGTATGATTGTATAATGCAGACAAGCCTATAAATATATACATTATATATATATATATATATATATATATATATATATACACTACCGCTCCAAAGTTTGGGGTAACTTTTTTCATTCATATAAAAACAATTTCATTGAAGATTTGAAGATGTACAAAATGGTTCTATGATGAAAGTAATTTCTTATAATATCTTACAAGTTTCAAATAGGAAAGTTTCAAATTTGTAGGAACCTGTAAAAATGAAGATATTTTCAATGATAAATGGATCTGTAAGTGATGTCATGATAATTGAGAAATCTGTGCAGCATTGAGAATGAATTTAAATTTATAAAGAAACTGACATCCACAGCACCTCATATTTAAAAACTAATAACCAAATCTCACTAATTAACAACAAATTCTAAAACAGAAAATTATAGCTTATTATTTTATAATGCTTCCATATTTGCTTACTGTGTCCTACTTCCCAATATACTCTAAACTGTGAATAACCAATTGGTTTAACTTTTAACTGAATAGTTTATAGCATATCAATCTACACTGTCTGAGTATTATTATGACGAGTGACCCCAAAACTTTGAGCGGTAGTGTGTATCTATATATCTATAGCTGAGGCTGCTGAATTTAAGGATTTTTGAAATGTGCTAATACTTTGGCACCGCACTGTAATTAACATCATTTTCACATCTCTGTACAACAGCTTCTAGTATAAGTGACAGCTTTGTTGGGCTTTATGAACAGTGTTCCAGGAAGCTGCCACAGGCTGATGTGCTGCACAGATGGCCATTATGGCAACAAGTGAAGGTGTCCACAGCATGAGGGGAAGTGTGATGAGCAGCAGCTCTGATACTCACACTGCTCAGTCTTCCTGAGAGTGTTTATTTATGAGCAGTAAAACAGCCTGACGTAGAACATCACCTGAAAAGCAGCGTTTGGGAACAGCAGTGATTATCCCATACAAGTCTACAGTTATTATTACCATTTTGCTACAAATTTACTATACAGTTTCTACACATTATAGTGTTACTTAACACTATGATTACTGGCATAGTTACATGATGAATTAAATCAACATTCGATTGACAATCTGAATCAGCAATGTCGAGAACTGACAACAGCATGACAAAGTGAAACTTTTCTCGTTCCACAACGAAAACTTGTCATTATATTCAATTTATAATAAAATATTTAGAACCATGAGTTCTTTATAGAACCATTTCATGCTTAAATGGTTCTTTTCATTGTGAAATGGTTCTTCAGATTGATGGAGAATGTGTGTTATATGCTTATATGTAGAACCTTTTTAAAAATAGGTCTATATAGATATACAACTCATTTTCCATCAATCTGAAGAGCCATTTCACCATGAAAAGAACCATTTACTCATGAAATGGTTCTATATAGAACTCGTTGTTCAAACCACTGCTTTTACTAAAGAACCCCTGAAGAACCATCTTTTTTCATTTTAAAGTCCACTAGGATTACTCTTTTTCTGAGTGGACGGTGATGATTTGGCAACTTTTAGATGAATTGTCAACTTTAGATTAGATGTACATTATTGATGCAAAGTTTGGAATCACTTGTCATATTCAAGAGCCGGTATCATGGAAACCCAAATTTCAGCCTGGACTGCTTTTTGAATATCATTTTTTTTATATTATATTGTATTCTATAAGAACATAAAGCTGCACTTTGTAAGGTTTAGTTTGTTAAAACCAAAAGAAGTATCATTACTGAGTGAGGAGAATAAAACAGGCTGAAATATTGTGAGTGTGTGCTGCTGTGAGACACCCTGTAAAGCCTGAAATAATCATTTAAAAGTTAGAGGCGTCAGGTCGGGACTTTTTCACACTACTTTGTATGTCTTTACATATTAGTGCCATAGGCGCTGGCTTAGAAAGAAGCTCCAGCTCAATAAAAATATGATAACAATAGTTGATAATTCACTCAGATACTCAGAAGACACATCCTTCAACAAGTTTTGACTGAGTTCTCTTTGAATTTTCTTTCAGTCATCAGATTCATCCGCTTGGGGAAGGGGGCCGAAGCACAACCCACATTACAAAATGTTTTTTCGCACACTGTGTGCAATTACACGTTTCCACCAGAGAGGTCTCCAAATCCCCAAATCTTACACTGCAGCTTTGGATTAAAACCATTCATTTATTTTTAATTATAGAACCAGGCATCATACATCCAAAAGAAGAAAACATCAAGTTGTAGTCATTCTACATTTTTCAGGTTGGGTCTCATTATTTGTCACATTTCATGGTTTTTATACACATATCTGCAGCATTGCTTTTACATCATTGAAAACACTGATTCCAAACTTTTTAATAGTGTCTCCAAACTTACAGAATAATCTATATTTTTCAGGGATGGATTGATTAAAACACACAGAAGGGATTGAGGGATTCTAGACTCTGTCTTCAAAACAAAGTGCTGGAGAATACTAATGTTAGATTGTAAACTCTCTCATCATTTACTCTGAATCCTTCAAATCTGCGAAGAACAGATTGCGAAAAGCAAACAGCAGTTTTGCTGGCTTTGTCACTCTCTCTCTCTCTCTCTCTTTCTCTCTCTCTCTCTCCTCTCTCTCTCTTTCTTACTCTTTTTCTCTGTCATGTCAAGTCGTATTGACAGCAGAGCTTTTCAAGTGCCGTCCCACTTCCTTTTGTCACCCTTTCTGAAAGTGCTGAAGCAAGAAAGCCTCCGTATTTCAAGTGTGGCCATGCATGACGGGCGAGATGGCCAGGCTAATCTAGGGCTTCCGCAGACGGTGGGCCTGCCTTTGTCGCAGAGGCCTTGGCCGTTACCGGACTGTAATTTAACAATAAACGAGTGAGCCGTTGCTCTGCTGGTGTCATTTACGTGCGGGCAGTCCCCGGAGGTGAAGGGGTTAGGAGGTTTTACGGTATAGTGGGCGACTGAAGGGGGGATCAGAGAAAGGGCTACGGAGGGATTTGAAATTTAGGCTACGCATTCGATCACTGAAGCTGGTGCTGTAGCATAGCTGTGCTGAAATACATAGATGCCAATGCGTCTACCATGAGTCTGCCTAATGCCGAGCACAGGGTGCAGGAATTTTAGACTGAATTTGCCCTTTCAGACCGGCTTTCAAAATCAGAACTGCTTTTCCAACTGTTGCCATACTCTTAAAACAATGGCTGTAAATTGTACCATGAACACTCAAGGAACTGTTTGCATGCATAAATGGTTCTTTGTATAGTCATAGTCTCATGGTTCTTTTTTTAGGATGAAAATCCAGTTGTACATGGTCCTTTAAAGAACCCTTTTAAAATGGGTCTATGTAGCACCAAAAATGGTTCCACTATTGTTATGAGTCAAATAACCCTTTTTCTAGCACCATTTAGAACCCTTTTTTTCTAAGATTGCTCTTGTACATTGTATACAGTACATTCAACTTAGTCAAGGTTTCTGACCAACAGGGGACAGCTGTTTTTCCCCTTACCTTTCATCATGCTAATTGTTAGCCACTAAGCTCCCCAGTAATTTTTCATTGCGTGGTTCACGAACCATGAGGGAAAAAAACAGCCACCCCTTGTGGTCAAAGCTGGTGTGACATGCAAAGTGTTAGCCACTTAGCTCCTCAGTATTTTTTTTTTAACCTAGTCCATAAAGAGTAAGGGAAAAAAAGCCTCTGCTGGTCAAAGCTAGTATAACATGCTAAGTATTAACCAACCATTTTTTTCATTACCCATTTGGCGTTCCTCAGTGCACTCTTAGCAAAATGGTCCTATACATTGCTGAAAAGGAGTTCTTTGACTCGTAACAATAAAGAAATATTTTTTGGTGTTATAGAACCATTTTTAAAAGTTTCTATTCGCTCTGGGTTCTTCTGCTGAACCGGCGGGTTCAGTCTCTCTCTCTCTCTCTCTCTGTCTCTCTTCACTGAACAGAAAACAACGCCAAGCAACACTAGAACTACGGAAAGCGAAAAAGTTCAAAAAAGACTGAACAGCCGCGTGTTTTCACCCAATCCCCAATATAAATTTACCCAAGATAATATGGCATAATTAAAATTCTGTGATAAATATTATTTTCAAATCGAGTAAACAATCGTACTTATAAATACTTTTTGTACCGTCTGTCACCGATTGGGTGAATACAGCTGCTGTACAAACCTTTTTTGAACCTTTTCGCTTTCCGTAGTTCCAGTGTTGCTTGGCGTTCTTATCTGTTCAGTGAGTGTGGCACCCGAGGACCTGATTAGTCAAAGGGAATGTGAATTTGAGGGGGAACTGAACTGGATACAGCACCGGCATTAGCCGTGTTGAACAGCTGTAGCTACAGGCTAGTAAAAGCACGTTAGCTTGTAACCCAGCAAAAAGTGAGCCATTATCATGAGAGAGAAATCTAGAGTCAGATCAAAGGCCTCCTGACCTTTTCACATAGGCCCAGTGTTAGGGGGTCACTCAGTGAGACAATGCCCCGCTACACAAACATCATGCCCCACTAAACCCAGTCAGTAATGCATACGTCTATAGAGGTAGGCAGCAAAAAATAAAGTGAAACGTGTGCCCTGTCTGTGCTTGTCGTGTGCTTGATATAAAGGGCTATATCGATAATGGATACATTTAGATGGCAGAGCATATGTTGCCCATTAAATCCTACAGCAGGATGCAGATTCCATGAGCTCTGAAAAATCTGAGTTGAAAAATGCTTAACTAAAGCAATTAAACTCCACGTGTCTTTTTTCATAAGATAACCACCAAAAAGAGGGTACAATTAAACTGGAGAGTGTGCACAGTTTTTGTTCTTCAAGGTACAATCAATGTAAATGTACCTTCAACCGTGGTTTTAAGGTCCAATTGTGCACTTTAAATAAGTTTTTCTTGGTGGAAAGCTACATATTTGTACCTTTTCATGACCTATTTTTTTTTTAATCAGAACAATAAAATAAAAAAAAAAAAGCTGAAGACAAGACAAAGTGTGCGCAACCAATACAACTTAAAAATAAAACAGCAATGGATTATGACACAATTGGGTACCCTAACTAAAGGCACTGAAGAGCTTCCCTTAAGAGTTCCACCCCACTGACAGCTCAATACCTTTTTTTTGTGAGTGTATTAAATCACTGGTATATGTACTGTCATCCTCATTGCTATCATTGAGGTCTAAGGCCTCTGAGAAACAGATGATGAGTTTGGACTGTAGCTTGTTGAGTATTTTATTTTAATATAGTAATATGGTGTTGCTAACTTCTTTTCTCTGTACATTGTATGAATTGTGATATGGTGTTGAGCTTTGGCTCATAAAGGAAAACATACTCTTTATTGCACAGCTATATTTTTGCGCTGCTTTTAAGACTGATATTTGTAAATAACCCCTGTTTTGACTGGCTGACCTGTATTTTGCCTCATTCAAAAGCAGTCTGGGCTGAAACACTCCTTATAACTTCTGCATCTGGGCGGGGCTAAACTGCTGTAAGCTGAATAGGTAAAATATCTTTAAAACAAAGTATTTTATTTTGAAAATTCAGTTTTCCATGACATGAGCCCTTTAGAAACATATTAAATCTACGATATGAGCATGATTTTACACAAATCTTAGCTCTCTATTGCAATGATACTCCCTGCTTGCTTTCACACTCCTTCACTCCTCTTTCCTGTTATCACATATTGTCTAGCTGTCCATCGACCGGAGGTGCGAACCCTCCGACACATTCTGCCATTTCTCATTGCCCTTCAGTGTGACACTGAGCGGCTTCAGCTCTGTGGTCAAGCCGAGCAGGCGCCCGCCATCTTTCTTCACGCTACGGAACACTACCCAAGCCAAGTTTTATGCCACATACAGGATTTGGGGGGGTTTCGTACGTAGGAGGTGCTTCAGATTCCCATGACGTGTGGCCAAGTGAAGCATGGCAGCGTCATTAACAGCGGTACATTAACCATAAAGTCCCCAAGAAAGTCCTCCTCACTTCCTCCAGCGAGGAAGAAAGATCGCAAGAGAGGGAGAGATATTGAAGGCTAAAGCCGGCAGGTCAGCATGCTATAAAAGTCATTGCTTTTCATGGCCTCGGTGGTGCGGGAGACCTCCCACTCCACTTCAGGCCATTAACTCCTCTTTATAGGCCACCGTGGGGCTGCTGGCGGGCCCCTATAATCCTCCCTGCCACCTTCACCTGCCCTTCTAACACCCACAGGGAGAGAGAGAGAGCAGCGGATGGTGGCTAACAGCTAATGTGCCAAACTGTTAGCCAAAGAGACATCCAGCACTGTATTAGCTTCACTGTTGTGGAAGCGGTTGTCCACAGCGCAAGGTCCAAGGACAGGCCAACAAATGTAAGATCTTGTGATAGTTAAAGTCAATCTGCACTCAAAACTGACCTTTTTCACCTTTTATATGTAAGAGGCTGTGCTGAGGGGGCTGCAGCACTCTCAGATTTCAGGACTGTTTCTCTGCCAGTGCTAAAGATAATTTAAAAATAGGAACGACCTTTGCTTGTTTTAAGGTGACGTCTGTATTTTTGTTTTATTTATATATTTTCAAAATCTGCAGTAGCCGTGCATGGTTTAAGTTAACGCTGCAATTTCATTCGCTTCCCTCACGAAGACAGAGCTCAAAATACACTATTTGGACAAAAGTATTGGGACACTGACACTTTACACCTACAGGATCTTTTATGTCATCCCATTCTAATCCATAGGCATTAATATGGAGTTGGCCCCTCCTTTGCAGCTATAACAGCTTCCACTCTTCTAGTAAGCTTTCTACAAGATTTTGTGTGTGTCTGGCTCAACAGTCTCCATTCTAGTTCAACCCAAAGGTGTTCGATGGGGTTGAGGTCAGGGATCTGTGTGGGCCAGTCAAGTTCTTCCACACCAAACTCACCCAGTCATGCCTTTATGGAGCTGGCTTTGTGCACTGGGGCACAGTCATGCTGGAACAGAAAAGGGCCTTCTCCAAACTGTTCCCACAAAGTTGGAACCATACAATTGTCCAAAATGTCTTGGTATGGTTTCCCTTCACTGGAACTAAGAGGCCTAGGCCAGCACCTGAAAAAAACAACCCCATAGCATTATCCCTCCTCCACCAAACTTTACAAATGACACAATGCGGTCAGGCAGGTAACATTTTACCGGCATTCACCAAACCAGATAGAGAAGCGGGATTTGTCACTCCACAGAATACATTTCCACTGCTCCAGAGTCCAGTGGCGGCATGCTTTACACTACTCCCCCCAACACTTGGCATTGTGATCTTAGGCTTGTGTGAAGCTTCTCAACCATGGAAACCCATTTTGTGAAGCTCCTAATGTGCAGTTCTTTTGCTATTGTTGCTTCCAGAAGCAATCTGGAACTCTTTAGTGAGTGATTTAACAGAGGATAGGCACTGTGTGCTTCAGCTCTTAGTGGCCCCACTCTGTGGGTTTGCGTGGTCTGCCGCTTTGTGGCTAAGCTGTTGTTGCTCTTAGGTGCTTCCATTTCACAACAATAGCACTTACAGCTGACAGGGGCAGATCTAGCTGGACAAAAATTTCACAAACTGACTTGTGGCAGAGGTGGCATTCTATGACAGTGCTGTTTAAAGTCACTAAGGTCATGAGTTTGACCCATTCTACTGCCAGTGTTTGTCTATCAACATTTCAAGACTATGTGCTTAATTTTATCTACCTGTAATGGGTGTGGCTAAACACCTGAACTCAATAATTAGGAGGTGTGTCCCAATACTTATGTCCATATAGTGTTGATGTATGCTGGTCAACACTGTCTGATAGACAAGCCTGTCACTAGAACGTGGATGTAACTCAAGCCCCCACAAAAACTCCAATTAAAGGTGCAGTGTGTATGCTTTAGGTACATATATTAGCAGAAATGGAATATAGTATTCAAAACCATGTTTTCATTAGTGTATAATCACCTGTAACTCTGAGTTGTTGTGTTTTTCATTGGCTTAGAATGAGCCCTTCATATCTACATAAGGAGCATGTCCTCTTTCAACAGAGGCTGCCATGTTGCTCTGCCATGTTTCTACAGTAGCCCAGAATGGACAAACTAAACACTGGCTCTAAAGAGCACATTTTACTTTGAAGTGGCTGCCAGTGCTGGCTAACCATTTTATGAGAAGTTTGAGAGCCCAAATTTTGACAAATGGAGGGCCATACTTATTGTTTAAGACAAGATAAAAGCAGAGTAAATCATCATCATCAAAGAAGCAAAACGAAATCAGGACAGGTGACAGCAGAAAACCTGATGGCCACCGTAGGTTCTACTACACGCTTGGAAAGGGAGGGGCGAGGGAGGGGTATTCAGTTGGTTGCGGTCTGCAACCTCACCACTAAATCTTATACATTGCACCTTTAGCTAATAGCGTTTTGGTAGTTAGCTTGTTTTGCTTGTGTTATTGATTTTACTCTGGACATTAAAAGAGAACAGGGCGGCTTCGCGCATCCTCCATCATTTGTTGTGTTGTTAATTTTCTCCCCTGCTAGTCAGTGCTCAACAGACACATTTCTGCTCACTTAATTGTATGCAGACAATGAAAATGCATTCCGTTCATGTTTGTGTTCAATGTGGTCAGGATTCATCTCTGACCGCCTCAAAATGTAGTGTGAGTGATCTAATTGTAACATGTCCTGGGTTTGTTTACACCTGGTTTTTCACATGAAATTCAAACATGATCCAATCACCAAAAACACGTTGATGCAAGGTATAAACAGGCCCTAAGACCCTCCCCGATACTGTGTTTCATCACCAATGCATCATGGTACTAAAAGAAAATGCAGTTCATGTTGACTAGTGGTCACCAAGCCTGGTCCTGGAGATCTACCTTCCTGCAGAGTCTAGTTTCAACCACAATCTGCCACACCTGCTCCAACTAGCTGACCTCTTAAGAAGATATGGCTGGAAGAGATGCATAAGTGTAAGGTAATGGGAAAGGCAGTATGTTAGATGCAGGTTGAAACTAATGTCTGCAGGCAAGTAGATCTCCAGGTGGAAGTCTGGTGACCACTGAAATTGACTGGCTAATGGCTTGTTTGTTACAGAATGCTCAAGTGTCACCAGCCTTTAGCACAGTGGTCTCCAACCCTGGTCCTAGAGAGCTACTCTCCTGCAAAGCCTAGTTCCAACCAGAGTTTGTCACACCTGATTTAGTATTCAAGTTAAGCAAGGGGCGGGGCTGCTTATTGGATAAAGGTTGGAACTAAACTCTGCAGGAAGGTTGCTGTACAGAAACAGGGTTGGAGGCCACTGCTTTAGCGCTGGTTGTGATTGAACTAGCGACTTATGTGTGCTAGATACGAAAAATCCAGCCAGCTTTTCAACTTCATTCACAAATCTGTAAAAGAGCAGAAGTGTTTTTGGACATTTTAATCATTCTCCCAGCCGCTAGTACAATGATAGCAAAGACAACAAACCAACAAACCCTGATTTATGAGCTGCTTTCATGAAGTGTGGATGCAGCAAAATATTATGTCTCCTTTTAAAAAAAAAAACAACGCATGCAGAGTCATGCTGGTTATTTGGAACGCGATAATCCGATAAGTGTCAGAAATGAAACGTGAGGATTAAAAAGCCTAGAGCTTCTATCATTTGAGGCTGTTAAATCCATATTACAGCCCCGGCTGGCAAAGAAGCCAACAAAAGACAGACAGGTCCGATTTTCCTAGCTTTTAGAGATGTTAGGCTGAAGCTGACCCTATTACTCTCTTTCTTACTCTTGCTCTCCAACTCCCTCGCTCTCACTCTCTCGCCCTTCACACAGATACGCATCCACACAGTTCTCAACATCTCGGACGAACTGTATGCACCTGCTGCTGTCTGTTTGAGGCAAGTGCATTGAGACAGGCTTGCAGGATGACTAACCTCCATTGCCACCACGTCACAGTTGATGACTGGTGGCCTATTTAAGCACTCCACAAACGCATTCTGCATTTTTTTCTTTCTTGAAGCATATGTGGTTGAAGGCACGACGGGAGCTGAATCACAGAGCTCTCCACCTACAAACAGGCCAAAAAAGCAACAAGCTGAGAACAATCGCATCTTTTAAACTGATTCTGAATTCGGATGATACTTTGCATCATCCCATTAAGGCACGAAAGGAGAAGCTTCTCTCTTGCCCCCGTCGTATCAGCCACTCATTTCCTGGCTGGACTTGGCCCCAAATCACCTTCCTTTTTGACAAATATCCTTCTGATGGCTAACATAATCTCATTATTTTAGCCACGGAGCCGTCTCGTGTATACTCCGATGCCCCGCTGTGCCCTCTCACAGTCATTTTGCCATCAATGTCAGAGCCAGTAGGAAAAATAATTGTCTTACAGACAGAGCCAGGCGTGCAAAAGGCAGCGCAGCTTCCAAGGTGCCACAGCTCCCTCTGCAGGACAAGGAAAGCAGTGTTAATGGGGTAGAGCACAAAGATGTGGAACATCAACAGATCCAGACTGCGTCCCATTAACATAGCAACAGTGCCTTTTTGATTCAGATGCAACATTAACTTATACCATTCATGTTAAATGTGTTGCAGTGTATTAACAGTATAAACATGTTGCCAATTTAACAACCATGTAACGACATGCACTGGACATTTTACCAGGTATATTCACTGTATGGATCATTCTACTGAACTGGCTCAAAGTTCTAAACACATTCATGACTTTCACATGACTTGGACCTTGGACTAAAATTCTTATGCTTTGAGTGACCCTACACCTTAATTATGTTTGTTTTAGTTGACCATTCCAACATTTTCACTTTCAATACAATAATAGCGCCTGTGAAATGATAGCACGTTTCAGTAGTGATTGTTTCAGTCATTTTGAGCAGAACTTTAAAATGCTAGCCAGTACGTGACCAGCAAACACAGCTTTGAACAGTTGTACACATAAAATCATCCTATTTCTCATTAAAACACAAAAAAGTTTACTTATCTGCAAAATATATGTTCTGGTAGTAACTATTCTTAATGTTCTCTGCTGATTATCAGACTTTGGGACACCTTTACTTTAAACGATGGCATCTAACTGCTCACCATGTGGCCATGAAGGACAGGGATGCAGTCTCACTTCCTGCTCTAAAATGCAGGGGTGTGGCTAAAATAAGTCTCCACCTACCGACTAACACTCTGTGTTGCGGTAGTGACATGAGAATGTGGGACAGCATTTTTTTAACATAAAAAGTTTATTATTATTATTATTATTATTATTATTATATGATAATGATAAATATGATAAACTGAAATATTTCAAGTACATTTCGGGGTTAGTATTTGTGACAGACACTTCCCATTAGGAAATACCCTTTAATTGTGATTTTGTATATATTTTGTATATAACTTATTACTATGTCTAATAATGCCTTAGGTTTAAATGGATCATAGCTGACCATCTAACTAAGGGACTGAGCCCAAACCCTGAAAAACATCCTCAGACAATTATCCCTCCTCCACCAAACTTTACTGTTGGCACTGTGCATTCCAGTAGGTAGCGTTCTCCCAGCATCCACCAAACCCAGATTTGTCCATCAGTAAGCCCGATAATGAAGATTCATCACTTCAGAGAACATATTTCCACTGCTCCAGAGTCCAGTGGCAGCATGCTTTACATCACTCCAGCTGACGCTTGGCATTCCGTATAGACTTGTGTGTAGCTGCTCAGCCACGGAAACCCCTTTTCAAGCAGCTCCCGGTGCACAGTTATTGTGCTTATGTTGCTTCCAGAGACATTTTGGAACTAAAAATTAGTGAAGCAACCAAGGATAGACGATGTTTACACACTACACACTACAGCAGCCCCACTCAGTCTTTACCACTAGCTGTTGTTGCTCCTAGACATTTCCATTTTACAATAATAACACGTATAGTTGACCAGGACAGATAAAGCAGGGAAGAAATTTTAAGAGCTGACTTGTGGCAAGGGTGGTACTGTGACAGTCACTGAACTCTTCAGTATGACCCATTCTACTGCCAGTGTTTGTCCATGGAGACTGCATGGTTATGTGCTTGATTTTATACACCTGTCAGCAATGGGTATGGCTGAAAAACCTGAACTCAATTTCTAGGTCCACATATTTTTGGCCATAAGTGTACTATTGTAGTTTACATTCTGATGGTGTAATAGTGCTTGGTGAATTAATCTTCACCTGCAAGAATTTGCGAAACTGTGGTGGGCATCCGCTGCAAGCGCTACTAAACACACCCTCAAGTACCTTTAGTTCCTGTTGGTACCACAAAACATAAACCTGTACTTTGTGCAGTAGAAAAGTCTCATAAAATCACCAGTTGGTATATGTACAAGGTCGATATACCAAATAATATGGCAACTTGATGCGTAATAGCTGTCTGAAAGGTACTGCCAGTGGTGCGCTTTAATCTGTCTTGATAGGAAAGACTTATGGCTAGCCATCTGAACCCTCACCTCATGAGCTGGGCTTGAGCGATGTTGCATTGACAGAGAGATAAGTGACCCGACTCTGGCACTATTCTCTACAGCTGGGAGAATATAAGGGTTATTCTGGAGGGCTCTTGCCAAGCTGCCTCTGTCACAATGGAGACAGTGAAGCCTGTTGTTACAGCCCAGCCAGGAGCATCCTTTCAGAGTAAAAAACGGCACTGGCCAATTGAACGTCTACAGCGTCTGTTCCAAAGCCATTCCTTTCACATTTAAGGCAAAATTTCAAGCCAGTTGCCAAATTTTGCATTGGCAAACAACTAATTACAGGGCAATTCTAGACAGTCTGTTCACCATAAGCCATTAGTAGCTTGCAGAATGGCAAAGAGTAGTAATTAAAAAAGAGTAAAACGAAAATTTATATTATTCTTTCCCCTCAAACCCACATGTTCTTGGAATAGGGTATGGAGACTCCTGTTAGCTGTTGTTCATGTCCCTTCCTAGCCAAAACACCAGTGTGACATTGTCTTTTGCATTGAGTTGAAGTGGCGGACAGTTATAGTTAAACTTGTGTGTGACCTCCACATCTGTTGACTGTACTGCCCTCATCTGTTGTTGGAATTTTGCAGAAACAGCATTGAAATGTGAATCAGTGTTTGGCAGGAAAGCAGTTATACACCACTGGACAAATGATGGGATATCAATATAGATAATGGCAAAAAAACGATGGTCTGATTAATATTGGATTTATTCATTTTCATTTTTTTTTACCCGGTTTTCTCCCCAATTTAGTCGTCTCCAATTCCACCCGCTAGTTAGGACTCCCCCAATCACACGATGCTATCAACGCTAGGAGGGTGAAGGCTAACACAGGCTTCCTCCGAGACCTGTGAAGCCAACCACCGCTTCTTTTCGAGCTGCCGCTCACGCAACGTCACTGGACAGCCGAACACGCTCGGAGGAAAACGCCAACCGCCAGATCTGTTGCGTCAGCTAACAGACGCCTGCGCTGAGTGATGGGGGGAGAGGGAGGGGCCATCCTACCCACCCAGAGAGAGCGAGGCCAATTGTGCTCTCTCGGACTCCCGGCTACGGATGGCTGTAGCATCACCAGGGATCGAACTCGCGATCTCCTGATGATAGGGCCAACGCTTAGACGGTTGCGCCACTCGGGAGCTATTCATTTTCATTTTAACATTTTATCATCATGAGTTTCCTCTAAACTTATATTACACACAATAGTATGACTTTCATGTCACATTTTACAGGTAATCAACACTGATTCAACATACAGGCCTTTAAAACATGGAGGAGTTTGTGTATACTAATGTGTCACAATTATTATTTAAAAAAAAAAAAATTCTTGAGATTTTTAGCATGGCTGGCCACCAGCAAAACCAGCATATCATTGCTGCCCAAGGAAAACAAGTACCTACAAAACGCTAACTTTACAGGAGATGGCAAAAATGTAAGTAATTTAATATAAAGTGATTTTATTAAGTAATTTTGGATCATTTCTATTGGTCCATTCCTCATGAAATGTTCACACCATGTAAAACTGCTGTGGTCAAACGATTTAGAAAAATAGAAATCACAAAAAATATGTACTTTTTTTTTTGGATAGCAACTAGCTAGCTAATTTTGTAAGGCCCAAAGGAGATTGTGAGGAGCAAAGAAACAACCCCAAATTGTAACCTTTTTCCAGCCCAACTTTAATGTTAACTACCTGAAAGGATAGTTAGCCAAATATGCTAATGTGGTTAACAATGAATGAAAACATGCCCTGGTAGAAGCACTTAATAGCTGGATTTCTTGCTTTTGGAAAACTACTTCTTTAAACCACAAAAGCCATTATACTGTAGGAACATTTAACCTCAGTATGTAACAGATGCCATTTTGTGAGTGATCACTGTGACAGATTCTGCAGAAAAAAGATCATACGTCATACACATTTCCAAGATATTATTCCAGTTGCAACCTGCCCTTTGTTAGCGAAGCTTCCTTTTTTTTGCAGTGAGTACGAAGCAGATTTTGTTACTTTGCAGGGAGCGTTTCGTTTCACCTCCTGTCAGCAGGTTCTCTACGTGACTTTTAGACTTCAGTTAATTACTTACTGATGCCAGTTTGTCAGAATAGCCCAAAGCTAAATATGCACATCTGACATTCTTGACTGTAAATGAGTTGGGGATGATTAAAGCTGTCCAAGCTTTTATTCGTCAGGGGAAATGAGCACCGGTTGGCAGAAATAGTCACTCAGAATTGGGCACTTAGGTATAAAATGCCATCATCTCCATGCAGTCATTGGCCACAAATGGCCTTTTGTCCCACCTTGACCAGGACTTTTGAAAAAGGCACCGGAATCATTGGCTAAGATCTATGGTACATCTGCTGCACAAAGGATTAACGTGATGAAGGTCAGCCTAGCCCACAAATTTGCTGTAAGATAATGCCATCAAAGCTAAATTTCCAACAGACTTCACAGTACAGAAGTCACATATTAGATTGTAGGGCTGTCAACTTGGCTCAGAAATTAAAATTGTTTGTTTGTCAAATAGTCATATATACCTGCAGTAAAAGACAATGATGTCCTAAATCCAGAAGTGGGCGCTCATAAATATTAAGCTTCCTCAAAGGTGTACGGTGTTATAAACCACTGGTTCTCACCCTGAAGATGCAAGAAAGCTGTCTAGAACGGTACAAAGGCTTACATTTACATATTTTTGAGAATAACTTTTCTGTAAAACCTCCAGGCCAGTGATATTGTGTTCCAGGCCACTGAAACGCCGAGCATCAGAATGAATGAAAGCATAAGCAACAGTGGCACAGGTTTCATTTCAACTTCGGGGGACTGTTACATGGGCTCTTTTCGATGGATCAGGTTGAACTGATTCAAAAGTCCAGCTAAATGCAACTTTTCTGTAGAGTATTTGCAATGTCCCTGTTGTTTGCTGAAGATTTCTTAAATAAAATTGAACAATAATCTCATAAAATCTTAACACTAAATGTCACATATTAGGAATTACCTATTTTAATTCACTTATGTTTTCTCTTTGCAGCCTATAGCCTGTAGATTCCTGGTACATGTTTGCCGCCACTTTAAGCATTAAATGATTCTATACAAAACTCATGGTTCTAAATAGGGTCAAAGTTCAAAAGATTTGAACTTTGGGCCGCATCATGCCACAGCATTGCATTGCAAATCTCCGCGTAAGGTGGCCAAAATAACTCATGATGGGTAGCGTACTGTCACACACTTGCTAATTGACTAGCTTGCTAACTAGCAGTCACTCCAGTTCTCTACCAATCTATAACGTCTTTGAAGTATTTACAGTCATATATTTCAAAATGGGGTTAAACAGTGCTTATTGCTGATCAAAAATGTGTCCACTCACTTTAGCCATGATAGCAGGCTTATTTGCCCTCTTTAACACAGACAAATTGTGAAAGCTTATGCTTTCATTTCAATTCATGGTGGAGTTTAGTTCCCAGTCCAGGTCTGCTCTGAATCAAGTAAAGCTAATTGAGCCAAAAGAATCCAAATCCAAACCTTGTTAGTTCTTGAACGTGTTCGACTCCATTGGTTTGAGTCATGCTAAGTGAGTGAGTTCTGTTGTCTGCTGCCACATTCACCTCAAAAGACTCAAAACAGTCCCACAGAGCACTGCAACCTTATGAAGCCACTCAGGCTGAAAACAGAAACATGCAGACATGAAATAAAGCACAGAATGTTCCAGTCATTAGCTAGCTTTATGTTTTACTTACACTGAGGAGTAGGTGTGTGGCGGTAATGCATTAGCATTAGCATTTAAGCTCTGGCTTAAACACCAATATGGACCAATCTACCAATTTTGTTTAAATTGTGGTCCCATGGTACTATAAACAAAAAACAATGACCTTAGATATTGACAAGAATTATGTTCAGATCTATTTAAACCAAATAATTAATAATGACCATAACATGCTAAATAAATACATTTTTTCATTTGAATTGTGTTTTAAGTTGAATTTTAAATAAAAAATGCTGTCCCACGTTTTCATGTCACTACCAAAACACAAAGAGGTTTAATCCATCGGTGGAGACTTATTTTAGCCACACCCCTGCATTTTAAAGCAGGAAGTAAGACTATATCCCTATCCCTCATGGCCAAAGGTCAGCAGTTAGATGCCATTGATTTAAAGTAGATGTATCCCAAAGCCTGGAAATCAATGTGGAACATTAAGAATTGTCACCAAAACACATATTTTCTGCAGCTAAGTAAACTTTTTTGTGTTTTAATGAAAAATCGATGATTTTATTAACAATTGTTGCTTATGTACAACTGTGTTTGCTTGTCATGTACTGGCTAGTGTTTTTAATTTCTGCTTAAAATGAGCTAGAATTGTCTCTACCGAAACAGTCACTACTGAAACATTTGTTAAAGTTTCAGTAGTGTTAGGACTGTTTCAGTAGTGACAAAATGGAATGCTCGATCATTTGTTTTAATAAAATAAACGTAAATAAGGTACAGGCTCACTTAAAGCAAACCGATTTTAATTTAAAGTCCAAGTCAGTTAAAAGTCCTAAATGTGTTTTCAACTCTGACTGTGAACCTGTTCAGCAGAATCATCCATATGTGAAGCTTTGAGCAGATGTTCATATAAAGTTTTTCATTTGTATGTTAGACTTTTACAGTGAATTCTAAAGTAAATATCTGAATTTAAATACTGTCTTTCAGTTTTATTGTCCTGTTAACCTTCTGCTGACCTGGTCCACCTACTTTAATAAAGGCAGAATATTAAATAAAGACCAGATTTGTTTGTTTAGCTTTCACAGCATAAACTCTTTTCTATGTGTAGTTTAATACATTGGTTTTGATGAACTCCATCATGTGGCCCTGAGCAGGGAATCTGTTTGATACTGCTGAGTCATTTCAGTCATTGAAACGAACAGGTCGAAAGTGTACCGATTTGGTTAAATGAATCAAGCTTCCCATCACTAGTGCCAAATGAGATTTGTGCCCTAATTTGTTGTAATGACTCCAGTGACCTCAGTGATGTTGGTGCATGCTCAAAAGCATCATGTGATCTTTTTATAATGAAAGATATGCTTGATAGCAATTATATTCGAGTCAGGCTTGGAGTCAAAATGTTAAAAGCGAGAATGTGTAATGCAGCTGGGAAGTGTGATTGAGCTCTGAGAGTGGGTGATAGCTTGTGTGGTTTCAAAGGAAAGATTGGGTACATAATTGCACCAGCAGTAATAGCTACCAAGTTCTGATGTGTAATGTGAGTAACTGGTTGATTACGCATGCTAAATGATCTCAATGATTCAAATGTCACTGTGGTCCACAGGGAATGTAAAGGGATTCATTTAGAAAGGTGATGATGGAGCAAATGAAGGGATCTGAGCACCATACTTCTTTTGAAATCACCAACCAAGCTAAAACAGCAGTTAATGTGTGTTTAGTGCCAAATAGAGATGAGGAAAGCAGCTTTAAACTCAAGCAGAAGTTTGAGTAAAAGAGTAAAATAAAGTATCAGGACCAAAAGCTCTTCAAGTACCAAGCTCCCTGTAGAAGTGCAGTGGAACTTCTTAGTCTTTGGTCATCCTTTTGGTCAAAAATAAAATGCCAGAGCTCAAAAATGGAAGCCAGGCCCCACTCAGATTTGACCATTTAACAAAATTTCTCAGACAGTGCAAATATTGCAAAATAAGTAGGATTGTCATGCACAAACGCAAACAAAGTAATACAGAGTGTTTTGGTGTGAAATGATTCATTGTAGAGGCTCAGGTTTCTTTACAGTGGTGGTGAACTGAACCAGGGGTCGCCATGTCTACAACACAAATATAGCCATTTTATTTACTATCCAAAACCACCAGAGTACCTACACATGTGTTCTGAGTTTTTATATGGAACGTGGATGATTGTAAAATAGTGGAAAATCTGGAAAAAAAAAATTAATCGGGGACTGTTTTGCATCATAATGACCTGAAAGCAGCTCTCAACTGGCATGTTTTTGTTTTTCTCCACAAAACTGCCATAAAACAATGCAATGTATTCATAACCATTCCATTTAATAACTCTCTGTGAGGGAGCTTTTAGAGGTGGACATCTGGTTCCTATCACCACCACTGTGAACAAGTCTGACTCAGTAAGTTTCTCCAGAACGGAGCATTTCACACCAAACTACTCTGAATAACTCTGTTTACATCTTAAGCAATGAATTATGCAAAAAGTTAAAACATCAGCAGAATTCTCCTTTAAATATTTAAAAGACTCAAAGCAGATCATCATAGTTTTTTTTTTTGCAAATCATCACTATGGCAACATTTACACGGTGGCATGCTTGGGCAAAAAAAGGCACGAAAGGAGACTCCAGCACATACCTCAACTTAATCCTAGTAGAAATATGGAGGTGATGGAAAACCTGTGGAATTTGACAAAAAAAGGTGAGTCAAAAGATATTTTGTACATCCATCTACAGTTGGAGGAATTGAGGGATATAAAACTGCGACCTATTGTGACTTTTTTACTGATATTAACTTATTGTAAACACCAGCTTATGGCTACTACTGATGAGCCTGTTTCAAATACTGAAGAGAAATGATAAAATAAAGAATACAAAGAGTTGTCAGTAATATCAGTTAAAATAGTTGGCTCATCAGCTGGCTAACTTAAGTGTTACTCGGATCTACTGAACTTGTTCACAGTCAGATTTGAAAACACATTTGGGACTTTTAACTGATCTTGGACTTCAGACTAAAATCCTTTTGCTTTGAGTGACTTTATACCTTAATTACATTTATTTTATTAAAACAAATGATGAAACATTCCATTTTGTCACTACCAAAACAATCATAACATTATGGAATCATTACCAAATCAGCAGTATTTGTTTCGGTAGTGACAATTTTAGTTAATTTTGAGCAGAACTCATACACGCTAGCCAGCACATGACTAGCAAACACAGCTTTGAACAGTTGTACACACATAAAATCAGAATATTTTCATTAAAACACCAAAAGTTACTTAACTGGAGAAAATGTATTTTGGTAGTGACAATTCTTAATGTTCCACACTGATTTTCAGTCTTTGGGACACATTTACTTCAAAACAAAAGGATCTATAACTGCTCACCATGTGGCCATGAGAGACAGGGATGCAGATTCACTCATTGACTTGAAAAGACAGAATTTCTTAATTTAAAAAATAAATTCATGATAAATCTGAATCTTCAGATTCACTCTAAAACAAATTGAAAAAGATTAAGATTAAGAAAATCCAAAAAGACACAAAGAAGTATTATTTTCAGAAGCACAAATTTACATGCATTCATGGATTCCTGCCATTGGTGCCAAAATCTGACCCAGGCTATGTTTTTCCAGTCTTCAGCTGTCCAATTTTGGTGAATCTGTGCCCCTCTACTTTCTGTTCTTGGCTGACAGTGGAACCCAACATGGTCTCCTGCTGTTGTAGCCCATTCACCTCAAGGTTCAACATGTTGTGCATTCTCAGATGCTTTTCTGCTCAATACAGTTTTACAGGGTGGTTGTCTGAGTTACCATAGCTTTTCTGTCAGCTCAAACCAGTCTGGCCATTCTCCGTTGACCTCTCTCATCAACAAGGCATTTCTGTCTGCAGAACTGCTGTCAATTGGATGTTTTTGCTTTATTGCACCATTCTGAGTAAACTCTAAAGACTGCTGTGCATGAAAATCCCAGGAAATCAGCAGTTATAGAAATATTCAAACCAGCCAGTCTGGCACCAACAATCATGCCACGGTCAAAATCACTGAGTTCACATTTTTTTCCCATTCTGATGGTTGATGTGATTACCTGAAGCTGCTCACCCATATTGTGCATGGTTTTATGCACTGCACTGCTGCCACATGATTGACTGATTAGATAATTGCATGAATGAGTAGGTGTTCCTAATAAAGTGTTAGTGAATGTATATTTATGAATTGGATATTTACTGTCAACCTATACAGTATATCTAATTTGTGTGTTCTTGGAGCACTTGGCACATGGGTGCCCCAGGCGGATGACCACCATTGCCTAGTGCAAAGATGACCCAACGCCGCCCGTTTTGCATAGTGTTAATTCATGTGAATTAGCTTCCACAGCTTCATTGCCTTATAGTTTCAGTACAAACCTAAAGGAGCAAAAATGGAAAGTTGCTTTGAACGCTCATCTCTCCTTTTCTTCGTAGTGTGTCCTGCCTCTCCTCAGCAGCTCTCTCCTTCTCCATCTGCCTTTTGTCACGGGAGCTGATCAATGACAGGTCACGGTGGAGGTCTCTGGCTGACAGGGATGTGTTTTATTTCTCCTCCAACGTCCCCACACCAGAACCAACGCTCCTCACACCTCCTCCCTTCCTCCCCGCTTCCCTCGCCCTTTTCCATCTCATGCTCTCTCTGCAGTCAGAGACGACACTCACAGGCGGGTCACAGCAGGTCACAGATGGACAGCCATTTGTCAGAATCCTCCTGACAAGGCCTCCCACGTCGCCAAGGTAACAGGTGATCTACAACCAGAAGGTTTGGATGCATGACATCATCGCATTGCATAGATGTTAGAGTTATTATTCATCCTGCTGTACATTCAATTTGCATAACATTGCTGTTTAAAAATAATGATGTAATTACACAGTTAATCATAGTGGGTTGCATAAGAAATCCATTTACATTCTGTGTTGACAGACTGAAGTACTGCTGATTTTTTTTTTTTTCATTTGTTTTGATTCTTTGGAAAAAATGTGAAAGACGGCTGAATTTCCAAGCTATTGATGATGCTAATGACACACTGCACTCACTTAAGCCAGCAAAGTAAATGGTGTGGGTAAACTAAGCTATGGCTAAATTAAATGTTTTGACATTTTCTGGAGTAAAGGCAGTGTGTAAATTGAGTAACCACTCCCATCTCTTTTATTTAAACTGAGATTTCTTATCGAATTGGTCATAAACATTACAGATGTCCTGTGGTAGACTGGCATTACGCACCTTCCCATGGAAAAGTAATCCTACCCAAATAGGGCTTAAGAGAGTGTGCATCCCATAAAACAATTTTGATTTAAAGTAAATGATCTGCACTTTTGACAGAATTCTCTATTTGTTTCAATGAGCTATTAAAAGAACTATGAAATGATATGATTGTACGGCCCATATCCAGGGGTCCATATACTGCTTGTGGGTCCTGGTGCTACAGGTGATCGTGGACCCTATGGGTCTAGTTACACACACTGTCCAAAAACACAAAACCTTAGTTATTAATGAAGGTCGCCACACCACCACCAGTCAGTGACTTCCAGCACTGCCACTCATCGTCTCTTCATTACTGCATGAACTGTGAAGCTAAAGTTAGCTTCTTATTCACCAGGTTCTTTTTTTAATTTTCTGCTCCACCTGAAATGGCAATTCTCATAAGAAGTCTTGGGCATTTTAGCTGGAAAAGTTTCTTTTTTTTAGCTGAAGAGTTTCTTAGCTGATTGATGTTCAAAAATGTTTTATTCTATCAAAACCATACCAGTGCAGTAGGTCAACTGTAAACATATTCTGAACTTGAGAGGAACTTGAGCTTGAGCTCATGTGTGCTACAGCTGTGCTCCTTCCAATCCACCATGAGCCACTTCTCCAGCGGTGTGGGACAGAGTTTACATGGTAAAACATCACCAAAACAATCGAGGTCTATGGCAAGCTATAGTCTCAGCTATCGTCTGATTCAGTGGCATAGGCAGGAATCAATTTTTGGGTAGGTATTGTAGTAAAATAGCAAATTTGCATGACAAAAGACATTGGGCCTAATTCGCCAATATCTTCGTTTTTCTCAAATTTGTTCCTCAGAAAGGTCCTAAAAAAGTCCACATCAAAATCATGATGTGTTTTTAAACCACAGAATTGTTCGCACCTCTGTGCTCTACAGTGTGTGTAGATTCTGTTCTTACCTGAGAATAAATCCCAAATAAGAAAACGTAGGTGAATGTCAGAATCTTGGTAAAAGCTGCAGGCTTTAAGAAGAAATTCCTTCTTAAGAACAGTTGGTGAATGAGGCCTAATGTTTTTGTCACATGAGTAGAGCTGACATGCTCTACAGGAAGGAACGTCGCTATTTAACATCCCCAGCTGGAGCTTCATACTCTGGCGTCCTGATAATAAACTGAAGGCTTGACGCAAGGTCGGTTGGCAGCGGTTTCTGTGTCATGATTGGAGGGTTGTGAAAATAAGGCAAAGCCTGACGGAGAGCATAATGATTCATTGGCCATAACACAGTGACAGCACTCACATTTCATTATGTAAAAAAAAATCAGCTTAATAAATATTCTTTCCTCATTTGATTGGGTGGGCCTGTGATCGGTCTGGGTAGGCCAGGGTGGAGGCAGAACAAATACATCTCATTAAATTAAAAAAATAAATCAGCCAATCAGAGGCCCTGAATTACTCAGGGCCCCTGGGCCTTAAATCATCCCTTTCCATATCCTGGAAAACTGAACTTTTCTTTACTGTTTCTGAAATAAAAGACTTTCTTGTAATGTGTAAACATTGTTGGAAACATTGTCCTTACAGTCCATATGTGGAAACTAAGCTTCAAAAACAGGCTGTTTTGAATTCATTGTTACTTTGATGTCACAAAAAGTACAGTCACCCATCTGTAGCACGTTAAGACAACTATTTAGCAGCCTTGCATCCATTTCACACTGCATCTCTTTTCCCTAATAGTGTCCATTTCACATTTTAATGATAGTTGTTGCATTGCTCTCTAGGGTTGCCAGATCATGGCAAGATTTCTTGCCCAAGTACTTTCCAAAACCATAAAATGGCCTCAAAATATTTGCAGTCTTTCCCAGTACTTTCTGAAAGACCAAATAAAATAGCCTGAAACCAGCCCAAATGTGTTGGTGTTATAATGTATCTCAGCACAGTGACAATATAATTTGAGTATCAGCTGAAGTTTCGAAAGTTTTTGTGGATGGATCTGCGTATTTTTGGCCCTTCCCTCTGAAATAGTCTGACTGATCTGAGACTTCACACTGCATGCACATACACAGCCTGAATAAAAAGACTCGAACTGTTGGAAATCTAAATGTAATTAAATATAATATGACAAGTAATATGACAATTAATAATAATAATAATAATAATAATAATAATAATAGAAAACTAAAAAGGTGCATTTCCTAAAAAATAAAAAGCAGAGTGCTTAAGCAGTTTCCAGTCAATTGCTAGAGTATTGCCAAATGGTTTGTACTAATTAAAGTGGTTGGATGGATGTTGCTAGGTGGTTGTCAAGGTATCCTAGGTTGCTGCTAAAGCATTGCAAGGTGGTTGTAATGATATTCCAGTTGGTTGCTAGGGTGTTGCTATTTGGTTGCTATGCTATCCTAGGTGGTAGTTAGGGGGTTGCAAGGTGGTTGCTATGGCATCCCAAGTGGTTGTTAGGGTGTCACTTGGTGGTTGCTATGATTTCCATGGTGGCTGCTAGGGTGTCAGTAGGTGGTTGCTCTAGTGTTATCAGCTGGTAGCTATAGTATCTCTGGTGGTTTTGTACAGTGCTGCTAGGTGATTGCTATGGTACCCCAGGTGGTTGTTAGAGTGTTAGTAGGTGATTGCTATGATATCTCTAGTGGTTCCTAGGGTGTCAGTAGCTGGTAGCTATGGTTTTTAAGGTGGTTGTAATGGTCTCAGTAGGTTCTGGCTCTGGTGTTGTTAGATGGTGGCTATGGTATCTCTGGTGGTTTTCTACAATGTTGCTAAGTGGTTGCTATGGTATCCCAGGTGGAGGTTTGGATGTTGTATTATGGTGGCCTAAGAGGGGTGCATAAACATTTAGCCACATATTTCCACCATTAATTCCAGTGGCAAAAAATCGTCATTTAACAAACATTATACAAAAACATAGGTCCAGTCAAAATGTTGAAAACAAGCACATCAGATCCTGATCAGGTCAAACATTCTGGAGTAGGAATGGTGATATCTTGAAAAACTGCAAGACGAGTTATTGGACAAAAATCCAGTAGAAAAATAATAAGAAGAAGTATTATTATTAGTGTTTTGTAAAGTTCACCTGGTAGGCTGCCGAACACCTCAATACAGAGGACAGAAATATGGATGCTTACTGTGAATAACATAAGCAGCATCTATGCTGTCAACTGCCTGAGTAAGATCTTAACCACAGTTTTATATAAAAAGGACATAGGTTAAAGAGAAAAAGCTAAGGGTTTATGAAGTTTAACAGCTCTGCTTCTACAGACTCAGCCCTCCCGTAGTGAGTCACCCTCCTTAGACACTGGGCCTGAACTCATATCTGGAACTGAGAGTCCCTAAAAGCATCTCCTGGATGTTCCATGTTTTTATAAATGTCTGATGCCTAAGTAGATTTGCAGATAACATTACTGCATTAGTTAGGTTGTGCATTAGTCAGAACTGTAAATTATTGCCATGACTCCCTTTAATGGTCTAAGCTGCTGATACCTTTATTCTCCTTTTATAATTGAAAAAAGCAACTGTATTTACATTTATACATAAAATGAGGCTTCACTGTGTTTGCAAATAGAGCACTAGTAGATAAAACCATAACATTAAAATTGAGAGGACATGCCCATTCAATCCAGTAATAATAAAGTGATAAAGTACAAAAGTGCTAATTAATGCTAATAAATATATATTCAACTGCTTTTTAGAAAACTAATGGTGGGCACCTGATGAATATTTATAGTTAAAGAGTTTCATATCTTTGGTGCATAATAGCAGAAGGCTGCTTCATCAGGCTTTTTGTACTTCGCCCTTGGAACGTTCAGGAAGCCAGCCCTTGATAATTTTTAAACATGATTCTGAATGCAGTCTGCCTGGCATCCTGATACATATTAAGGTGCCACACCATTAAGAGCCTTATAAAGCAGTGAAAAGATCATGTGTGGTGTTGATGTTTTTGTTACTCAGTGGTCTGGAGGACCCACCACATTATTGTTTATTAAATCAATACAGCCATGACAGTTTATGTAATAATACCAGATACAGAACTTCTCCTCTGGGGTCCACAAACTCACCAGCACACCAAATTCAATGTTTCTATAGATGTATTCTCTATCTTTGCACACTTTTTGTGCACTCTTTTACACTTTTTGGACTCTCGGTAAATTACTGAGGACTTCCATCACATCAGAAACAGTTCATTCTTCATTCAGTCCATTTCGGAGAC
Organism: Colossoma macropomum; assembly: GCF_904425465.1. NCBI lineage: Eukaryota > Metazoa > Chordata > Actinopteri > Characiformes > Serrasalmidae > Colossoma > Colossoma macropomum. The sequence continues at coordinate 1,272,839 of NW_023495280.1, read as the reverse complement.
ACATGTGAAATCACAGGCAACAAGTTTAGAGCTGGTTTTGGAAAATAGCGATGAAGATAATTGAGCAATTTGATATGAGACACATGGATATCATGTTATATGCAAGTGCCTTTAAAGGCGAACTTAAGGAGATATATAAAAATTGAGAAAATGCCTTTAGCCCTTAGCAAACATAACTTTGAGCACCAAACACGGTCCCATCCAGGGCTGGACTCTGCTCCAGTTATTTCTGCTCATTAAAAATAATAATAGTAGACAAAATAAAAATAAGATTGCACAGCAAAATCAAGCATGACCCATCTTGAGCTTCCAATGAGGATTAAAATATGCACACGCTGTGACCAAAAAGCATCCCTTTTACTATGTATGTGGGCCATTTTTCAAAAACAGGCCTTCATTTATTTAGGCAAATAGTCACCAACCCTGCTCCTGGAGACCAACCTTCCTGCAGGTTGTACCTCCAACACCTCATTTAGCAAATTAAGGGCCTCTGAAAACAGTTATTAGATGGATCATGTGAGGGTAGTTAGGGTTTGAGGTCTGAAAGAAGGTAGATCTCCAGGAGCAGGGTTGGTGACCGCTGATTTAGTTTACCACGTTACTTCAGTGGCTTGAAACCTACATGAAACTAAATTTCATGATGCAAAGCATCCTGCAACTCATTCGAAACTCTGTAACAGTTGCAAGCATCTAAACTTTGCAAAGCAAGTTTCACAAAACAACCAGTAAAAAAAATAATGTGATCACATCGACCAACATCATTTCAAACAACTCATTTCAGTGGACAAGAAACTAAAATAGAAGATGGTTTAGTTTATACAGAAATCTGAAATAAGGTAATATATAAATTTAAAACAGATGACACGTATATGGATTTCCCTTATAACTTATTCATCACATATGGCCATATATTACATGTTGCTGAAAATTATATTAGTTGAAATTGGCCATTTTTAAATATGGAGCATGTGTTTTACAACAAATGCTCCATATACAAAGATATATGTGTAACACATATATTTAAAAATATATGATAGAAGACATTATTCATATATGGATGGCATATATTACTTATATATATTAGCTTTCTGTTATTTAATTTTTTTAATGAGTATGCTGTTGTGCTTTTCAAAAATAGGTATTAGACATACAGTATATGTATGATCCTTAAATTATGCATATTTTCACCCACCTATGATACATATATTGTGCCTATATGTCCGATATTTCATACTTCCTTATATTTACACTGTATATACACACAACAAAAATATATGAAATATATATACATATATAATGTAATACATGCTCATCTAAGAAGATGAAAATCCAGTTTTCTTACAATGTTGTAAATTCATCAGTGTTGTTGAACTGAATTAACACATAAGCCTCCAAAACAGGCAGAAGTCATGATTTATGGCTGCTGTGAAGGGGGTGAAGGTTGAGTTGAGTTACGTGCAGCATGTCAGCGCTGAGCTTGATCCACCACCCAAATTATCCCTGCTCAGTGGTTGGGGAGGCTATATAGTGAGGCATATTCATGTATAAATGATGTACACATTTGAATCAAGGAAATTTAATGCATATTTTCAGTTCAATCCACAAAAGCAGGAACATGTGTACGTGTGTGTGCCCCAACTCTGCCTGAACGTCCACGTTACAATCGATGAGAAGCAGAAACAGCCTTAAGCGAGCAAGTTCTGCATCATGCACATCCTTCAGATATTGGATGAGATCAGAAAATTTGATTAAATGGCTTTTGAAAGTGCATTCAAAACGCACCCACGCCAGCTGGAAAATCTGTAATCACAGCCCGAAATTGTTTTCACGAGACAAAAATAACAAGCGCATAAACACTGAGGCAAATTAATGAGAAACTTCGCTCTTCTATTCCAGCATCATAGGAAATTAACTCACTCTAAACACTGCCCAGGGCGAAACAATATCAATTTCGTTCCATTTACTTTTTTACTGTTTGGCGCGGTTATCCTGATCATAAAGTTAATTGGGTATAAAAACATCCAAATCTTTGTTCTCGAAGTCTGCAGTCCAAAGAATATTAATTAGGTAATTGGTAGCTGGAGGGGGGTAGTCGATCCATTTTAGTCCCATCTCCGTTTTAGATAATGTCTGACAGCCAGCCATTAATTTTTAATCCTCAACAACTTTTGAGGGAAAGTACTTTGTTAATTTGAGTTTCAAAAGAGCTTAACAATATGCACGGGTCACACGTGCTGACTGCTTAACAAGATGCATCCCACTAATTCATGAGTATGGAATAATATACAGATCAGCTATAAATTAAAACCAGCTCCTCGTTTCTATCAGCTCCACATATAGGAGCACTTTGTAGTTCTACAATTACAGACTGTAGTCCATCTGTTCCTCTCCATACTTTGTTAGCCCCCTTTCACCATGTTCTTCAATGGTCAGGACCTCCACAGGACCACCACAGAGCAGGTATTATTTGGGTGGTGTTTCATTCTCAGCACTGCAGTGACACTGACGTGATGGTGGCATGTTAGTGTGTGTTGTGCTGGTACGAGTGGATCAGACACAGCAGTGCTGCTGGAGTTTTTCAACACCTCAGTGTCACTGCTGGACTGAGAATAGTCCACCAACCAAAAATATTCAGCCAACAACGTCCTGTGGGCTTTGACCACTGATGAAAAACTAGAAGATGACCAACACAAACTGTGCAGTCACTGCAGTGCTGAGAATGATCCACCACCCAAATAATACCTGCTCTCTGGTGGTCCATTAAAAAACAGGGTGAAATGTCTGATCAGTGTACTGTAATATGTTAATATATTGCCTAAAAAAATGCCTTGAAGCATGTTTCACATGACACAATACATTAATTCACTGATTCACACAGTGTGTTGCCCACACTTCAGTTACTCCCTCTCACAAATAACATAATGTTTTCATAGTAGTAACAAAATAATTGGTCTGTCCATGCTCTGCCCACATGACAGGCTTTCTAGAGTGTATTATAAATTCAAATTATATTTATTTTGTATCCAATTGAAAGGAGATACTGTTTGAAAAGCTTAGGTGTCATTTTTGTTGAGTAATTGAGCTAACATTAGCATGATGGACAATTCCTTCATTTTAAACTTTCCAAAAGCCAAGCTGGAGACATGACGATGTTTCTGGTCAGAGAGCTTAGTGAGCAGTCAATGCTCATTGGTTATTACATTGCATTGTGGGGAATTTTCAGGGAGCGATTTTGACAATGAGACTGAGAAAACAGGCGATTCCCTAAACAAACACAAACTACTGAACTAGGAAGCTCCTTGGCTAATTTTCATTTAGCATCAAAAGAGGTTCTTCTTTTGTGTCAAACTTGACACCGTAACAATAGAAGAATCTTTTTGGTGCTATATATGTAGAACCCTTTTCAAAAAGGTTCTGTAGAGCACCATCTACAGCACATTTGGCATCAACCTGAGTGTTCTTGGTTCTATATAGAACTGTTTTCTGTACTAAAGAACCCTTGAAGAACCATTTTTAACAGTGTACTGAAGTTTCATTATTGATTATTATTATTAGATTTTGAGACAATTTTGACATAAAAAATGATTAATAGGAACGTATATTTACACTCTGGCACTGCTGGATATAAAGGTATTAAAAACTTATTTAAAACTTCTGATTGCTTAAAACTACACTTTAGAATATAGAACACGTCTTGTTTAGCTTTCTGAATCTATATGATATTTGACTGACAATGATCAAAGCTGATTTTGGTTCTTGAAACACTTCCAGTGAGTGAGGTTCTGAAACTCTATAACTCTGAAACTCTTTCTGAGTGAAGTGGTCCCTTCATGTCTCCTACCTGTGGCATTAGTGTCCCCAACCTGTTTGTTTGAATGAGACAGACAGGCGGAGTTCTTCAGACAAGCCTCGTTATTTCTGTCTTTCGGATGATGAGCAGCTCATTAGGGCCGGCTACATGCCAATGCGCAATTTTCGGCCAGGTTCACTGTAGAGCCACAGTTTCCAGTCTAAAGTTCATATTTGCATGGCAGTGCAGAGGGGGTACATTTGTTCTGTTTTGGAACTTTTTCCTGAGGGGAGGAGGAAGAGGATGGAGGGAAGGATGAAAAATAAACATATAAACATATAATAGGGTGGTCGCTGACTTTTGCACAGTACTGTAATAGCTAACACAAACTGACCTACAAACTGCCAGTAAAGTGTAAACCTGCTAAGATATATTTTGTTACATTTTGATATCATTTGTCTGAAAAATTGGTGTTCATGGTGTAGAGGAGGGGAAAAGAGGTCAGGGTTCACTGGATAAGCATTTTTGCACCATTTTTTTCTTCAGCTCATGCTCACAAGCAAGCCCCTCTTCTTCCCTTCTCTCAGAAGCTGGGGTCCCGCTCTGGCTGTCGAGGCTGATGGCGTAATTGTGCATTAGGTAACAGTGGTATTGACAGGTGGTTCATTAGGAAACAGAGGACCGCTGTGCTACACTAGCACGCTGTGCCCCTTGAAACTTGTTTACCGCTTTTTATCCCCATTTTTTTCTAAAGGCAAATGGAACTTTCGGAAAGGATGAGCTTTAATGATGAGACCCCAGTCCCCATCTTCCCAGCCAGTCTTGTTGCCATGGATACAAAGATCCAGAGGTGAAGGGTCACTGAGGAAAGCGAGTCATCTTGGAGAGATCCGCTGTCCTGAAGAAACAATGGAAAATCTGGAATTTTTAAGAGATATCATGAAATGTACAAACAAAGATACCGTGAGCTTGCTTCAGTCTGTGTATTAGTATTAGCTATCAGTGTATAACACAGCACTTCCACATATTCAGGGGAGTTCAGTTTTACAGCAAATCTGTCAGCTAATTTGTCTTCCCACAACACACAGCGCATCACCATAATGAAGCCAATACATAAAATACATATTGAATAGTGATGCACGTCGTTGTAGTCACATTTTTTTCTCTTTCAGCCGAAAACTAAAAGTGCCACCTTGGACAGTCCTGATGTCGGGTTGGCGGCAGTTTAAAAGATGAAGTGGCTTTCTTCATCTCACTCAGAGAATACATAGGAGTCCTCACCCTCGCAGCTTTACAGCATTTTGTGATACGGGGAGAGCAAGCTAGCGATTGGAATTTGACCTGATTAAATTGGGGAGAAAATTGGGTAATAAATAAATAAATAAATAAATCAACACACTGAAATGTTCTACTTAACTAATCAACAAACCTAGCATAATATTTGTTATTAAAAAAAAAAAACAGACAGGCAAAATGCAGTCAATCCATCAACCAGTCACCAATTAACAAAGACAGATCAGAACAAAAAACAGATGAACTAGAAAGACACACTCGGAACCACGGCTACATGCGGGGGGGGGGTTGGGGATGTCCTAAGATCTATTTCCAATTCCACTTTTTTTGGATTTGAAGTCCCAGGGAACGCAGAGTAAAACATTAAAAGTGTTAATTACAATGTAAATATGATAAAGCACAGCTTAAAAAATGCTGATCAGACTTATCTGAGAATTCTGTGGGCATGGCTAATGAGCAGCTTGGTTGACAGCTCTCTGTCCAATGCTTCTAGCCTGCTCTGCCACTCATATAGAACTAAAACCCTTATCCAGCTTTTATGTGGCCGTAACTGGATGAAAGAAGTCACAGACAACCAGACATGCAGACAGATGGATGGACGAACAAAAGGATGGATAAAGTAATGCACAAAGGAATTTACAATGTAAAGGAAATGTTAAATGCGCAATGTGCAAAGGAAATGTTGGTGTATAGACAAACGAATGAACAGGCGACAGGCAGCTACAGACAGGTGGTCTAGCTTGCTATCTTTTTGTTATGATGGCTTAGCATTAGCTCACTAAGTTCCTCAGATTCTGAAACTGTTTTGTGTGGGCGGGTCAAGAGATGTCAGCCTTGTGATTGGTTAGGAAATGCTTATGGAAGCGTCACCCAAGGTTTAAAACAAGAGGAGAGAAATATGGTGAAATATTGGTCATTTGTTGGTCATTAGAACATTATTTAAAGGGTATACGTATGTTTACTGTTGCCTGCAAGAACCAGAACCTAGTCAGAAAGAAAACACAGGCTTAGGTTCCCTGGGTCCTCAAATTTGTTTTGTTATAACATAAAAAAAAAACAATGTTCACCTAAAAGAGTTGACTCAAAGAGCCAATTACACATGACTAATAGCCACAATGTTAAATTTAGATTTCCCTTTACTGGACTAATTCATGAAACAAAAGCCTTTGAACAACGTCCCAAGTTTTACACAGCTAGTCTACATGAAGTGTTGTTCTTGCTTCCACAAGTGACTGCAAGCATGCCTAAATTACAAATTTAATGTATTAAAATGAGAGACGAAGAATGAAGTAAAGGAGAAAAACTAAATGCAGGCCAAAAGATTGTGAACATGAAATATGAACTTTGAGAAATGACGTCCGAACCTGACATTAATTTTTGGGTCTCATTTGTTCCAAACAAATATTTTAACTCTAATGTAAATTCATCATTAGTCTGGCTGTTTGGTGGGCTTAAAGGAACAATATGTAATACTGACAGCAAGCATTTAAAATGGGTACTGCAGTCTAAATTCAAAACATTGGAGAGAGTTGTCTGCCACCTCCCCCTCCTCCCCAGACTCGAATCTCATGCGGGTTGCCAGGTTGAAGACGCTGCACCTACATCAATGAGTGCAAGATGAGCGCAACATCAGCCTTTGACATTGACCAGCCATGACTAGTCGTACACTGTAATTTGATCAGCTAACATATACAGTTGCAGTGTTTTTACTGTTTGCAAATTATAAACCACCTCATGTGGGTTTTTTATAAGCCTGTTATCCTGAAAATAAAAGCTGCACCTCCAGTGTAACTGATAGCAGTTAACGTTAGCGTATGTTAGCATGACAGCGTTAGCCAGTACTAGGGGTGGGAATCTTTAGGCACCTCACAATTCGATTCAATTCAGAGGGCTGCGATGCGATTATAAAACGATTATCGATGCATCTCAATACACAGGCCAAAATACAAACAGACTTTCCACTCCAGCACGGAAATTTCTAAGGAAAACATACTGGCTTTAGCACTGTTGACGGAGATGCCAGTATTTCAACTTAGCAAGTTTCTTTAATCTCTGACAACATCATGGTCATTTTAATAATTTAGTACCGTAAATATATTACATATTGTTCCTTCAGTATTAGAGTTGAGGTTTTTTTATAGCTGTAACTATTTAAGTACTGTTTGGAATGTTTTGCTGTGCTGATGGGATGTTTTTCTTGCTTGTGACTGAAGCTTAATTCATTTGCGCTGCCAAATCCCCCTCCCACTCAGTTCCAGGCCATTTTCTGTTGAAGAAGTTTCAAAGTGGAACAATACGACGATTATAACAGGAGATAGTCGGTGGGTTCTCCCTACCATCTCTGCTGTCCCCTCCATCGCCTGCCAAGCGTTGCCCAATCGCATTACAGCCTTATTGATGTCAGCCATTACCCACAATGCCCACCCGTCCCTGCACCCCAATGTGCTTTTTTAAAAAAAAAAAGAAGAAGATGGAGAGAGATAGCGAGAATGGGGAGGCAATAAAGCCCACTTATGAAGACGTATGCGTACGATTTCAATAATTTTATATTCTGCCATTTGAGGGGCTAATGATAAAAGGGTTCTGTCCGTAAATGCGGCTAAACTAATTTCAGGCCTCAAAAATGTATTGGAAGCTCGGGCCAGCAGTTGGGCTTGTTCTTAATGTTGCACTTACGGATTGCTTTCGCCTGCAGCTGCCTTAAAAGCCTTCTTCTCTGATCTTTAGATTATGCTAAGTAATACTGTGGCAATGGATTTCACTGCCTGTTATGGAGAAAGTGAAGGAGGCACTTTGCTGTCTTGTAGCGCCTGAGGATTTCTTTTTTCCCCCCTTAAATAATGAATCCAAGGTTTTATCATCCCAAATGGTCTCTAATCTAGAATCGGTTCATGTCTTTATGCACTGTAATCAATATGTTCATGTGGATGGAGGCAAAAATCAGCACTCTTAATTTGACACGTTTCTGACAGACGGGTTTTTAAAGTCATCATGAATCGCGTTTTCCTTTACTGTGATGGATTTCTGAGTTAAACACAGTATCTGGTAGAGTCTCTGAGCTATGAGTATTTTCACATGATGATTGGTGAGGGTTGATATTATTGGTTAATAATTTGGTCCCGCTTTACATTAAGCATCTCTTATACCTGGGTGCAAGCAATGTAAATGTACCATCAGAGGTAAAAATGGGCCTTGTGTACCTTTTATGAGCTTTAAAGGTTTACTACATTCACTTTCCCAGAGGAAAGTACATATCTGAACATTTTCAAAGCCTGCAATCATGATAGGATGCAATGCAACTCACAAAATAACAAGATATGGTACAACTAAAGGTAAATGTACTGAAGATGTACCACTGAGGGTAATGCCCTAGTTACATACAAAGGACCCTGAAAGGTACAGTTTAGTAGATTTATTGTGGTCATGTATGATAACCATATGATAACCATATATCAATCACTGGCACTGCCTCATTCACATTCTAAAATGTTTACTGCAGTAGTTATTACTGCAGCAATAAACATTCTATTAAGTCTAGGTGTGGGTCCTTACATTCTTTTGCATAAAGCTCTTAAGATGTTTAAACCTAGATTTAACTTATACATAAAAATCTAAACCCTTTCATTCCTAACAAGGCATGCTATTAAACACTAGCTGACTAATTTAGCATATTTTCAGAACTTCATGCATCTTCTTTGCCAGCACAAAAAAAGAAATGTGTTTCATTTTAGTCACTGCTTTGATTACCTCATCTTGAGCTTCTTTCAGAACCCTCCCCGATCTATGGGCTGCAGGATGTTAGTCACTGCCTCCAAAAGAGTCGATTTTATAAATAGCCATGCTGAATCACTGGCCACAATAAACAGGCTTAACCGTATTAGGCCGGGCCCAATCTATTTACCGGAACTTTTTCAGCGCTATTTTTGCTAGGAGGAAACGGCAAATGATGAAATATGGCTTGGAAAGATAAGCTGGAGTTTGCGCAGCCCAGAGTGGCGATTTGTTGCCTAATGCAGCCATTAACCTGACGATCCTCAACTCGATACGGGCGAGAGTTATGAGCGAATTAGAGCAGCGAGAGCGGAGTCATGAGCAGAGATTTAATATGATCGCAGCCGTGGCGATAATATTACGTTTCAAATAAGGGCAAGGGAACCATCATCTATGTTGAGTTGGAAGATGCGTTTGTCAGATTGTAATATGATTTGGGCTTCCTGTGCTGAGCTGCACCTGCTGCTAGCCATGTGCTAATAGCATAAAAAGCACTAAGTTGAAGGATATTCCGGGATTAGCTCTTAGGTGCAAACATTTCCCAAGGTTTTTCTTGACTAGAAAACTGCTAGCTGTGGTGGCTAGTGTGTTTCAGACAGACGAGCTCGCTAACATGCTAACGCTGTCTTTATGAGAAAACTGACTTCATTAGTATCACCCACCATGCACTTTACTCACTGAGCACTTTATAGTGTCTGCCACTACCTTATAGAGAGTGGTCTGCCGCCCAAAAATGTCCAGCCAAGAGCATCTCTGTGGTCAGAAAGCCTAGCTAGAGGGTTGCTGGTCACGCTGCCAGCAACAATTCAATTTAATGGACAAATGTAAAGAAATCTGGTCATATATGGGTCTAATGTTGTAAAAACATTGTGGTGTCACATGTGGTTACGTATCGTGTTCAGAAGTCTTTGAACGAAAGCATACTGTTGGTATATGGCTAACAATGTTGTTTTTTCTCTCTTTTGTCGTCATCTTCTCATCAGCTTGAGATGTGCTTGAGTTTTATCCCAAAAATATATTCCTTTTTCTACTCGTGTGCTTCTGAAGGCAGTCTTAAACCACAGAGCTGCATCTCAAACCGCAAACCTGAGAGCATTTATTGCTAAGGATAGTGTGTAAATGTCTTTATTGACCATAAGATCTGTTTAATATGCGCTGACATTCATATATTATCAAGTAAAGTTTATCTAGACAATATTCAGGTGTAGATATCAGCTGAACAAGTGAACACAAGAAAACTAGCTCTTGCGATCACTACAGCCTAGCCTAGCTATTGACTCCTGTCTTTTTGACAGGAGTCAATATGGAAATGTAAATGACAAGGAGACAGAATTATATCGACCAATCAGGAAAATTATTTTCACACAGCAGCAAGCGGCCTCTATTCCATATATACAACAGCAGAGGAACACATCGCCACATGATTTTATTTACTTGACATTTTGTGAAAAATGTATTGGACATTGAGTCTGGTTTTGGTGGGTTTTACAGGTCAAACTGTTATTTTCCAGCTGAAGGAAACCCTGTTAGCCACATCAGTGTCACTGTTAGGTTGAGTGTGAAAAACATAAAGTCAAGAGTGGCTCTGTGGTCGGAAAGTGACCACTGAAGGGCTACAGGATGGATAACACAAACTGTGGGCTATATTCCCAAACTGTGCAGGGAAAAACATCCAGCCAAGAGTGGCTCTGTGGTCAGAAAGTGACCACTGAAGGGCTAGAGGATGGATAACACACACTGTGGGCTATAGTCCCAAACTGTGCACCTACAAGGTGGAGCTACACGGTAGATGTTCCTAATAAAGTGGATGCCATATGTATTCATGCTAGGGTTTCGACCCAGGTTGCGCTGACACATAGATCAATCACAGAGATTATGTTGTATTTGTCATAGGATAAAACTTTTACACCAGTACATACACAAGAAATGGATATTGTCACAGGAAATCAATTTACACATTGTCATTTTTGTTCCATCTTAATTTTGTGGGAATATATTTACATTTTGCTCATAGACAAGCCTTCATTTTAAAGTGCATAAGGGGAGCACCAATGTAGCGTCACAATCAGCAATCTAGTTCTTTATATATCTAGGGTTTTGACACATTTAGGCCCCATTTACACCTGGTCATTTCTTGATATCAAGATTATATCTGGATAAGGCCAAGCCACATAATGTGCAAGTGTAAACACAGCCAAGACTCATTTAAAACAAACACAAATCTGATCAGTCAAACCACTCCAGAAGGTGGTCTGAGACACATTTGTGCCATGTTATAGCAGTGTAAACGCTTCCAAGATACATTCGACAACAAAAACCCCTCCAAATATAACCAAAACTCCTCCCTAATGCAGTATGTGACTGGGTGTGTGATCCGTGTCTACGAGGAAGATAATCAGGGAGGACACACATGATTTGGGAACAGACAAAACAATATACTTAATAGCAATATTAACAGACCATACTGTGCAAAACAAACTGCAGATGACTTCATAAACAATTGGTAACAAGCAGATTTGAATATTCCGTCCCACGCAGCAATCAGATTTCAGTCTGACTAACCGAAGACGCTTTTGACTACCAAGTGTAAATGCATACGTCTAAAATCTTATCCAGATACAATCCAGATACTAATTACATGAAGTGAACAGGCGTAACTGAGGTCTAACAGTGTACAGTTTTGCACACAACATAGCCTACTTGAATCCAACTCAGCCAAGACCCTCACAGCAGAACCCCTGGTGCCGAATAAACACCTAACGTTGAAAGAAGTCTTATCGTTTATTTGTGCTGAACTAGACTTACGTAAACACTGTAGGTGTCAGTTCAACACACCGGCGAGTTTGCTGTGCGTCTCAGTAATTAGCGCACAGCCTCGGCCAAGAACCCCCTCTAGCTTTGTGTTCCCCCCCGTGTTGATCGTGTAATCTTCCGCCACGCTCTTTGGCTACGCCGACTCTCGCGCAACACACCGCTGATCCGTAAACACGTTCTAATTAGTAGATACTAATGAGAGAAAGAGATGAGGTGAAGAGTTTTCGGAGCTTCTGTGGCGCACCACCATACCCTCCAAAGTCATCGGAGGTCATGTACCCCCCCTCCCAAACCTTGCCACTCAGTGGCCCGAAGTGAGAGACTTTCTCAAGTAAATCAATTATGGCGACTTTTGTTTGTCTTCCTCCCTCACTCTCTCTCTCTTGCTCTTTCTCTCAGAGGTTGTGCCTCGGCTCAATACATCATTCATTAGATTACGGCGAGCCATTAGCGTCTTCAGCCAGCTTGGGAACTTGCAAATTCATTGTGACTCAACGCTCAGCATATAAAGCAGACTCGCACGTCTCCCTAACTATTGACGACAGGGCTCGTTATGGGTGATGGACGAGGTTTGCAATTATATGGAGCCCTTGCTTTGGACTATTAATGAGGTTCGCAAATAAATTCACTAAGCCTCAGGTTATTCCCACTTGACTTGTGAGGGCCACAGAGACCCAGCCTGGGCCACGGGTCGTGTGCTTCAGGCCGTAAGGTGTGAAACCGTTTCACAAACCTTTTGATTTCAAATGGCCATTTCAATGGTGTTTTGCTGTGGCATGGCTGCAGACTAACAGCTAACTCTTACAGTATGAGGCCTTTTAATAAATGACGACACACCTAACAAAGGCCAAATCCCATTAGAACTTCCCGCTTGAAGAAGCCTGATTGCTTAAATAAGAACGGATAGCTCTGCAGAAACTGAAAAATTCACTTGATTCAAGCACATATCTTGAAAATCAATGCAAGTCTATGGGGAACACTTACAAATCTGGAGAGGTGGCTTTGCTAGTGTGCCCTCAAGTTTGTCTATGTGATCTGGAAGCAGGAGCCATTAGAAAATGAAGGCAGGATGTGGTCTTTTCTTTATGAAAATAGGGAAACACGATTCAATCAGTGCAAAACTCCAAACTAGCTAGCTAATGTTAGTTGCTCACTGAACCACTACGTACCCTCGAAAATCACATCACACCAGGGCCACCCATAATAGCCAGATTTTTTGCTTCACCTCAGTGAAGAAAATAGCAATGTAGAAGTCCATGTGACCATTCTTAGGTCCACTGTATAGGTGTACATTTGTACAGAATGTAGGTGTACAGACTGTAGCCCGGGGGTGTCCAAAATCCAGCCCCAGGGGCAAATGCCTCCACAGGCAGATTTTAATTGGTCCGTGGCTTCTGTTTAAGAGTGTGTTAGAAGTGGCCTGCCAGCCAGTTCACTGCAGTTCTTCCTTTCACCTGATGGTGGCAGCAGAACCGTAAAATTAGAGAGTAATGCGCCACACTGTGGTAACGATGTTAGCTAAAGTAAAAAGTGAAAAAGTCACAGCAAATGTGTTAGCCTCATGTTTCAAAAGACTGTAATAAATTTAATATTAACAGACATTAAACAAAGCATGAACATTACAGGAAATATTCTGGAGGGGGCAGAAAAACTAAAGCAACTGCAGCTACCCGAGTCTCACAGAACCAACTTCTTACCAGAGCTAATTCACTAGTTCAGTTCATATTGAACCCTTTAAAGCAGAACAAAAACATGGCTATTTGTGTTGTTTAATCTGCTCTTCTCGTTTAATAAAGTAAATTCTGAACACTGTTGCTGCATTTATTTAATATAAACATAATATATCAAAAATGTATTGATGTTTGTGTAAATTTTCTCAAAAATTACGTTTTTGAACAAGGGAACATTTGAATAGGAATATAATTAATATTTTAGACTTATTGTTACTATTGAACAATTTAATAATTTGTTATAAGCACTTGCCAATCCAAATTGCTCTGAATGAGCAATCCAACAATAAAAGAAGCCTCGTGCATCTTTTATACAGTGATAGGAAACACAGTGGCAAACAGAAAGCTCTGATTCTGGTGATCCTGATATACTGAAAGCTTAATATTTTGAATTCATTTTTTAATTATATTTTAGCCTTCAGGTATTTTGACATGGTATGATCTGGCACTCTTTGAAAAAAGTTTGGCATCTGCTGCTGTAGCCCTTCTGTTGCTATTGACAGTCAATCTACTCATTGATCGGTTTTTGACCACCAGACTGCTGATGACCAGATATTACTTGGGTGCAATTTCATGTAAAGCTAATGTATTTTTAATTTTAGTCATTCTGAACACACAACACAATGTCTTGGTCAAGCTTGAGGCTAGTCAATAAAAAAGAACCAGCCTGTGGCGTGGCTTTTGATGAAGGAGTGAAGCAACTCATTCATAAGGTCCTTTGCTCCTCTCTCAGCATGGAGCCATTGAGGTTCTTATGAGTTTTATGGCTCGTTTGACCTGCGTACCTTAAGACTTAATTCACGAGTCCTTTAAGGCCTATATATAAATGGTTGTAAACATATAATGTACTTATTGATCCCTGAACTGGCAGCGAAACACGATGGATTCTTGAATGTGGACTAGACAGTCTGAGAAATAAATATTGAATTTTGATAAGTAGCATACTTAATTATATCTCTTGCTCTTTTTACAGCACACTCACACACACACACAAACACACACACACACACACACACACACACACACACGGCAAATGAAATGCCTCATATGAAACAGTATGCTGATTCTCCACAGACCTTGGGATGTTCAAGGCCAAATGATTTCCGTGAAGTAAAAAACATGTCTGTAGTTTTGAGTTCATTTTATTAGTTAGTTATAATGCTGTGTGAACTATTACGTATTTAAACTCAAATATTGTAGTAATACTTCTATTTTATGTTTAGGTTTTGGTTTGAAACAAAAAGATTAAAATGTGGTATCTAGATAGATAAGGCCAAACGAGCTCTTCCATTGGTTAGGACTGGAATGAAGGCCTTACATTTTAGATTTTAGATTTTTAAGAAAAAACATTACTCTAGGCCTTTTGGATGTTCTAGAAGTCAGTTTGCCACTGGTTCTCCATATATTCTCAGACGCAACTCTTTTAGGCAGTGTAAATGTATTTTGATGCAAGATTCAAGTAAATGCATTTTTTGTCAGTAAAATGGAAATATAAGTTGTATTTATATACTTATCCCATTAGACTTACGAAAAATGTAAGCTGAAATCACTATACATTCACAAAACATATGTTCAATTCATATGACACATAATATAATATTTGTACATAAATGTAACATAAAACATGAATAGGTGTAACATATCTACCTACAATATGGTGCAAACATCAGAGAGCACCCTTCATGTATTTAATTTCCAGCCAAAACAGCCATTAAGTACTAGTTATTTATTTTTTAGGAGATATTTCTGAGTAGATTAGATATAAGATAATCCACTTGCATAAGAAAGGAGAAAGTCAAAGAAGTGAACAAACAGAAGTTTATAGTTAAAATTACAGAGAAGAGACTCCTAACAACCACCTGAAAGACCTGCCAGACCACCAAAACTGCCCCATCAGATAAGCAGCACTTAAAGCTTTCATCTTTGAGATAAATCAAGTTCCAGATTTGAAAAATTCCACAGCTTTTTCTGTCTAACCTTCCGCTGTGAGAAGACAACTCAACACTATGGGTCTGAAATGATGTGTAGCTGTCAGCAAGCCCTCACTGAGAAAAGGAAAAGCAAAGAAGCTGCTGATGTTCTAAGAACAATGGACTGACCACCCCAGAGTCCAGACCTCAACATCACTCAATGTGTTTGGGATTAGTCGGATGGCAAGAAGCAGAAAATGCAAAACCAACTCCTAAGACTGTACTTTGAACTGCAGATTTCTGTGAGAAATTGAAAGTGAGTCTCCTCAAAAGAATGGAAGCTGTAATAAAGGTAGAGTGGACACACTAAATACTGAAAAGGATGATAGTATCTGCTGCTTCCTCTTTTTAAGGGTGGTCTCTGACTTTTGCACAGTACTGTATGTCAAATGCAGGGGCCGCGTATCAGATATTTGCATGGAGAAGTGAATATTTTAGCTTGATAACCACATTTGCAAAACACAAACAGTGTAAATTTATCTCTCGCTCTCTCTCACACTCACACTCGCTCACACACACAGTAAGTGAAGATATTGACCCTGAGTTGTGCTGTGGAGTCCCAGTGGAAGTTTCCGGAGTGCTGACCGACCACTTATCCTGTCTGCTGCAATCTGGCCGACACACAGGTTGACCAACAAAGGCCTGCGGAGCTGTGGGAATACAAAGAGATAAGCACCTCACACACTACAGACACTACTGTACTGTGTGTGTGTGTGTGTGTGTGTGCGTGTGTGTGTGTGTGTGTGTGTGTAGGAACTATTTATCTCCAATATAAGAGCAGGTTGAAAGCTCTTGGTCGCACTGTAGAGCACTATTTGTAGGTTGAAAACCACTTTAATCATGATAAAATATGGAAATATGGAAATCTATGTATTACAGCCTCGACCTGACGGTCTTGGATTGCGTTGCTTTTTCCTTTGAAATGTTTAAACAACAATCCTTTCGCTCAGTTCAGTATACACAGTGGGGGACCTTCAAGGCCTTCTAGGGCTAACAATTTCTGTGTAATAAAAAAACATGCCTGTAATTGTTATATAAGTCTTTCTTAATATAACCATCATGCTTACTGTATTTTAACTTTGCAGGTATTGTAGTGATACTTTTATTTTACTCTTAAGTTTGGTTTTAAATAAAGGTGTTAGACAGAAAATGATCCAATCAGGACCAAGCGAGCTCTCCTATTTGTTAGAACTTCAGGAGCTGGACTGAAGGCCTTATACATTAGATTAACTACTAACATAATTAAGAATCAATCAAACACATTTTGGTTTATAATGAGTACATTTTTAAAAAGTCTGTAGTCTGTTTTTAGTTTATTTTATTTGATTGTATCATGATGCTGTGTGAACTACTATGTATTTAACCTCTACAAACACTGTAGTAAAATTTCTGTTTCATTCTTAGGTTTTGTTTTCTCTGTGGTATCCATGTACATAAAGCCAAGCGAGCTCTCCCTTTGGTTAGGACTTCAGGAGCCAGCATAAAGGCCTAATGTGCCAGATTAACCACTAACATAATTAGGAAGTGACAGAATCACAATCACAATCAATCATGTCTTCATTTACAGTGGGACAAAATTAGTGAGAATAAATGTCACTCTAGACCTTCTAGAAGTTCTAGATACGTCACTGACTGTCAGGGTTGGGATGTTACGGAATACAAGTATTGAAGGTACATATTCAGAATACAAAAATTGAGTATCTGCATTCAGTTACATTATGTAAAGGCAGGATTGAAAATACACATTTTACATTTTTAGGAGAATACATTTAGAATACTTACTCACTAAATAAAATAGCATGTGATTAATATATATATAACACCGAAGTTCCTACTGAAGCCTGAGTAGACTGATAAATCAATGTGATAATCAGTTAATAATCTCAGTGTTACTGAGCTCTGCTAAAGCCTGAGTAGACTGATAAATCAATGTGATAGTCGGTTATTAATCTCACTGTTACTGAGCTCTGCTAAAGCCTGAGTAGACTGATAAATCAATGTGATGATCAGTTATTAATCTCAGTGTTACAGAACTCTGCTAAAGCCTGAGTAGACTGATAAATCATTGTGATGATCAGTTATTAATCTCAGTGTTACTGAGCTCTGCTAAAGCCTGAGTGGACTGATAAATCAGTGCCATGATTAGTTATTAATGTCATTGTTACTGAGTTCTACTAAAGCCTGAGTAGACCAATGTGATGATCAGTTATCAATCTCTGGTGTACTGTTAGAGACTGTAGCTCATCTGGTGATTGGTGACAGTTTGTGTTCATTCTTTAGCCCTTCATCCATGGATATTTTTGGTAAGTCATCCAGCAAAGAGCCCAGCAACACCACTGTGCCTGATATACTCACACCAAGCACACAAGTCCAACACCCAAATAATATCTGGTCAACAGTCCTGTAGACCATATAAGCTTGGTGTTTCGAATAAAGCGGCCGGTGAGTAGAAGAACAAACTAGGTGTTTCTAATAAAGTGGGCAGTGAATGGATGTACAAGATAGTTTTTTCTAATAAAGAGGCCAGTGAGTGGAAGTACAAGGTAGATGCTTCTAATAAAGTGCACAGTGAGTGGAAATGCAAGAATAGTGTTTCTAATAAAATGGACAGCGAGTGAAAGGACAAGGTAGGTGTTTATAATAGAGTGGCCAGTGAGTGGAAGCACAAGGTAGGTATTGCTAATAAATTGGACGGTGAGTGTATACTAACATATCCTTGTCAGCTATTCTTTAACACTGTCACAGGGTGCAACACTTAGGCACAAAGCTGTTTTTCTGGTGTGATAACCTGTCCGTAACACATGTTGTTGGTTTGGTTGGTTAAAGCAGGTTGCGTTTTGTGCTGGAGAAGAACTCCCAGCTATGCGGCCACTCGCGCTAAACCGTGACAGCCAGAGATGAGCCATGGCCCTCTAATTCAATAACAGGCTGTCGCTCGTGGCAAAGCACACTTGTGCTCTTTCAAATTACGCTGACGGATCACGACCGCACGTGGCAAAACAGATCCGCCCGTCATGAGGGATGCCTCCTAATCGCTGGAAATGCGGTTTTCGATAACGAATGGCACGGAGAGCCGGGGGGAAATTATGGTAATAATCAGAAGGTAATAAAATCTGTATCTATCAACGCCTCTGAAATGTGCCGCCATGGTGACAACGCCACGGCCTCCCAGAAGAATCCAAAGAAAGATCAGAGGATACGTGGATGAACGCCTCAAGAGTGACGTTGGATGTGAAAAACAGGCTTAATTAACAAACAATGCAAAGGAGCCAAGTGATTTCACACTTCCCTAAGTGTCAGGACTTTCACGTCAACAATCCATAATCCAGAGAGAGTGAAGAGTTAATGCAATAGGTCAGCGAAAATTTAATTTACCCAAATTTCCCCTTAAACCTAATGTAGTCAGTCAGCCAAGACATGTTTGGTGTTTAAGGTTTGCTTGGTTAAACTATGCTGGAGCTAATGTAGCTAACAAGGCATATAAGCTGATTTCACACATTTTTCTCCAACCACTTTGGTTTGTTAAGTAAGCTCAAACAGACTTGCTTGTGTGGACACTGTATGACAATGTTATACATGAAAGTGGACAAAAATACATTAACGTTGCTAAAAACAGTAGTTGCAGCCACCTTTAACAGAATGATTCAGCAAAATAATCTAATTTACACAACTTTCCATTCCCCCACTGCTGGAAACCGGTGGTGTCCAGTAGTCACTAATGGTATTTTGTAGTGGGTTGATATCACAGTGTAAAAGATTTTAAAGGTTTAATGTGTTCTGCGACTGATTCCAGAGGGTTTCCTAATGGGATCTAAAGGTGTCCTACAGAAAACTAGTGTTATCTGATGGCATCCGTTAAGCCAATTCCTTTTGTAAAGCAAAACCATCATGTTTTAATCCTAATGGTTCTAACTGTCTTTTTTCAGCAGGTCTGCCAAGCCACTTTTTTAGTTTTGCCCTAGAACTACAAGGCTAACATTGCTAACAAATACTAGAAGTAAACAGATACTTAAATGTTTTCAGCCAATAATAGTTGAAGGGGGGGTCTTAAAAGTGGTCATTTTGTTTGCCTTTCAATAATGAATCTGATGTATACTTACTGTCTGCTTTATTAGAAGTCTCTAGCTTATAGCTCCACCTTGGTGGTGTACAGTCAGTGACTGTAGCCCATCTGTTAATGCACTGTTTATGTTAGCCATTATCTAGCCCTTCATCTGTGGTCAGTTTCTGACCACAGAGTCACTCTTGGCTGGATGTTTTTGGGAAGAGGACCACTCTCAACCCACGTGTGGAAACCGCAACAACATCACTGTGTCTGATACACTCTGGTTATGCAGGGCCAGATGTGATCTCACAACGAGAATGTCTAGGGACAACCATGAGAAATTTTGGGCTAAATATGTGGAAATTGGTGGGAACAAACGGGGTGGGATTTTTTTTAAAACCAATCTAACACCTCTTGAAGGAGGTCGTCAAAGCATGGGGCACTGGTGCGCTCGTCAACACCGTCCAATGGACGAGCCTGTTGTTAGCACAGTGATTTCATGCAAGTTAGCATGGCTGAAAAGTCGCCCCAAAAAACTCAAATGAGCATGTAGGTGTGTGCTGTGTGTGTGGAGAACACATTGCATGCAGTAAAAATGAGTGTTACATTCCCCTCAGATGTAGCTAGGGGTGGACAGGATGTAACATGTGGTATGTGATGGCACATGGAAAGGAAGGACACAGACAACAGTAGTTGCAGTTTCAGTCAATGCCTTCTAATTCCCACTTGCAAAGGTGTACGATAGAAAGTGGTACCACATACCAAAAGAAACTATCTACAGAGAAAGGTGTGAGAACATGTGTAGGACTACAAATTGCTACAAGTTGATAATACATAAGATGAGTAAGGAGTTAAGGTTCAGCTTAACACTGACTTAGTATGAACGCTGACTTGAATTACCCAGCCAACGGCAAAAGTGGACCGCGCCAAAGAAATGAAAACAATAAAACAACGGCTAGCCTGCCTAACCAGGTCTAATCCTAACAAAATACAGTGGTTGGCACTCGCCCCTCAACTGGCGTATCTAAACAATGAGAACAACTACTGTTCGTGTACAGGCGTTTCCAAACTTGCCTGTCCACACACAATGCTGGAGGAGAAAAGCGAGAGAGAGCAAGAGAGGGAGCAATACAGTAAAACATATTAATTGGGTGCATTTTAAAACCATCAAGTAGCACAGCCTAAAAGCATTTAGACCCCACCCCCCAAGAGCCTTTTATTTGTCAATACTTGCCTCCCAGCAGACGGCAGCGACTTGGATTAGTGGACGAAAGGGTGAAGCCCAACATACATATCAAAATGCAGATGTGCCAAAAGTAAGGCTAAAGCTTCCATTTCAATGATAGAATAATTGAATAATTGAGCTGATTTTTATTGAATTTATAGAAGTAGTAACACACGGGATGTGCTACATCGCATCTACCCTCCTGTAATAGTACTGTTCCTGCTCCAGCTGCACTGGTATCAACCTGCAATTGAAACAGTTGCTACTTTTGTGTCTAGAGGACACGTGACCTCCACCTACCTGCTTTCCCAGATATGTCAGAATAGCTTGTGGAAACTCACTCATATGGCTGTTCCAAACATACGAATAAACAACAAAGTCGTCTAAAGATGCGGAACAATCTGAGACATCACCTACTATTGTGTTATCTCTGAAACATAGCTGGTACATTTTTTAACCCATAAGCTAATACTGTATACTGTAAAAAGTCATCTGGGGTCACAAAAGTGGAAATGTCTGAAGCTTGGGGCATCAGCAGAACTTGAAGGTCTAGGTAAAAGGTCTTGGGCATGTAACAGTGAACAACTGTCAAAAGCTTAAGCTGGCATAAGCAGAGGTTTGCATATGCGTGGTGAACACATGACTAAACTTACACAAAAAAGTTGACACTGGCCTGTGTAGCGATGCAGCCAAAAATGCTGTGTTTAGGCTGTAACATTCAGTCATCTATATAGCAGAACTGTTCCACGGATTCAGTCTTTCAGTCATTAGACATAGGGCTATCATGATCACAAAGGTTTAGCTGATGATTAACTGTCATTTAAATAATTGCAATAAACAATTTGTCTTTATTTGTTTATTGTTTGCAACTGTTTACATACAAGCTTAATTAAAGCAGCCAATTTGGCTGATTCACCACCTTAACCCCTGCTAGAAAACCAGCATAGACCAGCATGGCTGGTCACCAGCAAAACCAGCATGTGTAGTGTTTTGGATGCTGGTATGCTGGTCAATTAGCATGACCCTGCTGGACCAGCACCAGACCAACGTATGAAATGCATGCTGGTCTCTACCTATGTTTACTTAGTAGCCAACATTGGTTGTACTGTCAAATTAACATGCAATATATACATATATATATATATATATATATATATATATATATATATATATATATATATATATATATATATGAACATATAGATGTATACATGCTAAAATGTTACAAAAATTGCTACAAAACTAACAAATCTTTGAATGCTGTGGAAATATGTTGGCTTGTCAAGGTAACACTGAGAACAGAGAACTATCTTTTCTAACTTCAGCTGTCATGGTTAGCTTAGTCTAGCCTAGCTCAGCCTAGTTGCACTACTGAGCATTTGTGTTTCTTAGTAACGTTAGCAGAGTGTAATACTGTATATGGACTTTTCATTGGCTATTTGAGCTACTAAACACACATGTGTTGCCTGTTGCTGGATCTGGGGATGCCGGCGTGGCCGTTTGTTCGAATGAATGGACAAATGGACACTCTTGCTAGCTCGGTTATGCTTGCTAGGTTATCTTTCACTTGGTGATTAGCCTTTGTAAGCTTCTCCAACTTAAACAGCAAGAAGGAGTTTGTAGAGGAACACAGTTTTTAAATAGCAGGTTGCTAGGCTAAATGCTGACTTTAATAGCAGGTTGCTATGCTAACAGCTGAGACTATAGCACGGTGGAATATTTTTTTTTTAGTATTAACTGCTCTCAGCATCAGCTTTTAACATTTATATTTCTATATGTCAGCTTTTGACAGCACAAACTGTTTTTTTAACCTACTATATGACACACGTCCTGCATTACTAATCAAACTACCTTTAAGCAACATTAAAACTTCCTGTATGAACTAGCTCTGGTTGAATGACGTAACTCTAAAGTCATAGTCATTCGTCTCACTTCTGAATGATGACAGCTCAGCTGTGGTTCTCTGTTACACTGTGAAATCCTTGCTCAGAGATCATTCTGACAACTGGATGTCCAACATTCCATCCTGTTCCTTTTCTTACAAGGTTACAGGGAACCAGACACTGTCAATAATGTCCAGTGTGATCTAATGTCCAGTGTGTTGTGTTCCAAAAAACACAACAATATAGAAGTAAATAAAAAACCCAAATATGGGTCAAATTTAGATACTTAAATTAAGTGTTCTGTTAAACGTCCAGCAAAGTTTGAATGAAAAAAACACATGATTGACAGCCTTCCATTCATGGTTCCTGACCTGCTACACTGAAACTAAATACTAGAATACTAGAAGGTAGAAAACTAGCGCAACTTAAGGGGGGAGAAATGAGTGAAAGGGACTTTACATATGTAGACCATGTTGTGTCCACTCACTAAACATTTTATTCAGTTTTCATGTGGAGACACCTTAAGGAAGGCACTAATTCAGTTTACTGCTAGATCTGCATCAAACATATGATTGAATGAATGGACTAATGGACGCTCTTGCTAGCTCGATTATGCTTGCTAGGGTAGCTTTTGCTTGGTGGTTAGCCTTCTCTCGGTAAGTCTCTCCAACTTAAACAGTGAGGAGGCTGTAGGGGAGCAGAGTTTTGTCAAAGCTGTGTGAGCGGGACATCTGCTTTGTGATAGGTCAACATATTGCTTATGTAAGGGCTACCCAAGATTAGGACTGCCCCGTTTACATTGAAAGAAGAGAATGTTGGCAATATACATCAGCCATTTATTGGTCACTGGAAAGTTATTCACAGGACTTTTTATTTTAAAAAAAAGTGAAGGTGAAAGTTTGATTTTGTAAATAAAAAACTTTTTAAAAAAATGCTGTCCCACATTTTCATGTCATTACTGAAACACAAATAGTTTTAGACAGTAGGTGGAGCCTTATTTTAGCCACACCCCTGCATTATAGAGCAGGAAGTGAGACTGCATGCCTGTCCCTCATGGCCACATGGTGAAGAGTTACGTCCCATTGTTTTGAAGTAAATGTGTCCCAAAATCTGAAAATTAGTGTGGAAAATTAAGAATTGTCACTACTGAAACCCACATTTTCTGCAGTTCAGTGAACATTTTTGTGTTTTAATGAATAATAAGATGATTTTATAATAAGTGTGTGAACTACTTAAAGCTGTGTTTAAAGCTGTGTTTTTGCTCAACATGAGCTAAAATTGTCACCACTGAAACAGTCACTACTGAAACATTAGGTAAAGTTTTAGTAGTGTTATGATTGTTCTGGTAGTGACAAAATGTAATACTCAATCAATTCCTTTAATAAAATAAACATAATTCAATTATACAGTCACTCAAAGTAAATAGATTTTAGGCTGAAGTCCAAGTCAGTTATAAGTCTGAAAAACAGCATATTTAATTCTAGGGATAAAGAGGCTGGAAAATGGTCTTTTATGCAAATGAAGCACATAATGTCATAAGTGGAGTTCAGTGAAATAAACCAATCCAAGAAAGATGCAGAATATGGGCCCCTTAATGTTACTCATTGTTATTCATGTAGCCGTGACATAAGCAGGTTTAGCTACCACATACAGAATTCTTATCAGGGTTAATCCTCATACTGTGGTCTCGCATGTTGAACAGCTGCAGTATTTTAGAGCTGAAATCACAGTATTCACATGGGTGTACAGTATATGTGGGTACAGGGATGCGTGCATGTGCATGTCCTCTCCAAACAAGAGGACAAATGAAGAAAGACAGCTGGGACATTTCACTGCACTGAGTGTCAGGGACTCCTAAATAATTCCGTGTCATCTCCACAGCGAGGGAGACGATTGCAGGTGTCTTACAGTAAAACGAGCCAAGGAGAAGGTGCCATTTTGTGTTTCGGATGATTCCTGCTTGTCAGGAACGGTCAGAGGCTGATGGGTGATTAATGCGTGACAGACAACAAACTGACACCAACTATCTAGCTTCATGAGGTTTGACACTTCGCTCTGGTTTGACCCAGACTGGCATCAGCTGGAACAGCCTGGCTTCAGTAGGCATACCAATAGTGCACACCATTTATTATTGTTAAATGCTGATAAGTAAGTAATTTTTTTTTATATAGCACATTCAAAACCAAAGTGCTTTACAATTAATGGACAACATTTGTGCCACCATCAGTTTTCCACTTGCAGTCTTATTTACACATTTACACTAGCACACCCAGTCCTCAAACAGCACAACACATTCAACTGTCCCTCCCTACCTGATGGCAATAGTCAAAAATCAAGATTTGCCTCTAGCCCTTTGAGATTCAAGTACAACTCACCTTGAACCACCATCCTTTAAGACGCATAGAAGACGGGCATCAAGACCAGGGGTGTCAAACTCAACCAGTAAAAGGGCCATATTAAATATTATTATTAATCTCAACAAAACAAAACAAAAAAGGCCAGCTTTGTTTTTATTTTGTTTTTACCTAATATTTTGCCAAGACCCAAATGGGCCATTATTTTTTCAAAATATGCAAAAACTGCAACAGCAAAATAGGCACTGAATACTTGAACGATTCAAAAATAATTTTAAATAAAAACTAATTATTTTATATACAACAATAAGCTACATTAGCTACGGATAACTGTTAAACCTCTTTAGAGGGGAGAGGGTCAGAGTGCACATCATGTTGCGGTGCATGCTGGGGACTGTAGTGCAGCTCATGGTGAAACGAGCTAATATTAATGGAAAATTAAAATAATTTTGCGGGCCGAACAGGAGTGTGCCACGGGCTTGACTTGGCTCGCGGGCCATGTGTTTGACACATGGGATCAAGACTCTTTTCTGACCGACACCCAGGTGTTAGAACGAACTTCCACTGGCTATCCGAACAGCAGAGTCTTGGTCTTCAAATGCAGACTTGTTTTAAGCTTGGATTTAAAAAGGGTTACCAAGGATTCCTGTCTAATGTCAGCTGGTACGTTGCTCCAAAGCCATGGCCTTTTAGTTTAAGCTGAGACAGTAGGACAGCCAGCAGATACTGAGAACATGTAATAACTTGACAAAATTTATGTTCTTTTTCTACCTTAATTAGCACGTATTACTCATCTTAAAAGCTACTTAGCACAGTTGTGTGGAACCACTTGACACAACATTGTTAAGTATATCTGACCTTTCATTTTTACATAATACATACAAATAATTAGTCAAGCTAATTAGAATTTACTCAAATAACTTAAGTGCACTTTACTTGAATCTGTCAAATTACTCTTAAGTGTCTTAAAAGCTACTTAGCACAGCTGTGTGGAACCATTTGACATAATATTTTTAAATAAATCCAGCACTTCAGTTTTTTGGAATGCATATAGACAGAGCATGTCCATAACATATGTAGGTGAAAGGTCACACACACACACACACACACACACACACACACACACACACACACACACACACACACACACAGACACACATTATCTAAGCTGCTTATCCTTCTGGGTCATGCTGGAGCCTATCCCAGCGGTCATCAGGCGGATGGCAGGAAACACCCTGGTCAAGTCGCCAGTCCATAATGCCATGTAATGCTTTAAAAACAAAGGAATATGTTAGATTTTGTACCAACCTGAGATGCTAAAATTGGAATAAAAAGATCTCTTTTCTTTGTACCAGTTAGTAATCGGGCTGCAGCATTTTGGACTAGTTGTAAATAAGCAAGAGACATTTCAAGATACTCCAAGATACAGAGCATTACAGTAATATGGATGTAACAAAGGCAGGAATGACTTTTTCCTTACCAGGTGGGATAAGGAATGATTTAGGTCTGGAGACTGTCTGCATCAATTTGTTTATCAAATTTTAACTCTGAGTCAAAAATTTGTGTTTTTAACAGAAGATAATAAGCCTTCAGCAACCTGGTCCCCAAGTTTCTCCTCAAAAAACTTTTGCAACTGGAGCGACCATATAATCACCTGTTCGGATAGAACTTCGTCCTTTGAAAATGACATTTCTCAGCAGGGTGTCTTTACCTGTATTACTTTTGCCCATGAAAGATTGAGGAGAAACAGAAGGATTCGACAGCGCGGCTCTCAGATGTCTAATATGGAGCGCGCTCTCGGAATATAACCACCAAGGAGAGCGAAAAGGAATCAAAAAGCGAGCCACCGCTGAAATGCGAAGGCAGGGATTCAGCGGGGTTAAGAATAGACCTGCTTTTTATCGCAGCCTGACACACCTTCGCATATTTACATTTAAACCTGCAGAAACACTCCTCTGTCCTCCTGCACACAAACAAGAACAAGAAGACGGCGAATTCTACAACATCAAGGGTGGATGAACTCTTCACTGGTAATAAAGACTAAAATAGCAGTGAACTTCAAAATGGCATGTCAGTCAAATCCACATGGCTTATCAGGTCAGCTGAAGCTATGAACTTCTTCAGTGAGGTCCAAAAGTCTGAGAGCACTGCTTCTATTTTGAGTGCCTTTCTAATTTCCTAGAATGTTTTTCTTTGATTATGATATTATCAGCATAACAATGGGAATGAAAAGTATAATCTTTGAAATTTTAACATAAAGTTAAAAATTTCTTGGTATTTGGTGGTGTGTCCTTCTTTTGGTTTAATAACAGCGTGCACTCGAGCTGCATGGACTCCACAAGTTTGTGTAAAAGTCTCTGACCAGTAGATCAAATACACCTGAAAGTCATCTGAACAGGAGCTTCACTGGAAGATTACACTAAAAAGAAGCAGACTTTTTGTACCTCAAATTTGCTTCAATTTGAGTAGTGATCTACAAATAGTGCAGAATTGGAAGACCTCTTCTTCATTTTAATTGTCATAACTTTTCATAACTTTAATTTCCAAGAAAACCTGAAAAAAATTCCCAGATTTTTAATGTGCTGTACTTTTGGACCCCACTGTACATACAATTATCCAGACACTTATTTCTAATTAGTGAACTCAGCTACTTTAAGGTGCACTTATTACTGAATTACTGACACAGGTGTTCAATTGTGTGCACAGCTTATATGAGCAGCTACACATGAGCCGAAGGTCACCATGCCTAAGGCCAACCGGTTAGATGGGTATAAAGTACCCCAGCATTGGGCTGTGGAGCAGTAAAGCTGTGTTCTCTGGAGTGATGGAGCTCTATCCAATACCTTTGGGATGAGTTGAAGTTGAGTTGAAGATAAAATTAGTATAATTTATATAAGATTTGTTTTTAAAACTAAAAGAAGGGGGCTTTTAACACTACATTGTGCCTCTTTACATATTAACGTCACGCACACAGGCTCAAAAAGAGGGTTAAGTCTCAAATGATCTAAAAATCAACATTATACTGGTGAAGATATGACTATAGCAGATTCTCTTTCAATCATCAGCTTCATCCACTCGGGGAAGGGGTCTGACACACGACCCACATTACAAAATGTTCGTGCAGTTGCATATTTACACCGGAGAGGTATCCAAATCCCCAAAACTTACACAACATAGCTCTAAAAGAACCAAATATAGTGTCAAACTGATATATGCACTTACAGATAAACTACTAGTTTGCTTATGTGAATGTGAGCCTTCTTCTATGGCATTGCCAATCCCTCACTACTCTATATTATTTAGTTTTGTTGTGTAATATAGCTCAGTGGAAGGTAATATGTGGGCCACTGATATGAGAAAGTACAGTACATTGTATCTTTTAAGTCACTGAACTTGTTCTCCTCTTAGTCTCACATTCACTCCTCAAAAAAATACCCAACTTCCATTAGAGTGACATCCATTATTGATGGATTCCTTTTGCCTTTAGAATGCTGATTTGCCTGGCCTCTGTCTTAGCTGATCACAGAAGCACAATTCTGTCTGCTCTTCAAAGGGATCCAAAAAGCTGATGTGTCTCCATATCTCTTGAGCCTTGTTCACATCGATGAGATGAGGGAAATTCTCAGGCGTCCTGGACTCAGCAACTCTTTCCAAGAAAAAGGGATCACATAGAGTCCAGTGCGACATGAGAGGATATACATAAGTACGTGCTGGAAGTTTAGGCTGTGTGAAAAATGAAAGTTCATTAGTTGTTTCTCCTGATTTTCTCTAGAATGGAGTGGTGCCATATTCTCTAGAGCGACATTTTTCAATGATGTATCTTAAAGGTGGGAGGAACACAAAGAACTGATGAGGCTGAAGGATGCAATGCTGTGTTGTAGAATATTACATAACATGACAAATAACATACACTGTATGGTCAAAGATATGTGGACAACTAAACATCACACCTATATGAGCTTGTTGTACATCCCATTCCAAAACTATGGGCATTACTATGGAGGTTCCCACTATTTGCAGCTATAACAGCTTTCACCCTTTGGGAAACCTATCCACAAGATTTTGGAGTGTGTCTGTGGGAATTTGTGCCCATTCAGTCAAAAGAGCATTTGTGAGGTCAGGAACTGATGATGGATGAGAAGGCCTGGCTCGCAATCAACCTTCCAGTTCATTCTGTTCAAGTGCTCAGTGGGGTTGAGGTCAGGGCTTTGTGCAGGCCACTAGAGTTTCTCCACACCAAACTTGTCAAACCAGGTCTTTATGGAGCTCACTTCGTGCACAGCATTTCGTTTGTATGCTGCAGCACAGCACTTCGAGCTGCAGCACAGCACTTCGAAGTGCACAGCACTTCGTTTGTATGCTGCAGCATTAACATTACCCTGCACTGGAACTAAGGGGCCCAAACCCTGAAAACAGCCCTAAACCATTATCCCTCCTCCACCAAACTGTACTGTTGACACTATCCATTCCGGTAGGCAGCGTTCTCCTGTCGTCTGCCAAACCCAGATAGGTCCATCAGATTGCCACATTGCGAAGCATGATTCATCACTTCAGGGAATACGTTACCACGGCTCCAGAGTGCAGTGGCCGTGTGCTTTCCACCACTCCAGCCACCGCTTGGCATTGCACATAGTGATCTTAGGCTTGTGTGAAGCTGCTCAGCCATGGAAACCTATTTCATGCAGCTCTGGAGTGAGTGATGTAACAAAGAATAGGCCATTTTTACATGTTGTGTGGTTCAGCTGTTGTCCCACTCTGTGAGTATGCATGGCCTCCTGCTTTGTGGCTGAGCTGTTGTTGCTTCTAGACACTTCCATTTCACAATAATAGCACTTACAATTGTCCAGGGCAGATCTAGCAGGGCAGATATTTGACTTGTGTCAGAGGTGGCATCCTATGACAGTGCTACATTTAATGTCACTGAGCTCTTCAGTATGATGCATTCTTCTGCCAGTGTTTGTCTGTGGATATTATGTTTTCTGAATATTCTGTGTATAAGAAACAAGAGCACTGATTGATCTGTGAGGCTATGCAAAAGACAATGCACAAAATACATCAGAGATCCTCTGAAAAATGAGAGTTATGCTTGATGGGGTTTATTTTACTTCAAATTTAAATCTTCAGTTTGATCATGGCCACTGCTGCCAAGGAACTACTCCAGAGCATTTTTGTCAAGTGGTTCTATTTAATCTAAGAGCGTCCATTTACCATCATTCACTTAATATCACTCTGCTAAATGTGCAGTAACATAATTTGGCTGGCTAGCAGGCACTGTTAGTCCTACAGATAAGCTCATTTTAGCTGGATCTCAGAGGATAGCCATGGAAAACGTTGCATGTTAGGTCAAAACATAGGATTTAATCGAATGTAGGAATTTTCCACAGCTTATGACCTCCATGCTTGTGTGCATGGAGTGGAGGCCAAACTCACAAATCTGAATGCAGCTGGTCTATGTATTCTGCCTTAGGCTAACGCAGCTGTTACATTTCATGTGAGTCATGTGACCTTCTAGGACAAGAGTCTTGAACTTCGGTCCTTGAGGGGTCAGCATACAGCACAGTTTGGCCATTCTCTATCTAGTCGATATATATAATATTTCTCACTTGACTCATTTTGAGTTGTAAATTTATTATAAGATTATTGAACTTATTTCTAGACGTGTTTACTTGTTTTAGGTAGTTTCACTAAGTAAAATTATCTAAGCAGATAATTTTGCTGCTTGCTGCTTGAAACAAGCCAATTTATCTAGTGTGATCATTTGACTTACTGAAATCACTTAAAACAAGTTTCAATTGACAAGATACCATTGTTGCAGTGTGTCTATAGTTCAAGTCTTTAAAATTAAAAATTCGTATGTCTAAAGACTTTATTTATACCACATTTAGGCTATCATAACATGATCAAATGTTTATGTCAGTTTCCAGGTGTTAACCCAGTATTGTTTACTAAATGAGACAAATTTTACTTCTTTTTTTTCATTTAATACAGTTCACTGTGCCCATTTGAAAGACAACCGTGAAGAGTATAAAGGAAATACCACCTTAATTCGGTCTTTGTATGTGTTTCATTACTCTGTGAAGAACAGCTAATTTTCTGGGTGTTGATATTCTATGCTAATTACAACAATTGCTCTCGTTGGCTGCCTCTGCGGAGGGGTGGGTTAAGTTGCCACCCTTGTGCAGTGGTAGAGAGCTCAACTATGGCTGACGCAGAGAACAGTATGGAGAGACCACACATTTATAAGCTTATTTGCACTAAAAAACCAGATTCAGTCACTAAACCACAAGCATGTGCCAGCCATGCATGTCAGTATACAGCACTGTTTAATGCAGAAACCTTTACTTTGCTCTGAAATTAACTGGCTTACAAGGTAACATTTGTTTGTTTTTAACCCTCAAGATAATGCTAACATCCGCTAGCATGTTAATAGGAGTTTGCCTGTTAGGTTAGCATTAAGCTAACATATGTTTTATAGCAGGCCTTTGGATTAAATGCAAACATTCGAAGCTTGTAACAGACATGTAAGTAACATATACTTCACTTTGAATGTTATAGTTTGAATGTTGCTTCCATCAGTAAAGATTTAAGCTTTTAAGTTTTGAGTTTGAAGCCTGACTCTGAATTTTACTGGAGCCTGTTAGCTTAGCAATATGCTCAACCAGATATGTTACAAAGGAGGAGAGAGTTCACTGGTTGGTAAATGTTACAACAGTGTATGGTTTAGGGTTAAAAGGCCTCTCCCTATTCAAAGAGATAGAAGTCTGGTCTGGTATAACCAGAAAATAACTACCTGGGGGCATTACCATCAAGTGGACAGACATTCCTATAAGATTAAATTGGAGGATATACGCCAAAACAGCAGAGTGAATTCACATTTCACAATTTACATGGTGATGAGTAACGTACGTGTAAACTGGCAAAGGAAATGCAGTTTTGTTCAGTCTTTGTTCTAAAATTTTCACTCACAACATCAGGCAGGTGGCAAATTACTGGTAAATTATCACAGTCAGATTGCATAGCACTCTATTTTCCAGGACTTTAGGCAATATCAAGACTTTTTTTTTTGCACAGATATGATATTTTATATATTGCTGTTCATTTGAGCAATCTGAAAGTGCCTCGATGCACAAACTCTGTGATGGAAGGGCTGTCTTGGCTGATTGGGAGTGATCATTATTCATTAGACATCCGGCCTTAAAGACTTATGCCAGTGTGTAGGCAGCGGGCATGTCAAAAGTGCACAAACGGAATGACTTAAGCAGACTCCACGCTTCCCCCCGAAGTCAGGACTAGGCCATTAGGATGGTTCTGATTTGCATCATCAGCCACACAATTGGACCGGCTCCCACTTCCAAGCAATCAGCTCAACTAAATTTTCCTGTAAGCATCGATTGGTCAGATTTGGCCAAGACTTCAGGCCTTAGAGGATACTGGATGGGTGTGGTGTAATAAAAAATAAAATAATACAATAAAATAACTTATTTTGAGCATAATATAGTCCTAGTGTGCACACTGTGGGGTAGAGTTTGTAGTGTTTTATTTATATATAGTTTAAATGTTCAGATTTCTGTGTCATTTGTTGTTGCAACAGATATACACTGTTGATGGTAGCTTAGCAGCATCCGTATCAGCAAGTCCCTAAAGACTTAAGGGCTGCAGCCAACAGGTGGCCCCGCAGACGTGATTGCGAATGGAGTAAAACAGCTTTTGGATGTGGCTCTGCCCACCTCATTTGCATTTTCAATGTAGTTTTATTCTATTATTGTTTTATGTTTATTTTTATGTAATGTTTAGTTTAATGCTTGCTAATTTCACCCCCTAGCTACGTTACCCTGATCATATAATGCTACTAAGCTGTATAGTGCGATGTGCGCCAGCTGCTAAACAGAACTCCTATAAAGAGTTTTATACAATATGTAAACACTGTTAAAGTGTTAACATTAATAAACAGAATGATTTGCTTTTGTAATGCCATGTAAACAAGTGCATTAACATATATCCACCTATTCAGCCTACAGTAGTTTAGCTCCGCCCCCTCACACTGAAGTTATAAGGAGTGTTTCAAACAGGGCTGTGTTGAAATGAAGCTAATCAGAACAGAGGTAATTTACATACATCAGTCTTAAATGCACAGTAACAAAAACAGACTGTTTATTTCAAAGGAAGAAGGAGAGGTTGGAAAATGGTCATGTACAAATGAATTACATCATGGTTTTTGCTGTTTTTGGCACACAAACCTACATGAATGTCATAAGTCGACCTCAAAGAAAAAAATAAAATACAAGAATGTAGGACTGTACTGATTGACCTAAACTTTATTTCACAGCTCCTGTCAAAAAGCTTAATGAATGTGTGCTGGCTATCACATGCAGACTAGTGAATTAGCTTTGGTTCGGTTGAAACCTCAATTTTGATTAATGTTGCCGACGATGCTCAATAAATCATTTTTCATGTTGGATAGCTACAGCCAACACAGCCTGACCTTGGCATGTTCTGTGGTAAAGCTTGTTCAGCTTCGCCCTTCCAGCAAGGTCAGTGAAATCTTACTGTCCTTTGCACCTGACAAGTCAACAGCTGTGAATGTCTCACAGACTCAAAGAGTGAATATACAACTCAGTGCTGGTTCTTGTTTAAGTTCCAGCCTCAACAAAAGATTTATTTTGTGGCCAATAATTAAGTTACTGGGTGTCAAATAGACATTAAGTTATTAAGTTTTAAGTAGTACACACTGCAGTTTGCGAATAACATGATGTTAATCTCAACCTATAGTGGGAAAAGAAAAACTACATCTTGATATATGAATCACACTTGACATTGGATATTAAGGACACTCACTGAGCACTTTATTAAGTACACCTACTTTGTATCTACACACATTGCCCATTTGACCAGCTCCACTGACCATATAGGAGCATTTCGCTGTTCTACAATTACAGACTGTAGTCCATCTGTTTCTCTGCATACTCTGTTAGCCCTCACTCAGTTCTTCAATGGTCAGGGCCCCCACAGGACCACAACACAGCAGGTTTTATTTGGGTGGTGGATCATTCTCAGCACTGCAGTGACACTGACGTGGTGGTGGTGTGTTACAGTGTGTTGTGCTGGTATGAGTAGATCAGACACAGCAATGTCTCTGGAGTTTTTCAACACTGTGTCAACTCACTTTCCACTCTAATAGACACTACTGACTTGGTGGTCCACCTTGAAGATGTCAGAGACGATAGCTCATCTGTTGCTGCACAGTTTATGCTGGTCATCCTCTAGTCCTTCATCTGTGGTCACATTATGCTGCCCACAGGGAGCTGCTGGCTGGATATTTTTGGTTGGTGGACTATTCTCAGTCCAGCAGTGACACTGAGCTGTTTGAAAACTCCACACTAACACGCATTCATTTGAAGCTGGTTTATGCTGGTCCATTGCTTGTTTAGCTGGTCACCCAGCTTGGCCACGCTGGTTGAGGAGCACATCAGCATCCCAAACACAACATGCTGGTTTTATTGTTGGCTGTGATGTTTTTTTTTTTTTCCTAGTAGGGATATATTTGCTAAAAGAGAAAGCTAAAACCAGCTTTTGTTGATGGCTGGTTTTAGACTGTCTAAACTGGTCTTTGATGGGCATTTACTAGATACCTGCTGGTCTAAGATGGTCAAGGTGGTTGACTAGCTGGACTAGGTGAAAACATGCCGTATGCTGGTCAACTAGTTAAGCTAGTCATGGTGCTTGACATGCTTGATCAAGCTAGTCATTCTGATCAAGTTTGGTCAAGCTGGTCATGACAGTACACTAAAAAAAATATGCACAATTTAGTGGTCGAGATGTAAACAGAGTCATTCAGACTGGTTTGGTGTGAAATGGCTCATTGTAGAGACTCATTGTAGATTTCTTTACAGTGGTGGTCATAGAAACCAGGGGTCTCCAAGTCTACAACACAATATAGCCATTTCATTTATTATTCAAAACCACTAGAGAACCTACATGTGTCTTCTGACTTTTCATATGGAATTTTGATGATGGTAAAAAAAAAAAAAGGTCAATCTGAAAAATATGTTTTCTTTGGTGACAATTTTGCCGTAGAACACTATTCATGTATCCCTCCATCATGAATGGATAAAAAGTATTCATAACCATTTCACGTATCTGTAAGGGGGCTTTTAGAGGTGGACATCTGGTTCCTATCATCACCACTGTGAACAATTCTGACTCAGTAAGTTTCTCTAGAATGAAGCATTTCACACCAAACCACTCTGAATGATTTTGTTGACATGTTAACCATTTAATTATGCAGAAATTTTTAAGAATTGTTAGAGTCCCCCTTTAAGTTGCATTTTTATTTTTTATATTTTTTGCCTTTTTAATATATTTTTCTGTTTTAAAACATTAGGTTAGATTATGAAAAGGAACAGAAACTAGAAAAGACTGAACATACTACACACAAATCTATATTTCCCCCATTTTAATAGATGAGAGAAGCACATTTGGGTACTTTGGGTATCTTTGAGAATTTAATAGTATAGAGTAAGAATACTAGGATTTATACCTATTAGGAGCCTAAATCCTTTGGCTAGTCAGGCAAAAAATTATGTTGTGACTGCTGATCAAAAATGAAAGAAATAGGAGCTTATGAGTGTCCTTTCAGTCTGCCTCCATCAAAGTGGACAAATGACCCTACATCAGTGGCCGGAAGTGTCTTATTTATGATTCAATTCCCTGTGGTTTTATTCTCACTGCATTATTTGCAGCATTTAGACACACTTTAACTTTGGATTATTATGACAATAATAACGGCATAAAAAATCACTTTGGGAAACAGGCAGGTAAAGCTGTTCTACTTGGTACCTGTGGTTCAAAATTCCTTGGCTTTTCATTGTGTTCTATGTAACTTACTGCCCTTTCAAAGCAGCATCAACATTCACTACTTTGACCTTTAACGTCATAACTGTTGACTTCAACATTACTAACTCAGCTGTGATGAAGTGCTTAGCCGGGTCCCACAGTTTACCATTTTCATCTTCTCTGCTGACGGCCTGAAGCCACAGATGTCTCATTTGGCTGTACTTCGCTTTTTGGGGAAGTGAAGAAATTTGTAAACTGTTTTGTTTATTGTTAGAGGACAGAACAGCTTTTAAGCATTGTGCAACTAGCTTTTCTAATTTGGCGCCGGCACTCTGGCCGGGTTTGTTTTTACCTAAAAGGGAAGTGACGTATAACTGTTCTCACCTCTTAGGTCACAGTCAACAGTGCTTTATCGCCTATAAGCTACGTAAGTTGCGTCCCAGAGCAGCGTCAGGTCTAGCGAACTTGCGTAGGTGGGTTTGGTGGATGTCAGTTCCTTCACGTCACTTAGTTTCCGGAGAGGTTTTCAACCCAAATTCTAAGTAACATAACATAAAATGACGAAATAAATGAAATACATGAATAACGCTTAGAAAGCAACCGTACTAACTACAGCGATGCCAGTCTGTTGGTGAAAGCTACGCAATGTGCGCCACAGAGAGCAGCCTGTCACTAAGTTGCGTAACTGGTTTGCCCCTTAGTTCATGTTTTGCTCGGCGTTAGGGGTCTTCAAACCACATTGAGAGCACTCATTCTAAAAGCTATGCTGCAAAAAAGAGTAATACAAGTCCAGCAACAGTGCTAAACCGTCTCTACGCATTTGTCGTCCCCCTTGCTCAGTAAAGCGAGGCGGGGCGTAGCGCTGTTGCGTAACTCTGTTGGTGAATGCCTTTTCCCGCCTTCTCTCGATGGTGCTGTTTTGCGCGCAGTGAGGTTTTTCGTACCGAGCGGAGAGGAGCTGCACACGGCACTCGAGTGAGGTAACTCTATAAAAAACCCGCGATTTGTTCTCACACACTCCCACAACGGAGACCCGGGCGGCTAAACGACACGAAGCCGAGTCCGTGTGCCTTAAAACGTTTCGTTTTTGACGAATAAACTCGATTTAGACGGCGCAGAAGGACGAAGCTTTTGTTACGTTGTCACTGAAGGCGACGGGGCTGAAGTTGGCTTCCTATTCGCCAGCTTCTTGTTCGCATTTTACCGTTCCACCTTAAATGGTGCAGCAGTTATATGACACATATGCCGCCAGGACGTAACTGCTGCAGTATTTAAGGTGGACCTGGAAAGTTCCTTAGCTGGGCTAGGCTAGGCTAGGCCAGGCTAACCTAGTGTTTGGGTTTATTGCTTCGCTAACCATGCTTACCTCTGCTTTTGGCCGGGTTACACAGTGATTAAAGGTTTCTGAACACTTAATTTTGGAGTTGTGAGGACAAATATAAGCGCGTTATTTGGTACACACGCACATTTTTTCGCTGTTGTGTTTTCTACGTTAACTCGAGGAACAATGAGTCCGGTAACATGTAGCGTGGTCAGATAAGATAAGGAAAAATAAAGTAAAATAGGCATCGTCAGTTGACAGTTTTAACATTATGTCTTTGTTGACGTTTTGAATGGCGCTTATGAATTGGCTGCTCGAAGTGATCGTTAATAGAAGACATAAAACGCTCTGCTGTGATTAGCTATGACGTTACTTATCTCAGTGTTGGATGCCGTAGTTATGAACCACGTGCAGAGAGACTGTAAAGAAGGGCTGTAAGAAACAGAACATATGTTAGCTAAATCTTCCAGCCCATACGAACATATCTTCAAGGTTAGGCCTATATTTTAAGAGATATGTACTTGTATGTCAGTATTAAATAATGGACATATGTACATATGTGGATTATGCATATATGTCTGTTAGGTGGTTGAACACATACGCATAATACATGGATTATACATCACAGGACAGTTATGATTGTCACAGTTATCTGTTTGCTTCTAAATATTAAATTATTTAAATGTGTTGGAGAACCATATTTTTATGATATTATGAATATTTTAATGATTTTTACTTCATAGCTTACAGTATGTATGTTTAATCCTGTGTGTGGAAGAAACAAGAGCCTTTGTTGTAATATATAATTTGTATGTGTGTGTATGTGTATATATATATATATATATATATATATGTGTGTGTGTATGTATGTATGTATGTATAATACACACACACACGCTTGTGTATTTATCTATATATGCACATACACACGTGTTGGTATATGGCCGAATCATATGTGTCATATTTAGAAATGTCCTGTTTCAGATAAGTTGGCATGTATGTCACATATGCTAATATGATCTATCAGATTTCTATATGGGAGAGCTGGACGATATGGCAAAAAATGGAATATGATAATTCATTAAGTTTTCGCTGTACGCAATATGTCACAGTATTTCTTTTTTGACATCTGATAAGTTGGAACAGATGGAGCAATGCCACTTTAAAAAAAATACTGTTTTTTTATTAAACAAAAATACAGTTATTTGTTTTTAAAGGGAATTTCTTGTATGTATTTAAAGGGAAGCTCCACTGATTTTTCAAAAAATTTACACAATTAAATGTTTAGGATGTAAACAAAGTCAAAAGTTCCTAGAGACACCTTTTTTCAGATTTCTATTTTACCATCATCAACAATACATATAAAACTTCAGGAGACACGTGTAGGTTTACTAGTGGTTTTGCATAGTAAATAAAATGGCTATATTTGTGTTGTAGACATGGTGACCCATGGTGAAATTCCCCTTTTTTTTGTTGCTAGTCTGTTAGTCATAATGTTTTGGTGTCAAGCTGCCTAACTTCCGTCTTCATTTCCCTAAAATGGTAATGTTATTGACAGACATCGCTCCAAACTTTGTACTTCGAGATGTTTTGTTTTTAACGAAGATGTATCCTCCCTCAGTCCTGAGGCTGGACACTGAAATGAACAGTCTTTTGTTATGAAACATGTTCTTTGCTGAGCACTAAATAACCATGCGTCTATATATATATATATATATATATATATATATATATATATATATATTGTTCATTTACTGGGAAACATTTAATACTCAGTGTCCAGTATACTGGGCATTTGGAGTTGGACGCATGAAACGTGAGAATGTTTGAAAAATAAACCTATTTATTATCACCAACAAACCAAGACACAAATCAAGCACACAGGTGCATGAAAAGATTTTTGAACTTGGAACTAGCTGGACTTCTGCATAAACAGCTCCTAA
Organism: Colossoma macropomum; assembly: GCF_904425465.1. Taxonomy (NCBI): domain Eukaryota; kingdom Metazoa; phylum Chordata; class Actinopteri; order Characiformes; family Serrasalmidae; genus Colossoma; species Colossoma macropomum. The sequence continues at coordinate 1,233,867 of NW_023495280.1, read as the reverse complement.
AATATTAAGTAATGTTTGTAATAATTTTTATATTATAATAACAAAAAGTTTTTTAACACAAACAATGTATACTATTTTAAAGTACTATATGTTAAGTGAACAAATGGTTTAACCAAAGCAAGGTCATTAATGAGAAATGTCAGAAAACGTTGCATAAGCTATGTTACCTGTTACATAGATTTATATCTAATATTACACATATTAGATGCGTTTTATACACTATTCCAGTTTCATAGACAGAAACAACGTTACCTAAACATAGGGACTGTTCAGTTATTTGTTTGAGTGTGTAATTCAGATGATAGTGAATATGTTCATCTTTCAAAATTAGCCTAATTCCAATGTTCAGTATACTGGACAGTAAAACACATTGAAATCACTAAAAAACAATGTTATTCCCAAATTCATACAACATCATCGACTGTCACTCCTAAATAAACAAAGGACTCTACTTTCAACAAAATAAACAAAAATCCTGAATGATTTTGTAACGAGTGAGTCTATTATATGAAGTCCAAATGTCCAGATTACTGGACACTAAAAAAATCTCCAACTTTATGTATGTAGAAGTAAATATCTACTATTTCCTTTTTTTTGCCTTTCATAAGAGGTACCTTCTATAAGGACGTACGTTTCTGAAATAAATACAGAATAGAAACAGTGTTTCATTTGGTCTTGGAGGTGGTGAGTGTCTGTCTCGCTAGCTGCCAAGTTTGTTTATAATAAGATAAAAAAAAAGAAAGCATTCTATTAAATAATCAACAAATAGAAAGACTGAGCTCAGTAAACGTGAGTGTATATACATACCTGCTTCTGTATAGCTAGAATACCTGAATAAAATTTTTTTCAGCATACTGGACGTTTAGAAAAAGGAGGTTAAGCCTGTGCCTGTGTTTTAATGAGCCAGCAGTGCTGTTTTAAGCATGTTTGTGAGAATTCTACTGTCTTTCCCATCTGGATCCTTTGAAATGTCTGTTTTCTGCACTAAATTAACATAAATGTTTTTACAGTAATGTGAAATTAATGCTGGGTTCGACGTTGATCAGTGTAGACAGCTGTAAAAGACACTGAAGCGTTCATAACAAGCAGGGGCAAAAATATATCCCCATACTTTCAAGATATTTTCATGATACACAATATGCATTATGAAAATTATGGTTTTCTGAGATTTAATAAGTTGGAACAGACAAAATAGAAACATACAGAAAGAGCAGAATAGTTATAGAATATAATAGGATAGTGCCACATTTAAAATACTATATTAATTGTAGTTATAAACCTACAACTACGATTACAGCGCATTTTACAAACTGCGCTGCTCTACATCCAATCAAACAGGCCTAATTATGCTCACTTTGTAATGAAACTATCTAAGTGTAGTTAGTCCGTGTTCTTTAAGTACTGATGATATCCACAATATGCTCAGAAAAGGTTTTGTCACATAATTTATCATGATAACGATAAAATATTGTCATATTGTCCACCCCTGATTTCACGCTCTAATGAGTGGAAATGTTAATCTGGTTGCTGAGGTTGTTACCTGACCTAAACTGTTCTTTATGTTGGAAAGCAAGTTAAGAATTGAAAGAGAGGAGCTTATAAATAATGTAGTTTAGGGCTACAGTAATTTAAAACAATGTTTCTGTCACTTAAATGCCTGAACATCCTGGAACGTGGAGTGGTCAGCTTGTTGTGAAAGTGCAGCACGTTTAACATTTTGTTCATGACCTTGGACATGGCTTGAATTTGGGATGAGCTTCTGTTAAAGAAAACCGAAAGAAGATCTAACTTATTGTTAGTATATAACATATTATTATTAGTAGCACAGTGTAATCAGGTATGTAGGAATTATAAAGTGGAGTTACTTTAACATGAAAAAATATTGAATTCTTTTTGGAATTACTTTGGGCACCCTGGTCAAATTCCATGTTTTGATTTTCTAACTAAAAATAAGTGAACACATCCTGTACAGAAAACATAGGTCTGCACATTTTAATGCACAATTACTGTTATTTGTTGAATTTAACCAGTTTGGTGGGGGGGCATAAAATGGGGCCTGTGCAAAAGTTATGGCACATTTTGTTGTATGTTTTAGTTTTCTCCAGTATTTTAAACTCCACAAATAAACAGAAATTGTGCACTTGAAACATATCATATTTAAGTTAGTTCTCTGTAAGAGCAGGGGTGCTCAGTTCTGGTCCTGGAGATCTAACACCCGGCAGAGTTTAGATTCAAACCATTATCTAACATACCTCCATATAGCGAAGGCCCTCAGGACCATCTGAATATTTAGAGCCAGGTGTGTTATGTCTGAACTCTCCAGGACCAGGATTGGGCTTTACTTACTATCACTCAGCAAATCCACAAAACATGGAGTTTAAAGCATGCAGCTGTACGAGGAACATCTAAGGTAAAAGATTTAGCTGTCATTTAAAGTTTTATTCAAATGCATGTTTTAATTGTTCAATAAAATATATAAAATGGGAGAAGTCTGGTGTGGACATAATTGGTACACGATATACCATTGAAGCCCACAGGTGTTCCAGATAAGCCTGTGTCATGATTTATTAATGAAACATCCTTTTTTTCTTAATTGCTTTCAAATATTTTAACAGAAAGCCAAAAAAAACTGTTTTCTTGCCTGCCTGGAGGCTTGGACAGACAATTCTACAAAAAAGTATAAAGAGTTTAATAAATAGTCCTGAATTTCTCTGTGATCTGTCAGAGCATGTTTTGGTGCACCTTCACACCAAGTGGTGTAAAGCGGTGTAAAGAGGATAGAAAAGATCAGCTGGGCCCCCACGAGATTATATTATAGCCTCTTGTTTGCCTCTTTTAATTTCTGGGTTAGGCTTGTGTTTCTGCTTTATAGACTAAGCTACCTGAAGAAAAGTAGGGCTGTTCGATTATGGCAAAAATCATAGTCAAGATTATTTTGGTCAATTTTTTTGGTCAACACGATTGCTCATTCATTTTGGAAACATTATACGTTTATTGGACTTTTTTTTTTTTTTAAAGCTTTTAACAGGTTGAATCTCAGATGATTAAACAAATTGGTCATGTTGCCTTGTGGTGCAGACAGTACTGTGTAACATCTTACACAGTGTTTGCTGTTGTTTCTCGTCTGACACCTTGAAACCGAAATCTTTCCAAACAGCTGAGTTGGTGTTATCTTTGTTGTTGACCAAAGGCTCTTTTTCCATCATGTGGGCTTGAGCTTACTTACATATTGCCCCCCTGCTAGTTTTAATGCTGTTCTCTGTCGCACGTGATTCTGTGATTGTGTTAAGCTGGGGAAAAAAAACACATCTACATGTAGAATCTTGCATGTCCCACCCATTTACAGAAGCTTTAAAATGTATATCTAATTAAAGAAAATAAGCGCTTTAATAAAATATATGAACAAACATCATTTAAATTTTACTAATTGAACTTTTAATGAACCATCTCAGTTTTTAACACAAGCCATCTGTCATGTTTGTAAACATTTATTTGAGGAGACGAGGCCCGTTTAGTTACAGTTACTAGATGCAGGGACTTTATTTCTCCACTTTTTCTGTTTGCTCTTGATTTCTCTGACCTTTCCCACTGCGCAGAAATTTTATTAATAGCACATTATTCTAAGTTATTGAGATGCAAACACTGAATACTAATTGGCTGGCATTGTTTAATATGTGCATTTGTCTCAGCACCTGAACATTTTCACTAAAGAACACTGCCTTCTTTTTTCACAGTTTTTTTTAAAAAGCTTTTTAAAGTGCATTTCCATTATTTTGTACATCTCTGTGCATGAACGTGGTCTGCACATCAGCTGAATTCTGCATTAATGCACCAAATGATTAAAAAATGTTGTTAATTTAACAATATTTGCTGTGATGCTTGGTGACATTGGTGTATTTTATCATATTCTTTCCTTGTTTTGGAAAAGCAGTAAGCCCCTGAAGGCCATCTGTTAGTGATTTTATTTATGCTTCATGTTATGCCTAATATAAGGATGCTTTATTTCGTACCTTGCATGTTTAAGCATAAACCCTCGTTCTCCACAGTTACAGGTACATTTCAAACGCTGTGAGCCAAAAATTTAGCCACGGCAACAATATTCAGCTCAGATCTGTATGCACAGTGGCCCTTATTCATCAAAATTGCATAAAAGAGAGCGCAGATTCAACCACCTTTAATCATGACCGACCTTTTTTGTGTCTGGTTCATGAAACATCAGTACGATGTGGAAACAAGCCGAGATTTGAGCACAAATGACCAATCAGCTTCAGTGTGTGAAGTCAAGCGCCAGCCTACCAGCAACTCATATACATATCATTTACATTTTATGCCCTAATTCATGCAGATGTTTTCAGCGGCTTGTGAGCCAGTGGCTGTTCTTGTAGTTGGAGTATGAGGTGGAGCGATGAGTGTACTGCTACCCCTAATGACAATGAAAATTCTAACCACTGAAAAGAATAAAATGGGAAATAAATGAAACATCTTAGTTTTTTAAGACGGTAGAATAATGTGATTGTGTAGTGTAAAATAACATTTAAATACTATAATTTTATCTGTGATACTAGCTGTGTTTTGTATTATTTATTTTGTGGGCAGAGTCAGTAGTATAAAACAAAGGCACAGTGTAATATGTATGTGAAAACGTATGCGAAATATGAAATAGAAATTTTTGTATTGACAGTTGTCGATAGTATATATTTAATTGTAGCAATACTGGTTCTTTTTTCTATGTTCCAACTGATGAGATGTCTGAAAAATAAATATTATATCATGTTGTGAATCATGAAAATTTCTTGAAGTATCGCAGTATTATATTTTTGCCATATCGCCCACGTCTAGTTTAGACCTATGATGCACATTTAGGGGGAAAGCTCTGTTAGTGCGCTGTATAAATGTTACTATTCATTAGTCTGTCCATGTTTCAACTGAGTCTGCACAGTTCGATGTGCTACAGTGTAGGACCACAACTGCGTGGCACCAAGAGTCCCTCATTGTTACACAAGATAAAGGCAAATGCAAGGTGGCATTGTAAAATGTCACATGCCCTGCAGAACTGGAAAATGAGAGCATTCAAGTTGAGTGCGAGATCCATAAGACTGTTCACATGGTCTGTTAAAGGAATGTTACTGTACGGGCCCTCCCTGCAGTATTCTGTCGGATTATGCAACGACGTTACAGCTGATGAGCTTTTGTGAAGCACATTTAGCTTTTATAGTGCACTGTTTTTACAGAGCTCTTAGTGTTAATGGCTGATTCACTCTGAATTACCTAAATAGAATGGTGAAAACCCTTAAACTGGGAATGGTTGTTGACCAGATGCTGTGCAGGTATTTACTGACAAGTATTTACTTTATAATTAGCTGTTGTTTTAAAAAAGAATGTAGGTTATCTCTAACTGGGAATAATCCAGCATGTGTTCATGAAGAGTTACAAAAAGCAGTGTTAATTGGGTTTAGTGAGTCTTTTATGAGAAGGATTAACATGTAATTATGCTGTTATGTAACAAATTACAGGACATACACGTATGTACATGTTCACATGTTAATGCTCAAACTCTAGATACAGTAAAACATACCGTGATTCCTGATTACTTCAGGTAGCAAATAAGAGCGTAATTATAGAGTTATAGGCTGATTATTCTACACAAATTGCCTTTCAGGTTTAAAGTGAATTTCAAAACATTTCATGCCATACATTCATTCACTCATATTGTGAAATGGGCAGTATACTGCTGTTAAATTGCTGGGAAAATTTAAATCTGATGTTGTAGTCCGTATTAGAGACCAGTTTTTGGATCCTTGTGAGATGCTTTCCCTGTAAAAGTGCCCAGGAAGTCACCGTACAGCTGGTTTGTGGCAGTTACTAAAATTGTGTGGCATATGTGCAGTTTCCCATCCCAGGATATGATGCATTTATTTCATTCTTAAGAATTCTGAGTGTATTGAATATGCTACATGTAATTTCCTAGAAATTTTGTGTCATACTTGGATGAATCCCTAAGAGATGTTTCTTCACGTTATTACAGCATTTTCTCAGCGTAGCCTTTGCATGATCTGACCTCATTTCCTCGTCTGGGTTACATTTTCAGGATTACTTCAGGCTCAAGCAACATTCACTTCCTTTATCTGCAACCACAACGTCACATGAATGTGAATTCAGCGTTAAGTTGCAGACAGCCTTACTGTAAAAAGAGATGCTACTTTTTAACCTAAAAAAATAAGTTATTTTTGAGGTTATTGAACTTGCAATATTAATTTAAGTAAAGTGTGGTTTAACTTTGCTAACTTATTTATTTTAAAATCTGTGAGCTTCAAATTTTACATTTTTAACATTTTTATAGTGTTGGTTAATACTGGTTCAGTTTCACAAACCTACCTTTTTGGGCCATGTGATATGGTGGGTTAGCTAGATGACTGTGGAAAATAGCTGTTAAACTGTTAAAACAAGAAGACGCAGTGTCACTGATGCCAAACACCACTTGTGTTTTATATTGTTTTTCTTCAGCCTAGCTAAAGTATCAACCCCCTGATTGAGTAAACAGTAAACAGTTGTACTGCAATGAAAGCAGCATTGCATATAGTCAGCGTATAGTCGTGTTATGGTGTGTTTCAGGTCTTTTTCTTATTCTCCCATTCATGAGAATCTGCTGGTGTGGGTTCACTCTGGTTTCTCTGCAGTTAAACTGTTAGAGCGCTAATAATACCCCCCTACAATGGAGAATGGTTAGACTGCTAAACGTGATGTTTCTAAATGTTACTCAACGTTATTTCAGCAGTTTCTATACAAGCAATGCAAAGTGTTATCAAATCTGATTAAAAATAAATAAATAAATAAATAAATAATAAACAGGAAAACAAAAAACTAAAAACTGATTTTATAAGGCCCAGCATATTCAATTGCAAGTCCTGGATGTAACTCTTCCTCAAATAACTTGGAACAATCTTTCATCAGTTCATAACTTGCCCTTACCCTAGACCTCCACAGATGTTCACAGTGCAGAGATATCTTCAGGCTTTTTTGTGCAGTATGTGGTCTCCCCAGTAGCTGATTAACTTAAATCCTAAACCTCCACCCACCCTTCTGCACACACCCTACAACTCGCATAAGCACATAACCCACTAACCCCTCCCTTCTGGAGCCAAAAATGCATTAAATGACCAGACGTGAGGGCTTAGAGACTTAAAGCTTCATGCTGCTCTAGAAAAGGTGCACCAAAGCCTTTTGGCCGTTCCCTCCCTCATCCCGCCTTCTACTGTCCACACAGGTCTTCGGATTAAGAGGTATGCTCCATGCAAGGTGTTGAGAGGTTTTGAAGGCTTCGTCCTCCTGACTAACTGTGGTATCTGCAGGGCCCTCTTGTGAGTCTCCCCTGGCATTTGGCCACGGCTGACCCTCATTCGCGAGGGGAACCTGCAGATGCCACGTTTATGTGAGCGGGCTCAGCCTGTGGAGAGTTCATAAACAGTCAATCCCAGCTGTGTGGAGATCAGCAGTTCTTGACTGATAACCTTAGGAACAGCGACACTTGAAGGTGAGAGGCAAGTTTGGATGTGAGTTGAGGTAATGCTGCTGTTTCAGTTGACACTTTGTTTTGGTGATCCACTTGTATCTTATGCTTAACTAACATTCAGCTGAATATGTATTAAATCAACTTACAAACAAGCTTAATCCTAGCACTGCTGATAATGAAGTTTCACAAGATTTTGTTGATGCCATAGAAACAGACGTAGAGGGCCGTCAAAAAAGTGTGACCTTGTTAAGCAATGATAGTTAAGAACTGGCACTGTTGTTATGTTGGAGCTGGAGGTTATGTCTGAGTTCATCACATGCTAGTGCTGTTTATGCTGTCAGTATCTTGGGTCTTGACCAACTTCACTGTTTTTTTGCCATCTGTACCTGAAATGAGGCTGAAGCTAATGGTTTTATCTTTATATATTTTTTAACATATTGGTGTCTATGATACAGTCACTGTGTTTACTAACGGCACACCTGCTGAGAATTTCTGTACTTCAAGCAGTGTTTCAAGAGGTTAAACTCATAAGAAGTTGAACTCAGTGACATGCCATTGCTGGACATCTCTCTGGGCAGTGTCTGTTTAGTTAGTAGGTGTGTCTGTTTATGTTAAAGGTAGGCGTGTTTGCATGTTTGTTTTTGGATTGAGGGATCAAGGCTATCTGAGTTCTGGTTCTCAGCACCCCAGGGAATAGCCACTTTTCGTTATATATATATAGGGTCATTATCTATCATTGCAGGGTTGCTCTATTTGGGAAAGATTTTGATTGATTTTTCAGATTTTTCAGTGTAGTCAGTGTAAACTACAATCAATGACTAATACATTTTTTTTTTCTCTTTATTTATGGACAGTACTGCAGTGTATAGCTTTCAGATTATTCAGACATGGCTAGAGTACCTTGGTCAGTGGAGGACCTTGTGTTCCAGCTATGCTTTACTGGATTTCCCAAAATGCCTCTTTCATTGCAGAACACGTGCTCTTCCTGCTATCATCTGGTGTGCTGTATCTCCATGTGTTGGGAAACATCTGCTCATCTCTTATGACCCTGAGGGCTTTCCCATCCTATGTGATACATAATTTTGAGAGCTATATCATTTTGGCTTTTTGGCATTGCATTTTTTTAGACTGCAGTCGGTGTGATTGGGCTTTATGTAGGGCTGCAACTTTTTTTTTTACTGTCTTCTTCCTCTTCTTCTTCTTCAGATTTTTCTTCACATTCTTCAAACCCTCTTCCATTGTTGCCGTCATCATTAAAACTTGTGTATGTGTGACAAGTCATGTCTTCTTCTATGGTGCAACAAAACAGTTGAAGCTTTTATTGCCCCCAACACTTGTTGTAGTGTATTACAGTCTTTTAGAATTACATCATGCATCAAAGACTTGAGTTGATCGACAGCAGTGTTGGTAATCGATGATAGATTACGCATCTGTCACAGTGGTCATCAAGATGAACAGTTTAAATGTCAGAAAACAAGCCAGCTGCGTCTTTAAGATGCATAAAAGGAAGCTGGGCGACCAGCGTCGTTTCTGTGTGGAGTTTGCATGTTCTCCCCGTGTCTGTGTGGGTTTCCTCCAGGTACTCCGGTTTCCTCCCACAGTCCAAAAACATGCAGTCAGGCCAATTGGACGTGCTAAATTGCCCCTAGGTGTGAGTGTGATTGTGTATGTTTGTCTGTCTGCCCTGCGATGGACTGGCAACCTGTCCAGGGTGTATCCTGCCTTCTGCCCAATGACAGCTGGGATAGGCTCCAGCACCCCACCGTGACCCAGAAGGATAAGCGGTTCAGATGATGGATGGATGGATGGATTTCTGCATAATTCAGTGTTTGAAATGTAAACAGAGTCATCCTGAGTGGTTTTGTGTGAAATGGTTTGTTAATCATTTACAAATATAGCCATTTTATTTACTAAAACCACCAGTGAGCGTACGTGTAATGTTGATGGTAAAATAGTGAAAAATCTGAAAAAATAACTAGTTTGACTGTTTTGCCTTACAACACCCTGCTTATATGCCTCTACCATGAATGACTTTTAAAATGTAGGTTTTACGTTTATCTCAGACCTTTCATGAAACAATGCAAATACAAACATGTCTGCAGTTGTTTAATGTAATAACTTTCTGTGACAACATTTAAATTATGCAGAAATTTTGAAAAATCAATGGAATTGCCCCTTACTTGTCTGACATTATGGTTGAAACTAATTTCATATACCCCATCTTAATACCAGTAGTAAGCTACAATAACAGTAGCCTATAGGATAACATGGTAAGTTTTAGCCATAGTAAAAAGTAATTTATAGGCTGTAAAACTGCAGTTTTACCAAACCATACCAAAGTTAGCATAGCAAGTTAGTAGGAGTTTAACAATACAGTTCCGTTTTTGGTACTGGGCTCACGATTTGAAATCTTTGCAATATTTTAAACAAAATGCTGCGAAAAACAAAAATGCTGTATCCATGTTTTTGTATACCTAATTGGTGTTGGTTATTGCTGGTTGTTGGTTCGCTCAAACAATGCATATTAATCAGATGCCATAATTAATAGAAAATCCATTCTACACAGTGCACATTGTCACATTTTTCATGTCACGTCATGAGCATGTTTTATTTCTCCTGTTTAAGCAGAACTTACCACAGGCGTTACCACAGAAATTACGTGTTTTGCTGTTCTCAAGAAGGCCTGTTGGTTAGGTCATGTGTTGAGAAATGGTTGATCATCAGCTGGTTTCATTTGGCAGTCTGAGGTTTCTAAACTATGGAAGGCAGTGTGAAGCAGCACGTTGGTCCAGGAGAATCATGAGTCATTATTACAGTGTTTAGTTGCATCACATATAGAGTGCAATCAAGAGAAGAGTTTCCTACCACAATATATATCCATCCAGCAAGAAGGTTTTTGCAGCTGATGTATAACATGCTTGTTAGTTGTAATATAACGTTGTTGGTCTGCTGTGTGTAAAGCTCACTCTTATTGAAGTATTTTATGATTAAGGTGAAGATTTGGAATGAAACCCTTCAAAAATATCTGAACATCTTCATAAATCATCAGTATTGAGTTTAGAAAAGTCTAATCTGATTTTTTGCATAGATATTTTAACAGCTAATGGAATGTCTTCTGCCACTTGCTGTTGTTTGACTTCGCCAAGACGTTGGATCCATATCTGATGTTAGATCACCAATTCAGATTTCACTGTCAGCCCTTTCAGACCTTTTGCCACAGTTTACTTAAATTAAAGGGGAACTACTTCGTTTTCCAAATTTCTGCATAATTAAATGGTTAATGTTTGAACAGTCATTTAGATTGGTTTGGTTTGAAATGCTCTGTTCTAGAGAAACTTACCGGGTCATAACTGTTCACAATGGTAGTGACAGGAACCAGATGTCCACCTCTAAAAGCTCCCTCACAGAAAATTATTACATGAAATGGTTATGAATGCTCTGGCTGATGTCTGAGACTATTTTACAGTAGTTTTGAAAAGGTCTTTTATGGTTAAGAGGTATGTGCAAAGAGTTGAAGGCAAGAAAACCTAGATTTTCCACTATTTTGCCATCATCAAAATTCCATATAAAATTCAGAAGACACATGTAGGTTCACTGGTGGTTTTGGATAGTAAATAAAATGGCTATATTTGTGTTGTAGATATGGTGACTCCTGGTTCCTATAACCACCGCTGTAAAGAAATCTGAGTCCCTACAATGAAACGTTTCACACTAAAGTATGATTATAACTGAAATGATTACTAAAATGAAAACTAGCAGTAAAAAAATGTCAACTGTAATATAAATAAAAATGACCGAAACATGAACACTACATCAACACTATAATGTTTACTGCAAAACTGACTAAAATGAGGCAGAATCACGTATTCTTGTTTGTTTCAGTGCATGAATGAGAGTTTAGAAGTGGATCTTACCCCGTTCTTAGCCTTTTTTAAGGAAAGCTGGAGCTGAGCCGAGCTCAGATCTCAGTCTGCTGTTTTAATTTTATTCTACTCTTATCAAATATTTACTATCACAGCATTCATCATAGTATTTAAAACTGAAACTGTGTAAAAACTAAACTAAAACTATTACTTTTCAGAAAATTAAAACATAACTAAACCTACCAGTGCACTCTTAAAATTAAAATCAAAAACCAAAATGGAAAACTAGATAAAAATAAAAACTAATGAAAATAAAAATTTGAGAAATCAATGGAATTTAAGTAAGTGTAGAATTCTGACATTCATTAGAAGCTTACAGTGTGTGCGCAGTATTTAAAGAGTCAAATAGTTAAAGGTACGAATCATGGGGTAATCTAAGTTGCTGGCTCACACTTGACAAAGACAGGAAGGATGGGGAGACCGTGTGAGAGTCATATGAGCTGGCTTAGGGGCGCACGCATCTCCTTTCTCTTTTTGTCTTTCACTCCCCCTCCCTCCTTCCCTCCTCCAGTCTGATGATGTGCGCTCCAAGAGGGGTTCACCCCCCCGCGTGTTTCCTGCATGAACACATCGAAGGAATGCACTGTCCATATTCCTGTGCCCAGTTTCCGCTCTGTTTAACTCCTCCACTGTACTTGTGCCTCACTGGGTTGCTAAGCAGTTTGATTACCAGTAGAGCAGCTGATCTTCCTTTATACTATAGATTATTAGTAGGTGTGCATCAGTAGCATTTTTTCAGACAGAGTGTGAGTACATGTTTTTAGTACTCACCAATACTAAGTCTGATACCATGCTGAATTACCTACTTAGAATTAAGTAGTTGTTAGTATAGATGAGTGTAATGTACCTTTACAGTTAAATCATTCAGCTGATTTTAAATGAAGGGCATTAGCTACCTTTGCTGGAAGAGTTACCTTGGATCGAGTAGCAGGAATTACATCCAAGTCTGATGCATCTGAGGCTAATCCGAGAAGCTCACTTGTGGAGTTTTACCTCTGAAGTTTTTTGTTTGGCTGGTTGAGCTGTAGTGGAATGTCCAACAAAGCCAGCCATACACTGTTTGTTTTTAAAAAAACTTTGGTGACTCATGTTTGAATAGACCATAGTGTCTGGAAAAAGCCTATGATTTATATGCTCACACTGTACAAAAACGCTCAGTCCATTCTACGTGAAACGCAGCCTCTACAGACAGCTCTGTCTACGGACAATTTCATATCATTCAAAATAACATGCTGTGCTCCGAGCACTGAGCACACATGTTGAGTGAGCTATAGCAGCTTGGCTAACCACATTGAAATGTACATGATTGGACAAGACGATCTCTCTACTGCCTATTTTACATGGACAGTTTAAAGCATTAATGTTTATTTCTCACAGTTCTACTTGGCTTACACGGACTTTGGTAGTAAAAACTTTTTTGCCTCTGTTTTGCTAGCTAACGGGTCTCCACATGTATTGGAGCATTTGTATAAAAACAGAATAAAATCAGACAGTGTATTAGTGTATTCCTGGCAGGAATCTGCCAAGGTGGAATGTTTTAAGTGACCAGCGACTTTGTGTCTGACCTCCATGGAGTCAGAAACACTTCTTTTTGTGAGCAGACTGCCAGTTTGAGTCATTTGTCCATTAGCACAGCAGCGTACACTGGGATCACGTCACATTATTATCAGATGTTGGCATTGGTGAATTTTTATAAGTCTAAATAAATGAGCTGATACCAGTATTAGTATTAATGCATCTTTAGTTTTAACGGTACACATTTGTAGTGGATTGATGTTTTTTTTCCCAACCCCCACCCTAGGGCACACATCTTGACCTTTGTTACTTTTTGAAAACCACTGGAAAGTGGTTTGACTATAAAAAGAGGTTTCAGAAGTCTTTTGACCCTAGATCTGACTATCAGGTTACCATAAATGAGCCTCGTTTTGGGGAATTCACCGCAACTCATCGTGACCGTAGTCTTGGGCTAATGTTAAGAGTTACATAATGTAAGAGGTGAACGAGTTGCTGTAGTGTTAGAGGTGAACAAGTTTCCCATGTTGAGTTGAGATTGTACAGGTTGTAGTTATGGAAGCTTTAGAGTGCGCCTGACCGCCTTATAAGCCTGAGGGTCTTCTAAACACGGCCTTCCTTTGTATATGCATGTTTGCAAGGCTGGTGACATGAGCACACCCTGTACACACAAAACTCCTCTTTATTCATTGTCAAGTTGAAGAAGCAGATATGGGGAGTCTTTGACCCCATGTGCCTCTTGTCACTGTAATCGTCCAAACGATCAGCAACAGAGCACACAGAAGTTTCTGTCTGGAAAACAGTGGGTTGTGCATTCGTCCCATGTACCTCAGGAGCATGGCAGGAGAAGAGCCATAACACGTCATGTAGCTGGCTATGATTCACTTATCAGCTGTCTTCCATGTTAAATATGAGCATATAGAATGGAAAAGCTGCCCATAACATCTTCACAGCTTTTTGAGACGTCTCGGTCAGCTGTTTGCATTTCATTATCAGCTGCCACTTAGACAGATTCCGAACCATCCCATGATATTTCTTGCAGCACATGACTCTTGTACTTCTCTTAAATCTCCTTTTCTTTAGAAATTAAATAAATAAATGAATGAAAGACAGAGTTTTCTAAAATGTCATGCCGGCAAACAAAGAACTCATTGAGCGGTCAACACAAGCGTTATTTGTGAGGTTTGCCAATCTCTTAAAAATAGTGTACGGTGTTGCCCTATTCTATCTCCTCCAGGGTGCAGAGGTCACTCCAGTTGCATGTTTATAAACACTGTCAGTGTGCATGCAGAGGGAGAGGCTTGTAATTACGTTTGAAACCGAAACCCCAGATCGTCGGCCCGCTTTGTCTGCGTTTTTAGCCCGATTTAACACGCCACTCGGGGAAGCGTGCACTCTGGCTGGTGTAAGTACTCCGCATGGGGACACCAAGGCAGGAGTAGCGAAGTAGGTCCTTTCAGTAATGCCTTTTTTACAAGCTGATCCCTAGAAACGATTTTGTTTTTGCAGCATGCTGTTTCTTGGCAAGCCGTGCTGGTGAATGTTCAAAGGTTTATTTGCTCTTCGCTGCTGGAACTTTCAATAAAGAATCACTTTAGCTGCAGATTGGAGCTCAGAAATGGACCACTGTATTGTGCCGCTGAGTTTTAATTATTGAACATCTACTGTCTCCATTTCCATGTAGAAAAGGTCTGAAGAAAGATTGTCTTGGTTGATTGTCTGTTTAATTACTGTTTCACAGGGAAGTTCAGATTGAACAAATAGATCAGGTGACCTTTCACACTCTGCTTCTAAATGAGTCTTGAAGCGCCAAAAGTTACTGCACCAAAAATTGATAAATCACATGCCTCCTTTGTTGATTTTCCTGGAAAAGCTAGAACTTTTGTGGTTCTCAGTCCAAAGAAATCTTCATATTGTGCTTCCATAGTGCACATTTCTCTGTGGGATTAAGAGGCTTTCTGACGCAGAAGTTCTTTGTCTTTCTCTTTCTTTTCATTACAGTCTTTTGTAAACAACACTTTCTCAGTTGCGAGATCCTCTTTCTGTCACAAGGTTCTCCCACAGTAAAAGATTAGGACTGTTTCTCGTCTTCAGTCTCGAGCTGCTTCTTTCACTTAAGGCTCTTTAACCTGAAGCTGTTTCTGATACCAGTTGGAGAGGGTGTTCGTTACCAGTACCAGTTACCAGTTAAAACCATCTCTGACTTGTTTTTCCCCTCAAGTTGGTCTCTTATGACACAGTTTGGGAGCCTGAATTTACTTTGGCAGTGAACGTGTTGGTCACAACTGGATCTGAACATGGTGTGCAAGAAGAACATGTAGAAATCCAGAGGTGCTGATATACTATATTCTTAGTGATGCTCTCGCTTTGGGTGCCTCGAATTTAGATGCCCTGTGCGTGCACAGTTTGTGTCATATTTTTAATTTTGCTGTCAAATTAGGCATGTAACAATTCGCAGAATTCAGAATTTGGCTCAATATGGAACAGTCGTGTCTTGATTCGATGCATTATTCAATGCAATAATAAGTGGCTGAAAATGTGCCTTACCTTAAAATGTTTCCATTTTTATTAGAGAATTCAGCATTAAAAAAGTACTGTATTCGAAACAAAAATTGTGCTTTAGCTTTAGTTATCTAATGCTCCAGCTACAAGCTAATATGTTAGCCCCAAGCAAGCATATTAACCACAAGCTAACATGCTAGTTGTGATATGCTGCAATACAGTCCGATATGATGTGATACATTATTTTGTAACACCCCTAGTCTAAGTGCAAGAAGGCAGTAGTTTTCCCCAAGAAGAATTCATTCATGTGGTTTATGTGCAGGAAAGACAGAACCCTAAGGTTATGAAATATGTGCAGCTAGCAGCAATCAGGTGTGGCCTGTTTTGATGCTGTTTTAAAATTATACGAAGCAGAAATAATATGTGGGTTAACTGTACATCTTTAAAAGTCATTCTACTATTACCTATTTATTATATTTGTTTATCTGATTGCTTTCTATTGTTTGACTGTTTGCTTCAATCCTCCGCCATGATGAAAACAGCATTGTCGCCACAACCCAGCCAATTCGTGCTGCATCAAAAATTTAGATGACTTCATCATCCACCTTCTTCAGAGAGGGAGTTTATAGGGTGCCTACTGGTTGGAAACCTTGTTAACCCATAAAATTCTATGCTTGTAATTTAGACCTCTTATTCAGTAACTGTTGCACTCTTAGCAAAAAGGGTTCTATGGAGTACTGAAAAAGGGTTTGTCGACTCATAACAATAGTGAAACCCTTTTTGGAGCTATAGAACCAATTTTAAACGCAAACTCATATTATGATAATAACAAAAATACGATTTATCGTGCGACCCTACTTGAATGCATTTGTTCACGCATTCAGATGGTTCCTTAAGTGCTCATGGTCATTGTCATTTATTAAACCATGTGCGCCACAGTTAAGTCAGAAACTTTGGCGTGTCTGCTGAACAAGCCCACCTGGCCCCTTTGGTTTCTTGTGCCAGCTTGGCTGCGAAATTCACAATGCAAACCCACACAAACGGCATAAATAATTTTGCTGTTCTTAAATAGCTCACGCAACGCTAAGTCACAAGGCTCCCCAAGCTCAGAGCTTCTGCCTCAAATTTTACAGGATATGTTTGAGGTCTTTAGTAATGAAGCTCTTTCTCACACTTGCCTCTTTGTTAGGCTAAGCAGAGCGGCAGCTTTCCATCATCAACAAACTTCTGATCTTTCGTTTAGAAGCTGAGTGCAGCGAGCTGTGGAGTAAATGTGTCCACGCCTCTGGGCTTTGTCCAGCTGCTCTGGCATTAGCATGGCTCGTCTCTTTGGCTATTCCGGCTGCCACTCCTGCAGCGAGCCCATCAGGCCCCCTGGAAAACGCGTGGAGATCACTTGACTGGAATTATGTGGCTGCTTCTGATACTTTTTTTTTTTAATCAAAGCATATTTGTCATTTCTTTTCCTGCTGCTGTATTTTGACTGCTCAGGATAGAAGCTCATTTGTTCAGAATTTGCGGTAATCTCTTTTATGAGAAACGTTTTTAAATGTTACCTATTAGAACCCTGGGAGCATTTGAATGTTCTCACTAAAATTTCAAAATAACTGCAAAGGTTTTATTATCTTGAAAGAGCTACACTATTTGTAGCACTGCTTGTATGATCTCCGTAGAAAAGCATTGCCAATTGAATGGGAGGCTCAGAAGCAGCTGTCATGATCATGTCCAGTGCCAGTCGACAGCTAGAGGAGTATAAAATTCCTCAGCATTGGGTTGTGGAAAAGTGGACATACAGGGTCAGTTTCCGAGGGCTAGGCTTGATCCCTGACCGGAAAACCAACCTCTAGTGTATTTGCTAATGTTATAAAATACTCATTTTCAAGTCTGTTTCTGTTGTGGTGAGCACATATTAAAATCTTTTAGACCAAACGTGATATAAACTCCTAAACTACTTTGTTCTGTGGGCCTTGGTCCGCTTCCAAGTGAACTTGCTTTGGTTCGCTGCTGGTGGGAACACATTTTCACAGTGGTTTGCACCAAGTGAGGGAATCCAACACTAGAGCATGCTTTCCTCTTTTTTTTTAGAAGCAAGTCTGCTGTACTGGACACGTAATCTGCTCGTTTTAACATCTGACTCTTGCTGGATGCTCATCATTCCTGCAGCTTGAGCTAATAATGGCAGACGAGCAATTAAATAATAGTGAAGCAGCGTGTTTGATTTTAGTACATGCATCAGGAAACGTATTGCGTCAGCGACCTGAACAGTTATGTTAAAATTGACAAACCAATCATAAAGAAAAATACATCAACTTTACTTTGATTGTGACATACATAGATGTTAAGCATCTCTTATTTTATTGGAAAGAGCTTTTTTTTTCTTCCCCTGCAAAATTTCTGACCAATTAACAAACACTCACATGTGCAATTTGGTGCACTTGAACAGTTGCAGAATGAAACCATCCAACCCAAAAGACAGAAACCCAAATGAATTAATCTCAAGGTAGTCCTGTCACAAATACTTGTGTGATGCTGTTTTACAAAGAAAGCATGCTAAAGTTCACTCTGTCATTTTTTTTTGTATTTGCAGGGGTGTCAAAGTGGGGAGATGATGAGAGTTCACGCACACACTAAGTTTTGCTTTCTCTGCGTCCTCACCCTCTTGTATCATCAATGCTCTCATTGCCATGATGGTGGTCACCAGCACCATCATCACGATAATGGCCATGAGCACCACGATCATGACCCCGATCATGACCATGATCATGTCCACAGCGACCTGCAGATATCAAAAGCACCGTACATCAGCCTGTCAGATCACCCGGCGCCCAGCAGCCAAAGCGAGGCGGCGGAGCACGAACAGAAATACTACATCCAGCAATTGTTCCGTCGCTATGGGCAACAGGACCGGCTGGATTTCCGTGGATTTCAGAGCCTGTTGCTGAGCCTGGGCCTGGGTGAGGTGCGGGTGGTGGGATTAGAGCATGATGATTTAGGCCACGACCATGTGGCCCACCTGGACCTCCTGGAAGTTCAGGAAGGCCTCCACTCTCATTCGGCTAGCCACCCGCATCCCCATCCACACCCAAAATCGCACTCCTACCACAACCACCACCATCACTCCCATGGGGAGGCCAGTGGAGGCCAGCCCACAGCCCATGGGCCCTGCAGCCCCAGTTTCACTGCTGGAGCCAGACCTACTATAGATAGTGGGCCTCTAGGACGGCATAGTCATGATCTGGACAAAGACAGTGGCCATGATGACCACGATCACGATCATGACCATCATGAACATGCACATGAAACTGAACAGCACAGTACACAGACTCAGAGCATTGACCATGACCATGCACACGTCAATCATGAACACTGGCGTGACCATGATCATGAACGGGATGATGACCAACCTCAACACATTGACCACACGTCTCTCCATGACCATGATCATGATCATGACTATGACCATGACCAAGATCAAGACCATCATGGCCATGATGACACACAAGAAAACAATGACCTGGGTCAGGACCACAGCCCTGGAACATCTCCAGACAGCACACACACACATAGCCAAGAAGTGAGTAAGACACAGACCCATCACCATCATGACCATCACCACCACAAACACCCCCACCCTCACAACCACCACCACCACACTCCAGACACGACAGACCAGCTTAGCCTTACACAGCCAACCCAGGCATCCCCACATCTCACAGGGATTTCCTCCAATGCTGAGACGTCCTATTTTCAGCTTCTGTCACCCACACAGCCTCCTACCACAAGGCCCAAAAGGGTCAGGAGACCAACCAAAGGTCGAGGGCAACGCAGTCGCAACAAAAACCCAAACACTTTCGCTCCAACCAGCTCTGGGTTGGATGATGGCAGAAGTGACCATGACCATGACCATGACCATGATCATGATGACCATTTTCAATCCCAAGGTCAGTCACACAAAGAAAAAAGAGAGGTACCAGAAGAAATTACCAATCCAAACATCTCATCACTGACTGGACATTTTGAAGATCTGCCTCACCAACATGAGGAGGTAATTATTAGTACAAGAAATAACTCATGAATTATCCTTACTGTTACTGAGTCATGATTATGATTTTATTTATTTGTTTTGGCCTTTAGTCAAGATCTTCTTAGTTAAATTACCATCTACACTGTGCTCTTAGAAGTTAAGGTAACACTTAACCAACAACTGAAAAATTGTTCAGCCAGTGCTGTCAGTTAAAACAAATGTTAATTTTATTTCATAGTTTGTATTTGATTTTGATTTGGCAGGTTTGTCATTCAAGTTGAGGAATGGTTTTGAACTGTACGCCTGAGGGTGCATTTGGCGCTTGGTTCTGTTAGATATGCCTACTAAAAATGAAGGGCGCAGCTAAAAATAATTGTTTTCGGGATCGCTTTTTGAGAGGACCATGGCACTTCAGTGTACCATATCAAAAGCAAACATCTGCAGGTACTAAGACAAACAGCTAGTTTGTCCACATTCTGTAAGAGAAAGTATGATGCACGGCAGCATGAAGAGATTGTTACACATAGGCATGCAGAATAGAGAAGGACATGGTCTCTTGCCCCAGTCATTCCATTTATGTTCCTTTCAACTTCAATTAGCAACAAGTAATACATACAACTTTAGAAGTAGTAACTTTAGAAGATAGAACTTAGTCGCTCATCATTATGTATTCCATCATTGTACATTTCGTCACCTTATTAGTTTTTGCTCATAAAATCGTAAATACAGTCGTAAATGATACCAGGTTCTTATGAGAGTATATTTAATAGGGTTTCAGTTAGTTTACTTCATATACTTGCTTATGCCTGGCCAATGCAATGAACACGTTTTAATATCTTGGTGCTTTAATACTGAATTAATTTAATGTGTGCGTATAGGTGTTTTACAGTGGCTTTGAACATGGCTCAGCCGCTCAGAATTTAGAACTGGAACTACCCAGTCTTGATTTCAGGCTTGCCAGTTAATGATTAAAACATTATTGGTGAAAAGAATTTGCCAAAATTTGGTTGGACTACTCAGGTATTCACCTGTTCCTGGGTTGTATTTATGCATTTATTTGTGTTTGGTACAGAATGTGTCATATTTGTCAGTACCTGATCTGTGATCATGCTTCTTACCTTTTGTTGGTCATTGACTCATTAGTGTGAAACTGAACATATCTTCTGTTTTTTTTCCTCCTTTTCTCTCAGTGTCTGAACTTGACCCAACTGCTGCGACACTACGGTTTGAGCCCCGACTCGCTCATCTCTCCGGCTCAGTTCACCTACCTGTGTCCCGCCCTGCTCTACCAAATAGACAGTCGTGTCTGCATCCGACATTACCATCAGGTTGATGTTCAGGAAGCGCCTCAACTGTCAGGTACAACAACACGCTGACAGAATTTAGGGCCGAACCATTTGGGCAAAATATCTAATTGCAATTTTTCTGATCAGTATTGCACTTTGCATTTATTTTCCATAAAATAAAGCCCTGTTTTGTGAATATAGACTGCCAGTTGGCTGTGGAACAGCACATGGATTGCTTGTGGTTGGTCTAACTCATCTATAGGTGATTCACAAGCTGATTGCCTCTGACAATACATAATAATAATACATAATACATAATAATATACAATACATAATATTTTTCCTTACACTTGGTTAACAGGAGATCTGTTCAATATCATAATTAGTCGGAATGCACATGCCTCGTGAGCATGGGTTCTATTGCATAGGAGCAGACACAAAACAGAGCAGTTTCGACAGTCGAGTTTTCAGTTTTCAGAGAAAAAAAACGTTGCATGAGTGTATTTTGTTCATGATTCACAAATGAAGGTGCTGCTGGCCGTTCATTGTGTGGATCCTGTTTCTTGGGAATCTCATGGCAAATGTGAATGTGTGCATCCTGGAAAATTAGTTTAAAGGCTGTATGTGTGAATGACACAAAGCCTGAACGTTACCGGGAAATGTCCCAAAAGTGTTGTGGGTTTTATTTGTGTAAGAGGTTAGAATATACAGTGGAGTCCAAAGTCTGAGACCACACTGAAAACCGGTTTCTTTTCACTTACCTGGAAATAAACAAAAGAAAGTTTTAGAATTGTACAAAATGTAAAAGAAAGAAAGGTCATGATGAGTAAAATTAGGTCACTATTCAAATTGAAGCAAATTTGTGACCATTTTAAGGCCTTTGTACAAAAATATCAGATTCTCTTCCAGTGCAGCTTGTTATCAGGCGCCTCTCAGGTGGATTTGATCTACTCATCAGAAGCTTTTGCACAAACTTCAGGAACTTGAGTGCAGGCAGTCATTAAAGCAAAAGGGGGCTTATCAATTACTAAGAAAAGAGATGGAAGAGCACAAGCTGAGAAATGCTGAAACATATTGAAATTTCATGTGTACCATTTATTGCTATTCCAGTGAACATTAAATAAAAAAAAGAAACGTGTCAAAATTTTAATGATTCATATTATATTGATATAATTTGTAATGAAAAAAAATTGCACTACATTAGAAAGAAAGCATTTTCACTTCTTACTGTATCATCAGTACCTCCTGCTTTGCTCTGTTCTCAGGCAGAACATGGTTCTTTGATTTTATCTGAACACTGGGGTTCAGAGAGTTCTAAAACAAGATATAAACTGTGGAAAGGCAGAGGCAGAAGAGAAGATGTGCAGGTTGAGAGTGGAGCTGCACTCAAAGTACATTATAGAGGCCTGCAGTACAGTTGTAACCATTTAGATGCAAAACTGCATCCTCTCAAGAAGGACTGTGGTTCTCATAATAACTTATATTACAGATAACTAGTTATGTGGTTGGATCACACTCAAGAAAGACCTTGCTGGCTTTTTGTGTGGCGCTTGTCTAGTCTTTTTTCCCCACCAAGCCTTTGTGTTCTTGAACTTGAGTCACTTCACTTCAGTTTGACCTTAATTTTGACCCCATCAGATTTTCTTTGTCCCTTGCCTGCTTTAGCCAGCCTTTTACGACCTGTTTTGAATAGGAAATATAGTATTGTATGGTCATCACATAATAGCTTTGTTGACATCTGGGCTTAATGAGCAACATGATCGTGTAAACCATTCAAGCTTCTGGTTGACAGTTCACCAAATGCCATATAAGAACCTTCTCTGTTTACAGTGCTCTTTAAATCATTTGTAGCAGACATGTTACACTGCAAAAATAGTATCTTGTCATGTGTAATTATCTTGAATCTTGATGATTTATCTAATATTTCTCATTATAAATTTGTGGTTAGCTTATTATAAGATTATTTGTTTAAGTGATTTTAGTAGGTCAGGTTATCTCAATGTATTGGCAGATTTTTTTTTTGCCTGTTGTTAGAAATATGCTTATAATTTTACTTACTGAAATCACTTTAAACAAGTAAAAATGTGTAAAACTTAAATTATCTTTAAATTAGTTTTAAATATAGATTTCGCATAATTTCATTTGACAAGATGCTATTTTTTGCAGTGCACTATGTTATGAAACTAAATCTAGCAACTCAAGCAAACCAACCGTATGAGTTTGGATTGTCACAATGCTGAAAGGTTTTTGTGGCTTTCCAGGATCTCAGATGTGTTATCAGGGTTGTAATCAGCTGTAATAAAATTGTGAAATCACTTGACTTTGAACGAGGCAAACAAGCCAGGCAGTAATTCCCAGGGTATCAAACTGCAGCAACACTCTGGCCAGGACTTCAGTAATACTGACTAACATGAAATCATCAACTTGTAATTTATAATATTTTATTTTACATTTAAACTGTGGAAAGAATGCAGTCTTGAATGGCAGTACTTGACAGTCAAAGCAAAATATCCGAATGATCATGGGAACATTTAATTTTGAATAAACGCTGCCTTTGTCTTTGGGTGTCTCTCGCCTGAGGAACAGGATCATGTGCCTCGATCTGCTTCTGCGGTTGCCAGGAGTGGAAAATGCATCAACCCTAAAAGGTCATTACCTCTGAACATGATTAGCTTGCATTTACATTGAAGTGACAGTTACTGAGAGGTAATCTTAAACTCAAAGCAAGATCTCTAGACACAGTCATTAGGGACCATCATCAGGGAGTGGATCCATTTGGCCGCAGAACTTCTGAATAGATAATCCAGACATCGACTAAATATGTAACAACAATCCATTATATCAAGGCCTCTGATTCGTTACTCAGTAACCACATGTACCCAGATTGCCGTGACATCAGAGAACTGTGAAAAGGGAGAGGTACTTTGTTTTAAAGGCGCATTCATTGGGCTCAGGCCTGAGGGTGCTATTTATTAGACCTACGTAATTAGCGATCTGCGTCTGACTATGATTGCTTTAGTCTCCCAGGGACAGAGAACATGCTTCTCAAAAAGACTGTGGAGCAAGTTTTTTTGGTGTAAATTCAGTTTTCTTTCTGCTGTGAATCATAACTTCAGACAAAAAATAGCAAATGCTAATTGCTGTTATCTTAAGCAGCATGGTTATTCCACTCACTTTACTTTGTAGTGTTAAGTTACTGAATAAACCTTTACTGTACGTTCTTAAGCAGGCGGTCGCTATACTGCAAACAAATGTCATCTTTTCAAGTGAAATTATCCCAAATTTACTTCATAATATATCTTATTTCAAAATTTGAAATATTCCAAAAGTTTACTTCACTTACATGGTCAGCAAATAAGTGAACACAGTGCACCATTTTCAAGCCATAAGTCAGTAAGTGTCAAACCATCTGTCTACTCTGACACAAGTTTAGATGATGGTAGCCACGTTTATATGCAGCCTTCTAATCCCTCAATAATAATCCTACTAATAGCTCAATCGGAATAGAATACATCCATCTATACACCTCAGTCGGAATAGACTAGTCCGATTGAAGCCATTCGGAATACAAATTCTGTCAGATTGAACGAGGTGGGTAATCCTGTAAATGATTACCATGTAAACGTCTGTATCTGCTTACATTCCCAATCAGAAAGTTTAGGTACGTTCTGCACATGTGCGTTCGCGTCATAGCGGAAGTTTATAATGTTCAGTGTGGCGGGAGCCAGAAACTGGTCTGAAGAGGAGGCGAAGTTTATGCTTTGAACTTTAAAAGATTGTGGTGTGACGGGCGTCCAGCTTATGTGTCTCAGAATATGCCGTCTTCCTCTCGCCCTTCTTTAATAAGTACAAGTGACGTACGTTTTCGTGAGTCTGTCGTAGTTTTAAAGTAATGAAAAACACAAGCGTGCCAACTGAAAACTCTGGTCTCACTCTGACTGGACTCACGTGATGCTCGTTGTCATGGTAACGTCTACATTAAGTGGTGCTCTATGTATGCATGTAATTTTGAATCAGATTACTTGTTGTGTGCATTTAAACAGAGATTTTCCATCAGATTGTTCAGGAGAGTGCGCACATAAACACCTCAGTCTTAAGATATAATCAGAGTGTATTCAATTGGTTCGGCAAAAATCTTTTCATGTAAACATAGCCAGTGATGACCTTGTGCAAAAAGAAATGGATTCAGATTTGTTGTCTTGCTTCCTGCCCAAAACTTGTGGAACTCATCAGCGTTATCAATGGTGAATCTTAATCCGTAGCCTATCTAAAGATATTTTTTTGTTATTGTGGAATGTTTGTTATTGTCTATATTTTGTAACACAATATTATGGCCTGTTGTCCTTTCAAGCAGGATTTTGAACAGTGCTATTAACCCTGAACTAAATGTGACCTCTTGTCAGGGGTCTGTTTGACTGACTAGGTCACGTGATGTAGCAGGAATAAGCAGTCGCTTAGCAGTGAAGTGTTGGCATGTAGATGTGGAGTTTTTTTACTGCATCAATCCACAAGCCAGATTAAGCCTAACTGCAAAAGAACACTCTGTTGTTCATTGTTGGTCAAGCAGTAAATTACCTTTGGTCATGTGTGCACATTTTGTGCATATTGACTGGTCAAAAGTTGATTGTTTTTCATCAGAATAAAGACATTTTGATTTAAAGGATTTGGCTTGGATGTTTGAAATGCTTCCAATTAGTGACTTTTATGCCTATTTAAGAATTTATATCTGAAACAAAAATGCACAGCCATCAAAAAATGTATCATATTATTTTGTTTAGTTAATTTGACTTGCTCAGATTTGAGCCTATAGAGATTGTAATGCGGTGCATTTTGTTATAGTATTTATTACTTTAAGTAATTCATGCGTGTGAACACAGGGTTTGTTCTGTATTTGAATGAAAGAAGCTACATTCACGGTATTTTAATATAAAATGCATGAGCATCTGGCCTTCAGCCTAGGCTACTACAGATGGTTCTAGGATCTTTAGCATTAAAAACAAAGTTGCAAACCTACAAAATTGTAAAAAATTTATTTTAAAACATCTGAAGCAGCCAAGAGCTCAGCATGTGTGTATCTTCTTCAGGCCTGTTTGAAAAGCATCTCAGGTGGCTCATCATGAAGCTGCTTCTGTGTATGGCATTTCATATTTTTATGTCTTCAGCGCTGTTGACTGATAGTGCATCTCTGAACCATTTAGCTTCCACATTTCAGGGTTTTGTATTCAACTGTTAGCCTTCTGTGGTGGTTCTTGAGTAGTTTGTGTCTCCTTTTGTCCAGTGTGGATCTGGGTCTGGGGCTTTGTGTCCATCACGGTCATTAGCTTGCTGTCTCTGCTGGGTGTGGTGCTGGTGCCCATCCTCAACCAGTCCTGCTTCAAGTTCCTGCTCACCTTCCTGGTGGCGCTGGCCGTGGGGACCCTCAGCGGAGACGCCCTCCTCCACCTGCTGCCTCACGTGAGTACCTGAGTACCAGATTGTCAGACCCAACTGTAGCTCTTTTGTTCAAGAGGCTGGTTTAAGGGGGAATAATTAAACAGTTAAGATGTAAACAAAGTCACTCAGACTGGTTTGGTGTAAATGCTCCGTTCTAGAGAGTCAGAACTGTTCCCAGTGGTGGTCATAGGAACCAGGAGCCGTGTTACAGAAAATAATTAACTCTGAAATCTTACCTGTTCAGTTACCATGACAGCTTCGGTTAGGTGTAAATTTAGGACAAAGGCTATTACAGAACAACAGTTCTTAAGTTCATAATCATAATAAAAACAGTATTACACCCTAACTAGACAAAACTTCTTAAATACTGTTCTAACTTTTCCAGAGGTGTCTTAACTTCTGAAACTGGCTGTTTCTATCGTTTTATGCAGTGACATGCAGCTTAGTTCACTGTAACTGGCAAAATGCTGCTACAGTATTACAGTGATGGTTGTGAATAATGAGACAGAGCTGAACATGTGTCTGTTTCTTAGGAGGAATAGTGTTAGCATGGTTGACTAAAGCGTTCGGGAAACAGAAACTGGAGAGGAGCGATGCTCTCATAAACAGCATAGAGCACGGTCACAATATTCCTAACTTCAAGTTTATTGCGCTTTAGTTTTCTTTGACCTGTTTTACATCAGTGACTATAGCTATCTGGCTAATTAACTTGATTATTTTGATTACATGTTTATGTTTCAGCTGTGCGCATAGTTGGTTGTTTGGTAACAGACATGACAGTTGATTGTCGACTTCGATCGAGTAGATTAAGATTTCCTAACTTGAGATAAGATGCTGTAAGATAAGATTCCTAAATTAAGATCAAAGTTGCTTCTGTAGTACAAATTTGTGAAAAATCCTATCTTGACCTGTCAGATCTTAACGTGGACAAAAATATAGGAATTTTCGGCCCCAGATGTCCACCTCTAAAAGCTCCCTCACAGAAAGTTATTACATGTAATGTTTAAGAATATGCTGCCGGATGTCTGAGAGACTGTTTTGAGGGGATTTTGGCCTCAAATCCATTCATGATGGAAGGATATGTGCAGGGCAGTTGTGAGGCAAAATAGACCCCAAAGAAAATGTGTTGTTTTAGATTTCCAACTATTTTACCATCATCAACATTCCATAGAAAAACCCAGAAGACTGTATAGGTTTACTTGTGTTGGCTGTATTTTCATTGTAGACATCACAATCCGTGTGGACATCACATCAGCCATATATATATATATATATATACATATATATATATATATGTATATGACTTTGTTTACATCTCAACCATTTAATTATGCAAAATTAAATGGTTGAGATGGAATCAGTGAAATTCCCCCTTAATATGAGGTAGAAATGGTGGATTTAGCATTTATATAGACATTACTGTCTATCTGTCATATTAACATTTATTCACTAAGTGTTATTTAATGTTAAATGATTGACGATATAATTATCTATATAATTATCTATGAACAGTAATTACCTGCTTTGAGATTTGATTACCTCTGGAACCTAAGTGTGAGGCACCCGGTTGTTAATTTTATAAGAACTTCATTATCAACATTATGCAACTGCCTCAGTTATTGTAGACTAATTTACAGCTCTGATTTTTTAACAGCTTCCTACAAGTTAGTTGAAAGCTACAAAGTTGTAGCATCATTATAAACTATTTTTATACACAAATCTTCATCAAAATTGGTTCTATATTAATGAAAACAGTAATTTCAAAAATTTTGAAGGACAGTGTGTTATACATTGTACAGTAGAGTTGCTTGATGTCGACAGGTTGTATCATGATTATATGATGTGTGTATTACAGTTGCATGACGTTTAATTTATTAAAACACATTGGTGAACTAATAATGTGACATGCTAGCAGACAAGCCTGCATTACTTCGACCAAAGTTGTTTGTTGGTTCACACCAATGCCTTTGTCAGGGTTCCAGACTAATACTGCCCTGTTGACCCAAGGACAGTAAAAAAATAGTATAGAGGACAATGTTTAAACTGTTTCGGGATGATTCTTTACATAAACTTAACACTGCAAACACAGTCATAAAATCATATGTACTAAATCTTAATAAGCGTTTATAATTGCTGTTCATTAGCTATTTACAATGTTCTTTGCAATGCACGCTGGTACTGAAGAGCAACAACATTCCAGTATTCATATATAACAATTTTAAGAAGTATTTAGCTGAACACAACCTGAATTTACACAAGATTGTGTTTTATTTCAGGAAGTATGGCAATGTATATCATTATCATAATAAATTATGTAACAATACAGTATGCTTTTTTGGATATCATCAGTACCCGTAGAACACTGCCCAACAGTTTCCTTATAAACAGAGCAAAATTAGTCCCGGCTAATTGGATTTAGTTCAACACAGTATGCAAAATATTGAATAAAACTCTTTGTGTTCACAGGTTTTGATAGTATTTTTTAAAATGTGCTGTTTCTTTTTTCTCTGTTTCAACTGTTTAGATGTCTGAAAAAATATATATTGTGACATACAGTGTATTTTGAGTATCGTGGAAATTTCTTGAAGTATCGCAATATTAGATTTTTGCCATATTGCCCACCTCTAATTGTGTCAAGTTCAAGAGAGAAATGTAGCGTAAACAAAACAGCTTGAGATTTTGGACGGTCAGTTTTCACTATGGGATGGCTGACAGTATTTTTTTGGGATGGTTCTTAAAAACGTTTGTCTGGAGCGCTGCTTTGTTTATTCAACACATACAGAAATAGTCTGAGACTTAAAAACATAAATGGTTTCTTTTTCTTTTTTAATGGCCAATGCGCTTCTATCATTGTGCTTGTTTTGTAGCACTCAGAGCCCGTCTTGAGGTACAGTGGATCAAGGCACTGCTCAGATTGACACGTGTCCCACAGTTGGGAATCAGGTTTGAGTAGCAGCTGTCTTATGCGCTGCCACTGGCAACAGATCTCAGAAGATTCAGCTAGAAAGAATGACAGGGCTGGTGTCTCAGTTTCTGTTTTTCTGTGTAGCAGTCCGGCATCTACATCTGTCTGTTTTTATTTTCTAGTCTCAAGGAGGCCATGACCACAGTCACGGAGAACACAAAGGAGAGGAAGATGAGACAGACCTGCTCACTCAGTTTGATGGTGTGTGGAAGGGTCTGACCGCATTGGCAGGAATCTACCTCCTTTTCATCATCGAACACTGCATCAGCATGGTCAAACATTACAAAGACCAAGGGGTGAGAAGCTGTCCAATACAGGAAAGCAAACTGTTGCGTAGGATTAGGTCAGTTTAGGGCATAAAATGTCAAAATGTTGGAAGCAAACTGACCAAGAAGCTGGAGACAATAAATGAAGGTGCTAAGAAGAGAAATAAAAAAGTATGTTTTAGAAGTTGTTAGAACTAGTGCCAGACAGCACGAGTGAAGGATAAAAGAAGCAGTATTTCTTCTTTCTAAAGAGTCTGGCCTTCATTTGCTCCCTGCAGGGTAGCTTCTGTAGGAGGAAAAAGAGAGGTGAGGAGGGGAAGATTGGGAGAAAGTTGTCAGACCACAAGCTGAACAGGCGATCAGATGCTGAGTGGATACATTTGAGACCATTGACTGAAGGTAAGTTCTTCCTTAACCTGCTTTAGAAAACTGTACAACACTGCAAAGCACTAAAATATATACAGGATAGTATAATAAAGTATGACATTTTCCATTTGTACCAACTTCAAGGAATTCCACCAATTTGAGTAAATTCAGTTCAGCTGTTGAGATGTAAACAGAGTCATTCAGAGTGGTTTGATGTGACATGGTTCACTGCAGAGACTCAGATTTCTTTACAGTGGTGATAATAGGAACCATGAGTACTGATGTTTGCAGCGCATATATAACCATTTTATTTACAATCCAAAATGATCAGTGAACCTATACACCTGAGTTTTTATATGTAAAGTTGATGGTACAGTAGTGATAAATCTGAAAAAAAAATTTGGGGACTATTTTGCTTCATGCTGTGTCCTGCATGTGTCCTGCATGTACCTCTCCACCATGAGCAGTGTTTTAGGAAGAAGTAGAGTTTTTAAATCAAAACCTTATTGCAAAACTATCATAAAGCAATGTCTCCAGCTTTAGGCATCGTATTCATAATTATTTTGAGTAATTTATTTCCATGAGGTATTTTTTTTAGAAGCATTAAAATCTTCAGAAATCTGGAGCATTTCACATCAGACCATTCTGAATAATGTTCATATCATAACCATTTAATTACACAGGACTTTTGGAAAATCAGTGGAAAAAAGCAAGACACATTAAATCAACTTTTATCCAAACAGGGTCCAACAATGACACTCAAATGAATGAACTACAGCCTTTGGATTCCCCCAGCAAGACTCAGCTGGCCATCTCAGATACACAGCACTCTCAACAAGAGACGACCGTAACCGCAACAGAAAACGGCAGAAAGGCTAAGACAAAGAAACACGGCCAAGGACACTCGCATGGTCATGGGCACTCCCATCACGGGCACTGTCACTCAGACAAGGACATGAAGGATGCTGGGATAGCCAGCATAGCCTGGATGGTCATCATGGGTGATGGCATGCACAATTTCAGCGATGGTCTGGCCATCGGTAAGATCAGCAGTGCTCTGTAAAATGATCTGTTCAGTATTGATGAATTGGCTAAGAAAGAGTTAGGCTTGGCAATAAAGCAAACATCACTGATAATTTGATGACACTGTTCTGTTCCAAAATCCCAAAAGCAAACGCTTGGAGTTTAAACTACTTCTACTGTGCAATAGTCTTAAGCACCTAAATACTTAAATTATTTAAAACCAATTGTCTTGGCAAGAAGTGTGTTTTTTACCAGTAAACACATCATGTGCCATTAGAATAGATGCAAATAAACATAAATACAGTAAAAAGCAAAAAAAAAATCTTGGAAAAAATTGGAAAAAACAATTGATTATCTTGTGAGCTAATTAATACTAATAATACTAATAATACAAATAATACTGGGCTTCAAGGAAGAGAGTTTTGGAAATTATAAACAGAGACCGTGACGTACATAAAATCTCTCTTTACTGTATTAATATTTATTTGTATTTATTCTAATATTAGTATTCTTAGTATACATACACAAATTATATGTTTTTTTATTCTTCTTCATACACGGGGAGGGAGACGTTTAGCCATTCACTCATAACAGCACAAGCCAAGCTATATTCAGTGCTGAAATGATGAAAAGAGAAACATCACACCAAAAAGAAATTGTGCTGCATGTTCCAAAATGCACATTTGTATTTATATTTTCAGTTATTCTTGCGCATTTTATGTTTGGCAAGGAAAAATAATTTTGCATATTACACCAGAATAAGCTTTTTGTTATCTTAAGTGATTTAAGTGCTTAAGTGTTTTAAAAGTGGTTTTTAATTCAGGCCTAAACATTGGTATTAGGAAATGCTTGATATGGTTGTTACAGAAGAGCTATTTTTCGTTTGCAGGTGCTGCTTTTAGTGCCAATATAACAGGAGGCATCAGCACATCTGTTGCCGTTTTCTGCCACGAGTTACCTCATGAACTGGGTAGGTGGTTCTGATAGCTTTCAGCATGTAGAGGAGGATAGAGTGGAAATGTCAGCGTTCATAGCAGCATTTCCTCAGTCGTACAAACACCATTGGTGCGCTGCATGTATGTGTTATGTCATATACAATATACAGTCAATATAAGAAAGGTTAAGCCGCCCTTAAGGGTGGCGTCAGTTGATGTGAAACATTGCCCGGCCAGAGAGAAGTTGGTGCCTCCCTGCAATATTTATTCTACTAGTGTGAGTAATGGTTTTTCATTTCCAATGATGCCTCTTACATCCCATATCGATCGATCGACCTCATCCCAGACATCAGCTTGGGAGACAGCAGAGCAGAGCATTCCATCCATCTCTCTCTGTACTCCTCCCTCCTTTTCCGTTTGAATGGGAGGAAAACAAACATTGACCGAAAGGGCGGTGTACTAATCAATCAAGTCTGAGACGAAACAATACAGCAACAAAAAACTAAAATATTAGGTTACCTGTCTGGAATGTCTGCTTATTTTAGAGTTCCTTTCTAGACCAAACATGTAAAAGACTAAAACTACCTGTTCAGCTGTTTTTAGAAATAGCTTCCTTTTCTAAGTGTGTGTCTTTATTTGTGGCCCAATCTGCTGTTTACATTTCCACTACCCTGCGGGACTGATAGGTCTGCTAGTGTTTCTCCATAAACGGGACGAGTCCCTGACAGGCCGGCTCTCCGAGCCCGAGACGCAGTGATGATGAGTGGTCTTTACCACCCAGAGGCGCGGCTAATTGCCTCTGACGGCTGTTTTAATTGCTCCCGGTGACACGGTAGAAGAGGGAACTCGAGCAAGGGAAAGTCGCAAGTTAGTGGGAAAAAAAAAGGCACTGCTTAGTCAAGAGCACCGTGTCTCCCTAATTTTTCCTTAGATTGATAGATGTGCAAGCTGTGCACTAATGTATTCTAGGCAGTAATTAGCAGGAAAGGAGGACAGGAGACAAAACACGGAGGGAATCTAGGCCGTCGGCTCGGCTTCTCTTGGCTCTCGATCAAGAGCGTTTCCACTAGGGCCAGCCTGTCTCTCGCCTGAGGAGCCAGACTGAGTGCCAGTTCTCTGCAGAAGCGATTGTCAGTTTTAGCTCATCAACTAAAATAATGTGCTTTGGCGATTAGTGCCATGGAATTAAGTACATACTTATACATGTGTGTTGGGTTGTACCTCAATGAATCATTCTCGTGCTGGATGGTTTGACGTGTGGTTATGACACCATGTCTGTTTTTGCTTCTAGGTGACTTTGCGGTGCTGCTGAAGGCCGGCATGTCAGTGAAGCAGGCCATTGTGTATAACTTGCTCTCAGCCCTCATGGCCTACTTTGGCATGGTGATTGGCACAGCTGTGGGCCAATACACGCACAACGTCACCAGCTGGATCTTTGCCGTCACTGCCGGCATGTTTCTCTATGTAGCCTTAGTGGACATGGTGAGTATTAATAAGATCATGATAAGCTAGATGGAATTCATACAGTGACATGGAAAAGTCTGGTGAAAAACAAAATTTACACACCTTTCCTCTTACCTCAAATGTATCTGATCAGCCAGGATGTGTTGTGGTGTGTGAACTTTGGTTCTTTGGTTTTGTGCTAAAGCCAGAGAATGTGTAGAGAGGAGAATTGCTGCTCAATAAAGTCTTGTGCGTTTGTCAGATGCTAGAGGGCACTCCTGAGCAAGTCCGAAATGGATAGACTTTTATGGAGCTTTTATGAAAAATATAGCTTGTAAATGCTTAACCTTTTTATATAGAATAATGCACTAATTTTCTGAATGCAGAACATCATACAGTATTTCAACACTGCTGTTATATTTTCGAGCACTTTTGATTTTATAACGGCATCTCTTGCATGTTCACGAGTCAGTGAGCTTGAACCGCTTTATTCAGCCAAGAAGGTGATCAGCTCACCAACCAATCAGCACTCAGTAGCAATAATGCCAACCAGTCAGCACTCGCCGGCAGTAACGCTAACCAGTCAGCACTCGCCGGCAGTAACGCTAACCAGTCGGCACTCGGCGACAGTAATATTCTATAATAAAGCAATTAGCTGCCCAAAACCTGTTGGCTTTAGAAAAACTGAAATATACTAGTTTTCTTTTATTTTTTTCATTACAACACATCCTTATCCTTATACAGGAGGTCCTGCACAAATGCTTAGAAACATTTTTTTTTTAGCCGTTCAGCTTCATTAACCCCCCCCATTCATTGACGTGTAAGTTTAGCCACCCCTGGTCAAATTACAAATTGTTTTAAATTTTATATTTTAGTGTTTTTTTCCCCAATATGTCAAACTGTATCATGCGTTAATCATGCACTAAAATTTGCAGTAACATTTAAGTTTGTGCCCTGTAGAGAACGTATTAACTCATTTTTATGTAGAAAATCAATAATGTTATGTGACCAGGAACTTTATAAAAATGAACAGATTACAGATACAATTCAGACATAAAGATGAATAAAACTACTGCTTTTGGTTATACTACCTATTTTTACGCAAATCTGAATAATCGGATTCTTTTCATCTGCTAATCTAAATCGTGTTTAATATTAGTAGCCAACTGTTGAAGACTGAACTACCCGTTGCTTCTGAACAGCTAGTTTGATTATAGACCTAAATTTCCTATTCTGGCCTTACTATAGAGAGTTAAACTTTTAAGATCCATGCTCTGAATGAAGTTCCCTTTCCTTCCCTCACCAGCTACCCGAGATGCTCCATGGCGACAGTGAAGAGCACAAACGCTGCCACCTTGGTCATTTTGTCCTGCAGAACCTGGGCATGCTCACCGGTTTTGCCATCATGCTGCTCATCGCCATTTTTGAGGACCACATCGTGCTGGACTTGAACTTCTAGCCGGATGCCGGGGACCCAAGCTACATGCCCCGTGCTTCGCTCTTAAGTGACTTTGTCTCCATGGCGGTTACCGTCCTCCAAGCATGGCGCAAAGTGTCCTCATGTCTCATTTGCGTCCCTCTTAAGGAGGGCCTTCAGTGGCTTACAGTGGACATAGACATGCAGACAACGTTTACATTTGACCCTTTTCCACCCATTGTGTCTCTGCTTCCTGTGAAACAGTACGACTCAGCTCAGCGATGATGGAGAAACGCTGATGTGACGACCACCTCGCTCGTTGCTAGTCTCTCTTTTGGATCCTGTCCTCTACCTTTAAACGTGTAAATATTTGGGTTATATTTCATATGTGGGGACGCATAGATATCTGTAGATGAATGAAAATGTGAACATATCTTCTCTATATCGCTACACTGACAATGACTCACAATTAGAGTCATCCCTTTAATTTAACTACAGTCTTAAATCTGTGAATGAAGATGGATCCCAGAGAGAGGCAGCTACTGCAGACACCCAGTTCACTCGAGCATCAAGTCGTGCATCCGGTAGACTCGTGTTTAGCCCCTTTTCATTTGTAGTATGCTCGCGGCATGACCCGTGGCCCCTTCATGACAAAATGTGATATGTCCTACTGTGTTATGTCTGGTGTTGTCCTACCATCGTGGTGCTGAATCACAGATCATAGAGCTACACGCTCCTCCAGTGTAGAGCGATCCAGCTGAGAAAATGGGTACTGTATTGGGAATTACAGGCAGCCTTTTTTTGTGTTAGCCTTTTTTCTGTGTTTCCAGCTGTTGCTGCTTTGATTCGTTTTCATCCCTGTTTTTCATTCTGCTCTATGTGCACTATTCCTGTTTGCAGGAATTTCTCTTACGCACACTACATTCGTCACTCTTTTTCCATTCTTTTAAATCCAATCAGCCTTAGTTTTCGGCCCTGCTCGATGACCATTTGAGTATTAGCCTAAAGAAAAGTAAACAGTGTTATGAAATGAACTGACTTACAGCCTAAACACTTGAACAGTCTCCTGGCAAGGTCAAGTACATTATTTTTGCGTAGTTCTTAAGGATTGCGTCAGTTAGATAAAGTAGACCAGCACATCATATCAATACACAGGACATATGTGTGCGTTGATGATTTTGTTCTTGATCGACTCTTGCTTGTTTAAAACAGTGCAGATTCATTAGCAGTGGCTTTTGTTTAGAGATTTCATACGTTTTTCTCAGACATCCACGTTACTTTTGCGAGCAGCATGGAAACATTATTACCTGGCTAGATGTACTGCCACTGTTTTTTTCTTTTTACACGGTTTATGAAATGAGTAATTAAAGGGGTTTTAGATACAGAGTTAGAAAAATAACTTTCAGGACAGTCTGACTTTCAAAAGTAACTGTTCAAAGCAGCACTATGTAAGATTGTATTGTTAAAATTTAAGGAAGCAGTACTGAGTCGGGACACACAAAAATATTGATTTTAAAGATTCATCTCCTTGTTGGGTCCAAAGCACAATCCAAAATCTTCATGCAGTTACACATTTCCACCAGAGAGGTCTCCAAATTCCTAAATCTTACATTGTACAGCTTTAAAAATCAAGTTTGCATTCGGCTTCTTTGAGATTCCAGAGATTCGGTTGTTCGGTTGCATCGTTCGAAATTTTCTTTGACAATCTGAGGCGATCGCAAGGCCAAGCTCTAATTTTTCTTCAACGTTTTTGAAATCCTTCGCCCAATTTTGCACTTGGACGTTTGACGTAACCTAAATAACAGAATGTCCTGTTAATTAAGTTCTGACATTCGCCTTTCCCCTATTAAGTCGGCTGTACGCTGACTGAGGGTTCACCTCCAGACATTCCATTGTCTCCGCTGCTCGTGCGCGACGGGGTTTTAACAGGCAGAGGCATGTAAACGTGTGCGATCTGCACTTATCCTGTCACTGTGTGACGTCTGTTTGTTCTGTCGGGTGCATCGTTATGTTCAGTCGCGTTCATCAAATGTGCTTCGTTCGATCAAACACATGCATGAGGCATGAAGTAAATGTATTCGAGTTGATTTGTCCGTGTTTTGATTTCTACTATTAAATAGCAGAAGATGGGAACACTGAGTGTTAAACTTTCTTTCGTTTCAGTTATACTCTTCGTTCATTTGTGTAACAGAAATTCAGTGAGGAATGCTTACGTTGGGGCATGATTTCAGTCTTTGCTCTGAGGTAGGCAAAGTGTAGCTCAGATCCCAGAATCAGGTTACAGATGCTGAAGTGATTCAAAAAAAATGTGACTGTTGGACTAAATTCTGTGAATCTAGACTCTCCCCTGAGCATGTGGTAAATCTCAGCCTGTGCAGCACATCTTTACATTAAAAATTTCGGTTAACATTTGGCAGCTTTGATTAGTGTTTGACCAAAAATATCTGTTTACCCCGAAGGATACTTCATGGCATTGACGGTTAAAGAGCAAAAAATATGAAAGTATGAAGGTCCTGGTCTTGCTTTGGTCTTTTTTCTTTTCTTTTTTTTTAATTCTTCTGTTGAGAAAAGCTGGGTGTATAAATGTTGTCATCGCATTTGCCATCCTTGCTGATTGTCTGTGTGCATTTCCTTGCCGAGAGGAAAATAAAGTTTGCGAAGTGTTTTCTGTGTTTGAGTGATTGTTAATACAAGCCATAAGTCATTAGAGGGTCAAACCCAATATGGAGTTTGTCACGTCTCAGCCTGACAGGCCCTGGATCAATTTTCATTATGTATTATACAAAATAAATGGTTGTTAGAGGCCAGTAATGGGCACTGTGCACCACTTCCTCACTCTCTTAGTGACCCAAAAAATGAAAAACATGAATATAGGCTATATGCTGCAGAATGTTTATTCTATATTTCTGAAATTTTGCGATAAATTGTAAAGAATCAATAAAACCTGCCGCAGATGCGGAATCATCACAATCAGAGCCTCAGTAAGTGATATTTGTGAATAGAATGTAATTGAATAATACAGTGCAGTAAATTGCTCGTCTTTAATCCGTTTGCTGTTGGTTCTTCACGAGTTCAGCTGGCACAGCAGGGCGACGCCGCGGCGGATCCAATGATCGGGGGTAACGTCCGAGTTCAGTGTCATGGCGATGACGTAGTTGGTGGAGTGACCAGTGGTGGACAGCGTCCCGCGCCTCTCGCTGGTCTTGTAGACGGGAGCAACGTAGCACAGTCGCTGGGGGATGTCCTGCTTCTTGATGGGCTTCAGCCAAATCTACAGATGTGAACATATACTGGATATTAAACAGGTGACCCTCTCCTGCTCTACAATGAGTGAATGAAGGGAATCTTTGATCAAACTGATTTTTATGGTCCACTGTAGATGCTCACCTCGTCTGACTTTGACTTAATATATGTTAAATTCAAAATACACTTTTTGTCTTGTGGACTGAGGACCAAAAAGACAAAAAGATACACAAATAAAGAAGGTAGGTTTCAAATAGTTTTTAAAACTGTACTTTTAACATTTCACTATATTTTCGTACTAAAATTCATACTTCAGAAATGCAATTTGCAAATGTAAAAGGAAAATAAGAATTAAAGTTCTTTATGGTATAAAAATATAACTTTCTGGCTGAACTAAACGTTCTGATGGCCCACACTTGGACAGACCTGAACCCAACACTCACTCTAACCCTAGCCTTAACCTCAACCAAAACCTAAAGTTCTATCTTAAACCTAACCCTAACCCTAACAATCACCAGATAGTTTAAAGACAAACTGATTCAGTTGTTGAAATGTAAACAGTCATTCAGGGTGGTATGATGCGAAATCATTTCAGTGCCTTTCTGCAGATACAGTGTCCATCTCAGTGTCCTGTCATATTTTTCAAGTTTTTTTTTTGAAAGTTTTTCCATATACATTTTACGTAACTTTATAAGATAAAATGTTAGGTATAAGTTTATTATTATTATTAGTAGTAGTAGTAGTAGTAGTAGTAGTAATAGCAGTAGTAGTAGTACACAAACAAAGTGTTGAAGTACTTTATTGTTCAGTTACATCAAGTATACTTACATTCAACAGTAGAATTATAAGGGACTTTTATTGTGATAGCAGTGGCATTCCTGCTGATTAATTTTGCATTTTCAGTGGATTCATTAGAGATTTCCTTTTGTTTTAGTTTTAAGCTATGACTACCACTATGTCAATTAATCCACGAAGGCAGATTTAACTATTATTTTAAATTCAAATAATAGCTTAGTTATAGCTAAATTATATTGTGTAGCGTTCATGCTGCATCAAGTTCTCTGCATGCAGCGCTCTTATTTGCTTTTAATTGTAAACATTAGTCCAAACTGATTTTATAGAACTTATGTTGGGTAACTAGTCTGAGTGATGGGAATATTTATGTATGCTTAAGTATGATTTGTGGGCTGGATGTAAGAGTATATTGTACATTGTGAATGGCTATATGGGACCAGTAGTTTAATGCATCTCAGAGCTACAAAACAGAAAGCTATTACATATTAAATGCTTATGATTATGTTGCCAGATGCCTGAGACATTGTACAGGTACATGCAGAGCACTGTATATTACAACAGTGCTCAAAAAAGCTTAGATCAGTGTGTAGGTTCACTGGTGTTTTGGATAGTAAATACAATGGATATATTTGTGTTGTAGACATGGTGACTCCTGGTTCCTATCACCACCACTGTAAAGAAATCTGAGTCTCTACGATGGACCATTTCACACCAAATCACTCTAATCGACTTTGTTTACTTTGATTTATGTAGAGATTTTTGAAAATCGATGGAATTCTCTCAACAGTTTGAGCATGTGTAGATAACCTATAGAAGACCATCAAAATAGTGTTTTAATGTTGTCAAGTAAAGTTGTTCAACTCGTAGAAGGTTTTAAAAACATGAATACATATAAGGTAAAGTTCAAAATGACACCCCAATTTTCCCAGGAGGATGTAAGTTCCTTCGAGACAGGCCACTGCTTTCTTTTTCTTTGAACACTGGAAAAAATTCTTGGGAAGATTTCTTACAATGACAGAAAGGTCTGATTGATGAATTGAGTACATGAACCCAATCCCTCACTGTAATTACGACAATCAAGCAAAGTAAGTCACTGTGCTTCAGAAAGGCTGATGAATATTTAAAGGGCAGCGCAGCTTGAGGAAACATTACACCTGCGTTTTTAAACTGTCTCATGATGTTAAATTGTCTAACCAATGTCAATTTAGGTGAACAAGTGTGATACACTAAACACAGCAGAATTTCTATGATTCATTATCTAGAATATTGAACAAACGCATTAGAATGTGATGAGTTTCAGGCAGCAGCAGTGTTTCCTTTGGCTTCTCATTCAAGGTTTCCTCATGCCCTTGTCTTTTTCAGGTAAGTGTAATATACCTGTGACATTTTTCTCCAAAACAATGTCAACTCATCTGAGAAAAATTGCCTACGCGTAACTGGGCCTTTCGGGTTACAAAACAGCAAGCGTGTTGGGACTGTTATCTATATTAGCACAGCGGAAGGATATTCTAGGCTTGTGTGGTTTTAACAGATGTGCAGGCGTGTGAGTTTATGCACAATTCAGCCTGAAAGCCAATCAGCCGAATTGAATAATGAGGGAAGAGTGTAGAAATTTGCATTTCAAGTTTTATGTTTCCACACATAATAATAAAAGTTCTGATCTTGTCAAAAAAATTGATTTCAGTATTAAGTTGCCCTGGAATGTCTGAATATTAAATGCTCATGCATAATTCATAGTGCGTGTGCATGCACTGTGCGCAATGGGGAAAAAGGAAAAAAAAAAAACAACTATAAAACTTGTCCAGTGTTTTGTCTCCCAGCACCTCAGAAATGTGCCAGAAGAGATTTGGCCAAAAATCTTGCTTAATACTGTATGAATACAGTATTCACTTAATGCACTATTCATACAGTAGCTTGTATGAAGATGTAATTAGAAAGTGCTCCAGTCAAGTGATGAACTAAGAAAAGAGGAAACAAACTGCACTGTGAGATTTTTGTGCAGAAACATTTTTTTTTTCTCGGAAGCCCCCAGATAAAACTGGGAAACACAAAAGCTCAACATGAGAGAGCTCTCTCCTGGGTCACGCCAGCCATAATTAATCATTCGGCTGCTTGTTTTTGCCGCGGCTTTCTTCAGGGTTTTTTCGGCATTGTGCGTAGATGAAAAGCCCCTGCCTCCCAGGAGCCGAGCGGCGAAATGTGGAGTCAGCTCAGACCCTCCGCCGAGAAACTGAGACCGCCTCCCTCATGAGCCGCGCTTGTGCGTTTGCCTTACATCAGCCATTCAGTCGACAATGAACGCTGCTCTCTGAAGGCATGAAATGGAAAAATTAAAGCAGGCTTAGAAAGAAAGACGCACCTAGTGCTGGACGCAAACGAAGTGAGTGATAAAATAGAAGGCTCTAAAAGGTGGTCGAGGAGGACCCTTTCTGAAGAACAAAGACCAGAAAAAACCTTAAAAATCCACAGAGGCTCTTTAGATTTTAAAATGTTACTGGCATGTTAAGTCTCTTTGGTACTCAGAAGCCTGTTGATCACAATGATGTAGCATTTATAATGACAGTCAGATGGAATAAACGTTCTGCTTCACACTATACTGAGTTCTTCACACATTCATACTAACGTGTCGTCATGACAGGCTTCTAACAGCAGTCACTGATGATCATGGATTAAACTCTCTTTCACTGTGATATGCTTCTAACAGTTGTGACTGGTTTTCATAGATCTGTTTTGTATCTGGTTACTCTGGTAGGCCTCTAACAGCAGCATGTTGTGTTTCTGAAGATCATTCAGTGCACATCTGCAGCACAAAAAGTGTATTTAACTAGCATTGTTGGTGATAATGAGGTTACCTGTGTGCAGCTGCGGTTAGCCAAGGAGCTAACATCGCAGTTAACAAGCTGGCTGCAGGCAGGCCAGTTTAGCACCTAGACTCTTTTACTGCAAAGCCATGCTGTGGTAATACATGCAGAATGTGGTTTGGCATTGTCTTACCAAAATAAGCAAGGCCTTCCCTGAAAAAGACGTCATCTGGATGGCAGCATATGTTGCTCCAAAACGTGTATATATCATTCAGCATTAATGATGCCTTCACAGATGCAAGTCACCCATGCCATGTGCAGTAATGCACACCCATACCATCACGAATGCTGGCTTTTGAACTGTGCACTGATAACAAGCTGGATGATCCCTCTCCTCTTTAGCCCAGAGGACATGGCGTTTATGATTTTTAAAAAAGAGTTCTGAATTTGATTCGTCTGACCACATGACAGTTTTCCACTTTGCCTCAGTCCATTCTAAATGAGCAGCATTTCTGGATCCTGTTTATATATGGTTTCTTCTTTGTGTGGTAGAGTTTTAACTTGCATTTGTGGATGCAGTGATGAATTGTTTTCAGAGACAGAGTTTTTCAGAAGTGTTTTTGAGCCCATGGAGTGATTTCCACTACAGAATCATGTCTGTTTTTAATGCAGTGCCGCCTGAGGGCCTGAAGATCCTAGCCATCCAGTATTGGTTTTTGGCCCTGTCCTTTGCATACAGAAATTTCTCTAGGTTCTCTGAATATTTTAATGATGTATTGCAGATGATGAAATCCTCTTTGCTATTTTACATTGAAAAAGGTTGTTCTTGAATTGTTGCATTATTTGCCTTCACAGTTTTTCACATAGTGGTGAACCCCTCCCCACCTTTACTTCTGAAAGACTCTCTGTGATGCTCTTTTTATACCCAGTCATGTTACTGACCTGTTGCCCATTAACCTAATTAGTTGTTAGATGTTCAACCATGTGGTTTTTATCATTACACAACTTTACCGGTCTTTTGCTGCCCCATCCCAACTTTTTTAAAAAAATGTGTTGCTGGTATCAAATTGAAAATGGGCATATATTTTTCAAAAACAATAAAATTTCTCAGTTTCAGCATTTGATATGTTGTATTTGTACTATTTTCAATTAAATATAGGATTTAAACAATTTGCACATTATTGTGTTTCATTTTTATTTACATTTTGCACAGCGTCTCAACTTTTTGGAAACAAGGTTGTATAATAATAATCTTATCAGAAGTCCTTTTTCAATGTTTTATGAACTGCGCTGCACCACATCCAATTAAGCAGGCCTAATTATGCTCACTTGTAATGAAATAGTGTGTCAGTGTTCTTTAGGTACTGACGATATCCACAACATGCTTAGAAGACATAATTTATCATGATATCGTATCATCACCCACCCCTAATACTTATGACAGTGTGTTCAGGGCACTTTTTAGTTTTTTTTTAGTTCTTTCACAGTTTTTTTTAAAAAAAGCCAGCTTTACTGTTGTGCTTTTGCCCAGTGGATCCAGGTTTATATACTATAGCTAATGTTTTTTATGCAATACTGTGGACTGTGCAGTATATATATCCGTTTCTGAAGGAACACAAATAAGTGAATTACCACAGGCATGGTGTCATGAAGAATCTTCGGATAAGACTCAGCGAGGAGCTTCGTCTTCCGGTCCCATCGAGCACCATCCAGGAACAAACCGCGAATGTAGACACCTGAGAAAGACGAGCAAAGACAGACAGTGGGTCAAACACACTCACAACCTCTAATCACAAGCTTTTAATGCCTTTACCAGCCCTTCAGTTTAGCCTGAACAGGAAGTCCTCGAGTAGACCACCCAAACAGCATCAAAATCTCTGTAAACACTCATTTCGAGGCCTTTCGCTGGCACACAGACGCACACACACCAGTGTGTCTGCGTAGAGCCGGGTGTGTCTGACTGGGACCCCCTCCAGAGAGAGGTTCATCATGCGCTGATGAAAGAGCAGTGGGGGTCTGATGTAAAAGAGCGGCAGAATGTTGACTGTGATTGATCGCCCGTGGGCACAGCAAGGGGTTAATGGATCCTCTCTCCTTCTCTGTCCCTTGCTCCGTTCTGTTATTTTTCATTTGTGCTTTATCCTCCCTTCATTCCTTTTTTATTCATTTCTTCTTTCTCCTTGTTTTCTCCCTCTTTCTCCTTCCTGTTTCCAAATCCTTGCACCCCTTCAGCCCTTTCACCCACCTCTCTCTCTCTCTCTCTCTCTCAACTCCACTCA
Organism: Colossoma macropomum; assembly: GCF_904425465.1. Lineage (NCBI taxonomy): Eukaryota > Metazoa > Chordata > Actinopteri > Characiformes > Serrasalmidae > Colossoma > Colossoma macropomum. Next base: position 1,190,144 of record NW_023495280.1, on the reverse strand, counting down.
AAGACGTTTTATTGACTGTAATCTTTCGAATCTGCGCTGTTGTAACATAATGTGTTTTCCCTTTCATAACTCAGTTTTAGGTCAAGCGGGTAACTTCTGTAAGTTAAACGGTTGCATGATTTTTACAGTGTAGCGAAGAATAAACGCTAATAAGGTTAGCATTAGCTACAGAGCTAGCTAACGTTATCTTGATAAACTGTTTACCAAGTCATCATTCTAAAAACAGCAATTAGCACACCTGTCCTCTGTCTGTCGATCACCATGTCATCCACATGAAACATTTTCTAACAATGTGGCGGTGCCGATGTGGACACCTAGCAGGAACTTGGAGACTTGGAGAGGCTGGTAGCAGAAATTAGGAAATACAGACACCTTTATGACTCCGTGAGCAGGTAGGCAGGCATCTAGAACCCCTTGATAAATATAAATTAGATATATTGTATATCTTAATGGTAAATAACCTATTCCTCTACATATATATATATATATATATATATATATATATTTTGTTCAGTAACTTCCTTTTCTTCAGTACAGCCTCACCCCGCGGTCATGGTTTTAATGGACTATTCTATGTTGTTACTTGATGTGATTGTGTAAAGACAGACTGGTATGAACAAGACAATAATCTACATGTAATCTACATTATGTAGAAAATCAATTTTTTTAGTGAGAACAGGCTCAGCAGTACATTATGTTAGTTTAGATAGCTTCACTCTCAATTATTAAAAAAGTAACCTATTACAAGTTACTAATTATGTTCTTAAACTATAATGAGATTACTGATTACTTTCTGGAAAAAAGTAATCTCATTACTCATTAATTACCTTCTGAGTTAATCTGCACCACAATATCTTGCTATATTCTCAGATAATTTTACTTATTTAAAGTATTATTTCTTAATAAGCAGAGGTTTCTGCCAATATAATGAGATAATTTCACATAAAACTATTTAATTAAAAAGTGTCCAGCATTCTTACAACAATCGCAAATTGAGAAATATTAGATATATCGAAAAAATTCAAGATGATTTCACGTGCAGTGTAGACGGTTACGCTACTCAGAAGGCCAGAGGCTAACAAATTTAAACAGGGGGTGCCATTCCTGTCTTTTGCACAAGACCCCTGAGTCACTAAATCCACCCCTGGCCATGAGGGACCACAGAGACAACCAAATGGTTGTTAATTCTTGGAAACAGCAGTAAACACAAGGAAGGAAGAGTCAGTATGTGTTTGCATAAAAGATTTGTAAAAGTAAAAAAACAAAACAAAACCAAAAAAAAAAGAAAAATAAAGGGTTGACAAATTTTTCCACCAATTCCACCAAGTAGTCACTGGTGTTCACTGGTAACAGTGACTGATTTTCATAGATCTGTTTCTCATTATTATGCTGATAGGCCTTTAATGGTAGTCATTAGTTATCACTGGTTACTGTAAATACTTCTATCCAATAATAGGCTGCTTTCTTGTTTCCATTTCTCTATATTCAATATTTTACATTAATTGTTCTCTATTCGTATTGTGTTATTGTGTTATCTGGTATCGATCGCTAGAGCTAGTATTCAATTAGGTAGTGCTAGTATTCAACTAATATTCAAAAGTATGCACAAGAGTATGTAAAACACATCTTCGTCACAAGGTCTGTGTGGCCCTTATGTCATCGTTCGTGTGACATTCGACTTTGCCTCAAGAAAATGTGGAAAAGGAAGTTCTTTAGAAATTCTAAAGGTAAGATTTTTTCAGCAATAACTTATTCAAGTAAGTAGATATAATGGAAGAACTACTGTTAACCTGCCATTATTTTAATATAGTATACATAAAATCTTCATCTAAGAGGGTCCTCAAATATTTCATAGCCTATGGCCACAAAATGGCTTAAAGCCCAGCATTCTGCCCTTCTCCTGACAATATTTAGTTTCTCAGTGTCAGGGAGTTCACCAAATGCAGGGATTCTCTTTTGTAATTAACAAAGTATTTGTCTCAGATATTCAGATATACCTGTGTTTAACAATAAAGGAGAAACTCTCTCTTCCTCACCGTCCTCAGGAGGCTGCTTGTACTCCTTGTCGTCCATGACCTCAAAGTCGAAGCCCAGCAGGTCGATGGGAATGGTGTGCTTGCGAGCGTAGTTTTGCTGGCTTCCTGTCAAGAAGGCCTGCGTGAAGAAGAAGCCTGACATCCAGAAGACCGCAGGCGTGCCATTATCGTACCACCCCTAGAGATGGCCAGGAACAGCACCAAGTGAATGCCGAACGCTCCACTGATCAAACACCACCAGAACAACAGTGAGAGCTGAGTAGTTTCATTACCCCAGTATAGCCAGAGCTGTAGTCTACAGAGACAGCCTCCTACCTAATCTATACAACTTCACATGCTCTTTAACATTTTAGATTTAGGTAAGCATGGCAGATGTTTAACCCTTACATCCCTTAGAACAGGCATGTCCAATCTTACTCTGCAGGTTTTTATCCCAACAAGCAGGAGCTCACATAAGTGATTGAAGACTGAGACAGACTGATTAAACAGGCAGAAATGCTAAACAGTGAGCTGCAGCTTCTGTGCCCTTTGCACATGAGACTGGACACCAGTGCCTTAGAAGAAAGCTGCTGTCATTTTAATTTACATTTAATCAAAATGGCATGGCAGGGGCATTTTACTGTGCGTTGCGCTGGCACGAGTGGATCAGACACAGCAGTGCTGCTGAAGTTTTTAAACACTTTGTCCAATCATAAACAACAGCTTGTTGGTCCACCTTGTAGATGTGAAGTCAGAGACGATAGCTCATCTGTTGCTGCACAGTTTGTGTTGGTCATCCTGTAGTCCTTGGTCACAGAAATTTTTGGTTGGTGGACTATTCTCAGTCCAGCAGTGACACTGAGGTATTTAAAAACTCTAGCAGTACTGCTGTGTCTGATCCACTCATACCAGCACAACACACACTAACACACCACCACCACATCAGTGTTACTGCAGTGGAGAGAATGATCCACCACCCAAATAATACCTGCTCTGTGGTGGTCCTGTGTAGTTCCTGACCACTGAAGAACAGGGGGCTAACAGAGTATGCAGAGAAACAGATGGACTACATTCTGTAGTTGTAGAACTACAAAGTGCTCCTATGTGGTAAGTGGAGCTGATAAAATGGACAAGGAGTGTAGAAATAAGGAGGTGTACTTTTAGAGCATACTGGTTTGCAATAAAAATACTGGCTGGAACAATCTGCGCAAATGTCATTTGTAATCCAGATGAATCTGATGACTTCTTAATGAGGCTGAATACTTTTCTAAGGTCCTCTAGTGGAAATTAGAACACTCCAGTGCGTCAGTATGGAAAAATCTCGGATCTGTATCAGTATATTTCCTTGGCTTACTCTCAGCCTGTCTTACTGGCTTACATAATCAAAATCCAGCGTCTGTTCTTATTCACACTTACATACAATAAGTACATTTTGTACTCCACCTCAGCACTTAAATGTGGCCGTGACATACAGTGATTCTGCCAACAGATCTGCCCGTGAATGCGTGTAAGCCATTCGCAGTAATGCGCTAAGCCTCATGCTAAAATAAACATCAAGAGGCTTACCTACAGGACTTACTACACACGCTCGTGTTCGAGTGCACGGCACATATTGCAGAGCATTGAGTCAGATGGTGCGCATGTGATTTTCTTGCGCTTCTTACTGTAAAGTGGAATACTTTGGACCAGCTGGCTGTTTTGTGTTGTGTTAATGCACTGTTGAACCCATTGCGGGAACTCTGCTGCACTAATTTACACACCAGCGATTAAGCAATTTCCTTTCAGCCTATTAAGAGACCAAATCATATGGAAAACAAGCTGGCCACATGCCGATTTTCTAAAGCTATTATTACATTATATAAAGCTATTATTTCTGAGTGATTAACAAATGGTTCGTATAAGTAATAAGGACCGCTAATTGATCCTTCAGAAAGGTGATTATTAAAACGACAGCTATAATGTTCCTGAAAGCCCTTCTCCTCTACTGGGAATGCTGCTAGAGCTGCCTTTGAAGCATTCTGGGTACAGATACCTGTCTATCTACATCAGTGGTTCAGAATGTGGTTATGCCAGTATGACCTCCACAGTCGTGTGTGAAAGTTTCAACACCCCTGGATAGAAATTGGGCACTGAAAGTTTTAGAAAAATCCCATATACAAGTGTGTTCCCAGTAGAGGAGGTGTTAACTTATTTTCACTACATTTTTAAAACGTGGACCTTGACTGAATATTTTAAAAGGTTTGCATAGAACTACATTGTAAAGAAGCTTAGCTAACCATCTTATACAGTTTAGGCCAAAGCTCTTCCAATCCTGATCTGGAATCCAGTTTTTCGTAATCACTGGTAAGTAATGACACTAAAGTGGCCAATCAGTTACAGTTAACTACAAGTGATTACAAAATCCAGGACCGGAAACTGGATTATATGTGTGGATCTAAAGACCTCTGCTTTAGGCTATTGAGTCATCCTATATGTCCATTAGAGAATTTACACTTAAATAGTATTTTAACCTCTAAATAATATTTTAAAACATACTGATCTATGCAGATATTCCATGGTACACATGAAAAGGAACTATACAATGTTTTAAAACCAGCTAGCAATGAATGCCAAGGTATCATTTGGTAACTACAGCAGTTCAGAGAAGCTCTGCTCAAATGTAACCCCTATCAGAACCACCTAATTAATCTGTCTTTAATTTTGACACTTTTGTATACTTCAATAAATAAAATGTTCTCCAAAACTGTGTAAAATGACATTATTAAAATTTGTTTAGATGTAACTATATAGGGTTACTTGATGTTCAAATGTTTTCGCTTTTGTATAAGGATTAATGATAAATAATTTCCTGACATGACCTTGAATATCTGATGCTATTTTAGAAATTTTTCACAAAATATCATTCTGTGTTAATCACACTGTGTTAATACAAAAGAACTGCATCGTTCATGTCATGTAGGATGACAAGTCTGGTGAGTGTGAGATCTGAAATGAAGATACCTACACTGATGAAATAAATAGGTGTAATTGCTTGGAATGGAACAAGGTATGTTCAAATATGCCACACAAATATGCCCAGCTAATATTTTCTTATGGATGATTTCTACTTTTCATTATTGACGTCCAACAAAAACAGGAGTGGTTGCATCATATACAGTACTGTGCATAAGCTACAGACCACCTTTCATTTATTTACTATGCCTTTATTACAGCTTCCATCCTTTTCAGGAGTCTCACTTTCGGATATTTTTCCCACACCTCCAAAGTTCAGTCTTAGAAGTTGGCTGTATTTTCAGCTTCTCATGAGTAATGCCATCTAGAAATTCAACTCATCAGTCCATAAAACCTCACTTCACATCTCAGATGTCCTGTATCTGTGTTCTAGTGCAAATTTTCTTCTTTTTTGTCTCCTTTTCTCAGTAACAGCTTCTTGAGTTGTCTTCTCACAGTGGAAGGATGGACAGAAACACCTGGATTTTTTCAGATATGAAGCAAGAGTGGAGCCTGATTCTCCTCTCTTTCAAAGATGAAAGCTTTAAGTGCTGTTTATCTGATGGGGACGGTTTTGGTGGTCTACCAGGTTTTACCAGGTTGTTGTTCGGAGTCCTGTTTTTTCACTTTGACTTTCTTCTTCCTTACGTAAGTGGATTATCTTATATCTAATCTCCTCAGAAATATCTGCTGAAAACTAATGCTTAATGACTGTTTTGCATGAATGCTACTTTCCCTTTGAAGGGGAACATGTCAATGACTCCTTTGGGAGGTTTTTGATTGGTTTGGTCATTGGTTTTAAGATTGGAAAAGTCTAAGTGGCAGTAGGTGCACGAAAATGAAGAATGAATAAATTAAATGGTGATAGATTTGACACTCTACTTAGTGTCAGTGGCTTTTGTGTAATTATCTGTTAACTTTGTTTTTTTTCTGACACTGATAAATGTATAACTGGTACTTAATGGGTGTTTTGACTTGCCTCTGTCTGCACAGTACTGTCTGAATGGCTCAAGCTTACCTGCAAAAACGCAAGCCTCTCCAAGAAGTCACTGACGTATCCTCCCAGTGGTTTGAGGCTGGGGTAAGACTTCTTCATCCACATGCCGGGAATACGGCCTTTCAGAATGCTCGTCACAACTTCTTCTAACTCAGCAGACATCACCACCAGACCCTGCAGCAGAAAACCAACACGAGTGGCAAACACACTCTTAAACCAGATGCTTTAAGGGATGAACTTATATTTCGTCATTTTGTTGACTTTATAAAGGCTTTATTGCTGAAATATCCTCTCACGAAACACATAGCTATACCCTTTCTATGTTCAGATTCATGACGTGCCTGGCACATCCCTGTCGTTCGTTAGATGATGCAACCTGGACACAAGTTTTTGTTGCGCTTTGATCACTATATGTGTCACCCTGCTAAAAATGCAGGCAACTCTGTAACAAACACTTCTGTGGCATATAATGTTTTTTTTTACGTTATGCAACTTATGTATGGAACCTCTTGAGAAAAGTCACAGGGCTTCACACTACAGATGACTGCTGTGGAGGATGCCTAATGCTAGTTGTTCATGATACAAATATAGATTTCATCAACAAAGTTTTCAGTCTGCTTATCTTAAAGGGACACCTAAGCCAAAATTAATAATTTAACCCTCTGTTGTAAACAAGCTTACCCACATCCTACAGTGGTGATGCAGTTAGATTTTCTAGTTGAAAGACTACAAAAACCCTCTTCTGAAGATGTACACATTTTTATTTCTCTAGTAAAGGTGGTATTAATCATAATATAGCACTGATATTTCTTATATGTGTAAAGCTCACTCATAACAATGTACATCACCAAATAAATGAAAATTCTTAAAAGTGGTCTAAGTGGTCTTTTGCAATAAAATCCTTTAAATCGTCATTACAATGGAGAAAACTGATTACTCAAATGACACAAACTGACAGAAACGAGGTGGACAACAAGCGACAAGTTAGATAGCAAGGTACCTGGCTGTACCTTACCTCAATTTTGCTAAATTTGTTTGGCTAAAAAGAGTAAAAAATATCTCTGGCATCCATTTTGTGCTGAATAAAGACAGACTTCTTTTTTCCGATTTAATTTGATGATTGAGGTAAGAGTTACACTAAAGCTAGTTGGGTTGTATATATTAGCCTTTAGACCAGTCAGGTTTGGTGGACACCACACATTCCCAATGGTTATGAGTTTTAATGACGTATTTTCTCGATGCATGCCAGGTTTTGGAGAACACTGATGAATGACACTAATATAAAAACAATAAAATACAAAAACATTTTTAAAAATGAATTTGAAGGATTTAAGATGCTGATAAATACTGCATAACATCACAAATAACATATTTAACTTCAGTTTTAGGGCCCTTTAACCAAATGCATCCCTAATCTGTGCTTGTTTACTTGTGGATTCAGGGATTTGTGTGTTTATGCTTATCTTATGTACATTCTAATGTGTTATCAAGCTAGTAAAACTGAAATAATTAGCCTCAAGGGAGTGCTGCTTGACAAAGAAGGTAGATTGCTAACTTGTACTGGTAGCAGTTAGTACTGAACCACAATTCAGTTCTTACTGAAGATGAAATTATTGTGATCTCAGTTATACTGTATTCAGATTGCATTAAAAAGCGCTTGGATATTACCTGGCCCGATGCTTTAAAAGTTCTACCTCTTTATTCTCCGTCAGTCAAAGTTCAGTCTTGCCCGCATAACGGAACTCATATAGTGAGGGCCTCCGCAAACAGCAGCAGAGATTAAAGAATGATACCTACTTCATCTTCTCCAGAGGAGCTGGAGCTAACAAGCCCATAAGAGATGAGGGCGGTAGTGGAGAGGGATAAGAGGACAAAGAGAATGCAGGCAAAAAGGGAGAGGCTGGAGATCACAAAATGAGGTGAAAAAGAGAGGTGCCCCAAGGCAGGAGCCCAAGATGGGAGCCAGAAGAGATTAAGGGATTATATTAAGGTTAGATTATGGGATTAGGGTCCACAGTGTGTAAATGAAAGCCAGTGCCTGTGATCAGACCACGGCAGGTAGCACAGCTCCCTCATCAAGAGAGAGGAGGAGCGTGTTAACCAGGATTGGAGCTGTCAGTCAAACAGCAGGGAAACTTTCTAAAGGCAGAAGGAGGCCTGGCATGTGTGCAAGAACTCCAGGAGAAAGGCCTGCAGTAAGATACGGATGGATTGTATCAAATTCAGCCTCTGGATGCCGAATGTCTTCAAATTTTGCTGTCCGGTAACATTTAGAATGGTGGTAGAAAGTAAAGGCTTTAAAAGAACAGCTAAAAAAAAAGGTTAACTTAACCTAGCTTACACAGACTTTTTGTTTGATGACCCAGTTAAGAGTTAGACTAATGCTAGCTTGGTTGTATAGATGCCTATAGATCAGTGGCTGGGCTAGTAGTCAGGATTTGGTAGACATCACATGGATATAGGCCTCTAGATGGAAAGTTTTCGACTGTTGCTGTTCAGTAGCATTTAGCATGGTGGTAGAAAGTAAAGGCATTAAAATAATAGGTCAAATAAGAATGCTAAAGGTAATTTATTTTATTTTATTTTTATTATTTTTTTTTTTAGCCTGGCTAGTAGACAGGATTGGACACCATAGGGATTCTCAGTGGTTACATGAGCTTGTATGATGTAAAGAGGGTAGCTTACATAGCATTTATGGCCCATCTTATTTAGTGGCTACACAGAAACTTTCAGTGGCTGTTGTCTATATGGGATGGTAGCATTTAGCATAGGTGCTGGTAGAAAGGCAATATAGCAATAAAGCAATAGGCTGAAACATAATGCTAATGCTAACTTATAGCTTACATACTTTTTTGGTCAGCAGCCAGATGGAAACATTTAAAGAAATGCTGGAATAGGGACATTTAGCATGCTTTGTGGGGGGGGAGGTATAGTCATTAAAGTCGTAGGTCAGTGAGAATTGTTGATACTGTTTACATTTTATAATGATTATTATAGGGCTCCCGAGTGGCGCAACCATCTAAGCGTTGGCCCTGTCATCAGGAGATTGCGAGTTCGATACAGCCAACCGTAGCCGGGAGTTCAAGAGAGCACAATTGGCCTCGCTCTCTCTGGGTAGGATGGCCCCTCTTTCTCCCCCATCACTCAACGTGATGCTAGTCAGTGCTTGCGTCTGTTAGCTGACGTAACAGATTTGGCGGTTGGCGCTTTCCTCCGAACGCGTTCAGCTGTTCAATGACGTTGCGCGAGCGTCAGTTCGAAAAAATGCGGTGGCTGGCTTCACAGGTCTCGGAGGAAGCCTGTGTTAGCCTTCGCCCTCCTAGCATTGATAGTATCGTGTGATTGGGGGAGTCCTAACTAGCGGGTGGAATTGGCGACAGCTAAATTGGGAAGATAATTGGGTTAAAAATCCAAAAAAAAAAAAAAGAATGATTATTATAACTGTTAACTGTGGATTGATGTGCACTAAATTAAAACATTATTTCACAACATGATTATAAAATGTAATAGAACTGTTTTCTGTTTTTCAAGCTTTTCAAGATTGTACATATTGTACTATTGTACAAATATCCAGGTTCATTCAAAGTATTTAGAAATAAAGTCCTGATTTTTTCATATGATGTCTGGTTATATTTAATTCTACTGAAAAACAATATGCTCTTTTGGACCTAAATTCTTGAGCATTGCTTTCATAAGGCGTGATATAACTCTTGGTTTGTATTTCAAATAACTCATGTTAATAAAGTAGATGTAAGTCCATTTCATGCCCACTGGTCTGACTGACCACACGCCTACCATGTGAGAACTGTTTCTCATGCTGAGCATTTATTATATCACAGCTGAGTGCCTTGATATAAAGCTCAAAGCTATTTTTCATGTATGTTTGCCTGACCTCAATAACTTCAGCTTCAAATCCAAATCAGTGACCACCTGGAGACTGTTCCTGCTTAACCAGTTTGGTTCCTTGAAGGATTCTCTAAAGTTGTTTTTTTTTTTTTCAATTGTTTTATTGTCTTTTAACTTATATATATGTTGGCATGCAAGTTATCATAAGATCTCAGAACCTCCTAAGGTTCCTCTAAGGTTCTGACCTTGATGGCCTTCTGGATGTTGATACAGGAGTCCCGGATGGTCTGCAGCAGCTTGTTGAAGCGGCCCATCTCTTGAACCAGCACAGTGTTCATGCTCTGGTTGTAGCTGGTGGGGAACTTGCGCATGGCAGCCTCTGTATCAAAGTCCCGTGGCAGCTTGCCCAAAATATCCGCCGCCACCTCGTACACCATGTCGTCTGATGATTTCGCATCTCCTCCAGACGTGCGAGACTAGCAGGGAGATATTGAGAAGCAGAACTGGTTTTAAATCTGTTATTAATAGGGGGGGGGTAGTGTCTATACAGGTGACACGGTGTGCAATCATACAGACTTTATAGCTGGATTAATGATGGACAACAGAATTACATTACTGAGTGATAGGTCTATTTTCAACTAGTTTTTATCATACTACATGCCAGTGTTTGTACATGTAGAAGTTTCTTATGGAGACACCAGGAAACCACTTTGCTTCCAGGAACTCAATTCAGTCAGCTCAAAGTTTGCTTTAAAGTTCTAGGAACTCCCTGTGTCTTTAAAACCTAGCATACGCGCTGCTCTCTCTGAAAAGTGATCTTTCACACAATCTTAACACTCTCTCCTCAAGGTCTGAAACTGACCTTGCACTTACTGTTAACTGTCCCTAGATATTTTTTAACATTAAATATCATATAAATTGTATATTATAAATCTTAAGAGAAATTGCCTAAATGTATATGTCACCTATAAGCAACATTATGTGAAAATGGAATGTATGTAGCTAGTGATGCTATTTACTTTTTAGCATGGTTATAACTGTTATTTGTTGTTTTAATCGATGGATTGATGCAAACTTAACAGTTTTTACTTTGTTCTCAACCTCTGTAACTGACCTTGCACTTACAGTTAACTCTCCTTAGATATTTTTGAACATTTAACATCATATAAATCATTATATAAATTCTATATTCTCTCTCGCTCTCTCTCTCTCTCTCTCTCTCTCTCTCTCTCTCTATATATATATATATATATATATATATATATATGTTATGAGGATTTGCCTAAATGTATATGTTGCCTATAAGCAACATTATGTGAAAATGGAATATATAAAGTCTTTTTATTTTGGAATTCTACTTATTTAATATTTCAAAGGTGAATGGAGGCCTGAAGGGAGGCCTAAACAATGATGTCAAAAACAAAGTTCTGTTGTGAAAGCCAACTCTGATTACTTGTGAATTGCTGATACCATTTGGGTTTTAGGATGGTTATATCTGTTAATTTTGGTTTTAATTGATGGACTGATACAGCCTTAACAGTTTTCACTTTCTCCTTGATGTCTGTAACTGAGCTTGATGTTTCTTTTTAATTTTATTTGCTATTATTATAATTACAATATTTTAAATAATTATCATTATCAATCAAATCACTTTTTGTGAACTACATTAATTAAATACTGTTAATTTATTTATTTATATTTATATGCTCTTTAATAATACATAATTGAAATACTATGTCATGGCAAGTCACATTCAAATATCGTTTGAATGTAAATCTGTAACATTCAGAATGAGCGGCACAGTCATCAACCCACAGTCGTGAGTGTCATGCTAAGGTAGCTAGCAGAGCTGTAAAGTTGCTTTATTGATAGCTGGACACAGGATAGCTGGTATCAGATCTAATAATTGAGCACTGCAGCTGTTGTGATTTATACTCACTTTATCCGGTATAGGCTGCACACCCTAATGAGCAGATCTGTGTTTGCTTTGTTACAGTTACATATTGGTTGGCTGATAAAACTGGGTATTGGCAAAAATTCCACTTTATCATCAATACTGGTCAACAAATTTTAATTTCAGTCAATCCCTTGTTTACAGTGACATATTTTCTCCAGGTAATGGATGAACTTTGATTTCTCCCCTCATTGCTGACTGTTGTATAGTTTTCCTTGATTTGAGTGCCAAAGCCCTCGACTTTAAAGGGCAATTGCATTGTCATTAGCTTAGCAGCAGTTTAGTCTCAGTTTACCACTGGTTTAGTTAAACCAGTAACTTCAGGGGTCTAACATGCAGCTATTAAACGCAGCTGTTAAACCTGACTGTTTTCTCAAAACAAGCACACTGTGCTTGTTTATAGGCAACATACTGAACGACCGACCACCCAAATAATACCAGCTCTGTGGTGGTCCTGTGGGGGTCCTGACCATTGAAGAACAGGGTAAAAGGGGGCTAACAAAGTATGGAGAGAAACAGATGACTACAGTCTGTAATTGTAGAACTACAAAGTGCACCTACATGGTATTTGGCATTTGAATGGGACAAGCCCTGTGTCCAACACTCACAAAAAGCTGCACAGCTGGCCCACTTTAATACTGCACATGGACCACCGACTAAACATTTAATAATTTGTAATTGTTCAGCCTTCTTTGTTCTGTGTGAGGAAATGAATGAAATGTTTGCTGAGATTGCTACGGTTTCCCTTTAAGTCGATAATAGGGATCATCACAGGTTATCTTTAGTTTCTCTGAACAATACGTACCTCAATGTGTTTATTTAAGCAATATAGCATTTATTAAAAACATGCCTTGAAGTTCACAAAACATTATGGTGGGAGGTATACAGGCCTATAAGTATGGAATATAAAAAAAATATGAGCTGAAGATGCGCTTCAATTACAAAGATCTTGCCTTACACCTCAGTAAAACCAAGTCTTTGTCAGCTTTAAGATAAACCTCAGTTAAACCTGAGATACAGTGACATCTAGTGGCAGATGTGTGAGCAGTTGGGGTTCGTTTAAACCGCAAGTGCTTCTGAGGACATAGCAATGGAGTTTCAGAACCCATGCGACTCATTGGGGATTAAACTCTAAATCACAGCAAACCTAATGACGGTGCATTTGGCCCCGAGCGTTCATCAGACTTTTCTACTGATTAGTAGAGAAAAGGAACCTGAGTGAGCAGGATGCTGTCGAACAGGAGCTGGGTTTCCACCTGGTCCTTGGTGATGTCGGCATTGGCGTTCATGCCGAAGATTTCCGGTGAAGGATACAGCGGGAGCGACCTGGTGTACTCAATGTAACCGTTGTGCTGCAAACAAAAAAAATATGAGGCATTTCTTGATGCAACGGCACAGGTCCAGAAAGCACAGGCACTAAATAACGGCACACACTTAAAACACGCAACCCCTGAGATTGCTGACATTTATAATAATGACTATGCAAATGAACACTCATGAATAAAAGATCCTGCAAGAAAATGGCAAATAAAATTGAGTGTAGATTATACATGCGCTCGCAAATAAATTAGATGGTGGCACTGGCGGCGTCCCACTGTGCTTAGTTATTGAACTTAGAGCTCATAATGATTTTCAGAAGTTTCTGTGGAAAAAAAAAGAGCAGCGAGGTAAATCAGAAATGATACATTTTGCTTATTATATGCGAGTTACATCACTTAGACGTTTAAAATAAATATCTTCATGTGATAAGGAGCTCAAATAAAGAAAGATTACACAATTACGCAGAGATGTAAATGGGAAGGTTTAACATTTTAATGGATTGTTTAATATTCATAGCTGTATTTACATGAAAGCGACCATCAAAAACAGAGATTTTTTCAAGTAAACAAACTGTTAAATCCACTGTATTAAGTGGCACACGTGAGGACTGTGTATGATGTGTACTGAATTAGTTAAAACTGAGGTCCTACAGTAAAGAACTTTTTAAAAAAACAATGCTGTATTCAGACCTTAGACATTTACAAGGCTTATGTTACCGTCTATTTAAACCCAAAGCATTAATAGAGATATTAATAAGCTAAATATATACAAAGTCATCATATCTAGGGTACTTTCTATTGGGAGGTGTCTGTCCCAAACCTCAACCCCTAAATTTACACTTGTAAACATAATACTTACTTTTTTTTGCATTTTTGCGCAATGTTGTTTTTAAAAGATCTTGTTGAAAAGTTGAAAAATTAAGATTTATTATGAGTTAAATTTTTAAATAAAAAAATTTAAAAATGCTGTCCCACATTTTCAAGTCACTACCGAAACACAAAGAGTTTTAGTCAGGAGGTGGAGCCTTATTTTAGCCACACCCCTGTATTTTAGAGCAGGAAGTGAGACTGCATGCCTTTATATATATATAAATAAATAAATAATAATGAATAATGCGTGTGAATAGTGTGTGTGTCTTACATCTCCCTCAGGTGGTGCATAGTAAATGCCGCTGGGGTCAAACTTATAATGGGGGTCTGTGATGATGTTGGCTGTGTAGAAAATGGAGAGGATGGTACGGAGGGTCCGGCGATCCCAGTCGTCCGTTACTCTGCCTCCGTAGTTACATTCTCCTGTCATATAGCGGAGCGCATCAAAAGGCACCTCCTGTGGTTACAAAATAAAACACCTCACAGTTACACACAGTGCTGTGCAAAAGTCAGAGACCCCTTCAATTGCTTATTTTCCTGTTCAAAAAGCCATTTTACATAGGAACCTTAACAACTAAATATATCAGTTTTCATTTTTTTCCAGGAGACTCACTTTCAGTTTCTCAAAGAAATCTGTAGGAATATTTTTCCTCCAAAGTGAACCATGTAATCCCAAGTCAGATCTGGGGAGGTCAGATCTTAGGCTTGTGTGCAGCTGCTCAGCCATGGAGACCCATTTCATGAAGCTCCTGACGCACAGTTCTTGTGCTGATGTTGCTTCAGAGGCAGTTTGAAACTCTTTAGTGAGTGATATAACAGAAGGTAGATTTTCCTGCTCTGTTAGTTTGCATGGTCTACCGCTTCGTGGCTGAGCTTCCATTTCACAATAATAGCACTTACAGTTGGCTGGGGCAGATCTAGCAGGGCAGAATTTTATGAGTCGACTTGTGGCAAAGGTGGCATCCTATGAAACTGCCACGTTTACAGGCACTGAGCTAGTACAACCCATTCTACTGCCAGTAATTGCATGACTGAGTGCTAGATTTTATACACCTAACACACCTGAACTCAATAATTAGGAGGGGTGTTCACATACCTTTGGGTATATAGTGTCATTTTTTCCCCGCATTAAGTTGTGGCCCACCTCCTCTGTGTACAGCTACTTTAAAAGCATATATTAGCGCCTGTAACGCCAAGTTGTAGATTGTGAACTTGTTTTTGTAACACTTTTTAAACGTGTCACAGTGTTTAGTTGAGCTGTTCCTCTGTTTGAAAACAAATTGAGGAAAGTTTCACAGCAAACATCAAATAAACACCAGTGTTTATTTGATATTGCAGTCAAGCTTTCCCCAGTTTGTTCTCAAGTAGGTGAACAGCTCAACTAAACACTGTGATGTGCTTACAAAGTGCTACAGAACAGTGTGATTTACAGTGCATTTTCTAAACTGATTGGGAAAATAAACAACATACCCCTGAGTGAAGTATTACTGTACACCAAAAGCCCTTTTCATTATGCATGCCAGTAGTAGGTGTCAGTCGGTTCAGTATACTTTGAGCGGGGGGTGGTGGCGGGGGTGGTTGGGGTTATATACGAAAAGGTGATACCGTGAACGTTGGGATCGTGACATTTCCTGCTGAAATTTCCCTTGCTAATGCCGCGAACCGAGCGGCAGGCTGCGAAGGAAATGTCAGCGCATTTTTCCGGGAGTTTCTTGATCAGTTTATGTAGAGAGTGCTTGTTTTGAAAGGGATAGCGAGAGGAGCGTGGAGGGTGCCTCTGAAGTTGGGAAAATGTCAAGGGTTTCTTTTTTCTCCCCTTTCGCAGGGGCTTATGAAAGAAGTGCTGGTGTGTGTGGAAATGAAGTTGGAGACATGGAGAGGTTCTGTTAAGAGCACATGTAATAGAGTGGCTCAACAACCGTGGGTGAGAACTGGCTGATGTAGGTATGAAAGGAGGAGCAGAAGAGGATCGGGTGTTTGAACGTGTGCATGTCCTTACTTCGTACTGGTCCAGGAACATGTGCAGCTGCTGGACAGATATGCGCAGATCAGTCTCGTTGAACTCGTAGGGGATGTTCCAGCCCAGGGGGCCAAACTTCCTCCTCTCTTGGGTCAGTGCATGGAAGAAACACAGACCATACAGCAGCTTCTTAAAGACAGCCTGAAACATAAACATACAGAAAATAAACACTGCCTATCAAAATTTGCATTTGTTTTAAAATTTTTGCAGAATGTTTCACTGTAACTTTCCAAATAAATAGGAAAAAATACTTGTGAAAGTTTTGTTAACATAAAACAGCTATTTGCGAATAGTCAGTGTTTGTTCTGCAAAAATCAGCAAGGTTCATCTTCATTTGGTATGAAAAGCAAGTTTTGCCTAAATAATGATTTGACATTTTTTCACGAACTGTTGTTAAAAGCACACAGTAGTCCAAATTGCAGGGAGATTCACTTGAAAGAAGCCCTGAATATTCTGTAATAACTCTCGGATGAAGCAATCGGAATGAAACAATGAGCAATGTGCTCCTCAGTATATGTAGCTTCGAACAAGCCAGGATGCCCCTGCGTCGGAGCGATGAGGTAGGTGCTGGGGAGACGTTGGGAGGTTTAACCTCCGTTTGCAACTTCAGGGTACACACCACCGTGCCCCTTCATGTGTCTGGAAGATCACTTCCAGCATCGCATGTAATGCAATCGATTACACATACCTCAAGGTATGAACCCTATTTTTTTGGTTCAGATTGCTTCATCCTAACGGGAGTTACAACAGAATATTCGGGGCCTCTTTCGAGTGAATCTCCCTGTATAAGTGAGGGTGATATACCAAAAATATCACATCACAACACTTCAAGGCATTTTCACGATACAAGCTATGTGTCACAATATTTTGTGTTTCTGTTTTTCTGAGATTTAATATGTTCGAACAGATAAAGAATCAGATTTACAAAAAACTATGAATACAATGATTTTTATTCAGCATTTTACACACTGCGCTCCACTAAATCCAAGTAACAAGGACCAATTTTGCTTCCTTATGCATATGCTCAGAAAACAATGTGCCATAATACAACATAATTGCTCATCATATCGATAAGTATCATTATATTGCCACCCAAGGTTTGAGTGCTGACATCACAAGAGGATATAATGGGTGGGCTTTGGTATTATTCCCAAGGTAGGGATTTGGTTTGTTGTTCCTTCAGTTATTAAAAAGCAACAGTGAAAAGTGTATGTTATGCAATACATAGGTATATACTATGCTGCATAGGTACTATGAGAACACTAGCTTTTGTACACAGTGGTGCACAATAAAGCATATTTGGGTGTTGCTACCTTTGTATGTGAAATGAGAAAGGAAAAAAATACATTAACATCGAAATCCAATTTTAAACCGTCCTGGACAAGCATGTACACAGACATGGCTGGGCCCCTCATGAAACAGCCTGTGGGCCCCTGCTAGTGGCATGGCCCGTAAAAGTTCTGGTGATAGGTATTTACATAGTGTATTAGTAATGTCATTTATCAATCTCGTTACTTATTATAGGAGTGTATTAGTTATATTGCTGTAGTTAGGCTGGTCATGCTAATAGACTAGACTACAGCACTCCAGACAGTTATCGCTAATTTAAAGCTGCACTATGTTAGACTTTGTTGTTAACATAAAATAATCATGAAATAAAATATCATTACTGAATGAAGAGAATAAAAAAAGCTAAAATATAGTTAGCATGCGCTGCTGTGAGTCATTTTGTAAACGCTGAAATAATCATTTAAAAGTCAAAGGCGTCAGGTCAGGAGTTTTTATACAACGTTGTACATCTTTACATATTAATGCCACATTGACAGGCTCAGAAAGACGCTCCGGCTGGATGTTTAGGCTTTAAATCATCTCAAAATCAACATTATACTAATGAAAGTATGATGACAATAGTAGATAATTCACTCACACGTCTTTCACCAAGTTTTATCTTTTAATGCTCTTTCAATCATCAGACTCATTTGCACGTTCTGTGCAATTACACATTTCTACCAGAGAGGTGTCCAAATCCCCAAATCTTACACAGTGCAATTTTAATATATGAAGTTATTTGAAAGATTTTGAAAAGTTAGCTGTCCTTAATATTAGGTGTCCAAAATACTACATTAGCAGATGCACAATAAAAATAACACCCATAAGGATCAATGACTTTCCCCATAACCCTATCTACCAGCACACCCACATATCCAATATTCCCTAATAACTTTCTGCAAAGATATGACTTCTATTATGACTGAAACTACAACCAGCTGGTGCTGGATTTATGCCCACCGGTTTGGAGCTGCTGTTGAAGAACTCAGGGTCAGAGATAGGATCCATGTAGAGGGAGCCGATGATGTTAGAGCGCAGCCCTTTGGGGGCCTCGTTGGTCATTTTGACGCCGTTCTGTAAGACGGCCACAGGAAAGTTGGGTGAGGGGTAACTGGTCAGCCACAGACGGAATTCTGGGTGAGTGGTGTCCGGGTTCAGCTCCTGGATAAAATCGAGATGTAAAATGTCTGACAGAAGTTTCATTTGGGATTGAAAAGTGGTTTAAAGTAGGAATTGTGAAAATACTGTAAAACAAAGCTAGAGGAACATATAGAGGGACATATAGTGAGATATAGTCAACAGATATTGTATGAAGCAGAATTTTAATCAGTTGTTTTATTTGTAACTTGCCCTGCAATGATTTATCTTTCACTGCATTTTTATTATTGGAAATAACATGCAAAAGCATAATCACTAATTCCCATCATAAATCACAGCATTCTTTAATACAGGTTTAGACACCCACTTTAACTCCTACCAAAATGAAACGAAAAACGTAATCTTTCTAACTGTTCCATAATTTGAAATCTCTGTTACTGGCAAATATTTTTATTGCTTCGTTCTATGAAGCCTACAATGTTGCAAGGACTTAAACTGAAAATTTAAACTAAAATGCTGTCATACCTCCAAACTCCCAAATATCCTTGGATCAACATATGCTTTCTTGTCATTTTACACATAGCATCTTGAGAGCTGACAATTCCATGAACAAAGGAGGTAGCCATAGCTACATTAGCATCTCCAGGCTTTTTGACCACAGACACTACACAATTCATGTATAAACGAAAGTAAATAGGGCTACTTTAAACGTCTTCCACGATATCTCACTATATTAAAGTACCCATTAGTCTGATAACCAGGCCTGGTTGTTATGATTGCAAACCAAGCTTAACAAGTAAATAATTATAGAAATACTTACATATTTTGCAATACTTAGGAGCAACTAACTGATTCACAAACCTGATTAACAATTATACTAGGCCTACATATAGGCTGTAAAACAATCAAAATTACATTAAAAAATAAATTATATATCTTAATTTTGTTCTAACCTGTTATGTTGAAGTTGGAATGCAAGAACGAAAATGTAAAAATATTGGTTCTGCTTTTTAATTTCGTTTCTGAGCCCTAGCCATTACCACATGCCAAGCACCACAACATCTTTTAGCTCACACTGGTTTTGTCAGTTGGTCTCCAGCCATACCTCGCACACCCGTTCTAGAGTTGCCATCCAGGACGTGGCCAGATGGCAGTTCTGTAAGACCACCCAGGTGCCTTCCTTCACACCCGTCTCGATCATGCTCATGGCGATGGGGCCCTGGCCTTGGCCTAGGGACAGTGAAGTCAACTTGTTCCCAGAGAAGCCCTGGTAGTACCACAGAAACAACAGTTTTTAGCATAGCAGAGCCTTGAAAACGAGAGACATTAGTGTTCTGAATAATACTGTTGCAGAATGCGATGCAACCTGAAACTCAAGCTAATGCATCAGTAGGTTTTAGGTTTAATGGGTAAACAGAATTAATCTGACTCTGCATTGATATTATTATTAGGTGCTGTCAAGTGATTCTGACTCCTGGCGACAATATAGGTAGTGTTTCTCCTTCTTTCTGTCTTCTGTTTGGGTCTTCAGGCTTCAGAATGTCCATGATTCCTCTGATTGTATCCATCCAACTTGTAGCTGATCATCCTCTTCTTCTTTACCTTTAACTCTTCTTAGCATAGTGGTCTTTTGCAATAAATCATTTCTTCTCAGAATACATCCAAAATAAGAGCTTCAGTTTGGCTATCTTCATATTAAGCTGAAGTCCTGTCTTTTGTTCTTTGACCCATATCAACATATAAAGGGAAACGTTTCTTCGCATGAATGAATGGTGGAACTATGTGGCCAAATCTTTGTACATTGCTCTTCTGTCGCTACGATACAAGTAACGCCCTAGCAGCCACCTTGTATACTTTAGAAATACCCAGCACCAGAGACTTTAAAAATCATACCATCTTTTCCAAAAAGTCAGTTTTTCAAATTTCTGCCATGCTAGAGCTGCCCTTGTCAACTGTAAGTGCTGTTACAATGAAGTGGACACACTGAAGAAAACAAATAGCTTGAAGCATGAAGCATTAGGCCACACAAGCAGAGCTTAGCTGATACACTCAGTACAAACTGCAAAATGTAAGCAACTTCAGCACAAGAACTGTTGGTTGGCATTATAAGCTTAAAATCACCATGTGCAGTAATCTATGAAGCATTCTCTGTAGTGACGAATCACGCTTCTTTATATGACAGTCTGATGGTCGATTTTGGGTTTGACAGATGCCAGGGAAATGCTAACTACCAGTATGCATAGTGGCATGCTGGTAGTTAGTTTGGTTGAGGAGGAATAATGGCCTGATTTTCATAGCATGGGTCCTTATTTACAGTGGAGAGAAATGTTAATGTTACATTCTAGAGAATCGTATGCTTACAACTTTGTGGAAACAGTTTAGGAAAGGCCCTTCCCTTTTTCAGATGACAGCGACCCCGTACACGAAGCAAGGTCCACAAAGAAGTTTGATGTGGAAGATACGGATTGGCCTGCACAGGGTCCTGACCTCAACCATATTCAACACTTTGTGATGAACTAGAAACAACTGCCCAACCTCACTAATGCTCTTGTGGCTAAGTGGAAGTGAATCCCTGCAATCATTTTACAAAATCTAGAGGAAAGCCTTCCCAGAGTAGTGGATCAACTCTATATTAACCCCACTGTATTGAAATGAGATGTTCAACAAGCATACGAATGTGCTGTTCAAGCCACACACTTTTGGCAATTTATTGTATAAAATTAGACATTTAACGTAGGTGTAACTCATAAAGTGGGTTCTGATAAAGTGCATATGGAATGTAGAATATATGGAAATACAGTAAAGTGACAAAACAGCAGATAATCAGTTTTCCTCACTGTTGTGAAAAGTTTCAGATGTATAAACAATAAAGGTAAGCGTTTGTAGTAGTTTATGACCACTTTGGTCCGTACCCCACCTCAAATGACAGCTATGAGGTACTTGTCTGGTTTTGGACAGTGAAGAGTGTGTCTGGGTATTGCAGGTGCTTATAAAGTATGCTAGCTGAAGTAAAAAGTAATTTAGGCCCAAATGTTGAAGCACAGAAACCCATAGGGAAGTTCACTTTGAGGTTTTAAACTTTAAAAGTTTGTGAAACGTAAGGAACTGCAAACAAATCAGAGGAATAAAACATTAAGTTGACATAGCACACTCAGCTGCACCTCAGGAACGGAAGCGTGTACTAGGCAGAGCTATGCATATTTAATTGAAGCTTGTACCTGTTCGTCTCCGAATTTGAGCAGTGCTGCCATGGGGTCTGATCCCGGTGAGAGGATGAAGATGAGGGGAGCGCAGCAGTGGCTGTCCCCAAATGCCTTCCCCAGGTTAAAGGGAGGGACTTCAATAAACTGATGGCCCAAGCTGTCAGACACAAACTCCTGAACCATGGGGATCATCTGAGGGAGAGACAGTGTACAAGATTATTACATTTACATTTATTGCATTAAGTGCCGGCTTAGCCTAGAATTACAAAGCATTCTGAATGGAGATTTGGGAACATTTAGTCCAGGGCTAGGGTTAATCCCTGTCTGGGAAACTGACCCCTAATATTTCATGAACATGGATTAAGCCTGGTCTTTGCAATGCCAAAAGTG
This sequence comes from Colossoma macropomum, assembly GCF_904425465.1. Classification (NCBI taxonomy): domain Eukaryota; kingdom Metazoa; phylum Chordata; class Actinopteri; order Characiformes; family Serrasalmidae; genus Colossoma; species Colossoma macropomum. The sequence continues at coordinate 1,168,112 of NW_023495280.1, read as the reverse complement.
TTTCACCATTACAAATCCCATTTAGTCTAGGTTTAAGCTTTATCTGGGAAACTGTCCCTTAATGTTTGATTTGATTGTAGTTGATATATTCAATATATTTTTCAGTCAAATATAGTATCATTGTATTCTTTTTGATTCTATGACGTTTCTATTGCATGATAGCTACCAAAAAGTATCATTTTCAGAACTGTTTTAATGCTGTTTTAGTGACTTAGTAAACTCTTATTAGCTCTAATGTAATAAATTACAGAAGTTACTTGATACTATCTGGAACCTACAGGAATAAAATGTTGCCAATTATACACTATTAAGATCTAAATTTAATGGATTACTTTAGACCATAGGCTACTACTTTTATTTAGAAGTGTCTAATTTGGGCTTTACTAAACAAAGAACAAAACCTTAGTAAAGCCTCGATATGTTTTCCTTAAAATGTGTGTTATCAGCTTACTCTTCTAACGATGTAACTGCACTCCACTCAGCAAACCTCAGTGGAGTCTTTGTTGGAAACTTTATCATCACACAGTATTTGAAAACATTACAAAAACAAGACATTTAATGTTTTATCTTTTAGACTTATTCGTTTTTTTGTGAATATATGCTCATTCCAGATGTGACGCCTGCAACATGTTCCAAAAAAGTTGAGTGAGGAGCATCTTTACCACTGAATTTTTGCCATTCTTCAGTCGTTCAGGTCTTCAGCTGTGCAACTGTATGGGGCCTTTGTTGATGTATTTTGTGCTTTTGCACTAACATGCAGAATGTGGCTTTGTGTTGTCATGCTGAAATAAGCATAGGCATCCCTGAAAAAGATGGCATCTGGAAGGCATATGTTGCTCCAAAATGTGTGTATCTCTTTCAGCGTTACCCTAATACACATATCATGACAATTGCTTTTGAACTTTACACTGGTAACAATCTGAATGGTCCTTTTCTTCTTTGGCTCGGACAACACAACGTCCATTATTTCCACAAACAATCTGTAAGGTTGACTCGTCAGACCACAATACGTTTCCTCTGAGCATCAGTCCATTTCAGATCAGCTCGAGCCCAGAGAAGTTGGCAGTGTTTCTGGATGTTGCTGACATATGATTCCACTGTGCATAGTACAGTCTTAAATTGCATTTGTGGATGCAGTCACAAACAGTGTTTATTTACAAGGATTTTTCAAGGTATTTCTGAGTCCATGTGGTGGTATCATGACAGAAACATGCTGGTTTTTAATGCAGTGCTGCCTGAGGGGTCGAAATTCATGGTCATTCAGCTGTTTTTTGGCCTTGCAGAGATATTTTTCCAGATTTCTTAAATCTTTTAATATTATGCACTGTAGAGGGTGAAACATCTAAAATCCTTATAAAAGCTTAATAAAAAAAGGTTGTTTTTAAACAGTTGGACTACTTGCTGATGCATTTTTAGTAGAGTAAATGATCCATGGCCTTGACCCATCTTTGCTCATAAAGGACTCAGTCTTTCCTAGACGTTCCTTTCATATCCAAACATGAATTACATTTTTTAAAATGTTTTCTAAACATTAAACAATGTTTTTAGTCTTAATTTGCCCCGTGCCAATTTTAAGCTGCAGGCATCAATTTCAGAATTAGCTTATATTTACAAAAACAATGAAATTGATAAAATAAAACTTGTCTTTGTACTGTTTCCCTTTAAATACAAAGTGGATTTACAAATCACTGCTTTCTGTTTTTTATGTGCATTTCACAGACTGTCCCAATTTTTTGAAATTGGATTTGTATTGAAATTGAAATTCGGACTGTTCTATAACAGGCTGACTAGGGCTCGGAACTAAACTCTAAAAGTAGCACAAAGTTATGAATTAGCTAAATGTGTTGGAATATGAATGTGCATTACAGCATGCAAAAACTCTGTGTTTACAAAAGTACACACCTTGTCTGGTCTCAGGCAGCGGATAAGTAACATTCTCTGGAACTGTCCCAGTTTCTCCTGCCACTCTCCAGGAAAAGGTGTGTGATGAGGATCCTTTGTAAAACATTTAAACAATTAAACAATGATGTCCATATTAATGTGTTCAGCATGAGAGAACGTGTGTGTGATGAAACCCACCTTGCTGTCATAGACTTCTTTCCATCCGTCTCTGAGGCGGGCCATGTCCTTGCGCAGCCCCTTGAAGTGCTCCAGCTCGTCCAGCCGGCAGATCTCATCCCAGGACTTCTTGGGCAGCCAGGTACAGGGGTTGGAGTGACGGTTGTCCAGTCCCACGCCACCCGTCAGCAGAAAACGCCATTCATTTTCATCAATCTGTAGGATAAATGTTTAAAAAATCAAGATTAGGTTATAATTATAATGTCAGTCAGTCTTATAGTTACACCAATCAGGCATAACATTATGACATTATGAATAATAAGTCTGGGATTTTAACGGGGTTAAAAAAACCATGTCTCATTTTTTATGTTTAGAAACCATATAATGATCATATCTTAAATCAGCTGTGAAGATTCCATGACAAACAAGACAACGGGATGAGAGTCTTCAACCAACCTGTGACTTCCAGATAAACTTCCCATCTTACAGGATACATTCATATATACTGTACATATATACATACACACTTTAAGATGCACCCAGCTACCTGATAATGCACCCATTGCTGACTTGAGTTCAATAGTGCTTGCATAGCTTGTATAATCTCCAAAGAAAAGCACTGACCAATGGAATGGGACACTCTGGAGAAGCACTGGTCAGGCTAGGGTCACCATGCCCAAAGCCAAGCATGGGCTAGAAGGGTTTAAACCTCCCCAGCATTGGGCTGTGGAGTGAAACTGTGTTCTCTGGAGTGTTGGAGCTCTATCCAATATCTTTGGGATGAGCTGGAGTGATCCAGAACTGATCATCCAACATCAGTACCTGACTTCACTAATGCTCTCAAGGACGAATGCATTCAAATCCTCACAGCAATATTCCAGCATTTACTGTAAAGCCACCCCAGACGAGTAAATCTGTTACTACAGAAAAGAGGGGCAGTTTAGCGTTTTTCACTTATTGTACACACCTTGTTTAACTTGTCAGCTAATTAGAAAACCTTTCATGCGTTAAGCTGGTTGTATGAGAGCATAAAAAACAGTACAACAGTACAGAGAATCTGTTACATGTTGGTTTAAGGTTCTCATTAAACATTCGCAACTGACCAATGATTATTATATGGTTCCTAAACATAAATGTACCAACAATCTCACATATCAAGCGCTAAAAGGGTTTAAACCTATATCTGTTATTAAAAGGCCCATGTCCTACATTTTCGGACATTCTTCAGTTTAAGATGCAGTTTTATGACCAAATATGTAAATTAGCTCTGTTATGATTGGCTGTCCTATATTGTGCTTCACTTGAACAGCAGTCCAGGCTGAAACACTCGTTATAATTTCAGGATGAGTGGCTGGGGCTAAACTGTAATTAGATATATGAAAATGTGTTGGCTTGACATCACAAAAACAATGGATTCAGATTCGGAGCAGTTAGGGGTTACATGCCTTGCTCAAGGGCACTTCAGTCACGTACTGTCAGCTTAGGGGATCGAACTGGCGACCTTCTGGTTCCTAACCTGACTGCTAAACAGTGTGTTTTGAAACTCTGATGATGCTACGTCCAACTTTTTTATTTCAAGTTTAGTTGCCCATGATAGGGACCCTTTAAGATAATGTTTTGCTTTATGCCTAATGCCTCAGATCTCCTTCAAGACAACAGAACATGATGGACATGCATTTTTAAGACACTACAATAAAAAAATAAACAAAAATAAATTATACTCTGCAACCTTTGCCGCACCATTTGATATAATCACTGACAGTGACAAAATGATGTAGTGTGAGTTACGCTGAATCACACGCATGCATTTCACTTCTAAACGTGTAAGATCAATGCAGTATGACAGATGACTCCAGATGACGGATTGTTTTGTGGCATAAGAAAATGCATTTTCTGTCAGACTTAATTATTTGTACATGTAATATATGCTTTTAGAGCAGGTACATGTGTCATTAATGAGGCATTGTCTTGCATGAGCTCATTATACTCAGTAATTTGTCATTCAGCATCTTAAATGAAGTCCTGATGACAGATATGGATATGGAAAGGCAGGCGAGAGAAGCCACTCACAAGCTTGTCATGTTTAAGCAGGTTAACGTTGAGGCAGAAGGAGAAGAGGAGTTTGTCCTTCTCGAAGAGCGAGCGGCACACGTTAACGTACAGCGAGTAGGTGAAATGGTCTCGCAGAATCTGCAGTCTGGACACAGATGGTGAAGTAAGAGTGGTGAATAAAAAGAAGATTTGGTAAATTATGCTTAAAATAATAATAAAGATTAATGATGACATGCTAAATATAATCATTAATCATTACATTTTACATATTGCTTTATTAGCAATTATTAATAAATGTTAATAAATAAACAGGGCTGTCAAAGTAATGCATTTATAATGCGTTAATGCAATAAATTATTGTGTTTTAACCCCCACAGTAGTTTGTAGTTTGACCCTTTGAACCATCCATAGTAGTGCAGTGCGCTGTATGTTGCTCTGATATAATCTGTGATTGTAGCACACTCATTTAAATAGCTTTTAAATGGCTTTCAAGACAAAACATTTAACACCTTTGGCAGCCTATGCTGAACAGTGCTCACAGGAGAACTTTGAAGAAATCAGTGAGCGTCAAACTAACAAAAGTACTACCAAACTGAAAAGCTCCAGCTCCCCTCGAAATCAGAGACCATCATTTATTTAATTTCAGTCAAAACGGCCATTAGGTACAAGTTAATCATTTGTCAGGAGATATTTCTGAGAATGTTAGATATAAGCTAAACCCAAACTGTTCAAAAAATGATTAAAAGCTACACAGAAAATGGAACTCCTAACAACCACCTGGAAGACCTGTCCACATCAGATAAACATCACTTGAAGCTTTCATTTTTGTGAGAGAGGAGAAAATCTAGCTCCACTCTTGCTTCACATTCGAAAAAATCCACAGGTGTTTCTGTCCATCCTTCCACTGTGAGAAGACAACTCAATGCTAGGGTCTAAAAGGATGTGCACTGGTCAAGAAGCCCCCACTGAGAAAAGGAAATATATAAATCAAACACAAGAAGCAGAAAATGCAGAAAAAAACTTATAAGACTGAACTGTGGGAATAAGTCATGGCAGATTTCTTCGGAAAACTGAGAGTCTCCTAAAAAGAATGGAAGCTGTAATAAAGGTAAAGTAAATAAATGGAGGGGTGGGGTGGTCTCTGACAGCACAGTACTGTGTATGAAATGTGCACTAATTGGTCAGAACATGCAGTCAACTGGAAATCACATTCAGGCTCATGTGAAGTCTGCGTTCATTATTTTAGTTGTTCAACAGGCCCCCGAATAAATAACTGCTGTATTATAAGTTGTCTCACTTGCAGTGTATAATATAAACTGAATAAGACAGAGTGGCTTCTGACATATATTTATAGTGTTTCTAAAATTGTCACATCTCCAGCATAGTGAGACATCTTAGGGGTCCTTAAACATGGAGATAATACTATAATTATTGTAATATTTTTGGGAAATGGGCTAAAATTAGTACTCTGTTGGTTCTTTATATAGAAACGGAAGTTGTTGCTGATAAAAGGCCTGTATCACTTTAGCTAAATGCTGCATTAAGAAAACTGTAAAAAGCTGATGTCTATCCTAAAAAAGTACGGGACTGAATCAACAATATGCTTTGCTGGTATAAATTATGAAAAACTGAAGAAAAGGACAAATTTGCATGTTTTTGATTCTCCTTTTGGAAAGCCATTGTGTGTTTGTGAACTAACTGGTGTTAGTCATAGAAAGTGATAGGCTTGCTTTCCAGCTGCTGAGCTTTACCGTTTACCAGTCAAACATGCTAGGCTGAGTGAATAAAAATGCTCTCCAAAGCAACAAATTGGACATACATCAGAACTGTGTGATGTGCCTTTGATTTGATGCACTGTTAGCGTTGGAGTTTTCCCTTTCACCCAGAAATCTGGCCTCAGAGCGAAGCTAGTATCTCAGTGGCTCAGCTGGCGAGCACTTGACTGAAGGTTCAAAGCAGCTTCAGACAGCTGTGCTGACCGCTTAAGACAGCGCTGTGATGATAAACATGGGCACAGGGGCAGGGATGTCTTCATTCGCGCTCTCTTCGGCTTTTAAAGTGTAAAAGACAGAGAGCTCTCCCCCAGAACATAGTGCGATAGCAATGCACAGACTCGAAAGACATGTGATGTCCTTTCAAGCTTAAAAAGGGTGCTTCTTTGGCCCATTGTGTGTATCATTTGTAATATCTCACAATAATAATGATAAGAATAAAATATCAATGACTAACCAAAACTTATCAACGTGCAAAAGTTTTCGACTCAAATTCCAGAGTGAATTTCAATATTTTACCACTACTGAAGCATAAATTTAGAGATGTCTTCAAGGGTTTAACTACACAGCAGCAAGCTATAGTCGTATGTATATAGTCAGCCCCATTATTATTGGTCCTTTGTAAATGTGGGGTAAACTAGAGTTGGAGCAAAAAATCACAAAAAAATGTCTTTGTGGTCAATTAGCTCAATCTCACCTGAAAATATGAGAGAAATCTAATCTTCTGGTATGTCCTGGAGTCCATGATGCCATTTATCCTAACAGGGTTCTCAGGGCCTTTGGAGCCCAAAAACATCACAGATCCTCACCATACTTAACAACAGTGGGAAGAACATTCTTTGCTGTATAACCATCTAATTTTGCACAAAATCTACCTTGAGTTTGTTACCAAAAAGCTTATCTGACCATAGACCATACTGTATAAATACAGTAAGAATTCTTTTTTTTTATGATATGCTGATATGTAAATGAGCTGGTCTGAAGAATAAAGTTTGGTTCCAGATTTTTCCTCAACACCCCCAGCCATCAAATGGATTTGTTAAACTTAACAATTTAACCTAATGAAGTATTGATTAGATAATGTATTGGATAAATAGATATGGTCTTCTTCAATTTAATAAGAAATGAAGACAAATGACTCTGAGAGGAATATAAATTAGAGCTGTAAATAGTAAACTAGTCCAGTGCCATGGGGAGCACTAAGAAACTGTACCCCATTCCACTTAATATATCTTTATATATCCTACAAAAGCATTTTCATATAAAGACAAATAACTTCTATTGAACAAATGTGATAGCCTCGCACCTCTGCTCCAGGACATCACTCTTGTCAGAATTGTCGATGGACAGAATGAAGAGGTTGATGAACCAGGTTAGTGAGTACTGGTACATTGGTTCAATGTTGGCCAGGTCAGCGATGGAGAAGAACAGGATGGCCGAGTGGACTGCGATGGGTGTGTAGCCCATGCGGGTCTCGTCGATCTTCTGCTCTGTCACTTCTGCGACAGCCTGCTTTTCTGAGATCTCGTTGGCCAGCACTTTGGAGGAGGAAAGGATCTGAACGGCCCTCTCATCCTCCAGAATGTTACCTTTGGACGAGGAGAGCACTTCCAGGATCTTGTCCTCGATTTCCTGCAGCTGTCTGCAGGACAAGGGAGGAATTAACAAAGTGGCGGGAATTTACAACGGCAGAGTTATTATACTTCACAAAAGGTGTACATCTAGGTTCTAAGATTTTTCCAAATATACAGTGCTTTAGTTGGTGTGCCTACTTTCCCAGACCTAATGATGTTTCCAAGATACACAGTTCCCATTCCCCTTGTGTCTTCTCCAAACTGATAAACCTGATTCAAATCATCACTGTATATGTCTGGCTTGTAACTCGCTTGATATCCTAGCAAGCAGTGACTTGTAGGTGAGAAATTTATATATTTAAGAAATACAAGCAATGCAGATAGAAAAAACTCTTTTTTTCTTTTTAGCACAGTTACCCTGCCCATCTACCGTTTAAGAAAAGAAAAGACAACTAAACATTTATTTCAACTTATGATAGTCATGTATGATGAAACACTGGACGTGAATATGACACCTTTTCCTGATATAACTTAAAAGAACTGGTCCATTTGTTTTAAATTAATCTGATGGAAGAGTTTACAGGCTTTGAAAACAGAGCAAGATCTCAGGTTGCATAACATTTTTTTGCTTCACCCTTTATGAGAGTATTTAAACTTGTTCTAGAGCTCAGTACGGCTCTGTTTACGTTTGGCACTAAAATGCTTCCTGTAAGGATTTTAAAGACAAGTAAAACCATGTTTGTGAATGTAGCATGTAGTCTGTGACACAGCTTAATTACAATCATGATTTGGTGTCACATTAACTCCACTCACAACTTTCAGTACTATTCCCACCTCCCTTTGTAATGAGTTATCTTTATGTATTAATCTATATGCATTCAAGGTAAGCTTAAAATGCAAAAAGCCCTTTATACAAGTATCCCAACACACCCGGCTGTGTGTTTTTCTTCTGAATTTACATGCTTCAGTTGTAGCCGCTAAGCAGACATACAAACCACGCCATCTTTTTTTCAACAACTTTAGATGTCGAGAACGTTATGCACCATGACTGTAAGATAAAAGCAAACGAAGCAGAGCCTGTATAAGCCTATTTATACTGGTGCCATAAAAATCTGAATTAGGAATGTTAATGCTGCATGCAGAAATTAGATCTGGATGAACTATCTACACTTGATTTGTGTCTTGATTGGTGATTATATAATGTAGGTCAGCAGTTCTAACAAGAATTTGTACTAAAATGTCTCAGAATCTATACAGACAGTGGCATTTCTGATTTTAAATGATTGTGTACCTCTTGTTCTCAGCTCCCTGCAGTATGAGGGCTTGCTTCTCTTCTTCCAAGTCCGGCCTCTCTCGTGCCACAACGATGCCCAGCAGTTGGTCCTGCATACCCTCAGGCGTGATCATGAAGTTCAGAAGCGTTACCTAAACAGTGAGTGAACATGGAAAACTGGAATGTAAAATCTGTGGAAAATTCGTGCCTGTTAAGTAATATTTCTGTTGTCCGTTTTATAAACAAACAAGTTAACAAACAAGATCTAAATATCTGCAGTAACTATTTTACAGTGGAATATTAAAACATACTATCTGCAGTGCCAGTGCTTTGACTGTATTTGAGCCACAGTTCTGCTAACCACAGCTGTATAAAATGTGAGCGAGCAGCTATTAGGCTTCAAGTCTACTTTCTGCCACTTACCACAAGTAGCAAGCAGTGCATTTCATCACTGTCGGAAAAAAAACCTCATATCTCCAAAAAGGTACAACTTTACAGAAGAAGGAAAAAACATTCTTAACTTTCAATGTATGTTAATTGATAATTAGATATTATTCATTACAAATCATTTTAGAGCATTTCTATTGGTCTGTTCATCATTCAATTTCAAATCAATGTAAAGGGCAGTGGGTGATTTCAAATCATTTCAAAAAATGAAAAAAACTCAAAAATGAAGATATGAAGATTTGTCCAAAGAGGGATGATTTACACTCTCAGAAAAAGGTACTAAATTGTCACTGGGGTGGTACTTTAAAGGGTCTTCAGAACCTTTAGTTAGGGAACATAATTGCACCATATTCCATTTTAATTATATTTTGTTGCTGCTTTGATTCCATACACCCCGTCTAACTCTAAGCATTTCAGATGACTTTCTAATTTTAAAATGTTAGGTTATGAAACCTAGTAGCAAACCTTTAAACTTATGGTACACAACTGGACCTTAAGACCACTGTTGTACCTTGGAGGGTACATTTTCATGTTTTCACCTTGTTGCACAAAAATGTACCTGTACAGTACCTTTTTTTCTTACACTGTACAAAATACACTCCCACCACATTTTTCATTTATGACTGCTTGAAAATGAAACTATTGCGGACACATTCTTTGTTACTTTACTTCTGGTTAACACCAGCATTAGCAGAAACAGCATGTTTAAAAACAAGACAAAGGAGCTGGTTGCTGTGTTGGAGAAATGTGGAATCACAGTGAATTTACAACATTATTTTTTTTCACATATGTAGTTCACAAAAAACAAAACATATCAATTCAGAGTGTTTACTGCTTTGCAGATATCAAAAATGAAGTGATTTCACTGCAGAATGTTAAAGTAACTTGTAGCCAAATCAGGTAGGTCAATCAAATTGGATCATAAGCTAAACACACAATTAAATGGTTATTTGAGCCACAAAATAAACATGAAGTAATTTTACTGTAATATTAATTGGCAGCCTAGCATATCTTACCTAAACTGTGTGGCTGTACAAACTATGACTGAATCGATATTGTCTGATTCTTAAAATAAAATACTCTGATTGGATCGGTGGGATAAACGCCGGATCAGAACATTCCTTGTAAAGGATGAAAAGGTTATAAAAAGATTTTCATCTTGTATCCCCACGTCAAAAACTTACTCACTGATTCATTGAAACTGAAGAGGTTCATCAAAGCCCAGGTAATTAAAGAAACGAGGTGCCTGTCTGTCATCTCTGTCAAGAGAAATCTTGGCTAATTGCCTTGTTTCAACAATGTTGCTTGGGTTTATTTATTTATTTTTTATTACTTGGGTAAATCAACCCCACGTCATTGCTATTACGGTGGCGTCTGAAATGGAACATGATCGATTAAGCCAAGCATGACAGGCAGGCATTCTTCACCACAGACTGCAAGCTGAAATGGATTGCAAGCGGATGTCGATGAAAAGGTTCATTCATTTATTCATTTACTTTGATTACTGCTTACACCTCCTGCCAGAGAACAAAGGGTACAAAAGAGAACTTGGAAAGAAAATTAAAACAGCCCTGAGTTTACTGAGAAGATCCACTCTCAGCTTCCTGCAGCAGGAAGAAGACTATACAACTGGGAATTGCCTCATTTCTGGTCAAAAAGCGTCATGTGAATATTATGAATATTGACAAAGAGGAGTCATTCAAGAAGCATTTCATAGGATTTTCACTGCCTGAGTGGAGAGTCAAAAACACAGCAATGAATATCTGAGTGAATTCTATGTTATAAAGGCTTTTATCGGTGGTAGATGATGATAGAGACAAGTCGCTGCATGAAATATCTCTACTTCGCCTCTGCATCTGTTTGTTGGGGAGAAACTGATTTATTAGGGGTGCATGCACACACTCACACACACACACACACACCACACAGCCGCACCTGTCCCCTGCAGCTGTGCATTGGCACCTCCACTGCGAACATCCAACAATTAGGCAAAATAGATCAGCATGATCTTGCTTGTTGCTCCATTACAAACTTCAGAGGAAACTAATGCCTAACCAGCTTTAACCTTAAATACTGAGTTAAATACTGAGTTTTCTAAATAAAGCTTTTTACACCTGCTTAGCCTGCAAGCCTACTCTGCTGAAAGGTCTTCAAGTAGCTTTCCACAACTTGCCATGCGTTTACCAACCTTGAATCTCAATTTAATGTAAGCTTAATTGGGCAAAACAAAGTGAAAATCAAAGTTTCAAAGCAAAACTACATCTCATTGTCCAAAACCATGAGATTAAGTTAGTGTGGTGCAGTATACACCATTTCATCCCCTGGCTGTGATTAGTCAGCATGGCGTCATGTGCTGTTGCCTACGTCACTGCACAGAGCATCTAGAGGTGCTGAGATGTTCACCAAGTTCTTTATAAGTACACTTACAGCAACATGTTTGGAGGAATCATTATGTTCAACATTTGAAGTGTACTTTTCACTTTACTTTCGCTAGCCACTTTATTACAAACCCCAACATTGTAGCCTATCTGTCATAAACATCCTCTAGCCCTTCATCTATGGTCAGTTTCCCACCAATCGACCCTCATGCTCCACTAAACTCACCATTTCGTACAAACTTCTACAGTGACAAGCAGCAAGTGAAACAGCACCGCTTGCCTGGTATGAAGTAGTACAACAACTAACAACGACAGTTTGTGTGCATCATTTTGTATTGGTTGCATTCTATGTGTAATGATAAGTTAGCAGACAAATTTCCTAAATGGGTTGACATTTGGTGAATTGCTGGAAGGGTGGTTCTCGTGAGGACCACTGCTGTAGAACTACTGTAGACGGCCTTCTCAATATGGCGGTGACTTGCATGCACCGCTATATTGAGAAAGGTCCATCACTAAAATGAAAGGCTGTAGAGATAGTTATGGTGACCAGAATTAAATGCATGCTAACTGCTATAGCCGCAGAAACCAAAGCACTCAGCAACAACTTTAGAACGACAGTGGAATAGCGTGTTTGACTGTCTTTGTTCAGATGATGATATATCAGAAAAATGAAAAAATCAACTAACGCAGTTTTTCAAACAAAAACTGCATTGAATTCTCTTAAGCAGTAGTGTTAACTAAAATTCAACACACAATAGAAATGTGAAATTAACCCATTTTAATCATGATACTGCACTGACTACAGCAAATTGATATTTCTAGAACAGGTCTCCCAACTAAGTGTTGGCTCTACTGTTTAAAGTTTACGTGTTTGATTCCAGGTGATGCCACAGCCATCCATAACTGGGAGTCCATGACAGCATGATTAGCCTTTCTTTCTCTGGATGGGCTCCCTCACTCAGCATGATGTTAGCAAACACGGCACTCTGTCAGCTATCAGCAGAATGTAACAGAATTGGCAGTTAGTGTTGTCCTCCAAGCACTCGATTTGAGCGATTTTTTTGTTCGGTCTGTTTGTTCCACTCCCACCCAAAACCAAAACAATTTGTCCCACTCCCATCCATGGGCCTTTACAACAGGTGTCCATCTGTGTTAGTCATGACTGAAAATGACTGCCGTAGGTCACACTTGTTTTCAGTCAGCTTTATTTTCACATATTCACCTTTCTTAAAAGCACTTTCCACAGCTGTGGCTACCTGACTGTCTGAAGGCTCTGCTGTCTCTATAGCTAAGAAGAAAATAATTCACAAGATTTACATGACTGTTCATGTGACTGGTTGCTTCTATTTAGAACTAGTTTAGAAAGTCTATTTAGAATTAGTTTATTATATTTGTTATACTGCTCTTAAATATGCTAATCATTAAGTGATATACTAAGCTGGTGAGGCCCACTTCTGCAAGTGACACTGAAAATTCACCCCATGCCACAAGATATGTTAGCAGCAGTTTGAAAAGATGTGGGGGTTGGCTTCATGTGACTTGGAAAAAGCATGTCCAAGTCTTCATCCTCTATGCTTGGTAGCATTTAGCTAGAGGGTTAATTTGGCCATGACATAACTGGGGAGAAAGTTGGGTTAAAAAAAGCAAAAAAAAAACAAAAAAAAAACAGAAAGATAAACAGGCTACAGTAGCAGGAGGCAGTTGAGTCAAATTTGTGCAGAACATCTAACATAAGGACAACAATATCTGGTCCCTGATCCTGTGGTCAGAAACTGACCAATGAGGAATATGGTAAAAGGAGGCTGACAAATAGTGCATAATCTGTACACATATACACTTATCAGGCATAACATTATGACCACCTCCTTGCTCATTGTCCATTTTATCAGCTCCACTTACTATATAGGTGCACTTTGTAGTTCTACAATTACAGACTGTAGTCCATCTGTTTTTCTGCATGCTTTGTTAGCCCCCTTTTACCCTGTTCTTCAGTGGTCAGGACCCCCATGAACCCTCACAGAGCAGGTACTATTTGGATGGTGGATCATTCTCAGCACTGCAGTAACACTGATGTGGTGGAGGTGTGTTAGTGTGTGCTGCGCTGGTCTGAGTGGATCAGACACAGCAGTGCTGCTGGAGTTTTTAAACACCTCAGTATCACTGCTGGACTGAGAATAGTCCACCAACCAAAAATATCCAGCCAACAGCGTCCTGTGGGCGGCGTCCTTTGACCAGCGTGCTGGGACCACTGATGAAGGACTAGAGGATGACCAACACAAACTGTGCAGCAGCAGATGAGCTATTGTCTCTGACTTTACATCTACAAGGTGGACTGACAAGGCAGGAGTGTCTAATAGAGTGGACAGTGAGTGGTCACAGTGTTTAAAAACTCCAGCAGCACTGCTGTGTCTGATCCACTCGTATCAACACAAGGCACACTAACACTCCACCACCAGTGTTACTGCAGTGCTGAGAATGATCCACCACTCAAATAGTACCTGCTCTGTGAGGGTCCATGGGGGTCCTGACAACTGAAGAACAGGGTAAAAGGGGGCTAACAAAGTATGCAGAGAAACAGATGGAACACAGTCTGATCGGTATATAGTGGTACCCAAAAAAGTAAAAAGGTGGACCTCAAAGAGACTTGTGAATGAAAGTGCAAAGTAGGGGTTTCTAATAAAGTGGTCAGTGAGGATATATGATACCAACTATGGACGTTAGGGCACCAAAAATGACTCAAACTTTTGTTGCTTTGAACGTAATAAGAGATAACCACAGCGAGCGAGCCCCTATTATAATCTCTGGCAGCGATCTTTTCTCTTTTATCTAGTGTGTGGCGAGGGAGCCAAATGACAGTATCTTAGCCTTAAGTGATTTTGTAGCACTTGTGCAGCCTTTTTGTCTCTAATTCTCTGTTCTGGTTCAGAGTTGTCTGCCTTTCATCTCAAGATAAAATCACTGCTATCTGAAATTGGACAGCGAAGATGAGTAAGCACACAAAGAGCATCAGATCCGTGTGTGTATTTATGTGTATCTGAAAGCGAATGCCCTGTATTGTCCTGAATAACAGCGCTGTACAGTGTCTTACGATGACTGCGTTTTTAGAGATTTACTCTGCTTGCCATGTAGAAATGTATGCATGTCTGTGTATTAGTGTGTTCCACTGTGAGGTTTCTGGGATTTTTTTGGCTGTAATGAAGAAATTTGCACAGCTGTGTATGTGTGTTTCTTTTTATTACACACCCTTGATACCTGCTGAAATTCACAGAAAGTTTTGGGTGGAGCTACAATTCCTGTTCAGGAGCCAAACAAATTCTGAGAACTCATCTGAGAGACACGAAGAGACTGAGATCTTTAGAATCATTGTAAATAAAGCTAAACCCTTTGGTTGCTTATCATCTTATCTTCTGACCCTTTTGTGCAGTGCCCCCTAGTGGTCATTACGCTGGCAGAATGGAAGCTATCTTGGATATTTTTAATTAATATATTCAAGTGAAATATTTCCACACTGTGACTCTGTTATCAGATTAACTAGGACATTGGATCTCTGTGTGTGAAATGTTGTGCTGAGTTGCTAGCAAGTAATGAGGAGTGAAAGGGGCCCCAACAAACCCCATCAGTGTACTTTTAAACCTCGAACTAAAAACTCAGGGACATTCGAAAATATGAACTCCTTTCAGACCAGTGGATCCTTTTAAAGTAAGTTTGAGTATTTCAAAAGGTACAACATATGATAAGACTTCATTAGCAGTGCACTCATGAAGGATAAATTAGCCAAAAAAACAAGGTACAAATACAACTATTCAAATTTTAATAGACATAATACACAGAGGCACTACAATGTTCCTTTAGCTGGCTAGTTAACACGGCTGGTTAGAGGAATAGTAACTTTTTAAAAAACTCATGTTTGTTGTTGTGGCTCAGGAAACTGAAAAAATGAAAAACTACCAACCTTGAGTCAGCCATGAAACTTGTTCCACATAGATGAGACATGCAACTGTTGTGACTGAGTTTCAAGTGAGTTGCAGGATGCTTTACATTAGGCACCTCAAGTTCAATTTAGTTTCAGGTAGGATTCAAGCAATTAAAGTTGCATGAAAGTTTCACCGTGAAAAGACTGCCTTAGATTGTGTGTGTGTGTGTCTGTGTGTGTTATGGAGTCCCACCTTGACTGAAGTTTCGGGTAGATAGTGAGGGTTGCGTAGCTTAGTTGTGATGTAGAAGCGAAAATCTGGTGCATACTCTATAGTGGAATCTCCAAGGCGGATACACACACTTCCACCTTGCTTAAAAGTCTGCTTCAACAGCAAGGGCTCAAGAATGGGGTCTAGCTCCTCACCCACATTTTCCAGCAGCACTGAAGGAGAAATAAACAGTACACATAAATATAAACAGTATGAAGAGAGAAATGAACAGTATGGTGAGTTTAGATAGTCTGTAACAGTACATGGCTGTCAAGATAGGATAACATATCTCGATAATATACATGTTGCAATATGAAACATGGCATGGTACACGAAGTTTATAGGAAAATACATATATGGTATGACATTGCTGCTGTAAATAATCTGACTTGACTAAAAATTGAATTTTAAAATATCATTGATTTGAGGTCTGAAATCTGAAATCTCCACATTTTTCTATACATTTCTAAATTTGATAAACTGTAATATGGATTGAAAAGGCTTCAAAATCACTATTGTTTTGTCAAGAAGCTATCATTTCCGAAGAAGGAAGGAAGGATAAATAAAAAATGAATGAATAAATGACTAAAATTGAATAAAAACAATGGCAATATTACTTTGAAATAATGTCTCCATTTACAAACATGTGCTTTGTCTTGACAGCAGGCAGTGTACGTAATCTTTAAGTCCCCCCCCCCGAAACTCTTTTATGCCAAGTGGAGCTCACGGTGTGCGAAAACACCCACCTACCCACCCACTCAACCAAATAAGCGACAAAAAGAAGCATGATTCATAATAACAGCTATTTACTCAAAGGGTGCGCAGTCGGGCGCATGCTGTTGAGGTGGGAATTGGGGGACGACAACTCATCTTCAGGGCTAAAAACTTTGGGGATGCCGGGGGGGTTGTATTCAAACAAAAGCTCTGTCCGTCTTTCGTCTGTCTCCCCCTCTCAGGGACGGAGCTGACAAGCAGGAGAGGATGAGTTTGCGTACTCTTTCGTTTCTGTGTTAGGTCTCTCGCCTGCGTCTGGGCCGCCCCGGAGGAGCGGATGTGTGAAATTAGTCGGTGGATAGCGCTCGCGGGCAGCGGTGCAGTCTGGAAATCTGGGAAACGAGCGTTCCATGTCGCCCTGAGGAGAGAAGGCGTGAGCCGGCGCCTCTCAACAGGTATCTGTAGCTCCAGCTCCTGCTTTGATCTCCAGTTTGGGTTTGCGGGTGAAGGGAGACCCCCGGGGAGGGGGCGCGGTATTGCACCCGGGGTGGCCAGATCTGTTTACTTTCCTTGGTGAAAGAAATAAGGGGAAGATTTGCCTTGTTAACTCATCAAAAGCTTCAGGCCGCGTAACAAACAAATGATGAAACAAATGATCCATTTGAGAGGATAACAAAGGAAGTTAATGGGGGTAAATTGTCCTGTAATATAGACAGACAAGCTGTGAATGATGCAGACTGCAGTCTAAGGGAATATTCTGATGAAAAATCAGATTTACACAATTTCCGATTTACCCCAAATGTACCTGATCAGCCAGGACGTGTTTGGTGTCTGAAGCTTGCTTCTTTAGTTTTGCACTGCAGCTATGCAGCTAACAAGTGAGAAAAACACACATCTCACCAATTAGCAACACTCAAAGTGTGTGCCTGGATCATCATACACTTGCCTCCAACTGTGTTAAAGTGTTAAAGAGTCTCAAAAAGACTTATTTATGTGATTTCTGTATAAATTGACAAAATGATGTGCCATGGCTAAAACAGTAGCAGTCATGCCGAAGCTTGAATGACTGACGTCCACTCTTTTTCTTTATTACGGCATCCATTCTTTTTTTTGAGCAACTTTCAGTTTCTCAAAGAAATCTGCAGCCACACTTCCAAAGTTCAGTCTTACAAGTTGGTTTTACATTTTTTACTTCTCATGATCCAAGTAATCCCAAACACATTCAGTGATGTAGAGGTGGTCAGTCCATTGTTCTGAGAACACCAGCACCTTCTTTGTTCGATTTGTCTTTTGTTAATTTTATAAATAACAGTATAGAAAATGCCATACAGTGTCAGAATCCAGGCCTGTTTGATATTACTTAATAACTCAGTGCAGTTTTGGTGCAAACTTTGATAATGTAGGCATGCAGTTTGTATGATGCTAGCTGGTGGGATTGGTTGCAATGTAAAACTAAAGAAGCAATTTTCAAGACACCAAACATGTCTTGGTTGATAATAATAAAATAATTTCTTTAACTTTCTATTCCTTTAACCCTTTAAGGACACAATTTAATCTGCTCTTCTCCATTAATAAAGATTTCTCAATGCTGTTGTTGCATTGATATGTAATGCTGGGAGGCCACAGATAATAACATACATACAGCTATTCAAAACTGTGTAAACAAATGTATGCCTACAGTTACACTTATCGTATTGATATACTGTATATGTCAATATTAAAATATAAAAACAAATAATATTATCAATAAGATAATAGTATCATACATATTCAGAATAGAGATGTAGTTTTATGGCATTTTTATTTCCATTATGTCACGTTGTTATAAATCTTTTAGCAAAATACCCCAGTAATGATAAATTTGATGATAATTAACAAGAAAAAGGAATGACTATTAATAACTGTTACGGCATAAGTCAGCAAACAAGCATAGTACAGTGAAGAGGTGTTGGGACAGGTTAGTGCTTCTCTCTTTTTGTTGTTACCGACTACAGTGTGAGGTTGCACAGTAACTCACACCACATCCAGTAAAAAAGGTGGCCTCCTTCATCTTTTATAGAGTGATAGAAAACACGGTCGCACACAGAAAGCTTCTACACATTTTCACTTTGGCCAACGTGGGTGTGCACAAAACGCAGCTACGCTGATTTAAGAAGCCACTGCCAAATTCTCAGAATGGATGGCTTAAGAGATGCTCAGCTCAACAGGGTTAATAAGATTGAAAGAATAAAGAAATACAATTCCAAACTAAACATACAAAAAGCATTGAGCCCACCTGTAATAATATACATTGACGGACAAATGGTGCGCAGTGAATCACCTGGTGTGCCAAATTGGATACAGTTCTCCAGGGTTCGCACGAAGTCAGCGTCGCTCAGCTTGATGATGTGCAGGCTGTTGGCTTTCTCCATGTTCTTCACCCACTTATTGGCCTGGCCCTGCGGGTCGATCATCAGCGGCCATCGTCTCGCGTTACTAAAAAGGAGGAACGTGTGAGGAATGTGTAAAGAACATCTGAGAAGAATGATTTCCATTACATACATTAACATACATTAACATACAGACAAAAGCCTGTAAGCACCTGATAGGGTGACAACAATGTGGTCAAAACACTTATGTTTGTATGCTTTAAATTATGACAAACAAGTAAGCAGCCAACAAGTGCTCAGTATATGTGGATCTTCTTCAAACCTGATGTACAAACATCTCAGGTGGCTCCTCATGAAGCTAATTGAGAGGAGGCCAAACCTGCATCAAGACAAAAAGGGGCTACTTTGAAGAATCTAAAACAGAGGTTTTGTGGTTACTGCATAAATATCCATATGTTATGTCATAGTTTTGTTTCTACAATGCAGAAAATAGCAAACATAAAAACACTTCATGAATAAGTATCTTGTGACTAACTTAAATATCACCTTCCCTTTAAGAACTATTTAGTCTTCTCACTTCTACAGGCTCTCAATATTGTGTCTACTTTGGGGACGCAAACTCAAGAAGGTTATTACTTTGTTCTCGAGAATAATGCTTCTCAGTAGCACTTTTCCATTTGAGCATATAACTCTCCTCTAAAGAATCTTTACTCACTCGAAACTTAATTAACTTTTCAATATAACATTCCCAAGAATGGCTGCCTGTGCATTACCAAGCATCATCACAGAGGTTTCTAAAGCAGCATTATATTGCTTCCCAAGAACATCTACCACCAACTAATGTCCAAAAAAAACCTTGTGCAGTGAATCAAAGCTGGCTTGCCTGAGTACATCAAATTTCTCCAATAAATGCTGTAAAAACTCATTTGGCCTCATTGTAGGATTTATAAAAAACAGCCTCTAAAGGGACCTGGGAAAAAGGAGAGTACTTACTATAGGTACTGAATTGGAGCAGAAAGCACTTGCAATCCAACTCCTGTCAAGGCAAACTGTGTGTATCCAAGCGAAGGTAGTTTCCCCAGAGTAGCCCAGCTGTCAAAATAACTGCTTTATCCTTCAGACCAAACAGTGATTTTGGCATGCCAACTGAATGATCAGAGTGCATGTACCTGACCGCTAATTAAAGCTGAGAGCATGGGCAGTAATACGGATGCCACTAAGGTCATTATTACCAAAATTCATTTTATTGGTCAGCTTAGTCAAGAGTGCTAATGCAATTTTACTATGTTTCAACAGTATTGAACAGCAGACTCACCATACACTTTATAAGAAACACGTACCTTGGACATTCACTAACTGGCCATTTTATAAGATCCACCTACCTGGTATCTACACTCATTGGCCCTTATTCATTAAACAAGTGCAGAAACTGTTGTACGACAAAAACAAACTGATTTGAGCACAACTGATGAATCAGCTTCAGTACATATAAACAAGCACCTGTGCTGACCTTATTTACATATCACTGGCAACAGACACGCCCCAATTTACCCAATTTAACCTCATATACTCATATACACATTTTCTACAGAAAACACACCTCAGCACGTTTACAGTTTATTTGCTAAATATATCATATTATTTATATATACAGCAGGTGTCACCCTTTTTTTAAAGCCATTTATCTGACAATAAGCATTGCTTGCACCTGTAAAACACCATATATCATTAGAATAAACGAAAATAATCAGAAATACAATACAAAAACTTGCAAGAATTAATAATACATATGATTTAGTACAACCAAGTCTATCAATAGCTGTTCAGCTGACCATCTGAAGTCAAGAAAAACACCTGTTCGGGTAAGCGAGTGCACGATTAGTGGTGTCGGTGACAAGACAAGATTTCGCTTTATTAAAGTAAAAAAAAAAGATGAATCAGAAGCCATGTATCTGTTTCTGCAGTGAAGGTAAAGTCTGAGTAATTGATAGATGGCATATTCATCAAAGCTCCATTTCTGCGCTAGTACAATGAATTCAAAAGCAGAAGCGCCGCGTGTCTTCTTCAGTATGAAAATATTTTGAGACTCTGCGGCATCTTCAAAGACTTTCTCAGCAAAAGAGTGACAAAGGCAGCAAAGTGAACGTTCCGTTTTTGTGATCACATTCTCAACTGCAGCTCCTCTTTCGGGTTAAAAGCAAGAGAAACCCAACTCTGAGGTTTGCTAAGACACAAAAAAAGTTTATAGAGTCACTGAGCCTCAAGCTGTGTCAACTTGGGCGGGCCATGCTGATAGACCACTCCTGCTTCTGCTTTTCATCCGTCTTCACCTGAGACATTTCTCAAAACTGCTCCCGAACCTACAGATTAAGAAACTCGCCTAGTTGCCACGTAGCTTCTTGCTATGTGCAATACAATTTCATACTAATGACCCACTTCTATCTTTTCTTTCACATTCGTCATGTTGACTTCTTTGAGCCTTTCTACTCTCTGAAGCTAGAGCTACTGAACTTCTGCATTCAACAATGTATAATCACACACTTTCCTTTTCCCCATGCTTTTCATAAATACACATTCAGAAGTCCTCGCTGCATCTTTCTGGTTTGACATAACAGATTAATTGCAGACTATCTGTGACCAATCAGAACATCAAAGCACGTATCAAAGTGAGTGCTAGCTCTGCTTAACCCCTGCATGTTTCAAATCGAGTGGCGCAACCTATTTATTCTGCACCAAATGAGTGAAAAAAGGAGCAGCTATTTATTTAAAGGGCTCACTGGCTTTTGCCATCAACGTGGGCATTTATGCAGAAGCCATACAGCATCATTTAAGGCCATTAAAACCTATAAAACAGTGGTCGTTACTACCTTCAAGCACATTCCTTGGGCAGTTGTTCAGGCCCGTGCACAGACATTTTGTGGAGCGGGGGCTTAAAGGAAAAAAAGAGCAACATAATGAAACAGTATAATTTACAGCATAACGCTTACCAAGAGAGTTTCTATCAAGGTCGCTAATGTCATCTGCCTTACTGCCCGAATGGGGTTTTGAACCCTGATCTCTAGGGTACAAGGGTAACTTTACTCTCTTTGCTATCTAATTCTTTCCACTTCTGGACCTGCAACACTATGTAAGAGCTCCACAGAGAGACAACTTGGTTTAGAAAGTTATTATCGCCCTGTATTACTGTTTGTTTGGTTGTACGAAATAACTCATTATGCAATCTGACGCTAGATTCTCAGAGTTCTTTCAGTGGAATTTCCAGCGCTGTGGTGAAACGTGCGCTTGTGATAGGTCGGCGTAAACAAAGGCAAAATCTCCATGGGCGATGGTACTGCACCAGAGAGGGCGCCCAAGAGCAACAAAGCTTGTGGAACCTGAGCCGACCCATAAGCTCTATTCCCGGTGCACTGCAACGTATACCATTCACTTTTAATACAATTTTACATTTTTAATGTTGGTTCCATCCAATGAGAACAAGTGCTGTGTGATGGGACGGTGTGTTGAGTTTGGGGGACATAATGCAAATGAATCCAGCCAATGAACAAATGAACGCCCTTATAACACCCACATGCAGGCAACCAAAGAAGGTGGATATGTTCATGTGCTGGAGAAGTGTAAACGCAGCGTAAGCTTTGCCTTGCTAAAATGGATCTTGAATAATAGCCATATAAAACACAATTATTATACATGACCACAAAGAAGGCACTTGTACAGTCTGAAGGCAAAAGAGCAGGGGCTCCAGTCCTCCTGGGGTCTATCTGTGCACTTCCCTGCAGCTTGCTCATGAGTACTACTATAGTATTATTGCTATTACATACAGTGCATATTAAACCAAAAGGCCCAAAAGACTAGAAAGGGCCAAATCTGTTTGCATTCTACAAGACTGCATGGGTTAAAGCTAGACTGTATCATGGGGTAAGCACATGTGACACGTGACAAACAATGAGGTTTCATGACATATCAACATTTGTCATTATTACAGTATTGACCCATGCAACATTGTTATTGAATTGTCTAATATTTTGATGCTGTCGTTCTGACCTTGTATCTTCATCTTTGTCATTTTTCAGTTTTTGACATCATTAGAAAATGACTGTTGCCCTTTACATTGTGTGTTAATGTCATGATGAATGGACCAAAAGAAATGGTCCAAAACTGCTTGAAAAAAAGTCGGGTTCCACTGACTTACATTAAAATTAAAGTATGTTTTTTCCATCTTGTGTAAAGTTACCATTTTGGAGATTTGGTTTTATTCTGACAACAGAGATTTATTGTTGTGTTTTGGGTACTCTCAATGAAATGAAATAAAATTCCCAGTGTTGGTGCTCTGTATAATATGGCATTCATATCTAGCCTATCTAACAATTTTAAAGGGCCAAATGTAAATCATGTATTTCTCACTATTTTTTAAGTAGTGCAAAATTCAACAACATAATCTCATTATTTTATTTACAGCCAAGTTTTTGTCTACATTCAGGTTAAGTCTGCCAAGGCAATGCATACACCTGGTGTGAAAATGTGCAACATTTCATATTTTAGAACTCGAGGCACAGGCACTTACGAGATGATGATGCCATTGTCAATGGAAAAGCTGTCCGAGGGAAGCCCTGCAATGGTCCAGCTTCGGATCTTCACGGGCTCTCCCAGAGTGTGCATCAGGGACACGTTCTTGGAGCAGGGGATCTCCCTGGCCTTACACAGCCCAATCCACTCATCTGTAGCTATCTGCAGTCACCACAAACGCACACAGATAAAGTCCAGAGGGTGCCCAAACTTTTGCACACAACACATTTTTTATTTTACTATCTGTTCAGCAAATAAATGGTAACCATGCATTAAAATTTGTGATATTAACCATACTTCCAAAAAATATTACCATGGCTCACACTGACAGCTGGGGATCAGACAGTGTAGTGCTAATTTGCACGGTGCTACTTACAAGCTTCATTCAATATTAGCAACAATACCTTTCTTGGGTGAAGCATTTCTGTGAACCTCAGTGCAATGAAAGTGTTTTGTGAATCAAACAGTTTCAGGCAAGCAATGTAGGTACTTAACCAAGTTAAACTTATTATTTGACTAATCCAAAATGCCAGTCTCTTGCATACTAATTTGTCCTGGTTGGAAGACGCATGCGTCTTTCAGCACCAGCAAGTACAACTATATAATTGTCTCTGTTGTTAAAAGAGCTGCATTTGTTTTGGCATCTAACACCGTTATGTCTCATCCCGTGCTGACGTTCTGCATATTGATCTTGTGAATATTTGATGTCACACCCACACAGCTCTTCAAAAATTGAAGAGTCATACTAAGAACACAAAAAGAGACCTTAAACCTTTCCCGGCAAAGGCTTTGCTTGAGTAGAGACAGCAATAATAATAATGCATCATAGTTTGGGTGAAAACCTTGCATGAGACTATGTACATTAAAATGTAACCAATGCAATGACAACAATAGCAAAATTGTCTGTGTGAATCCACACTGTCCATCAAAAGTGACAACTTCTTTTGAAATCCTCTACAGGAACCTTAAATATGGCATTTTCTGCACAATGTTTTGCTGAGCTTAACATATTGGAAAAAAATAAAGAATAAAATACAAATTATGCAAGGCCCCATTTTGTATTTAATTTTTTCCCAATTTGTTAACAGTAACTGTGAAGAAGTGTGTTCTCTGTAAAGGATGTATTAACTTATTTAGTTCTTGCCAACACCATCATCAGAACACCAACTGAGGGAACATCTTTTGAAAGAACGGCGTTCTCCAGAGACTTGTAGAATGTTTGTCAAAGTGTCAAATTCATTTTTTAAAGATTTTTTGTCTTTTTAAAGTGAAGCTGATTTAGATTAGTTTATAGATTTTGTTTTATTTCAAAATTGAAAAAAAAAAAATCAAAAATCAAAAAACGCTGCCCCACATTTTCCTGTCATTACTGAAACACAAAGCGTTATTTTAGCCCCACCACTGCATTTTAAAGCAGGAAGTGAGACTGCATCCCTGTCCCTCATTGCCACATGGTAAGCAGATCCCATTATTTTGCAGTAAACATGTCCTAAAGTCTGAAAATCAGTGTGGAACATTAGGAATTGTCACTACAGCAACACAGATTTTGTGCAGTTAAGTAAGTGTTTTAGTGAAAAATACTATGATTTGATGTGTGTTTAAAGCTGTGTTCTGCTAATACTTTGAGTTTATACCTCAACACTTGCTTCATGTTCATCAAAGTACCTTTCCTTACATGAAGAGCAAGTTTTGCCTAGAGAATGATTTGACAGTTTTTTTTTTTCCAAACTACTTTTAAAAGCACAAACTGCAACTCTTTTGGCCCAAAGGTGCTAACTTGTTTGAATACCTGAAAGATTTAAGTGCTGAGGAGGGCTGACATCACAACAATGGGATAAAATGTGTGCGCTTTCATATTATTCCTAAAAATGGGCTTTTTGTCAGTTCCTTCAGCTCCTTGCAGTTTTTGCAAAGGTATGTCATTTCAAACCAACAAAGAAAATGCTTATTGAAACAACTAGGTGTTCCCAAACTTTTGACAAACTGTGTATGGGATAATTCAGTTATATATAGCAAATTTACAGTACTATACATAAGTCAGAGACCACCTGTGATTTATTCAACTTTGAGTCAAAACAACCGAAAAATGATTAAAAGCTACAGAGAAAATGTTCCTCCTAACAACCACCTGAAAGACCTGGTAGACCATCAAAACTGCCCCTATCAGATAAACAGCACTTAAAGCTTTCATCTTTGAGAGAGAGGAGAAAATCAATTGTGTAGCTGTTCAAGAAGCTCTTACTGAGAAAAGGAAACAGACACATCAAACAAAGAAGCTGCTGGTGTTCTCAGAACAATGGACTGACCACCCCAGAGTCCAGACCTCAACATCACTGAATGTGTTTGGATTACTTGGATGGTGAGAAGCAGAAAATGCTAAACCTGACTGAAGACTGAACTTTGGAGGTATGTCTGCAGATTTCTTTGAAAAACTGAAAGTGAGTCTCCTAAAAAGAATGGAAGCTGTAATAAAGGTGAACAGTAAACGCAATAAGTACTGAAAAATCTATTTAGTTGTTGTGGCTTACGTGTAATTTTCTGCTAAACATATATCTGCTAAAGAATATGTTTTCTGATTTTTTTTCCTGAAGAACTTTATGTACATATTTACCGGAGATTAAATAAATGGAATGGTGGTCTTTGACTTTTGCACAGTACGGTAGATGCTTAGACAACTGCTTTGTCATAAAAGTGAGATGTTTAGACAGCTTTATTTTTGTGCTTTGTACAATAATGGCTTTGTATACACATGAATAATAGACTGCGTTCCATAAGCCTCCATGCTGACTTTTACAGAAGGACCCTCTGCGGTAAAAGATATTGCTTTCTCAGTGAAGAAAATGATGAAGTTAAAACACTCGCGTCTCCTCAGAACCACCGCTTTGAGTTCGCAACATTATCTCCCAGCATGGTCCCAAATATTTTCCCTGGGTTCATTCATTTTTCATGGCAGTTGGCTGATAAAAATAGACAACTGAGAGGAGGCGTGCACGCCAATAACATCAGCGGAGAGAGCGCGAAGGCATTTTAATATTGCTCCGTGTGTGGCTCATAAAAAACGATTAGGTTAAATATTTAGAAACGCGGGGCCCGCGCTGTCTCGCTCACGTCCAACAAAGAGCTGAGAAGGAAATGAAATGGAGGAGCAGACAGCGAGGTGTCACACACTCGTGATGTGTCGCCTGACAAACATGCGAATGCATTTTCTGTGTGCATGTGTGTGTGTGTTCATTCTGTTTTTCTCTCTGTCTAAAAAATACGTGTCTCTTAATGACATGGAAAACAGTCATTATATCATGACAGTTAGAGGGCGTGATTATTAATAACTGGACCTGCTTCAATCACATATCACGTCCACTTGCGCTCGCAAAATCTAGTGCCGCTCTTGTCCACACCCACCCACTTAAACTACACGTCATGCCTGCTCGCAACCACCTGCTTTGGGCTATGGTGTTTGCCAGCACTCACCCGCATTTAGCATTTGTAACACACACCTCTGGTGTGGAGTATGCTTATGCAACCCCCCGTGACACGGTGGAACAGCATCCAGATCCATCATACCTCCACAAACCCCACCACAAAAATAAATGTTGGAAAACAGAAGTTAATATTATGCATATTTTCAAGCCAGCAATATACTTCAAATGAAAATGACATTAAAAATGAAACTATGTGGTGATAAAGGACCAATCACAGTGGGACAGGGTCTCAGAACAAGCAAAATGATGCCTTTTTGGCCAAAACAACGCAGTGGTTTAAGTTTCTGTGGTGCTGTGTTATTTTGGCTAAAAATAATAATTTTGCTTGTTCCTGACTGTGATTGGTTCTACTCACAACTTTGTTTGTTCAAAGACCTCCCCCGACTGTGATTGGTCCTAATCACTGCAGTACTCGTTCTGAGACCTCCTCCTGACTGTGATTGGTCCTAATCACTGCATTACTCATTTTGAGACCTCCCCCGACTGTGATTGCTCCTAATCACCCCATTATTTGTTCTGAGACCTCCCCATGACTGCGATTGGTCCTCATCACCACACTGTTTGTTCTGAGACTCTCCCCGACTGTGATTGGTCCTAGTCACTGCATAAATCATTATGAGACCTCCCCATGCCTGTGACTGGTCCTAATCACCGTGTTATTTGTTCTGAGACCTCCTCCTGACTGCAATTGGTCTAAATCACTGCATTACTCATTTTGAGACCTCCCCTTGACTGTAATTGGTCCTAATCTCCACATTGTTTGTTCTGAGACCTCCTCCTGACTGTGATTGGTCCTAATCATTGTAATCAAGCCAGAGTAAAAGATTGAAACACAAAATAAAAGTAGAATTGTGACTACTGAGCTACCTTGTTTGTATAAGATGTGATGTACTTAGCTAGAAGGTAAAAATTGTCCAGGATTATTCTTTTACATTTTCATATATTTAGATATCTAATTAGCTCGCACCTTGAGTTTAGCAGGATCACAGTGGCCAATGAGCTAATTTGTTGTGGGAATTGGAAAATTCACTTACTTACTAAAATTTTCAACAATGACACATAACTTATCAAAAACGTGAACTACACTGAACAGACTAGATATTCTATTCTATTATGTATTATATAGATTAAGTATACCACCCAGGTTTAACTAGAATGGGAACAACCACTTTTATTATTGACTTTTTGTGCTGCTTTCACCGTACCTTCCAAACTCATGGGTGGACTGCAGCAGAGCGTGTTACTATGGAGACGGGGTGGGCGGCCCTTTCCATCACTGGCCATAGTAAGACGAAGTCCAATGAAAAGTCCCAAAAAAGGTAGTAATACATTAGTGGGCATGTTTATGATGTGCGTGCATGTGTTTGTGTGTGTGGACCATGTCTTTCTGTATTTGTGGAGAACAAATAGCTTCTACAATTCATAAACATTCCCTAAGTAGCATAATAAACCCAATTTCTAAGCAGAAAACATTAAAATAATGACATTATGTAGGTTCCCATGCACAAACAACATCACAAAATGTAAGTGAAGAGACAAAAGATTGTAGGTTTGTAGATTGTAGGTTATCACAACAGTATTTAACTGCAGTAATGCACAGGTCAAGGGAAAACTATGAAGATGGGAATACATGGGTGGGTGTGTTTATATGTGTGAGAAGGGGCATGGGGGAGTTGTGATTCATTTCCTCACTTGCAAATTCACAGCAGGTCAGAACCACTGATCAAAACAACTTTTGAATGTTTACCAAGCAGTCCAGTTTTCCTAATGCGAAAAAAAAAACTTTACCACTTTCTTTAAGTATGGGTGAGCTTGGCAAAGTGCTTAGACTTAATTGGGTTCTTGGGGCTTCTTTTCATCATACACATAGTTAGACAAAAAATAATTGGCTTTAATATTGCAGAAACTGGATGGCATACTCGGTACCATCATTTAAATGCTTCTGGAGAGCTGTCCAGAATAACATTTGGCTCAAGTAGCATGACCATAAGGGACAGTAGGAAGGTTGTGCAATAAGCCAAATGTTGACCCATGAAAAATCAAGGTTCTTGCAATTTTGTGGCATATCTCAGTGACTCACATATAAAGCTTGTGAGGTGAAAGCTACAAGATAGGCTACTGCAGCAACAGAGGTAACAGAGGTGACATTTTTAGCATATGTAGCAGATATGTGTGTGTGTATACAGTACTGAGCAAAAGTCAGAGGCCACCCTTCATTTATTTCTAGTCAAAATGTCCATTAAATGCAAGTTATTAATTTGTCAATAGATATTTCTGAGTAGATTGGAGTAGATTCTGCCCATCCTTCCACTGTGAGAAGACAACTCAACGCTATGGGTCTGAAATTTTGTTTAGCTGTCAAGAAGCCCTCACTGAGAAAAGGAAACAGACACACAAGCTGCTGGTGTTTTCAGAACAATGGACTGACCACCCCAGAGTCCAGATCTCAACATCACTGAATGGGTTTACTTCAGAAAATGCTAAACCAACTTCTAAGACCAAACTTTGGAGGTGTGGCTGCAAATTTCTTTGAGAAACTGAAAGCGGGTCTCCTGAAAAGAATGGAAGCCGTTGTTAAAATAAAAAGTGAGCACAATAAATACTGAAAAAATAACTTATGTTATGTTGAGGCTTCTGCGTAATTTTCAGTTAAACATATTTTCTAAAGCAGTTTTCTGCATTTTTCCTTATGGTGAAAAATGAATCATTTGTACTTAATGGCTGTTGGACTGGAAATTAACTAAATGAAAGGGCAGTGTCTCATTTGTATGTGTGTACCTGTCTGTAACTAGAGGTGAAAGCCCCCAGGTAAGCTACTATAGCAGCTGAGATGAGGATGTCTCCGGTCAGGTTGTTGTAAAGCTCGCCCAGGTGTAGCGCAGTCTCACTCCAGCGTGTCTTCTCTCCCCCCAAACCACCAATCAGCTGCTCTGCCCGCTCCAGCTTCTTACTGCACAGCTCAACCTATAAGAACCAATTAAAGGTTAAGACACATCAAATATATATGCAGATACGGGCCATCAGCTTCAGGTAATGTTCACATCAACCATCAGAATGGGGAAAAAATGTGAACTGTAACTGATTTGGTTGTGGCATAATTGTTGGTGCCAGACGGGCTGGTTTCAGAATTTCTATAACTGCTAATCTCCTAGAATTTTGTAAAGAAAAAACATCCAGTGAGCAGTAATTTTGCGGATGGAAATGCCTGATGTTGATGAGAGAGGTCAATGGAGAATGGCCAGACTGGTTTGAGCTGACTACTGTAACAGAAAGGCTACTGTAACTCAGACAACCACTCTGTACAACTGTGCTGAGCAGAAAAGCATCCCAGAATACACAACATGTCGAACCTTGAGATGGATGGGCTACAACAGCAGAAGACCATGTTGGGATCCACTTCTGTCAGCCCAGAGCAGAAAGCCAATTCTGCAGTGGGCACAGTCTCACCAAAACTGGACAGCTGAAGAAACCCTGATCTGATTAATCCCGCATCTACAATTCGATCAGCCATGTTAGGGGATGTTCCACGGTTTGCAAAGTGGACGTGGCTAAGGATCTAAGGATAGAACTTTCAAAATCAGTTGACCAATAGACACTTAAAGGAATAGTTTGGCAGAAAAAAAACATCTAACTTACCCAATTTTCCACTTTTCCCAGACGTAGTCGATCAACCAAGACACACTTGGAGTCCAAACTGTGCTTTTATAGTTTAGAACCAGAGCTATGAGGCTATAATTGGTAACAAACAGAACTTAAAAGTCACCCAAATAGCCCAAATCATTATTGTAAAAATACATCCCTAAAACGTATCTCAACCCGCTTAAACTGGTTCAAGATCTTCACCAAGGTAGTGCAGATTTGCAATGTGGTTTAGGACACAGTATGACTTACTGTGAGTTGTAAACACAAAGAAACGTGCCCGTATTTTTACAGGAAAAATTTTTAGTTTTTTTAGACTATTGAGTTCCAGTGCTTGTTAGAAATGTTAGCCTCATTGATCCAGTTTTAAAACATAGAAGCAACATTTGGACTTGAAACATGTCTCAGCCAAAACGCTACATCTGGCATAAAAGGGATTTTTTTTTCCTAAAATGTGTACTTTTCAGACACATCCACCTGTGAAAATCTGCCAAAAAAAGAGGCAAAAAAAGATTATTGAGCCAAAAGAAGGGAACCAATCAGCAAAATTCTCTAACAGACAAAAATGAAAATAAAGACAAGGTAAAATTATATTAAACATGATTAGTAGGTTTGGTTAAATTCTTATCGTTTGTATTTGCAAAATTCTTTACAATTTGATACTTAATGTTAAATGTTTTGTTTGTTTTTATTATTTTGTTTTAAAAAAACTGTCTCAAACTCCATTATAAGCCTTTTGACTGAGGTGTTGTAAGGTAAAATAGTCATATTTTCCATAATCTAAGAATTTTTAAGCACTGTGTATGTGAGACAGACGCATATGACTATAGTGAGGCGTGAAAGTGCATTGAAGCATACAACCGCGTCTGTTTTAGAATAGACTCCTCATACTCATGCACTCATGGTGTAGCAAAACAGCTGGTAATAGACAGCGCCCATCCAGCTCAAAAGCTGACTTTTCCTCTTCACCAACAGCCCATGCTGATCCACTAAAAAAGCTGTCATCTTCTCTTCACAAACAGTCTGTGTCTTGCTGATATATATCCATATTCTTGATATTTGTGCCAATTCAAAAAGCAGTGGATAAAAACAGCTCCTGTGCGGAGGTGTGGGAGTCCTACTTCTTTTAAAGATGCCAACAATATGAGAACAATAGTTATTATATGAAGCTCTCACATAGCATGGCATCAAAACTACAGACTGGTGAGTAATTAAAGACAAAATCTACCATGCTTTGTGGCTTGTATGAAAATGCTGAGCAGAAACAGTTGACCTTAATTTTGGATCAATATGGTAAAAGGAAAAATGGCTTTTATTGTAAGTGGATTCATTTTTGGGTCATGGATGGCAGGAACTTCCATCACAAAGACAATAATCTTAATTTAAATATATGAAAAAATGTACTTAATTGAAAGTATGGATATTGTGTCGAAATCCTACTCAGTAAAGAGCGAAAGAATACAGCCCAAAACACACTTGAGTTAAATTAAGAAAGTGAGTGAGATGCTTGGTTATAAAAAAGGCATCTGGGTAAGTCCCAGTCCTATTATGAGCAAGGATGGCTCAAGGCTCGCCACTTTACTAAAAAATGTGTCAGTGAATAAACCAACATTCTAATTGTAAGAATTTTACGTATTTCACCCTCTAAGGTGCATAATATCATCAAAAGATTCAAGGAATCTGGAGAAATCTCTGCAAGGCCAAAAACTACAACTGAATGCCTGTGACCTTCAATCCCTCAGACGGCACTGCATTAAACACTGACATGTTTCTGTGATGAATATCACCACATGTGCTCAGGAATACTTTGACAAACCGTTGTCAATAAACACTGTTCATTGCAGCATACACAAATGCACGTTAACCCTCTGGGGTCTCAGGGCATTTTCTCAATATTCTCCTTTAAAGGCACTTGCATATAACATGATACCCCGTATGTTTCATAATAAAATGCTCCGTTATCTTCGTCGCTACTTTCAAAATACACTTCAGCTGTAACTTCAGCAGCTGTGAACTTCACATGCGTCTCCGAAATGGACTGAATGAAGAATGAACGATTTCCGGCATGATGCACTTCAGTCCTTGGTGATTTCCACCGGTCAGTTTCACACAAAATGTAGATGGACACATGAATCCACTAACTAAACATGGTGAGAGGCAGACGACCTGTATCTCAACCCCTCTTCACAGCCTCATAACTCCAGATGTGAGTCATGTATGATCTGTTTAGAATGTTTGATGGAATGTTTGAACTGCATTTCATCACTGTATTATTGCAAAGATAGCGAAACATTGAATTTGAAACGCGAGTGAGGTCATGGACCACAAAGGGTTAGGACTGTATTTTGCTCAGCGAAAGCCTCATGTCAGCAATGTCGAAAAACACTGCCAACTTCTCCGGATTCATCTGGAAAGGACAGATGCACAGTGGAAACATGTCAAACGTCTTCACTTGGTCAAAGAAGAAAAGAACCATGGAGATTATTACATCATAAAAATAAAAGTTTAAAAGCCAGGGTCTGTCATGGTAAGGGGGGGGGTATTAGTGGGTAACTTGCACATCTGTGATGGCACCATCAAAGCGGAAAGATATGTACACATTTTGGAACAATATATTCTGCCTTCTAGACTATGTCTTCTTCAGGGACGGGTATGTGTAGTTGCATACGATAATATTTAAAGATAAAGAACATTCTGCACGTGTTACAACAGCACAGCTGTGAAATCAGAGAGTGTAGGTGCTAGATTGGCCTGCCTGCAGTCCAGACCTGTCCCACTAAAAATGTGTTTTTGTGCGTCATGAAGTGCATAATGCAACAATGAAGGCCTTGTCCAGTTTTGCAACTGAAGATGGAAGAATGGTAAAAAAAATGTCTGCTTTCAAAACTGGATAAACTGTCTGTCTTCAGTTAGTAAGCGTTTTTAAAAGGAAAGGTGATGCAACACAGTGGCAAACATGCTCCTGTCTCAATTTCTGGGAAAGTAAGACAGGCATCAAATTTGGAATGGGTAATTATATATATACAAAAAAAAAAGAAAAAAAAAACAAAACAAACCATAAAGTTGATAAGGTCAACATTGTGTTTTGGACTGTTTTTAATTCAATACAGGTGAGAATTTACCAATCACTATTTTTCTTAGCATTTTACATACTGTCTAAATTAAGTTTTTGTTCTTAATGTTACTACATATCTATCACACAACATTTTGTTTAGTAATACATTAATTATGAGTAAAAATAAAATTTAGTCAGTAAGTTTAGATATTCATTTATATCTGATTCTTTAATTTATCTAAATATTACATTGTGCTGTGTGTATTAGTATGCAAGTACTGTATGTATGGATATAATGTAAGCTGTTTATCCTTTATGTAAGCCTTCTCCCTTCCTATTATTATAGATTATCCATTACGTTATTGCTGTTATTCATTTCACTGGCTGACAACTCAAATTTCCATTTTTAGTAATCAATATAGCATAATCATAACTGTTACTATAAATCCTTATGGATGGAAGCATTTGGTTTCCCAAAGGGAATAATATTCAGTAGACGGTTGAATGAGTGCCTCTTAAAATTTTCCCTCTAAATCATTGCGATCATTATGATCTGTGATGCATTCAGCAAACTAGGCTGTTACTTTCCTTGCCACGGCCAAATCCTTCCCATTGTGTTGAAACATTTTCCCCTCCGGCCTCGCAGAGATAAAAAAAGCAGCTAAAATACTTTTAAAAGGAGAAAAAGGGAGCTGAATTAAACCTAAACGCTTCCGCCTCACCTCAAAAAGAACATTCAAAGGTAGCGTTCTGGGGGAAGTTTCTGAGTTCGTCCCTGTGCATGTGAGTGCCTGCATGTTCGACATGCTTGGGAGAGCATGGCATAAACAATTTTCCCCATTTGAAGAGGGAAAAACAGACAACCTGAAAAAATAAACACGGCGAGATGAGAGACGAGGGGAAGGGAAGGGGAGGGGACATGAAAGGCAGTGAAATAGGGCAGAAAAAGACAGAAGGCCCTGGTGGTGGTTACCCAAACACCCAGTCGACTGACAGCCAGCCTCCATAGACAAATGAGAACAGTGCGTGTGTGTGTATGCGCAGAGGGTGGGTTCCAAACAAGAGCTTCTCTTTTCCGACTTCAAAGGCTGAACGGCAAGACGCACCGAAGGAAAGTAAACACAAAGAAGAAAAGACAAAACGAAAAAAGACAATGGGGGCGGAAGGGTTCAAATCTTTTGAAGACCAAAATACAAACTAAACTCCTCAGAAAGAAAGGATGTAAACAAAGCTCAGACACAAAGAGCAGAGATCGTTGAAAGGGTGGAATTTGTTGTCAATTAAATATTGCAAAACGGGAACGGTCGATTGCCATCCAAAACTATGTGACATTTGTCTTTTGTCTCTGTAGACTGTAGAAGAAAAAAGAGGAACGGAGGAAGAATGAAAACAAATGATCTGTGCAGCTGCAAAAGAGGAATGCCAAAAAAGAGAATGCTAATCATGTAATCAGCGATGCTAATAACGAAGGCGGTTGGCTTTTGAAAATATGATGTAACATGAATGGAAAAGTGATGCATTGAATTTATGTGTACATCATTTCCACAGGAATCAAATACATTGCATCTACATAATTTTTTCTTTCTGTTTATTTGCTTTTGGCAAAAAATATGTATGTGATATTCTTATGCATGTTGAAATTATGTGCATATTTGAATCAAATAAATTCACTCGAGGCTGGACCAAAACTGTGGCCCTTTATGTGGGTTATTGACACTCACTAACATCCGCCACTCAATCTAAAAGGTACCGTTTGAATGATGCACCCACTGACCTGATTCTCCAGGTCCGCCTTTTTGTTCTTGTTTGCCTCCAGGGTCTCCTGCAGCTTGGCAAGTTTCTCCTGGACCTCCTTCAAAGCTGCCTGCTTCTTCTGGAGGCTCTCCATAGCCACCTTCAGCTCGCCCTCCGCCTGTGCCAGCTTCTCTTTCTTGGGGGCCACTACTTTAGCAACCCTGAGATAGAGAACAATGGAAAAACAAGTCTTTACAAGACAGTGCAGGCTCTGCTGAATGGTTGAAAGTGATGAGGTATTATTACAATAGCAGTGTTTCTTTTAAAGTTTACTTTCTCTTGCTTTGTCAGTGTTTCAGTGCAGACAGGTGAAAAATCTGAATAAATGAGTGGAGAAATAGCACACCTATCAGATGCTTCCTGTCAGATGTGTTGCATTATCTAATTAAGCAATCAACACCTTACCATGCTCTGTGGCAAGCCTGGAAATGCTGGGAAGGCCTATCTGACCTCAATTTTGGATGAAGAGGAACTGACTTTAAAAGAGTGTCTTTGGTTCATTATGGCGGAATGACCTTCCATCTCAAAGAACTGCTCAACTGGCCATTGTTTCAAAAGGAACAGTGACTACAGTAAATCTGTGGGAAGGGCATCAGTAAACAGGGTTGGTAATTGTGGCCAAAACTGCACATTCAATGGCTGTGATGCTCATGAATTAGTGTGAAATGCAAAGGCAGGTGTTGCTCAGGTTACTGAGATCGTCAGTGCAGAATGTGATCGAACTGTCTGCATTAAACAGTCCATCCACAACTACACACACACAGAGATGTTACAGTAGAGCTGCAGTGCATTAGCCCCTCATTACAAAGATGAATGACCATCTGAAAGGTCAATGGTGTTAAACCATCAGCACTGTCTTCTCCAGAGATGTGGAAAACAGTGACCTGGTCAGATGAGTCATCCTCCACCATGTTCTCCACGAGTGGGAGAGTGCATGTGCAGTGTACACCTGGAGAACAATACAGGCCTGAATGCTGAAGCCCTGCAGTGAGGGGGCCAATGGCTCTTTCATGCTTTGGGGGGCTTTTTGCTGACATGGTGTAGGTCCATTTGTCTCCTTAGAGGCAAGGGTCACTGCAAATCTGTACAGTTATTCTGACTAATCACATTTATCCTATGACGAAACATCTCTATGTCTCTTCCAGTATGATGACACACGAGAGATCATTGAAAGGTTTTATGAGTATGTATATACCAGATCTCAGTCTAACTGAACATCTGTGGGAGATTTTGGAGCAATGTGTTAGATAGCGCTCTCCATAACCATCATCAAATACCAACTGAGGGAATATCTTCTGGTAGAATGTTGTTCCATCCCTCTAGTATAGTTCCAGAGAAAGTAGAATTTATACCATGGTGCACTGAAGCTGTTCTGGCAGATCGTGGTGGCTCAACGCCTTACTAAGACACTTTATATTGATTTTTCCTTTGTCAACTATGTGTAGGTTTTTTAATATCTAAAGTCTTAAATAGTAAATAATTATAATCCATCCTTGCTTATCTTTTTATGGAAACTCATTTTTTTCCCCACATATGACTGCATCACCTGTTTAAGATGTTTTTTGAACATTATACAATGTTCCTACAAAAGGAAAGAAAATAGCACAAAGAAAAGGCTTATATAAACAGAAGTCCAAACCTTTCACTGTTAATATTTTAGTAGAACCATATTAGTGTACTGAGAAACAGTTATACTTATGATAGCTTTGTACACTCTCAGTATCATACTGTGCAGACAGTCTGCAGATGGCACTTACTATACATGGTTTCTCAAACTCTGTGATCATTCGTACACCCCTCAATTAGAAATCTGCTGGGATCTAGCTACACTGGCAACATTTACTGGCTGTTTCCACAAAAGAGAAAGTACCAAAAAATAAGCGTTTAGAGTGCAGAGTCAATCCTTAGAGTCATTACTGTTGTTTTGCTCTACTATTTATACCCAATTGCATAATTGTCTATTTTAAATAATTAATTGTATAGCTATTTAAGGAATTACATTACAATTTCTATTTTGTATTTGCAGGTTCAGGACTGAAATTCTGAGTTTTTTTCTGTTTGTTTCATTGTAAAAAATGACAGAACTATAGCAAAATTAAGAAGGATCATAAAATGTCTCCTCTTCTGCTTACATTTGTACGCCCCTGGTTTAATTCCATGTTTTTTTTATTTCCTACATGATAACTTATTCTCTACAGAGAACACACTTCTGCACATTTTAATCCACAATTACTGTTAATTTGAGTTTAAAATATTGGAAAAAATGGCATGTTTTATATTTTAGGTTTTATTTTTTCCAATATGTTAAACTCACTAAACTCATTGTGCATTAAAATGTGCAGAAGCATGTACTCTAGAGGTTGTGTCAACTTATTTTTACTTAGAAAATCAAAATACATGTAATTTGAAGTGGGGTGTTCAATCTTTTGCGTACAACTATATATAGATAACTGTTTATGTTTAAACAATTTTTCCACATATAAATAAATAATATAAAATTACCACCATACTTTTATCGACTATGATAATGCTTCAAATGCATTAAATTTCCTAAACTCACTTGTCGTAGGAGTCCATTGCACAGACCCATTTACAGAGACCTTCGGCAGCAGTGGAGGCTGTTCGAATCTTCTCAGGCACAAAGTCAGGATTGGTGATGTATTTGTTGCGGATGATGGTCATGTAGGCCGGTGGGATGTTATCTTTGTTGTATTCATGCAGACTCTGAAGGAACTTCATGTCACCCAAAAGCTTCTTGGCTGGGCCCCAGAAGTCCTCCACCTTTTTGCCGGAGCCAGAGGGATCTGGGATTCGGTCAGGTTTGATGCCCTTCAGGATGCAGATTGCTTCCATCACAAGCTTGACACCAGCTGGAGGACTCTTCATAGACTTTACCACTGTGATGTCCTACAGATTGGGCCATAGTGTAAGTTAAAAGTATTATTTTTTATATTTTCACCTACAGCATTATGTAAAACAGTAATACACGCATATAGGTTACAAATATATATATATGTTACAAATACACTGGACTCTTCACCTCTTGTCAGAAATGCAAGCACACCCATGAAAAGTTTGGGGGCAACTTGTTCAACTCGTTGGGCCTTGAACAACTCATTAGGACTGGTTAGGCAGGTCAAGAATAGTCATTGGGAATTATCAGCTGATGAAAATTCTAGACAGTAAAAATTCTCTGACTCTTCAAATACTCAACAACCACGAGCTTATAGGAGTATGTATGTGTGTGTTTCTCTACCTGTGGGGTGAGCGTATCGAGTGCAGCAAGAGCTGACTCCAGGATGGGCAGGGCTACAGCCAGGTCCGCATCACATTCATCTTTGATGGCCTTGGCAGCCATGGCCTGCTCATTGGCCACTGCTTCGTCCACCCGCACCACTTTTTCTGTCTTGGCCACCTCCTCAGACTCATGCTTGATCACCACCATCATCTCGTCAACCTCTTTGCTGGCCACGCGGAGCTGAGGCTGAAGAGCCTCCAGCTCCACTTGCATGGTGGCCACCTGAGCAGAGGCTGATTCCAGTTTCTCCAGGCCCACCTCGTACCGCTGCTTCAGCTTCATCACCTCACTGCCAAAGACAAGGAAATAGCACGTTAATGTCAGGGTCATCTCTTTAGAAACATTACATCATACTAAACTATGTCACTGATTTACTAAGATCTCAAATAAACAGCACTAGTGTAGTAGCTTGAGCTTCTAGTGAATGACCATCTTGTGTGTGAATTTCAAAGAATAATTGCGTATACTACAAAAAAACTGAAGGAAACCCTATTTATTAAATGTGCAAATTGTTCTTGATAGTTATGGCAAGTTTACATTCGTTGAATAAAAATTGAAGTATATACTGATTGGCCACTTCAAGTACACCTCCTTGTATCTACACTCATTATCTACACTGCTGTGTCTCATCCACTTGTACCAGTGCAATACACTCTTACAGTGTCACTGCAGTGCTGAGTCTGTGGTGGACCTGTTGGGCGTCCTGATTGAAGAACAGGGTGAATGGGGGCCAACAAAGTATCCAGAGAAACAGATGGACTACAATCTGTAACTGAAGAACTACAAAGTGCATCTATACAGCAGATGGAGCTGATAAAATGGACAATGAGTGTAGAAACAAAGAGGTGTACTAAATGAAGTAGCTGGCTAGTGCACACTGTATGTCTAAAAGTTTAGTTCTGGATCACAAACTCATCCCAAAGGTATTGGATGGAGCACCATCACTCCAAAAAACACAGTTCCACTGCTCCACAGCCCAATGAATGGTGACCTTAGGCTCACATGCAGCCCCCGAGCATCCTATTCTACTGACAGTGCTTTCTATGGAGATCATACAAGCAATAAGGGCACCTTAAATAAGCTGAATTTACTAACTAGAAGGGGTGTCCAAATTTGTTTGGACATATAGTGCACATCTAGACTGATCAGCTCAGCAGAGGTTACCTAGTTTTCAGGCTAAGAAGCTAACATTTTCAGAGTTTGCCTTTAAAATATATGTTACCTAAATGTCTATTACAACATTCAGCAGGCTGGAGCTCCCATAAGTAGCATTAACCTCAGTGTGGGATGGTAATGTGAATGTATACCACTGTTAGCTTGGTGTAAATATTCAACATAACATGCAAATCCCACAGGTGTGCTAGCAAATTAGCATTTTCATGCTGGTGGTAATGCCTGTATACGTTTGGACATACGGTGTGTATTTTTGATCATGTCACTTACACTCTCGACCAACTAACTCTCTACAAGAAAGAAAACAAACCATACAGCCAGTTCCAGACACTGAAGAACCTTACGTTCTCTTGCGTTCCAGCAGAACTTTGAAGGTGGAAATGAGCTCCAAGTAGGAGGTGGGTGTGACGTAGTTGTACCGCTGCAACTCATTGAGAAAGCGTGCTGAGAGATTGATGGTGGAGGTGTGGAAGCTCTGACACATGTCGATGCAGCCCGCGCGAGTGTCATCCGTCATCTCAATATCCTCCAAGAAGCGAGAAGCCACTGCCTGCAGAGCATCTTCAGGCCAGCTCTTAAGGGAAAAATACAAGAAAGGCGGTACAACAAGGCACTCAGTGGTCATGGTGTTCATTTGAGAGTAAAGAGATGAGGGAGTGGTATAAAATCATAAATCTAGGGTCCTTAGCTAAAGCCCACTTCTGCTCATGCAGGACCTCAGTCCAGCAAGATTTGGTGATTTCCTGGCTCAAATACACCTCATTTAAGTTTAAGCAGTTATTACCAGGTTTAGTTGGTGTTTGAACAAGAAAATCACCAACTGTGTTGGACTTTGGCCTGGATCTGGATAGGGTCAACTCCAATGTTCCTGGGGTTCTATGGTTCCAGCACCCTTTATTTTCTCATTGAAATGTCTAGAAAACAGCCCTCTGGTTTCTCTCAAAGTTTTTTGAGTTTTTCTTGCCACTGTTGCAGTTGGCTTGCTCATTCGAGCCTTTCACTCAGATTTTCTGTACAGCTGCTTTTCAACTGGGGTCTTTGTAAAAAAGCACTATATAAGTAAATTTTGTATTTCATTGAATTTCCATGAATTTTGAATTCAAAATTCCATGGGAAATGCTCTATGTTCCCATGTTACAATTATATTTCCTCAACATTAAACACCTATACCTTATGTATATGCTCTTTCCAAATAGACTCCCTTATTAAAAATCACTCTAAGCAAACAAGAAGAATATGTTCAGTGACAGCAGCATTTAACAGTTTGTAGTTATAATTATATTTTGAACTTTACAATATAAACAACTTGTGAAGCATTACCAAAGTCAGCATTCGTGCAAGCAGTGGAATCTTTGAGCACTTTCTCATCCTTGTCAACTTGCCTTCACCATTTCCCCAAACCCGAGACCTCACCATCTGAAGTCTGTTACTTAATTCTGTTAACTTGTTAGGGCTACTCAACTAGCAACAACAAAAAGAAGGTAAGTGCACCACACAAAGCAATTAGTTAAAAAGCTTATGTATACTACACTTAGTTTAAATTACAAAAAACATTACTTTCTGTTCTCTGACATTACAGATGACCTTATCATATTGAGGTAGGATGTATCACATAAAGAGCTGAACACAGAGTCCTGGAAACATAGGTACACTCCCCTTTGGTTACCTCTATTCAGTATATTCAGTGCATTTTAAAATAAGGATCTAAATGTTGTGACATTCAAAGATTCATTCAAAATAAATACTGATTTGCAGTCCTCTGAGAATCCTTGCAATAGATGGTACCAGGGTCCACTGTGAAAGAAATTTGGTCCTCACCTGGAACCAGTCTATGGTGCAGCAGTTGATAAGGGCGGGGAAACGTCGCAAACGGCCTCTGAAAGTGTCTCCTATGGGACTCATAGCAAGAACCACATGCAGCTGGCTGCGGCAGCGCTCAAGAAACATGTTGAAAAGTGCCAACGGGCTTCCATCTGTCTGCTTGTCCCGCTCCCGCTGGCGGTCCAGGACTCGCATGCGCTCACAGATCTCCTGCTTCTCGTCAACAGCAAAGAGGTTGGGCACCTCCCCTGTGTTGAGCAGGTTGCTGACATCTTCCAGGAAGGACTCCATCTTGATCTGGGTGTCGGTGAAGAGGAAGACTCCATGGGTGTCGCCGAATGTAGACTTGCGCAGGATGAGCTTGAGATCATCACGCCACTCAGCTGTGCCATAACTTTTTGAGATTTCCACTTGGAAGAGCTCAGCCTCGGCCATGTGGGCGGCCAGGCGGGTGAGGGATTGTCGACCACTTCCCCCGACACCCACCAGGAGCGCATGACCACGAGGCTGCTTGAGGACACGGGAGATCCTGCAGACGTGTTCGATGGCGAAACGGAAGAGTACCAGGTTCATGGGTGCCTTGCTGACATTGTTGAACTCCTCCAGGTGGGACTCCACCACCTGACGCAGCTGGTCCAGGTCACCCACCTCGCGGTAGCTGCGGTCTTCGCCCTTGGGGTCGTGGAAGTCGCAGAACATGAGGCTGCGCAGGTCGTCTTCTGTCACACAGCCATCTGAATCGAAATCCAGGTGCTTGAAAAGCTCGTGGAAGTCTTCCTTAAGCTGGGACTGGCAGACCTCTTGCAAGAAATCTACCATCCAGGTGCGGTCAGATGGGTGGACCAAACGGTCATAATAGACCCTCTGCACCTAAGATAATGCAAGTACAACATCTTTTCAGAGCTGGGAGCTTGTCTATCAAAAGAATAATTCTTCCATCATTACAAAAACTAAAACAGAACCTAATTATATATGAATAAATTTCACTTTGATGGTTCATGCTTAGAAGTCCAATGTTATTACTATCATTTTGCTATATTATTTACATGTAATTACATAATTACATCATAAATGATACATAAGTACATAAGGAATTACATTTATATTCAGATAACAGGTTTGAGACTGCACTTCATACTTTCAATAATTAAAAAAACATTGAAAAAATTAAAAGGAAAATTTTCCTTCCACAACACAAGACTTTACACACGATAGCTGTTCTGCAAATTCAAATTATGATAAAGTATCTTCTTTTCCACTTACGAATTTAAATGTGATATCGATGTCAAGTTTTGAATCCACACTTTTAACAAAATCTCTTTGCTTGATTAAATGAGCTACGAGTGAGAAATAATTAACATAAAATTACAACATGTATAATCATCAGCGAAAAAGAATTAAACTACATTTTACTTGTTTAGCTCTTAAACCCCACAGTAAAGCCAAGCACCAGTGTTGTATAGCTTTTACAATGTGGTTGAGTAAGAAAATTACCTCATGCACCCAAAGGCGTTTAATAGCTTTAGGGTCATCTGCAGTCTCTGGACGAGATAAGCAAACGCCCTGGATGACACGGGAGAAATCTCGCAGGTTGAAGAGATAATGGGATTTGGCAGGTGTGGGCAGCAAGTTCTTTGTGGCTTCCTGATAAACGGCCATGGTAGCGGCAACTACCAGAGAGGTAAGGCTAGCAAAGGGCTTTGGAAAAGGAAGTCTGAGAACAAGAGCAAGAGCATTTGCTTATTTCAGGAGTTTTTCTAAAGCATGAAAGGAACACATGACCCAACATGCTGGGTTGACTACCAAAGAAAGAGAAGTCCAGTTAGCATGATCTCTTTTGCACAATGCTACCTGACTCCTACAAGCGTGCTTTCATTATTAGCAATCTCTGAATTATGAGTATTCCTATAACCTGCTTCTAAATTGATCATATAATAACTTGAAACACATCATATAGACATGGCGACAAAGCAAGAAAAGTACTATTGCATTTTTAGATCTGAGGGAAAACAAAAAATGACTATTTTACTATTACTATATCACTAATTGGAACACATCACATTTACCGTATGGTCAAGTGCCAGTTCAGGATCCTGGAGAAGATGGTGTACATGGTTTTCTCATCAAATTCATTGATTGTCACTGTGTTAAAATGGCGTAGGAAGCGAGGTGTCACTGGGTTCCTCCCACCACCTGACCATGACAAAAATTTAAGAGCATATTAGAGAATATTAGAGAATCAGGGACAGACTTTCATTGGGCTATAGTTGGGTACAGACAATTTTGTCAGGTTGGGACAGAATTTTGTCTGGCTATGGTCAGGTAGGGACAGGCTTTTTCTGGGATGGGACAGAATTTTGTGGGGCTATAGTTGAGCAAAGACAGAATATTGTTGGATTTGGGCAGAATTTGGTCAGGTTGATACAGACTTTTTCAGGTTTATTGTCATGTAGGGAACAGAATTTTGCTGGGCTGAGACAGAATCTCATCAGGTTGGGACAGAATT
Source organism: Colossoma macropomum (assembly GCF_904425465.1). Lineage (NCBI taxonomy): Eukaryota > Metazoa > Chordata > Actinopteri > Characiformes > Serrasalmidae > Colossoma > Colossoma macropomum. The sequence goes on along the minus strand of NW_023495280.1, from coordinate 1,123,963 downwards.
TTGTTGGCCTACAGTCAGGAAGAGAATTTTCTCAAGTTGGGATATAATTTTATTGGGCTACAGTAAGGGACAGAATCGTGTCAGGTTGGCATATCATTTTGTAGGGCTAGAATTTTGTCAGGCTACAGTGGAGTTTGGGCAGAATTTAGTTAGGCTACAGTTGGGTTACAATTCAAAACCTGCTATGGGCTGGCTTGGGCCAGACCAGGCTAGGTGCTGGGGGCTTTATTCAGGTTTGCATCAAAATTTCAGTCCTGATTAAATATCTAATTTAGACTCACCAGGGGGCCCCATTGCACACATGATCTGAATGTCCACCAGGTTGATCATGGAGCAGTCCTTCAGGTCATACCAGTTCCAGTGGTCCAACCACTGACGTAAAAGCTCCACGGGTGGCTGTGCCCCGTAAGTCTCCCTTGCCGGCATGTTCACATCATCCACAAACACCACCTAAAGAACAAACGTGTACATGTTCATCATTTTATTCTGAAAATAATGGGATTTCTTTCAAATTTCAATCATCAGTGATGCCATTCTGTTTTGACACTGGCTGTATGAGTACATGCTGGATGTATGTAAACAGTAATGAAACACCAGACGCACACAGACATATCAAATAGATACAAGGCAACATGTTAAAACTTATAATAGAACTTAGCAGCTATAGTAGTGTACTGCTGTTGGTATCATGTAAATACATGTAGATATGAGTGATCACAAAGAAGTAAATGCTTTCATCTCATTCCACATTGATGGCACAGATTAGAATAGAAAGACGTTATTATAGACCATGACAGAGGCTTGTAGCAGTAGAAATTAAAATAGATTGTAACTTATACTGCACTTTATAATTAGGATGTATTATAATGGATGATAATAGCACACCGTTTTCTTTCCCAGAGGTGGGCCGAACACTCCTTTGCGCCTCTTATCCAGCTTGGACATGATGATGTTCTGGGTTTGAGCAGCTGTGGTTTGAGCTGAAAAGTTGATTAGCAGAGGGTTGTACACATCCTTGTTCAGATGATTCAACAAGAAGTCCTGTGGAGTGTAGAAGATGTTAAATTAAACGCATCAGCAGGGTGCAGAGCACAAGGTCTATAATCATCATCTACTTTATTAGAAACACCAACCTTGTACTTCCACTCACTTGCTAAATTCACGAATGGTCAGTTTCTGGCCACTGTGGACCAAGCATTATTTGGGTAATGGACCACTGCTAGGCTAAGAGTGGTTCACCAGCCAAATATTTACAGCTGAGAGCAGATCTTTGGCCAGAAATTGACCAGTGATGAAAGCCAATGGGATGGCTAACACAAACTGCAACTGTGCACCAGCTAAGTGGAGCTTGAAGGTAGGTGTTTCTAATAAAGCATATATAGAACATAGAACACAAGGTTTGCCTGACCAAACATTCACATTAATGTACATACATTCAAAAATAGTACAGTTCATGACAAAACCCTTTTGCAGCATATTTCAGAGATTAGTCAACAAATGTTTAGCCGCAGTTAGCGACAAAATACCCAGGAAATACAATCTAATGAGAGCATTATTGCTTCGAATGCCAGCTGACACAGTATTTACATCCAAGTTCTTGCAGTTGGAATCATTTTTATCTGACGCCCTTAAGGAACAAACAGTAATAACACATAACAGATACAAACAGCCTACATTTTCATGGGTCAAATCGGTGACGGCCAAAAAAGCACAAATCTCTGCGATCAGATCGAATTCTTTGAAAAGACCAAATCCTGTATTCCAGTTCTTGGAACAGGTTGTTAGAAGTTAAGCATGTGACACATAGTGTCTCTTTAATCACTCGAAGGCCTCTGAAAGCACACTCGTCTGATAAATGGTGTGATTTCACATTCGCCTCCTCAACCAGGGAGATGAAGTCATCTGCACCTGCGAGGCGATTCAGCCGCTGAATAAGAAGCCCGGAACTTTTTTCTTCTCTTCCAGCCTTCAACTCTTTTTACATCAGTGCTTAATGCAAGTGGGACACTTTAAATATATTAATGACAAAGCCTCAGCTCTCTCTGTGTGTGAATAGATGAATCAGAGAGAGCGAATAAGTGGAACATGAGTGAGAAATGCTGAGTGCCTATTGATTCACAAGGATGAAGATTCTTTAAATGTGACTGCTTAACGATTGTGATTGCTTATTGACTTAAACGCATTCCTGTGAACATGTGATCACCCCCTTTCACCCTTGCCAATTTTAGTGCACGATTTCTATTTATTTACTGAGGTTAACATATTGGAAAAAAATAAAAGATAAAATACAAAATGCCATAACTTTTGCACAGGCCACAGTTTATGACTTGTTTCCAACATGTTAAATTTAGTACATAAGCAGTAATGTATGCATTAAAATGTGCATTAAACATGTGTTCTCTGGAGAGGATATGTTAACTTATGTTAACTTAACAAACATAAGGAACTTGACCAGGTGTGCCCAAACCTTTGCACACGACTATGTGTATACACTGTAGTACCTCATGCAGACTATTGGAGATTACTTAACAACTTTAGGCTTTGTTCACACAGCAGGTAAAAGTGGCCCAAATCCAATCTTTTTCTTCATATGCAACACAAATGTGTCATCTGTGTGTCAGTGTGAACAGCAAAAAGCACACCGAATCTGACATTTTCAATTCTGATTTGAGACGCTTTCGTATGTGGTACTGAAATACAATACGTATCCGATATGCGGCAAAACGACTCTGAATCTGCAGATCGGAATTCATGCGACTTTGTCATAATTCCGCGCTGCTGAGACTTCATAAACATTTAGGCTGATGTTTCTGTACCAAAAAATTAGAAGGCACTTTTCGCAACCACTCTGTGTTTGAAGAGATTCCAGAAGAACTGACCGAAGGCAGCCATATGAGGGCTAGGGTGCAGCGTCAAATAACAGTAAAACTCTGAAAGCAGAGGTTAAAGAATCCGAGGACACAAACCAAAGAAGTGCCCTTTTTACGGTGAGCTGGAACACATTCTGTGTGATGAGCCCAGCTGTCATTCGGTGAAGCTTAATGATCCTCCTGTGATGCTGGCGAAGATAAAACTGAAGCTGCGGGAGCGACTCGTGTTCATTGGAGATCATGATTGTTTACCTCTGGATGAGCCACGTGAAGAAACGTGAAGCATTGTTCTTTTGCACATGCTGGTCAGTTTAGGAGCGTGATCCGTTTCATACTAATGCCGCACATAGATCACATTTAAAAGATAATGTGAATGGCCAAACAAAAAAATCGGATTTGGTGAGAAAATCAGATTCGGGCCACTTTTACCTGCAGTGTAAACGTAGCCTTAGATTCCATTACTTGTTAGCTATGTGAGCCTCTTAGCTCCAGTGCAAAACGTAAAGAAGAATAACTTTGGGCCCTCAGAAATTTGATTGGCCACCACAGGTGGAGCTGGTAATTGATGGGTTGTTAGGCTGTCAGTCCTGGATGCAGTTGGGTATCGTTTCTGGCTTCTTTTTAAGAGGCTGCATTGTATGGGAAAGCACTGCAACATGTTCTGCAAAGTGCTGTTTTTGTGGATTCGATGGGACTGTTTTGTGTGTCCTACTAGTGGAATGAACACTCATTGTGTGGCCAGAATAAAGACTGCAACCATACTAAGCCCGATTTAGCTCACTAACTCAAAATATACACTCTTAAAAAAGATTCACTCTTCAAGACTCAAGGGTTCTTTAGAAAAGGTAACAGTTCTATTTAGAACTGAGTTCTATATAGAACCATTTCATGCCTAAATGGTTCTTTGCACAGTAATGGTTCATCAGACTGATGGAGAATGTGTTGCACTTGGTTCTATACAGCACCAAAAAAGGGTTTGCTATTGTCACGATGTCAAGCTTGTAACCATAGAAGAACGCTTTTTGGTGCTACATAGAACCATATACAACACATTCTTCATCAATCTGAAGAACTATTTCACCACGTAAAGAACTATTTAAGCATGAAATGGTTCTATACAGAACTCATGGTTCCAAATAGAGCTATTTACTTTACTAAAGAACCCTTGAAGAACCATCTTTGTTACGTGTATACAACAGCTCTGACAACACAATCTCATTGGCTAAGTAGTGTCCTACTCATGCTATTATCTAATAAGTAATTTTATTTTCACAATAAATCTATCATCTTGCTGTGCACTAGTTGCTCGCTTTATGTCATAGCTAATGGTCACTATTTTAGCACATACCAAAAATAAAAAATGGACACAATAACTTCTATCAGATGATATTCGTTCTGTAGTCTGCTTGGTCAGGCTCTGAAAAAGGACAGCACGTCTACATCAGATTCCAAACTTGACACTCATCCTAAGCAAGCTTTATGGTCAGCAGCAGAATACAATTCAGTAAACAAGATGGTCTGTGAGGGCGTTTAAACACTAGAGCTTATGTTTGGACCCAGGAAACCTTACTCTGCAAGTTCAGTTTGTTTGGCCAAGTGTGAGAGTTGAGAGTGGTCCAGAGAACTGATCTCTGGTTTTTCTGAAATTGGTGGTCTGGTGAGGTTCGCTGCACGTGTGGAGGCTGTACACTCTGGGCAGCACATGTGGGCTTACGTGATCGGTTAATTTTGAGACGTGACTGCTCCGACCTATCACGACTACTTCCCTTATCAAGTTTTGAGATGACGGCGAAAGGACTGCTGTGGACAAAAAGCGCTGTTCTTTGACGCTTGAGTTTGTCTCTAAGGTAAAAAAGCAGCAAACCCATGAAGCTAGTGCCTACCACCTGCAAACCAGCAGGCAAAAAAGTGACGTATGTAAGTATGCAGTCAATCCACAGTTCGGATGGAATGCTGGTGTGTGAAAGCAAACCAGTGATAATGAGCCCCTCCCCCCCAAGCGAGCCCAGAATCCGTCCTGGGTGTGGACACAAGAATTCAAGACAGTGAAAATGCCGTGAGATGCTTTATAGACTGATTGGAACAAAACCACATTCATCTTCAACCAGAAAACACTGAAAGCTGAGCTCAACCTCATATTGTCAGTTTTACGGTTTTATCTGTAACAAAGAAGGGTACTATTTCTTTTTGGCCGAAGGATTTGCCAATATTAAAGCATGTTTGATACATGTTTGGAGCTACTTTGCCTTATGTTTTCTTTATTTTTGCATAAGTGTTGAATAAAAATAACAGAACACTCTAGATTGCTCAGTGCAGCCAGGACAAAAGGAAGTGGAAATATTTTTTAAATACTATTTATTACACATTTACTATTTATTACGCAAGCTGACTGGCTGAGAAGCGCTCTAACCGTGCTGTTATTTCGCCATAACATCACAGGTTTTTCACAAACACTGTATAACTCCGCTGAGATGCCGTTGCTAAGCAATGATTTTGACAGTTGTTGGAGACACTCAAGCCATTTGAACATTTTTACTTCGTACTTTGCGCACAAACAGAAAATTCACGATAACACACTCCCTCTCATGTTCTTTTGCTTAAACAACATATTCTCTACAGAAAACACACCTCTGCACAGTTTTGTTCACAATTACGGTTTATTTGCTGAATTTTTAAATACTGGAAAAAAGAAAAAGAAAACATAAAATTTGGCCTGTGCAAAAGCAATGGTTCTTTGTTTATTTCATGTTTTTTATTATATTATGTAAACTAAAAATAAAAAGAAATGTGCACTATAATTTGCAGGAAAATGTCATATTTTATTTTGTTTTCTGTAATGCGTTCGCTTATTTTTACTTAGAAAATCAATAAAACGTAATTCAGGGGTATTCAAACTGTAACAACTATGAAAGATATTTAGAGATATAGAAATGCTATTATTATAAATAACATAAACATGCTGCATTTCATTTTTTTCCTTAAATGGCTGGACATGTCTTGGCTGACTGAGTACATCTGGGATAAAGTGAAAACTGTAAAAAACTTTGCTGAGCTAGTCCGTTAAAAGCATTACAACATTTTTAAGGGCATGTACGCATCGTCTGATCACCGTCCCCTTCACTGTGTTGCCAAACGCGCTGGTCCAAAATGCGTCCCTGTCCTGTTTCAGTCACTCAAAGTGGAGAAACCTACAAAAGTACTTTGCCTCCGAGCACATTTGGGGCGGTCTTGTGCTTGTAGCCGTTAATCTACAGTGAGCATGGGCCTAGCAGGAGGGGAGCGAGTAGCTACTGTGTGAAACCATGTGTACGTGCATGTGTGTATAAAATATGAGCATAACGAGGCGGGTAATGGATGAGGCTGTTAGAGTGATGGATCTCCAGCTGGCTGCATCGCTCCCTGCGCACTCCACCAAAAATAGGAGCCCTGGAACAGAGGAAAGGAGGGATGGGGTGGTGAAGGGGTGGGGTGGGGGTGGAGGCGCGGCAGGTCGCCGTCCGTCTCGGGCCGTCAGATCATTTATCACAAGTCGCTGACACGCCTGAGCTCTACACATACACACACACATACTCAAACTCCTGTGGCGTTCTCTTGCCGCCACGCTCAACTGGCCATGCTGACAGGGAGGTGTGGAGAGAGGCAGCGAGAAGCCCCCTCCAGAGCTAAATGCACAGTTGCAGCCCCCCTACCTTCACTAAATGTTTCTCAGGCGAACAGGTAGGCACAGGGCTCCTGTGGGTAGCTGTTTATTTCTACCTGTCTTCTGCTGTTTCCTCAGAGGCACACTAATAGCCTGGAGTAGAGCCCTGCCAGACTAGCTTCATGGCTAAAAGAGTTTGAAAGCCACAGCGAGGCCTCCTGCTATTCGTTGGAGAACTGTGACCATAAGAGCTGGGCCTTCTGGTCAGGCTATAAATGTCAAAACACTTTTATGATAATGCTAATATATAATATATAATTCACATCACAGTTTGAATCGGTAAGCACTCATTATTGTTTTGTTGTTTTGTTTAATCAGAGTAGAGATAAAAGCGAGACTGATGTGTGACTTATAACAGGGACGTTGATATAATTAATAATGGAAAATGAACAGGAAAGCTTGTAATGCTCAACATGGAGTTTGTTTACAAGGGAAGCCCCACCCTTGCATAAAAAGAGCCAATAAACTTGCAGGTTAAGCCACTAGCCGAAAAAACTCCCCCTCGTTATGGAGTCATGCACATGCAAAATAGCCAAAACAAGCTTTCCTGTGTGTTATTTGAGCCAAATGGCACAAACTGTTTATGCTGTTTTTGTCAAATTGTATGATCAAATATGTTCAAATGTTTTTGAAACATTAATTTGGCTTGTAGTTTCAGTTTTATAGGTCTCTCCGCTTTCAAAGAGATAGGAGACTGGTCTTATATGAGTGGAAATAACTGCCTGGGGGTGTTGCAAAGATGTGGATAGATTTTCATAAAAGATCTTTGCTTATATTAACATATATACATGCAACAACAGCCATGAGAAATGAGGAGGGCAGATTAAACGGCAGACGTTCCATAGCCATGTTTTGCATCGGCCTTAAAGATTTAATAAATAAAAATTCATATTGCAGGCTTCAAAGCAGCTGTTTCCTACATTTTTTTGCATTTTATAGTCCACTTACGAAGTACGTATGGTTTTATATACCAAAAGCATAATTCATTTTCACAACATGGTGTTTTTCTTTATGCGCCTTTAAGACATATATCCAAAGTCCAAAAATCTGATGTTTTTTTCATGTAAACCTGGAAATATACAACCCAAAGTATTAGAGTTTTTAAAAAATCAACATGAAGAAAAGTTATGACGAGTAAAATTAAGAAGTATTCAAAATTCTGCACTATTTCTAGATCACTATTTAAACTCAAGCAAATTTGTGAAATTGTTGAGGCCTTTATAGAAAAAGGTCAGATTGTTTTCAGTCTTATCTCTTCCAGTGAAGCTTGTGTTCAGACGACTCTCAGGTGCATTTGATCTGCTGATCAGAAGCTTTTGCCTAAACTTGTGGAGCCCACACAGCTGGAGTGCATGTAGTAATTAAAGCAAAAAGGGGACACACCACCACATGCTAAAAATTCTGAAATTCATGTTAAAATTTCAAAGATTCTACTTTTCTTTCAGATTGTTATGCTGACAACGTGATTTGTAATGTAAAACATTGTGTTAAATTAGAAAAGAAAGCAAAATACAAGCACTTTCAGTAGTGGTCTCTGACTTTTGGACCCCGATGCATATAACTGACTATGAACATGTAAACATGTTGGTTTGACTGAGGGCTGAATGGTACGTTTTAAAATGTTAATGTTTATATTGAGGAAAAGAAATGGTTAAATATTTGAAACTGAGGCACATTCAGTTTTCCATGGCATAAGCACTTCAATAAAATGAACAATGAGCAAGATAGGTCAAGGTTCTTCAAATCAAGCGCTGGAGGGCCCTCCGTGGTTTAGTGTTTTCTCTGCAGTAATGTACCTGATTCAACTAATGAAGGGTTTGAGAATGAGCTGTTGAGAGGAGTCAGGTGTGCTGGATTAGGGGAACCAACAAAACCCCACTGAGCCACATACCTCCAGAGACAGACATATTAGCAACACAGAAAGAAACCCTCAGTTCCATTTCTTTTTCACCTTCTTCCCATTCACTCTGCCAAACTTCATATTTGCTACACACAGTTGAGTCCAAAAGTCTGAGACCACAGTTAAAGCCTGGGAATTTAAACCTTGAAATAAACAACAGATAGTTTTAGTACTGTCAAAAATGTAAAACAAAGAAAAATTATGCAAAATATTCTACATTCTACACCATTTTAGATCACTAAATTTGTGAAACTGACAATGTTAAGGTCCTTGTACAAAAAGGTCATATTGTTTTCATGTTCAGACGACTCTCAGGAGTCCCTGCAGCTCTAGTGCATGCTGTCATTACAGATTCCACTTTTTATTCAAATTATTTTCCTGATAATATATTTTCTAATTTTTTTTTTTTTACAATGACATAAATTAGAATGACTTAGTAATTAATCAGATAAATTATTACGCAACAAAAGAATGCAAAATAGAAGCATTTTCACTAATGGTCTCAGACTTTTGAACCCCAATGAGCTTACTACATTTTTAACCGTATTTTTTTTTAATCCTTTTAGTTCTCTGTTCTAATGCTTAGCTACACTGCAAAATGAGAGTGACTCTCAATGTACTCCAAGCTTAAATAAAGATTAATTGATTGAATGATTGAACTAAATTCGGGTACAGGCTGAAAATGGAGCACTTGCTGTGATAACAGCCAGGTTACACTTAGCTAACTAGCAGACTGCTGTGCTATTAAAGTAAGGTCAGTTATCATTAGGTAATGTCAGGGTTCAAACTGTGGAGGGGAGCTGGGGGATGTCCTGGAAATCCTATAAGGGTAAAAGCGCCTCATGGACCTGATTTGTAAGTGACTATCTAACTAAATGACTCACTCACTCACTCTAGGTAGTAGGTGGAAAATTTTCCACAAGGGGATACTATTAGCACTCGAGTAGCTTTTGGTGCTTTATTAAGACAGTGCTTTGACACTGTGTCCTGAAGTTTCTGTAGTCATCTTCATAACTTACCTGTAAAGCATGGGACATTTCAGTAAGCTTGTGAGCTTTTTTTCTTTTTGTCATATGAGCTTTGTCATGAGCTTGTTTTCTTGCGTTTGTTTTGGTAGGATATGTTTAAAATGGCTTTGGGCTGTTTACTTCATATACAGACCATTTGTGACAGCAAGCATACCTGTATTCACGCATTCTCTATTGTTTTACACTGCACACTTAGTCAGAAACTGATCCCTACTACAAAGATGTTGTGAATCATTTGATATATCTGAACAGGCCATTACAGTGATTTTAGTGGGGGATGCTTTCTGTAAGAAAAATATTCTCTGAACACTTTATCTGAGGTGCACGCATCTGTTAGGACTGTATGTTTCATAGCAGTCTTTATTTAGCCTGCAAAGTGCAAGCTTTGGGTAAAATGTAAAAGTGGAATCTTTTGAGTAAATAAATAATTAATATCTTTGCTGACCATTCATAAAAATCAACCCCAAAAAACGGCCATCGGCCAATGTGGCAGTAAAGAAACTGGAAGTTAAAACTGCAATAAAAATTAATGATTGGAAATTTCAGTTTTCCAACATTTGGATCCTTTAGAAATAATACTGTTATATTTAATAATAATGGCTATTTTACCCTACACTTGGAAGTCTGTGAGTCCCTTTCTCAGAAATGGAACACAAGGACAGAAGTTGGCCAGCTCCTGGCCAGCCCAGTCCAAAGCATAGCGAGAAAGCAGACCCAGACACTCACTATGATGTAGACACTCTTGCCAGTTCCTGTGGGCCCCACAAAGACGACGGGCTTCTGGTGTGTGACGAGCAGCTCCATCAGAGCCGTGTAGCGCACTGTGTCCTCTGTGGGCACTATAATCTCATTGAACTGGACGTCCTTGGGGATCGGGGGCGCCTGCTTCAGCTCGTCCGTCCACAGCTCCCATCTTCCTGGACCCTGAGTCAGATGACAAAAAGGCAAATCCAAAGATGGAGTGGTCAGTAGGGGACAATTTTTTTTTTACCTAAACCCAGTACCAAAATGTTCCTGTTGTAATAGGGCTGCACAATATGGACAAATAACTAGTACTGAGATTATATTGCTACATATTGTAATCATGACATGCTTTGGAAATCTACTAAAATGTACTGGTGAATCTATAATATGACACTGTTAAAGACCAGTCTGCATTATTTTGAACAAATAATTTACTACCTTGATTGTATTGAGGTTACCTTGACTCACCAAAACACCCACAGAAATGCTCATCTGGAGCTGGATTGGTCATGATGCACATGGCAGTACAGTGATTGGTTAGAGACCTCATTTGCATATTGGAACACTTTCTGATATAAGTATTTCAAAAGCCAATATCTCAATAATGATTAAACAAAGATCTAATGTGTTTTCTTGCTTTGTAGAAATCAGCAAAAGAATAACCAGAATATTTATTATGTGCCACTTTACCACTTTCAGAAATTGTATGATCAAAAATTCTAAGCTGATTAATAATGAACACAAGCTAGTAGCAGAATCTGCATTATGCAAAGAACACTATTCTAATTGGTTGGTTCATTTATTGTTATGAACATCCTCATTTCTTTGGGGCACAAAGCTGTATTATAAAGTGCAGTTATTATATAACTGGATAAAGGCACAAAAGTTGGCTCTATTTTGACTCTGTACTCCTAATGGTTAAAGGTGTGGTTATCGACTTCTACACCAGAACACTGTAATATTTGATAACATTTTCCATATATTCTGGCTGCTATTAATACATTCTCCAAGGCAAAAAAGTCTGGACTCTATGGCTGCCCAGGCTATAAATGAGAGAAAAAACAAATGATTTGGACCACCCAGCACTCAGTCAATCAGGACAAGGAGAAAAATTCTCACTGGAAGTTCTAGAAACGTCACTGACTTGGTTGTTAGGAATGGAAAACAGCAGCAGCTCTATGCCAGGACTCTTTACTGATACTGCTACATACAAGGTAAAATACATGATAATGAGGATAATCATAAGGTCTGCAAGTTTCAGGTCCTATTGAACGTATTTTGTATTGTTATGGAATGTAGTTTAATCTAGAACAGTCAAAATATATTAATTTGCACCAGTGTTAACATATTGCTAGAAAGGGCACTAGCATTCTAGTAATCAGTATTCTTGTTGACGTGAGTTTTCTCTTATTTCTTTCTTAAGTTCTGTGTCAGTAAAATATCTTCGAGACGTGACGTGTGCAACATTGCGCGAAAGCCCTGTTTCGCAACGACTGAGAATTGCCGTGCAGACTGCAGGTCACCTAGCAACAATGCGTTATTCGCATTTATAAGCAGCGCAGTTGGTTTGCTGGCAAGTTGAATCTGCAATGAGAGACTGTCAAACAGTAAAAAGTCGCAAAGATGAAGTCGCTTCTCTTCCGAATTTTCTCATTCCTTAAGTGATGCCGCATTTACATTCGGCGCCTCAGTCAGAATTTAAGGTGGAACGGGAAAATTCTAACATCAAGCTGGAGAATGAGAAGTGACTTCAGCCTCATAAGACAGCCCGAATGTTGAGAGACATTTTACAAGAAACTGCTCTAGTTTTTGAGGAAAAGTTTTCTGGCTGAGATGGGAGAAAAGCGGCTATAGCTAAAGCTTAAAGCACAGCAAAGTAAATCTGCGATCTCGTTTATATTGTTTAGCCTATACAACGACATTATCAGATACTGGACATTAAATGTTGTGGCTCCCAAGGTGGTTTGATTTTTGTTAAAAGGACAAAATGGCTCTTCTTATCATTTGGGTTGTGACCCCTGATCTAACCTGGCTTTTAATGTAGAGGGTGCCGGTCGGATTTCTCACTCATCCAGTTGTGTTTTTGTTATGTGCCATCACAGACTGTCCGGGTGCTGCACTTACCCACTTCCAAGTTCCGCCTTTTGCGTTCCGTTATAAATTAAATATTTAGAAAATCGATTTTTGAAATTTGTGAATCGATTCACGTCCGCATCGCAATGCATCTAAGAATCGATTTTTTCCCGCACCCCTAGGCAATACACAATATAAATGGAATTTACCCAATATACATGTAAAAGCCCTCTAATTAAAGCTTACATGTACTTTATGTTTTGTTTTATATTAAATATACTGAAACACACAGCCAAACAACAACTTTCTGTCACTGTCCAGTTACTTATGGACTATACTGCTTTTAATTTAAACTGCAATGGGGTATTCAATCTAACTGCTGTGTCTACTGTATACTGTTTAATAAATAGTTTAATCTGTTTTAGACACAGATACGTATCATCTAATGTCAAATTACATCAAATTAAAAAAGAAGTGAAAGTTTCGCACTAGTTTTGGAGTCTTCTTAGTAAGAGTATAGTGACTCTCCATAACCCTGAAAGCTAAACTAAGCTTCTTTGGGGTCACACTTTGAAGCAGAGGCTTCTTTCGAAATCCTCATATTAAAACAACGGATAATGCTCTCCAGAAACAGCGATTTGCAGAATTTAATGAGCCATGAAATTGACACATTAGACGAAGTTACGCATGAAGTCTTATTACACAGAATTAAAGCTCATGACACATAACTAATAATGAGACAAATCACCTCATTCAGCATCGCGAGAATGTGCATTTAGGACCAAAACGCTGATAATCAGTTCCTCGCACCTCATACCTCAGACAAAGGGAAGGTGCTGAGATTACTTCAACCTGATAGATTCAGTGGTGTTTATCGTATGCCTCTTGTAAGTGGGGTTTTATGTTCAGTATGAAGGCACGATCGAACCTGTTGCCGCTGTCTTTCAACAAATCCCTTCTCATACCAAAACATTCAAGTGAAGTACAAGCCATGCAAAGTTCAGACTTTTTCAACATATTTAGATACATGGATTTCTTTATTTAAACCATGTGTTACAATGTGTTACAATGTGTCACCTAACCTTTCTACAACTGAAATAAACAGAAATGCAGTTTTCCTATGTGGAAAAAGTAAGTACACCCCTACATATATCACTATTTCAAATGTGTCAGATTGAAGGTGCACCTGATTAGGTGCTAATGATTACACTATCAGAGAATGTCTTGCAGGAGCATGTCTTATTTAAACCTCAGATATCTGATCTGGTTTGCTCTTTGTTATTGGCTCTTTGTTACATCATGTCTAGATCAAAAGAGCTCAAAAGAAGGTTGCAGAGGCATATGAGTCTGGGAAGGGGTTTCCAAAATACTGGAACAAATCTTTTCACTGTCCAGGCCAGCAAATTTAACCCAAGAGCAGATCGTAAGATGCTAAGTCTCTAAGAACCCCAAAATTTCATCACAGCATCTAGGTAGCTCTTGCCACTGTTGTCAAAGTGCATGCATTACTGCCTGAAAGATGAGAGGTGCGCCAGGAGGAAGGCTTTGCTGTCTAAAAATAAAAAAAACGGGGCAAAAATAAAGTTTGCTAATTAATATCTAGGCGAAAATCACGACTTCTGGAACAAAGTCCTATGCCTATGTACAGACGACTTAAACACAGAGTTGTTCAGACACAGAATCAGAAGCTATGTTTGGAAAAATCCTAATACAGGGTTGGATCAAAAGAACTTCATACGAGCTGTGAAGCATAGTCGTGGAAATGTAATGGTTTGGGCTGCTTTGCTGCCTCAGGGTGCTGCGCAACTTGCAATCATAGAATCAACTATGAAATCTTTCATATCAGAGAGTACATGAGGAGAATATGAGGCCATCTGTAAAGACGTTAAAGCTAAAGAAGTGGACCTTCCAACAGGATAATGACCTCAAACATACAAGTAACTCCACCAAAGAATGGCCCAAAAGGAAAAGAAAAGGAAAGATCTGAAAGGAAAGAAAGCCCAGATCTGAATCCCATTGAAATGCTGTGAGGGGATTTGAAATGGGATGTACATGCAAGAAACCTGGGGTAAATATTTCTCCCAGTAGATGTCAGAAACTGGTGGACAGTTATAAGAAACGTCTACCATAAAATTATTTCTGCCAAAAGGGGCAATTCCAGCTACTGAAGTTAGGCATGTACTTACCTATTCAGAAAAAAACTAAAAAAACAAACAAACAAAAAAAAAAAAACAGAAAAAAGACACTATTATACTATAAAAACCTATATCAAACACTGATATGTCCACATATGTCAAAAAATAAACATTTCATGAGATGTACTTACTTCTTCACATGACTGTGACTACTGCATTTGGATCTTGCATGATTTAAAGTCCACTAAGTTTCTACATAATTCAGTCATGAAAACAATCATGCAGAGGGGTTTGATCTACAGTGATCCAACAGGGTTGATCCGCTGTTACAAAATAAGTAACTCATACAAAACTTAAGAAAAGTAAGTGAAACTGGGAAGAAACGCTCAAACTCATTATTAAATGCCCCTTTCTCATAAGACAAGCCTCTTTTCCCTTTTGACTAACCTCTTTGATGAAGCGGTACTGGTACAGAGTGCCCTCGGTGGGTAAGGGCACAGTCAGCTGCTTTGTTGGCGGCTCTACGTGCTCCAGGATCCCGTGGCGCTCCCGAGTCTCCTCACTCAGTGCACCAGTCAGCACCTCCCTCAGCAGCCCGTCAAACTTCAGCCGGCCAGCCTCCGAACAGCTGGCTCCCACTGACCACACCAGGGAGAAGACAAAAATACCCTGGCAAAGACAGAAAGAGAGACAGAAAGAAAGAAAGAAACAAGCAAGTTGTTAGCTAGCTTTGTAGCTCCGGTGCAAAACAAAAGAAGCAAACTTTAGACATCAAACATGTCTAGGCTGACTGACTACATTAGTGAAAATTGTGTAAATTGGATTTTTTCTTGCCGAACTATAGACCAAATCAGAATGTTTGTAAATAAAAAGGTTGGCTATACTTCCGGGTGGATAACTAGCATCCAGTCAGCATGGAGGCAGCTTAATTCATGGCACAATTTACAATAAATACAAACATAACAGACAAAACATTGGTGATCACAATAAAATCTTGTTGTGTTTGATGCTGCAATGCCAAATGTACCCAAGTATGTAATGGATTTTATATATGATATATATATATATATATATATATATATATGATATGATATAAATGATATATGACAATATATTTTTGCCATATTGCAAAGCTTTTATTTTCAGTTTTCGTTTTAGTTTTTCTCGTTTTCCAACTTTTTAAAGCAGGTAGAGCTGGTATAAGCTGTACTGATCTCCTGAGGGATTCCGTGTCTTTGCTAACACTTGAATGACAATTTAGAGAATTCTTAACTCTTTCAGATGAAGCTACCAAGCAACGGAGCACTATTACAACATCAATAAAAGCACGATATATGTTGCTGTGTTAATTTCTTTTTTTAGAATGATTACTTTGTAAAATGTTCATTATACAGTGACATAAGCTAGAAGCTAACGCTATTAGCATTTATGCTAGTAGCCACAGAACGAGTATTTCTGCTCATATTTTCACACTTGACAGAGAAATAAATACAGTTTGATTCTACACATGATCCTGTGTAAATGAGAGTCTGAGTGTGTGTGTGGGTGTGCAGTGCAGAACCGTGCAGTACATCGTTTCATATCAATCAATGAGGTAAGCTAACTAGCTAGCAAGGTGAAGTTACCCAAGTTAGACGCTTTTTTTTATTAATCATGGTTATTATAAATAGTTCCAGCTGTCTCTTGAGCAGGTAGAAAATGACCTGGAACTGTAAGTGCAGTTGGTTCATGTTTGGGTCAGTTGTTGTTTCTGAATGTGTTGCAGGAAAGCACCCTTATAAAGTGAACTTCTTCATTAAACATGTACCACTGGTATATATATAAGATAACTTTAGAAATGCTTTCCTTTTTCCAAAATCTTGGTTATATAACTCTTTGGATTAGTACAGAATCCCTTACATATATCGGCGTTTCAAATGTGTCAAATTGAAATCAGGTGCTAGTGATTAGAACACTGTTTGAGAATATCTTAGAGGAGCATGTCTTATTTGGTCTGGTTTGCTCTGTTTTACTGGAGTCTACATTATGCCTAAATCAGGAGAGCTCAAAATCAGGTTGTAGATGTTTATGAGCCTGGGAAGGGGTTTAAGAAGACTTCCAAAATATTGGAAATCAATCCTTCCACTGCCCAGGTCCAGCACCAGCAAATTTAACCTGGGGGACAGAGTGTAAGATGCAAAGTTTTTATCCACCTGGAAGTGAGTTCCTCAATACTTTAACATAATGCTGATTTGTCATATTCCTTTAACAGTTAATTATCAAGTTTAAATCAGGTCTACATGCAGGAAAAGCTATTTAAGTGTGCTTTGCTAGGGCCCTGTATTATAGCATTAAAGATTACTGTAAGACAGATGAGTAACACTTCGAACACCTTCTACTTTAATTTTTACGTGTATCTTAAACAAAAAGTTTGGCAAAAAATTTATTTTGACCAATATTTCAACTTTTCCTAGAGGTAGTCGATCAGCCAAGATGTTTTATGTCTACATTTTACTTCTTTATTTTAGAACTGAAGCTACATGGCTAACATTGCTACCCACCAAATGAATTCCATTCAGTTCAATTCAACTTTAGTGGGGTAAAGCTTATCAAAACACATTCAAAATGAAGAACTGCCAATTGCCAATTTGTCACTGATTGCTCTTAACAGGTCCTCTTTAATAAGTTTACACTTTATATTCTCAGTCAAAAGGCCTGTCCTCCTAAACTAGATGGTGGAATGAAACCCACCAGACTCTCCGATGTTAGGCAGAAGTCTGGTTTATGAAACTAATGCTTGTTCTGCTTCGTTAGCCTGTTTTATCATGATTTACTAGGTTATTAGTTTCCTCCTCTTTAACATTAAATGATACAAACACCCAAATGTAGGCTAAATAACAACTCAGATCTGATTCAATGCAGCTAGAATGAAACGATTTATGGAAAATACTAGCTACTATCCTCCTAACTAGTGGAATAATCAAATATGTTATATGCAACTTTAATTCTTTTTGAATCGTTTCGCATAAGTGTCACGGAAATTACATTTCATGCAACTCGCAACACACAACTAGTTGCATTACAGTTTGCAGCCCTACATGCATTCACTACATGCACAAACTTCTCTTGGTCACCAAAGAACAACCATAAGGTCATATTTTTGATCAACTCGATACAACCAACTAAAAATACTTTTATGCAAAGCAATATTTTATTGCACTTTCATTAAATAACCACAGTCTGACACTGACCTTTTCTCCACAGCTAACTCAATCAATTATTCATAAGAACTTTCTAAACTTGATTGCACCAAGATCACATTTCTAAAGTATATAAAACACAATCAATAAAAACACTATGGGCATCGATTCGGGACAAAATGGCTTCGGCTCCCAGAGTGTAAACAAATAAGGTTCTTTTTGTTTTTTTAGCATTCTGCTTCTCGCTGTGATGGCTCAATAGGAGGCAATGGATGAACCAATCAATGAAGTCACACGTTAGGGGCTACATGTCGGGGGGGTTTCGTGCTGATATGATTCCCAGGTCTTGCGGGGGTAGATGGAAAAAGATTATCACACCTGCAGACATAGGAGAAGCAGACAGTATTGAACCGACTGCAGAGGGGAAAAACAGCTTCATAAAAGTGGCAAAAGTTAGCCTGGGGCTAAATTGCTACAATGATAACTGAGGACGGTGTAAAAGCCGGAGGTCGGCCCATATTTATCAACTATCTAAGCGGACCTAGAATTGATTTTAACCGTTTCAATACAGTGTTATGAACCTCTGAAGATATTTCTTTAAGATGATTGTTTTTCTGACCATGTTTAATATAAAGTTTGTTGCTATGGAGACAAGCAGGCATTTTTCTGAATTTTTAGCTAAGCTACTAAAGAAACACATAATTTGTGTATAACCTTGTGTAATACTCCTTAGAATTGCCCTCATTCAAGTTGCAGTCTGGGCTGTAACGCTCCATGCAACTTTAGTATGAATGGGCAGGGCTCAAGCGCTGTAGACTGAATAGGTCAATATATCTAAATGCATTGGTTTTTGTGACATCACAAAAATAAACAAGTTAAAATGAGTTTTTCATTGTTCCATTTCATCGTTTTTCCATATAAGGATTGTACGCACTGGAGAGTGAATAGTATGTTCAATTACACTTAAATCTGTATATTTATAACAAATAATTCATAGTAGTTAAGGAATAATACATCTTAATATTAACAAGTTAATTGTCAGCTTGGGGTTCAAGAGGTTAACCATGTCTTAATGTCAAATGACTCCCCACTCCCTGTCTAGCGCACTATGTGAGCTATGAAATGTTGGCTTCAACATCAAAACAGTACATCTACTAGAGAATTGTGCAATGGCTGAATCCCAAATGGTTCTTTGTTAGACATATTATGCACAGTTTGTGTATAGGGATGTTATTTTAAGATCTATGTAGTGCACCATGTAGGGCGTAGGGTATTTGAGATGTTTGAGATGTTTATATCAAACTCTCAAAAAAGTCAGGGGAAATTCTGTCTTCCATAATATGGGACATTTAATTTCCCAGTAGAAATCCTTTGACAGCAGATGAAAGGCTTAAGGACACTTATTTTTAAGTTTCCCTTAAGGATTTTCTTACGTAAAAACTGGCCACAGCCCTGATCTAAAATCTCCCTCAGTTTTCTATAACAAATCCTAAATCAGCAAATGTGTAAAATTGTCATTGTATTTCAATAACTGCTCATGTTAGTTTGAACATTATGATTTCTTTCCATATCATGTCTGGCAAACGAGCTAAACTTTGAAAACTGGACTGGAGATAACGCAGCGTCAACAAAACAACGGCACTTCAGCACCGCAGACAGCGAACTGAGCGCCACACCACGCTGGAACATCAACAAACAAAAGAGCGACAAAACAGCGCCCGCCCCCGCTCTTAGACTGATGACTCGCACCTGCAGCCCATTAGGACGCACTGCTGGAGCTGGATGAAATTAGCCAATAATAAAAGACAGTGGCATGGGAGATGGTGAATGAAGTACCGCCTAGACAAAAAAAGTTTCTCTCTCTCAGAGCCTCAAATTTTCACCCTATTCTGAATATGACCCGACAAAATGCCTGGTTCTACTCACAGCAAACCCATGTAGTAAGCAGACAACAGATAATGCATTTCAGTAATTCATGATTTTATGCTATTTTGCCAGCTTTTATAGAGCAAGCAAAACTGAGAGTAACCAATCACTTTTATTATACCAATATAGGCTGAACTGGTTACAATAACATGTAAAATGTATCCAAATCTCTAGCATGAGGATGACATGTTATAACGCATGAACCTTTACCTTGATTATAGATTTATTTATGAACAGTGTGGCAGTTCTAGTGAGTAAGCAAACAACAATCCTACATTTTCTCCCTAGCTTGTCACTATATATTCTCTGGCAACATCACTTACAGCAGCTTATAACACTGTAAACTGATAAAATAGGTTACCTACAAAGCCAACTAATGCTGTGTTTATCGGGGAAAACAACTAACGTTAATGAGCAATTAAACTATAGTGTTAAACTTGTTCTGTCTAAATGACGAAGCTGAAGTCAACTCCTTATTCGCCGGCTTCTTGTTCGAATTTTTCCATTCCACCTTAAATGGTGCAGCAGTTACATTCCGGCACCTGAGCCATTCAGGTCACTGCTGCACCATTTAAGATGGACAGGGAAAATTCAAACAGGAAGCTAGCAAAAAGGAAGCCAACTTCAGCCTCGAGATTACATGAATAAAGTCAGGGCCACCGGAGCCACAGAGAAGAGTGGGCATTTGACCCACCATTTTTCAAAGTACTGGGGCAACACCCCACTACTTTTTGAATTCAGGACGTGCACATAAAAACCTCTGCTTTCCCTAATCTGCATAAAGCATTGATCAGCACGAACAGACAGTGTCTAGTGTATGTGTTGTAATGGCACTACTTTGTTAAAGCGCAGAGCACACTGACATACTGTGAGACACTATTCACACCTCAAAAACGAGTTCCGGTATAGTTATGAGTAACTTGCCATGTTCAGGTGATCCCGCACGTAATCTGGTTAATCACTAAATTCTTTAAACGCTAATATGACAGGTGTTTTTTTGTGTTCGTAACACTACAGTATGAAATCCCAAAGTCGCAAGTTTATTACTAAATGTTATCTTGCAGAGGACTCCAAAATAACTACACATAAAATATGTTAAGACAAGTAAAAAGTTTTGCTTATTTTATGTATTTCTGAAGAAAAAAAAATCGACCCCCATTTCAGATTTATCGGATTTTTAAATCCTCAAATATTGAAATCGGTATCAATCTTAAAAATATTTGGGAAATATGTTGGGTTATGTAAGATTTTGTATGTTTATACAGTTTATTTTTTCCTCGAGTGGACATCCAAGATATTCGTAAGCAAAAGTTTGGGCAAACGTGAAAAGCACACATCCTCCACAAAGAACATACTTTTATGTACAACTCTACTGTAACTTTTTGGGACAGGCAGAGATTTTAATGTTCCACAATATTTCTGAAACAATGTGTTGAATAGTCACTAACATGATGAGCCCTGAAACACACTCTACACATTTGAGAAACGGGACATACACATGTGCCAACGTTTGGGTGCCCCTGGTCGAATTCCATGTTTTTGTTATTTATTAAGAAAAAATAAGTTAATACTTAATAAGCTAAGTTAATAAAAAAATTTAAATTCACAATTACTGTTTATTTGCTGAATCTATTGTTTTGGGGGAAAAAAATTGTAAAAAAATATTTAAAAAGTGAAAATTATTTTCCAATACGTTAAACTTAGCAAATGAAGTGAATTGTGCACTAATTTGCAGAAAAAATATCTTCTTTAAGTGTGTTCCCTGTAGAGGGCGTGTTATTTTTACTTAGAAAGTCAACAAAAATGTCATTTGACCAGCGGCACCAAACGTTTGCATATGACTGTATCTGACATCATATCAGTCAGTAAACCACTTTCTGACTACAAATGTTTAATAAAGTATTAGAATTTTAAGCTTTACTGGAGCTAATTATAGTAAGTAACTTAATAATAAATTATTTAAATATTTTTAATAATTTATTTTAAGCTAAATACAATTTTAAAATCTGTGTAGGTGACAAACTTCATCATCATGGAGGACTACGTAAGTGTGTACAACACCCTGTGCTGTAAATGTGAATCTGAAGTTCTCTGCACTGTCTTACCTCCAGCCAAGAGCAGATGTCTCTCTCGTTCATGCCCTTCATCTGGCCCTCCTCCCTGAACTCATCCATCATACAGTCCATTAGGTTCATCAGAGAATTCACCAGGTTGGTGTCTGACGTTGGAGACAACTCCTGGAATTCATCAGAAAACGAGAAAACGGTTAGATTTATTTATTTATTTACTTACTTACATACTTGCGTATGTGCTTGTTGTGGTATACCATCATATTCTAAGCTTCCAAATGTGAAGGCTGTAGTGTCTATAACCTAAAAATAGCTACATTATTTTTCATTGAAGTCCCTGTAGTTACTGAATAATAAGTCTTTGTATGAAACAACCCTGAAATTGTAAGGGTTTCAACTGCATGCATATTATTCAATTATTACAGGGCTCATATCACAGAAAAATAAAATTTCCTCAATTTCATAAAATGAGACTGATTTGTATGGCTCTCCCTACTGGCACACTCTAAAATGTTTAATTTACGATGACTGGAAAGAATAAAACATGAAAGCACAGTGTAAAATATGTTCTTCAATGGGACATGGAATAGTTGCTTATACTAATTGTTGTTTATACCAATATGCTTGTAAAATAAGTACATGCATGCACTTTTATAACGGATGTGCACAAATTATCAATATTCTTATTACTGGTATTATAGATGACACTGATAAAGGTTTTGGTTAGTTAAGCACAAATCAGGCATTTTTTTCAGGCTGTTAAACTCATACGCTCAAATTTACACACATTCCTACCAGACGTGAGTTTGATCGTACAGATAAGCCAAAGATTAAACTAATAAACTTTTACAATTAGATTTGACCATACTCAACTTCAATCAATAACGGCCATTATATCCAAAATTGGTACAAATGAATATGCAGAATCTTATTTCGTAACTAGTACTGCACAAGCCAAAAGCTTTAATGCAAAAGTGTACAGTATGAAAGGGAATAAAAGTAATGAAGTAAAACCTTTTCTGCTGCTTCATGAGATATTGCATTTAGCCAAGTACACTGCCCTAATTAGCTGAAAAACTGAATGCAGAGAATGCAACTTGAAAAATGCATAATTATTCTGCTATGGCTGGAATACATGTACGTCTGCACAAAAGAAGCCTCATAGTTGCAACGCTTTGTGATTACTGGGACAAAACACATGCAAAGTCTGTGCTGAGCAGATAGGCTGCAGAATATATAGCCATTTTGAATGTAGTTACTTCATTTTATTTGGCAAATTACAGCAGGTGGGGGACTGTTACTTTTATTTGTATGCAACAGGCACGCTAGATTGTCTCACACCTGTAAAAAATGTTCCAGTCTGAGTCCTGGAGGAGCTGCAGCCTTGTGAGTTTCTCCAAAGCCGCAGTTTGACACCAGAAGTTCTGCTAACTACCAACTTAACTCTCAGGAGGCTGAAAAAAGCCTGGAGTGAGTAAATATTCATCTCATGGAGGCAAATTCATGAGAAAAAAAAATTCTTATGAAGTGTCAGAGAGCGTTGTGAAAAAGAGTGCTATATGTAGCTGTAAGGGCTCAGCAGAATACTTCACTCTTTGACACAACCAGGCTCAAAACATACATGTAGAAAAGTTCGATTCTCAGTGATACACATATAAACATATAAACACATAGGGCCACTTTATTAGAAACTCCTACCTTGTAGTTACACCATGCCGGTGCACAGTTAAACACTGCAGGCTGATGCATAGCTTGTGTTCCTTTCTCTAGTCCTTCATTAACGGTCAGTTTCTGACCACAGAGCTGCACTGGCTTAATATGTTCAGGTGGTGAGCCACCCTAACAAAAACCCTAACATTGCTGTGTCTGATAACACCACACACACTACCATGGCAGTGTCACTGCTGTGCTAATATCTGCTCAACAGTGGCCCTATGGTCAGAAATTGACCAGTAATCAATAGGGTAGAGGGTGGCTGACAACAGATGTTCTACAGTGTGGAACACTACAAGAAAATGACATATGGTCAAGTGAAATTCCTATAAATCTTGCTGAGATTTTCCTTTTTTGAGACTGTTGTAATCTTATTATAAGATTATTTAACTTATTTTTAAACGTTTTATTTGTTTTATGTGATTTTATTAAGTCACTTAATAAAAATATATTATCTATATATTTTAAGTTAATATATATTATCTCACTATAATGGCAGGTAACTTGGCTTGATGTAAGAAATAAGCCTGAAACAAACCAAATTATACACTAATATAGTGAGATTATTTTATTGAAATCACTTAAAACAAGTAAAAAATGTATAGAAAAAAGTTCTATTAAGGTTACAGCATCCTCAAAATGAGAAATATTAGATATATTTACTAGATTTAAGACAACTTGTAGTGTGGGCCAACAAGTATTCAGACACTTTTGTTTCTGTTATTTGTTATTGTTATTCAAGAATGCTGTTTGATTTTGTTTTGTCAGACGTGTGTTCGGTGTGCAAAGTTGATTCCAAAAAACTACTTTAATTACAAATCGACAAGCTCAGTAACACATACCTCTACACGCTTAATTAGAGGTTTAGGAGGACTTCTCACCACATTGACTGACTAATAACAGGCTTGGTGTCTGTTGGACAACGCTGATGAGCAGGCCACCTCCCCCTATTTTGAGCTCCGCCATTACGAATCATTGGATTGATGTAGGAATTACAGAACCTAATAAGTCTACGTTCTGTCTACATTCAGTCCCTAATTTCTCATGGTTCTCCCCAGATGTTCTCGTTACAAGATCGTTGAATGTCTAGCTCTATGAGACTACAAATCCCAATGATAGTGTCAAACTGTCATATTTTGTCAAATTTTGATATTTCGTTTAATTGAAAAAAATGAAAAATGGAAATGGAGTCATATTTTGATTGCAGGTCTGCTTTGAAGGGTTAATCGCATAGAGGTAAAGGAATTAATTATTTGATCACAAGTAACCAGACTAAATTACACTGTAATGCCACTTGTTTAAACAGTAAGTAAGAAAAAAAAGTCCCTTAACGCTAGATAGAGAAAAACATGATTCTATGTGAAGACATAAGATTTTCATACAGTATGTACCTTTCTGTTACCTATAAACTAACTTAAATCTGGACTGCAAAATAAAGCAGTGATTCTATGAATTACTGAGTCTTTACCATTTACCATTTACTCCTACTTCCTTGCTGAAACGAGTGATGTTAATTACCACATCAATAATTGTCCAATCATTTTACTATGACCTTCTTCATCTTAATAACTAGAATCTTGCTCACATTTTACCTAATATAATCACCTATGCTGTGTCCAAAAAGGTCCCCTAATCACTACACTGGCTCACTATATAGAACACTACTATAGGAAACAGAATTGGTGATGGTAGTAAACAATATCAGCCACTATGTCATATGGTTTCGCTTATTACTATGCGATAGCAGATTCTGTCACAGAAACACATTCTATCACATGATGTCACCACTCCACTCTAAACACACACATAAGAGTTTACTTACCTCTGTTAACTGGTGTGAAGAGAGCTCTGTGTAGACACTTCCATTCTTTCAGACACTTTCCACTCCTTTCAGATACCACTACAAAATGGTGGAACCCCAAAATAGTGCACTATATAGTGAATAGGGCACAGTTTTTTGTTTTTTTACCAAACACTTACCTAGTTAATAGCTAGAACCTGTTGGGTTTTCCAGTAATTTTTTGTTTTGTTAGACTCTCTTGAATCTGTGCTCACTTTTATCTGGTTAAAATCTAGAACGCTGTACAAGAAAGCATTCCCAAATCAATTATACCTAAATTCCCCTCTTACCCCAAATGTAGTCAATCACCTAAAACATGTTCAGTGTCTAAGATTTACTTTAGTTCTGCACTTTTTTACTTAGCATCACAAGCCTATGTTTTGAGCTTATTTTAAGTGCTTCAATTATTAATAACTCATTTTAACGTATAGTAGTTTTAAAGGAGAAATAAATATTGTGGCACTGGCTGATACTTAAGGTTTCAATATTCATATCTACTTGTTAGCCACATTAGACATCAAACATGTTCTAGCTGACTGACTATATTAGGGGTGACAGGGAAATTGTGTCAAATTTTTTGATCACCTTGGTTCCTTTGCGGATTAGCTGCAGGCAGGCGGGCAGTGTGCGGTCAAACAGGCCGGTGATGAGGTCTTTGTGCATGGAGCTGACTGTAGAGGGCAGCGTGTTCAGCCAGGACAGCATGAGGGGCCTCCAACCCAACATGTGAGGCTCCATGTAGATCATACCACAGCGGGACACCTGCAGGCAACAGCATGGCAGGTTAATACTGAGCTTCAATAATGCTAGTTTCATGTCACTTATTTTCCTCCATACTCCATACTCATACATGACCTGTGTCCAAATAATGCGATATGTGATTCATAATGCATTATGTAAGAGTTTGTCACTCCTTTGCTCTTTACTTTTCTAGGAAGGCTTTACACTAGATGTTCGAACATTGCTGTAAGGATTTGTATGCGTTCAGCCACATGAGCATTAGTGAGGTCACATACTGATGTTGGTGCTACTGATGATCAGTTCTGAATCACTCCAACTCATCCCAAAGGTATTGCATGGAGCTCCATCACTCCAGAGAACACAATTCCACTGCTCCACAGCCCAATGCCAAGGGGCTTTAGACCCCTCTAGCCCATGCTTGGAAGTGGCCACGGTGATGTTAGGCTCATGTGGAGCTGCTCCAGATCATCCCATTCTTAAGCAATGCTTATGTCATCAATGGGTCACCTTAGTATGGGTCACCTTCAGTAGATTAATTCACCAATTAGAAGGGGTGTCTGGATACCTTTGAACATATAGATTATATGGCATAGGTTCAGGCCTTTTCTAGATAGGCTTTGAAACTCTTTTTGTTTCATAATTTTCTATGATTTAGTTCTGTTTCTGGAGCAGTGGGTCGCTTATGAGGAAGAGGCCTTCACTAGCTGGTGCTGTGATGAATAGCTGAGCATGTAGGGGTTATACTGCTGAAATGAAAGTCAGATTTTTTGCACCTGGGGACGGTGAATTGGAATAGTCGGACAGAAATGGGGGGGGCGCAGATGGGAGGCAGGAGTCATCTGGAGATGGAACGACCTTAGCGGAGTACGCTAGTTCGTTAGCCGCTCAACTTTCCTCTAGTTTCCAGTTTAGCCTCCCATGCGGATCGAGCCTGCTTTAAAATGTAACAATGTGGAGGGAGGGAGGAAGAGAGGGAGAGGAGAGAACTTGGAACAAGAGCAACAGAGAACTGCAGAGAGAGAGAGAGAGAGAGAGAGAGAGAGAGCAAAATGAGCGGGGATAGTCAGAGAAAGCCAGAGAGATAACAAGAGATAGGCAGAAAAAAAGTATCTTTGTGTTGCAGCCAAATCCTTTTCTTTTGCATCACAACAGTCACAATTCCACACAGATCTGATCACCCTCTCGCTCTCTTTCCCTCTATCTCTGCTCTCCTGAGGCAGAAACACACTGCCTCTAATCAATACCTGCTTTAATCTGATCTGGTGGCACTCTCAACAAAATAGACATATACACAGACCACCGCTGATGCTCTCATCATGCTCTGTCTGACCTGGAAGGCGTGCATCGTTCCCTTCCTTAATCTCCATCTTCATCTGCAATTCTTTTGTGTCGGATTTTTAACTTGTCTGATAAAATGCAGAGCCACGGCTTTAAAAGGCTTCTTCCCAGACCCAAGATGGGGGGTGGGGTGTTTGTCTTGGATAACACATAAGGCACACACATGTCAGTGTGAGGGTGAGGGTATCCGTTATCCTGTAAATAGTAAATATTCGCTTTGACTGGTAAAAAAAAAATCTCCAATTCCGGCAAATTAAAATCTCATCAGACACAATGTCTGGTAAAAATATTCACTTACAAAATTTTAAGTAAATAAAACACATTTCCAGAACACTACAGTGGTAGAAACATGTCATTATCCCATTGTAGATGTAGTGTGTGGGAGGGAGAGAATGCGTGGGCCACTGAAGAAAGAGGATCGGCAAACCTCCTCTCGCATACCGAGATAATCTCGTTTGTAGCCCCTTTTCACCCAAACATCAAAGTCACAGGAAATCCAACTGGCGCGTTGTTTTTAGAGATCAATGATGGGCAAATCATATTATGCAACATAATGATTAATTTTCATGATGTTTCATCATGTTCACTTTCAACAGATTAGCTAGCGGTGACAAAAAGCCAAAACAAGCTTTCAGGCCCACATCCTGATTCACAGCAGGTAAAAAAGACTTGCTGTTCATGTGTCTAATGGAACATCTTTGACGTGTTTTCCAGTGTGAAAGAGTGACGCTAATGACCTTTTGACTGACTTCCCAAACAACCGTAAAAATGCTGTCCAAGCACCCATAATGTTAGCTAGGCTAGTACTAACATTAGCTAAGTTACTAATACTATGGTAGAAATAACAGCTAGGGAGGTAGTTGGTAAAGCTACCTCCCACCCTTTGCATTTGCCAATTACCTAGCTAGCTAGCTACTGTTTCTCCCACAGCTAAGCTAGCACTGTAGCTAAATCACTAATAACATGGCAATAACTTAACTAGCTAGCTACAATCATGAGCTAGTAGGAAAAACAGTGCCTAAATAGAATTAGCAAGTTGGCTAGTATTATATACAAATGAAAATATTACAGCAGTTTGAAGCTGTTAACATGACTGAACATTACTCCAAAAGCTTTCACAACAAAAGGCTTTACTCTTACCTACATTAATGATTAAAAGAGCACATTGTAAAAGTACCAGCATTGTGTTTTGTTACATTTCTCTCTGTAATTTCTCTGTTTTTTGTATTTTTCTGTCATTTCATTCTCTTCTTCTGCCCTAAGTTTCAAAGTAGGAGCTCAATTCTCCAGCTTCAATCCTGCATGCTAACCTAGCCACCACATACCATTGGCCTCAGGTACATGGTCTAACAGTCCCACCCTTTGATATTCCTTTCGTATTTTTAAATAGTTTTTCAGCTTCTTTGCTGAGCTGAAAAACTACTCATCCTGTGCGGTCTGATGCTGTTCCTTTATCTGCCTTGACCGGGTACCCCTACTCATCACTTTATGGACCAGGTCACCAGCATAAAGCTTTCTGCTGTCCAAGAGTGCGCAGAAAGCCCCACCTGAATGCCACTGACCATTCTGATGATAGTAACACTAGTTACTAGTTACTAGTAACACTAGTAACAGTGGCTGATTTTCACAGATCTGTTTCTCATTGTTACTCTGATAGGCCTCTAACAGTATTCATCAGTTATCATTGTTTAATCTAAATACTTCTGTCCAATGACAGGCTGTTTTTTCTCTTTTCTCTATTTTAATATTTTTGCTTATTAATGTTATTTATGTTATTTTTTGCTATCCGGTGTCGACCAGAGGAGGATGGGTTCCTATTTTGAGTCTTGGTTCCTCTCAATGTTTCTTCCTCTTGCTCTCACGGAGCTTTTCCTTGCCACTGTTGCCATTGGCTTTCTAATGGAGGCTTGGACCTGGATTTTTCTGTGAAGTTGCTTTGTGACAATACCTGTTGTAAAAAGCACCATATAAATGAACTCTGACTTGATTTGATATGGGTTTGGTAGATCAGAAATTAAAGAACTATTCAATAAGGTGCATGTGTCAAGTTTTTAGTAAGATATTGCTTTTAAGCTTGCAGTAAAATGTAAATTTCACATTGTTACCCTGGGGCAACACTACCCAGTTATGATCCTTTTTGATGAACAAGGATATACTTTGGCTGAAGAGTATCTGTATGTGTACTGATGTCCACAAGTTTATTTTCATTAACTCTGTAACCAGTGTTCACAGAACATGAGTACGGAAATGAAGGTTTTGACACCACACCCATCTTGGCATCTCCTTTTTTGTGTCCCACATCTGCTTAGCACTACTGGAACACCACCTGTATGCAAAGGGTATCTAGATGCAGTACTGGGCAGCCTTAGTCCAGCAAATAAACCTAATAGTTAACTGATAAGTTGAAATAGACGTGTTCAAGCAAGAAAATTGCCTGTGTTGGGCTGTAGAAGAATAAGGATTTCCAATCATGTTCCTGCTGCTAATACAGCACTGTTTATTTTGAAGCCTTACCATTGGAATTTGTCTGTTTTTAATTCTCTCTCTGATTACTGATGAGATCTGACTTTAACTGATCTTTCCCAAGATCTGATCTTTCTTCTTTCATGTTTTTTTATGGAATAAAGCCTTTGTGATTATGCGCTTACTAACAGTATTTTAATAAACGTTATGTGTTCTTGTATCGCAGTTGCATGATGTTGCCCCAAGGCAACAAAAATGGAGTGGAGGGGTTGAAATGCCAATTTTGTTGTTTTCAAAATAATTATTTAGGTGCCCAAAGCATTCTGGAAAAATAATGAAAGAACTGTTTGGGCTAAAAACCAGGATTCACACAGTACAGAGTTAGTTAAGGAAATTCCTCCTTGAAGCTTTGTGATAGAACTGTAACATCTAAATACAGGACTACAATTCCCAAAATCCCTCACCGTGGCAGGTGAAGCCACCTCTAGGTCCATGGGCTCGAAGATGAGGCTCATCTGCGGGGACATCTGGATGATCTCTCCACTCATCAGGCACAGCTTCTTATTGTCGTCCAGCACTGTGTTCATGTTCTCAATCCACACAGCGTCCACTGGGCCATCAAAGATCAGCCACTTCCTGTCTGGAGTCTGAATAGACAGGAAGTTCATTAAGAGAATTTTACAAATTTTGTAAGTATCTTAATAATGTTAGAAATAGCACTTGTTACAAAACATCCACAGTGTTGTGTGATGTGTTGTAGGATCTATAACACTAATTATTCAGGCTAATATTAGCCTAAATCATTTAACTGTAACAGATTTCTGCAGTCACTTTTTACAGTTTTTGTCATATGATGAACATATAATACAGCAGTGTTTAAAGCATAAAGCTTTGCCTTATAGGTAGTTTTTGCTCAATAAATTAATCATGCCAATAACGATAACAATTACAATCTCCACTAGTGCCTCTAAGGGATTTACAGTGCCGTGCATTCCTTTTCCCATACTGGGGCTGAACCTCAAATTGCTTTCCCTGCATAGTGCACTACATAGGTCTAAAAATACTGGCTCCTGCACACAGACAGTGCATATCATATCTAATGAAGAGCCATTTAGGATACATCAGACACAAGTGCACAAGTCTCTACCGAACATAAGTAAAGTACTATTAACTAAGTGAACTACTGCAGAACTGAATTATACTGTCGTATGCATAAATTTGTGGACCCCTGGTCAAATTCCATGTTGTTGATTTTCTAAGTGAAAATAAATGAACACATTCTCTCTACAGAGAATGCAGTTTTGCACATTTTAATGCACAATTACTGTTCATTTGCTCAATAGAACACATTGTAAAAATAAAATATGGAATGTGGCCTGTGGAAAAGTTATGGTACATATTTTATGTTTATTTTATATTTTCATTTTTTATTTTTTCCAATATGTCAAACTCAAACACAGAAATTTTGCACTAAAATGTGCCAAAAATGCCATATTCAAGTCTACTGTTGACTTATTTTCACTCAGAAAATTAACAAAACATTTAGTTTGACCATAGGTGTTCAAACTTTTGCATATGACTGTATCTACCTAACCATGTACGCAAGGTAGCATTGCAGCACCACTTCTTTTTAAGCCTGGATTTTGATTTCCTTTGAAAAACCAAGAAGCTGAAGCGCAGCCAAAACATCTTGACAAAATGGTGACTATTTGGGAAGCTGCTCTGGTCGCCTGGAGCTAGGCGCTGACAAATCAAAGCGCAAATGCTTGACAAACAAACATAAAACACAACCCCCCGCCCGCGACACCCGTCATCCTTTCTATTGTCTCATTTTTTTTCCAATTACAGCTATTATATGTAAGCCTGTTCTCTTCTTTACTGCTGTTTGGAGGGCTGTATCATATCAGGAAACTCTGTCTCCTGCCAACAGTTGCTCAAGCATGGGCATTCGTTCTGCTAACAAGCCAGGAAGAGTGGAGCACACTTCAAACTGCAGTCCCGTGGGAGTTTGGCTACGACTCCACTTTGAAAGCTAAGTCTCTCTGACCCTAAAAGATGACATCGATTCACATGGCTGGTTGTCATGGTGACAGAGGGACCCGAGCCATGGCCTGCGTGTGAAGAAGGCTGCGCCACTTTAGATGCTGGAGCTTTTGATTTGATTCATCTTTGATTTTATCCGTGTAGAGTACGCAAACATAAATGACATGTAAAGAACATATTTCAGCAGAGTTTTATGTTGGCAGTTTTTATTTGAGCTTAACTAAACCCTGCCTTGTAGTACCACCTTGCTGGTGTCCAGTTAGAGACTGCAGCCCATCTGTTGATGCACAGTTTGTGTTGGCCATCCTTTAGATCTCCATCAGTGGTCACTTTCTGACAACAGAGTTGCTCTTGGCTATGCTGCTATGCCTGATGACTGGGCCATTCTTAAATAATATCTGGATAATAGTGGTTGTGTGGTCAGACACTGTGATGAGTGATGACGAATGGAGAAGAGGGTGACCAACAAACTATGCATGGCAACATGTATGTGCTAAAGCAAGGGGTGCATAAACTTTTTCTTAGGGGGACGAAGTGCAATGTTTGTGGTGGACCAAAAAGACAATATAGAAATAAAGAATTCAGGTTTAAACTTCATAGCATTACACTGCATTTTGTTATAAAAATACTTCAAAAATACAATTTCTAAAGGAAAATAAGAACTGACTAAGTTATATAGTATAATATCTCTTGGGCCAACATTAGCTCAAACTTTGAGTTAAGTCCAAGGTAAAAGTTTCTAATAAATGTAATGGTACTTAATAATGACTGTTACTGTGCTGTGACTTTGAGACAGGAGTGATTTACGGCTAGCAACAGAACGATGGTTAGATAAGCAGGCAGACAAGATGGAAACACATCTAAGCTATTAAAGGTACAGAAAAAATCCTTAGACTGCATGCAGTGCAAAAATGTACACACCTGAGATGTGGCAAATGCTCTGTAGCTGACAGCAAGGATGCCATCTGACCATTCGTGGGAAACAGGGTCAAACTGACCATACAGCTGACCCATGGTGATGGACTTTGGGTTAATAACAGTGATTTGCACCCTGTTTTCATCCATCAGGCCCTGTACGAAAAAAGACAATGTTATTGCAAGAGTGGCATTCAAATGATGTTGATTTTGCTTTGTCTTTACATGGTAACTTACTTTCTTCCATCTCTTTTTTTATGACCAAGTCATATGGACAGTAGACCTACATGAAAGTGGACTTAGGAATCTTTAAACCCCTGAAACTGCACTGAGAAATGCACTGAACTGGCTTAATTAAATATGTACATAATTTTCACATGAATAAAATATATTGTATCAGCACAAGTTTTGGCAAAAGTAAGTAACCTATAAAACAAAACTGGCTTGATATTTAATTCAAGTGGAAATAAGGTGCAAGTTTGAACCAAGAAAACATCCCTCACACAGTACCTACAGAGACCCTTCTTTATCCTTTATTTAATTTCCAGTCAAAATGGCCAGTAAATACAGGTTGTAAATTTTTCAGGAGATAATTCTGGGGATAAAAAAGGAGAAAGTCAAAGGAAAACAGGTAAAAAAAGCCCTTAAGCTTTCATCTTCAAGAGAGAGGAGAAAATCAAGCTCCACTCTTGCTTCAGATCTGAAAAAATCCACAGGTGTTTCTGTCCATCCTTCCACTATGAGAAGATGACTTACTGCTATGGGTCTGAAAGGATGCGTAGCTGTCAACAATCCCTCACTAAGAAATGGAAATAGGCACATCAAACTAAGAAGCTGCTGGTGATCTCAGAACAATGGACTGACCACCCCATGGTCCAGACCTTAACAACAATGAATGCGTTCCAGAAGCAAAAAAAAAACAAAAAAAAACGCTGAACCAATTTCTAAGACTGAACTTTGGAGGTATGCCCGCAGATTTCTTTGAAAATTCAATTGCGCAAGGCACAGCTATGCGTTCTCCCTGCGTCTAGTCTGCACATCAGTTGGATGTGTGTATTTAAGAGATTTTGCCCTGAGCTGTAGACTGTGCTGATTAACTAGCAGTAGCTAATTTAACATCACTATTATTACACAGCATGCAGTGTCTTAATTTTATTTACTGTAGAATAACTGCCACGCAACATCTATTGCAACACTGTGTTTAACCAAAATATAAGGAGTGGAATAAGTATTTTATAAATCCTAGTGATATATGCATTCAATAATTCTTAATTTATTGTATTTTTTATTAAGGCAACTAGACAGTCCTGATGTTTACTGTTATTTAGCTGAGCCAACCTTGGAAATAGAGGCCACTCTTCAACTAGACACACTATATCAGATTTCTAAGGTTTGGAAGACTGTGTGAGCAAACTGCAAAGACTTCCCACCACTGATAACAGAATATACTAAATTACTACCAAAATAAACCAGTCAAAAGTTTCTACTCATAGACAGGTGAACCTTATTTGTACTATTTTCAACATTATTGAATTATAGTGAAGACATCAAAACTATGAAATAACACGTGAAACTATGTTGACTGCTGAAAACAGACTGGTGGTGGGGGGTGTATTTAGAAAAAAAAACAAACTTCTTTACAGTTTACAAAGCTTATTTTGGCCGAAAGTTTTATAACACACTTC
Source organism: Colossoma macropomum (assembly GCF_904425465.1). Taxonomy (NCBI): domain Eukaryota; kingdom Metazoa; phylum Chordata; class Actinopteri; order Characiformes; family Serrasalmidae; genus Colossoma; species Colossoma macropomum. The sequence goes on along the minus strand of NW_023495280.1, from coordinate 1,089,601 downwards.
TATAATGCAAGAATAGCTCAACCAGTTTGCATTGAAGTCCCTGTATTTACTGGATAATAAGGCTTTGTATGTACTAAACCTGTGATTTTAAGGGGTTAACTTAAAAAAAAAACTATACATAAATAAACTGTGATTGTGGCATATGTTAAAAAGTTTGAATCTTCCATTTGTAAAAGCTCAGAACAGATTAACTGGTTAGCCTATAACTGACTTGTTCGGACTGGTTAGGCAGGTAAAGAATTGTTATTAGGAATTGAAATGGCAGTTAAGGGGAACTGTGGAAGTCAGGTCAAGATCACGAAACAAAACCCCCATATGACAGCAAAGGACCTGCAGGAGGGTTTAGCTGACACAGAAGTGATAGTACACCATTCTACTGTGCAGTATTTCTTGCACAAACATTATGCATACAACATCTAGCTAAACCAAAGGCATTTTGCATGCTGTGGACTGATGAAGTAACAATGGAACTAGGTATTATAAGGTTTTTTTTTTTTCAAAAAAAGGAACAGCATTTGATGAAAAGAACAAGTGCCAACTGTTAAGCTGGGGGTGGATCTGTTTTGCTTGGTTGAGTGGCAGCAGGTAGCACAGGAAACACCAATAATCCGAAACACCTCAAAGTCCACCCCTACTTCAAGAAATGCTGGTGACAAAAATCTTTTGCAAGCTGTGGTATCTGCCAAAGGGGTGGTCACTAAATATCAACTTAGTAGTGTTCACATATTAGAATTACTATTTGTTTTTTTCTAATTTTTTTTAAGTCAATCAAATGTAACTGTGCACTAGCATATGCAGAAAAAACAGTTACTACAAAAACAGTTCGCCTGGGGTGCCTAAAATGTTACATACAACTGTATATTAAAATGTTTGTTTTGGGAATAAATCTTTACATAAGAATCAACTTCACTATTTATATTTGTCCTACAAACAAATTTCAAGCTTTTTTGTATAAACTTTCAGATCAGAATGTAGAATGTAATGTAAAATTAACACAGATTAAGAAAAATGTAGGCCCTGCATTCAGTTGTGTCCAAACTGTTGCTACTATAATCTTAAAAAAAATCAGACCTGGGAAGTAACAATGGAGCAATGGTTAAAACTGTAGTGACGGTCTTTATATACAGATATTTATACAGATAAAGCCTTAATTAAGAGTTTACGTTCAAAATCATTACAATTCAAAAAGCCTAACACAGTTTAAAAATAGTTTTTAAGAAGATTTCTGACAACATAAACCAACAGAGACTGAACAGAAAAAATAAAACACTGCAAGGCATTAGTGTTGGGCGACAGCTAATGGGGACAGGACCAAGTCTTGCTTGTGATGGAATGAGATGGTAATTAGGTAATAATGATGTGCACCTGTCCCTAGTTTTCCTCACTGTCTATATACCCTCCTGCTTTTTAGGAAGTCGTTAGAAACCAGAGGGAAATGCAGGGAGAGTGAAGTTCTGGACATAGAAAGTGTTTTCCTGGTTAGAAGTTTGTGGGCTTTTACATTGGAGTACATAGCTCTCATATTTTATATTCTCATTATTCAACACATGATTGAGGAGCAGTAGAAATTTCTTCTGCTCCTCAATCATGTGTTGAATAATGAGAAAATAAAATATACACAATTTTCAGGACTTTATAAGCATACTATAATAGTAGGACTTTAGTAGGATGGAGGAGTTGAACATCTGACCTTGGATTAATATTTTGGTATTTAGATGTACAATGAACCGCTACTTACAAGGCATTTAAATGAGCTTCTGAAAAAGAAGAAGTCAAATATACATTTATTCATATTTGCTAAAAGAAGAAAAATTCTGCAGACTGTCTTTTTCTGAACTATTGATCATGATGTCATAATTTGCATAATTTACATGAAAGATGCTGATTCTACTTTGGATTTTGCATTTCTGTGTTATTCTCTGCTTTTTACACTCATCACCGTGAGCTGTACTTGAGCTGTGTGTACAGTAGGATAGCTTGATGAAAGCTGACAGTTGGGTTAGTACTTGACCTTTTTTTCAAATATACTGGATAATTTATATTAGTGTACAAAATAACACTGTTTTTCTTTTCACTTTTTTATGGTTTCTTTGTATACTGTAAAAATTATTTAATATTTTAACTTTAAAAAGTAAATAACCTCTCTAAGAGTAAGTTTACAGACAATCATTTGTGTTTTACAATCTGTTAACTTATCATTTGTAGTTAATTTGTTTAACTTATTAAAATTTTAAGGCAACCAAGTAAGTTTCATTTTTTAGTTCTACTTTAGCTTGTTGCTTCTTTCATTTTTTTACAGTGTGAAGCAACCATGGGTTGGAGAAAACTAAAAATTAGGTGCAGTGTATAAGATTTAAGTGGATCTATTAGCGAAAATGGAACATAGCATATAAAACCATGTTTTCATTAGTGTTTGATCACCTGTAACTACAAATCATTGTGTTTTTGATAGTTTAGAATGAGCCCTTCATACTTACATATGGACCTGGTCTTCTTCCAACTGAGTGCACTATGTTGCACCGCCATGTTTCTACAGTAGCCCAGAGTGAACAAACCAAAAACACTGGCTCTAGATGGTGCCTTTCACTATTTTACATTGAAGTAGCAGATTGAATTTGATGGCACTATAGCACCGGTTGGAAAACGTAGAAACGAAAAAAAAAGAATCTGTGGTTGCTGCCGGTGCTGGCTAACTATTTTGTGTTGTGAGTTTAAGAGCTCATATTTTGACAAATGGAGGATTATACTTATTATTTATCACAAAAAAGTGAGGGCAGCTGAATCCTTATCGTCAGACAAATTAAAACATGAAGTAGCAAAAGGAAATTAGGACAGGCAATGGCAGAAAACCTGACAGCCACTGTAGGTTCTACTACACGCTCGGAAAGGGATTCAGTTGGTTGCATTCTGCAGCCTCACCACTAGATGCCACTAAATTTTACACACTGTACCTTTAAGTTTATATGAATTGGACAAGTCAGCCTATATATTTACTATCAAATGATGCCTATAATTTTGTATCTATTATTACCAGGTCCAGCACCATCAGAGGCACAGAAGGGCACTGCCCTCTCACTTGGAATATTGTGACCCCTTCAGCTTTGCATTGCTCTTTTGTCCTGCAAGGTAATTTTTGAAATAACAGCACCTTCATCCAGTTTCCAGACATTGTGGAGTAAAGCACTGATTAACTTTCTGCCCAGAACAGGACATTACCTTCTCACAGATATCGTGTAATGCAGTGGCCAGCACTCGATAGGCGCTGGTCTTTCCTCCGAAGGGCTCTCCCACCAGCATGAATCCATGGCGCACAATCATCATCTCAAAGATCTGCAGGATCTTGTCGGCGAAGAAGTCAGTCACCTGCAGGTTCATCTTGTCGCTGTTCTCCTTGATGGCCTCCAGCAGGACACGGTAGTCAGGTTTGGGGAGCTTGACGCCAGGGAAAAGATCTGAGGTGATACCCTGGACGAGATGGAGTGGAAGAAAGTGGAACAAGCAGCAAAGATGATGTTCACCACATTTACCTAATCATATTTTTCAATGCATCTAAGACCGTTTCATAATTTTAGAAATGGTAGAATAGTTTAACAAAAGCATGAAAAATGAGTTGTTAGTAAATGGAATTTACTCCTAGACCAGTAGAGGTTTCCATTGTGGCAATGTTAAAGAGCCCATATCCTACACTGATCTTGTACTTTAGATTTTCCCTTGAGGTAAAACTGTAACATTTGTGTGGTTTATGTACCACAGTTGGTCATAAATACATTTTAAATGGTCATTTTGCAACCTCTTTTTATCCCCTACAGGCTGTATCTGTGCCTTTATCCCTTGTGTGGTGTTGGGGTCTGTGGGACCCATTTTCAATGTTTACCAAGAGAAAGAAATATGCGATTTATTATTTTTTCAACCTCAGATTCCTTGGCCTGTGCTCATTTTCTGTGAAGAACATATAAAATATTACAGTTTCAGTGACTTCACACTGTTCACCCCCTACACATTTATATTACATATGTGGCGTTTGGGTGAACCCACAGGGAATAAAGGTGTGGAGGTGCTGTGTCCCTTCACTCTGTTAACCTCCTACATGACCTGCTGTTAGTGTGTGTGTGTGTGTGTGTGTGTGTGTGTGTGAGGGTGGACAACATGGACAGGCTGCTGACTGGCTACAGCTGCTAAAAGAAAACCCTACGCTGAACACTTGTGATATTATAAACATCCATTATTTTTAGACTACCAGACCACTGAGTAACAAAAACATGAACACCACACAAGGGTTAAGACTAATATATGTAAATGAGCTCTGATTGGCTATTCAAAAAGGAGGCAGACATGAAACACATAACTTAAAAAATGAATGGCAGGGCTAATATTGCTGTAGGGTATGTAAGTGGATATATGTTTTAAAAAAAGATGTTTCTCACGACATCATAGAAACAACAAATTCAAAATGGGCTGTTTTTGCAGCATAGTTTCCATATATGGGCTGTATGGTCTGGGTAGTGATTGGTATGTTTTGAGACTAACAATGTTTATATGTATCTTCAATCTTTTTTATTGCAAAAATGCAAGGGAGATTCAATTTTCCATGATACTGGCCCTTTAACATGTACAATGAAATTGTTTTGCAAATACACAATGGTTTGACACATGAGTCAAGCACTATACATCTAGAAAAGAGAAAAGACAAAGGACATTTTTTTTTGCTTTTTTACCTCAAACAATGGCAGATCATGGGCCAAAAATTTAGGAAGGTTAACGTCGATGATAGACCTCAGCAATAGAATGTCCTCATTTTCTTCTGGAAACTTCAGCTATGACATAACAAACAGAGAAAGAGGCAGTGAAAGAGAAATAGAGAGAGAGAGAGAGAGAGAGAGAGAGAGAGAAAAGAAAGAGAGAGAGACATATTTCTGCACTGAGAGGTTAGCTTCTGAGGGAAAGACTTGCCTGCCATACAACTCTTTGATCTCTTTTGGGGGAAGGCTAATTCAAACACTCCTTCTGTGCTGACACATATTTTGCTCATTCTTTGCCATCACTGTCATTTGCAAGTGGAGCCCAGGAGGCTAAGAGCACATATTTTCCCTCCAAAAGTAATTTTCGCGACAGGCAAAAGGGTGCAGTCCCGAGCGTGATGGTGCAAAAATTGCCACTGATGCATTTATTTTCGGGAAATGGCATAAAGGACACAATGCCATCTAAATGGGAAAACAGTGGAGGGAAAGAGAGGCGCTTTCAAGGTCAATTTCTAACTCTATCTCCTAAAACCACCTCACTCCAGTTTTTGATTTTATAAGTAGGCCAATCTTTTTGACTTTTAGTCCATGATAAGGGCCAACTGATGATATGTATGGGCCAGAAGATAGGGGTGTAAAAATGCATCAGTCTGAAGGTGGCGATTTAGCTTTTGGAATGTTAAAATTAATTCTAATAATATCCAGGTTTAGATACTTCAGCTTGACGACAAACAGCCAATCACATTAAATATGAGGAGGAGTGGAGTAAAGAAATCTTATTTATTTTAACTTATTTCCAGACTTTTTGTCTTATTCCATTGGCAGATCATTTTACTTGTTCTGTAAAATAATGCAGATAATTTTGCTTATTTCAAATATTTAATGTAATTAACATATTGCCAATGGAATAAGACACTTTCACTAGATAAAATTACATAAAACAAGTAAAAGATATCTAGAAATGAGCAAAACATGCTTATAATATTTTAAAGCAACCTCACAGGGAGAAATATATAGATGTATTCACTAGATTTAAGATGTTTTCAACAATCATAAGACAGAAGATCTATAGTTAACTCATTTTACAAAAGTGATTATCAACTTCCTCTGTTAACCCAGGTTTAGATACTCAGGCTGTGATTATGCACATGCATGTGAAAGCTCTTCATGCTGACTCTTACAGTAACATGGAGAGGAGCCAAGTAGGTACTTGTCAGGAACAAGAAGTCATATCACAGCAGGGCTGGGCCAAACAGCAAGCTTCAGGTTTGGTAAAATGCTGTATGGACAGCCCTACTGTGGTATGATACTTGTTCTCAAAATCACCCTTAAAAACAATGATATCAGAAGTGTTTTCAGTTGTCCAGAACAGACGCTTTCATTTTAATCAGTGTTTCAGTCCGCACTGGCGGTGCTCAAGGTTGGGAGGGTTACTTTAAATGTATCCTGGTACAGATTACTGATTACCTGGTAAAACATTTTATTTGTGACTTAATCTGAAGGATAATTACAATAAAGCAATGCAATCTGATTAATTTACATTACTTTTTGAATACTTTTTTAAAGTCAAGCAATTTCAGCAGGATGATCTAAGACAAAGAGAAAATCTCATCCATGACTGGTCAAGAGCTGTTTATGTTCCGTAACTTTATAGTTTAAGTTGCTACGATGATGTATCATGGATACAATCAATAAATAAATTTCCCCCCCCGAGTATTGGTTTTACTGTCAATATTCTGTGTAAACAGCTCCTCCAGTCACATTTATGTATTCAGTTTATTTTCAAAAAGAACTGAATTTAAATCACAGTGAAATTCACATGGAAATGCATGGAAATGTTTCCTAAAGAATTCCTAAAGAAGAAACTGAGCCAGGTCGGAGATTTACACCCCTAATGGATAAAGTAGCAGTATAGTAGCAGGTGTGTGGTAGAAGGAAGCACCCTGCAGCTCAGTCATAGGTAAAGGGGAGACCTTTACTCAGCTGGACAGGTTCTAGTCGAGTGCTCTACCTCAATGTGTCCGAGTTGTGCGAGGAGCTGCTAAATCCGTCTCTGCTGCTTTTTCGCTCCTCTCGTCCGAGACGAATTGAAAGCAAATTCTGCTTCTACTCTGGACTTGCTTGGCTTTAACCCAGAGTGAGAAAGAACGGAGGGAAGCAGCCAGGATTTGGGATGGAGCTCCTCTCCTCTGGCCCTCTCTAACATTATTCTAATAAGGGGCACCGAGCCAACAGCAGTTGGACATCTTTGGGAAAGGATAGCGGAAGACAGCAGCAGCGGGAGCTTACGTTTGTAATGAATAAACACAAAGCTTGGATGAAAATATGATGCCTGAGGATTTAAAAATAAAATGTAGAAAGAATGAAAGTGAGAAAAAAGCCTGACTGCACTAAGGGACAGTCACCAGTTACACTTTAATGCAGACAGACAACAAATAATCTGCAATTTAAAAGAAATGTTTATTTCAGTATCTATTCTTCTTCAGTTTTCTACTTCACATTATGAGACTGTCAAATCTGCCAGCATGTTGTTTGAGTTAAAGAGTTGCATTTTTTTCTGTGAAAGTAGAGATATTGGGCTAACTAGCAAGCATTTTTGCTTCTTCTACTTAGTCACCGACTGACTGATACCAACTGTTGAAATGTGCATGCACCACCCAAGACAAGCAGCAAGTGGCACTATCCATGCTAAATATGTCATCCTCATACCCTCTCAATGCTACCAATCTATAGCTAACAAATAATGTCAAATAATAAGAAAGCACTGTCATTCCTCACGACTTTTACAATAACAATGACCTAATAACAGATGATATGACACAGTGGTGAATACTTCTCTTTGTCTGATTTCATGTGTAATTTTTCCTCAATCTCACTGTTTATGCAGCCTTAATTAGTTATTGTTTACTGTTCGAGGTAAGGATAAAGTTATCAAGCACTAGTAAATGACCAGTAAGTGCATAAAAATGTAACATACACTAGAATATTATTTTGAGGTGTTGATCCCCTTTGAAGAGTTGCCAACTTAAGGTTAGCACGTGCTGAAGCTATAATGCTACTGCTATTAGACATATGCTTGCAGCTAGAGAACAAGTACTTTTTTCTCTTATGATTCTGAGTGATTGAAGACATTTATGTAAGTACTCTTGTGAGTACAAATCATCTTATTCCTCACACACACTTGGCACTAACGTGTTTACATGTACATGTATATTTATATTTGCTGCTCAATTCTGTTAGGTGTACATACTGTATATATGTACCTCCGTACTTCAGTACCTGATTGTATCTGTACATATCTCCCATTGTACATCCTTTATATTACTTGCAGATTGTTTGTGTCTATTTTATGTTTATATATAGTTTATCTTTTCCTGTATTTATTTAATTGGATGTAATTTTATGTTGACATCTGCACCAAAAGAAATTTCTTGTACATCTGGTACTTGGCAAAGATTCTGATTCTGATTCTGTGTGCAATGTTGAATAAAAATCATTGTATTCATAGTTTTTGAAAACTCAGACAAAAACTGTATCATGTATCATAATGTTTTTGCCGTATTGTTAACCCCTAAATAACAGTCAGTGTAAGGCTACATCAAGCTTGCAAATGGCGCACGCTTTATAATGGTCTCGAGTTTGGGAAGATTCAACCATGACATGTTGTGATAGAGTTACCTTCAGGTTGCCTGCAGCGGTCAGCACAGATTTGACGGCTCTCATGCCGTAATCATAGTGGCTCTGGGAGGACAGCTGTTCAGAGCAAAGCCTGTATGTGGCCACAATCTTCACGGAAAGTGGACGGGCTGTAACGAAGCCGCAGGAGTACAGCACAATCTCGGCGATCAGGGCATAGTCTGGCACCATCATAGCCACGGTCCGGAACAGGGCCTGCAGAAAAGATTTGAGGACCATGTTGCTGACAAGAATATATATTTTCATTCTGGATTAACACTCTTATAATGGAAAAAATTATTCTCCTCAAGTTTGGTCTGTTTTAATCTTTTCTCTCCATACAAAAACTGTTTAGGCCTACAGTAAATGCTAACACAGTATCAGAATCTGACATGGTATTAGTGCCGCGAAGCGCAATCAGTGTTGAAAAATAAGCTGAAATTGGCAAAAGCTATCAGCACCCTTGTTTTCACGGTGACTTGAAGGAGCGTTTTAGTTGATACTTGGCCATTAGTAACTCAATTTTCATGGTAAAACCCATGTCCGCAGCAATTATCAGCATTAAAATTGGATTAACTCCAGCAGTTTGAGTGTCAAATAGTTCTATGCTTCAATTAGTTTATGATGGAGTTTTCCAGACAATCAGAACATCTAATATAAAGGGATTATGAGAATGAAGGGAAACTGGACCGTGTGGTCAATACCTTCAGGTTGTCCGGCAGTTCAGAACGGCCAGCGTAGCCCGGGTTCATGGTGATGAACACGGCGCAGGATGGGTCGAGTTTCAGCTTGGTGCCTTCAAACAACAGCATCTCTGCATGGGCTGCAATACCTGGACATAAAGTCAGACCACTTATATAACTTACTGGATCTCAGTCTGGTCTTCAGAGAGCCTGTTCTTACAAATTCCACACAAGTTAACCAAACAATGTTAATGTGGCCAAATGAATAAAACAAACATGTAGCCAATTAACATGACATGTTGCTAACTAGAAAAAAAACATTTTTCTGGGATAATCTACAGTGGCAAACTGTGATTATTAGAGCTAGCTTGTCAACACTCTATGATAATGCTAATTTAGCACACATATGGGATTCTAGTATTATATTAGCACTGAGCAAATGGTAATTCACATGAACATTTTTTAAATGTTCTAAATTTAGTTCTAAATTAAACCGTGACATGTAAAAGACCTATCGCGTCTTATTTGGAGCTTGACACAGACATTATTGCTTATCTGAGCTTGTATATATCAGTTTTACAGTAACTCTTTCAGTAAAGAATCTTAGCATAGAGCTGCCGTCGCTGTTTTCCATTCCTTACTAACCGAAACCTGCTTATGACTCATATTCACAGTCAGTGACCTTTTTTGTCACCACCTATTATAAATCAAAGCCTGATTGGTTGATTCCTCTGTCATTTCCTAATTATGTTGGTAGTTAAACTAATGAGGGAAGGCCTTCAGTCCAGCTTCTAAAGTCCTAAGCAATGGGACAGCTCACTTGGCTGTGTCTACCTAGATACCACAAAGAAAACAATTCTGATTGGATTTTCCACTGGGCCTGTCAGGAATTTAACCCATTTTCCAATTAAAACTTCATAATGAAATAAGAGAATTACCACAGTACTTGCAGAGTTTACAACAAGCGTGGAAATTCTATTAAATAAACTAAACAAAAAATTACACAGCTTTTGTTATTTTACAGAAATCCTTAGGCTCTCTGTGCTGCAAGAACAATGCAAGCACCTACCTACGTGCCGCCAGCATGCAGGTAGAAGAAGATGGAAGCACGCTCTGTGTTATCCCGTAATTTTGTGTTACCCCGTTTTGGTGTGACCACTGAGCGGATTTTTGGTGCTTCAGTTGTTTGGTGGTCGGATTATGGGAGGAGCAATCACAGCTGTCCAAACAAACTGAATTTTAAAAAAATCTTGTTCTTGTTCTTGTTCAACTCATCTGTTAACTGCCAGGTTTAGTAGGTGTGTTTGAGCAGGCATCTAAACTGTCCTGTGCACTTGCTGTCCAAGGCTGGAATACCCCTGGGTTAGACCATCACAGAGCATGTCTGTAAACTATATTCAAAGATGGTACTCATCTCCAGTGTGAAAGAAAAAATACAGTTCAATGAAACGATGCAGTAATAATGTTTGTTAAAATAATATTTCCTAATAATTGTCAGAATGTGTAAGCATGTAGCCAGAAACATGAGAAAACAAACAGAAAGACCTGGGTCAGTACTCTAAACACAGATTAGAGCAATGGATCTAGGGAAGCGCTTTCACTGCTGGTCTACTTTGTCGGGTACAGCTTTTTCCGGAGTGGTTTTATTGAGTACTGGTTTAGATATAGATAGCCCCTCTTCAAGCACACACATATGCACACCCACACACCTCTCTGAATAGTGAGAATTTGCTGCGCCACCACTGACAGCACTTCCAGGTCGATACGGTTGAACTCGTCAAAGCATGCCCACGCACCACAGGACAGCAAGCCCTAGAAAAAAAACAACCTAAATCAGAAAATATGGAGGACATGGATGCTGGAAAAACCATTCAAAGCCACAAAACAGTAACAATTTACTTGACCTGCTACATAACACTGATATGACCATAGCAAGTCAATATGTCATATGTTGTCACATAGGTATATCAGATTTTGTTCAGTGATATAGTCATGTTACCATTACCACTAACTGTCTAGACAGATGCCACGCTTTATGTCATGTTATACAAAATGACTGGTTGAGAAGCGGAGCGATACAGTGTTTGTGAAACGCTATACACAAACACTATATCACTCTGCTCAAGGACAAGCTCAAGCCATTTGAACGTTTTTACTTCTTACTTTGCACACAAACAGAAAATGGATACTTTTAAGATTACATTTGACCTACAGCTGTTTTGGTCAGACTCTGAAGATGAGACTACACTAAATTCTGAAACTGTCATTACCACTAAGCAAGCTTTTCAGTCAGCAGCTGTGAGAAAAGAACACCTAAACAACCTAGAATTAGCCAGAAATGAACCGAATACCATTCGCCAAACAAAATGGGCTGTAAGATGCTTTACAGACTGGCTGGAACAAAACAACATTAATATTGATTTAGCAAAAATTGACAACACTGAGATAAACTTGATATTGCGGCAGTTTTAGGGCTCAGTCCATACTTCAAAAGGCGTGGCTTACAGCAGACTATGCAGTCAGTGAGCGTAGTTCATTACTCTGACGTAGCAACAAGCTGCTTGTTAAGGAACTTTAATTTGGCAGAAGGAACTGCTAACATTAAACATATTAAATGCCACGTTTATGGCCCAATTTATTTATTTCTTACTTTATTTATTTAACTGTTGTATAAAAGCAATAGAACAATAGCAATAGAATCTATTGCTTAAACGGCTAAATAGAGCACACTTAGCTATCGTAACATCTAACATTACAGCATCTGTCATTACGATTATTGGTTATTGTGACATAACACTGTTATATGACTAAATATAATCTATCATGTCAGCTCATGACAGCATATGACACCCGTTATGACATGTTAATAGCACAATTTTGTCATTGTTATGTAGCAAACAGGCATGTACAAAAGCATTTAATGCCACAATAGACAGATTTTACACATAATGGTTATGAATATGATGCCTAAAGGGATGTTTTATGATAGTTTTTAAAAATAGTATCCAAAGAAAACTTCTACCACCACTTTATCATTAACGACATTACATACAAATATTCAGGAGACATATGCAGGTTCGCTGCTAGCCTAAGACAGTAAATAAAATTGCTATATTCACAACCCCTGGTTCCTATGACCACCACTGTATAACTTTGTTTACATCTCAAAGATTAAATTATTCAGAAATGGTGGAATTCCCATTTAAAAACAAGATTAAGAGACCCTTATTAGTCCCACAATGGGGAAATTTCACCTCCGCAATCTAACCCATCCATGCAGTGAAACACCACATACACACTAGTGAAGGCATACACTAGGGGGCAGTGAGCACACTTGCTCGGAGCGGTGGGCAGCCCTATCCGCAGTGCCCGGGGAGTAGGTGGGGGTTAGGTGCCTTGCTCAAGGGCACCTCAGTCATGTACTGTCGGCTTAGGGGATCAAACCGGCGACCAGGTCGCAAGGCTGGTTCCCTAACTTCCAGCCCACGACTGCCCAAATTTAATTTGCCATTTAAATGTGTGTAATATGAACTTGGTCAGTGGTCACCAACCCCCCAACAACGAGACCTATGTTCATGCAGAGTTTAGTTCCTAGCTACATCTAGCATGCTGCTCCCCCTTTCCCAACACTACTGCATCTCATCTAGCCAATCAAGGACCTCTGGGTTATTTGCCCGAGCAGGTGTGGCAGATAGTAGTTACAACTAGACTCCTGCAGGATGGTAGATCTCCAGGCCCAGCATTGGTGACCACCATCCTAGGTGTTTGGTGGTTATTTGATGCAGTCTGGTTGAGTTACAGAACACACTAGGACATTTGGTCCATTTGGCCCACCAGAAAGCTATCCCAGCCCTCATCCAATGAGAGAACATATTTTTAAATTGCACATATTTTGAGGTGTTTTAATATGAAAATACTGTACAATGTTATAAAATACTTCTCAAAACTCAACCTACTATCTTTATTGGTGTACTGTTTTGTCTTTTTGGCCCCCGGCCCACCACGAACATTGCACTATGGCCCGCTCAAACACAAAAAGTAAGGACACCCCTGCGATCGGCCATATTCGACGCCGTATTCAGCATCTTTTTGATATCAAAATGTAATAGTTTCTTTTCTCTCATAAAAAAGTGCATATCTTTAGCTTTGTGAATCTGTGTTCTTTTCACATCAAAGTAACCGGACCTGCAGTGTTCTGACTCCATTTGAAGAGAATAATAGTTCAAAAGGCGGAAGTACAGATTTTCTGCACAAAGGGCTTAAACTTTACATAAAGATTTCAGGAAATAAAAACGCTAATAATGATTCATCTTTGAAGGCAGGGGGATGCTATTCTGCTGAATTTCTACATTTCAGGATTCACCGCTGAGCACTCCAAAGATGGGCTCGCAAAACCCCTGTTGCCATGGCAACCAGTGATGTTCTTTTCTAGCGGTTCGCTCTCTATATCTCTAACTCTGTGCTCAAAGTACATCTTAATACGAATGAGAAAGGAACAAGGACGTGCTCCTCCAAACCTGAACCGCCTCTGTGCTATTTAACCTGCCTGACTTTCATTTTCATATCAACCATTCAAGGCACTTCAGCTAATACGAAATATAATTACGACTCAAGTAATTTTCCAAAGAAACTCTTACAGTTGACTAAGGCAAAATAACTCTCTTTCTGTGGGGTTCAGCATAAAACCCTTAGATCAGTAAAACACTGAAGTGTTTCTTTTCTTTGTTTATTGGCTTAAATATTTTTGCATTTAAGCCTAAACAAAACTTTTGTAATGTCATCTTGTGGCTCAGTTTTGCACATTCAGTGAATTTAAATGTATTTGTATTCCAAGGCTATGCTTTACAAACCCACAAAACACAAAACAAATTCCAAAACCATAGAGTAAAATGAATAATTACTTTTATGGTGCTATTTGCCTCACCTTAAAGAACTTGCCCAGAGCGATGTAGTCGAGGCCGTCGGAGCAATTGAAGACCACGCACTGCTTGGCCACAGCTTTGGCCAGATCTTTGGTGGTTTCAGTCTTCCCTGTACCTGCAGGACCCTCAGGAGCCCCTCCCAAGTGCAGGTGCAGTGCTCCAAATAGGGTTCTGAGATTGGAGACAGGAAAGGAAAAGCAAGAAGTTTCAAACAGAAGAGCAATTGTTTGTGTGTTTCTGTAAGTGTATTTTCAGTTTAAATGACTAGCTGTTCCAGACATGCCAAAAAGCCTGACCCTATAAGTACCTTATGACTATTAGGAAACAAGGACACACAGCGTCATTAATGCAAAGCACTGCTCTTGTGAAGCATTATAAGCAATTTGACTGCTGATGGCGCCCTCTTGTGGACAACTTTTTGCCTCCTAAATGTGAGTGAGTACACTGTAAAAAAAAAAACATATATGTTTATATTACAGCTTTATCATGTTAGAGAAGTAATGTAACGTAGCATTGCTAATTGGTACAGCACGATGTGTTTGCCTGGGCTGTGAATCAAACCCTGCTGAGCAGAGGTGTTTTCTGCTGTGCTATACAAACTGCAAGTGAGAGACCAGATGGTGATGTTTTTATCAAGCACACCTGGTCTCAACAAAGTATTTCATAAATACATTTTTGTCTTAAAACTCTTGATGATATATTTAATTCAAAGCATACGGAATTCCATGGGGAACAGACCTCAAGCCACATCCAATTTATAGCTGGGTCGTTAATGCGCCACCACATGGTCTTGTATCAACTATATATTCTCACCTTACTGAAACGTTGTATAAGAAGCTCCCAATTCAGTCTATCTGGGAAAAGGAACTATCTGTTAATTCAATTGATTGAAACATAGTATGGCGAAATATATTTCATGCATCAAAGAACCCCAATCATCAACTGATCCATTTTAAATATTGTCATAGGTTATATTGGACACCACGAAAACGCTTTCTTACAAAAACTGCAGTACATCCCTACTGCAACTATTGTCCACAACAACCAATTGGAACTTTTTTGCACATGGTGTGGGAATGTGGGGATGTTAATGACTTCTCGATAAAGGTTACTACCATATTATCTGCTCTGGTTGGACAAGAAATTCCCGTTGATCCAGCTGTATTATTGCTAAATGATGACTCCAATTTAAACTTAACAGGCAAACAAAGGAAGATGTGGCTCACTGGTTTAACATCGGCTAAAAAATTACTGCACAGAGGTGGCTTCACCCACATAATCTAAGTGTACGACATTGGCTATTTCAACTGCATGACATAGTTATGTTAGAATTGGCCACAGCTAGGATTAATAAAGTTAAAACATCTACTCTTGAGACATGGAAACAGATTTGTTGTGATGTGACAAAAAGATTGGAACAAAGGCTATGAGGTACATCTTGTAAGCTAACATTCTTTTTTCTCTCTTTTTTAAACTAAATCACTAAATCTTACTTAGTAAATAGTATAAAGTATGTACAGGAAATAGGAATGGATGGACCAGTGGGACGGGGAGGGATGGGGTGGTAAGGGTTTGATTTCCTGTAGTTCTGTAATTTTGTGATAAAATGCTGCTTGATTAACAGGAAACAAATTTAAAAAAATAAATAAATACATTTTTGTCTTTAGCTAACAACGGTAATTGGAATGGTGTAGTGGGTAACAATCCTGCCCTCCAACCAGCAGACTGGGGTTCGATTCTCTGCTTGGGACAGAACCAAACGTCCTTGACTCCAAATGCTACGTTAGTTACCTCAGTAACATGATTAAGCATTCTGTATGTAATATAGGCTGTTTCCCCTTTTAAAAATTGCTGTTTTATTGGCAGCCTAAAGTTAAAAGAACAACCAAATCTAAGTTAGTTAAGCAAATCAACCTTAGTAAGAGTGATTACAAAAACTGTTGTTGAGGAAACTCAAAAATCTTAGTGCATCATATTGCCTTGAAATTGAGTTCACTCAACAGTATGTATGTGAGAGAGTGAGGGGAGGGTCCATTAGGTGCTTCACATCTAAAAAGGTGCTATAATTACTCATAGAAATAGAAAATGAAATTAAAAGTAAAGGCTTTGTACTTTGCACTGCCTTTTTATTCCATAAAACTATGCAGGACTCAATGATTTTTGTGCTTAACACATAGTATTACAGTAAAACAGAGTTTACTTGTAGTTGCCAGCTTGTTTTTCCAAATAATTATTGAGTTAAGTGGTATATTATCATGTCCTTTTTCAGCTTAATGGATAGAACTTGTTAGGTTCAGCATTTTACCCAAAATAATTTTTGTATTTCACACTTTATGCACACACTTGTTAATTTCTACAATTTAAGGAACTGTAAAAGGAATTGTTACCTTCTATATATGTTTAATCTTAATAAGAATGTTCTCTAAATATGTAAATGTTGAAGAAATTTCCTTTGTCTACATCATAATTCTGTTTTGCTCAATGAAAAAGTGTAAACTTGGTGTTATTTTGTGCTGCACAATCATTTGTAGGTGTTTCCCTCTCAAAGTGTTGGGAGGAGATGAACATTAAAATGAAAATATTAAAATGAGTCATTTCTTTGCCAAGTACCAAGTATTGACCAGTAAATACTGACCTGATGACTATGTGCACTTTTTAACCCCTGTGAAAAGTTTGTTTGTTAAAAGTTTGGTTTTTTTTTTAGTTATTTTGACTCCAAATAATGTGTGTTGAAATAATGTATGTCAAAATAATGGCTTATCTCAAAATAATGACTCATAATTTCGAAATATACTTATTAAATATACTTACTTAGGTAATAACTCGCTATTTTGATATTGAGTTCAGGTCAAATTATGTCAAATTCCTGAGAAAATAAGTCATTATTTTGACAGACTAGTTCAAAGTACAGAGAAAACAAGTCAGAATCAAAATAAGAGTTTATTTTTGTCATATGTAAATTATGAAGCTGCACCTGTGCTCATTAGCATGAACGTTCTCTGTATTTAACTCACCGAGTAGACAGAATAAGGCCCAATACCATTTCATCCCTTGTCTCTACCACTTAGCCCTTAGTCCTTTGTTTTGCATGTTCACGTCTAGGGGTAGGGTGTCCCGTTTTTTGTTAAGATAGAGGGGTAGGACGAACGGTTAGGGCTACATGGCCCCCAAAAAAGAGGTTTTTCAGAGGCACTCTCCAAACAAAGATTTATGAGAAAAAAAAAACAAAAACGGCAAGATAGCTGCACAAGCACAACCCACAAATGTAAGTATCTTCTTCGTTCTTTTCTTCATAACAAGCATAAAATCGTTAGTAATTTGCTAATGTCTTGGTAGCTAGCTAACTAAATTTCCTGTTCCACTTTAAATAGTCCAGCAGTACCGACACCTGAAGCGCCAGAATGTAACTGCTGCTCCATTTAAGGTGGAACTGGAAAATTCGGACAAGAAACTGGCGAAGAGCTGAATTCAGCTTCACATCACCAAAGAACTGGGGTCGGCAATAATAAATAATTATCACATCCTCCCTCTTTGAAGGCATATGATGTCATAAATTTAACTAAAGCCGAGCAGCGAGGTTGCTGAACTTTACCCTCCTTTGCTATCACTGCAGACTGGCAGGGTCACCTACAGCTAGTGGCCTGTCAATGAAGTAATCATCATCATCATTGACCGCTTAGTCCAGATAGGGTCACGGTAGCAGTTGGGAGGGCAGAGTCCCCCGCAACTTCCTCCAGCTCATTCCCGGGGACCCCAAGCCGCTCCCAGGCCAACTTGGAGATATAAGCCCTCCAGCGGGTCCTAGGACGACCCCTAGGTCTTGCGCCAGTAGGCCGTGCCTGGTATACCCCCACCGGGAGGCATCCAGGGGGCATCCAGATCAGATGCCCGAACCACCTCAACTGGCTTCTCTCAATGCGGAGGAGTAGTGGCTCTACTCCGAGCTCCTCCCGGATGACCGAGCTCCTCACCCTATCAAGTAGAGTGTAGCCCGCCACCCTGCGAAGAAAGCTCATTTCCGCCGCTTGTATCCCATCACTCGTGAACAAGACCCCGAGATACTTAAACTCCTCCACCTGGGGCAAGTCCTTTCCCCCTACCTGGAGTGGGCATGCCATCCTTTTCCGGGCTAGGACCATGGACTCAGACTTGGAGGTGCTGATCCGCATACCAACCACTTCACACTCAGCTGCAAACTGCTCCAGTGAGCGCTGGAGGCATGCGATCCAGCCAAAGAAGAACATCATCTGCAAATAGCAGAGATGCCACCGTCCGGCCTCCATACATAATGCCTTCCTGACCTCGGCTACGCCTTGGCACCCGGTCCATGAATATCATGAACAGGAGTGGAGATAAGGCACAACCTTAGCGAAGTCCAGTGCTAACACTGAAAGAGCCTGACTTAATGCCGAGTATATGAACACAGCTCTCACACCGGAAGTACAGAGATTGAATGGCCTGGAGTAGGAGCCCCAGCACCCACGGAGGACCTCCCACAAGATATCTCGGGGAACACGGTCGTAAGCCTTCTCCAAGTCCACAAAACACATGTAGACTGGGTTGGCAAACTCCCATGCCCCCTCAACAATCTGTGAGAGGGTGAAAAGCTGGTCCATTGTTCCACGGCCGGGACGGAATCTGCATTGTTCCTCCTCAATCTGAGGTTCAACTATCGGTCGAAGTCTCCTTTGCAGCACCTTGGCATAGACTTTCCCAGGAAGGCTGAGCAGTGTGATACCCCGACAGTTGGCACACACCCTTCGGCCCCCTTTCTTAAAAATAGGGACCACCACCCCGGTCTGCCAGTCCAAGGGTACTGTTCCCGAGGTCCATGCAATATTGCAGAGGCGTGTCAGCCATGACAGCCCCACAACATCCAGAGCATTTCTGGATGAATGTCATCCACGCCCGGTGCCTTGCCACTGAAGAGCTTGCCAACTACCTCAGTGACCTCCACCAGGGAGATTGAGCTTGACACGCCAGAAGCCTCTGGGAGCCTCAAGGGAGACATGTCTCTCGGATTAAGGAGTTCCTCAAAGTGCTCCTTCCACCGACCGACAATATCCTCATTTAAAGTCAGAGTTTCTCCACCCCTGCCGAATACAGCTTGGGCAAAGCCACCCCGGACAGTTGTCCAGAACCTCTTTTTCCATGGCCTCACCAAACTCCTTCCATACCCTGGATTTTGCTTCCATCACTGTTGCCACTGCCACCTTTTTTGCCTGTCAGTACCTATCTGCTGAGTCGGGAGTCCTCTGGGCCATCCAGTCCCTAAAGACCTCTTTCTTCAGCTTGACGGCCTCCCTCACCACCGGTGTCCACCAGGGGGTTCTTGGGTTACCGACCTGACAGGCACCCACAAGCTTTTGGCCACAGCTATGCCTGGCAGCTTCCACAATGGAGGTTTTGAACAGGGTCCATTCAGACTCCATGTCTCCTACCTCCTGCCGGACATGAGAGAGCTCTCCCGGAGGTGGGAGTTTAAATCATTCCGAACAGGGGCCTCCGGCAGTCATTCCCAGCACACCCTCGCTATTCGCTTGGGCCTACCGGGTCTGACCATTAGTCTTCCCTGCCATCTGATCCAACTCACCACCAGGTGGTGATCAGTCGACAGCTCAGCACCTCTCTTCACCCGAGTGTCCAGAACATATGGTCCCAAGTCAGATGAAACGACAACAAATTCTGATCATTGACCTTTGACCCTAGGAGCTCTGGTACCATGTACACTTACACCCACACCTGCCCAGCGCCTCTCACCTGAGTAGGAGAGGGACCAACCCCTATCAAGGAGTTTGGTTCCAGAGCCGACCCTGTGGGTGGTGGTGAGCCCAACTATATCTAGTTGGTACCTCTCAACCTCTCACTCAAGATCTGGCTCCCCCCCCCCAGTGAGGTTACATTCCACGTACCAAGAGCCAGTTTCTGCCGCAGGCGTCTATGCCGCCAAGGGCCCCCCGCCACCTCACTGCCACTGCCTATACAGCACTGCACTGGTCCCCCATGCTGGACCTTGCAGGTGGCCGGCCCACATGGTCCCCCCACGTTGCCTTTTTGGTCTGAGCCCGGCCGGGTTACGTGGGCTGCCCGGCCACCAGGCGCTTGCCGTGTAACACTACCCCCAGGCCTGGCTCCAGGGGTAGGTCCATGTAACCCTCTCCCGGGCAGGGTACACAGTTTTCTGTGTCCTTTTGTCATGGAGGATTTTTGGATTGAGTTAGTCTGGGTCTTCACTCCAGACCTGTTTGCCCTGGAAGACCCTACCAGGAGCATATTGCGACTTTACTCTGAAGATCCCTAGACCACACTCTTCCACCATGGCAAGGCCCCGATCCAGGAAGGGTCAATGAAGCAATGTTCTTTTTTATTTGAGGGTTGTCCCATTTCGTAGGGGAAGATTTCAACCACTACCCATTTTAACTCAGTTCCAGAAATGGGATTGGGCCAAAGTATACCTTTTTTCTTAATAGACATTTAATAGATATTTGCTTGCACCACTAGTAGTTACCTGAAGCACCCTTTTACTGAATATTTTTACAAACATTAAAAGAAGTGTCAATTTCTCCAGATAACATACTTTAAAAAACGGTTTTCCAGTAAACACTGCTAATGCTTGGCTAGCTAATCAGTGAAGCCTTTAGCTTAGCAAAGCCTAATTGGCAGAGTATTCAAGGCCACTCTAGTTGAAAACCCTTGAGAGCTCTGGTTTCATACAGGCTAGATTCCTTAATATTCTTTGAGATAAACATCAGTGGAATAATTTATGGAAAAGTCCTCATAGGTCCCAGTGAAGCAGGGGTCTCAAACTCAAATTACCCAGCGGCATTAGCCAGGTGGTCTTCCCCAGTGAGGGCTAGTTGAAAAAATGCATATTTCTTCCAAGTATGAATTTAAACTACATAACACATACACTCACATAAATGCATCCTAGTCAACAAATTACTAGCAATTCTTCTGTGACCACAAACCACAACGATTACTATTGGTACTAGCACTACTACTACTATACATATTCCAAAGTACAACAGATATTGCTTCAGTGTCTGTCATACTCAGTGTCTGTCATACTGTGCACAAACCAAAGAAGAAGTTATTCTACTGCAGTAAGTAAAGGTCATTTACAGCCAAAGTTGCCAAATCGTTTAAAAAATGTAGTATTATTTGCATGCTAACTAACTGACTTGTAAGTCTACCTGAACGATTTATAAAATGCTTATTATCAATAATCAGATCATAAAAACAGCAACCTTTGGTATAACGTCTTTCATACTATGAACACATGAAAGATCAGGTCCAATAACTGCAAAATCTTGAAGTAATCTGCAGCCAAAGTTACCAAATTTAGCTAATTTGTACCTCGTCTGATTGCCTCATCAGTCAAATTCAACACATTATAAAATAAAAGTAGATCAAAAAAACACCACATCATAGTGTAAAATCTGTCATACGAATGAACATATGAAAGATGAAGTCCATTTACTGCAGCATTTTAACATAAAGGCAGCCAAAGTTACCAAAACAGTTCATTAACTTTGTAATTTCCACTCCATCCAAATGACCCATGAGCCAAATTCAACACATCATACTATGACTGTTACTAGTAATTAGACCAAAAAACAGCAAATTTTGGTTTAAAGTCTGTCATAATATGCACAAACCAAAGATGAAGTCCTTTAATTGCAGTATTTTTAAATAACTGGAGGTCAAAGTTACCAAATCAGTTTAAGCTTTTTCATTCCATCTGATTGACACATGAGTCAAATTCAACACATTATGAACTGGCCATTACTAATAAGCAACTTAAAAATGCAACAGTTTCATTTAAAGTCTGTCACAATATGCACAAACCAAAGATCAAGTCCATCTACTGCAGCTTTTTCAAAGTACAAGACAGCCCACATTTACCAAAACAGCTCATTAGGTCTGTAATTTGCACCCCATCCAATTGGCTCATGAGCCAAAAAATGTTATGTAGCAAAAGACTGTCTGACTGACATGAAATTTGTTTATGCTGCTACTTCATCCTGTTCTGAATCAGTTTCTATAAGATACATTAAAACATGTCTAATTGGAGTTCCACAGGAATTTGAAATTTTTCAATCACGATTAAACTTCATATGCATGTACAAATGTTTACTGACATGTATCCGAGGAGGGTCGTAACCAAAATAGCAATGTTGGGTGTGCTTGTAAAGAAAGTTTGGACGCCGCAAAAATGTTATATGTTACTGTTATTTCAACCGCATTTCCAAAAAAGTTGGGACGCTGTGCAAAATGTAAATAAAAACAAAATGCAGTGATGTGCAAATCAAATGTCGAAACAGGGACATTTTATTGTTTTTTGAAAAATATATGCCCATTTTGAATTTGATGCCAACAACACGTTCCAAAAAAGTTGGCATGGGGGCAACAAAAGGCTAGTAAAGTTGTGTAATGCAAAAAAAAAACACCCGGTGGTTAATTGGCAACAGGTCAGTAAAAAGACCGCGTAAAAAAAGAGCATCCCAGAGAGGCTGAGTCTTTTAGAAGTAAAGATGAGCAGGGGATCACGACTCTATGAAAGACTGCACGAGCAAATAGTGCAACAATTCAAGGATAACATTTCTCAATGTAAAATAGCAAAGAAATTTTGTTTTTCATCATCTGCGGTACATAATGACATTAAAGGATTCAGAGAATCTGGAGAAATCTCTGTATGCAAGGGACAAGGCCAAAAACCAGTATTTGCTGGCTGTGGTCTTTGGGCCCTCAGGCACCACTGCATTAAAAACAGACATGATTCTGTAGTGGAAATCACTGCATGGGCTCAGAAACACTTCTGAAAACCACCGTCTGTAAACACAGTTCATCACTGCATCCACAAATGCAAGTTAAAACTCTAAAACGCAAAGAAGAAATCATATCTAAACAGAATCCAGGAATACTGCCACCTTCTCTGGGCCCGCGCTCATTTAAAATACACGGAGGGGAAATGGAAAAGTTTAAAATTCTTCTTGGAAATCATGGACGCTGTGTCCTCCGGGCTAAAGACCATTCAGCTTGTTATCAGTGTACAGTTCAAAAGCCAGTGTTCATGATGGTATAGGGGTGCATTAGTGCACATGGCATGGGTAACGTGCACATCTGTGAAGGCGCCATTAATGCTGAATGATATATACATGGTTTGGTAACATATGCTGCCATCCAGACAACGTCTTTTTCAGGGAAGGCCTTGATTATTTCAGCAAGACAATGTAAAACCACATTCTGCATTTATTACAACAGTATCACCCACTGAAAACATTTGTCATACCATGAAATGAAAAACACAACGACCCCGAACTGTTGAGCAGCTGAAATCCTGTATCAAACAAGAATGGGAAAACATTTCACTTTCAAAACCACAGCAATTAGTTCCCAAATGTTTACAGAGTGTTGTTAAAAGAAGAGGTGATGAAACACAGTGGTAAACATGCCTCTGTCCCAACTTTTTTGGAACATGTTGTCGGCATCAAATTCAAAATGGGCATATATTTTTCAAAAAACAATAAAATTTCCCAGTTTCAACATTTGATATGTTGTCTTTGTAGTATTTTCCTTTAAAAATATGATGCACATGATTTGCATATCATTGCATTCTATTTTTATTTACATTTTGCACAGCATCCCAACTTTTTTGGAAATGAGGTTGTAACTATTGGGCGAAATTACAGTAATAGCTAAGTTAGTTATAGCTAAATTGCAGTCAGTGTACAGCGTTCATGCTGTGTTAGGTTTAAGTTTAAATAGTTCCTCTTGCATGCAGTGCTCTATTAACATATTAATCATCAGCCTAAGATGATTTCATAGAATTTATATTGGGTAAGTTTGTTCTGACCTGTAGCAGCGATCGGTGAGGGGTGTGATGACCAGACGTGGAGTGTTGCCAAGGTACTCATAGCCATAAGCCAGGCCGGCATTAATCATCTTGGTCTGAAGGTGGTTCTCCTACACAGAAAAGGGACAGGTAGAAAGAGTAAACTGAGCTAATAGGTTTAGACATGTTGATATTAACATTAGGATAAATTACTGATATGAAAGAAAGCAATTTTTTGTGACAGATGTGAACTGACTTGATCCAATTTAGTGAGATGGTTCATTCATTGTTTATCTGTACATGGCAGAACACTGATTATTCAAATGAATATTCTTCAGTTTGTTGAAATTTTATTATCCCCTGTTCAACTCTGTTCATTAAGGTCAATTTAAATAATTTCTGCATAATTTATTTGAAAAGAATATTACTTGTGCGTAAATCTGTGAAATGCTTTAATAAGGAGTTCACATGGCTACTGAATGTTCAAGGCTTATGGAACTTGACTTAAATACATGATGAAGGCAGTCATAAGAAGCAGAAAAATATAATTCAACGGTTGTCAACTGGTCATTCAATGTAAACAAATAACAAAGGACAAAATAACAACACAAGATGAATCTTGATACGAAAGAATAGCACAGACTGTCAGTGCCAAATCCGCAGTAGCTGTCTCGAGTGTAATAACATCACCGGTTTTGTTAAAATTATCACTTGGATTGCAAAAGAAGTGGAAAATGAAAAAGTCAAACACTTACAATCCTCAAGATACTTCTTATTCGAAAAAAGCCCTCTAATTTCATTACAAACACATGCAAATAGGAAAAACAGGACTTAAGGAAATAATTGTTCAGTGAAAATGCCAGAAGCATATGTGTAGTGTTATCATCTGCCTATGTACCTGGTAAAAAATTTTGGGCTGTCAAATGAATAAAATAAATAATGACAACTGCGCTGTTTTGTGTAGTTAATCGTGATAAATTGAATTTGTATTATTTGCTCAATTTTTTCCACTTAAAAAGCAGTGCATTTTGTTGAGCGGACTAATCACAATTTATTCATTATTTTCAATAATTCAATAACATCAGGTTGACATGAACTGAATCTCTAGTGAGAGCAACAGTGGTTGCATGTTCCAACTCCTAAGCAATTGGAGCCCTATCGCACCACCACGTCACATTTTGTTTCAAAGAACTGTTACTCCACGCTGTTACTGTTTTTCTTTGTTTTTTTCCCTTTAAGGACTGTCCAGTATCGTCTGTTGAATTACTGATAGTGTGTTTTCCTTGTAAATGATACTGTAGACTCAACATACTTTGATGATAAACAAATTCACAGTATAGCAGTAGCTGGAAATAACTTTAATTTTATAAAGAGAACCATTAATGGAACTTGCCATGAAGAGCTGTATATGAACAATAAGGCTACAATACAAAGGGCTAAAATTAGGAAAATGCAGTAACAGCACTGAAACATTTAGTCATAATAACGTTAATGTGTTATTAACTAATATATATCACTAAAATATATAACATTCTAAAATTTAACTGTAGTATTCCATTGCTAAGAACAGTCAGCTCCACGACCTGCTCCCTGAAATATATTGCCTTACAGAGCTTGCAATCGTTATGAAACAAATTTGATCAAGCTAATCAAGTTTTTAAAGAAAATCTGAAGTACAGAGGCACGTTAGAATAAGACTGTTCTAATGACCTGAGCTCTTCAGCATGGTAGAGACCACCTTGCCTATATTTGAATTTTGCAGAATAATTTTTAACTTTCACTCTTCCTTTTTATTTAAGAAAAACAAAATAAGTGTTTTGCTTGGTATAAAGACTGAGTAATGTCTAAACAATTGTCATAATTTGACTAGAGCTGTCACAATTACTCAATTAAAAAAAAAGACTGCTCAATTGGTTCATAATTTTAATGATAAACCTGAAATCAGCTCATCATAAAGCCATGTTTAGCAGATTCTCCACAAGGGGGCACCATTACAACTGAAGTCGCTGTTATGTGCCTCACTGAAACAGAGGAAAACCCACACCATAACAAATTTCATATACATGAAGTAAAATGAAACTACAAATTTTGTGTATAAGTAAATGTGTATATAAAGAAAGCTATTTTGGTTAAATAGGTCTAGGCTCAGCAGACTGCTATCAGGGTAACTGGATACTCCAATAATATTCAGATAGGCTTTACTGAAGAATCAACCTATGAAGAAAACAATACGCTGCTGAATGTCTGTTAAAAGCTTTGAATTATTCAAATGTCCACACTTAAGTAGAGCTGGCCTAAGTAGTATTAAATCCTGTGTGGGAAGTGAACACCACTGCTACCTTACCCCTAATATAACACTGAAATCTTCAGAGAAGTGGAAATCAGCAAATAGCAGTGGTAATTTTTCTGCATTAAATTCTGCTATATAATAACAAGTGCAGCCATGACGATTACTAGATATCACAAATGGTCAGATCTTGAAGAAAGATATATATATATATATATATAGATATATATATATATATATATATATATATATATATATATATATATATATATATATATGCTCTGTGCATTAGTTTTTCATAGTGGCTATGTTACTTGCTTTATTGTATCAGTAATGTAAAATAACTCAAGTTTTGTATTTTTTTTTACAGTATGTATCATTATAGGTATTTATTATTATGGCACATAGTGTTTCTACAGGCAAAATCACAATTACTGCTGGGACAAAATATTTTAAACACCTTGCTCAGGCGCCAATGACTTTCACACATTACTGTATATGTATATGTGTGTATTTTCAAAGGCTTCCTTTTTGTCTTTTTTGGTAAACACTGACTTCTCAATCAATCATCCAAATAAGTGGTAGAGTACTCAATTACTAATAAAATTGACAGTGCCATCAACAGCTATAAAATTTGACACTTTTCTTTCTTAAACTTCTGTTAAAAGCACATATTGAAAATCTTTTGGCCCAGATGCGGTGAGTGTTGACATCACAACAAGGTATTAAAATGCGTGGGCTCTCCCGTCATTCCCAAGGAAGGACTTTTGACAGCTGTTCCTTCAGTTTTGCAGGTTTTGTGCTCAGTTAATGTTAAAAACACTTTAAAAGGCAAGGTGTCCCCAAACTGTTCATGTCAGTTTGTGCATTACATGTAGAAAAACTTGCATACACATGCACACACTTACAATCCAGTAGTAGCGAAGCTGGCTGAGCCACTCAAAATTGTTCTCATCGTCCACACCCTTCTCAACGAGTGAGGCCAAAACATCTCTAGCATGAACGTCCAGCACCACCAAAGCTCCCAGCGTGACTCTGTTCTGCTTGGACAGCTTCCCCCGCACCAGCGCCACTATATCATCTATCTGAGTGTTGTTCTGATGCAAGTAAGCTTCAAGAGCCTAAGAGAGAAACGAACAGACAAATCTGTTTATTAATTTAGTTCGTAGCCTTGATATTATTGGCACAATAAAACAGTTAAAAAGTACAGCTGCCAACAAAAGCTAAAGCATAGACATATACAACACAAGATAATTTACTTGCATAAAGGAAGGGGAAGGTCAAAGGAAAATAAGTGAAAAAACAGGAATTTTCAAAAAAGAGTTCAAAAATATATTAAAAGATATACATTAAAAGGGACTCAATAATTGTGCATTAAAACTGCTAAGTGGGCTTATTTTTATTTATTTATTTATTTTTTGCCTATTAGTTTGTTGATAAGGATGCTATATCTATGTGTTATTTGCATTAGTAGGTGGAGGTATTCATACAAAAATGCTCTATATACATTCACTGAGCACTTTATTATGAATACTTTCTTTCTACCCTCATTGTCCATTTCGGCAGGTCCATTTCACAATGGATGTGAAGTGGATGAGACACAGCAGTGCTGCTGGAGTTCAAACACCTCAGTGCCACTGCTGGACTGAGAATAATCCATGAACCAAAAATATCCAGGCAATAGTGTGACCGCTGATAAAGGACCACTGATGAAGGACTAGAGGATGACCAACACAAACTGACTTTACATCTACAAGGCTGACCTACAAAGCAGGAGTGTCTAACAGGGTGGACAGTGAGTGCACACAATCTTTAAAAACTCCAGCACCACTGCTGTGTCTGATCGACTTGTACCAGTGCAGCACACACTAACACACCACCACCACGTCAGTGTTACAGCAGTGCTGAGAATGATCCACCACCCAAATAATACCTGCTCCTGATACGCTGCAAATAACAGCCTGTTTTGAATTCATTGTTTTTGTGATGTCACAAAACTCTTTTACATTTTTCTGCCTATTTATATTTTTATATTTTATATTTTATTTATAATTCATCAGTTTTGTTCTGCCCATTTCACATTATTGTTTGTCTGAGAGTGTTTTGTTAATGAAGCACAGCCAATCAGAACAGAGATCAGTCTTAAGGGCAGAGAAACAAAAACAGCCTGTTTAATTGTAAGGGAAAAAGAGAGACTGAAAATGGTCATATGAAAATGAATTCTCAACATTTCTGATACATAAAACCACAAAAACGTTATAAGTGGACCTCAGGAGTAAAAAACAAAATACAAGAAAAACGGAGGATATGGGCTGAGTCAATCTGAAACTGTGGGGGGAGGGGGGTGGGGGTGCTATCAGTGTTACATGGTGAGCTAACAGAAATAACTTGCCTGAGGTCCCTTGGCAATGGCTTCATGAATGTGTTTGGTCCAGTAGACCTGCGAGACACACAGCACCGTCTGGCCCGGCCACTCTCGCACCCAGTTGATTCTCAGGTTTTGTGGGTAAGCCTCAATGGCCTCACCTATCACCTGCACACACCACCACAGAGAAAACATTCAGAAATTTGTTGTGAAGAAGTGAATGTTTATGATGTTACATGAGGTGAACTCTTATGATGAGCACATAAAAAAATATTTATTTGTTCAAAAACCCTCACATTAAAATAAATACACATAAACAAAAAGATACATGATGATTGTGTTAGCTTAACCATTGCCAAAGTTCTCCCCAAGGAAGCCTATTATTTAGTTATTATTCAATACCTAGTTTATTTAATTTTTAACCATTCATTAAATTAAAGTATGGTTACTTTTTCTGTATTTATGCATATTTGTATTCAGGGGCATTGTTCTGCAAAGAAGCAGCTGAACAGTTGTAGTTGTGGGAGGATGTTGATTAAAAGTTTACTGAGATAAATATTAAGTCTTAATCAAAATATACCATATATAGAGTGAAACAGTGAGTAGTTACAGCGAAGATGCCAACCTACAATATAAATTTGTGGCAAACATAGCACAGTGTGATACAATTTCATTAATATTGCTACCTATACTCCACATATGGCCCCAAATTCTCCATTCGGCATTAATTGTTAGAGAAGTAAGGATGATAAAATCAAATTTGGCACACAGTAGATCTGTCTCTTCACAGTTTGTATTAGACACAGATCTAACATGACTCTAAAGAGTTTGAGACTACTGCAGAGCATGAACCCAGAACTGCCTAGCAAAGACTTAGCCCCCATCCATTAATCTGGTGACACCCCTGTTTGTGTATGGATGATTTTACATTTAAAACACATTTTGGACTTTTGACTGATTTTATACTATAGACTAAAATCTTTTTGCTTTTGACTGACCCTATACCTTAATTATCTTTATTTTAATAAAACAAATAACTGAAGATTCCATTTTGTCACTACCAAAACAATCATAACTCTAGCTAAACTTTACCAAATGTTTCAGTAGTGACTTTGTCGTCAGTGACAATTTTAGCTCATTTTGAGCAGAACTCAAAAACCCTAGCCAGCCAAATGACAAGCAAACACAGCTTTGAACAGTTTAACACACATAAAATCAGAATACTTTTCATTAAAACACAAAAATTGCAGAAAATATGTGTTTCAGTAGTGACTATTTAATGTTCCACACTGTTTTTCAGACTTTGGGACACATTTACTTCAAAACTGGGATGTAACTGCTCACCATGTGGCCATGAGGGACAGGGTGAAAGTTTAAAGTTTAAGTTAAAGTTTAAGTTTAAGTCAGTAAAAATTGTTTTGGACTCTGACTTTAAACCAATTAGGTAGAATTATCCATACATATAGTTACTTATTATCTAAATTATTAAGTAATATTAGAAGCTAGCAGAGTTTGTAATGATAGGGTAATTGTATCACTATCAGGACAAGTCCAGGCCATAGGCAAGGCTCTGTAGTACTTTTGCAGACAATAATCCTTTAAATTTACATAATCATCCAAGCTTATTGTGCGCTACAGTTTCTCTAGGTTGAATGGGATTTTTGCCAGCATTCTGTAAAGCATGTCCAAATTTGTAGCTACAAATGAATGCGGAACATGGATTGGTTCATTAAAGACGGTATGTTCTAACACGGACTGAACACAGTTCTTTGAAAAGCTGTTTGGAACTCTTCTGCATGAACAAGGCTGAAGTACTGAAGGTTCAGTGACTTTGAAAAAGACACCTAATTAACTTCCACACTTTCACCAGTTCTTCAACTCATCTAACTGACTGTGCTCAGTGGGCTGATTTATGGGGACCTTTCTGTGCGCAGCTGTGCCTTTTCCCCATTAAATTGATCCTGAATCGAACTGCTCCGAAGCTCTAAGCAGAGTCTAGCACCTTATGTAAGGACTTCAGCATGCCAGACTCCAGCTCCAGCAGCCACTTCTCCACCTGACCACGGGCTTTGGAGGTGGAGATGGTGTCCAGGAGGCCCACCACCTCGCCCTCACTGCTCTTCATATGGGTGATGTCCAGTACATCTGTGAATACCACGCTGGCTATGCCTTCAAAGCACTTCTTCAGGTGGGGCTGCACCCTGGAGGACACAAAGGAGAAGTTAATCTTACAAGTTCTTACTTAGCGATGCAACAAAATGAATATTCAAATTCAGGACACACAGATTACATAAAATAAACGTACTAAATGTAATGTAAGCTATAGCATGTTCCATGAAAACAAGAGTGCCATTTTTTACCATTTTTGGTGGTCAAAATTTCAGCACCTCCCTTCTGTTAGCATTTACACTGGCACAGCCTTTAAAGACTGTCAACAAAGTTTGGAATGACCAAGGTAGTGTTCATTGTTAAAAGTAACACTTCTAACATAGTTCTTGATTTGAACCTACAGTTCTAGCTAGCTCTTCATTTTACTATTTAAAAGATTTAAGCCACAATATATGGACAAATGAATGTGGACAGAAGAGAACATGACATCAAAGTAACAAAAGCAGTCTTTTTGGCTGTTTATAAATGTTTATGTAGGTTTATGTCAGTTGTCATCGATACAGAATGTACACTGAATGTAAATGTAATTCATGCAATAAATTATGTCACTATGTAATTGTAAAAAAATTATATGAATTGACTTTACAGTAGAGATGTAAACAAAGTCATTCAGCATGGTTTGGTGTGAAACTGTTCACTGTAGAGACTCTACAAGTCTACAACACAAATGTAGCCATTTTATTTACTATCTAAAACCACCAGTGAACCTACATGTGTCTTCTCGGTGTTATTATGTAAAGTTGATGATGTTAAAATAGTGGAAAATCTGAAACAAGTAAGTTTTCTTTGGGGACTATTTTGCCTCACAATGCCCTGCATTTGCCTCAAAATGCTTTTTATCTCCCTTAGGTAAAGTCACTGTTTTCGAGTGGACAGTGTCCGCTTATCTATCTTTTTCCAGAAGAGCAGACTTGGTGTCACCATCAAATTCTATCCTCATTTAACCTGGCTTCCCTCCTTTAGTCTGAAGGATTCCAACCCACGCACCTGCATAATGAGCTGCACTGTGAGGTACTTTTCAAAATTCGGCTCTCCGAAAAGCTTGGGAATGGATGCGTGAATGTGGCAGAATTCTCAGATGCAATGACAGTGGGGAGGACAAAGGGATAACGCAAGTATGTGTGAGAGAGAGACAGATATGAATGAGGGAGGAAGAGAGCACAATCAAGAGAGAGCACTAGAAAGAAAAGAAAGAGGGGACGGGGAGGGAGAGAGAGAGAGAGAGACGAGCTTAACCAAGCGAATACAAGATTTGTGGAGGCAAAAAGTCCCTTTGTCTGCACACACATTCATTATTAAACAAATACCTTGGGTGAAATAAGACAAGGCTTGCTTATCAGCCAAGGCCCTGCTCAGGGGAGCCGCGGCAGAGGAAGTAGGCCAGAATGTCACAGGGAGAAGAAGAGATTCTATAATTAAATTCCCACAGTAAGTACAGGATTTTCAGAGGCTCAAAATGAGTTTTCCAAGGCCAGGCACCGCTAAATTGCTTTTTACATGTCCTTGCTCCTCTGGTCCTGCTGAGGACTCACGGCATGGGCAGCGGAGAGATCAGTTTTGCCTAACTCGCCATCAGTGTAGGCAGAACAGGGTGTTGGCTGCGCTTCAAGACATGCCTTAAAAACTAGGGTGCTGAAAAATAAACCCTACATTCTGTAAGGCTTCACTTTAAGGACCAATCTTTGGATGGTACCAAGCCAATGTAGGATGCTACTTGGGACCAACTTTAGGTCAGAGAATTACAGATCGAGTCCATCGTCTCTGTGACCCATACAAGACCCTTCCAAAGCTTTACAAACACTGGTGACTCTGCTGGTGACCCTGTTTAAGTATAATATCACAGCAAAATAGAGATGTTTTTCAGGCCCCAAAAAAGGGACTAAACTGGTACCCTCAAGGGTATGTCTTCAGTACCTTTAGTGAGGGAACAAATTTGTACCATATTTTACTGCAGTTATATTTTTTAAAGACCCTCTTGACTCAAAAATGTCCTTTTTTAAATGGTTAACACATCCTGGATGGCTTATTATGATTATATAGACTGATATTTGTGTCATCATATTCACATTTCTCCATTATCATTTCATATCAGAAATGTTATCTGTGGGTGACAGGTCTGGACAGCAGGCAGGCCAGTTTAGCACCCAGATTCTTTAAATACGGAGCAATGCTGTTGTAGTACATGCAGAATGTGGTTTGTCATTGTCTTGCTGAAATAATCAAGGCCTTTCCTGAAAAAGACGTCATCTGGATGGCATTAAACCACCCTGAACATACTTTACCCATTTTTAAGTTGTTACAGAATATAATGATATGATTAAAGTTTGTAGATTACACTTAGAATGCTGACAGTACATATACCAGGTAGCCTAACAAATGAATATAGCTGAATAAAGTTTGAATCAGATAGACTATTTCACATAATAAGGCTGCTGAAGGGAGTTTGAGCTTGAGCAGGCAGCAGGATGAGGGTAAACTTAGAATGATATACTGAGAAAATCATTACTGTAGTCTTAAATTTTTGAAAATGAACCATTGCTAACCAGTTAGGCAGATATAAAGTAAAGTTTTTGTTCCGGAGCATTTGGGTGTTGGGTGATGTTGTTTGTTTCACAGGGCTGAAGTTGGCTTTCTACCCAAATTTTCTGTTCCATCTTAAATAATGTAGCATTTGCACAGGCACTAGGATGTGGGATGGATCTTTTCAACAAGGTTTATTCAGGCTAACTGAAGCTTCATTAACGCCAAGTATCAAGAAAACCTGTATATTCATCCGTGAAGCTGTTAGCTTAGATTACTTCTGCTTTAATAACCTTGTTAGCACTAGAAGCTAACGTAGGCTTAGCAAGAATGCCTAAACAGTTTTATACACATTCATACAAGTTCATTTCAGCTCACTGTAGCTTCACTGATGCAAGTTTAGAGAATGCTAGATGGTAAAAATGAGTTAGTTTGACTGGATTATAAGCAAAGTTGTCTGGCATGTTAAAACTTAGAACCATCTAAATCACTGTTTACCGGTAGCCAGCAATTATGTAAAACTGGTGTTGTTCAGATGAGACTTTAGTACTGTTTAACCATATTATCTATGCAGTGACTTTATTAAGTAGACCAAGTACATAACCAAGCCCACCTCAAGCCCAGTAGACTTTAACAGAGAGCAGGATGATTTGACTAAACTTTTATCTTTTATTTAATGTCATCTATTAACTTTATTCAGTCATATAAGGTTTACTGGTACATAAGCTTAAACTGGTATAGAATCTTTACATTATGAGCAGATTCTTTAAATGTTAAAAGTTTTCCAGACATATACATAGCAAGTATATATGTAATATATCGCTGCTGTCGGAACAAAACCTTGTATCTCCGTTTTTGTCGATTTTGAGTTTTTGTCATATTCTGAAAATACCTTTTGCCCTTTACATCGTGTGTAGATTTCATGATAAATGAACAAAAAGAAAAGACCCAAAATTACTTGGAAAAAAGTCTGGTTCCATTGACTTACATTAAAAGTAAAGTATGCTTTGTCCTTCTCCTGTAAAGTTATCACTTTGGAGATACAAGCTTTCATTCCAACAACAGTGATATATGTAATATATATATAATATATATGTTTACACTTCTCACTTACAAGAACAATTCTTCAAAGAGCATCATTTGAACCTGGAAAGTTCTTAGGGACTCAAATGTGGTTGTTCTATATTGTTGCTTCAAAGAACCCTTCATTTTTAATGTAAGGAGCCAGTGAGTCAGAGTGAAATGTTATTTACTTATCCAGGTGGGTAAAAACTTTTGAGTTCGGACTATGATGAAAACTAAGCAAAGTTTTATCAGAAATGCCAACGAAGAGACATTATGAAGACATGGACGAAAGCATCAATCGTGCTCAGCAAAGAGCAAAGATGAGTGTTGATTTTGATGTGGGAGATGATTATGGAGGTGGAACAAAAACACTTTGGGTGAATGTCATAAAATGGGGCTCAAAGGTTCCATTCTGCTGGAGAGGGTTTGACAATCATCTTATCAAAGTTACCAGCAAGATCACAACATGTACACACAGTTATATAATGCCTATATACAGTTTTGCTGTAGTTAGTCACAGAAGCCTACTGTCTTCCAAGCGCTAATCCCTCTGAAACCAAAGGGCTTTAATTATTGGCCTTTACGAGGAGTCACACCTTCAAACCAGACTGCAGGGACAGCACAAATTCCTATGCTTTCATATGCATGCAGACTTGTTACATAACGTCCTCC
This sequence comes from Colossoma macropomum, assembly GCF_904425465.1. NCBI lineage: Eukaryota > Metazoa > Chordata > Actinopteri > Characiformes > Serrasalmidae > Colossoma > Colossoma macropomum. The sequence goes on along the minus strand of NW_023495280.1, from coordinate 1,054,669 downwards.
TACCTTAGCTTGGCTGAGAAAAAAAATCTCTTCGGCTACAGCAACATGGTTCATAGTTCATATAGTCTGGCAACTTTTTTAAAAAGCTGTTGCGTAAGTCATGTCTCATCTATTAGGATATCTTTCAGTGCCACATTCATTTTTCACCGGCGTGCAAACAAGCAAAAAGTCTAAACCAGTCTGTCCAATTCTGGAAGTAAGCCGCTATTAGTGATGGGGTTTGAGAGGAGATAAAAACAAACAGTCCCCAGACTAGTAGCGTATCTGTCGTATAACCAATTTTGCTATGACAGGCTTCACCCAGCCAGGTCTACTGTCTACAAAGTAAAGTTTGCAGCGCCGCACGACAAAAATTGACCCAGCCTTGCATCACCTTTTATGATTCAGTAAATAACCAGCAAGAAAAGGTACATCTGGAATCAGTAATTCTGACATGTGGTCTATTGCTTCTAGCCCAATTATCTAGCAATTTAGAAATAAAAAGGAAACAAATTAATCAGGACAAAAGCTTCTAAATCAACCAAACACTGTCAAAAGATCTGATACGTTCCGAGCTATAAATGAAATCAGTAATGGGTTCTCTGCTAGGCTTTATATTTTTTTTTATCTAAGAAAAAGCAATAGTTTTACTGCCTAGTTGAACCGTATTGTCCTAGGGATGGTTTCATTTGAATAATAATAATAATAATAAAAAAAAATAATACTCTCCACCCCCCAAAAAAACCCCCATACATAAAGGTTCCACACAGGCTTCTTAACTCTACTGGCTAACGCATGCTTTAAACATCAGGAAAAAGGAGTGACTACTCATCATCTGTGCTATATTACACTCAAATCACAAATCCATAGTAGGTGACATGGCATGAAATTTACACTGAGAAAGGCAAATCTTAAGTCGTTAAGATAAACAGACAATTGCTAAGCATCTGTTTTTACCTCAGGTACATTATTAGCCCAGTCACATCGTAACTTATTTCACCTCGTATCTTTTGAAAACAGTGAGTTTAAAAAGAGTTAGCTGATATAAAACATGATAAATTCACTAAATGATGTTAAAAGCAGTATTCCATTGAATCTACAGTATAGTAGAGTGCAAAGGAAGGTCTGGTCTGGTGTGCGGTAGCCTTAAGCTATATGCAGGAGTCTTTTTATGACTATTTGAAAATTCATTATCTCCTCTCCAGTTTTGAAATCATTGTTTGATTCTGTCCTTAATTATTTCACTGCAGTGTAACAAGAACAATGAATTTCCATCAGTTTCTCCAATAAGACAAACAGAATTTTAATTGATCCAAAAACACATTATTGTAAGGCCCATCCAGCCGTTCTCTATACCAAGAACTTTAGAAAGTGTAACTTGTGCTTTCTCTATGGCTCTATTGCTGTACCTGGTTGGGTCCTTAGTCTCTGAAAGGATCTCCAGCAGCTCATCGTTGGACAGGAAGAAGAAACGGGGGAAGAAGAGTCTCTTCTTTTCCAGGTATTCGTTTAGGCCCTTCAAAATGAGCTCCAGAAACTCGTTGCTTTTCCTCAGCTTCTCCAGCATCTTTTCTATAGCCACAACAGCCAGGACGTGCTTGTCCTAAGACAAAAGACATCAAATATTTGTAAATTAACTTTTAAAGTCACAGTTATAGCTAGTGATAACAAACGAATGACATGACATTATCTTACTCATGGCTCGCTGAAACATGAAGATTTAACACTTTTAATCAATAGCACATTTATTTTTGTAAGTAATGTCTCTATTTATCAAGAAGCCAACTTATGAAACTTTGCAAGATTGTACAGTCTATATGTAAATGGAGCAGTGCTTTTGAGTCAGTTGCACATACTAGCACATATATACACACTTACTAGCAACCACCTGGGATACCATAGCAACCACCTAGTAACACCTTAGCATCCTACCAGGGATAACATAGCTTGGCTTAGCAGCACCACAGCTATCTACATGGAATAGCATAGCACTGGCCAAGCAACACCTTAGCAGCCATCTGGGATACCAAAGCAATGGCCTTGCAATGCCTTAGCAAACCACATAAGCTACCATAGACATTGTATAGCAACACCTTATCAACTTCCTGGATGCTGTATCAACAGCTTAGGCAAAACCTTAGCAATCAACTGGGACAACACTGCAATGGTCTAGCAACACTTTAACAACCCCCTGGATAATACAGCAACAGCATAACAACACCTTAGCAACCACCTAGGATACCATAGCAATGGCCTAACAACACTTTAACAACCCACTGGGTAATACAGCACCAGCCTAGCGACACCTTAGTAACCACCTGGGATACCACAGTAAGGTCTTAGCAACCACCTGGGATTTTATAGCAAGAGCTTTGTCAAGCCAACTTAAAGTTTGTTAACAAACTTTCCCCCTCTAGTTAAAAATGCATTTTTATCTAAAACACCGACAAATAATATTAGTCGATCCAGTAAGACACTTTAAACATCTAGACATTGGTGCGCAGTATAGCCACATTTACACACTGACCTTTTTCTGATCGAAATGAGGCTTGGCATAAAGTTTAGTTACAGTTGCTGTGGGAGAACGCTTTCAAAACAAGACACAAGCTGATGCTCTGAAAAGCCTCAGTGTTTCTACTGTAGCTCTTTCAACTATCAGGCCCCAACAGTTCCAACAAATTACCAAGAGATGAAAAAAGGGCCAGTGGAGGATCGACACAGATGGGAGCTTTCATTTCAAAAAGACAGTTGTGTCAAATCCACTGCTTTTAAGCCAAAAAAAAAAGGTTGTGTTGTGAAGGTGCTTCACGCGCCGCCGCTAACTAATTCAATCCAGTGCTTTTCAACCTCCTTCCAAAGGGCTGAGTCAGAGGTCTGTCTGTCATCTGAGACAGAGGAAACGATTAGAAACGCTCCTTCCTTTCCGGCCTTCCTCTTTTCCTCTCTTCTCCACGTAGATGCTTTTGACCAAAGTCTAGCAGATAATAAGTGCACCCCCTCCTTCCCTCCATTTCTGATTGCTATTGATTTTCTATTTCCCACGGTGACTGGAGCTGAAGTGTCGAAGATCGCTTCTGGAACACAACAACAACAAACACGGCCTCTGAAAGGGGGAGTCTTCTAGTGGGTAATGAAGGGGCGGTAATGACCATGGTGCTCGCCAAAGCCTCCTCCAAATCACCTTTTTTAAAGCGTGAAAAGAAGCTATTGGGTGAGTGTAATGGAAGAGAGCGTGGAGAGGCAAGATTAGAAAGCCCGTTTTATTACCCGGAGTCACAGGACATTGCAGCGGTTCGGAGGGAGCAGCTGCCTACAACGTAAAGAGATTAATGCCCCCCTCACATTAAATGAAGAAATCAAATTATCAGCAACGATTCGCCATGGACAGACAAAGCTGAGCCGTGCGCTCATTGGTACGCAGCTGACATTTCTTTAGGCCGAGATATCAAAGGCTATTGTAATTATACACTCATTATGTTGAGGGTAATGACATCCAAGTGAGGTTTAAACTGCTTTAAAGGAATAGTTTGGCCAAAAAAAAATAATAATACATAACCTTCCACTTACACCAAAGGCAGTCAAACAGCCAAGAAATGTTGGATGTCTAAAGTTTGCATCTTTAGTTTTGCACTGGAGATACAAGGCTAATGTAGCCAACAAGCAATGGAAGCTTATAATGTACTTATTAGCACTGTGCAAGCTTGAATGCCTCATTGGTGTTGTTAAGTTATCTCAAACAGACTTTCTAATTTGGTTTCTGACACTGTAAGACATAGTATAATTTATAAAAATTGACATTCGACTCTGATCATGTCCAGAACCAGTTGTTTCGGGCCCTGATCCAATCCAAGAACTTTAATGTTGAGTACTGTCTAATTCTATCCAATCTTTGCATTTCACAGAAAATACAGTCACATAATTCAGGTACGATATGCTAGAATGCAAAAAAATGTTTTGGAGGCTAATGTACTAAACAGATAATAGAAACATATACTGCTGTAATTAGTGTTGTACAAACTGCAGTTATCAGTTTTGTTAAGTAATCTCAAATAGATTTGCCTATGTGGTTTCTCACAGACAATGATATGCTACTATTTATAAAAAAGGACGTTGCAGCTCATGTGGTAGCCCTCCTCTGTCTTTTTTTTGTTTTGTTTTTCAGGGTTGCAAACCCTAAACTACGTTTTTGGAGGGTTGCAGCTCTAAAGATCTGAGATACATGTAGCAGTACACATATTTACCTTGGCTGTTTACTCTGAGGTGTTGAGAAATCACAAGTTCAAGTCTTGCATGTCACATTTGGAGCAACATGCAGACAAACAAAAAAATGAATGTATTTCAATTTCATTATACTTAATAATACAATAATACGGTTTGGGAGTTTTTGCATATTGATGTTACACATACAGGCTCAAAAAGAAGGTCCAGCTCAAGGGTCAGGTCTCAAATGATGTCAAAATCAACATTATAGTGATAAAGATATGATGACAATAGTAGATAGTTCGCCACATATTCAGAAGACATATCCTTCACCAAGTTTTGTTCTTCATTCAAGCTCTATTTGAATTCTCTTTCAATCATCAGATTCATCCACTTGGGGAAGGGGACTAAAACAAAACCCATGTTATAAAATGGTCATACACAGGTTCTGTGCAATTACACATTTCCACCAGAGAGGTCTCCAAATCTCCAAATCTTACATAACGTAGCTTTAAATATGGATTTACAAGCCATAAGATATCATAAGAATATGGTAACTCTAACTGCAGGTCCACTTGGCTGTACATTTGAATTGTTATAAGTAGGCTCCCAAGGTTGCCCCCCTGGTGTCATTAATACATTATTGATTTCATATTGCTTGAACATACATAGCTCCCTTTTGAATGTGTATTAAAATATGCTTGGATTAGCTTTGATTTCAAACCAATCCAAATGTACATCCTTGCTAAACACTAAGCGCAGTAGTAACAGCAGTCTTGAAGCTTGCATGTCTGTACATTTGTCCATTTTGAGATTACTTAACAACTAAACACAGTATGGAGCAAGTTTAAGGCATGCAGTTTGCACAATGCTAACTGGTCCTATATAAGCTGATACCTGCTAGATACTTTAGCCTCACAGCTCCACTGCAAAACTGCAGAAGCAAACTTTGTAAACCAAACATGTCCTGATTAATCACCTCCAAACGGAGAAGTGGTGAATACATTAACTACTCCTTTAAGCTTTGAAAAAAAAATGTTTCAGCAGAAGGCCCTTCCCTCACATTCCTGCCGTAATCGCAAAACAGCCCATGTGGAGTCTTTTTTCCCCCTATTGCACTCTTTCTCATTTAACCAGCCCCTCTTTGAAGCTGTGGCAGGTACGGGCGCCAGGCTGGCGTTCAAAACGCAGCATTTTCACTTTCTGACACTTACGCGAGAGCGATGCGCGGCTTTTGTGAAGAGAGGAGGAGATCGCGGAGAGGTGCGAGGCTTAATTAAAAGGCTTGTGTTTTTGAATTCATTCGCCAGGCATTTTATCTCCCTACTCGACAAAGGGAGAGCGCAGCCGAGAGCGGTGGGTGAAGAGAGACACCATGTGGTGGTGTCGATAAGTGTGTTATGGGATCGTGCCGCTCCAGCTTGATAGTTCCAGATTGTACCATGTCTGCAACTGAATCAACCTGTCAAGGTTGTCCTGTACCAGATGCATCCCAGCTGTCTCTAAAGTCTCATCTGTTTTATTAAGCATTTGTTTGCTTATTTGTTTGTTCGGAAGGAAGCCATTAAAAGTAGACGCAGCAGAAAGTCAGAACGTAATCGGGTGATATTTAAAGAATCGAACATCCTCCCACACACGCACACACACATAGGGGGTTTGTCTGCACCCCCTTCCTTTGTGGTGATCTCATTTTGTCCATGATGCACCAGGGTTGAGTCCCCCAGACAAAATCTATAATTTCTATTTGATGGTGCTCCCTGTGGCTTTTTTATTTTTTTGAGAAGGACAACAGATAGGCTATCGATGTGTCTCATTTCATAGCAGCCGAGGATAGCGATTGCACCCTAAAGAGTTTTGAGATGAAGAGTGGTGTGCGTGTCTGAGACAGTAAAGTAAGACTGATTAAAACACACAGCTCAAAACAGGTACAGTCAATAGCCCACATACTGTCTCTACTGTCATAACCAACTGTACTTCTACTCTGTGGTTTTGTATAGGGCTGCACAACATATCGTCTGTTCATCACTGCCTTTGCAATATTGATATCTAAGATGTAATGAAAATGAGCCCTTTGTCCAGTCTAGGGCTGTCCAATGTTATGTCTTCTGAATCCACAAGGGGGAGCTCAGCATAAATTACAAATTACCTCAATGACTTGACAAATGATTATGAAGCTGAAGTTGGCTTCTTATTTGAATTTCCTGTCCCACCTTGAATGGTGCAGCAGTTACATTCACGTGCCTGTAATGTTACTGTCTGTTATATTCAGGGGAACTGCTGCTTTATTTAAGGTGGAACGGAAAATTAGAACAAAAAAAAAGGCAGAATAAGAAGCCAACTTCAGCCTTATAGAAATTAAGATGTGAAACAATATTTAGCACCAGAAAAAAGCTTGAATGTTAATTTCTACCTTTAAATATGCATGCCCCTGTGGAGTATTTTTATGTATAAAAATGTATTCGGACACGTTTGGTTTTTGTTATTTAAAATACTTACAGTGCATATATCCACTTCAAACTTACATATATAATGTCATTTGGCTTTGCACTTATAAATATGAATACAAAAATATGTATTAATAGTTATAAAGAAAACATTTTAAAAATGATTGATATGGTAAAAACATGTTAACATGTCTATGGAAAGAAGTATTTCACTTTTTGCAGCATGGTCAAACAGATTTGGCCCATTCCTCTCAGCAAACTATCTTCAGCTCCTTAAGGGTCTCACAATTTCAAAATCCTTCATAAATTTGCAGTGAGACTCAGGAGATTAGCTAGGCCATGCAAGCACCTTCATCTGAGTTATTTTGGCTGTACGTTTGGGGTCATTGTCTCATTGAAAGCTCTAATATCTCCTGATACATTGCTCTATTTATGTGTCCTCCGATAGTGTGCATTGTCTCAGTACCATTTGCAGATTAGCAGCTCCATATCATGATGCTCCCTCCCTACTTCACTGTGGCTGTTCTTGTGATCTAACATGCAACCCTTGTTTCCCCAAACATGATGAGCTTTGGTTCATTTGGCTGGACCAAGGAGTTCTATGTCTGATCACAGAACATTGCTCCAAAGCAGTTCTGATTTGTCTGAATTCTTATGCACAAATGTCTGAACTTCTTTCTTAGCAATGGAGTTTAGCTTGGGGTGTTGGAATGAAGATGATCGCGGTTCACTGTTTATTTTTCTCTGTGTAACTGTTCTTCAGATACTTTCAGGTTTTTGAGTGACTGCTGCCCTCTCTCTTATCCTTCCTCATCATTAATCTGAGAGAAATCTCACCTCATGTGTTACGACCCCCAGTCGTAACTGCCCTTCTTTATGTCTGTTTGTGGCCATTTTGTGTGTTTTTCCATTGTTGTGTTGTGTGCAGGTGCATGATTGGCTACTCAGGAGCGCCTGGCTGTCTAAGAGGTCACTAAGCCACCATCTTGAGAGACGTTCAGGGCTCTTTCCCTTTTGATATGACCTGGAAGAACACCTGTCCAGACCAGCCAGGCACTCTACTTCTGTCTGCTTTGCTTTGCTGCTTTCGTTAAAACTGTGACTGTTTGATTATGCTTTGAGAGCTTGGGGAAAGTAGGGGACGGTGCCATGTTGTTTTGATTACCTTTTCTCCTGTTTTACGGTAGGGAGTTAGGGTAGCCTATATGTCTTGTTTCTTTTGTTTTCAGTTCAGTTAAGTTTGAAATTATTAGTTGTTTTGTTTATTATTTTGGCAATTGCTTGTCCCTGAAGCCATCGCCTGAACTTGTTTGAGCTTTTAAAGAAAATAAACCTGTCATTTTCTGGTTTAAATGGTGTCCGGTGTCTGGTCTGGCAGCAGGTCTGGGGAGAGAGCCCACTCTCGTTCTCTGTTATGGCCTGACCCTGGACCGGGTCGTAACATGTGGTTCCATGAATTTTCCCGTTGCATATTATCAAATTGTACTGACAGTGATGCTTAAAATCTGTAGCTGTAGCATATGAGAACTTTATGAAGCTCCTTTACCTTCACCATGATTGCTACTTGTTGCGTGAAGTCTTCCCAACCAATGACAATGTCTTTTTTTATTGCAAATTGCAAAAAAAAAAAACATTTCTGTTTTTACTTTTGCAGCATTACTGTTTAGAACTTGATTTATTTTTTTACCTTTACATATGTGTATATTTTAATATAGTGTCAATATTTTATCAATAATATGTTTGCTTATGAATACATCTTTGTATATATTTACAAGTATGTGTGTAAATTTAAAGTGGATATATCCACTGAAAGTATGTTAAATAACCTTATTGACATCTGATATTAGTTAGCAGTGAGAGAGAATTATGTAGTTTCATGATAGAAATAATTTGAGTTTTAAAGATTTTAATTGAGTTTTAAAGAGTTAATTTGACAGACCACAGTGTGAGAGCCCCCTGCTGGACCCAATAACCTTTCCAGCAACACCAACTTGCTATGTTAGATGTTAAAACGTACCAGTGAGTTAGCATTCTTCTCTGACCAAGATATTTACAGAATAGCACTGGCATATGAGGTTTAGAGCTGTCTCACCAGGCTGACTTGCTTCATGGTATCCCTCCAGGTTTTGTCCACAGTGGTGAAGCGGCGTCCCTCCTCAGGCATCTGGGCCATGATGTCTGGAGAGCTGAAGATGGGCTCTAGGTAAAGCCAGGTGGACTGCACCTTCAGCCACTCGTCAAGGATCTCCTGCAGCAAGAGTAGCTTACCCTCCCAGTCCCTGAGACACAAACACAAAGACCACACAGAACTTCATCATCTGTCCATCTATCCATCCACAGCTGTATAGAGGTTTTAACATGAACACTAGGACTGGTTCAAGCATTTCAGTTACAAGAGTATTTATTCCTAATGCGGGTATTTATTTATCTATTTAGTATATGTAAGCTTCACCTTTTTTAATCAAAAAAAATGTGACAAATTAGATTTAATCAGTGAATGCCTTTAAATAAAACAGTGATTGTTAACATATGCAAATAAATCATAGCTCGATGCCTCAAAAGTTCATGCCACGCATCCTTGCCTCAGAGCACAACAAACCGCAAATAGCAAAGATATCTCAGAAATGGTTTTCAAGATCATTCTAAGAAGTTTCAGTTACTTGCAGAATGCCAGCAATGGCAAAAACATGCTGTAATTTCATCTAAATCGTTTCTCTCTCATGAAATATCTCTTGAAATATGCAGAGAAACTCAAAAATGCTGATTCCAAACAATATGTGCCACATTTGTTGGAATCGAAGACATTTTACTATCTTGTTTAACAGAAACATAAAAGACCCTTTACTTGTTTTGATCTTTCAGTTGTTTTTGAAACAAATGGAATATGTCAGAAGTGCAAACTCAAAGCTGCCACGAAATATTAATGTAATTCATTATATAGCTACATAGGTGTGGAATTATGCTTCATTTAATTCTGCATATTATGTAATGTATATGAAATGCATATCAAACCAATACAATCAAAACAATACTTATTACACATCTAAGGGCATTAGCATTGTTGAGCAAATTATTCCTTTAAACTATCCCTTTAAATCACGGCTTTCCAATCTTAAATTCCATCTTTGCATCTGTTCCTTGTAAACAAACAGATGCATGCAAATGTTGGGTCACTACTGGTGTTGCTGGAAAGGTTACAGAAAATTAACAAAACATGGAATTTAACCAGGGTGCCCAAACTTTAGCATACATCTATATTCTGTGTGTAAACCTACACAAACACACATATGCTGGTTGTGCCTTACCGTATCTCATTCTCAAAAGGTTTGATGAAAGGCGAGCCACGCATGGTTTGAGTCTTGACAATGTGATCGTCCAGCAGCATCTGGATTTCATCGACTGAGGACAGTATGGAGGTTCCGGTCTCTCGGTAGGGCAGCAGGGTGAACTCCATGCCGGCCCATTCGCCCGCCATGCGCTCCATGGCCTTCTCCAGGGAGTACTCCTTACTGGCAGCTTCGCTGATGTTCTCGAAGCTGGGCAGATGGGCCTCCAGGCGCAGGGGGATGAAGTGGGCAACGCAGGCCACCTCCTCGGAAGGCTTGAGGGGGAAGCCCACCACTGCCGACATGGATTCCCAGTGGCGGTCACGCAAGCCTGGGTTACACAGCACCTACCGGAGAAAACACTTATGGAGATTGTACTGAATGTATGCTTTCATAATCTTAAAGTTGTGATCCAAGGTTTATGCTTAGATTAAATGAAATTAGTTTCACGCTTTGTATGGTTTGGCTCGATTAAAATGAACCCTGTTAGTGCAGTTCTTTAGAATAAGTGAGAACGCTGCCATGCGAACCCTGGTGTGCAACAAATAAGTGGATCGGGACCCCCTGAGGAGTCCGCTTTCAGACAAATGCTGAAGTACAAACACAAAACAGACCCAAGACAAAAATGAACCATCATTTACCCTATGCAGGCCTTCTTTGGTACATGCTATAGACACGTTTTGAGGGTGCGTTGACAAGGGCAGGTTGTTAAGGACGTGACTGAGATAGCAGGGTTAGCGCAGTTTTATCACTAAGTAGGTTAAGCTGACGTTCAGAAACAGTTCTGATTTACCCGTTTTTCAATAATGAACAAGTTTTGTTCAACACCAGTACTGTCACCTAAAAAATGTAAGCCACAGCTCTACGTTAACTGAAATCAGTTCATGAACTCTTACAGACACTCGAATATCAAAATTAGTCAGATTGCCGAACCCTAATGTCTGTGTATAAATTAATTTTCATACTGTAAAAAAATAACTTGTTGAAAAGCACTTTCAACAGGTAGTTTCTTGGAACTTTAGAGTTTGGAAGTTTAGAGAAAAGTAGAATTGGAAAATGTTCGACCATAATCATTTATTCATGTTAAAGGTTTTCAGTTTTTGTTGTGAAGTAGGGTGGGTCTAAATAGCCCCAGACTGTAGTAATTCAAATGACTAGCGTTATTATTATTATTAATTTATTGTTTCTAATTACTATGAATGTATACACATTTTGGCTGCTACTGTACAAAATGTTAACCTCTAAGCTGTATAAAAAATGAACAGCGTTTACCGCTTTTAATACTACAGTGATAATTTAAGATATATTTTCAACATATCTATAGAGGTGAACCGTTTATGTGAGTGAAGAAAAACTTCATTTTGGAATAATTATGATTGTTATATTCTCATGGATTACTTCCAACTCTAAGAGTTTCTATTCAACAGAAGTAAAACTCACTATAAGCCACTTTTAAAAATGATCCTCTAATCATTCACCTCATCGTTCCACACATCAGCTAGTGAAGGTGCACATTACTGAGGCGTGTTTCTTTGTTTATTTTCAGTTGAATAGATTTCCCAAGTATTGAATAGCTATAGAGGCTGGCAGACTGCCAAGGATGACTACGGGGACCCATTACATTAGACGAATGAATATTCATCCAAGAAAGACGGCACATTTAGTTCCAGTCACAGCACCTGCACTAAAGGGATGTGCTCTTTGAAAGCCTCCACTTCCGTCTTCACGCAGGTGGCGATGTGAAGGGCCTTGGGGGACTCCTGGAAGCTCTTCTCCAGCTTGTAGAGAGTGCGCCAGTAGTTGCTGACTTCGCCCTCCACCTTGTCTGGGTTAACGGAGGCGAGGGGGCCATGGAGCCACTGCTTGTGCTGGGCCTGGAACTCAGAGGCTGTCTGGTACAGACGCAGGTATGGCAGCAGTTGGTCCTGGACCTTTTTGCGCTGCGGGTACTGAGAGGTGGGCCATCCAAATGCTTCTTCCTCGGAGTTGAAGCCCTCAATCTGAGTGCACAAAAACAGATACAAAGACAGATGAAGGTGAATATATGAAAAGTGCTACAGGAGACCCTTAAAGGAGACATAATGTATTGCAACTGGAATATAGTGGACTAAGTCTTCAGTAGAGTAAGCTGACCAGCATGGCAGATAGTTAACAGGCTAACAGGCTCCTCCAATAAGATTCAGAGACATCCTTTAAATTTAAACCTTTACTAAGGGAGTCAGCGTAAAACATACAAAGTAAGAAAACATGTTGTGTCAAACATTAGTGGCTGCGCTACAACTGCTTAAGCAAGCTAAAATGTGAATACACAATGGCATTATCATGGCATAAACAACATGTTAACAATCCCACTGGGGGGATCCCACTGCTAGCTGAAATTAGCATTATCTAGTGGTAGTTATCAGAAAAAACAAAGTCTTTAGCAAAGGCTTATAAAGCAAATTAAAAGGTTTCTCCATTAAATACTGTACAATACATAATGTGTAGTGTAGTGACGTATAATTAGTTTCATGATTTTATGACTGTGTCTGCCTCTCAGCGTAAACTTTAAAAAATCAATATAGCTTCACTATATTGCACTCCACTCAACTGTTGGACTCTCCACCATTGCATGTCCACCTCGCCAGGCCACCCGAGGCAGCCAATGAGTGCATGCGTAGTGAGTTTGGAAAATAAAATAACATCTAAAAAACACATCGCTAACCACAGACACAAATATGCATTTCTGCCTTAGCCGCTGCTCTTTTAAAAGCTGGAAAATCAGAAACTTAAACCTAACCCATTATGTACTTGGCTACGTTTGACATTACAACCTCGAACACAACAATATTTGCGATAACTGCCAATTTTTATTTTTTCTTTGCTTCATTCTGTTCTGTTTTTTTCCACTTCTGAAAATGAGCTGCTGCCACCGTGAGAAGTATAGCCAATGTTGAATGTTTGCAAACATTCTATTTTAGTCTATAGTTTATCTACAAACGCTCAAAGTGAAAACATTCTACACATTGAAACTCAGTTAATGATCAGAAACATTAGGATCACAGTTAGGGTTACAATTAGGACAAGTATTAAATTTAAGCAAAGAGTTAGGATTAGGATTAGGACAAAGGATAAATTTAGGACCAGAGTTAGGGTTGGGATTAGGTTTTGAGTTGAGGTTGAGATTAAAGTTAGGTTTAGCATTAGGTTTCGAGTTGAGGTTGAGATTAAAGTTAGGGTTAGGATTAGGAGAAGGGTTAAATTTAAGACAAGAATTAGGGTTGGGATTAGGCCAAGGGTTAAATTTAGGACCAGAGTTAGGCTTGGGATTAGGTTTTGGGTTGAGGTTGATATCAAATTTAGGGTTAGGATTCGATTTCGGGTTGTGGTTGAAATTAAAGTTAGGGTTGGGATTAGGTCAAGGGTTAAATTTAGGAGCAAAGTTACGGTTGAGATTAGTTTTCGGGTTGAAGATGAGATTAAAGTTAGGGTTTGGATTAGGACAAGGGTTAAATTTAAGACCAGAATTAGGTTTGGGATTAGAAGAAGAGTTAAATTTAGGTCCAGAGTTAGGGCTGGGATTAGGTTTTGGGTTGAGGTTGAGATTAAAGTTAGGGTTAGCATAAGGTTTCGGGCTGAGGTTAACATTAACGGGTTTAGATTAGGACAAGGGTTAAATTTAATACAAGCATTAAGGTTGGGATAAGGACATGGGTTAAATTTAGGACCAGAGTTAGGGTTGGAATTAGTTTTCGGGTTGCAGTTGAGATTAAAGTTAAGGTTAGATTTAGGACAAGGGTTAAATTTAGGACCAGAGTAAGGACCGGGATTGGGTTTTAGGTTGAGGTTGAGATTAAAGTTAGGGTTAGGATTTAGGTTAGGGTTAGTGCTAAGATTATGTTTAGGAAAAGTTAAGTTTAATAAATATTTAATTGAGTAATAGTAAAAAAACTACAAAGAACATACAGTGTACCATTAAAATAACATGGTTCTCTTAACTTTACCTGTATATACTGTAGATGAAGTAGGAAGACAGTTCAATTACTAAAATGCTTAGCTATTCATTATAATAAACCACCAGTAGTTGTGGTTTAACTGACTTACCTTTTCCATGGCAGTCTCTAGTTTGGAGTTGAGTGCCTGAGCCTTTTTCAGATACTTGCCGAGCTCAGAGAGCTCCCCGAAAGTGAGGAACTCCTCTACCTGCTTGGCATAGCTCTCCAGGTCTTCCACAAACCTCTCACAGCGCAGCTGTGAGCAAAACAGAGTCATTAGTAGCTGAATTAGTACAAGAGTATGATTGATAATGTAGTCTAGCCTGTTAGTGAGAGGCTGTCTCTTTATGTCTGTTGTAAATGTGCTCTCTGTCTCATTAGAGATTACAATAAGGAGCTTTACTTTAATTTGCTAATGGATGCTTTGCAATTTTGTTTTATTTTTACCTTTGGTTGTTGATATGTTGATGTCTGTTTTCAGACTTTGTACATAATGTTCTCTGCTGATATGAAATGTAAATGCCTGTGATGTCTGAGCAGTCAATGTTGTCATATTGCTGCTTAGAGGTTGCTATGTTTGGTCTATGTGAACACATTGTGCTGCCTTAATTATGCTTTCAGTTCTTAGAAGTCTTATAGTTGCTTTGCTATTCAATTTCAATTGTAGTTTTAAATAGCATAGTTACATAGAAATTATACACTATATGGCCAAAAGTACTTATTGAGTTCAGGTTTTCAGCCACACCCATCGCTAACAGGTGTATAAAATCAAGCATTTGGCTATGCAATGTCCAAAGACAAACACTGGCAGTAGAATAGGTCATACTGAAGAGCTCTGTGACTTAAAATGTGGTACTGTTTAAGGAAGCTATGTTTTGTCAGTGTGTGAAATTTCTGTCCTGCTGTATCTGCCCAGGTCAACAGTAAACGCTATTATGGTGAAACAGCAGCAACAACAGCTCAGCCTTGAAGCAGTACAACACACAAACTCGCAGAACGAGATTGCTAAGTGCCGCAGCATGTAGCGTATAAAACACTCACTACAGAGCTCCAAACTGTCTCTGGAAGCAACATCTGCATAAGAACTGTGCATCGGGAGCTTCATGAAATGGATTTCTGTGGCAGAGCAGCTGCACACAAGTCTAAGATCACTATGCACAATGCCAAGTGTGAGCTGGAGGGGTGTAAAGGACACTGCCTCTGGACTCAGGAGCAGTGGAAATGTGTTCTCTAGAGTAATGAATCTGCCAACAGAAAAGTCTGGTGGAGGAGGGATAATGGAGTCGGTCTAGGGTTAGGGTTTTTCAGGGTTTGGACTGGGCCCCTTAGTTCCAGTGAAGAGTAATGTTAATGCTACAGCTTACAAAGACATTTTAGACAATTATGTGCTTCCAACTTTGTGGCAGCAGTTTGGGGAAGGCCCTTTCCTGTTCCAGAATGTACCTGTGCACAAAGCTCCATAAAGACATGGTTTCATGAGTTTGGTGTGGAGGAACTCCAGTGTCCTGCACATAGCCCTGACCTCAACCCCACTGAACACCTTCAGGTTGAACTGGAACATCATCTGCGAGCCTTGCCTTCTTGTCCAACACCAGCGCCTGACTTTGCAAATGCTCTTTTGACTAAATGGGGGCAAATTCCCACAGACACTCTCCATAATCCTTCCCAGAAGAGTGGAGGCTGTTACAGCTGCAAAGGGGGTCAACTCTATGTATTAATGTCCATGGTTTTGGAATGAGATGTCCAACAATCCCATGTAGGAGTGATAGTCAGGTGTCCACATACTTTTGGCCATAGAATGTAGGTTCAAGCCTGCATTTCTGACTTTTTCCAAATGAGAATAATATATATATATATATATACATATATATATATATATATATATATATATATATACTACATTCTTGATAGAGTTTCTCTGTTTGTTTCAGTGAGTATGAGTGAGAGGTGTACTGCAGGCTGATTAATCAGTTGTTAATCATAGGCTACGTTCACATTACCAGGTTGAAGTGGCACAAATCTGATTTTTTGCCCTAATGTAACTCAGATCTGATCTTTTCAAATTCGACCTGAGCCACTTCCATATGTGGTCCTAGATCGGATACGTATCCGATTCATGGCCATGTGACCTTAATGAGAACGCTCAGATTAGAATTCATGTGCTTTTTTTCCACTTCGCGTGCGCCACCATTCAGCGTTACTGTGGCAGCAGCGCCGAAGTTAAAGCCTGCAAATGGCGGAAAAGCAACACATCTCACCTTTTTCACATTCATCTCACTCTAATAATGCAGCTGAGAGCTGTTCAGAGATAATTATCTTCACAGTGAAGGCTCGTTCTGCTCGTTAGCTTGTTTGCTGATGATGCACGTGACGCACGTAATTCATTCACATGACGTTACTGAGTAGGATGTGCGCATGTGCGTCATTTCAGGACGCCAGTTTGTTCCGATCAATGACAGATTTGAGTCACTTACCTAAACGAGTGTGAACCATAGTCTCAGAGAGATCAGATTTGAGCAAAAAATCAGATTTGAGCAATGAGGCTTGTAATGTGAACGTTGCTGTAGATTTACTATCAGTAACTTCTATTTATTATTAGGTAACTACTATGAAACTAATATGTAGGTTATAGAGTCATGAAAGTGATGAATGAAAGTGTAAGCACACATACAAGCCTTGAAGTTTAAGCCTTGAAGGTTCACACAATATTCCAACATGTTTTGTTACAGCTGCAATAACTGTGATTTCTAACAATTTTAAGGGCTAATGTGGCTTCTTGTGACATGTGTAGTGTCCACCTGACCTTGAGGCCATCCTGAAACTGCACGGTCTTCTCCTTAATGATTTGTCGGTGCTCATCAAAGACAGATGGCATGCGCATGTGCCACTGGAAAGTTTGCCTGTTTAGCTCCATGTCCATGCGGGAAAACATGACATAGTCAACCAAGAAGCACAGCCGTGTGTTTGAGTCCTTAAGCTTTAGCTCGAGCTTGGGCATCTCCTCAGCCTCAACCTTGTCCACATAGGCCTAGAGTGAAGGAGAAAGAAGTACCGATTAAGAAAACTTAGCTGTCAGACATGACAGGGTAGACAATCGCAAGGAGTGTTATGCCTGCAGTTGTTGACAAGCGTTCATAAATTAACGAATTATTAGGATTCATGAGTGAATTATTCATGTTATGAAAGTTTTTGAAAGTCAATATGTTTGAGTACAGAGTGAGATTTTTAGAGTGAGATTCCAGCGGGCGGTCACTAGGTCCTAGTCACACAATGATTGTACTTTCTATGCTTGCTGTTGTAGGTCCTCGATGTACTGTTTGCTGCCAGCCATGAGTGACATTAGAAACGTTTAATACAGTGTATCACTGAATGCAATTTGGGTTAGATTTTTTTGTTAGGAATACAGGCATTTTTACATGTCTATACAGACAGCTACTAAAATGTCATCTCAAATTGAAAATGCTAGGTGCCACCTACACTGTGTCAAAAATTCATGACAAACAGACCAATAGAAACAGTCCAAAATTTAACTTTAACATTAACTTAGGTTAAAATTTAAGAATGTTTTTCCTTCTCGTGTAAAATATTTTTTTTTTTACTTTTGTTTCATCAATATATAACTATTTCCACATTAACAATAAATATATCAACTTGCTCTACTGAATCAAGAGTAAGCAGACAAAAAAGTATACTTTGCTGAAAGTCAGTATACTTTAATTACCTTAAGTGCCATGAGCTCCTGTGTGTTTGAAGGTATGCTGAGGGCTTTTTCAGCAACCTTCTCAAACTCCTCACATAACCTATAGATGGGGGACACAAAAGTAGGAGCAACTACAAAACACAGTACTGTTCCATCTTGAGATTGGTTTATGCATAAGTAAAGAATGGTTATTTCTACTTTTTAATTTGATACAATATTATTTGTAAAATAATCTCTATGTGCTGTAATTGTGACTTCTTTTAATCAAAATCAAAAAACTTTATTTTGTTAGTTCAGGTCTCTGGACAATGTACACACAATTCATCATATCTTATAAAAGACAAAAACTTTGTTATTCTGTAATTGCCCATCAAAATGTAATACTTTTTGTTCGTCTCTAAAATAACTTCTGAGCAGCCTCCTCTTCCTCATATCAGATAGCTTTAACTACTTGAAATATTACAAGTGGTCTGTATCTGTCTGCTCAGAATGTGAGGAAAAAATTGCACTTACTTCTTATTGAATATCTGGTGCTCCTGCAGCATGTGGGTGACCAATTTTTCTCTGAGTCCCTCTGCACGCTTCACCAGGGCACGGACCAGCTCATGGGAAAGGACTTCAAACATGCCGAGTCGGACCACCTACAGCATTTAACGACAAGCTAAGAACATAGCCTAAATGTGGATGAATCAACCTCTGAGCTTTCCTAAAAATCAGCACCCACATGTGAGATTTTTTGCACCTTAGCCATTGCATGTGCAACCAACCGAACCAAATGAAAAAAATACAATGTCACAAAAACTCGGTTTTGAACTGTAGAAAACCAACTTCTAAAATTAATGAACTATAATTCATTGCAATATATGTACTAAAAACTTCATACAACTTAAAACTTACTTGAAACTCTGCAACTAACTTGATACTTACTTAAAACTCTGTAACAAACTCGCTTTGCTTGCAGCTCTACAACTAACTCTTACAACCTTCTCCTTTCTGTGTCAATCGACACATTTTGGATATGAAGATATGAAGAAAATAAAACAATGGGTGGTTATGATTCATGATCCAAATCTAATTCGACATGCTAAATTGCCCCTAGGTGTGAGTGAGTGTGTGATTGTGTATGTCTGTCTGTCTGCCCTGCGATGGACTGGCGACCTGTCCAGGGTGTATTCTGCCTTCTGCCCAATGACAGCTGGGATAGGCTCCAGCACCCCACCGCAACCCAGAAGGATAAGCGGTTTAGATGATGTATGTATGTATGTATGTATGTATGTGGTTATGATTGGATTAAAATTTCTCATTTGCTAGTGTCCAGTTAGCTAGTTAGCTAGCCAGCTAAAGATTACAGGACAGATGGTTGGTCTGGTTCTTTTTCATGTGTGGTTTCTGCTTTGTTAGCTGCTGTATCTTCATCTGCACAGCTGGGTCATTCATTTTCTCATCTCTTTATGAAAGATACTACAAATATGCAAAAATATTTTGCATGCAACCTCCAACTATCGAGAAGGTTTCACTATGTAAATCCAGCCATACATTTACTTGTGGCTTCATTTTGAGGGTATGCCTTGTGTTTTGAAACAACAATTACCAGTAAATCTGAGTATCTGATCTTTATAAAAGACTTATTAATGCATCAGGGAAAAGAAAATCCTTTGTTGCTACTCCAGCTTGATGCCCAGTTTACACCAAGGGCCTACAAGAACCATTTGAAGTGGTCTATAATCCAAGAACAGTTTTAACAGTAATGACAACTCCAGTCTCTGAAAGGCGTTTTCTAGGTTACAGGAAGAAAGCAGCAAAACCATCAGAGCATGAACAAATATAATTCCTTGTTTGAGAGAATTATTGTAATAGTCCTATGCAGCATGTTAAATTTGTTCAAAAGAACAAAAGGAAAATGACAGCGAAAGAAATGCAATTAATTAAATCTTAGCTTAGAAAAAAGGCTTAGTGTTGTGGCCCTTCAGGGTAAGATGTGAATATCCCTTCAGTTCTGCATCTGATTTAGCAAACTAATAAGAAAAATGCAAATGTGGTGATTAATTAATGTTCCTATTGATAAACAGCCATTGAAGAGGGGACCTAGGCCCATATGCAAAAAGAACCTCAAAAGAATAGGAAATCATTCTCAGCTCGCTGAAAAGTCTGAAAGTGATGCAAATGTAGAATTCTTTTTTCACCTACGAAACAAACTAGAGATTATAAATTTAAAAATATCCACTGTTTAACAAACTTAGGCTGTTTTTGCACTGTGAATTATGCAACTTTGGTTGCTTGAAATCCACATGAAACTAAATTGCACTTCAGTTGCATAATGTAACTCATCCTGCAACTCATTTAAAACTTGGCTGCAACAGTTACAAGTGACTCAACTTTGTGAAGCAAGTTTCATGAAACAGCCAATCAGAACGCCAATCATGCCGAACGATACTTTCAAAACGACTGAAAGAAAATAAAACAGAAGACAATTTATTTAGACTGTTCAAAAGGAGACAATACATGTGGTCACTAGCCAGTTCAATGTCCGCTACTATAACAATAAGAATGCTTGGGCCAGACATTGCATTAACCAACCATTAAAGGTACCTCTGGAGTCAAATAATGTAAAATACTTTCATAAAATAATGAAAATGTTTAAAGTAATTATATTGGTGCACCCCTAGTACACAGAATTGGTGAGTTGTCCCTATTATTCTATGACATGGAATTTCAAAGTTCAGTTAGACTGACCTTACAGGAGTTGTACTGAATCTCATCTGCCAGCTGCTGGTAGCGCGTCACCTCCATCATCATCTCCTGGAAGGAGTGCTGCTCACGCAAGAACTGCTCAACATCCTCCTCTGCCTGCTGGGACACCAGCGGAGCGTATTTATCATAGAGGCGTACATGCTCCAGAGGTCCACTGCTCTCCTCGCGGATCACCTGCTGGACCTCCTCCTTCTGGGCCTGTATGATCTCAGGCAGGATGATGGGATTCAGGCTGCCTGTCTCTGTGCCTGGCTGGGTATGTATATAGAAGAAATAGTCAGTAGTCAGTTTAATTGCAGTGGTCTCCTAATACATGCAAATGATCATTTTGCTAAAACAATTGCTTATCCTGTGGGTCAAAAATTATTTTATTAATTTGTTATTAAATCACGTTTTAAAAAATTAACAAATTTGAATTGATTGTGTATCTAATCTCCCAAGTAATATCTCTTGAAAAATGAATAACTCGCACTTAATAGCTGTTTTGACTGAAATTAAATTAATGAAGGGTGGTGTTGCACAGTACTGAAGAGTATGGTGTGCAATGGCCAAAGTTGCTCCATGTTGCTAATGAGAACCATGTTCATTTTTTCTTTCTAATGGACAAAACTGAGCTTTGGTGGTTGTTGGCAAATTGATTTTGTTGTAAAATATTTTTGAAATAACTATTTGCTTTTAAACTTTTGGCCTACGGAGTGTATAATGTTCTGGAACAAAACTTTAAGACATAAAAAAGAGTCGGTTACCCATTCTGAGTAAAGTTTTGTCTCAACTCGAGGCATCAAGCTGATGGACTTCAGCATTGCGTCATAGACGTTCACCAAAATGACCTCGAAGTCTTGGAACTGAGGTTCAAACTTGATTTCATTCTGCTCCAGGATCAACCTCAGAACAAAGCCTGGATGCTCATAGGCTCTCACCGAATGCTTCAGGGAAAGAGCATGTGAATTACTTAATATGCACTGATGGTGGAGGCAGTAAAGATTATTCAATTACAATGAGGGGAAAGAAACACACACTTCAGACACTTTTGTTTTTGTTATTTTAAATATGTCCAGTACATACATCCACTTCACATTTCCACCACACATAAAGTTTTTTTGACTTAGTACTAACAAATATGCAGAAAAAAGTATGTATTTGTAAGCAATAATACACAAATTGTTGTGTGAAAATCTACCACTGGCAATGGTTTGTATAATAACACCAGGTGTAATTTGCATGAAAATTCCTTTTTTTTTTTGCCACATTAATGTCTAGACCATTTAGTTTTATGTAATCTTTACATACTGACACTATGTGGACAAAAGTATTGGGACACCTACACATTACACCCACTTTCTTGACATCCTATTCTAAATCCATAGACATTAATATGGAATTGGCCCCTGCTTTGCAGCTGTAACAGCTTCCACCATTCTGGGAAATTTTGTACAAGATTTTGGAGTGTGTCTGTTGGAATTTTTGTCCACTAATCCAGGAGAGCAATTGTGTGGTCAGACACTGATGTTGGACGACAGGATCTGGTTCGCAATCTCTGTCCTAGTTCATCCCAAAGGTGTTCGATGGGGTTGAGGTCAGGGCTGTGTATGGGCCAGTCAAGTTCTTCCACACCAGACTCACCGAAGCATGCCTTTATGGACCTTGCTTTGTGCACTGGGTCATGCTGGGTCAGTCATGCTAGAACAGAAAAGGGCCTTCCCCAAACTGTTCCCACTAAGTTTTGGTATGCTGAAGCATTAAGATTTCCCTTCACTGGAACTAAGGGGCCTAGGCCAACCCTTGAAACACAACCCCATAGCATTATCCCTCCTCCTCCCAACTTTACAGTTGGCACAATGCAGTCAGTCTCCTGGTATTCGCCAAACCCAGACTCATCCATCAGACTTCCAGACAGAAAAACGTGATTCATCACTCCACAGAATGTGTTTCCACTGTTCCAGAGTCCAGTGGCAGCATGCTTTGAGAGGCAATTTGGAACTCGTCAGTGTGTGATTTAACAGAGGATAGGCATTGTGAGCTTCAGCACTCATCAGCCACACTCTGTACGTTTATGTGGTCTACTGCTTCATGGCTAAGCTGTTTTTGCTCCTAGGTGCTTCCATTTCACAATAATAGCACTTACAGCTGACAGGGGCAGATCTAGCAGGACAGATATTTCACGAACTGAGTTGTGGCAGAGATGGCATCCTATGACACTGCCATGTTTAATGTCACTAAACTCATCAATACGACCTTTTTCGGTCATATTTATAAGTAAAAATCAAAATACATTATGTATGTAAATTTGAAGTGGATATATGCACTGAAAATACATTACTGTCGCAATACTTGTTTCCCCTCACTGTCGATGCACCAGTACAGTAAATTATTTTCTGAAGTAAATAAGGGGGTAGTCTGCAATGGCTGAGACACTTCAAGTCTTACTGGGTCTTGAGCTATCAGGCGGGTGTAGTCGTGGATGGATTCCAGGGCCAGACTTTGGAGTTGGGAGGTCATGAGCGCCGCTACACAGTTGAAGAAGGACTGCAGCCGAGCTGGATTAGCATCACTGGGGACCAGTTTGCGCTTGTTCCCCTGGTAGTAGATGTGATGCACCTCGGGAAGCCACCTGTTTAATTCAAATATGCCTTCACTTTTCTTCAGAACATTTTCTCTTAAATACTGTATCCATCTATAACAAAAATACACTGTCCATTGACTTTATTAGAAACCCCTACCTTGTATTACCACTCACAGTCCATTTTTTGAGGTCCACTTATCTTAGATTTTCACTATATAGATATACAATCACAGACTGTAGCTCATCTGCTGCTGCACAATTTGTCAGTCCCCCTCCATTCATCACTGGTCAGTTTCTGACTACATAACCACTGTTAAATGATTACCATTTGGGTAGTGGACCAGAGCACAGCAGTAACACTGACATGGTAGTGTGTGTGTTGCTGGTATGAGTGGAGACACCAGGCTGAGGTTTCTAATATAGCATACAATGAGTGAAGATATCAAACCCAAAGAATGACTGTAAATTTAAGAGCGAATGTAGTGAAACAGTTGCATGCATACTTCTCCATTAGGACGTCTTTGGCACGTTCAATGTGTTTGCTGACCAACTGCTGGAAGACTGAGAGTTCCATGGACTCCTGTCTGGTGTGGAACTCCTGCACATCAATAAGCCTCAACTTCCTGCAGGAGCAGAACATTGTTCAGCGGAAGAGAAGGGGAGTTGTATGATAGACTGTGAGACTCAGTTGAAACTCAGCTGCAACAGTTGCTCAGCTTATTGGAAGTGTCTCAGCTTACTGGAGCAATTTTCATGAAACAGACATTCAAAAGGGCAACAATGTGTCATATGATGATATCAAACAACATAAATTCAAATGACTGATTTAAGCAGGCCTATAGACAAGAAAATAAAACAGAGGATGGCTGAAAATGAGAACTCCCCAACTGATTTCATGCAAGATTGATAGTTTTCATTATGTCGATTTATGAGCCATTACAACAAACAAATTTCTCAAAGTAACAAGCTGCATTCTTTAGTCATCTAAGGCGAGCCGCTGTTTGAACGGCCGATAGTTTCACTGTTAATTTGTCTTTAGCTGTTGTTAACAGAATCTAGCTCGATTAATTTTCTCCTCTCTTGATGCCCCTCAACAGAGAGCTCAGGTTCATTTGGGAATTAGAGAATAAAAATTATTACAGAGGAGGATTCAATCCTCAAATAGCTTGCAGTGCTTCTAGGATATGATGAGCGAGTACAATAAAAAGTTTTAGAGTAGTACATAGTAAAGAACCACAGATAGATAGATAGATAGATAGATACATACATACATACATAAAATTACAATACTAGCTTATACAATTATACAAAGCAACTGGATGCATGAAAGTTTCATTCACCATGTAAAAGCAGTCTAAGATCAGAAACTCAGAACTGCTGATTATTAACAGTGTGTACAGAATAGAACCCACTGATTTGTATACTGAATGAGAAAAAAATGCTTTTATAACAGTTTCTAATCATACCACACAATGATCATAATCATACCACACTTCAATGACCATACTATTACTATCTGCAGTCATGTTTTAGCTTTTGGAGAATCTTCAGTAATGCCGAAGTACACTTGCTAAACAGTGGACCAAAGTTTCCACTTTTAAGCTAAATGATGTTGATTTGACTTGAAATACTTGACATTCTGCACTGTTTTCTTGTGGAACTACATTTAAAGTGGCTGTGCTCCAGCCACTGATCACATAATGGACCACCTGAATGCTGAAGGACACTCACTTGAAGGACATGTGCCACAGGTCCAACACAGACAGCATGGTGGGGTTGAAGGAGTAGAGCCGGTTTTTCATCCTTTTCTTGGTTTGGTGGAAGGACGTCTTCCATGGCTTTGGCACAACTTCCATTCTGAAAGGCATTTTAATGGAAAGGTTCAAGACCTTCAAAAATGATCTCGTCCAAAAAAACTACTTGTGTATGTCATTAGTGGAAATCAAGTTTACTACTGGGCTTCGCATCCCTAGTTTTAGGAATATACTAGCCATACATCATGTAAACAAATGCAAAGTTTTGAAAACATCTACTGAAAAATGAATAATGAAGAACAGCAAACTTCATGGTCATTTTGATGTCACTGTATGTAAAAAAGTTGAAGAATGTTTGAAGAGAGTATGTATTTTAAGGGATTATAAGTAATTGGACAATTGCTTCCTTAGTTATTCCTTTGCTATCTGTGGGTCAAGGCACATTTCACAAGCAACAGAGATCTAGAACTGTTTCTTTATGTATTATCTAATTTTGAAGTCTGTTGTGATTGTCATCAGGGACACAGTGGAAGCCATGCCAAAACAAATGCAAGAAGAATGCTGTGGAACCTGGAAACCTAGAACATCAAAGCAGGCAGCGAAAAAAGAATACTTTCATGTAATAACAAAGCATGACCTCAGGGTTTACCAGAAGATGAAAACCACAGGTAAGCCTCCAGAACTGAACGGTGAGGTTACAGTTTGTTGGAAATACATAATAAGCCTGTAGAGTTCTGGGACAAAGGCTAATGAGCAAAAGATTAACCTGTACAAGAGTGATGGAAAGACAAAAGTGTGGAGAAATAAAAAATGTCTCAAGATCCAAATCCAACCACCTTGTCTGTGAGACATGCTGGCAGAGACATGTAAAGCTGCTAGTGGAACTAGTTCATTCATCTTTATTGCATGGTGGTTCAAAACAAACAGTGGCTCATACTACTGTGGGGCTTTCCAGTGTAATGTTACTGTCTGACTCACATTAGTAATATTTCATGTACTGAAGAAAGAAAGATAGAAACTTAAAAATGCTTATGAATTAAAAATGGCTGTATTTTAGGCCTGGCAGAACATCACCAGAGAAAGTGCCCAGCCATCTCATGGTGTCTATGGATCACAGACTTCAGGCACTCATCAATTGCCTCACGAAAAGATTTACAACCAGGTACTAAACATGACAAGATTAGGTCCAATTGTCTGATTACTTGGGGTCCCCTGAACAAGGCACTATGTGAGCTAAGATTCCTATCCCTCAAAAAGTTGAGATCAATGATTCTCTTGCACATTTTAGAGTTTCCCTGCACCCGAAACACCTGATGCACTATTAACAAGCTATTCCGGAGATGAACTGGGTGTGTTACAGCAAGAAAACTGCTGTATTTCAGTACTGGCAGCTGTACTTCAGGACCAAGGCTGAGAACCACTTTTTATACAGTATAAAGTACAATAAAATTAGAATTCAGCTGGACTCACTCTTCTCTATGAGGGGGTAGACCTTTGACCTTCTCGTCTTCGTTCTCTCTTGGGTCTCGTAGTGCCAAATCCACTGCAAAGCAGGCAAAGGACTATCAGTGCTGGGATTGTGTGCAGTTCAGACAGTGTACTTCAGATAGTCTTACACAGCAAAAAGCTATTAAATGGTTATGTTTTTTCAGGCTTTCATGGTGACATTTTGTTTCAGAGTCCCTTAAGCTGTAGGTATTAACCAAGTAAATGTGAGGTACAAACTCTAAAGCACAATGTAATTATTTTGGATAATGGAAAGTTCCAACGCAGTCTAACTAAATCACAGAGAAATGCCCAGCAGGCTCTAGGTATTAACTGGGTAAGTATGTGTTACAAATCTAAACAGTACTGACCAGTTATTCTGGGTATCACATCATCGTTACATGACATAAAAAGATTCTACACAAACAAATTAATCTTACAACAAAACTCAATCTTAGCTGTAAAAGAAAGCAATGATTCTTACCACAATTGTACTGGGTTCTTACCGTTTACTTAAAAATCTACTTCTAAGTGTTTCCGACTTACTTTCCTGCTTAAACATGTGTTGTCACAGTGAAATGGTATGGTCTACCACTTTGTCACTCCATAGTTCATAGCTAGAACCTGTCAGCCATTTTAGTGTAATTCAATTAGACTGTATTGGTACTTATCATCATTTTACCCAAAATAATTACACAGCACTTTAGAAATCATACATCATACTTACTCAGTTAATATCTAAAACCTTTTTGGCATTTCAGTGTAATGTTACCCAAAATAATGATCTAGTATATTGGAGCTTGTACCCCACACTTAAAACCTAGATCTGTAGGAGGGGGACTGTAAAAGAAAGCATTACCAACTAAAGAAGCAATCTTCACAAACTTCTTACCTGACTACATTTAGGGAAAACTGTATAAATGTAATTTTCCACCCAACTCTCAATTTATTTAACATAAGATCAAGAAAGTGTGGGTGCCATGGGCCACAACATGTCATGAAAATTCAAATGAAGTGTATTAATAAAGGGTATTTTAAAAAGGTGTAATCTGGTGGTTGAATGGAAAGTCACAGGCTGATAGTGACAGCTCTCTCTCTCTCTCATAAGCTAATACATCACTATTTATCATCATACCCATGGCTTTCTGAACACTGAACAGGTAGTCCTCCCTTATCTCGTCTGAGAGAGCCTCAATGGTTGTCGTTTGTCTCTTCAGGTGGCTCGGCACCAGGTCCAGGATATTCTCCAGCCAGGAGTCTTCCATTGGTGCCACGTCTTCTATGTCAATCCCATGTCGAATGTAGTAGTTATATCTCTGAAGAAAAGAGACGCAAAGTCTTTAGATTTTTTAACAATTTAAGGTAAAGATACACTGCCTGTCAAATATCTGGAGGGAACTAGCTCTTCAAAATGATTTTATAAAAGAGTATGTTTTCTTTGTGAGTGTGCAACACGCTAAACTTTTATATAGAAAGCCGTTTAGATCTTTTCTTCATTTTTTTCAAAAACAGCAAAGCTGAAGGAAGTAGCTTAAGAATAATGCCAAACCTTTGTGCTGAAAAGATGTTTACTATGGCCTTTGGAAAACTTTGCTAACAAAACCTTTGCTTTCAATTTAAATGGAAAAGTAACAGTGAAAATCAAACACTCAGAAAAGTTTCCCAAAAGTTTGATGAGAAAGTGTGCACATCAGTAATGATACTGTGCCATTCGATGTTATTACATTCCAGTAATTAGCTGTAAAGTCATTCTTTCAGTGACTCTGACAGCTTTGGAGAAACTGTCCAAACACGTCAGTTTCATGCAGAGTTATGAGCAGTATTATTCACCGGGGAGCATGAACTGACAGCTTCTTACCAAAATGCACTTTTCGGTGGAAGTGAGTGGGCCACAGGTGGGTGGTGAGCTGTCACCTGTGAAGATCTTACCAGTGTCAGACTCCTGCTGCCTACAATAATAAGCAACATAATAAATAATATGCAGTAATTAGAGAAGAGTCATGTGAGCTTTTGCTTTGACAGGCAGTCAGGGAAACGTCACCCACATGATGATGCTGACGAGAGCTTTGCGAAACTGTTCTCTGTTTTTTTTTAGCTTGATGCTGCCACCTTGCCTGGAGGATTTGGCTGAAAAAGCAGCATCGTTGCTCATGGCGTGGCCCAGGCCTCTGCCAAAACTCTGCTGTACACCTCCTCCAAACGAGCGTCCTGGGAGGAACATGAGCATTAACTTGGTGGTGTAAATTTAAAAAAAGTAACTTGTGAGTGTGTGTATAGACGTTTTTCCAAGTCATTTTGGGCTGTTTCTTTTGGTCCATTCAACATGAAATTTACATACAATGTAAAGGGTAACAGGCATTTTCAAATTATGTCAAAAACTGAAAAACAACAAAAATGGTGGAGATACAAGGTTTTCTCCCGACATATATATATATATACATATATATATATATTGTGAGAAAATTAGCTGAAATATACCCTCCTTATTGTTTAAATGACTAGAAATAACATCTGCTTTTACATATTTAAAACTCATGTATTTGGAGACAAGGTAACCTGATATTTTATGTTGTTAATTATCTACACCACTTCGGTCGACTGTGTTGTTGTTTTTAACGTCCTTCATAAACCAAACGTAGGGTCGACCGGGGCATCTTGGATTAGTCGTTAATGATTCCAACATCAGAGGTCGCTGCTTAAAAGTGGATTACTAGCTTTGTGCATCTACTTGATCTGCTTTGATGCCCCTTACTGGAAATTCCAGTTGACAGTCCATAATCAGCGGCTTCCTCCTCAGACAAGGCCGGCAGGACGAAGGATGGGGTCGCGTCTTGAAACTTAGGCCTTACCCGAACCTGAATGTCACAAACAAAATATAAGTTATAACAAAAAGTACAAACAAAGTACATGTTTACTCTGAAATAGCCTAAACATCAGTGTTGTTATCTTACCTTTGGACGCACAGGGCTTTCTGGTATCTCAGGTAACAGTCTATTATTGCCCGGTCCCCCCTGTAACACGTTTAAATTAGCCAAAAGAGTCATTAGAGTCAAAAGCTTTTGTCCTGGGAATTCATTAGATTAATACGCCTGATTAAAAGACAACAGTTAAACTACATGTACATGAGCGGGCCGATTAGGTGATGCTAATGCTAAAGGTGTGTAACGTTAGGTTAACTGAGTAACGTTAACGTAACTCCATTTTATGTTGGATTCGTACTGGGAATTTTTAACTTATTTTTACTTCTGTGATAAATTTACTTTCCCAATTTAGTTCGTCACGTTTAGTACCTAATGCTTATTTTAGCTGTGTTGTCTTACCTTCCTTTCCATGTTAACGCTACCGTTGAGTTCAAGAGCTACATTTACAGCTTCCTCGCATTTACCTACAGCTAAAAAGTCTAAATAAACCGCCTTTTTCTTCCAAACAAATGGTCTAAACCTCCAACACAAAGTACACAATGTTTATTAACTCAGAAACAGTTAAATAACTGCTGCTGAACCGACTTAATCCAGCTTCTCTGCACTGAAAGGGTGCAGTACGAGTGTTAATATTAATATTTGTTTAATTAATTCGGTGTAATAGTTAGACTGAGCTGAGCTAACTAAGCTAACCTTTCTGTTTACTTCAGTAACGTTACTGCAGGAGAGTTGTCGTTGCTAGGGCGGTAACCAAGGAAGCTGCTGCACCGCGCTCAATATTAGTCTCGCTCTCTGTGCATGTTTTTAAAGCGTCCACAAGAGGGCAGCGGTGACCGCATTACTGAAAACAGTACATTTAAACTCCAGCACTCATTCAATACAGTCTTTAAATGAACTTTCGCATCATAACAGACAGCTGCAACACACACACACACACATATATATACACATATATATGTGTGTGTGTGTGTGTGTGTGTGCGTGTAAGTATGAAATATTTGCAGGGATAATATATGTATCATACATATACTGTATGCCTGATGCATGGATCATACATATATGTTTGATACAAACAATGAAAGAGTTACACCAGAAGCATACACTCAATGAAAAAACTTTTTATTGTGTAATAGGTTAATACATATGAGTAATATATGCCTTCCACATATGAATAATGTCCTCTATCATATACTGTTAAATGTATGTGTTACAAATATGCGTTTGTATCGTTCATATATGTTAATGTATGTCATATATTCGAATTCTGTGTGTTTCTATAAATCAGATTTCAGTATAGAACATTATGTCTGCATCTTTTTTTTACGTATTTTTGTTCTTATCACTGTATAATTCCATTTATAAAAAAATACTTAGAGTCAAAATACATACAGGAAAATATGTGGAACTTTTCTTTATATAAAAGACCCTCTTCGCGTGTTTGTAATGATATCGAATCGCCACCAGATGGCGCGATGACACGCAGATGACACTCAATCTGAAAACTCAGACAATAAAAACATAATAAAGCTACAAACTATGAAATAGATCGCGAAGGCATCTGTGTGAGTAATAATTCATATGAATCATAAAAGGGTGACGGGATTCCACAAAAGAGCTCATAACTCGGTTATTGACATACCGTTTTTTTGCGTTTTGTTCAATAACTTTTTTTATTTTTATTTACATTTTTACATCAAAATGTACACGGATTTTTTTCTCTATCCTTTCCTTACGTTTTCCTCCACCGTATCTCCCCCTATTTTGGCCCAATCACCGGCTTCTGTCTTCACCCTCTTTTCTCCCTCTCCGCTGTGTTTTAATTGGAGTTTCCTCCTGAGCTGAGGCTCCTCCCGCCCTCCTCACTCTCTCCACCAACTCCCAACACGGAAGCGTAGAAACCAGGAGCGCTTCACTCACAGCTCCACAGCTCTACAGTGTCCACCAACGAGACATGTAGACCAGTATCCTTCCTCCAGCTTCCTCTCTAATGGACTTCCAGCCTCCCTTTTCACACGTTGTGACCTCTCATGAAGACAACAGCTACTTTTAAGCCTCTCATGAAGATATAACTCCAACTACAGCCAAAGCAAACCACCACCATCTCATCAGGAGCCAGCATGAGTACCAATGCTGTTGCCAGTGCTGAGCAACTCACTCCCAGTGATGTGAACCACATCCTCCTGGAGTTCCTCATGTACATGGGCAGGGCCATCCTGCTGCTGTATCCCGTCTACCTCACAGGCTCCCTGGGCCTCAGCATCAGCTGGCTCCTGCTCAGCCTCGTCCTCTGGAGCCTGTGGGACAAGAACCGCAAGCACAAGGATGTGCGCATAGACACGGCCATAGACTTCTTGGAGAACGAGCACCATGTGATCAGGAGCGAAATGAAGGCACTCAACATGCCAGCCTGGGTGGGTACCTCCAGAACCAAGGTGTGCTGGTCCAGGTGGTCCAATCTTTGCTCAGTGGAACCTCCAGTGGGTTCACATTATCCCAGCTCCCAGCTCACCTCTACCAGGTGTGCAGGGTTATTGATGGCTTCAGGTGTGCTGGGAGCTGGAATAGAGCTGGGCCAGTTGGGGTTCCCCAGGAACCTATGAACTGGTGTTTTAACAAGTGTTCCTAATGTCAAGCGGTTCTACTGCGCATATCATTAGTATGTAACTTTTTCATGTTAATTCAGCCTTACTTCAAGTGTGTTATACAGACTCAGCTTAACATTACTGCTTACAGTCTGATAATATAATACCCAGCTTTAATGCTGTAAACATTTTAAGGCAAAATATCCTACCTCTAGATTTTATGCTTGGAGCAGTTTTCTAATAAGGTTATTTTAGTCTTCCAATAGAGGTGGTCAAAATAGTAGAAATCTAATGTTGTGATACTTTAAGAAATTTTCTTGATGCACAATTTACAAAGTACTGACTATTTCCGCCATATGTTTAAAAAAGCATATTATATTGTACTGTGACATAATTCATCATGATATGTATTGATGAATGATATATGCATGTATGTATGTGTGTGTATATATATATATATATATATATATATATATGTATGTGTGTGTGTGTGTGTGTGTGTGTATATATATATATATATATATGTATATATGTATATATATGTATGTATGTATATGTATATATATGTATGTATGTATATACACGCATGTTGTCATATTGTTTAGCCTTATCTTCCAGTATATCCTACCTATAGTTCTACAGAGAGAGTGTACTTATTAATATGCGCTACAATAGGACATTTTCTTTTTAAAAGAATAGTTTGGTTAAAAGTCAAATATTTACAGTTTTTGCCTTATTGTAAAAACATGATGTCTCAATTTAGCTTCTTTTGTTTTGCACTGTAGCTACGAGGCTAATGTGACTAACAAATAATAGAAGCTAATTATAAACCGCATAACCAAGTCTATTTGCGATTACTTAACAGCTCAACACAGTTTGAGGTGAGTGGCTGATAATTTAGGCCTTAAGTTTGTACAATGCTTACTGTTACGTTATGTGCAATCATCATTTGTTAGCTACATTATCCTTGTAGGTACAGTACAAAACAAGAAGCAAACTTCAGATGCTAAGCACATCTTGGCTGATTGACTACATTTGGGATTAACTGTATAAATTAGACTTTTCTCAGTATTTCTTTAACACTGGCTGCATTGTGCTGAAATTCAGGAACCAAAACTTTGCTGAATTCCACTGTTGTGAGTTTGCAGGGGTGTGGCTCTCTCAGCTCTTGTTGTGTTGCTTGGGAACATTACAGGCAAAGCAGGTTTTGGGTTTGGAAGTTTACCTTTACCTCAGCCTTGCTGTGTCTTTTGGCATCAAGTGGACAGGCCCACAGGTCAAACACTCTCTGTGCACTGAGTGCACTGTGTACACAGTTGCTTGTGTCTGCTAGAACTGTCTATACTCAACCCTTTTTTAAGTATACTTTTAAAAAAGATGGTTCTTCAAGGGTTCATTAGTAAAGATAATGGTTCTATATAGAACCATGAACACTCAAAGAACCATGTGCATGCTTAAATGGTTCTCTGCATGGTAAAATGGTTCTTCAGTTTGATGGAGAATGTGTTGTATATGGTTCCATATAGCACTAAAAAGGGCTCTGCTGTTGTTAGTATGTCAAGCTTGTAACAACATCAGGACAATTTTTGATGCTATATAGAACCATTTTCAGAAAGGTTCTACATAGAACCATATACAAAACATTCTCTGTTAACCTGAAGAACCATTTTACCATGCACAGAATCATTTAAACCTGCAGATGGTTCTTTGAGTGTTCATGGGTTTATGTAGAACCATTGTGTTTACTAGAGAACCCTTAAAGAGCCACCTCACTGTAGTTAGGACTGGACTGTTGATGTTAAGTCATTCTACTTTTCTGCCCCTGAATTCATGTAGTGATTTGTGGCTGCGTTTGATGATGTAACCAGGATCTTGTGGGTACCAGTTTAAAAGAAATTATTGGGAGCTTTGAGTTTGAACATTTCAATTAATATAAAAAACGACAATGTAATTTGCTTTTTAACTCGCCATTGTTATGTCTCAAACAAGTTGATGCTCTCAAATCATGCCACTCCCTGCACTAGCATCTAACGTCAAACGTCAGGGTTTCAGCCAGACCTACTTTTAGAGTGAGGCACCATACAGGGCAGCCAATCAGAGCAGAGGTCATTTACATATATCAGCCCCAAAGACAGGGTAACAAAAACAGCCTGTTAAATTCTAAGAGATAAAAAGAGGTTGGAAAACGGTCATACTTTATGACTAAACTTACTCAGATGTTAAAAGTGGACTTTAGGGAAACATGATATCAAAAAATTAGGATATGCTCCCTTTAACCTAATAGTTTATGTTACACTACCTCTTTACAATTTAATAAATATAAACCTATATAAATAAATGTAAGCTATGGCTGTACAGTTGTGTCTACATTAGAGATGAAACAATATTGAAATTTCATATCACGATTATCATGACCAAAATTATCACGATTATCGGTATTGTCGCGATATTGTTCAAATGTTTTGAAAAGTAAAATAAATAAAAAAATAAATACTGATACACAAACTGAAACTCGTTTCACCAAATTTTATTTTAATAAGGTCAATAAATATTTAGTATTACTTTTGTATTACTTACAATACTTGTAATACTCTGTAAACAAAAGAATAGCAAGTTAATGCTCAATTTAAAACTCAACTGCTTGTTAATGATGATCGTGTTTGTTTGAACAGTAGCGCTCTACGTAGGGGACATTGAGTGATTTGAGACGGTGTTATTCTC
Organism: Colossoma macropomum; assembly: GCF_904425465.1. Lineage (NCBI taxonomy): Eukaryota > Metazoa > Chordata > Actinopteri > Characiformes > Serrasalmidae > Colossoma > Colossoma macropomum. The sequence goes on along the minus strand of NW_023495280.1, from coordinate 1,020,269 downwards.
AGACAGTAAACACTGCAAGCGAGACGAGAAAGGGGAGCTGTGCAGATTGAACCTCTGCAGCGTTTTGTTCCAGAGCTCGTGTGACTGTTAACTCAGAGCTCATTTTGGAGACTCTGCTCCACAGAAATATTAAAAGCTTTAGTTTCGATTCACAGTTGATTCACCGATTGTTTTTCTTTTTTTTTTGACGCTAAAAGCTTCATTTTATATGATTAACGAACCATAAGCATAGGTTAAACCACACAAACCGTGACATTTCTTCTATTTGTAAGTCCCCACAGACTTCTATGTTAAAGTTAACCTTGCATTCTCTAAAAAGTAGCGGGTGGTGGTCGCGAAATGACTCGTAAAGTTTGATGTGTTGCCCCCTTTCGCCGCTATTTTCTTTCGGCATGTTCTGCAGACAGGGTGGTCATCTTCAATTAACTTTCCTTCTGCATCCTTATAAAACCCAAAATATGACCAAACGTCATTAGAAGGCTGAAATATCTCCGAATCTCCGAGTTTTCGATTACCGCGGTTTTAACGATACTTTAAAGTTCAAACGGTACTACTAACCGTCATTAATTTTACCGTGGTTTACCGTGAAACCGGTAACCGTTTCATCTCTAGTCTACATCTACACTATATGGTCAAAAGCATGTGGACTGCCCTCCTAATCATTACATTTAGGTGTTTCAGCCACACTCAATGCTAACAGGTGTATAAAATCAAGCACATACCCATGGAATTTCCATAGACAAACACTGGCAGTAGTATGCATTTTGTCAAAAGTAAAGTTTGGTGGAGTAGGGATAATGGGCTGGGGCTGTTTTTCAGTGAAGGGTAATGTTGATGCTACAGCACACAAAGACATTTTACAAAATGCTTCCAACTTTGTGTCAGCAGTTTGGGGAAGGCGCTTTCCTGTTCCTATGGTTTTGGAAAGGGATGTCCTGCAAGCTCATATAGGTGTGATAGTCCGGTGTCCACGTACCTCTGGCCATATTGTGTATATATATATATATATATATATATATATATATATACACATACATATATATATATATATATATATATATATGTATATATATATAGTGTATATATATATATATATATATATATATATATATATATATAAAAATAAAGATTTTAGGGGGTCCTGCACCACCGACCTCAGTGCAATTACCAAAGGCTGCTCTGCTGTTGTTCCAAAGCCGCATGTCCACCAGTCATTTCTTTAATGTCCATAGTGCCTGGGACTGCTGAGCAGTATTGATAGTTCCCAAAAAAAGGAAATATCTAGTCATCTGAATGGCTAATACAGGTGTTCTTTCTAATTCTTTTTTTCCTGCTGGCTCAAAGTCTTTGACCAGGAAACCAACAATGCATTTTACAAGCCTGTGTAAACATTTCTTAGGAAGTCAAAAAACAGATGTCAGATAAGGAAGAAGAAGCAAAAATGAAAATGCAACACTGTTTTAAGATGTGTTATCAGTGTATCTGATGTCCCGGGGCAGCTGCAGCAGTAGGCTATTCACTTGGTGATAGGTTAGATGTTAGCTAATACTTTTTGTCATCCCTGTGGAGATACTTGATAGAATTTCATGGAAGTTTTATGTTTGTAATTGGCCACTTTAACTTGTTTATTGTTTTACTGTAGTTGTACAGTAGCTGACTATATCTAATCCCCCCTCTAAACTGACCATCAATGGAAAGGAACCAACACAGAACCCCCACTGACCCAGTGGATGGAATAGAAGAGGGGCTGATAAACTGTGCAGCAGCAGGCTACATTCAGTGGCTGCGTACTGTCAAAGTACACCTATAAAGAAAAATGGTCTATATACATATTCATATACACAAGGGGTGGGTGAAGGGCAAAAATATTATATCATGATGCTTTAAGACATTTTCATGATACACGATATGCATCAGAATATTTATTTTTTTATATGAGATTTAACAAGTTGTAACGAACAAGAAAGAACATGTAGTGCCACATATTAAAATACTAAAACAATAACAATAATCCTAATACTACAGTGATTTAATTCAGTGTTTTACAAACTAAATAGCTAAATAGCATAACTAAACAGGCCTGACTGTGCTTACTTTGTAATGAAACATGGCATATCGTCATATTGCCCACCAAACATGTTCTCATCTGCATCAGTTTGTTCCCCTTTGCTTCAGTAACAGCGTCTATGCTTCTATGAAGGCTTTGCACTGGATGTTGGAACATTGCTGTGAGGATTTGATTGTATTGAGAGCATCAGGAACTGACGTTTAGTGATGATTAGTTCTGGATCACAAATGCACTTCTAACTCATCTCAAAGAGCTGCATCACTCCAGAGAACGCTGTTCTACTGCTCCACAGCTGCACAGCCCGAAGCTGTGGGGGGTTGGGAGTGGGGGGTGGTTTATACCCCTTTATATTGTCTGTGTCAGGACACTTTGTATCTCCAAAAAAGTAACTTTGCACAAAAAAGAAAAAAACATTAATAACTTTCAATTTGAGTTAATGTACCACAGTTTTATTGTAAGGCTTTACACCAATTTTATTGGTATGTTCATCAAGTTTTGACACAGTGGAAAGGGCTGCTGTCAATTTTCAATTGTGTAAAAACTAAATAAATAAAAGAAAAAATGACAAAAATGGAGATACATACAAGGTTTTGTTTCAGACAGCGACACTGTATATGCCGTAGGAATTATAGAGCTCATGTCCCCACTATCCACCATTTCCTACTTTACATTAAGAACTTTTTACGTAAATGCACATCACCTTTGTTTTGGTTGTTTCTCTTCCTCTTTCTGTTTGTGCACATTTGCATTAGTATGGTGCATGCATGACTGTTTGAGAGATCCAGTAGATCCACCTGAGGCAAATCGAATGAAAATCATGCAAACATTATAATACCGAAGTGCCATTCAGGCCTTCCCTACATGACACCATACTGCATACAGTACTGTTGTTACATGTGCCTTGATATATATTCTTCTTTGTTTGTCTTTGTCCCCAATAGATTCAGTTTACTGATGTTGAGAAGGCTTCCTGGATCAACAAGGTAAGAATGTGTTATTCAACAGTGTAACACACAAACTTTGATATAGCCAAATGTAATATTTAAAGGGGAGCTCCACTAATGTTGCAGAATGTCACCATAATTTAATCTTTGAAATTTAATGTCATTCAGACTGGTTTAGTGTGAAATGGTTCATTGTAAAGACTCTCTTTACAGTGGTGGTAATAGGAACCAGGGGTCGCCATGTCTACAACACAAATATAGCCATTTTATTTACTATCTAGAACCACCAGTGAGCCTAAATGTGTCTTCTGAGTTTTTATATGGAATGATAACGATGGTGAAAAGTGTAAATATGGGAAATAAACATTTCTTTCCTTCCATCATCCTACATGTACCTCTCCACCATTAAACACTTTTTTTTAAAGTTATGCTTCTCGCAAAACTATAATAAAATAATGTCTCAGACATCAAGCAGCGTATTTGTAACTAATTCATGTGATAGCTTGCTGTGAAGGAGCTGTAAAGGTGGACGTCTGGTTCCTATCATCACTACAGTGGAAATTCTGACTTGGCAAGTTTCTCTAGAGTATTTTACCTTGAAAACATGTTGAAATATTCTGACTGTTTTTGTTTACACCTTACAGGTTTCATTATGCAAAAAAATGTAAACAAATCTTAAAGAAATAAGCTTTTATTTAACCCTTTAAGCTTATACCCCCTTTCTTCTGACCTCACAATGTGAAACAGTAGTTAAAACAATGGCCCATATTTATCAGACATCTCAGATAAATAATGCTGATCTGATGTCAGATTATGCCTTTTACATAGCTTTGAATATGACTACCTGGATTGATGAGGCCTGATCTTAGATCAGTGTTCTTACACTTGATAAATAAGGCCAAGACGTCCAAAAGGACTTAATGAATGTAGGAGTATTTTGCTGTGTCATGGGGTGTCATGTCACAGTAAACCAGAGTCAACACAGGTTCTTGGCCTCTAGCACCGTTTTTCTGTGCCAGTAAAATTATTGCTTCTTGTAAAACATTCAGAGCATGTCAAGGTCAAAAATACGAGTTTCACGAGCAGTGATAACTGTGAAAAAGATGAATTGAATGTTGGGTGTGGTAGAGTTTTCTGTAGACGCTTAGCTGGAGCAGGAGGATATGGCAAAATGTAATATCACAGTACTTTAGAACTTTTTTTTGCGATACATGATATTTCACAATGTTTATCTTTTCTAGCATCTGATATGTTAGAACAGGCAAAGTAGTGCCACATTTAACAATACTATCAGGAACTATGAATCCAATTACTTGTATTCAATATTTCATACACTGTTCTGCGCAAAATCCAATTAAACGGGACTAATAATAGTCCGATTCTAATCAAACGTGCAGTTGGGAAGTGTTTGGAAGTATCGGTATAAGTGGCGATAGCCATGATATGCTCAGAAATGCATATTTCTTTGTTTATTGTCATGATAACAATAAATATTGTCATATTGCCGAGCTCTATGATTCGCCTTTGAAAATATTTTGACTGCCAACATTGCTCAGAATGTTGTGGCGATGTGTTTGATTTGTCCGTGTCCATGATGCCCACATCCCAAAGCAGAGTGAAATAAACGGGCATAAAAAAGTGCAAACATTCATGTAGGCCAGAGGTTGATTGAATCTCAGTGGTGGCCCAATACACAAAACAGATTAATAGAAAAGTAATGAGATTAGAAAGCCGCAACGTAAATGGCAAGAACATGGAATCACAATCTGCTTGCACTGTGCCGTGTCAACATAGCATCAGTTTAATCTAAAGCAATTTTATTTGTATTTGAATTGCACTTGATACAACAGACATTTACTGTCTGAAAGCAAAAGCAGATGGACCAGGAATGCAGGTGCAGCCCGTTATGCTGATTGCTTGTTTATGCAAACATCCAGAACAGGAAGCTCTCACTGGTTTAACTCATCCATAAAATGGCAAAGGTAAAACATGACGCTTGAGTATGTTTACATGTGAAAATAGATCGATAATTTTACTTTGGCCAAAAAATGAGAGAATATCACATAAAAACCTATAAAAACGCTATGAAACAAATGTTATCCTGCCAATGTCTGCATCTTAATAAAGCCAGGTGGCAGAATTTGGGTTGGTTACACAGCCAATCAGAGTTAAACTTTCCAATTAGTCTGAAAATTATATAATTTAATATATATTTTCTTGTTCCTTATTTTTTTCTCTGTATATATTTCCTCCAGGCATTTACGAACTTCATAGACATAATGTATAAATACGAATTTCATAATAAAAGCACAGTTCAGTAAAAGTTGTGGTAGTGATATGTTACCATCATTAATTTGGCAATATCGTGAGAAAGAATGGATTCTGGACTGCAGTTGGTGTATTAATGTAGGACAGTGTATCATCCAACATGTTTAAACATTTAATTGTGTTACCTTGTAGGAATGCTAGTGTCTTGCTGTGGTTTCTCTTATTTTTTAAAATCTTATTCAAATTTTAATACAAGACAAAGAACACGAGGAAACATAAAATGCAGTTTTTAAATGATCATTTCATTTTGGCAAAACTGTACCACTCATGTGAAAAATTGATTGCCTGCCTAATCTTAATAACCTAATAACTTCCAGCAGCAACAGTTGCAGCCAAATGCTTTCTATAACAGGAGATTAGTCTTTCACATCACTGTGGAGGAATTCTGGCCCACTCTTCTGTGCAGAATCGCTTTAATTCAGCCACGTTGGAGGGCACTTCCTTCATGAAGTGCCCGTTTGAGTTCCTGCAGCAGCACTTTAATGAGGTTGACTAGGCAACTCAGGTCACTCAAGGCAAGGGAAGTTACACAAAGGCAGTTCAGTGTGCTTTACATAAATAAAAGCAAAAGGAACATTAAAAGGAAAAATAAAGACAAAGTGCTTAAAAGTAAAAAACAGTAAAAGATACAAATCTTTAAAAAAAATTAAACAAAGAATGAAGTACATAAAATAGAATAAAAAAAGGGAATTAAAAGAAAGGACTTAAGTGTTATTAACATGAGCTTATTAAGGATAAAGTGCAGTAAGAATAGAGTGCAAGTTATAGAGTTCATAGACACACAACAAGAGAAATATTTTTAAGCTGGTTTTAAAAATTGCTACATTTGGAGCTCACCTAACAACATCTGGCAGTTTGTTCCAGTTGCATACAACATAACGGCTAAAAGCTTTAAAAGCTTCCATTGGACTCTGGGCTCTACTAGCTGTCCTGACTCCATGGATATAACTCGCATGACCTACTCGCTTTATATTCTTTAAACATATCAGAGATGTATTCTGAACCTAAACCACTCAGTGATTTATAGTCTAGTAGCAGCGCTTTAGAATCTATTCTGAAACTAACTGGAAGCCAGTGTAAAGGTGTTAGAACTGGAATAATGTTCTCTCTTCTCTTAGTCCTGATTAAAGCTCAGCATGTTGAATGAGCTGCAGCTGTCTTGCTTGGACACCAACCTTTTGAATCTGGCTATAGTTTTAAGATGATAGAAGGCTGCCTTGGTGATTGCTTTGATATGGCTAGTGAAAGTGAGATCTGAGTCTATTAGAGCAGCAAGATTTCGGACTTGGTCGTTGGTTTTAGAGACTGCAAATCGAGATGTTCACAAATACTAATTTATCTTTGTTGCCCAACACAATAATCTCTGTTTTGTCCTTATTTAATTAAAGAACATTTTGGCTGATCCCGTTATTTATATGCTTGGTTTTATATACAGTTTTATACAATTTTGTTTTGAAGATCTGAAACAAGTAAGTGTGACAAATATGCAAACATAGAAGAAATCAGGAGGGCGGTAAATGCTATTTCAATGAAGCTTCTGTCAAAGACATGTTTCTAGTGCTCACCTACAGTATTTCTTTGTTGTTTCCAGATTCTTCACCAGGCCTGGCCATTCTTTGGCATTTACATGGAAAAGCTCCTGAGAGAAAGCATCCAGCTGTCCGTCCAGCAGTCCAACCCTCACCTTAAAACCTTTAAGTTCACCAAGGTCCACTTCGGACAAAGGGTAAGACATGACAAGCTTTCAGAAGTACTGCAGTCTGACTAATTTTGGTATTTGATCATCCACAAAAGTTTATTAACACATATTCTGTGAGGAAGAAAAAATACAGCCCTGCAAAAAATGGTACCTTGTCGAGTCAAATTATCTTAAATCTAGTCGATATGTCTAATACTTCTCAGTTTAAGGTTATATAAGGTTATTTAACTTATTTCTAGACTTTTTTACTTGTTTAGGTGATTTTAGTCAAATTTTCTCACTGTATTGGCAGATATTTTGGCTTGTTTCAAGCTTATTTCTTACAACGGGCAAATTTAGTTGCCAAAACAGTCAGATCATTTGACTAAAATCATCTAAAACAAGTAAAAAAATGTCAAGAGAATTTATAATAAGCCTACAACAATCTCAAAATGAGAAATATTATATTTTTGCATGATGTTAACATATCATAGTACACAGACTGGTGCACTGGTGCAAATAAAAAAAACAAAAATCTAGCACCTCACAGAGATGTACATATGACAGCATGTCTTATGACGTATTATCATGTCATATTATTTAAAAATAGACAAGGAAAGTTTTTTGGTCAATGCATTTGAGTAACAGAGGCTGCCTTGTATCCACTAATAAGCTAATGTTAACACTGTGCTGGAAAAACATTATTATAGCAAGTGAAAACATGTTATAACTAGAAAACATATCTAATACCTCTCATTATGAGATTGTTGTAAGAATATTATAAGATTAGTAAACTTATTTCTAGACATTTTTACTTGTTTGCTTAATTTCATCTTACAAAAGTGTCTTTTGTTGGCAGATCACTTGTTTTAAGAATTAATTCCTTAAATAAGCAAAACTATCTGTATTATTTCTCAAAGAAAGTAAAATGCTCTGCCCATGGAATAAGACACTTTCATAAAATAAAACTTTAAACAAGTAAAAATGCACAGAAATAGGTTAAATAAAAAATAAAATTCTACATGTTTTTCTCCTCAGAAAAATACAAATAATGAGCGCTTTAATGTGAGTGGAGTATCTTTTCATTGTTTTTGGTTCTAGATTACATGAGCCAAAGTAGTTATCTTAGTTGCAGCTGTGCTAACTTAGCTTTCTCGATCACATCACTCACACTAAAGCACTCATTATGTGTTGCAGCAACGTATAGTGCAATTGATCTTTAAATATGAGCAAAACTTTACAGCCCAAGTAAATATTAGCAGTCACTGATCTGCTGACATGTGCATTTTCTTCCTGACTTTCCATGATGCGGTAATAAATACCCGAATAGCAGGAAGGTGATGACATGGACGGTAATGTCAGTCAAAATGATTTGCCTTTTTTCATTTTATTGATTGATTTATTTACTTGTTATTTACTTGTTATTTACTTGTTATAATATGCTATAATGTGGCAAAAGACAACAATATACATGCATAAGTGGCAAATCAGACCGATGATGCGCATCAGACAGATGACCTCACTCTGCTCTCTCATTTGGGACGAATTTTATTTAAATGAGCTGAGTGGCAGCAAATCAGATTGTTGATGTGAGATGCAGATTGTGTCACGCCCCTAGCCACACTGAGAACCAACACTAGAACCAACACTAGAGAAGTATTCAAATCGCAGGCCATAATTAAATTAGATGATTTAAATTAGACTGAAGTCTGATAAACAATATTAGGCTGCTTTGGGGCTCAGAATATTTCTGCATACATTCCACTTTTTGCAACTCAGCCTACTTGTGTTTAAACAACGTGCACCCAAAGTGGCCAGTGGTTGGTGAGGGAAGCGATTTGACTCACTGTAATGGAAATGCAGCGTTAACTTCAACGGTGCATGGCTACTGCACGTTTTAAAATATTATATGAATGAAACATGAAAATTCAAACTCTAAAATGACTTTTTATAGATAATTTTTAGCAGTTACAGTTAAACAATACTAAAATCTGGGGAGTATTGCTGCACCCAGAGCGCCCCCACTTCCTACATCCCTGCTGGACAGTCAGTTCTGCATTTGAATACTGGCACCTAGAGCGGTTAAGCGAGTACTTGAGATCCTGTGCACATACTTCCTGTGCATGAACATACTTCAAAAGTTCAAAAAGTGTGAACAAGTTGTTTACTCATCACTTATACACATCTTTGGCTGCTCATATTTCAGGCTCCAACAATTACAGGAATACGGGTGTACACACATGAAGTAGACATGAGGGAAGTCATCCTGGACCTCAACATTGCGTAAGTTATAGAGTCAAAGCTCAAGAGTGGGAAATCTGGTTGCTGTTACAAGCAGGCCGAAGGTATAGAAGTGAGCACTGATAAGCAGTGATGCTTAAAAGATATTTTGCATAAAGTCAGTTACCAGCAGTCTGTGGAGAGGAACTGGTGCCAAATTAAAAATGACTTCAGTGAAAAATTTTAAATGCAATGCATGCATGACATTGTCTGTAGTGACATGCAGAATATGTGGCACAATGGCAAACCCTCTATTACACTGTTTCCACATCACTACTGAAAAACTATGCATGAAGAATTGCATTTAAAAAAAACAAGCTTGCATGGTAAACTGTAGCCACTGTAGTATAGTACAAGCGTCTGAATTGTCTTTTATTGTTTAGTGTGAATGACATAAAAACCTCAACATAAAAACCTGACTAGCTGCCATGAATGTTACTAGTTTTCTCACCATGTGAGGCGCAGCTGTATGAAGAGGAGGTGATGCATGTGGGTTCACAACATTAATCCATACAAGGGACTTCCATCACCTAATCAAAGAGTTATTTACTTATTTATTGGACTAGATCAGGGGTCGGCAACATGGGCTTCGGAGCCGTATGCAGCTGTTTTACTGCCCTGTTGCAGCTCCACAACAGAATTACATTTTTAGGTTAAAAATAAAATAATCCTCCTTTGCAGTAAAATAAAGCTCTGCTGATCATTCTAACACAGTTTTAGCAATAAATTGTCTTAAACGCTGGAATTAATGCATAACTGCTAATTTACCAACCTTTAATCCTGAAGATTGGCACACAGACTGCTGGTCACAGCATAGCAACAAAGACAACAATCTCACCTAGCTAGTAGCTAACGAAAAGGACAAGACAGCGATAATTTGGAAAAGAACAGACTTGTTTGTATTTATAATCACTCCAGCTGGTTTCCTGATACGTTTAATCTGCAACGAGAAACTGTCAAACACTAAAAGTGGCGAAGCTAAAATCAGCTACTTGTTCGAATTTTCCCATTCCACCTTAAATGGTGCAGCACCTCAGGCACCGTTTAAGGTGGAGCGGAAAATTAGAACAAGAAGCTGCCGAATGAGAAGCTGACTTCAGCCTTGTAAAAATCGAACGTTGAGAGACATTTTACACAAAACTGTTCCAATTTTGAGGAAAGGTTTCCTGCCAGAGATGCGAGAAAAGCGACTGTAGCTGAGCTAAAGCTTAAAGCAGAGCAAAGTCTGCGTTTTTATTTATATTATATTTTTAGCCTCTACTAGCACATTAGCACGTGCTGAACCATATTTACAGCCAGGATGGTAAAATGGACATACAGTGTTGTGGCTCCCAAGATGGTTTGATATTTGTTGAAAGGACAAAATGGCTATTGTTAACATTTGAGTTGCCAACCTCTGGTCTACACTGTGTATTAAAGCACAAACACTGCATTTTCTTATTGTTTCTGCCTAGAAAATGCTAGCATGCCATGTGCGGCACGTGCCAAAAATAGACTCAAAGCATGTTTTTGCGCTTCATGCTCACGTTACTGGCGTGGTGCAGTGTGAGGTGCGCAGGTGGTGTGAAAAGCAACACTGATTGAAATACACTCTTAAAAAGATGGTTCTTCAAGGGTTCTTTAGTAAAGGAAATTGTTCTATTTAGAACAGTTAGTTCTATATAGAACCATTTGCATGGTGAAATGGTTCTTCAGAATGTGATGTATATGGTTCTGTCTAGAACCTTTTTGAAAATGGTTCTATATAGCACCAAAAAGGGTTCTGGTATTGTTATGATGTCAAGCTTGTGTCAATGGAAGAACCCTTTTAGGTGCTTTATATAGAACCATATACAACACACTCTCCATCAGTCTGAATTGACGTAATGCTGTGTACATTTCCTGGCACACATGCTCTAAGATGCATAAACGTTTAAACCTAATCTCTCTCTTATAGATACATACATTTTTTGTATATTGTAATGCATGAATACTGCCTGAATGTTTCTCAGTTATGAGGGGGATCTGAACATCAATACAGACGTGAAGAGCATCGCAGCAGGAGTCAAGGAACTACAGGTTAGCTGACTTTCAGCCTTTCACCAGCATGCTTTGACAATGATATACAAACCGGATTCCAAAAAAGTTGGGACACTAAACAAATTGTGAATAAAAACTGAATGCAATGATGTGGAGGTGCCAACATCTAATATTTTATTCAGAATAGAACACAAATCACAGATCAAAAGTTTAAACTGAGAGAATGTATCATTTTAAGGGAAAAATATGTTGTTTCAAAATTTCATGGCGTCAACAAATCCCAAAAAAGTTGGGACAAGTAGCAATAAGTGGCTGGAAAAAGGAAATTGAGCATATAACGAACAGCTGGAAGACCAATTAAGACTAATTAGGTCAATTGACAACATGATTGGGTATAAAAAGAGCTTCTCAGAGTGTCAGTGTCTCTCTGAAGCCAAGATGGTAAGAGGATCACCAATTCCACCATTGTTGCGCAGAAAGATAGTGCAGCAATACCAGAATGGTGTTACCCAGCGTAAAATAGCAAAGACTTTTAAGTTATCATCATCAACCGTGCATAACATCATCAAAAGATTCAAAGAATCTGGAACAATCGCTGTGCGTAAGGGTCAAGGCCGTAAAACTCTACTGGATGCTTGTGATCTCCGGGCCCTTAAACGTCACTGCACCTCAAACAGGAATGCCACCGTCAAGGAAATAACAGAATGGGCTCAGGAATACTTCCAGAAAGCATTGTCAGTGAACACAATCCACCGTGCCATCCGCCGTTGCCAGCTGAAACTCTACAGTGCAAAGAGGAAGCCATTTCTAAGCAAGCTCCACAAGCTCAGACGTTTGCACTGGGCCAGGGGTCTTTTAAAATGGAGTGTGGCAAAATGGAAGACTGTTCTGTGGTCAGATGAGTCACGATTTGAAGTTCTTTATGGAACACTGGGACGCCATGTCATCCGGACCAGAGAGGACAAGGATAACCCAAGTTGTTATCAACGCTCCGTTCAGAAGCCTGCATCACTGATGGTATGGGGTTGCATGAGTGCTTGTGGCATGGGCAGCTTGCATGTCTGGAAAGGCACCATTAATGCAGAGAACTATGTTCAGGTTCTAGAACAACATATGCTCCCATCTAGACGTCATCTCTTTCAGGGAAGACCCTGCATTTTTCAACAAGATAATGCCAGACCACATTCTGCAGCAATCACAACATCATGGCTACGTAGGAGAAGGATCCGGGTACTGAAATGGCCAGCCTGCAGTCCAGATCTTTCACCTATAGAGAACATTTGGCGCATCATAAAGAGGAAGGTGCGACAAAGAAGGCCCAAGACGATTGAACAGTTAGAGGCCTGTATTAGACATGAATGGGAGAGCATTCCTATTTCTAAACTTGAGAAACTGGTCTCCTCTGTCCCCAGACGTCTGTTGAGTGTTGTAGGAAGAAGGGGGGATGCCACACAGTGGTAAAAATGGCCTTGTCCCAACTTTTTTGGGATTTGTTGACGCCATGAAATTTTGAAACAACATATTTTTCCCTTAAAATGATACATTCTCTCAGTTTAAACTTTTGATCTGTGATTTGTGTTCTATTCTGAATAAAATATTAGATGTTGGCACCTCCACATCATTGCATTCAGTTTTTATTCACAATTTGTTTAGTGTCCCAACTTTTTTGGAATCCGGTTTGTATTTACTTGAGTTTATATATTTACTGGAGTTATAGAGTTGTGAGTGTAACATGCTTTGGCACTGTTGATTTATGTTTACTTTGAAGCCTAGTTTCCTGCATGTTTGCACTTGTATGCTGGCTTACTCTGTGCTTCAGTTCTGTGTCAACGACAAAACGCACTCACTAAAACTGGGATGGCGGCAGTACAAGACTGTCAAGTGAAAACATCTTAATTTTAGCCGGTAGATCACACTTTGAGATTGTTATAAGAACGTCATATTATTTAACTTATTTGTAGACTTTGCCTACATGTCTTCAGTCATTTTATCCTGTGAAAATGTCTTATTCTGTCGGCAGATAAATGTTTCAAGCATTATTCTCAAAGCAAACTAAATTATAGGTCAGAAGAATAAGATATGTTCTCCAGATAAATATTGAAAACACATAAAAATCTAGAAATAAGTTGAATAATCTTTAGCTAAGATTATATATAATAATAATTATATATAATAATAATAATAATATTCTTACAACAATCTCAGGGTGGAATGGGTGACTATTAAATTGGGGATTTAAACAATTGGGGGATTGTGCTTTGCACATATATGTGGTGAAACAGCTCAGTCACCTTCACTGTGGTGTCAACTAATTAAAACTGTGAATTAATTACGACTAAAATAAGTTTTTTTTTTCCTCTCAGCTTCAGGGGATGCTCCGTGTGATTCTCGAGCCTCTGATTGCCCAGTCTCCATTTGTGGGTGGGGTCACCATGTTTTTCATTCGCCGCCCCGTGAGTTACGATTTCATTTTATGTAAATGATTTCAAATCTCTCTGGATTATATTTATCTTATTGATGTAACAAATTTAGCATCACAGGCCTTTAAGCATTTAAATTAATATTTTTAGACCCTGCGTGTAAATTGGACTGGGATGACCAATCTTCTAGACAGTCCGGCACTGCGGTATGCATTTCTTTGATCTGCTTGTTTGTATAATGAACCGTCTACCATTGTAGGCTTTATGGCTTGTTTAATAAAAACTCTCAATTTATCACAGTTTCTTTTAAAAAGATTTTTATTTCCGCTAGTGCCACATAACTTATGCACTCTTATGTCTTAAATGAATTATATATCACCTTTCTTAGCACCATCGTTTTTAGCTATACTATCTGGTTTTAATGTTTCAGCCAGTGCACTTTACCCATGATCTTTTCCACAGTGGCTTTTCAGAAACAGCCATATTGGAACTCATCGCATCCATGATGGTCCTGCCGAACCGCATGTGTTTTCCGCTGATAGACCAAGTCAAGGTGGACCAGATGAGGTTTCCTCTGCCACGAGTGAGTACATTCACTGTGTCTGTTGCGTAGCAGTGCCCATTTTTATCCATAAAGTACAGGTGTAGGAATGATCTTTCATTCCAGACAATCATAGTTTTGGCTAATGACAATTACAGAAAATTACAATTACAGCAGCAGTCAGACTTAACGCATCTCCTTAAATGCATTTTTGCTTTACATTTATTGGGCTCAATCCAATGGATAAACATGTAAACATGTGATTGTGAAAAGTAAAATAATTGTGGAAAAATAACTGTGGTCAGCTTAAATAATTGCGATCAGATATCAGATGGATTTTTGTGGCAGTCCTAGTCTGAATTTTAAATGATTATATCAGGCTTTACAGGGCAACTCAGCAGCACATGCTCACCATACTTTGCCTGTCTTTTTTGTTCACATAGATACGACACTATAAGGGAATTGCTGTCCTTTTCAGGTTAAGCCGTTAACTCACATTCTAGATTAAACATCGCTTTGAAAATGTAAACGAAAAACAACAAATATTTGTTGATGATTTTTACATTGCCAGTGTTATCAATAAGGTTGAAGAATTGTTTCAGCCCTAGTGGCTTGATTAGTTCACTCAGTTGTGTTGCTCAGATGTGTTGCCCTTTACTTTATGTGAATGTTCCAGTAGAAATGGTCCAAAATTACTATAACTGACGTATGTTAAAGTTTTAAATGTTTGTTCCGTCTCCTGTAAAATTACCATTTCAGAGATATAAATATTTTTTACAAAAGCAAATGCTTGTACTGACACATCGTTGTCGTCGGAACAAAACTTTGTATCTCCAAAAAGGATAACTTTTCAGGAGAAGGAAAAAACCTACTTCACCTTTAATGTAAGTCAATGGAACCAGACATTTTTCCAAGTCATTTTGGGTCATTTTTTGAAAAATGGAGATGCAAGGTCCTCTACTGACACTAGCGACATGCTGCTTGTGAATAGGACTGGGGATCATTCCATTAATGGAAAGAATTACATCAAAAATGTTAAATATTCTCAAATAAAGCAAACAAAAATCTTCTTGTTCTAAATAATTTGTCTTTTTTTGGCCACTGTCCCAGGGCGTGGTGCGTGTTCATGTGGTGGAGGCCCAGGATCTGGTTGCTATGGACACATTGATGATGGGTCTAGTGAAGGGCAAGTCTGATCCATATGTGGTTCTAAGGGTGGGAAACAAACGCTTCCAAACGAAGACCATCAAGGAGACCTTGAACCCCCGCTGGAATGAAGTTTATGAGGTAACAATGTTAAAACGAACTCAGACATAGGTTGAAGGTTCAGTCAATATGATTTTTTAATTTGACATGTATGGAGAGAAGCAGCCAATTCCAGAGACCTTTCTGGAGGCCACATGCGTACATGCCATCTACATACACCACTCAGACATGCATTTTATGACCTTATAAGGCTATAGATAGAATGTATGGACATATGTTTCGCATTACCCAAACCTTGTCAAACAATGTGGGCTGTAGGGGGGTTTAAAGGCTCGCAAGGGCCCCTAGACACTTACACCCTATGGGGAATATAAACTCTTAGGTGCTCAAGGTTCTTCGGTGGTGCATGAGAAGTCATACACGGCAGTCTATACTGTTCCCCAATCCAGAACAGAGCATGACGGTCGATACTCTGCTCCAGCTCAAGAAATGTGATTGTGCCCCAGTGTCCACAATAGCTCATGCATTTCTGTTACACAATCAGTGCATTTATTATATTATATATATTCATTGGGGCATTTTCCCAGTTTGGCTCTTTGAACCATCTGTAGTAGTGCAGGCTGAATCCATGATTGTAGCCCTCTTATTCAAATACTGCTTTTAAATGGCTTTTAAAGTGAATCCTTCAGCACCTTCAGCAGACTACACTGGACAGCGGTCAGAGGACAACTATGCATAAATCAGCTAGCAGCAAACTAACAAAAGCAGCAGGAGTTCCAGTTCCCCTTAAGAGCCTCCATTGTGGGGCTCCCGAGTGGTGCAACCGTCTAAGCGTTGGCCCTATCATCAGGAGATCATGAGTTCGGTCCCTGGTCATGCTACAGCCATCGGTAGCCGGGAGTCCAAGAGAGCACAATTGGCCTCGCTCTCTCTGGATGGGTAGGATGGCCCCTCCTTCTCCCCCCATCACTCAACGCAATGCTAGTTAGCGCAGGCGTCTGTTAGCTGACGCAACAGATCTGGCGGTTGGCGCTTTCCTCCGAGCGCGTTCAGCTGTCCAATGATGTTGCGTGAGCTGCAGTTCGAAAAGATGCGGTGGATGGCTTCACAGGTCTCGGAAGAAGCCTGTGTTAGCCTTCACCCTCCTAGCGTTGGTAATATCGTGTGATTGGGGGAGTCCTAACTAGCGGGTGGAATTGGAACGACTAAATTGGGGAGAAAATTGGGTAAAAATACAAAAAAAAAGAGCCTCCATTGTAACATTAATCCGCAAGCTGTATGAACAAGAGCAAGAGGCTACAAGCACATAGAAGTTCAACTATTAACTGTGTATATGACATATATATGATATACATGAAGCATACTCATTGACTGTGTATATGATATATACAGTATATACACTTATTGAGTGTATATGTAATCTATATGATATGTACTGTCATTGGCTTGTATATATGTATACATATATATATTCTGATGAAGCCTGTTTTTTCCACTCATACACGTATAACAAAATGCCCTGCTTTATACATGAGAAAAATTTCTTAAGGATCAAATTTGTGTAGATAAGACAAATGCACTAAATCCTGATTAACTACTCAAAACAGTGCAGATGCTTGCTGTTTAATGCTATTACTTATCTTAATTATTTGGCAGCCCTAACATTAATAATTAATCTGTTCTTATTCTCCTTTATATTTTTATAGATGTGTCTAGGTATGATTTTAAAATAAATATGTTTCATTGTACTTGCTTTTATATTGCAAATAACTGTAAGCAAGACTAAGAATTGTGCTGGTATTTACAAAGTGGCTGAAATTTTGACCATTGGGATGATTTGCTAAGAATTTTTAAAATGGAAAAACTAAACTTTCCTTTGAAAGTGCAAGGATATATACTGCAAATGTTTCAGAGAATGATTATAAATGTTTTGGAACAGTGGTAAAGCACTATGCTCGTATGTAAGATGACAGATTATCTGGGTGTTCCTCAGGGTTCCATGCTTGGGGAAAATTAATTTCATTTTGTATACAACAGTTTGTGTCACTGTTTGTGTCAACAGTTTTGAAAATTTCTTTCCATTGTAGTTTGTGGTTCATGAGGCTCCTGGGCAAGAGCTTGAAGTGGAGCTTTACGATGAGGACACAGACAAAGATGACTTTTTGGGCAGGTGATAGAACTGTAGCTGTTCTGTTTGATAAACACACTAAAGTTCAATCAGGTTAAATCAGAACGCTGTGTTATCTACTACATGTTGTTACCAAATGCTATGAGTATTAAGCTCTCTATGAGTATTTAGATGTGAGATTATATGTTGCAGGTTTAATCTGGATTTTGGGGAGGTGAAGAAGGAGAAAGAAATCGATAAGGTATGTGTCACTGAAAGTCTATATGATGTAATTATTAAACAACTCCAAATTGTTCTGGAATTAACGCAATTTTCCAGGCTGCTCAGTATGTTATTTGTATTTTCCAGGCGAAGCAGGAGCTTTAGTGAAGTGTTCACTGGATTTTAAAACAATACAGTGATAAATCTGACATGTCATTTCATTTTCAAGTGTTCTATCGATTATTATGCTGAATATATGAATAGTTTATAACAATAAGGAAATCTCATGATATGTTTAATGGTTTAAAAACAAAAATATTTTTAAGTGTGTCATAATGTAATAATAATGACTTAATAATGAATAATGATGTAATAGTAATGACTTGCTAGTCAGCACGCTATTGTTGATTGTCAGAAATAAATGCAGCACAGAGTGGCAAGCTAGCAATCCAGAGCAGAAAGTGTTATTTAGCCTTTTTTGTGATAACAGTGCAACAGTGCAACCCGTGCAAAAGGGGAAGTACTCAATAGAAATAATATTTAAAAGAAAACATAGATAAAAAAAAGTGATATTGGAATAACAAAATACAAAATGAAAGGACACTAGGCAAGGCAATACAAATAAATAAATAAATAAATAAAAAACAAGAGAAAGAGGGAAAACTTCAACATGGATATATACAGGCTTGTTGTCTTTTAGCTGGGTTTCTTCATAAACGTAAAACAAAGACTTGAGTAAAGTCACAGATGAACAAATTAAAAGAGGGTGTACACTTTTCCATATTTACACAAAAGACAAATTGGAGCTCTAATACAGACAGTTAGGAACGATGTCTGGACAGCATGACCTCTCACTGCTGCTGTGCTATCACCACCACTTTGACAGGAAAGGGCCATTCGACTGATGTATGACGTGTAGTTTTATAAACAACACTTTCCCATCAGACTGATGCACAGAAGCATGTGCTTTCATAAAACCATGTAAAATGACCAGTTCTTTGAATATATTGCTTACTGCTTTCGAATGTTTGAACTATCGAATTTATCAGCTTTCATCAAATATTCATTGCAGCCCTACATTTAAAGTAGTGTTGAGTTCTTAGACAATGCCTCTAATAGACTTGATTATGTGGTTTCTGACACTGTATGACACACTGTTATCTATTAGCATGGACAGAAGTGCATTGCATTAGAACAGTACTAGCAGCTGTCTTGAGGCCTGAATTTTCTCATACATTTGACCATTTTACTAAAGCTCTGCTTCAAAACTAAAGAACTTAAACTTGCACGTGGCACATGAAATGAAGTACGAATAATCTCTTCATTCGAGGTAATAAATGTTCTTGTGGCCACCATTACTTTTTATTTATTTATTTATTTATTTATATTTTTATTATTATTATAGTGGTCTGGATTGTCTGTTTATCTGTTTGTTCACTTTTTATTAAATTAATAAAATAAAAAGTTTTGATAACAAAAAAAGAAGCTAAACTTCAGACACAAACCATGCTGAGGCTGATTGACTACAACATTGAGTGCATTTGATTTTTGGCCAAACCATCCCTTTAAAATTAGTGGTTCCTAGTCTGACTTCACTGAATGTACAGCACACATATAGAAAGAGAAAAAAGTAGTTTTGCATGGTGAATATACCCCTGCATTGTTTTTGTTCTTACAGTGGTTCACCCTTCAAGACATTCAGAGTGGAAAACTTCATTTGAAATTGCAGTGGCTCTCTCTGCAGACTAGCAAGGAGTTAGTGAGTCAGGTAAGCTCACATACTATTAAGAAAAACTACTAGGGATGTACAATGATATCAGAGTCATATCAGCGTTTTAAAAACAGATCAGTTAAGATTTGACCAATATTTGATGGTGTATTTATTGGTTCCCTAGAAGAGCAGAATGTTTAGATGATACTGAGTTAATGCATTGTGCAGTGTTATATTTCTCTGAAATCCTGGTAGGTCCCAATTTCTACATTTTGTAGAACAAATGTTGTGTTGGCATTTACACCAACCAGTCACTGAATTAAAACCACCTTCTTCTTTCTACAGTCATTGTCCATTTTATCAGCTCCACTTACTATAAAGGAGCACTTTGTAGTTCTACAATTACAGACTATTTCTCTGCATACTTTGTTAACCTCTTTCACCCTGTTCTTCAATGGTCAGGATCACCACAGGACCACCACAAAGCAGTTGTATTGCAGAAAAGTGGTAAAGCACTATGCTATTTGTAATGTGTCAAATAATCTGTTAGAGAACCTTAGAGCAGGATCAGGGAGTTTCCTCAAGGGTCTGTGCTTGGACATATTTGTTTATTTTGTACACAACACATTCTGTTCACATTCACATTTGTTTTGAGGACAGTTTGTGGTCCATATCAATGCATCAATAACAACTACACATTGTTATTATGGATAACATCAGGCCTTAACATTTGATATTATTGACATTTCAGGCCGCTGATGGCTGTGCGTGTGCCATGCTTGCCGTATACCTGGACAGTGCGTCCAAACTGCCTGTGAGTACACAATTAAAAATTCATCCTTTTTGTTTGTCACTTTAGCAAACTACATTAAAGGCCACCCATTTTATGAGTATTTTTTTGCCTGTAAACACAGTATCTGACAGAAAAGTATTATTATTTATTTTTTGCCATTATTATTATTATTATTAGTGATTGAACATTGCAAAGCAATCATTTGTCTGTTATTGATGGCTGTATGACGGTTTTCGTGCAGTCGTCATTGAATGCGAATGAATGAACGGGGGTAAAGTTTGTGCACCCAATTTGTGATACAAGTCCATAAGAAACACCTTATTAAACTTGGGTACCATAGCAGCGACCTAGCAGCACCCTAGCAACCGTCTAGCAACTGCTTAAGCTGGGCAATCACTTACTATCCTACTTCCTACTTTTCTAGTTATCATTACTGTTTGTTTTACACTCCGAAGGATTTTTGCATTTTACATTTCATTTGAAACTACACAAGTGATAATTAGTGATAAAGGCTGGTCTGTGAAAGTAATGGACAGTTTACTGAGCTGTTCTACAGCACTGCAGCTCTGCATTGAGAATTGATGTATGTTCAGTACGTTTTGCTGATGATTTTTACATCTCTGCTTTCAGAAAGACCAGAGTGAGTTCAGCCAGCCTGACAAGCCTGGGAAACAACCCAAAGACGCAAGGGTAAGTCAGCATCACAGGCCCTGCCTTCTGTAACATGAATACCTTTTATTTTGATAAATACAAAACACAGTCAAGCTCACTGGATCTTTTATCTAGTTAATGAGACAGCTAAGACAAGGCAGATTCATTATATTATGTGGCAGCCAATTGCCTCCTACAACCCTTTTTAGTCACTTAATTAGTCATATGAAGCATGTTTGAATTACTATGGAAAGATATTGATTTAAACTCCTCACAGTACCAGCATTTTGACTTGATATACCAAATGATAACACAGCGTCCAATGGGAAAACACAAAAACTTTTTACAGCTTAATTTTTAGATTTATTGACTTTTTTATCAAATGTAAAACTATGGACTGCTTGTCAGCTTTGCCAAGAGAGACTTATAACACTTTTATTAGCATTACCATTCAGGGATACCAGGCATACCTAGGTTATTAACTCCTCTATTAAGATAGAAATGATACAAAGATGCAAAAGTAGCTTAAATAAAAAAAAACATGACCAGTGATTTTATGTAGTCAGAATTATAGATGTGTAAAACATACTTGTTGCTGAGCTTCCTAACAACTGGAATAATTGAATGTGTTGCATGCAACTTATTTTTCGAGTTCATGCAACTAGTTGTATGAAAGTCTTATGTAATGCCTACCTTAGATTATTGAACTGTTTACTACATTGTAGTGTTATAATATTGTAGTAACACATTATACATCATATATCTTTTTGTGTGCTGGATAAATTCTAGATTCATAATATTGTACATACTACAACCGTAATGCTTTTTCTTTTATTTTACGTTCAATATCAGTTTCTTTTTCCTTTAGAATGACCTACTTATTCAGCAGTCATGCTCTCCAACTTTCATAATTTTTCTTGATTAAGTATTACAGTTAAAAGCTATTCAACATGCAACAGGTTTAATCTAAAATTAAGAACAAGAAACAAACAAAACTATCAGTATCAAATAAAATATGAGAAAATAAATAAATAAAACATTTTAAAACATTTGATACATTGTGCAGCACTTTGCATAAAAAAAATAGGTGCAATGCTCTAACATTAAGGCAAAACAATAACACAATCGGGAATCTTTGTGTCTGTGCTTTGTTTTGTGTGCCTGGTCCACCCACGTCCACCTGAAGATGGCATGAAATCCCGTTTAGTAGAAGAGAAAAATCATAGTTTATCAAAATGCTGACTTAGTATCTTGAAGCAACAATTTACTATATATTCATCTAAGCAATTTTCATGTAGTATCTCAAATTAGATACTCTCTTGTTTGTGATAACTCATCATTTTTATGTAGTTTTTTTGGAATTGTTTTGGAAAATAAGTCATTATTTCAACAGTCAAATTATTGTGATACTAGGCCACTGGTTTGAGATAATCATTATTCATTATTCATTATCATTATTTTGGCATTCTGCTGCCAGAAACAGAGAAGGACAAAAAAACATAAGCCTTTTTTCCTCCTTTACCTGTTGAGGATGGGCTTGATGGTTTGTTTTGCTGTGCTGAACACAGAGCTGTGAGCAACGCCCACTTTTAAATATTCAGAATGGCCACTCATCTCAGCTCTGTGGTCCTGCCTGTACACGTGTCTATGTGTTCTTATTGAGGTGCACACCTTCAGCACTGAGTCAGCTGAGCATTGTTTCCTCAAAGCAGAACAAACCCTGAAGTTCCTGTCAGTCGAGTAGCAGGCGTGGCTGATGGTGTCGTTGCGTTCTCACGCCTCCTCACTTTATTGAGCTGCTGTTAACCCTCTGGAGGTTTCATGTTCGCAATGAAAAGACTGAGCTGACTGTCTCTATAATATTCTCAAAGGGGAGTTCCACTGATTTTTCAAAAAATTTTGCATAATTCAGTGGTTGAGATGTAAACATAATCATTCAGTCATTTGGTGTGAAATGGTTCAATGTTGAGAGTCATATGTCTTTTCAGTGGTGGTGGAACCAGTGGTCGCCATGACTACAACACAAATAGAGCCATTTTATTTACTATCCAAAATAACCACTGAACCTAGTTTTTATATGGAATGTTGAATGTTGATGATGGTAAAATAGTGGAAAATCTGAGAAACATACATTTTCTTTGGGGACTATTTTGCCTCACAACACCCTGCACGGTGCCGCACTCTGGTTTTGAGTTTGATATGCGGGTATTGTTTGCATCAGTCAGTTATCATAGGCCTGGAATGCAGACGCATGGCAGTGAATGGGGGCAGCTATGCATTCCATACTTACCTAAAGTCATACCATCTATTCTCTGAACCCTGACATACAAGCTAAGCTTTTGTTTTGCAGCAGGTTTTGGTTTGTAAGTCTCTAACAGGACCTGTTGGACTGGTTCTCTTCTCCGTACATACAACATATCATTATGGAAAAGGCTCAAATGAGGCCAGTGGTCACACTAGCTAATGTTTTAAACTTGCATACGCTTCATACAAGCTACATAACAAGGCATTATGGAGGACTATGGCTTAGGTTTTGCTTCTTTCAGCTAAAATGGTTCGTTATGGGTTTTATAGAAATGGATCCTCATATTATAATGTGTTTTTCACATTTCTCAATTGCAGCTCACACGAAGGCAGAACAACCCCAGCTCCTATGTGAAGTTCTCCATAGACCAGCAAAGCCAGAAAAGCAAGGTAATCAGCACATTTGCATTCCATTTCCATTTTCCAGTGGAAGGGAATGTAGAGCTTCAGATTCCTCTGCTGGATGAAGTGGAATTGACAAATTAAATATAAATTCATCACTAGCTCATTACTGCAGCTCTAATCAGAAAAGAGCGGTGCTGCAAACCAATAGAATATTCATTGTTAAATGAAATTGTGAAATTACTGCTTGCTTCAATAATTATGTTTGTCTGCCTTTAAGTTTGTGTACAACTCCAGAGATCCTGTTTTTGAGGAGTATTTCACATTCTTTGTGCATAACGTGGAAAGCCAAGTGCTCAACGTTCAGGTAACATGTCTTCTATAATGTAACTTAAGAGTTAGAATGTATATAATGTGTATATTGTTGCGCAAAAAAAGTATTTTTCATTTTTCTACCTCATTTGAGCATAGCAGCTGGAATTGCGTGAAAATTTTATAATGAAAAGACCAATAGAAATGCTCCAAAATGACTAGGAATGAAATCTTTTTACATTAACTTACAGTAAAGGTAAATAACGTTTTTACCATTTGCCATTTTGGAGATACTTGTTTTTTTACCATTTGCATTTTGGAGATACTTGTTTTTTCTTTGAACAGCAACAACAAAATGTATACATAATGTGTATATAATGAAACAGTGACAGTGATGTAATGGTCTAAGCCTAGTTTATATGTATGATCTTTTAAAGATTGTGTAAATGAGCTGGTTTGAATGAATGAAAGTGGCTCTTAATCCTCCAGTGATCCCCATGTCCAAGTCAGAGTCATGTCGGATGTCAGGTCATAGGTTAGTGGAAGTTAAAACCGACGTATTGACCAATATATTGTCTATACCTGTATAATAAGAGTATATCACTTGCTGGCTACCTGAGGCTGGCTGAAACTTGCATGCAACTGTGGTTTAAAAGTTGGCTTGAAACCTGCATGAAACTAAACTGCATGTGAGTTGCATAATGTAAGTCATCCTGCAACTCACTTTAAACTCAGCTGCAAAAGTTGCACACATCTCAACTTCGTGAAGCAAGTTTCACGAAACAGCCGATCAGAATGACAATAATACAAGACAAAAATCACTTTCACTGACATACTTTCCCAAAGGTGGTTTATTGGGCAATTGAAAAGGGGACTTTTTTCCCAGCAGGGGGTTCTTACACCTCGTCTTTCACCCCTCAGTGCTCACTAGCAGCTCAACACAGTCACAACACACAGAGACATCAGAGTCTTAGTTCATCTGAGAAGAGTTCCAAATAGTTTAGTTCATTATATAAGTAGAAATATCCAAGTTGATTTCCTTTCTAATTTTACTCGAGCTAAATTAAGTATTTTCAAAAACAATGGCGATGTGATAATACTTAGAAAATATCATGATACTGAATTTTATCAGTATTGCTCAGCACTAAAGTACCAGACCACAACTTGCCTTACGCTCTGCCATCTTAATGAATGTAGTGTTGAATCAGAGTTCATATATTTTCATATGTGAGATGTTCATATACGTACTACAAAATGGAACACTTTCTGAAGGGCAGCATTTAGAAGACTACATGACACCTACCTAATTCACAATTCACTACGTGACACCTACATAAGCCTTTCATGACATAAACATATAGTCATTTATAAAGGCTTATCCCAATAAGTGTCAGATGTCCTAAAGGATGCTTATTTAAATTTTGATTTCCTTAGTTATAATGACTAATGTTGGAATAAGTTTTTAACAATGTCTGTGTAGGTTTAAAACAGTTGTCATGAAGGCTTATGCATGTTGCTCTTCAGTAAAGTGTCATCCAGGAGACTATATTTGTGAAAACAGGTTTGATGTGTAAGAAAGCCAGACATCTTTGAAAATCATACATAAAAATGATCTCTTCTGGTC
The DNA here is from genome assembly GCF_904425465.1 of Colossoma macropomum. Classification (NCBI taxonomy): domain Eukaryota; kingdom Metazoa; phylum Chordata; class Actinopteri; order Characiformes; family Serrasalmidae; genus Colossoma; species Colossoma macropomum. The sequence goes on along the minus strand of NW_023495280.1, from coordinate 994,719 downwards.
AAGAACACTCCTTTACTGTCAGAGTCATTGATAATGGAAATAGCCAAGACAAGATGACCTGTAAAGTTTGGCCTTTTTTTTGAGCACCACAACTCCTCTTGGCGAAAGTATGATAGCAGACCAGAAGATAAAATAAATTGAAGGCAGCAGTAATGTGGTACTTTCCTCACAACATCCACACAGAGTGAAATTTGCAGCCATTTCATGACTTTTTTCTCCTCTGTGAGTTCAGGTGATGGTGCCTGAGAAGAAGACGACTCTGGGCATGCTCACTCTGCACCTAGGCCGGCTGCTCAGCGCTTCTGACCTCACCCTGGACCAGCGCTTCCAGCTGGAGCGGTCAGGAGCCAACAGCCAGCTCAAGATGAAAGCTATCCTCAGGGTGAGTGTACGGAACTGATCAGCACTTCTGATGACTGCCTTTGATGAAAAGTATGTGGACACACCTCCTAATGATTGGGGTGTTTCAGTCACACTGATTGCTAATGAGTCTATTTACTTGATGTTGTTGTGTGTGATGATTTAGACATGCAGTTTGCACAATACTAATTGATGGGACAGAAGCTAATGTCAGCTACCTCGTTGCTCCAGTGCAGAACTAAGAAGCAAACTTCAGACACTAAACATGTCTTGACTGATTAGTCTCAGTAAAACACTCTTTACCTCCATCTCAGTTCCTGAAGCTGGAGAAGCCCCAGCCCAAGGTTGAGAACCCTCCAGCAGCCCGACCTCGGGGGCAACAAGCTAAAACCCCCCAACCTCAGCAAGCCCAACCCCAGCCCTCGCAACAGCAACCTCAAACCAAACCCCAGCCCTCCACCCAGCCTCCATCTCAGTCCTCCCAGCCTGAGAAGAAAGCGCAGACCTCCACGCTGCCCCAGACACCTGCGTCCACCACAGATGGCCATGCCGTGGCCAGCTCCTCCAGTGCACTACAGACAGAATACGTTCCCCATCGGAGAGGCTCCCTACTGTCCTCAGATGTCCGGCGCTCAGGACCCTCCACACCGTCCCGCATGCGCCGCTACGACTCCCACAGCCTCCTATCGGAGAATTCCATCGCTTCTTCTCGCTTAGACCTGGCCGACAGCGTCCCATACCCAGAGTGAGTGTCTTCACCTCTGATATGTGATGTCTGTGGACATAAGTGGATTAGTGTGTAGATGGACAGTATTTGCTGAGATAATTACCCATCATATTGGATTTTTTACTTAGTATATAAGATTTCTTTATTAAATTTTATTATTTAAAGCAGTAGTATTATGGAGTTTGGAGAAAAAAAAAAAACCTGCTAAATTATGGTGTGTGTGTGTGTGCGCGCTGCTGCTGGTCACCCTGTAAAGCCCTTTAAAAATAGCAATTTAACTCTTAGAACACCATGACAATGTTGGCAACACCACTGCACACTTTATTAAAATGACTGTCAAATGTTGATCGTTTGTCGTGAAGAGATTTGTCAAAATGCGCTGGATTTTTGTGACTTCAGCCGAAAAGACAAGTGCTGAATGATTTCTCTACAACTCCTGGCTAAGCAGTCCAGGTCTATCTAGGCTACACATGCTCATTAAAATCACATACATTTTAATTGGTTTTTGGTTTGTATGGCATTTACTTGCACAAGCTAATTAAATCTTGCATTTCACTTCCTTAGTGTCATCAGTTTGGTTCCAGTAGCCAATGGGAATGGCAAAGCAGTGTCCTCTTATTTTCGAACTGCAGAATATCCTGCAGTAGACCACAGAGAAGAACAAAGCTTCTAGTGCCCCCTACAGATCACTATCTAGACCAGCAACTTCATTAAAACCACCTCCTATTATCTACACCCGTTTTCCATTTTATCAGCTCCACTTACCTTATAGGAGCACTTTGTAGTTCTGCAATAACAGACTGTACATCTGTTTCTCTGCATACTTTGTTAGCCTCTTTTCATCCTGTTCTTTACTGGTCAGGACCCCAACAGGACCACTGCAGACCAGGATTTATTTGGTTGCTGGATGTGCAACAGATGTGCAACACTTATATTTTGCAGTTATAAATAGATCAACTGTGTGCTTAAAGATAAAGTCATCATGTTGGATTTTGCAGGAGTTTCCAGATATTACTTTCATCCACAGTTTGGACAATGACTGCAGTTCAAAGTTGTTAAATTGAACTCTAAAAGCAATATATACAACCCTGTAGTAAATATATGAAGCTGATAAAGTTCACTATAGCAGTTTCTGCTATGCCATGAAACTGACAGTAATGTGGCAACAACAACTAATTGCACAAATGTGGCATTATGTGGTTGTGGCTTTTTATCTGTTATCTGTAATATAATATTCTTATTCTCTATAATTTTCTGTGTTACAGAGCACTTTTAAATCACCAAGGAACCTTTGGCCAGATCCAGCTGACCATTCGTTATGTCCCCCTGAGGAAGAAGCTCATTGTGACGGTCAACGGGTGCAAGTGAGCCGATTTTCAATAGTTTATTGTAGAATTTAAAATTGATGAAACGTTCATAGAGAATGAGAGAAGCAGTTAGCCTGGGCAGAAAATTAAAAACTCAAAAGAACCTTTGAATTCACCCCAAACATAATGTTCTAATTGCTAATGCTGAGTATTATTTGCAGTAACAGCTAATAAGGCATGAAAGCTAGGACACAGTTACCAACAGTATCTATGGTTAAAAAATTAATTGGATATTTTAGAATTCATTGAGTGATGTTGATCAGTAAATACAGTGAGGGGAAACAAGTATTCAGACACTTTTGTTTTTATTATTTAATATACTTCCAGTGCATATATCCACTTCACTATTCACACATATCTTTTGACTTTGTATTTATAAATAAGAACAAAGAATGTATGAGCAATATCAAAAATATGTTTAAAACATTAGTACTTGTTGGCCATTATAGCTTCGAGACATTAAGGAGTAATTAGCTTTTTTAGCAGTTTCCTAGTTTGATTTCAATCCACCAAAATTACGAGGGTCCCTCTGATGAACTTGCAATTTCAAAATCCTCCATAAATTTTCAGTGAGATTCTGTCAGGAGGTTGGCTAGGCCATGCAAGCACCTTCATCTTCTTTAAAAACCAGTCTTGAATTATTTTGGCTGTATGTTTGGGGTTGTTTCATTTTCTTGGTTGATGAGGTTAAGTTCTCCTCTAACATCAGCAGTTACACAGAGAACAATAAGCAATGGACCGCAATTATCTCCATTCACACACCCCAACCTAAACTGCTATGCTAATAAAAGAAGCTCAGAGATGCTATGTTCTCTGATCAGATGAAACAAAAATAGAACTTTTTAGCAATAATTCAGCTCATCATGTTTGGAGAAAGAAGGGTTGATGTGATCCCAAGAACACCCTCAGTGAAGTATGAAGGTGGGAGCATCGTGATGTGGAGCTGTAAAAAGTACTGGAGCATTACACACCATCAAAGGAAACATGAATGGAGCAGCGTACCAGCTTTCATGTCATCCTGCAGGTGTTTATGAGTGACTGCTGGCTTTTTTCTCACCTTCCTTATCATTAGTCTGAGAGAAATCTTGCACTGCGCACCTGTCCATGAACTTTACATACATATTTTTACACACTTCTTAGTTTATGTGTATGAATACATACTGTTTTGGTCACATGTGTACATACAAAGTCAAAAGTCATTGTGTGTAAATTTGAAGGGGATATCTGCACTGGAAGTATATTAAATAACCAAAAGTGTCTGAATACTTGTTCCCCTCACTGTAGCACTGGTTGTTTCAATGGTAAATATAAATGCCATGTCCGGTTAACTTTGCTTGTTAGGGACCTGTTTAAGTGTAATGAGAATGGCTCAGACACCTACGTTCGCATTTACCTGCTGCCAGACCAAAAATGGAAGAGCCGCATGCGCACACAAGTGAAGAGGAAGACGGTGGAGCCTGTCTTTGAAGAGAAGTGAGAGCTTGTCTGAATTACTTATTGCGACACATGAGCAAACCACATAACTCTTACTAACATGCACACTTGTACAGGTTTGAGTTTTCGGTGACTTTAGAGGAGACCAAGACCAGGACGCTGGACGTTTCTGTGAAGAACAATCGAATGTTCCACACTAGGGAACGGAAAGAGATCGGGATGGTGAGAATGACATGGTGTCATGTTTTCACACTCACGATTTTAATGTTTAGCTTTGTCTTTCACAACTGCTCACAATCCCGTCTGTCCTCTCTCTTAAGGTGCTGATCGAACTGTCCCAGATAGATCTTGTGAAGGGCTCCATTGAATGGTAAGAAAAGATTTGCATTATATGTCCAAAAGTCTGCTGTGCTTGTCCTCCTTTGCTGTAGTAAGAGCTTCTACTTTTCTGAGAAGGTTTTACATTAGATGTTGAAACATTGCTGTGAGGATTTGATTGCATTCAGCATTCACAAGAGCATTAGAGAGTTAAGGTACTGATGTTGGATGATAAGTTCTGGATCAATTCAACTCATACCAAAAGGTATTGGATGAAGCTCTGGCGCTCCAGATAATGCAGTTCAATGCTAGGGGGCTTAATACCTCTCTAGGCCACACTAGACCTTCCACTCATTTATCAAACTTTCTGCATAATTAAATGCTTAAGATACGCAAAGTCATTCACCCTTTTTGGTTTGAAATGCTCCGTTCTAGAGAAACTTTGTTTAGTGATGGTGATAGGAACCAGACATCCATCTCTAAAAGCTCCCTCACAGGAAGTTATTATATGAAATGGTTATGAATATGCTGCCTGATATTTGAGACATTGTTTTAGGATAGTTTTGCAATACTGTTTTTTTTTTTCAAATTGGTGAAATTCCTCATTAAAAGTCATAGAATTCACTAATTAGAGGGGCTGTCCAGATATTTTTGGAGATATATATCACTGTATATCACTGTGTATCACTATTAAGGATCAGTTGGTTAATTTTTCTCTTCTTTGTTAAACTCAAATGCTGTCAAAATACAAACGCTCAGTTTTATCACACGTGAACCCGCACGCATCTCACAAGGTTCTTTGGGGTTTATTTATCTATTCCCATTCAACCCACAGAGAAATCCTCAACTGTTTTTGGAGCTCAAGACAACCAGCGTGTGATCAACTTTTATCATTTGAGTTGAGAGAGAAGCCCTTTAGTCTGAATCATGTATTTCTCTCGCCTCTATTCAGGTATGAGCTCACTCTGCCTGGGGTGAAGAAGAATGAAGGTCAACCATCCACATGATGAAGAGGAACTGTTACAAAGATCTTCATATGCTACAACTCTGTTTACAAATTTCTTGCTGAACTACTTTAGTAGGAATGTATCCAGTTTTCCAGATAGAGTCTTTATTTTATTTATTCTTGGAAGGGGGTTCATATTAGAGATGAAGCCAACAACCATGTTGTGTTTTGCACTTTGTTTTGGATGGAATGCTTTCTCAAACTGGAAGCACTACTTTATAACACTGTGTTGCTTCATGTGTGTAATAGTTCATGATGTTCAAGTGGGAAGCTGAGCTTGTGAGTGCATGTATAAATGTGCAAACATTTTAAGTGAATTTGGGCCAAATATCACTGTAAAAAATCCAGTTTCATGTGTCAAAATAAAGCACAGTTTGTACCATTTTGAGATTCCTGTAGAGATCTTCAACTGCCTCATAGTTGATTAGACTGTGGATGTAACTGACTGCCCCCCCTCCCCTCCTGGTGTAGATTGTACAGAGCAGTGGACCCCCCCTTTTGGAGTTGAGAAACCCTGTTCTATGGCACAATGTAACTACCAGTAATTGCAACATCCAGGACCTCAAACTGGATTATAGGAGTAGTTGTTGTTTCCCAACCCAGTCCTCAAAGATTCCCAGACAGTCTATTTTATCTCCCAACAAGAGGAATGTACCTGATTCACTGGTTTTTCATCCAAAAGATTTTTGACAAAAAACACATTATAACACTTCAAGAAGTTTGCAAATGTGGCTATGGAAATGGGAGTTGTTGGCAAAAAAACGACATTTTTCTGTTCAATTTTATCGGATAATTTATCAGTTCCTGAAGGGGGTGGGGGGGTTAACACGTATACGTATCGTCCCTGTCATACAGGAGAAGGAAAAATATTTTCAACTTTTTCTATTTTTTTTTCTAAGCAATTCATTCATCCTGGAATTATAACACAGCATAAATGAAATCTGATATTTACAAATTATGTCAAAAGAAAAAAGGCAAAAATGCAGATATGAGGTTTCTTTCACATGACAGATTTCCCTCATTTCTCTTACAACAAACAGTGTGATGGAGAGGTGGAGCTGCAATGAGGAGACGAACGTTTTTCAGGTGCACTGACACTTTTCAGCTCTTACATCTCTACAGAGAGAGACGAGCAGAAAAGACTACAGCCTTCTAAATGATACAGACCGGTATGTATATGGTATATGGCAGAGAACCATCATCTCTCATGTAACGGTTAAAATAAAGACTAAATAATATGAAAAAAAAATTCCAGTGGGTTATGAGGAAGTCGGGGAAACCAAAGGTACACAAGACGCGACAAACATGAAATTAGAGATGGAAATGTGTCAAATGTCAAAACCATTTCGTGGAATAAGCACCGCTATTTTGGAGAATAACATTGCTATTCAGAAATTACATATTAAAAATGTAAATCATTTTATTCAGATAAAATGAAAATGTGTGAAAAAAATGTGTCTTGGTTTTTGGAATTGAGATTATTCTGTGGAATCGATTCTTTGAAACAACTCGATTCTCATCACTTAGAATTGGAATCAACTTCAGAATTTCTGAGCTGAAGTCCTAGCTTCCATACACATAAAAATAAATAAATAAAACAGTAGTAGCAAAGTAACTTTTTATTAATTTATTAACTTATTTATTTTTTATTAATATACAACAGACGTTCCAACTCTGTTCATTTTCAGTGATTTTAAATTTAAAAAACCATTTCACAAATTATTGTGAAAGAGGATGGTGTATTTATTTCCTTCACTATAAATTCTTGCGTTCATTGTTCCATCTATAAATCTGAGGGAAGTCTTTGATCTATACACAAATTGAAACTGAAAAATGAGCTATCATGTCCAATAGGTTTCTTTTCTTCCAGTATTATACTTTTTTCAGCAATGACTAGCAGGACTACAGGGCCGTTAGATGAATCGTAATTAAATGGACAATCACTAAGTTTACAAAAACAACTCTGTGGCTAAAGTTGCTACAAAACTGAAAGTCAGCGGTCAGGACACAATGTGAAAATCATTAGTTTGGAAGTAGCTACAGATATTGATATTTTTATGACCTGGCTGACAAGCACACTAGCTTGCCCGTGTTTCATACCACCATTACAGTTACCTTTGTAAACTCAGACCTCGTCCTGAGCCAGCAAGACTTCGACATTTTCTGGTGTGTAAGGCATACAGGAATTTCAGATAATAAAAATCCTAGTCAGATACGTTCACAGACCTGTATTCAAGAATTTGTTTTAATCATGCAACACTGTAAAGAGCTTTTCAGTTCAGGTGAAAGTGATCAAGTACTCTGGGTAAGCGTGATCATCACGGAACACCACAAAGATGGTTGGCGCACTAACATTATCAACAGTACTGTCGAATAGATCTGTGCCATTGGCGGATTTGAGAGGAGGGACAATCACTGAAGCATTTCCTGGCGTGTAGTCTCCAGTGAGGACTCTGCAAAGATACATGTGCTTGTGCCCCTGCTGGTTTGGTACTGAATAGGTGTTGATTGCAGAGTAACTTGCATTAAGTGCAAAATAGGTGCCTCTTCCATATGCCGCAGCTGCAATTAATAAAATATAACAAAATTAGCGAAAATACACAAGCGAGTCTATAAATGAATTAAATTAACTGTAATACATCACGATCACAAAGGTTTTCATTTTACCATTCATTCCTGCATAGCTGCGGTTGAAGCCACTATGATTGATGTGCTTCATTGAGACCGCTCTGGTCCCATGAAAAAGCCTCTTTTCATTGTTCTTATGGCCATTCTTGATTTCCATGATGTGCTTATTATGCTGGTACTTCCTCCACATGCCAGGATTCTGGATTCGTGAAATCTAGAGAGAGAAAAAAAGGCATTTGTAAATTATATATGGACCATTCAACCACATTAGTACAGTTTTTAAAAAAAAAGACAATGAAGTATTCAGACCTTAGACATTTACAAATCTTACATTATGAACTAAACCCAAGGCATTAATAAAGATCATAATAAGCTAAATATATACAAAATCGTCTTTAATAGGGTACTTTTTATTGGGAGGTGCCTGTCCCAAACCCTAGCTGACAAATTACATTTAAAACATTTTTGTATTTTTCAATGTTGTTTTTTGAAAGGCTTATCATCATCATCTTTAACCGCTTAATTCACATAGGGTCACGGTAGCAGTTGGGAGAGCAGACAACCCTGTCCCCCGCAACTTCTTCCAGCTCATTCTCCCAGGCCAACTTGGAGATATAATCCCTCCAGTGGGTCTTAGGACACCCCGGGGGTCTTGTCCCAATAGGCCGTTCCTGGTAAAACCCACACCACCACAGTCTGGTACAGCGACCACATTACTGCTGCTGCCTGTCCCTGCCTGCAGCCGATCTCACAATGCCTCTTCCCATCACTCGTGAACAAGACCCCGATATACTTAATTCCTCATTGTTCCTCCTCAATCTGAGGTTCGACTATCGGTCAGATTTCCTTTCCACCACCTTGGCATAAACTTTCCCAGGGATGTTGAGCACTACCCCGGTGGTTGGCACACACCCTCCGGTCCCCTTTCTTAAAAATAGGAACCACCAAACTGGTCTGCCAATCCAAGGGTACTGTTCCCTAGGTCCATGCGACATTGCAGAGGCGTGTCAGCCACGACAGCCCCACATCCAGAGCCTTAAGCATTTGCAGATGAATCTCATCCACCCAACTACCTCAGTGACCTCCACCAGAGAAATGGAGTCTGACACGCCAGAAGCCTCTGACCCTGACTCCTGGTAGGGTCTCCCAAGGCAAACTGGTAGGGTCCTGGTAGGGTCTCCCAAGGCAAACAGGTCTGGAGTGAAGACCCATACCAACTCAAAATCCTCCATGACAAAGGGACACGAGAGATTGTGTACCCTGCCCAGGAGAGGGTTACCGGGACCTGGAGCCGGGCCTGGGGATAGTGTTCCTCGGCGAGCGCCTGGTGGCCAGGCAGCCCACGTAACCTGGCTGGGCTCTGCCTGAAAAGGCAACGTAGAGGGTCCATGTGGGCCCACCATCCGTAAGGTTCAGCATAGGGGACTGGTGCAGTGCCATAGAGGCGGTGAGAGATGGCAGGAAGGTCTTCATCGGCGTGGACCCCTGCGGCGGAAACTGGCTCTTGGTACGTGGAATGTAACCTCACTGGGGGAGAAGGAGCTGGAGCTTGTGCAGGAGGTTGAGAGGTACCAAATAGATATAGTTGGGCTCACCTCCACGCACAGTGTCGGCTCTGGGACCAAACTCCTTCGTAAGGGTCGGTCCCTCTCCTACTCAAGACTTGCACAGGGTGAGAGGCACCGGGTGAGTGTGGGGATACTCACGAGTCCTTGGCTGGCTGTCATGCAGTCAGAGTTTGTCCCTGTGGATGAGAGGGTCGCCTTAATGTGAATTAAAATCGCAGGGAGGAAAACTCTGACTGTTGTGTGTGCTTATGCACCAAACAACAGTTCGGAGTATTTGGCTTTCTTGGAGCGAGTGGATAGGGTTCTGCAAAGGGCCCCACCTACAGACTCCATAGTCTTGCTAGGAGACTTCAATGCTCATGTTGGCAATGACTGAGAGACCTGGAGGATGGTGATTGGGAAGAATGGCCTGCCCGATCTAAACTCAAATGGTGAATTGTTATTGTTAAGTTTGAACACAAGGATGTTCATACGTGTATGTGGTACCAGAGCTCCTTGGGCCAAAGGTCAATGATTGACTTTGTTGTCATTTCATCTGATTTGGGACCATATGTTCTGGACACTACGGTGAAGAGAGGTGCTGAGTTGTCAACCGATCACTATCTGGTGGCGAGTTGGATCAGATGGCTGGGAAGACTGATCGTCAGACCTGATGGGCCCAAGTAAATAGTGAGGGTGTGATGGAAATGACTGGCAGAGGCTCCTGTTTGGAATGACTACCGGGAGAGATTTTCTCTTTTTACGGAGGAGGTAGGGGGCATGAAGTCTGAATGGACCTTGGTCAAATCCTCCATTGTGGAAGCTGCCAGGCATAGCTGTGGCCAAAAGCTTGTTGGTGCCTGTCAGGACGGTAACCCAAGAACCCCCTGGTGGACACCAGTGGTGAGGAAGGCTGCCAAGCTGTAGAAGGAGGCCTTTAGAGACTGGATGGCCCAGAAAACTCCCGACAGCAGACAGGTACCAACGGACAAAAAAAGCGGCAGCGTAATCGGGGGCTGAAGCAATACCCAGGGCATGGGAGGGGTTCAGTGAGGCCATGGAAAAAGACTTTCTGGACAACTATCCGGTGAGGAGAGGTCGGGATGGCTTTACCCAAGCTGTATTCGGCAGGGGTGGTGAAACTCTGACTTTAAATGAGGATATTGTTGGTCAGTGGAAGGAGCGCTTTGAGGAGCTCCTTAACCCAAGAGACATGCCTCCCTCACAGGAGCAAAGTGCTCCAGACAGCTTAGCTCTGAAGATCCCTGGACCACAAAAAGCCCTTCCGCCATGGCAAGGCCCCAATCCAGGAAGGATTTTAATTTTTTTTTTTTAAAGTGAAGCTGAAAGATTTAATTAGTGTATAATTTTAATACAAAAAACTCTTTAAAGAGTTTTATTTTAGCCACAACCCTACATTTTAGAGCAGAAAGTAGGACAGGGATCAGTGTGGAACATTAAGAATTTTCACTACATAAACACACATTTTCTGCAATTAGTTTAACTTTTTTTTTTGTTTTAATTAAAAATATTCAGATTTTATGTGTGTACAACTGTTCAAAGCTGTGCCTGCTAGTCATGTACTTGCTAGCGTTTTGAGTTCTGCTCAAAATGAGCTAAAATTGTCACTACTGAAACAGTCACTGCTGAAACATTTGGTAGAGTTTTGCGAGTGTTATAATTGTTTTCGCAGTGACAAATTGGAATGAATAGAAAATGGAATTAATTAATAAAATAAACAATAAACAGAAAAAATAAATAATTAAGGTATAGGGTCACTCAAAACAAAAGGATTTTAGTCTAAAGTCCAAGTCAGCTAAAAGTCCCAAATGTATTTTCAACTCAATTCGGGTGGAAAGATATACCATATACCATGTGGACCAAAAAATATGAAAAACAAGTGATCAGAAAAAAACTCATTTCTTCCTCAAATGGCTAAACTACAGATACAAACCTTAAGAATGTTATTATTGGGGCAGGTTTTTCCAAAGTGGCTCAAGACATCGTTGTACTCATGGCCGTTATCCTGCAGTGGACACTCCTTGAAGAGCTCAGTAGCTGTCATTGGGTCCCATTCCTGTGGGAGGCTATCACTGGCTACCACTGAAGAATAAACAAAGTTTGTGTTAATTGTAGTGATTTCTCTTTACAGGGCAATGACAGTAAAGCTTTGGTCAAAAAATCAAACACACACCATTTTCACCTTCACTTAAATAAATATGAGCATTAAGTGCAAGCCTAAATCATTACACCCTTGCCTCAAACGATGTCCAGTTGTTAAGTAATCTCAGAAAACACGCTTATGTGTTTTCTGATATACTGTTACCTTCTGTCCACTTGCAAATGGACAACTATGAGCTTCCATTATTTCTCTTCTACATCACAGCTCATAATCCCAGCAGACTTCAGACACCAAACATGTCTTGGCTGATCAGCTAAATCTGATTGGCCAACCATTTTTAATGGCAATCCAAAACTAAATTTTAGACTAAATAGACTTAACATGCTGTTCATAAAATCCCCACACTGAAAATCCTTTACAAAGTACAGCTATACTTATTTTGTGTCTTGCAAACTATCACAATGACCTAAAATGAAGATTTGTCATGTAACGAAGTACCTTGTATTTTGTCAATACGCCTGATGCTGATCTGGTTACCACCTTCAGCACTCAGAGCAGGACCCTCTGGCATTGTGACCTTGTATGCTTGGCCATGGAGGCTGATGTCCACATGGAGAGACTTCTTTGCAAGGGCTTGTTCCAAATGGAGGTTTGTCAGTTGATTGAAGCTCTGGTACTGCCCACTCTGTAGGTATTGCCAGTCTACTAACTCACTTATTACCTTCATATTTTTCTTCAGTCCAACCTCATCTCTGGCTTTTTTGAGAATGGTCTGGATCTCACTTACAGCCTTCAGAACATCCCTGCTGAGGCCCTCCACCAAAATTGTGGCCTCCTCCTGATCTTCACCCTGAACCTTGTGTTCCACTCTCACACTGACATCCAAGGATTGCTGCAGCTCTAGTATTTGTTGTTGGTCTTTATTAGACAAGCTAAAGATTACTGGATCACTGATTATCTCAAACACATGCTTGTCTGAGATGAGTTTCTCTATCCACTGCTTGGTTTGGTCCACAGCAGCTTTGGAAGGCCCACAGATAGAGAAGCATGCAGGATTCACCACTTTGCCCTTGATTACAAAGCCCCCTCCCTTCTGCTGCTGATCATCTTTTTCTGTCAGAAGACATAGAAACATGTCTTTGATGAAACAGCTGTACTTTTATCTAAAATCACTTGAAGGAAATGTGTGGAAATCTCTCTCTCTCATGCAATTTATTACAGACCCAACATGACCAAACTTACATGACCCCACTAAGTCAACACTGATAGATCTTACAAAATTACCTCTCTATGTATATTTGACCTTAGTTTCCTGGTTCCTATCAGATGCATTAGAACCACTAGCATAAAAAATTCAGGCTCTCCAATGGTGGTAAGAATAAATTTTAAACATTTTATGAGAGTTCAGACCATGCCTTAAACGTGTAGTGGTAGTATGAGGGAAGATTGATTGAGGGAGGGGGGGAGAACAGACCCCCCCTCCCCCCATTGCTGTAGTAGGACTGATGCACAACTGAGGAACAGGGAGGGGAAGGGGTGGCAGTGGGGATTGCGAATACGGGAACAGAAGGTGAGGATGTGAATTTATAGGGCGTTAGATTGGGGGAAGGAGGGGTTTCAGCCAAGTTCCTCCCCCAAACTTCAGTTACAACATAACTACATTTTGTGAATTCAGACCATGCCTTCAACATGTGGTGGTAGTATGAGGGAAGATTGATTGAGGGAGAGGGAAGAACTCTAAGAACTTGGACTGGAGTTCTGGGCAGCTTCTGCCTGTACCTAGAAGTCCAGATCCCCAAAAACTCCAGGATGAACTCAGAAACTGTTGAGGTCTATGACTGAGAGATCTTCGGATGATGAGAAGAGCAGATGTCCTGAAATCAGTTTTCTCAAAGACCTGGTTGTGACAACAACTGTAGCAGCTTGGGTAGAGAACTTGGTATGACTGTATGCCAGTGGAATATGGATGAGCTGGATTCAGAATGAGGCTGGTCAGACAGTCTAGCATTTGGGAATCTGGGGCATCGTATGGTTAGGTAGAGAAGTCTAGACTAGGCAGAAAGGAGGTCTAGTGACACAGACCCATAACATAGTGTTTGGAGTAAGTAGTTTTGCTATTAATGCTGTAAGATTAGAAGAAAAATGGAGCAGATGATGACATTGTGGAATGCTGCTTAACAGACATCCGGGTCTGAACCCCTGATGAGCAAGCCAAGGCCGACAGTGACAAGGAAAAACGCCCAGTGAGCAAGAAACCTTGAGAGTAACCAGGACTCGACAGGGGAACCCATTCTCCTAAAGTCGACACCAGATTGTGAAGATTGTGTTAAACGTGGCAGGAAAAGGGGTTGGATGAGAATAGATGAAAAGAACATAGAGCACGAATGGCTGTTAGAGGTACCTGGTCCATATGAGGTTTGATGGGCTTGATGATAGATGCAACTGGATGAATCAGCGTCGACTGAAGAACGGCCAAAGTGACTAGGAGAGCAGCAGGTTACAGGCAGCATTTTCACAAACAAACCAATAGTAGTCCAGTCAGAAGGAAGAAATGGAACTGAGTCGAGATAAAGCTCATCCAAGGTGGAGGTGGTCTGAGGTTAACCCGAGGTAAGACAGTGTTGAGTTGCCGAGCTAAATGTGTTGGACCCGAACCTAGATGGAGCTAATCCGAGATGGAGAAAATCGAAAATGGGACTGATCTAACATGGAGCTAGGCTGAATCAGAAAGGAGTGGCAGAGCTGAGGCACATAGGAGCTGATCTGAGATGAAGCCGAGTGGAGCCAGAAATAAGTCGCAGAGCTGTTTGTACTGGGGCTGATCCAAGATGCAGCAAAGGTAAGTCAGAAATGAGTTGCAGAACTAAGGAACGTATGAGCCGATCTGAGATGGAGCTGATCTGAGATGGACCTGAGTGAAGTCAGAAATGAGACGCAGAGCTAAGCTGCTTTGGAGCTGATCTTAGATGGAGCCAAGTGGAATCCAAAACGAGTAGCAGGGCTGGTTGCACTGAAGCTGATCCGATATGGAGCAGAGTTGAGTCAGACATGAGTTGCAGATCTGATTGCACTGGAGCTGATCTGAGACAGAGCTGATCCCATATGGAGCAGAGTTGAGACAGAAATAAGCTGAAGAGCTGAGTTGTGCTGGAGCCGATCCGAGATGGAGCCAATCCGAGATGGAGCGGAGAGTAGTGAGGAGTTGCAGAGCTGAGACACATCAGAGCTGAACCAGAAGGAGTTGAACTTGAGATGGAGCCAGGATGAGATGGAGCCATGAAGAGTCAGAAAGGAGTTGCAGAGCTGGGTTCCAGGAGCTGATCTGAGATGGAGTGGGCAGAGATGGAGCACAGGTTGAGATGGAGCCATGTAAAGTCAGAAGGGAGTTGCAGAGCTGGGTTGCAGGAGCTGATCCGAGATGGAATTCAGGAGAGAGAATTGAGGTCTATAGCAGAGTAGCTTGTACTAGCACCACACAACTGATTGTGAACACTTCGTTGCGGGAACTGAAGGTGAGGATGAGACTTTTATAGGGTGTTAGATTGGTGGAAGGAGGGTTTTCAACCATGTTCCTACCCCCAAAACTTCAGTTATAACCTAACTGCATTAACGACCAAATCTTTTTAAATAACCTGGTGCTCAGTGAAATCCATTATATTATCCCAGATTTCGACTTAGCATTGGACCATTTTAGCAAAACATTCCTGGTGGTGGAAAATAAGCATGCCTCTTATAAAAAATGTTAGAAATTGAGACAGATCAAATCCCTCATTCAATCATTGAAATATATTTATACTTACACTCAATGCAAGAAATAAAGCATGGGCCATGCAAGAAAAAATGATGACAGAGACCAATGGCTTACTTTCAGGCAGCTATGGAATAAATGTACTTCCTACATCAGAGAAGCTAAAGCAGAGTATTACTTTCCGGTATTTACAAATTGCTTAAGAAATGTGTAGATTTGTAGGAGAGTGAATGGCAATGTGCTTGATTTTATAAACCTGTTAGCAATGGGTGTGGGAGAAACCTGTAAGTGCTGCTGTGAAATGGAAAGAATGGAAATTGAAAGAAAGTCGCTGTTGAAGGGTTGAGGATGGCCAAGAAAAACTGTACGAGTTCATTCCATATATCAATGTCCATTCAGTATATTTCAATGTTCATTCCATATATATTAAAGTTCATTCCATATATATCGATGTTCATTCCATATATATCAATGTTCGATCAATATATATCAGTGTTCAATCAATATATATCAATGTTCATTCAATATATATCAAAGTTCATTCCATATATATCAATGTTCATTCCATATATATCAAAGTTCATTCAATATATCTCAGTAGAACAAAGATTGATATATATACAATGAACATTGATATATATGGAATGAGCATTGACATATATGGAATGAACATTGATATATATTGAATGAACTCTGATATATATAGAATGAACTTTGATATATATACAATGAACTTTGATATATATTGAATGAACATTGATATATATGGAATGAACATTGATATATATGTTAAATAAAAGTCGCTGTTGAAGGGTTGAGGATGGCCAACAAAAACTGTACACCAATAAATGGGCATTAACAAACTCCAGGTGGAGCTTAAAGGAAGAGAATTCTGATAAAGTGACCAGTGATCCCGTGGACAGAGTGACCTGAGAGTGGCTGATATATGATGCGAAGACACAGATGGGTGGAGCTTCAATATATACACAATTTGACATGGTGCAGAAGAAGAGTCAGATGAGGCCATAATTTCTGTTTGAAAAATGCTCTTTTATTGAGAGCAAGGGAAAACAATGCCACTTGAAAAGCAACTGAAAATTGAGGTAGGTCACTCCTACCCCTACTCTTTCTTCTGAGGGTCACCAAACACAAACACACTCTCCCTAACTCTGAGCTGGACACAAAATAACACAGTAAACACATACACACACTGTAACTGAAGAACAACAACATAGCAACATTAAATAACAATATAAACAGTCTGTTTGGTGGTGGGGGGGGGTGCAAGGCTACAACACACACAACCCCAAAAGTCCCTCTCTGTGTAAACAAAACATTTTATGAATTATATTCATTTTTTCATCTCAATGTTCGATCCATGTACATCAAGGTTCATTCCATATATATAAATTTTCATTCAATATATATCCATGTTCATTTAATATATATCAAAGTTCATTCCATATATATCAATTTTCACTCAATATATCCATCCATCCATCCATCATCTAAACCGCTTATCCTCCTGGGTCGCGGTGGGGTGCTGGAGCCTATCCCAGCTGTCATTGGGCGGAAGGCAGGATACACCCTGGACAGGTCGTCAGTCCATCGCAGGGCAGACAGACAGACATAGACATTCACACACACACTCACACCTATGGGCAATTTAGCATGTCCAATCAGCCTGACTGCACGTCTTTGGACTGTGGGAGGAAACCCACGCAGACACGGGGAGAACATGCAAACTCCACACAGAAATGACCCCGGTCGCCTGGCCGGGAATCGAACCCAGGCCATTCTTGCTGTGAGGCGACAGCGCTACCCACTGCGCCACCGTGCCGCCCCACTCAATATATATCAATGTTCATTCAATACATATATATATTCATTCAATGTATATCAATGTTCATTCCATATGTATCAAAATCATTCCATATATATCAATGTTCATTCCATATATATCAATGTTCATTGTATATATATCAATGTTCATTCCATATATATCAATCTTTGTTCTACTGAGATATATTGAATGAACATTGATATATATTGATTGAACATTGATATATATGGAATGAACATTGATATATATTGAATGAAAATTTATATATATTGAATGAACATTGATATATATGGAGTGAACATTGATATATATTGAATAATATAATTCATAAAATGTTTTGTTTAGACAGAGAGGGACTTTTGGGGTTGTGTGTGTTGTAGCCTTGCACCCCCCCCCACCCAAACAGAGTGTTTACATTGTTATTTAATGTTGCTATGTTGTTGTTCTTCAGTTACAGTGTGTGTATGTGTTTACTCTGTTATTTTGTTTCCAGCTCAGAGTTAGGGAGAGTGTGTTTGTGTTTGGTGACCCTCAGAAGAAAGAGTAGGGCTAGGAGTGACCTACCTCAATTTTCAGTTGCTTTTCAAGTGGCATTGTTTTCCTTTTCTCTCAATAAAAGATCATTTTTCAAACAGAAATTATGGCCTCATCCAACTCTTCTTCTGCACCATGTCAAATTATGTATATATTGAAGCTCCACCCATCTGTGTCTTCACATCATATATCAGCCACTCTCAGGTCACTCTGTCCATGGGATCACTGTGTATAGATACTGGTCACTTTATCAGAATTCCCTTCCTTTAAGCTCCACCTGGAGTTTGTTAATGCCCATTTATTGATGTACAGTTTTTCTTGGCCATCCTCAACCCTTCAACAGCGACTTTCATTCAATATATATCAAAGTTCATTCCATATATATCAATGTTCAATCCATATATATCAATGTTCATTGTATATATATAAATGTTCATTGTATATATATCAATGTTCATTGTATATATATCAAAGTTCACTGTATATGTATCAATGTTCATTGTATATATATCAAATTTCATTGTATATATATATCAATGTTCATTCCATATATATCAAATTTCATTGTATACATATCAATGTTCATTAACTATTTCCTGTTTGGCTTGCCATAATATATATTTATATAATTAGAAAAGAAGTATGTTGTACCTTTGATTTGCTGTTGCATGGTGGGACCTGGGGTGGCTGACTGAATGTTAATTCTGTTGTGAAACTCATCTCCAAAATCCTGTAAATAAAATAAAGCAATTTTATATATGAACCATACTGTGACAAAATCCCTGTTCTGGTTTACCCTGGCTCCTCCTGCTAATTACTTTCTACATCTCTGTCTTGTTAGTAGACACTTCTTGTCATCCACTAGTTTCTTGTTATGTGTCTACATAATATTCTGTTGTTTCAGTGTTTCAAGTCCTACATGTAGGTTATACTGCAATTCTGAGAAGTGTTTCTGCTATTCTGAGTTTCCTAGTCTTTGTTCCTTGTCTTCTTGTTCAACTGAGTTTAGCATATTCCTGTCTTGTTTTCTTGATTTGTGGTCCTACATTTTGTCTGCCTGGACTTTCATACTGCTATAGACACTATGATTTTTCAAAGACACACCAAGTGTTGATACATGATCTGGATGTTGCACTTTGAAAGGGTGATGGTCAATCCTTCATTTGTCCAAACACTCTGGGTTGACTTGAGGAACTCACCAGGTTTAAGTTTTGCTGATGGTGGCTTGGTTCGCTTCTGGAGACTTGACGGACGGAGCTGCCCCCATATACTTTCTGCACTGCAGCTTCTAAAGCCTCAACTGTTCTATCATTATTTTCAACAAGATGGATCTTCTTCAAACAAGAGTCTCCACTCACAAACTCAAAGAATTCATTCAGGGCTACAACTATGGTGTCCGCAACAAGATCCAATGGGAACCCAAGGTCCCCAGAACTTATGACGGGTACTGCTACAGACTGGCAGCTCTCTCGGTCAGCAAGATACAGGCTCCTTTTCACAGCTTTCTTCAAAAGTCGAACTGCTCTCTTAGGATTAGAGCTATCATAATGTGGTCCTACTGTATGGATGATATACTTGCAGCATAGCTGTCCACCTGCCTTAGTGAGGACAGCATCCCCTGTGGTCGGTTGTTTTCGTATTTTAAGGATCTGGCGACAGGCATCCTGCAGTTGTGGCCCAGCAGCATCAGAAAGTGCCTTCGACAGACCTTTGTTAAAATCCTGATTCTCATTGGTTGCAATAACTACAGCATCTACTGGATAAAAACACATGTTACCTTTGCTGACCACAATCTCCACTCCTTCAGGTGTAAAAAATCTCTTCTGTCCTATACTGACAAGACCAGCCTGGAACACCTCATGCTCATCTATTAACTCGACCAAGCACCATATTTGCTCCTTGGCTGCAGCGACGTACAATAACTCCTTACTCTCGAATAACTTCTTGGCGCCTGGCTTAACTACTTTCAAGCTGCAGTGATAAACAGATGAAATCATGTTCTCAAAGACAGGCTTACACTGAGAAACATGAACCCTTGGGCCACTTAACAAGATTTTACCATCTTTGAAGTCAATATTCACTTTGTTTTTTACCTTTGCAAGCCAGTCTTGCTTTTTGTGCTCCTGGATAAATCTGACAACAGTCCTGTCAGCCTCAATCGTTGCAACCAAGTTAGAATTGTTGTGTACAAAATCAGAAAGCTGTTCAAGGACTAATTCGACTACATCGTCAAAGCCAGCAACCATAATTTGGCTGCCTGATGTGATTATTACAACAGTCATTACTGGTGAATTGAATAAGTTATTTAAGCAAATAATTAGATCTTGCCATTCTGCCTTCCTGAGCACACCGGGATCCTCTACATCAAGGCATTTATGATTTAACACTGCTTTCAGACGTTCCTCACTGTCCTTCAAGGTCTTCTCGGTTTTGGCAACAAGCAATGCTCGGTTTTCCTTGATCTCCAAAGATGCTCTGATTCCCTTGGATAAGAGTAAGTCCCATTTGAGCTCCTCCTGGTCCCTCCTAGTCAGAAATTCCAAAATAGATGGATGGAGTTCCACCATTCTCCGTTTTAGCCCAATGACCTCTTGTAGAATCTTATTTTTTGACTCCAATACTTCTTGTTTTAGACCATAGAGAGCTAACTTTTTGCTGTGAGAGTGGTAACTCAGCTCCATTTCTGGAAAGCTATTGCTGATTTCCTGCTCAAGGCCATCTAGCATGACGAGCTCATAAATGGATGGAACCATGGTAATCTCATCTGTCACGCTTCCCTTCTCCCTTTGGATCCTGTGAGTTATTCTATCAATAGTGATCTGTATGACATCCCCAGTTCTACTGACATCTTCTGCGAGGCCTGCAAGCATCACTGTTCCTTGATCTTTCTGAAAGACCATGGTCACAGGTTTAGCAAATAGTGTCTTGTGGATTTCTGCCTCCGTTTCACTCCATGCGTCTCTCTGAACAAAGATCTCTAGGGACTTATATTTGGACATTGTAGCAGTGAACTCAGCAGAGGCATTCTCCCTCCAGGTCTCAACGAGTTTTCCTGACTGTAAACCCTGATTAAGCAGGGAAGCTAGAGGGCTGATTTTCACAGCTGCGTCCCGAAAATCCAGCTGACAGAAATGTTTGCGCATCTCTCGCTTGATCAAATCTAGTGATCCTGGATTATCTTGGAGGTATTTCCAAACAGATTTATCAATATTCTTTGTGAAGGTTTCTGGGAGTCTCAGAGTTGGTCTGTCTTTCCCACAGAGTGCTGTTCCCAATGATTCATAGTAAGGGAATACCCTGATCCGGTGCTTTTGAATCTGATGTTGTGCGCTGAGAACCTTGTTTACAACTGGAAAAACAAACAAAAAATATTTAATTGTAGTGTTTATTAAAGTTCATTCATCTTTATTACACTTGGTCAGTAGATCAGTGCACACAGATGAACATATTTCTGGCCATGAAAGATGGATTATCTAAAACCTTTACAAAAATTCAGTTCAAAACAATTCAGCTTTTATGACAAGTGTAAAAATGATTCCAATATGCTAGTCCTGAGCAACTTCACAAATTTCAAACAATTAGTAGTTTGATTGCTGATAGCTGATTTTGAACAGCAGTACTAGACAGAGCATTAGCATTGAAACTGCTAGACACAGTGTGCTTGGATGTGAAAGACCAAAAGTTACGCTGTCATAGACCTTTTAGATTTGGGGGTGAAAAAGTGGTCTATTCCGCCACAGATTTGAAAATTCCTGTGAAAATTAGACGGACTGTCACATTGAAACTGAAATTGTCCCAGCAGGGATTTCACTACTTTTGAGCAAGGCATGTGAAAAAAGAGGAGGAACAGTGCTGGATATGGAAGATGACAGCGCAGTGATGTTTAATCAACCTGTAAAATGAGACTTTACAAGCTCATTACTGGGTGAACATTATGGAAAATGAAGGCAAGAACATTCAAGGCGATGACCGTGTCTTGGTAGCTGCTGAAGATGTCACTTTAAAGGAACAAAGGAATGAGGACGGGGGAGTCCCTAATGATAAGGTGAGAAATATGGCAGAAAACGTCAACATAGAAATAAGGACAACATCTGCAAACAGCCCATGGAGTAATGGCCTTATGGGGTGGCACAGACAAAACACTCACTGAGATCATAATGAAGGACAAGTAA
This sequence comes from Colossoma macropomum, assembly GCF_904425465.1. NCBI lineage: Eukaryota > Metazoa > Chordata > Actinopteri > Characiformes > Serrasalmidae > Colossoma > Colossoma macropomum. The sequence continues at coordinate 972,913 of NW_023495280.1, read as the reverse complement.
TGGTTGTGACTGGGACACATTGGCTCAGAACCCCATGCAAAATATCCATGGCTGCAGTCCTCATTAGTTGGTGTTTGGCCAGAATCCCAACCTGCCCCTGCGTGTTAGCATGTCAAATTTAGAGAGCACTCAGATGGAACCCACTGTTACTGATGTTAATACCACAGATGTCAGGGAGGATGTATGGACAACAAAAGATTTATCATTTGATGTAGCCAAACAGGAAGATATAAAAAGTTGGAGAGATAACAATGTGTTTGAGGAAGTTAGGAATGAGGGACAAAAGTGCATCTGTACCACATGGGTGTGCACCCTCAAAGAGACACTCACTGGCTTAATACCAAAAGCATGGTTAGTGGCAAAATGATCACCACTGTCATATGATAATGTCATATGACATTTACATCAGGCCTCCCCCGAGGCTGACTGCGAAGGGACATTATGGTGTAACGCTGCGCAAGCACAGAAAGATGCTCGCGGATCTTAAAAACGAAAGTTGGTTTAATGAGAGAACAGTCAGATGAAAAGCCAGACTCCAAAATCAGAATCCAAAAGCCAGGCAAAAAGTCAAAAAGCGGAAAATACAAAAGTACAAGCGACCAGAGCAAAAGGGCAAACACAAAAGAGCAATATCCAAAAACAGGCAAAGGTTTTCTAGCACAGCTGATGTTTTCTAGCACAGCTGAAAACTCACTCTCTTCACCTGGCTCCTGGTCTTCTGCCTCCTCTGTCTCAGATTCAGCAGCTGGTGGCTCTTCATCTTTGGCAGGCGGTTCCTCTTGGCTTCTGACAGCTGCAATTTATTTATTTTGTGATGAATAAACACAGTAATTCTCAGGCCCATATTAAAACTCCAACATCCTTTTAAGGCTTAAAATCAGTCTAGGTGTAAATACTTTTGGTGAGGATCTTTCAGTTTGATTTTGATTTAACAGTCGTAGTACTATACACAGACCAACCATATGGGTCAAAGTGATTTTTTCTTAACCAAAATTAATTTAGTTTAAATCACAGGGTATGTACTTCTACAAAAACAACAGAAATTGTCTTAAAATTAGTGGACTGCTTCAATTTTTGGTACACATGTGAACATCTTTGGAATAAAATATTTTACTTCAGGATGAACATACATGGTCTAATAGTGAACCATTGTGTTTGTGTGGTGGTCTATCTGTAGTACATATGGTCTAACAGTAAACAATTTTCTTTGAGTGGTGGTCTGTCTGTAGTACCTATAGTTTAATATTGAACAGTTATGTTTGTGTGGTGGTCTGTCTGTAGTACATATGGTCTAACAGTGAACAGTTACGGTTGTGTGATGGTCTATCTGTAGTACATATGGTCTAATAGTAAACAGTTATGTTTGTGTGGTGGTCTATCTGTAGTACATATGGTCTAATAGTGAACAGTTATGTTTGTGTGGTGGTCTGTCTGTAGTATTTATGGTCTAATAGTAAACAGTTATGTTTGTGTGATGGTCTATCTGTAGTACATATGGTCTCATAGTGAACAGTTACGTTTGTGTGGTGGTCTGTCTATGGTACGTATAGGGTAATATTAAACAGTTATGTTTGTGTGGTGGTCTGTCTGTAGTATTTATGGTCTAAAAGTGAACAGTTATGTTTGTGTGGTGGTCTGTGCAGTACATATGGTCTAATTGAGAACAGTAATGTTAGTGTGGTGGTCTATCTGGGGTACTTATGGTCTTAACAGTGAACGGTTACGTTTGCGTGGTGGTCTGTCTGTGCTACTTATGGTCTTAATAGTGAACAGTTACATTTGTGTGGTTGTCTATCTGTGGTACATATGGTCTAATAGTGAACAGTTACGTTTGTGTGGTGGTCTATCTGTAGTACATATGGTCTAATAGTGAACAATTACGTTTGTGTCATGGTCTGTCTGTAATACATATGGTCTTAATAGTGAACGGTTACATTTGTGTGGTGGTCTATCTGTGGTACTTATGGTCTTAATAGTGAACAGTTACGTTTGTGTGGTGGTCTGTTTGTAGTACATATGGTCTAATAGTGAACAGGTACGTTTGTGTGGTGGTCTGTTTGTAGTACATATGGTCTAATAGTGAACGGTTATGTTTGTGTCATGGTCTGTCTGTAGTACATATGGTCTAACGGTGTATGTTTGGTGGCGCTGTTGTACCTGAATTGTTTATAGTCGATATCCATTCCTTGAGCTGCGGGCTGGACGCATTCACACCGTCTTCTTTCAGCAAGTTCAAAAAATTCAGGCAAAACAAGTTGCCCTTACTCAGAATTGTGTCCAAGAGTTCATTAATTCTTTCAGAAGAATCTCGGATATTCTTAAGTTTGGTGTACTCGTCCATCGTTACAAGTTTCCGTGACTGCACATGCTGTAAAATGAGCAGATCCTCACGTAACCACTTGATAAAGTTCACTTTATTGAGAATTATAAGATCCATTTAGCCCTGAAATAAAATCAAGAGAAAAGCTTATTTCCCTAAGCTTACTGTTCAGTGAAGCAGTAGGGCAGCAATTCTATCAAACAGTCTGTCTGTCTGTCTTTTTCTACAGTAAGACAAGTGTAACCCGTGAGTCAGCTCTAGTACTAAACTAGGTGTTAGGGGTTTCAAATGGACCAGTGTAGGTTCGCTCAGGGAGCGGCACTTTACATAAAATATGAAAAAAATGGAACGAGACCAGTGCAGATAAAATCATTTGAGTTATATTAAGGAATGAATGTGATTTCTTAGCTTCGACAGAATTAATAAACTTCACCAAGATAAATAGAGCAATGAAAACAAATAGTGAAATAAAAAAATAATACAATGAGGACCTTTCAAGTGTTTACAAAAGCTTCAATTACCTTCTAATTCAAGGAATCAACAGGCATCTTTTTTTTCAGATATTCACCTTGTGCTAATGAATATAATGTATTTAATTTTAATTACGCAGTCCTTGGACAATCAGTAGTTTACCTATTTTTTCAGTTTGTCAGTCTAATTGGTGCACTCTATTACAGTTTCAGTAATTAATTAGCTTTTTATATCTGTACTTTCAGTTAGGGTTTAGGATTTAAGTCAGCTAAGGTAAGTATTAATCTCTGTTTATAGTTTAGATGTTAGTTTAGCTTTAAATTCTAGTTTATAAAGTGCTATTTTATGGTTTTAGTTCCACTTATTTTGGTTCACTCAATGCTCAAACCTTAAATAATGTACCCTTATTCTTTTAAAACAAAACTATTAAAACATGAATTAAACAACAAAACAAACAAATATCAATCAATCAGACAATAACCAAGATACAAATTAAACCTTTTTCTCAACTGTCCATAAAAATGTTAGAACTATAAGTGGTTCAAAAATGAAATAAAATATGTCTCCTTTTTGTTGTTTTATTTTTCAAGTTCAGTTCACTGGGGAAATTGCTAGTTTCAGTCCTACCATGCTGCTGAGTGTAGTCACCAAGAGAAAAGTCCGTCTATAGTGCTCGAACTCGAAAGTCTGGCGAGTTGTCCTCTAGACGTGGGCTTGGCTCGCCATCTAACTAGTTGTCCAAACGGGTGCACACGCCACGTGCAGCCGAATGCAGGGGAGAGTTGAAACAAACCAACAAAAAAACTGACCTGTTGACAAAAACAGCGTCTTAATACACCTACACATATTGTTCAAAACCAGTTTACAAAGCAAATTTCACTTTTCTTTTCTAATATATACACATTTGTACCCTCGTAACACCACCACGGTAAAGTTAGTTTTGTTTTCGATATTCGTCTTTTCAGCGCTAATAACATTTAATCGGACTACAGTAGTCAGTAAAGACTTACATATTCATGACAGTACGACCACAGAGAGTGATGCACCTGTTCTTTTACAGTTTGGGTGACATTTAACGTACCGCTATTTTGTGTTAATACCATAGAACTCAGACACGTTTTTCAGTCGGAAGGAAAATCATGCACTTCTAGACCACGCCTACATCCATGCACACACCTCTGTTTTCCTCCAAAGCGTTTCAGTGTATTTAAATACATATTTTAATTGTTCGTGCTAACAATAGACACCGCCAAACAATAGAACGTCAATAGCTCCATAAACACTGTGTCCATACACATCTGATTAACTGTGTTATTTACTGTAAATTATGGTTAGAAATACACACCACTTTAATTTAGAAAAAGGACTTTGAATAAACCTGTAACTAAAATGTACTTGCCAATACTTGTCCTAACAGTACTGAGCATACCTTACCTGTAAAAACTGATATTACCTGTATACTGATATAGCTAGTTAGCTTGATGACAGAGGTTCAGTAATTGACAGACATTAGCAGTCTTGAAGGTTTAATAGATCCTTAACCATCTAAAATATTAGTTTAAAAAATGAGAGTGTAGAAAAGAAAACGTCTTATTTAAGTGGATTAAATTGCAAATCAAAAGTTTAAATCCATCAAACACTAAGTGAGTCAGATGTAAGTTTTAAATCTTGTACATTTTTTTCATTTTGAATTTCGATAACATTTTAGACATTGAAAATTTAAGTCAGCAGTGTTTGGTGCAGATAAGTTTCAGTGATGACACACAAACTTTGAATGTCAAAGGATGCAATGTAGCTAAAATACTGCTTAGATTCAAAATGCAGCATTCACTGCAATTAATGCAGCTGAAATGCTTTTGAAGGTTAAAATACAAATATTAATATAAAGTAATTATTACAGTACATTAAAAACTCAACAGTATGATTGCTGAAACTTACCTGCACCATACACAATTGTTTGTAGTGTTGGGTGTAATACAGCTGAAATATTATTGAAATTCAAAATTGATAAAAGTTAAAGCAATATATCCCAACTTTAAAGGCTGTGCACCATACACAGCTGTTTTTAAAGTTGTAAATAATGCAGCTGAAATATTATTGAAATTCAAAATACATAAAAATGAATAATAAGTAGTTACAGCAATATGTCCAAAATTTAAAGGCTGTGCATCATTGCTGACACCTCACTGCACCATACACAGCTGTTTTTAATGTTGTATATAATTTAGCTGAAATATTATTGAAATTCAAAATACATAAAAATTAATGAAAAGTAGTTACAGCAATATGTCCAAAATTTAAAGGTTGTGCATCATTGCTGACACCTCACTGCACCATACACGGCTGTTTTTAATTTTGTAAATGATGCAGCTGAAATATTGAAATTCAAAATACATAAAAATTAATAAAAAGTAGTTACAGCAGTATATCCAAAATCCAAAGGCTATGCATCATTGCTGACACCTTGGTGCACCATATACAACTGTTTTTAATGTTGTATATAATTTAGCTTAAATATTATTGAAATTCAAAATATATAAAAATTAATAAAAAGTAGTTACAGCAGTATATCCAAAATCCAAAGGCTGTGCATCATTGCTGACACCTCACTGCACCATACACAATTGTTTTTAATGTTGTATATAATTTAGCTGAAATATTATTGAAATTCCAAATATGTAAAAATTAATAAAAAGTAGTTACAGCAGTATATCCAAAATTTAAAGGTTGTGCATCATTGCTGACACCTCACTGCACCATACACAGCTGTTTTTAATGTTGTAAATAATGCAGCTGAAATATTATTAAAATTCAAAATACATAAAAATAAAAAGTAGTTACAGCAATATATCCAAAATCCAAAGGCTGTGCATCATTGCTGACACCTCACTGCACCATACACAACTGTTTTTAATGTTGTATATAATTTAGCTGAAATATTATTGAAATTCAAAATACATAAAAATTAATAAAAAGTAGTCACAGGGATATATCCAAAATCCAAAAGCGGTGAATCATGGCTGACACTGCACTGCACCATACACAGCTATTTTTAGTGTTGTATGTAAAATAGTCAAAATATTATTGAAGTTCAAAATAAATAAAAATTAATATAAAGTAGTTATTGCACTATATCCAAAATCCAAAGGCCGTGCATCATTGCTGACACTGCACTGCACCATACACAGTAGTTTTTAGTGTTATTTGTAAGATGGGCAAAATACTATTGAAGTTCAAATTAAATAAAAAAATAACGTATTTATTGCATTATATCCAAAATCCAAAAGGTGTGTATGACTTCTGACACTTCACTGCACTGTACACAATTCTTTGTAGTGCTGTATGTAATGTCACTGGAATATAATTGAAATTCAAAAAATATGAAAAATTATTTAAATTAGATATTGCATTAGATCCAAAATCCAAAGAAATTGTACGAATGGTGATACCTAGCTGCACCATACACAGTTATTTTTGGTGTTGTATGTAATGTGGCTGAAATATTACTGAAGTTCAAAATAAATAAAAATTTATATAAAGCAGTTATTGCATTACATCCAAAATCCAAAAGTTGTGTATGATTGCTGACATCTTGCTGAACCATATACAATGGTTTTAGTGATGTATGTATTATGGTTGAAATGCTATTAATTCAAAATACATAAACATCAATATAAAGTATAAAGCTATTTCAGCTAAATTATATACAACATTAAAAACAGCTGTGTATGGTGCAGTGCAGTGTCAGCAATGATGCACAGCCTTTAAATTTTGGACATATTGCTGTAACTACTTTTTATTAATTTTTATGTATTTTGAATTTCAATAATATTTCAGCTGTATTATTTACAACATTACAAACAGCTGCGTATGGTGCACCAAGGTGTCAGGAATGATGCACAGCCTTTGAATTTTGGATATATTGCAATAACTACTTTATATTAATTTTTATGTATTTTGAATTTCAATAATATTTCAGCTGCATTATTTACAAAATTAAAAACAGCTGTGTATGGTGCACCAAGGTGTCAGCAATGATGCACAGCTTTTGGATTTTGGACATATTGCTGTAACTACTTTTTATTAATTTTTACATATTTGGAATTTCAATAATATTTCAGCTGCATTATTTACAACATTAAAAACAGCTGTGTATGGTGCAGTGAGGTGTCAGCAATGATGCACAGCTTTTAGATTTTGGATATGTTGCTGTAACTACTTTTTATTAATTTTTATATATTTTGAATTTCAATAATATTTCAGCTGCATTATTTACAACATTAAAAACAGTTGTATATGGTGCACCAAGGTGTCAGCAGTGATGCACAGCCTTTGAATTTTAGATATACTGCTGTAACTACTTTTTATTAATTTTTATATATTTTGAATTTCAATAATATTTCAGCTGTATTACACCCAACACTAAAAACAATTGTGTATGGTGCAGTGAGGTGTCAGCAATCATACACACCTTTTGAATTTTGATTGTACTGCAATAATTACTTTATATTAATATTTGTATTTTAACCTTCAAAAGCATTTCAGCTGTATTAATTGCAGTGAATGCTGCATTTTGAATCTAAGCAGTATTTTAAATGTTCAATGTCTAAAATGTCGAAATTGAAAATGGAAAAAATAATTTAATTCTGACTCACGGAGTTTTTGATGGATTTAAAAAAGTTTTGATTTGCAATTTGATCCACTTAAATAAGACGTTTTCTTTTCTACACTCATTTTTTAAACTAATATAGATGGTTAAGGATCTATTAAACCTTCAAGACTGCTAATGTCTTAGGACAAGTATTGGCAAGTACATTTTAGTTACAGGTTAATTCAAAGTCCTTTTTCTAAATTAAAGTGGTGTGTATTTCTAACCATAATTTAGAGCAAATAACACAATTAATCAGATGTGTATGGACACAGTGTTTATGGCGCTATTGACATTCTATTGTTTGGCGGTGTCTATTGTTAGCACGAACAATTAAAATATGTATTTAAATACACTGAAACGCTTTGGAGGAAAACAGAGGTGTGTGCATGGATGTGGGCGTGGTCTAGAAGTGCATGATTTTCCTTCCGACTGAAAAACGTGTCTCAGTTCTATGGTATTAACACAAAATAGCGGTACGTTAAATGTCACCCAAACTGTAAAAGAACAGGTGTGCATCACTCTCTGTGGTCGTACTGTCATGAATATGTAAGTCTTTACTGACCACTGTAGTCCGATCAAATGTTATTAGCGCTGAAAAGACGAATATCGAAAACAAAACTAACTTTACCGTGGTCGTAACACCACACGGTTGGATTACTTTTTTTAAAGAGTACAAAATGGCAGTTAGCATTATCCTTCACCAAAGGCAATTTCTAGCATTGGCTGTAACAGCAGCTAAGCTAGTTAGCTGTTACTTTTTCTGCATATACAACTATTTACATCAAAAAATATACACGTCACACTCACCAAATCCAATCTAAGCTAGTGTAAATCCAAATCGTCGTTTCAGGCGTATTTCGTCTCAAAGTTCCCCTCAGCAGTCATTTTAATGACGAAGAGTATTCTGGTCAACAGCTCAGAGTAAGTAAAAGCAACTCAATAGTTCTATTTAATTAACCTTCTAGTAGCTTCCAGTCTCAAATGTCTAGTGGTTCCAGGTATCAAAAATCCATTAGAATACTTATTTGTCTAGTATACCTTTATATAAATTTTTCTTTGTTATTTTTCTTCAGTGTTCTCTCTTACTTTAACTCTGCGTTTTCTTCACAGGATGTCCCTCTGGGATAGGCGGAAGTAACACCCACTTAGCGCTGATTGGCCATCTCTCACTCAGACCATGACTTGTCAAAGAACTATTGGCTGTTGATTAATGGTCAATTTATTTTCTTTACTCATCTATTTTTACTATCCTGCCTTCCGCCCAATGACAGCTGGGATAGGCTCCAGCACCCCACCGCGACCCAGAAGGATAAGCGGTTTAGATGATGGATGGATGGATGGATGGATGGATCTATTTTGACTTTTCTAACTGTTATTTCTGTGTTATATTGTTTCTTAAATAAATCATTTTTATTATTATTCCACTGTGTGTCTGGATTTAATTTCTGGCCATTTGAAACCTGGGTTACATAAGCGTAGGTTAACTGTGGTAGACTGTTAGAAATGTCTCACTTTCAGTGCTGCTTATCTCGTTATCTTGACTCTCCTATTAGCTTTGGGGTCAGTTTGACCGCATGAATTATCGTCTATAAAAAAAATGATTGACATCTTGGACAACAAAGTACCTGATACATGAACCTGGGTAATAATTTTAATTATAATCATTTTGTGGAGGTTTAATTCAAACTTTTAATTCAAACCCTAAGCATAAATCTGTTAGTAAATGTGAAGATAACAGGAGGTTTAATAATAACCAAATTACAATTTACAAACAGGCTGTATAACTTACTGAACGGACCTTATTCTCACCGGTAATCCGCAACTGTCCAACCGACGAGTGCCAGGCGAGTCGCTTTCAGTTTTGATTTCACATCAACTAAGCTGCAGTATTTAAATTAACCACTAGAGGGAGATAGGAACAATGATAATGAAACCACCTGCAGGTTTTTAAAAATTTTCTCAATAATTCAGTAATTCGGAGTGGTTTGATTTACATACATACATCATCTAAACCGCTTATCCCTCTGGGTCGCGGTGGGTGCTGGAGCCTATCCCAGCTGTGATTGGGCAGAAGGCAGGATACATCCTGGACAGGTCGCCAGTCCATCGCAGGGCAGTGGTTTGATGTGAAATAATTAATTGTAGAGAAACTTGCCAACTACAGTGGTGGTGATAAGAACCAGGGGTCACAATGTCTACAACACAAATATAGCCATGGACTGTACCATTCTCAGGCTAATTATACAGCATACTACATAGGCCTGCTGTACAGAACCCTGATGGTGACATCCTGGATAAATAAAAATGAGGTGCCCATGCTGTATTAACGTGTGGGAACGAGATCCTATCATGACTTAGTGAGGCATGGGAATGAGATAACTAAGTCATGGCCACGACTTAGTAAGGCATGGGAAAGAGATCATGCCTTATTAAGCTGTGGTCAATGCTTAATTATCTCATTCCCACACCTTACTAAGTTGTGGCTATGCAGTACTTTCATTTATTTTTCAGAACAAAGTCAAAAAGACAAGTAATAAGAGAATACAGGGCAGACTCACCCTGAGTTCCTACAAAGGTATGAAAGTATGAAATTGTCACTGGGGCTGTACCCCTCTTGTCACTGGGGTGGTACCCTCAAGGGTACATCTCAGTACCTTTAGTCAGGGAACATAATTGTACCATAATCCATTAAAATTCTGTTTTCTAAGTTGTGTTGACTCCACACACCCCGTCTCCAGGGTTTTTATTTTATTGTTCTGTTTTAAAACATTAGGTTAGGAAAAGCTACTTTTTCACTGGGAAGAACTTATTTCACCCTGCATATAATGTCAAACAGGCAGCGATAATTGTAACAGACAGAAAACAGAAAAACACAGTTAATACAGTACTGTGTTGTTTAAGCCAGATGAGCTTTCCAACATAAATACATAAAATATCAACATGATACAATTGAAATATATTTTATCTATATGACATACGTTTGCATGCAAAAACTTGGGTGTCCCCGGTCACATGACGTTGTTGCTTTTCTAAATGAAAATGTGAACACATCTTCTACAGAGAACACATTCCTACACATTTTAATGCACAATTAGTGTTTGTTTACTGAATTCAACACATTGAGAAAAAAATTCATAAAATGTGGCCTGTGCAAAATAAATTTAGCAAATAAACAGTAATTGTGCGTTAAACTGTGCAGAAATGTGTGCTCTGTAGAGGTTACACTAACTTATTTTCATTTACTATAGAGGGTTGTTCTATTGTTACAAGCTTGACATCGTAACAATAGAAGAATTCTTTTAGGTGCTATATAGAACCATTTTCAAAAAGGCACATTCATGCACAGTTTCCATCAATCTGAAGAACTCCTTCATGATGCAAAGAGTGCTTTAATCATGCAGAGGGTTCTTTGAGTGTTTATGGTTCTATATAGAACCACTTTCTTTACTAAAGAACCTTTGAAGCACTATCTTTTGTAAGAGTGTACTGTGAATGATTAATCTGTGCAGAAAAATGAACTGGGAGGATATGGACTTCTCTCACTGGACTTCTCCCAATTCAGGCTGAAATTCGGACAAATATCTGTATCATTAACTTTGATTCTAGCATTGCTGTTGTTAGCTTTTCTTGGATATTGTAATATTTCTTGTGAATAATTCCAGTTGTTGTATTAGTAAATATAAATGCCATGTCCTGTTAACTTTGCTTGCTAGAAACCTGTTCCAGTGTAACAACGTGGACACCAACGTTCACCTTCACCTGCTGCCAGACCAAAAATGGAAGAACCGCATGTGCACACAAGTGAAGAGGAAGACTGTGGAGCCTGTCTTTGAAGAGAAGTGAGAGCTTCTCTGAATTACATAGTGGTTATTTTAACACTGCAGACACATTGGCTAGTCACGCCTTGCTTACTAACACTCATGCTTACTCAGGTTTGAGTTTTTGGTGCCATTGGAGAAGGCGAAGACTAGGAAGCTGGACGTTTCTTCGAAGAACATGCGAATGTTAAACACAGGAAATGGAAAGACATTTGTTTTGATTTTATACACATAATCTCATGTGCTGTTTTGTTTTTATATAACAGCTGAATAAAGACAATCATTCCTGAACACTGTTTCAAATATATGCCTTTAATATTGTCTATTTGTTCTACAATGTTGTTGTTAAATAGCATCCAGTGGTCAGCTGAAAGACGTAGGCGGTGAAGAAACTATGCCGTTCTCAGATATCCCTTACAAAAAAGTATACTTAAAGTTCATTTTATGAAGTAAACTTAAGTTCAAGTAATTTTTCCCAAGTATACTTTATGTAGTAAGTATACCAATATCAATGTACTGGTAGTATACTTGTAAGTGTACTATTTCAATACTTCTTGGGACTAAATTGGCCCACATTTTAGTTTATAAAAGTATATTTTTAAGTAGTCTTTAGGTATAAGAGTAGTAAACTTTGAGTACACAACAAGTTTACATCTAAGATATATTTTATACTGCAACTATGTGTAACGGAGTTGAAATTAAACAGTTGATAAAATATTGAGTTTCACCAAAATGACTCCATTTTTGTAAAAAGGTTCAGAACAATTGTAAAAAGTTATTTATATTTTTCCAAAAAAAGGTTACAATTATTTTTAGGGAGCTTTTCTTTTCTTGCTGTGACATCACTGCAGACTGTGTCCCTGCTGCTGCCGTACCTCCATCAGACGAGTGAGAGCTCTGAGATGGACGGTGTGTAGCTGCTGTGGTTTCTCATGAATATATAATTCAATTCAGTTCATATTGAGTTAAAAACTTTAAAACATTATTCTAACACATTATATGAGCATGTGATAATTTTCTCAGAGTGTAGTTTTGATTATAAATGCTATTTTTGTCAAATTATTGCTCAGACATGTGCTTCAGCTAACTGAGCCATGGTAGCGAAATAGCTAGCTTAAACTCACCCTCGGCAGCAAAGTTGGATTAAAAAAAAAATAAAACTTCTCATTTCTTCTTATTTCATTTTTATATGTTCAGCTTGTGGGGTCTGCAGCCATCTAAGGCAAGAGAAGATTAATACACTATAAAATCTGTTTCAGGAATGTGCTCCCTAGTTTGTTCCCTCCTAAAATGTGCAGTGCATTTTGCTGCTGCTAGCCACGCAGTATTAATTTTTTTTTTTTTGTGTTTGTTCTGCAGTATGTTCATTTTGTCGTGCAATAAGAAAAAAAAATGCTTTTCTCTGTAATTTTGGAATTTTTATAATGTGAACAAACTATACGATCTCGTGCATGTTATTGTAAAGTGAAAAGTGCTCTTTTAAAAGAAATACTATAAGCTCAGACGAGTGAGAGCTCTGAGATGGACGCTTGTGGGGTCTGCAGCCATCTAAGGCAAGAGAAGATTAATACACTATAAAATCTGTTTCAGAATAAACAGAGTGGAAAGCGAGCCCTTGTGTCCGACTGTTTGATGACCGAATAGTGGTCGTTACATATACTGTGAACCACACCTTATAGATATACTGTTAGCATTCTAGTTATATACTTCTGTCACAATTTTTACTTTACAAAAGTACTATTTTAAGTATATTATTTATATAATATTTTTGCACTTTAAAGTACACTACTAGGTTTCTATTTAGGGATCATTTTTATACTTGAAATATACCTTTAAGTAGACTTGAAGCTAACTAATATGAACTCTACCAGTGGACTACACAAATAAAAATTCACAAGACATGTTCAAGATAGAGAGCATGTTTGTTTTCTTTATGAATCAAAAATTTCAAACAAATATTGTATTTGATTCCAGAATATAAGAACATAATTCAAATTGACATTTCAGTTCAAAACAAAACAAACACACAATAAGAACTCCAGGTTGCACAACTTAAGATTTTCAAAAGCTATGTGATGAAACTCGCGTTAACATCGACTAATCAATAATGACATCATGAATAAAACCATAGGAGAAGGGAGCGATTTGCAACAAGTGAATTTAAAAAATCCGACTTCAAAAATCTGTGACGAAGCCAAACTCCACAGGTCAGTAGGGCGTGATGTGCCCTTTTCAATGAGCCCTGCCGAGCAGTAAAAACCAGTCTACTACTTGACTAGTCTGTGCAACCCCTAATATGAACACAGTCTTTAGGAATGTTTGATATTAGAATTTGTGTCATGCAGCCTCTGAAATCAGTCCCTGGCTGCCCACAAATAGATTACGCTTTTCTATGATTTACATAAAAGATCAGTTTCAGTTCCACTCACATAGGTTTTACTCTAAGCTATTCCACCCCAAACTACAAGCCACGAATACTTAAACATTATGTATAAGGCAAGAATACTTAATTATACTTTTCTTAAGTATATCTTGATCAAAAGATTAAGTACAAGTATAGGCCAAATAGACTTTTCTGTTTACTTAAGTATAATTTTGATTAGTATATTTCTGGTAGTACATAAAAAGTATACTGAAAGCAGAGTCACTTATATAAAGTAAGTCTGAGTAAACTTTTTTGTTAGGGATAAAATTGGTAGAACACTTTTCAACCAATCAGATTGTGTGGTTGGAACTAAATGCTGTATAATTAAAGTGACTAGACAATTGTAGTTTAGTTGTTTAGGTGTACATTTCATATTTTTCTTTATACAACAGTTAGTTTTGGCCACGCAAGCTAATTGGTTGAAATACAAACACTGTACCACTCCGCTGGGACACCGTTGCTAAGCAACGACTTTGACAACTGTAGGAGACGCTCAAGCCATTTGAACGTTTTTACTTCTTACTTTGCCACAAACAGAAAATGGATACTTTTAAGATCACATTTGACCCTCAGCCGATTTGGTCAGACTCTGAAGATGGTATTCGGTTCATTTCTGGCTAATTCCAGGTTGTTTAGGTGTTCTTCTGTCACAGCTGCCGACTGAAAAGCTTGCTCAGTTGTAATGACAGTGGGAATTTAGTGTAAAGAGCTGGAGAATGAACTGCTGGCTGTGCAGCGAGTGAGCGGAGTTTGTTGCTCTGATGTAGCAATGAGCTGCTTGTTGAGGAACAATAATTTGGCGGAAGGAATTGCTAACATTAAAACATGTTAAATGCCACGTTCATGGCCCAATTTATTAGTTTCTTACTTTATTTATTTAACATTTGTATAAAAGCAATAGAACACTCGAGGTCGTGTGTTATCGCGAATAACATCATGACTGGGATGTTATTTCGCGATAACACAGTCCCTCTCGTGTTCTATTGCTTAAACAAATAGATAACACTTCTGTCTGTTTCCTATCTTTAGGTCCTGATTGATATATCTCAGATGGATCTTGTGAAAAGTTCTACTGAATGGTGAGAAAAGATCATCCTTTTAGTTCTATTTTGGATTTAATTTTAAACTAAAAGCTCTTTTTGCATAAAAAAAATTCTAAATCCAACCGTCTAAATGTTGGCCCTGTTGTCAGGAGCTTACAACATGGAGCCCTGGTGATGTCACCGCCATCCATGGAAGGCAGTCCAAGAGAGCATAATTGGTCTCGCTCTCTCTTGGTGGGTAGGGTGATCCTCGCTCTCCCCCACCTTTCAGCATGATACTAGCCAATGCCAGCATCTGTTAGCTGACTTAACAGGTAGCAGTTAGCGTTCTCCTCCAAGCCTGTTGATTGGTTCCATAACATTGTGTTAGCAGAAGTTTGAAAAGATATGGTACAGCTTCATGTGTTTCAGAGGAAGTATGTGCACTCACTCTTCCGAATTAGTAGCACTGTGTGGTAGAGAAGACCTACCTAGTGGATGGAATAGGCTACAGCTAAATGGAAGAGAGATTTCGGTTAAAAAAAAAGAAAAAAAAAAGAATTTTGCATCTAGCATATGCTGTGTTGTGATGTATGGATGACTAAAAATTCGAAATAAAACTCAAATATTAAAATATTGCAAAAGAACTGCCAGAATCCGAATCATATCAAAATACAAACTTCATTTTCCCACGGCCTTATGCAGTCTACAGTATGCAGTACTGCTCACCTATGCAAACTTTTTTAAAATAAAGTAATAAAAACAGTATAGAACATTACATTAAATATAAATAAACATAAATACATTTAAAAAGTAACAAGAATGTCTTGTTTTCAAAATAGTTGAGAATAGTTGAGAGTTGTAAGGTAGTTAGAACAACAATGACTCGATGCCACCACCACCACCAGTACACCTGATTGAACTAAATTTAATTGAATTGCGTGAAAGACTGATTGGGTATAGTGTGCAGGTGCCTAATTCCATGAAGCTCAAATCATGCCTCCTTCCAAACGTTGCACAATAGTTTCATAAATCAGACGTAGAGCGTGTCCTTTTAACCCTTGTGTGGTGTTGGGGTCTGTGGGAGCCATTTTCAATGTTTACCAAAAGAAAAAATGATGCGAATTATTATTATTTCAACCTCAGATTCCTTCTCCTTTGCTCATTTTCTGTGAAGAACATATAAAATAACACATTTTCAGTGACTTTACACTAGGGGTGGGAATCTCTAGGCACCTCACGATTTGATTCGATTACGATTCAGAGGGCTGCGATTATAAAACGATTATCGATGCATCTTGATTTTTCTTTTTTCTATACAGGATTTCTATTTTCCTAATGTCTGAGGACTTGGTAGTTTTAAAGCAAAGTATTTGTAATGATCCATAGTGCATTTACATCCAATATCTTTGATAAAACAAATGGAAGTGATGTGGGAAGTGAACTAGAAGGCTCTCATTCACTGCTCTGGTTTGGAGCACATGAGACGCTGCTGCCGTTCATCTGTGATAAAATGCACTGTTAGAGTGACATAAGATCCAGTGGTAATGGATGTCCACTCAGCATGTTACAGCCATCCTACCCGTTTTCTTTAGTGATTTTATAACTTCGGTTTTGGTCTCGTGGTAGAGAGTTGGGGGGTCGCTGTGTCAGTAAAATATCTTCGAGACGGGACATGTGCAACACAGCGCGAAAGCCCTGGTTCTTAACGACTGAGAACTGGGGTGCAGACTGCAGGTCGCATGACAACGAAGTCTCCCCGAGCGAGTAGTGAACGGAAAAGGAAAGGAGAAAGACAGACGAACATTTGGAGATGAAACAGATCCATAAGTCTCCAAATTCCCATTCACATTTACAAAGTATATGCTGACAACATTCAAGCTAAATTATTATTATCTGTTTTATTACAAGGATTCCCATGTGTGCAGTTGTTTTCTGTTTTTATTACTTGTATTTTATTGCTCTTAATAATATAATTAGGTATGAGGTGAAGCTGATTGAATAATGACGGCAGAATTCATATATTTGATGTGATCAATAAACTCTATATGTCACCGATTTTTTTAATATGAAATTCTACAATGAAAAAATGGTAAAATCTTCAGTACTTTTAATTGTAATTGAATCAAGCCTTTACATTCATCTTCAGGGTTATTGCCTATGCATTACTGTAATGCAGTTTACTAAATATCATGTAATCAACAAACACCAAAATGCTACAATCTCCCACCTTATGACTTTACCAGTCTTAGCTTTTACACTAGACACCAAATGACATTTGGCTCATATTCATTCAAATCCTGGATTACTTTGGCATATTTATACAGTCAAGTTCAACTTCTGTCTTGGACATTATGAAACGAGAAATATTACATGCTCAAAATTCTCACCAAAATACATTCATAGAATGCAAACACTCAAACTTGTGGATGTCATCCACCCTTGCTTAGCAAGACAAACCTATGAACATATTTGCAGTGTTTCTAGTTTGAGAAAACATTTTAATTCAAAATGGAGTACAAAAGAGCAAATGGTTAGGTTAACATTCCCCCCTAACTAGCCTAGAGAAAATCATTTTAAAGTAGTTCAACAAGCAAGAAGGGCCTGGGTTCGAGTCCTTGGCCGGGCGACCAGGGACCGTTCTGTGTGGAGTTTGCATGTTCTCCCCGTGTCTGAGTGGGTTTCCTCCCACAGTCCAAAGACAGGCAGTCAGGCCGGCTGGAGATGCTAAATTGCCCCTAGATGTGAATGTGTAAATGTATATGTCTGTGTGTCTGCCCTATGATGAACTGGCGACCTGTCCAGGGTGATCCTGCCTTCCGCACAATGACCACTGGGATGGATGTTAAAATCAGTCCTAAATTTGAAAGGTGACCAGTGTAGGATTTTCAAAACTAGAGTGATATGACCTCCTCTCTTGGACCTCATTAACAACTCTGCTGCAGTGTTCTGCATAAGCTGTGGTTATTTGAGAGATTTCTTAGGAACTCCAAACACGAAGGAGTTGCAGTAATGAAGCCTGGTGGTGATAAAAGTATGTTCATAGAGTATTAACATGATTCATCTTAATGAGTCTTATCCCACACTGCAGTTATGGAAGATTAACAATAGCCACGTTTACATGCAGCCTGATAATCCGTTAATAATCCGACTAACAGCTCAATCGGAATAGAATACGTCCATGTAAACACCTCAATCGGAATAGTCTAATCCGATTGAGGCCATTCGGAATACAATTTCTATCCGATTAAACGAGGTGGGTAAACTTCTAAATAATCCGTTAAATAGAAGAATAATAGCCATGTAAACGCCTGAATCCGATTACATTCCGATCGGAACGTGTAAGTATGTTCTGCGCATGTGCGTCGCGTCACGGCGAAAGTTTACACCGCTCAACATGGCGGAGCAGAAACTGGTCTGGACCTCACGTGATGTTCGCTGTCATGGTAACGTTTACTCTAAGCGCTACTCCACGCATGCGCCTCATTTTGCATCTGATTACTTGTAGTGAGCATGTAAACGAAGATTTTCCATCAGATTGTTGAATAGAGTGCATATAAACACCTCAGTCTAAATCTGTAATCGGATTGTATTCAGTCGGATTGGCAAAAATCGTTGCATGTAAACATAGCCATTGTTAGTTATACATTACGTATATGCTGGTTGTCTTGCACTCAGCAAAGTTTATGGGTTTTTTCATGGGTCATGTGGGAATAAATTATGAGTGTAAGTTAATATACAGTACTGCAAAAGATTTAGGCACCTGAAAATTACATTTAAAAAGCTATTTGTCTGGGCAGCAAGTGTTACTTTGACCAACAAATATTCATATCATAATAAATACAAATAATATTAATACAGTGTTTTTTGTATGTCAATATCAATGTCTAACCATTTCCAAACCTCGTCAAATGGCAGCCCATTATTATTTGTAGTCATCATCTATTACCTGCTCTGTGTAATCAGTCTTTCACGCAATTCAATTAAATTTAGTTCAATCAGGTGTGCTGGTGGTGGTGGTAGCATTGAGTCATTGTTGTTCTAACTACCTTACAACATCTCAACTATTTTGAAAACAAGACATTCTTGTTACTTTTTAAATGTATTTATGTTTATTTATATTTAATCTAATGTTATATACTGTTTTTATTACTTTATTTTGAGACAGTTTGCATAGGTGAGCAGTACTGCATAATGTATACTGTATAAGGCCGTGGGAAAATGAAGTTTGTATTTTGATATGATTCGGATTCTGGCAGTTCTTTTGCAATATTTTAATATATGAGATGAATGGACTTATTCGCATTTATAAGCAGTGCAGTTGGTTTCCTGGTACGTTAAATCTGCAACAAAAGACTGTCAAACACTAAAAATTGCGAAGATGAAGTCAGGTTCTTTCTAATTTTCCCGGTCCACCTTAAATAGTGCCACATTTATATTCGGCGCCTCAGGCAGAATTTAAGGTGGAACGGGAAAATTCGAACAAGAAGCTGGCAAATGAAAAGCGACTTCAGCCTCGTAAAACAGCCGATCACTGAGAGAAATTTTACAAGAAACTATTCAACTTTTGAGGAAAAGTTTTCTGGCGGAAATGGAAGAAAAGTGGCTAAAGTTAAAGCTTACAGCAGAGTAAAGTAAGTCTGCATTTTAGTTTATATTTTTTAACCTATACTAGGACATCATCACATACTGAGACATATTGGACATTAAATGTTGTGGCTCCCAAGGTGGTTTGATTTTTGCTGAAAGGACAAAATGGCTCTTATTATCAGGGTTGTGACTCCTGACCTAACCTGGCTTTTAATACAGAGGGTGTTGGTCGGATTTCTCACTCATCCAGCAGTGTTCATAGTACAAAAAAAGAAATTCTTAAGAATCCCTCCTGGCAAATCTTGCATCAATTGCATTACATGCATCACAAACTGCATTACACAGAATGTATTATTTATATGAAAACCTTGGTAGTCCACTTTTCATTTGTGTGTTGATTTCACTACATTTTTAATAAGCTATGACAAAAGACTGTAAAATAAAACATATGAAATGTTTTTTTGTATTATTTGAGTGATTATAAAACACAAAGTCATCCCCAGCAAGAAAAAAATGTTGCCTATTTCCTGGCAATGACCACTACAGTTAGGATGTAACTCTAATGCTAAGTAGCCAGTAAAATTGTAGTGAACAGTTTTGCAGCTTTATAACTAAATTCTGACTAAACACATTGTTTGGGGCAATATGCTAAAGGAGGGCTTTTGCTTATGTCTCGGAGTCTAGTTATCTGTCCTCTTAAACATTTGATATTGGCCTTCAGCCGGCATGTTATATGCTTTGACAAAGAGCAGCAAGTAGCTTCTCAAAAAGCCACAAAAAATAATCTCTTAGAAGTCTCCACAAGTACCTCCACAAGAACATCAACCACACTGCCTCTCCACAGGATAATGTGGAGCTTCTGTACATCATTACAATTAAATAGGCTACCTGCTGCCACTCATGGTATTTATGCAGCATATATAGGTTATGATATTCAGTTCCATTTACAGCATGTAAGACACAATGCTGTTTCCAGTTGTTTTCAGTGGGAAATACACATTTTGCTTGCTGTTTTTTGCATACACAGTTCTTCATGTTTTATCCATCCTTGGCAGCTGCTTTTTGTGCCATGTACTGAGCTGAAAAAAAGTTAATCTGAAGTCTAAATTATGTTTTTTTCCTGCGCTGACCAGTCAGATGAAAGTGAAGGTAAGCGGCTGCAGTAGGCAGATCAGCTCTTTGATTTTGTGTATCCAAATTATCATGACATTTTTAAACAGTATTCAAGACAACATTGATCATCTTGCTTTCAGGATGTTAAAAATGCAAAACACTGTTGCTGCTTTGCAACAGGAAAAAATGCACTCACCAACAGCCTTGCCTGCATTTGTAATTGTATAGAAAACAGTTGTATTATTTTATTTTATACTGTTTTTCAAGGGCCATGACGGCATTCCTGGCCTGTTAAGTTTAACTATCAACCTCCCCTGCCATTCCCTCTTGGGCACCGGAGATGCTGCTGCACCCCCTACTCAAAATATGTTCCCATAGCTATGAACCTGTTAATGTGAATGCTAAAATGAAAAACAAATCATTCTGCTCATGCTGTACAGAGTTAATATATGAGAAACAGGCCTAAGACTTATGTTAAAGAGGACTCAGTTAGCAGTTCAGGTGAAAGTGATCAAGTCTTCTGGGTAAGCATGATTATTGTGGAACACCACAAAGATGGTTGGCGCACTAATGTTATCCACTACAGGGTTGTACAGATCTATGCCATTGGCAGATTTGGGAGGAGGGATAGTCATTGAAGTATTTTCAGGCGTGTAGTCTCCAGTGAGGTCTCTGCAAAGGTACATGTGCTTGTGGCCTTGCTGGTTTGGCACTGAATAGGTGTTGTTTGCAGCATAGCTTGCATTAAGAGTAAATTAGGTGCCTTTCCCTTGAATCCAGTATTCTACAGACCTCTTAAGTATAATGTTTCACACATTTTTGTCATCCCTGATTTAAAATAAAATCTTTGAAAAGTTATATTCTACACGAACATGAACAGTGCTTCTGGAAAGATGTCAGATTTAGCCTGGATTTCAGCGGCCCCTCCTCTTCAAGAATTTTTCATCCGCCATGGTTTAAAATTTATGCAGAAATATTGTGAAAAATGTATTTATGAATCTGGACAGTGTACACAGCTGGGCCAGATCCCTCAGTTTTACTCACTTTATAGCATACAGGCCAGAGCTGGGCAACATCTGTTAGTTCTACTCACTTCACAGTATATTGGCCAGAGCTATATCAGGATGCAGTCCAGATATGAAGTGACCAGGTGTACAGAAGGTCATAGACTTCCCAACCTGTCAATCATCCCGTCTGAGCGGGGCCAACTGCAGGGTCAGCGGAAAAGGCCTTATCTGAAAACATGGCAGCCTTAGAGTTTACAGCTTTTTCTTACATTAGCAGAAGCAGAGCAATATATCCACTATAATGCTTAGTTCTATTTAGAACCATTTCATGCTTAAATGGATCTTTGCATGGTGAATTTGTTCTTCAGATTGATGGAGAATGTGTTGTGTATATTAGAACATTTTTAAAAGGTTCTATAAAGGTGGTTGCCCTCAACGAATTCCAGATAAGGCCATAGATAGATAAATCTTATAGTGGGCATCAGAGGTGGATGTATTGCTCTGCTATCACCTCATCTGCATATATGCTTGGTCAATTGTGGAGGGCTGTATAATAAACCTAGCTAAAAAAAAAAAAATAAAAATACATTGTTAATGCTCACTATATTTCCAAACAAGCCCCCATCTACTGTTTTTACCAGCTGGCTAACCAGCCTACTGTGTTACACATGTACAAGTACATTTTTTGTAAAAAACACACACACCTGATTTTCTCTCCTGATGGAATGATGGGGAGAGAGTGAGAGAGAGAATGTGAGATAATGGGGCTAGAACTTTATTATGACAGTGCTTTATCTGCTTCAACAAATGGAGTGCATTTATAGTGTATTTATTTATTTATAGTGCATTTATACACTCAGCTGGACATTTTCACATCTGGTTGACAGTGCCAACTGAACAACAGAGCTCAAAACTGGCCAGTTCATTTGAGATCTAGTAACCCTACCAAGTGATCATGTTGTTGTATTTGTTAGTAGCCTTCATATTTATAATGAAGATTTTTTGCCTACTTCTTAAATTTTTGATGTGTTACTCCGAGAATTATTAAAAATTTAAATCATCTACCATGGCCACTGAGATTATATTGGTTTAAGGTTTGTGCGTAAAGTTTTCCCTGACACATTCCGATTGTGGATTTTGATCTTTCAATCCACTCTTCAGTTGGCTGGATATGGGTGTTACAAGGGTGAAATTATATTGCTAAGTCAAAATTACAGGTGAATTGCGTAGATTTATCAACATTTCTGTATAATTCAGTGGTTGAGATGTAAACAGACATTCAGAGTGGTTTGGTGTGAAATGGTTCATTGTAGAGATTTCTTTACAGTGGTGGTGATAGGAACCAGGGATCGCCATGTCCACTACATAAATATAGCCATTTTATTTACTATCTAAAACCACCTAT
Source organism: Colossoma macropomum (assembly GCF_904425465.1). NCBI lineage: Eukaryota > Metazoa > Chordata > Actinopteri > Characiformes > Serrasalmidae > Colossoma > Colossoma macropomum. Next base: position 950,091 of record NW_023495280.1, on the reverse strand, counting down.
GACCCTACACATGCCTTCTGAGTTTTTATGCGGAATGTTGATGATGGTAAAATAGTGATAAACAAAAATATTTTATTTGGGGATTGTCTTAAAACACATACCCATCCTTCATTAATGGCTTTTTAAAAATGTGTTTAGGCCAAAACCTTTTTAAAGCTATCCTAAAACAATGCCTCAGGTACCAGGTGATATATTCATAGCCATTTTATATAATAACTTTATATCAGATGGTGGCATTAAAAACTTTGGACATGTGGTTCCTATCACCACCGCTGGTAACAATTATTTTTTTCAGTTCAGTTTTAGTTCAGTGTCTCCAAAACGTAGCATTTCACACCAAAAACCTCAGAATGACATTGTTTACACCTGACTCATTTAATTATGCAGAAATGTTGAAAAATTGGTGTAATTTCTTTTCCTTTTTTTGAATACACAAACATAAGAAACACATACAAAACATAAAATTAACACAATCAAAGGCTTTAATGCTTCAACTCTGAATTTTAGAGAGAGCAGTCTCTATGGGCTTGTTTTACTTCATAGCTCTTATGTGTCATGGATAACAAGAAGGGTCATTTTTTTTCTTAGTATTTTCTTCCAATTTTCATCATGTCCAATTCCACCTACTTGCTAGGTCTCCCCAATATTACCAGCGTTAGGAGGGTGAAGGTCTCTAACACTGGGCCAGTTGGGGCACCTGCTAATGTTTCTTGTGAATACTTCACTGGACAAGTGACCACAAGACTGCACAGCTACTCTCTTTTAATATTAATCAAATGGAGATGTTTGTGGAAAAATGATTACTGCTATATTTATCTTGAGAAAAAATAACACTGATTAGAGTACACTGGACATTTTGCTATTTTTTTCATCGCGGCATATTCATCGAACTGTTGATGTATAAAAAAATAATGTATGACAGTTGTAAAATAGCTTTTATTTTGTGCATAAGTTCATAAATGTATTAAGATGCAAAACATTTCTCCGGTTATGCGCAACATAAAAAATCAATTTAGATTTAAGGCAACCTTAGAGTTTTTCGCAATCATTGCTTCATCTATGAATCTGAGGGGCCACTAAACCCTGTATTCTATGCTTTGGTGCTAAAACATCACGGCCTTTACCTTGTAAGCCTGGCAATGTTTTTCAGCTGTTTGAAGCCATCAGCGCTGAGTGCAACAATACTGACTCTTCTTTCTGTAAAAGGCTGTCTGCAAGTTTACCCACAACATGTCAACATTTAAAGATAATGAAAGAGAAAAGCCAGCTCATACTAACTTACTGCATCTGTTTGTTTAATTTACTAATGGCTTGTTAAGACCATTAAAAGGCCATTTTGGGCTTTTTTTTGCATAAGAGTGTATGTATAAAATCCCGAAATTGTGGCCTGGCCAGGCCATTGTTCCATCTATGCATAGACCGACACTGAAAAATCAGCTATGATGTCCATTACGCTGCTTTTCTTTGAATATTATACATTTTGAATAATTAAAAGGACAATCACTAATTTTAGAAAAAAAAAAACTGTGGATCAGTTTCCTGCAAAGCTGAAAGTGAGAGTAGGAAATGACAGCAGCAGTCAGGACAAAATGTGAAACTCATTAGTTAGATATATTTAAGACCTGACTAGGAAGCATACTAATATACCAGTGTTTGATACCAACATTACAGTCGCTTTTGTAAACTCAGAGCTCGTCCTGAGCCAGCTGTGGTGCAGTTTCAACATTTTCTGGTGTGTAAGGCATACAGGAATTTCAGATAATAAATATCCTAGTCAGATACATTCTAGAAAATATGCCACAGAACTGTATTTACTTGTTCTAATCACCCAACTCTGTACAAAGCTTTTCACTTCAGGTAAAAGTGATCAAGTACTCTGGGTAAGCGTGATCATCGCGGAACACCACAAAGATGGTTGGTGTTCTAGTGTTATCCACCACAGTGTCATACAGATCTATGCCATTGGCAGATTTGGGAGGAGGGACAACCATTGAAGAGTTTCCAGGTGTGTAGTCTCCAGTGAGGACTCTGCAAAGATACATGTGCTTGTGGCCTTGCTGGTTTGGCACTGAATAGGTGTTGCTTGCAGAGTAACTTGCATTTAGTGCAAAATAGGTGCCTTTCCCATATGCTGCAGCTGCAATGAATAAAATAATATAACAAAATTAGCAAAAATACACAAGTGAGTCTATAAATGATTGAAATGAACTGTGTAATATTGTAATATGTCAAAATCACAAAGGTTTTCATTTTACCATTCATTCCTGCATAGCTGCGGTTGAAGCCACTATGATTGATGTGCTTCATTGAGTCCTCTCTGGTCCCATGAAAAAGCCTCCTTTCATTGTTCTTATGGCCATTCTTGATTTCCATGATGTGCTTATTATGCTGGTACTTCTTCCACATGCCAGGATTCTGGATTCGTGAAATCTACAGAGAGAAATCAAGACATTTGTAAACCACATACCACATGGACCAACAAACCAATCTTATTTCTTCCCCAAATGATTAAACTGTAGATACCCACCTTAAGAACGTTGTTATTGGGGCAGGTTTTTCTGAAGTGGCTCAAGACATCCTTGTACTCATTGCTGTTAGCCTGCAGTGGAAACTCCTTGAACAGCTCAGTAGCTGCCATTATGTCCCATTCCTGTGGGAGGCTATCATCGGCTATGACTGAAGAATAAACAAAGTTTGTGTTCATTGTAGTGATTTTTCTTTACAGGGCAATGATAGTAATGCTGGGGCCAAAAAATCAAATTTACACAATTTCCCCCTCACTTAAATATATTCGATCACTCAAGACATGCATGTTGTACATGCATGTAGCAAACTAGTAATGGCATTTTGCGATGTGCAAGCCTAAATCATGACACCCTTGCCTCAAACTGTGTCCAGTTGATAAGTAATCTCAAATAGTCTTGCTTAGGTGTTTTCTGACATAATGTTACATATAAAAATTCTCATCCAAACTTTTCTCCACTTGCAAATGGGTAACTATGATCTTCCATTATTTCTTATGTACATCACAGCTCAAAGCTCCAGCAGACTTCATACACCAAACATGTCTTGGCTGATCTACTACATTTGGGGTAAGAGAAAAACTGAGTAAATCCTACAACCCTCCACACTGAAAATCCTTTATAAAGTACAGCTATACTTATTTTGTGTCCTGAGAACCATCACAATAACCTGAGATGAAGATTTGTCATGTAATGAAGTACCTTGTGTTTTGTCAATACGCCTGATGTTGATCTGGTTACCACCTACAGCACACACAGCAGGACCCTCTGGCATTGTGACCTTGTATGCTTGGCCGTGGAGGCTGATGTCCACATGGGAAGACTTCTTTGCAAGGGCTTGTTCCAAATTTAGGTTTGTCAGTTGATCGAAGCTCTGGTACTGCCCACCCTGCTGGTACTGCCAGTCTACTAACTCACTTATTACCTTCATGTCTTTCTTCAGTCCAACCTCATCTCTGGCTTTTTTGAGAATTGTCTGGATCTCACTTACAGCCATCAGAACATCCCTGCTGAGGCCCTCCACCAAAACTGTGGCCTCCTCCTGATCTTCATCCTGAACCTTGTGTTCCACTCTCACACTGACATCCATGGATTTCTCCAGCTCTTGTATTCGTTGCTGGTCTTTATCAGACAAGCTAAGGATCACTAAATCACTGATTAACTCAAACGCCTGCTCATCTGAGATGAGTTTCTCTATCCACTGCTTGGCGTGGTCCACAGCAGCTTTGGAAGGCCCACAGATGGAGAAGCATGCAGGATGCACCACTTTGCCCTCAATTACAAAGCCCTTTCCCTTCCGCTGCTGGTCATCTTTGTCCTTCCATCCGATGATCCATGATTTGGCATATGCTGTTAAAGGAAGAGACATGCTTAATGTATTTGTTTCAACTAATATACTTCCCTCAAACAAGCTCTCTGTTTCAATGCTGTGCCATACTCAATACTGAACTAAAACCCCTCACTAACTGGGCAATCTATGACCACTCACAGCACAAGAGGAATGGACAAGAAGTAACAGATTTTTCTGTAAGAACACACTTGCACTCAGCTCGCCTGTCAATGAGCCGTTTAGCTTGGTAAGCCTGGTAAGGTTCTGTAATGCAAAAAATAACTATTTTGAGAAACAAAAAAGGCACATTTTAAACTTTTCAAAATTGTCTGGTCTTCCGTGAGCTTCAGGGTTAGAACGCGAAAGCTCTGTCCCTCTATTTGGTTGTGTAACCTCTAGCTTGCTAAATAGCAAGTTGGAACATTACAATGGCAAAAGGTGACATCAGCGGTCAATTATTGTCCACATTTTTTGTGATGGTGGGTTGAGGGGTTTGAAAAGGAAAGTGCAAATTGTGCAAAAGGGAAATAAAACCAGTTCTGCTGGTAAAGTCTATATTCAGGTTGACTTCATCCAATGCTCCGCCATCCACATGAGCGAATACAGTAATGGAACGTCCCATAAGATGGTATCAGCGTAGAGGTCTCACAGTGGGCATTAGTGGGACAACGCACATGTAGAGAAACCCCACAAATCAATAAATAGCCTAAATAAAATGATAACAATCACTTACTAATTATAATAAATAATAATTAATATCTAGAAGCAAAATAACAAAAGTTAATAAACTCACTGTAAATAGCTGTGAAGTAATCAATCATGACAACAAAATAAAAATTGTTTTCTTGTAGGCTACAGCAACGATGGAACCTCCAGACAGTCAGCAAGCCACAGCTGTTGAAAGTGCTCTTAATCAAGGCAAATGCATGACAAACTAAACTAAGTCAACTAAAGGGAAGTCTGGCATGTGACAGTCATTCTAATTTCATAACACAGATGGAAAGCAGTTGTATGGCTGTGGGTGGGGACAGCACAAACAATGCAGATTTTCAGCGGGAGTGGGATGGAATCTTAAGGAAGCAGGACTAAACAAATCTATAATCTAGTGACCTCTACAGTGTGGAGCTCACCAAGGAGAAATGGAGATGAGCCAGTTGAGATGGACATGTTAAAAATGGCATTGGGTATTGAAACCCAGAAGTATTCATGTATTTAATGTGATGCTCACTCTGGCATTTAACAAAGATCTCTGTGCCAGGGTGCTGTTGTGAAAGCCAGCCCAGATAAGAAATTCTGACTCAACCTTAGTTGATCACACCGTCTTCTGAAAACTTCATTTAAAATATTCTTCATAAAAAACATAACATACCTGCAATTTTGGACAAGGCACTCTGCTTCTTTTGCTTGTCACTGCCTTCTCTTCTCTGCATGCTCTGGTGGAAGTTTGTCAACAAGGGGGCCTGGAAGATCACTATGTGGATCAGTTTGATGGAGGATTGCGGAGTCTGTGTCACAAAGTCCACCACAGCATCCAGCATGGCGTCTGCAACCTGTCCTGCATTCACCCCACCTTGACCTGTAAGAGAGGGAGTTTTATTGGCAGGTCTTATATTAATGAAGAAGCTCCAAACAAACAAGCAGTTAAAACAGTGCAGAGTCATAAAAGTAGTTCACATGAGTTGAGTTATGAATCATAAGTGTATGGCCATACATACTAACTGGAAGCTCTATAAGTACAATACTTCATTTGGTCTACTTTTAGAACACTGGGGTCTTTCACAAATTGCATGAAATTTTTTGAGATCAACTTTTGAAACAGTTACAAAATAAAAAAAAAACTGAAGTACAAGTATAATACCTTAGGGTGGACAAATAAATAAATAAATAAATAAATAAATATTAATGATACAAAGTAAAAGAAAGGAGGCATAGTCCGTTTCCATTTACAGTGATTTGGCAGTTAGGCAGTGAAAATGAGTACTTTAATGATATCCTGACCCACATGTCATGATCCTGTGTCTAGGTAAGACAAATACCACCTCCACATGAAGTGGAACACCTCTGACCTTTTCTGGAGCCTAAACGGTAGGTTTTCTCATACAGCCAAGCTGCCCATTGAGTGTGCCAGTGAGATGCAGATGGTGCTGTAGAGGCCCTCCACTCTAACACTTAATTTACAGCCTAGCATTAAAGCAGTTGGCTTCCAATCAGCCTCAAAGGGCTCTATATCTGACAAAGCAGAAGGCTCCCCCAAGATGCACAATCCAAGTGAGAACTGAATACGTTTGCCCAGAATTTTCTTGATATAATGTTAGATGTCAGACCAGAAAACCTGTATATTAGGACACTCCCATATCATGGGCATCAGAGTATCCAGCTCGGTTCTGCAACACCAGGTAGACCTGTCTAATAGGCAGATTCTATATAGTGTAGACCAGGGGTCGCAAACCAAATGTTAAGAAGAGCCATTTTATCCTTTCAACAAAAATCAAGCCACCTTGGGAGCCACAACATGTTATGTCCATTTTACCATCTTGGCTATAAATATGTCTCAGTTCATGCTAATGTAATAGTGTAGGCTAAAAATATATGCAGAAAATGCAGACTTACTTTGCTCTGCCTTTAAGCTTTAGCTCAGCTATAGCCACTTTTTTTTTGCATCTCCAGCAGGAAACTTTTCCACACAAGTAGAATAGTTTCTTGTAAAATGTCTTTGAGCGTTACATTTTTTACAAGGCTGAAGTTAGCTTCTCATTCGAATTTTTCTGTTCCACTTTAAATGGTGCTTGATGCGCTAGAATGCAACTGCTGTACAATTTAAGGTGAAAATTTGAACAAGAAACTGGCTTAAGCTTCGCAACTTTTTAGTGTTTGACAGTTTCTCGTTGCAGATTAAACATTTAAAGGGTTCTATATAGCACCAAAAAGGGTTCTGCTATTATGACAAGCCTGACATCGTAACAACAGAAGAACCCTTTTTGGTATTATAAATCATGTAAAGGCTCTTTGAGTGTTCATGGTTCTAAATAGCACCATTTTCTTCACTGAAGAACACTTGAAGAACCATCTTTTTTAAGAGTGTGGGCTAACTACTTTAGTTGATGTTAGCTTAGTCTAGAAACAGTGAAATATATTTCGAGGCAAAAAGACCTCTTGTAAAATAAAAGTCTTCACATTGTACTGGTTAGCTCTAGTACTAGCTCATCTGCTCATATGAAGAGGCAGTCTCTGTTGCCCATCTGACACAAAACCCTAGCAAATCCCTAGTCTTGAGCAGCCACACATTAGCCTATGGGCATCCGCAAAGCCAAGCGTTGGCTAGAGGGGTATAAACAAGAAAAATTCACAGATATCTACAAACTTCTGTGTACCAGTGTGAACAGTAAAATTTTTTCCACGTATACCAGCAACGTCCCATTTCCACTCATGGTAATCTGAAATGACCTCTTAAAAAGCACCAAGTAGAGTAAGAGGAATGTTGAGTAAAGTGGAAGGTCTTCAATTGAGATTTGAAAGGTCTAAGAGTCTAAGAAGGAATGCTATTGCTCAAGAGGTTCAGAAAGATCAACAAGAGCAAGAATGTGAAGACCTTTGAATGTGAGAAAGAGAATAATGTATTTCAAATGGTAAGACATTAGTGTAATTGATGAAGTAGTTCTCTAAAAGCAGAGAGTCTGTTCAGATATTTAGCAGGAAGGCTTATAAAGAGGGAAATACAAAAATCAATATGAGAGCTTTGGCATCATTTACATTCTGAAAAGGGCCAGGACTGGCAAAATTATAGAGGTGAAAACTGGCAGGTTTAGTGAGAAATGAGTTTCTTGCTGCACAGACTGTAATTGAGCTACATATCTATGAACTTCACCTTTTTAATTAACCCACATTCATCACATCACTCACCTGTGCCAAATGCAGGGAAGGAAATGGAAGTGAAGTTCTGCTTCGCACACATCTGGAGTGCTTTCGTGACTCGTTTTTGGATTGCTGCAGGATCATTTTTTGGGGAAATGTGGATGATCTTCTTGCACTGTAGATTGCCTGGCTGAGTCATTATGAGCCCTGAGTTTTGCTGTGCTCCTGGAAAGGGAGATATGGGAAATTCAATGTGCTGCACATTAAACCACATTTTATAATTTTAGGCAGAATGTTAATTGGTTTGATATTAAGAACGTGAACAGTTCTCACCAAGTTGCTGGCACTCAGCTTCTACGTTTGGACCTGCTGCATCCAATATAGCCTTGGAGACACCTTCAGAATCAGATATAGATACACAATATATTAACCATCTAGGACCCAGTTTGTCAAAAACATCTTGGTGCTAAAATCATTTTGCTGATAGAGAATGTTCACTGTGACAGAGAGAGTGTTCACCATTTAAGAACCATCTTTGTGCTAAGATGCCTTCAAGAAACCTAACTTAGAACAGTGGTCACCAACCCTGCTCCTGTAGATGTTCCTGTAGACTTCATCCAACCCTAATTAATCCCACCTGATCCATCCAACTATTGCCTTTAAAAGTCCTTGATTAGCTGAAGGAGGTGTGCTTAATTTGGGTTGGAGGTGAAACCTGCAGGAAGGTAGATCTCCAGGAGAGTTGATGACCAGTGGTCTAGAAAATATCCATTTAAGATTTTTCACTTCTGTGTAACAACTTATTGAGTGATTATGGCCAAGTAACAAACCTCAATAACAAGTCAATTAGAAGTGGCATTTCACAATGCTACATATCTACAATACTTTGTGCCATAAAATTAAGAAAATATAAATTTTGATCTATATTTATGAACTGCAACAAATCCTTGGTATGTGTAACTTGCATGCTGGTCAGGCTTATTTCTGATTGTAAATTACTACAGCCCTAGTCAATATGGGCTCAGAACTTTTCCTGGAATCCTTTGTTGAAGCTTAAAGTCCCTTTTATTTGTTTAGGTCCAACTATTCTGTATTAACATAGGGTTTCAATCATACTCAGGGTTACCTGCTTTTAGTGTAAAGTCATCATTGCTGGAGTTTACAATGACATCAACTTTCTCTTTAGTGATATCACCAGTGAGAACCTTAAGCACAACTCCTCCCACCGTGGTCTCATGACTCCCTGATTTTGAGGTGATGCTTGAAAAAGGACCTAGAAATTTAAGATTAAAATCACAATAAACAATTCTAGGCATGATTAAAAAAAAATTTAACTTGCAATAAAAATTAATTTCGTAAAATAAGAAAATAAGAAAATACTAAATTTGACATTCTGAACCATTGCTTTGCTGCTGTGTGAAGGCACTTGATGAGGATGGCTGAATGTTGAATTTTTTGTTGAATTCATCTGTGAAGGCCTGTGAATGCAATAAATTACCAATAATTATCTAATATATCATATAAAATAAATAACCACACTATACATACGAACCCGCAGCCTTTCTTACCTGAATGGTTTGAGTGTCTATGGGATTAAGAGCAAACACCACCTCCTGCACATGCTTGGAACTTCTTTTCTTGCTAAATTTAAGAACCGAGTCCAACATAAGTGAAGCTACCAGTGTCTTTGGAAAACCCAAGTTTCCTGTGCCAATGGCAGGGAACACAATGGACTTCTGCTGCTGCTGCTCTGCCTCTCCCAAACATTTATCCACAATACCTTCCAATTCCTTTTCAAAGACAAGAAAAAATGATTATATTAAAAATGAAAGGAAAAAAAAAATGCAGACAACAAATTCTATAAGAATAAATACTTTGACACAGAAGAAAATTATAGACAGAATTATACAGTAGTACCTTCTGTTCCGAACCCTGTCCTTGGTTCCAGTGAGGGGACACAGCATGGAACACCAGTTTGTTTTTAAGGTTACAGGCAGTAGTGACAAAAACCGCTCCAACGTTTGCTTTGCCTGTGGCCTGCTGGTTAAGAACCACCTGAAGCTGTGGCCCTGCTGCAGTAAAGATGGCTTTTGAGATGGCTCCATGATTAAGGGACAGGTCAGGAAATATAGAGTTCACAACCACATCTTCCTAAAGATGGTGAGAAAAAAATGTATTTGTATGTTTAGGATCCAATTCAATAATAAAAAACATTCTTGTTGCAGGAAAGAGAATGTTACGTAGAAGAGTTAGACTCACTGTGGTGTCCTGGATGTTGCACTTTGAAAGGGTAACAGTCAGTCCTTCATTTGTCTTGACACTCTGGGATGAACTTTGACTAGAGGAACTTGGCAGAGTTATGTTTTGCTGAGGTTGGCTTGGTTTGACTTTGGAGACTGTCCCTTTATCTTTACTGGCAGAGCTGCCCCCATATACTTTCTGCACTGCAGCTTCTAAAGCCTCAACTGTTTTATCGTTATTATCAACAAGATGGATCTTCTTCAAACAACAGTCTCCACTCACAAACTCAAGGAATTCTTTCAGGGCTCCAACAATGGTGTCTGCACAAAGATCCAGTGGGAACCCAAGGTTTCCAGAACTTATGGCTGGTATGGCCATAGACTGGCAGCTCTCTCGGTCAGCAAGATTCAGGCTCCTTTTCACAGCTTTCTTCAAAAGTCCAACTGCTCTCTGACGATTAGAGCTATCATAATGTGGTCCTACTGCATGGATAACAAATTTGCAGCGTAGCTGTCCACCCGCACTGGTAAGGACAGCATCCCCTATGGCCAGCTGTTTTCGTGTCTTAAGGATCTGGCGACAGGCATCTTGCAGTTGTGGCCCAGCAGCATCAGAAAGTGCCTTTGACAGACCTCCGTTAAAATCCAGCTTCTCGTTGGTTGCATTAACTACAGCATCTACTGGATAAAAGCACATGTTACCTTTGCTGACCACTATCTCCACTCCTTCAGGTGTAAGGACTCCCTGCTTTCCTACACTGACAGCACCAGCCTGGAAGACCTCATGCTCATCTACTAACTCGACCAAGCATCCCGTTTGATCCTTGGCTGCAGTAACATACATTGACTCCTTCATCTTGTAGAACTTCTTGGCACCTGGCTTAGCTACCTTCAAGTTGCAGTGATGAACAGATGAAACCAGGTTTTGAAAGACAGGCTTACACTGAGAAACATGAACCCTTGGGCCACTCAACAAGATTTTGCCATCTTTAAAGTCAACGCTCACTTTGTTTTTCACATTTTCAACCCAGTCTTGCTTTCTGTGCTCCTGGATAAATTTGACAACAATATTGTCAGCCTCAATGGTTGCAACCAAGTTAGAATTGTTTTGCACAAAGTCAGAGAGCTGTTCAAGGACTAATTCGACTACATCGTCAAAGCCAGCAACCATAACTTGGCTGCCTGATGTGTTTATTACAACAGTCATTACTAGTGAGTTGAATGAGTTATTTAAGCTAGTGATTAGATCTTGCCATTCTACCTTCCTGAGCACACTGGGATCCTCTATGTCAAGGCATTTATGATTTAACATTGCTTTCAGACGTTCCTCACTGTCCTTCAAGGTCTTCTCGGTTTTGGCAACAAGCAATGCTTGGTTTTCCTTGATCTCCAAAGATGCTCTGATTCCCTTGGATAAGAATAGGTCGCTTGTCAGCTCCTGCTGCTCCCTCCTACTGAGATATTCCAGAATAGATGGATGGAGTTCCACCATTCTCCGTTTTAGCCCAATGACTTCTTGTAGAATCTTATTTTTTGACTCCAATACTTCTTGTTTTAGACCATAGAGAGCTAACTTTTTGCTGTGAGAGTGGTAACTCAGCCCCATCTCTGGAAAGCTATTGCTGATTTCTGGCTCAAGGCCACCTAGCATGACAATCTCATAAGTAGAGGGATCCATGGCAATCTCATCTGTCACGCTTCCCTTTTCCCTTTGGATCATTTGAGTGATTCTATTAACAATATTCTGTACGACATCCCCAGTCCTACTGACATCTTCTGCGAGGCCTGCCAGGATCACTGTTCCTTGATCCTTCTGAAGGTCCATGGTCACAGGCTCAGTCAACCGTGTCTTTTGGATTTCTGCCTCCGTTTCATTCCATGCATCTCTCTGAACAATGATCTCTAGGGACTTATATTTGGACATTGCAGCAGTGAACTCAGCAGAGGCATTCTCCCTCCAGGTCTGAATGAGTTTTCTTGTCTGTAAACCTTGATGAAGTAGGGAAGCTAGAGGGCTGATTTTCACAGCTGCGTCATGAAGATCCAGCTGACAGAAATGTTTGCGCATCTCTTGCTTGATCAGATCTAGTGATCCTGGGTTGTCCTGGAGGTATTTCCAAACAGATTTATCAATCTTCTCTGTGAAGGCTTCTGGGAGTCTCAGAGTGGGTCTGTCCTTTCCATAGAGTGCTGTTCCCAGTGATTCATAGTAGGGGAATACTTTGATAGGGTGATGTTTAATCTGATGTTGTGCACTGAGAACCTTGTTTACAACTGGAAAAACAGATATAAAGGATTAATCGTATTATTAAGTCAAAACAGCTATTGTCACTTACATCATGGAGATATTTCTGAGATTTTATATTAGATAATTCACTTGCATGAGGAAGGAGCAAGTCAAAGGAAAATATGTGAATATATGTGGGATTTCTAATACTTGAGTTAAAAAAATAATTAAAACATAAGAAAATGGGACTCCTAACAACTGTGCAAACTGTACTAAAACTATACATCTGAAGTTTGGAGTGAAGATTGAACACATTAAATACTGAAAAAAAATCTGATATTATCTTCGGTTGCTGAGGATTCTGTGAATTTTTAATGTAATATATGTTTCCTGCTTTTTTTGATGCCTGAAAAATTAATAAATTGTACTATGGCCATTTTGCCTGAAAAAAAATATCTAAATGATTTACACATAAGATACATACGTTTAAACACAATGGTGATTTGGCTTGTTGAATGTGCAAATTTGGCTTATAATAAAAGCTAAACTGCTTTACTATATCAGTGCACAAATATAGACATGATGGTCTTCTTCAAGGGTTCTTTAGTAAAGAAAATGGTTCTATATAGAACTATGAACACTCAAAGAACCCTTTGCATGATTAAAGGGTTCCTTGCATCAGGAAAGAGTTCTTCAGATTGATGAAGAATACAGCACCTTTTTGAAAAGGGTTCTATATAGCACCAAAAAAGGTTGTTCTATTCTTACAATGTCAAGCCTGTAACATCAGAAGAACCCGTTTTAGCGCTATATAGAACCCTTTTCAAAGGGGTTCTGTATAGAAGCATATATAACACATCCTCCATCAGTCTGAAAAATGCTTTCATGATGCAAAGAGCCCCTTTAGTCATGAGTCGCTGTGTCAGTAAAATATCTTTGAGACAGGACGTGTGCAACACAGCGCAAAAGCCCTGTTTCGCAACAACTAAGAACATAGCAACGAAGTCTCGCCGAGCGAGTAGCGAACAAAAAAAGGAAAAGAGAAACACAGACGAACATTTGAACAAGAATGGACTTATTTGCATTTATAAGCAGTGCAGTTGGGTTTCCTGGTACGTTAAATCTGCAACGAGAGACTGTCAAACACTAAATAGTTGCGAAGATGAAGTCAGCTTCTCTTTCTAATTTTCCCGTTCCACCTTAAATAGTGCCGCATTTACGTTCTGGCACCTCAGTCAGAATTTAAGGAGGAACGGGAAAATTCAAACAAGAAGCTGGAGAATAAGAAGGGACTTCAGCCTCGTAAATCAGTCGAACTTTGAGAGACATTTTACAAGAAACTATTCAACTTTTGAGGAAAAGTTTTCTGGTGGAAGAAAAGCGGCTGTAGCTAAACTAAAGCTTAAAGCAAAGTAAATCTGCATTTTCGTTTATATTTTTTAGCCTATACTAGTACATTAACACATACTGAGACATATTGGACATTAAATGTTGCGGCTCCCAAGGTGGTCTGATTTTTGTTGAAAGGACAAAATGGCTCTTCTTAACATTTGTGTTGTGACTCCTGATCTAACCTGGCTTTTAATGCAGAGGGAGCCGGTCGGATTTCTCACTCATCCAGTTGTGTTTTTGTTATGTGCCGCCACAGACTGTCCGGGCGCTGCACTTCCGCACTTACAGGTTCCGCCTTTTGCGTTCCGTCAACATTACGTTAGAAATTAAATATGTAGAAAATAGATTTTGGACATTTGTGAATCGATTCAGAATCGATCACGTCCGCATCGCGATGCATCTAAGAATCAATTTTTTCCCGCAAACCTAAACTGCACTGTCCAAACCCTCGTGAGAAATCTTGTCACCTGCATTCTAATTACTGGAGTATTATACTTTATATAACATGGTGTTACAGCCACTGTGTCTTTTATAATAGTGTAAAATTATTATAAATTTTTATTATATGTTAGCATATAACTGCATTTACATACTTATACCACAATGCAGCAAGCCTTGTCGTGTGAAATGTGTTCCTAACACTGGTGTTTTCAGTCTGAAAGGGTTCGTACCTTTGTGATCTTTAAAGGTGATTATGGCTGATTGCCCATCTTCAAGCATCTCCACCTCACCCTCTACTTCCCCATACTTTTCAAAAAACAGCGTGATGTAGTCACAGTTCACGCTTGAAGGTAAATCCTCAGCTTTCACCTTTGGAGTCTTCTCAAGAGGTTTGACATCCATTTTTTTCTTCCTGAAAACTGAGTTATCTGGGCAGGACAAGATGAAGTTCTCTGCATCTGATACACAAAAAGATACAAAATTAGTTTTGGATACAGTGGCTACCACTAGGACTGACTGATTCCTTTATTTATCTAAATAGGAAAATACAGAAATGGAATATCCTAAAACTGGTCACATTTAAGATTTCATTAGCATATTTGAGATATAATTAGCTTAACTGACACAGATTAAGGCTAGTCTTGAAATAAACTGCAATGTCAACAGTATTTCACCATCATTAGCTTAAGCTAAATCATGGTCTGGTAAACCAGCCCTAAGTGTATTTTAATGTAGGTTGACTTCATTCTTTTCACTTAAGATGTGATAAATTTAGAATATTTTTTACAGTGGAGATGTGGGTTTAGGTTTTTTCATTGGGTGGTACAGTTTGCCATTAAACGTAAGTATGTACATTTACCAATTTTTATGTTGTGAGTAATGATTCACCTTTTCTGTTCATAAACATAATCACAGCACAGTTGCTCTCTGGGATGACTTCTATTTCAAAGAATTTTGATTCTGGCTCTTCCAACTTGAGGATATTCTCCACCAGCATAACCAAGAACTCCTGACTCATGTTCTGGATGTTTTCCAGCACAGCTGATCTTCTACCCAAAACTTCACTCTCTTCAGCTGGCTCTGGCTTCTTTGCCTCCTCAGTCTGAGGGTCAGCCTCTGGTGGCTCTTCATCTTTGCCTGGTAATTCTTCTTGGCTGCTGACAGCTGCAGAAACATTTTTAGTCATTTTTTTGTCTCTTTTAAGGCAGGACAACAATGTGCATATTTCGTCCAACAAATACAGATCAGCGGTTCTCAGCCCAGTCCTAGGAACTCCACACTTTTCATCTTCACTATTCTAACAAACTTGGTTTAACTCATTAAATCATTATTAAAGCATTAATGAGCCATCAAGCCCGATTTATAATAATAGGTAAAACACAAACGTTTGCTGTGTCTGGGGTCTGACTGAGACACCAGGACCCATAGCTGTAGCTATCATATTAGTTTTGTACTTACAGACATCAAATCAAGGTTACAATGATCTAATTATTTAAATTGCCAATCATTATAATAGAAAATTTAGTTATAACAAATTCTATATTGTTCAATGCAATGTTTATTTTGAGTAGTTTGACTGAATATTACTTCTTAAAGTCTAAAAACCTGTAAGTGGACCTACATTTCAGTTCCTCACTGTCATGACAACATAACTCACATATTAGTTTCATAGTAGTTACTGGTAGTTTCTACATAATAAATGATAAAATGAATCACTGAAAAAATAAGACTAGGGTTCAAGGGGTTAACAGTACATGGTACAGTACCCAGACTTGTATCCTGTGACAATGGCAGTGTGTATAGTACAAGCACAATATAAAAGTCTGTACCTTGATATATACACAAAACGACTACAACATAAATACAAATAAGTAGACATGCACAGAGTCATATAGAGTTATATACAGAGACATAGGAGTTTCATTCCAAACTGCATTAAAGACCACTTTCATGAACTTTCTTTTCCAATATATAAGTTGTTGGCAGTGTTGGCTTTGCATGTATACAATATATGTCAATATACCAATGATATGTTATGATTAATGATTAACATACCAATTTTATTATAAAAATAAAAATATGCAGCATTTCAGCATTTTGGAACTAAACTCTTCTTAATCTAAAACTGTAGAGCTATTTATTTGGACAGTAAAAAGTTTCTTTCCAGAAAAAAAAAACATGCATACTGTTGAGAAAAGTTTTAAACAGTTTCCTTGAGTGCCTAAGACTTTTGCACAATACAGTATGTCAGTTCATTTTAATGACAGTGAATTATTGTTGTTTTGTTGCAATTTTTAGTGTCAATTTTCTTTTCTTTAATAGTTTCACTTTTTGGTTATATTTTAGTCTGATATTTACATAAATGACAGAAAAAAAACAACATTTTCAGTGAACAGTATATCACATTATACTAAAGGAGTCTTTAAATGAACTTATTCATACGTATGGGTTATGAGGGTGATGAGCAAATTACTTTCACTACATGGTTCTCAATAATTCTAAATCATTGTATATAAACAAAAGGTGTAAAATACAGCAAAAGTCTGGACACACCTACTCATAGATTCCACATTAACATTTTAGAAAAACAGTAAAGACATCAAAACTATAAAATAGCACATATGTTATATCTCAATGTTATCTATAGCTATCTGCAGTGCTTTTCCAACAGAACTCAAGAAGATCTGCATCTACTGAAACTTGTTGGCTGCTGAAAATGACCTTGTTTTGGAAATAACTTCATGCATATTCATCTACGTTACTATTTTATATTTGTCGAATCTTCATAATCTTCACGACGATGAAAACATACTTGCAATCAGGTGTGTCCAAACTTTTGACCGGTACTCTTTTTCCAAAAGAAAGTAAATTAAAATTAAAATTAAATGGAACTAACCAAAAAGCCTTGGCTTTTTGAGGTCTACCACTGAACTCAGCTCAGAACAAGCTTCCGTCCGCCTCTTAAGAGCTGCAACGTCAGTGTCCGTTGAGTGTGGAATGTCTGTGGTATGTACATGTGAGTAAAACTAAGTACAATATATATATATATATATATATATATATATATATAGTAGGGCTGTCACCATCGATTATATGAGTAAGTGAGTAATGTACTGTATATTTGGACGAATAATCAAGTAATCGGGTCTTCAAATTAGCCAAAACAACAAAAACGAACTTAACTGAACAGCAGGAAACCATTCACAACCTTTTAAAGATTCCAAGATACTTTTAAGGAAGCCTTAAGGTGGAATTCTGTGTTCGGGAAACATTCTGCATAATTAAATTATTACGATATGAAGTCATTCAGAGTGGTTTTACGCGAAATGTTCACAGTAGTAGTGGTAGGAACCAGAGGTATGAAGAGTTGAATGTCTAATTATTAAGCTACAACACAGAAATATATTACCAGAAAGGGTTACTGATGCTGGAGACATTATTTCACGATAATTTTGAGAAAGTTTTGGCATAAAACATGTTTTTGTGCATTCATGGCATAGAGGTATATGCAACACGTTATTAAGCAAAAATGAAATATTTTTACAATTTTTACCAAATAAAAACTTGAAGACACATGCACTGGTCATTAATTATCATGGTCCTGAATTATCAAACAAATTAAATTATTGGTGAAATTCTCCTTTAAAATACCTAAAAACACTATGTACCACTTGAAAGTGCACAGAAATCTGTCAGGCCTAGGTTTTGTTTCATATCGTAACAGAGACCAGTAGGGGAATTTCAAATATGCGTATTCATCATGCAAATTGCTTGCAGATTCACTAACCAAGTAAATAAATTGACAATTCTTTTTTTCAATCGATTAATTGTGACAGCCCTAAAATAATTCACAATAAAAGCACTTTATGATAAGTGAAAGGGTAATTCCACCTATTTTTCTAAATTTCTTCTGCATAATTAAATTGTTAAGATGTAAACAATGTCATCCAGGGTGGTGAAGAGAAACGTACAAAGTCCAAATTGTTCACAGTGGTGGTGATAGGAACCTGAGTAAAGCATTTAATGCCTGAGAAGCATTTAATGCCTCTAAAAGCTCCCTTACAGACGGTTATAACATAAAATATTTATGATTATGTTGCCTGATGACTGAGATATTGTTTTATAACAGTCCTGAGATATGCTTTTGGGCTGAAATATATATCAGGGCTGGGCAATATGACAATCAACAAAACTCAAAAGACATTAATTTTGCAAAATAAATAACATATTTTTGTGGTAGACATTGACACACTGTGTTCTCTGGTTCCCATCACCACCACTGCAAAGAAATGTGAGTCAGTTTCTCTACAATGAAATACCATCACATCAAACCACTCTAAATAAGTTTGTTAACATCTCAAAGAATGAATGATGCTGAAATTTTGAAAATATCGGTGCAATTTCCCTTTGAATGTATCTGAAAGAAAAGGCAGTCTAGGGCTGCTGAGAAATCCTGTCATGTGTACAGATCCACCTCTAGAGGGAAGCAGGCTCTCACTGTGCCATCATGCAAATGGACAACAGTCTGCTGTTACAAAATCTGAGGGCTTCACAAATCCATGAAGTGTCACACTTAGCTCACCTGTCTGATCTGCTTTGGCCGGAGACTGAGGTTCCTGGAAAATAAACAAACCAGACCTCAGACGTCACATTACCACAAGTGACATGAACCGATCATATAATGTTACACGCCAAATGAAAGCACGTTTTAATTTAAATATAGGAAAACAATCACCTGAGCAGCTTCTGGAGAGAGATAAACAATCAGGCTCACAAGGTTTTGACCGATCTTAGCTTCGTGTGTTTGCTTCTCCAGAACATTTCTCCTCACTACACAGAGCGGAAGAGACAGCAAGACGAGCTGATTAAAGCAGACTGAACATACTTCTAGTTTACATTTTTCAGCCTGTTTACCCATTCGAGGAGTTTATGAATTTATGTTTTCGAATTAAATTACTTGTAAGTGTCAAAAAACACACGGTACACTAAGATCCACATTACCTTCTTCCGTTTTGAAGCTCACAGTCGCTTTCTGTGCCTCCAGCAGCTCCACACAGCAGTCTCCTCCGTTAGACTTCTTACTCTGGAAATAAATGGTCAGCTTGTTTTTTAACTTGGGGGTCTTGGGGTCCCATTTGCCCTCGACAAACAGGGCGTAAGGAAACTCGTCGGCCATCGCTGGCTGTCTAATGCGAAGTAAGTTAGTCTTCGAGGCGAAGCAGTTTAGGTGGGACAGTTTCACTTTTGCTTTCCCTAAATGGTGAAGAAGAGTGGTGGAAACAATTTTCCCGTTCCACCTTAAATGGCGCCGCAGTTAATGGTGCAGCATGAGGCGTCAGAATGTAACTGCTGCACTATTTAAGGTGGAACGGGAAGATTCGAACAAGAAGCTGGCGAAGACGTAGCTGACTTCAGCTTCGTGTTACTCGTGTTACTAGTCCTCTTTCACACGGGAACATCCACCACAAGAGCTCATTTGATCGATTTTTGGGAGAAAAAAGACCATAAATGTAAAAGTGGGGCTACTTTAAACCTGAGACGAAGTGGCTTTTCGTGAAACGCCCTTGGTTTCTTGTAAAGAGAAACTAGGCTAAGCTGGGAAAACAAGTTTTACTTTCGCTTTTTTATATGTAACGACGTACTTAGTCTTCGCCGTCGTTTTTCAGGCGCATTTTGCTTCCTCCATAAATCAGGTAAGATGGAAGAATCTTTACATTTAGCTGAATTTTTCATCAGGTTAGCCACAGCAGAACACGAACATAGCAGCTTTGTTATATGTACAGTAAAGTTCGTAGCGTTAGCTTAGCATACTTTACCTTATCTGATGTTTTGAACGGATGTGAATGCTAGCGCGCTTTATTTTATTAGGCTAGTCGTATAAAACTTTTTCCGTCTAAATGATTTTCCGTCTAAAATCAAACGTAGTGACTGTTTAGTTTTTTAAAGCTTTATTTAGTTTTGAGGACAGTACAGCTTTAGTCACTCGGATGTAGTTGCTTCCCCTACGGCAACGATAAATGGCCATTTGTGACAAATACAGCTGGGGAATCCATATATCGCTGCTGTCGGAAGAAAACATCGTATCTCCAAAATGTTAACTTTAAAGGAGAGGGAAAAAACATTTTAGTTCTGAATGGAAGTTAATGGAACTAGATTTTTCCAAGCACTTCTGGAGCATTTCTGGGTGTCCGTTCATCATGAAATTTTGGCACATTGTGAAGGTCAACTATCATTTTCTGAAAAGAAAAAAAAGTACAAAACGAAAAATGGAGATACGGGGTTTTCTTCCGACAGCTGCGATATGTTAATACATGTCATATATTTGAAGTCCATATATCAGATTTCTGTATGTTCCTATGGCATTTTGCGTCACTTCTGGCAAAAGGTGGGACACTTTTTGGTGAATGCGGCAGGAGACTCTCCTACTCAAGCCTTTTGTGTTTTTATGAGTTATCGCAAGCCTCCTAAATCAAATGCATGAATATTATAGACCCTGGAACACTGGTCACTGGTCTCGGTCTCGATTTTAAAATCATTACACCCCTAGTGTATTTACTGTACGCTACTAGCAGTACAGTAAGACATGTTGATCAACAATACATTGTATCACATATGACTGAATGAATAACAATCATGAACTGATTTGGCTTAATATTCTTAAAAATAGGTGCCTCTAAATTTCCTTCGAGATCAATAAAGTATCTGTCTATATATCTATCTATCTATCTATCTATCTGTGGGGTGGACCGCAGACTGCTCAACACAAGACCTCACGAACATCAGTGAGGCAGGCTAACACTATACATACACTATATTGCCAAAAGTATTCACTCACCCATCCAAATCATTGAATTCAGGTGTTCCAATCACTTCCATGGCCACAGGTGTATAAAACCAAGCACCTAGGCATGCAGACTGCTTCTACAAACATTAGTTAAAGAATGGGTCGCTCTCAGGAGCTCAGTGAATTCCAGCATGGTACCATGATAGGATGCCACCTGTGCAAGTCCAGTCGTGAAATTTCCTTGCTACTAAATATTCCACAGTCAACTGTCAGTGGTATTATAACAAAGTGGAAGCGATTGGGAACGACAGCAACTCAGCCACAAAGTGGTAGGCCATGTAAAATGACAGAGCGGGGTCAGCGGATGCTGAGGGGCATAGTGCACAGAGGTTGCCCACTTTCTGCAGAGTCAATTGGTACAGACCTCCAAACTTCATGTGGCCTTCAGATTAGCTCAAGAACAGTGTGTAGAGAGCATCATGGAATGGGTTTCCATGGCCGAGCAGCTGCATCCAAGCCTTACATCACCAAGCACAGTGCAAAGCATCGAATGCAGTGGTGTGAAGCACGTTGCCACTGAACTCTAGAGCAGTGGAGACGTGTTCTCTGGAGTGACGAATCACGCTTCTCTGTCTGGCAAAATGGACGAGTCTGGGTTTGGCGGTTGCCAGGAGAACGGTACTTGTCTGACTGCATTGTGCCAAGTGTAAAGTTTGGTGGAGGGGGGATTACAGTATGGGGTTGTTTTTCAGGAGTTAGGCTCGGCCCCTTAGTTCCAGTGAAAGGAACTCTTGATGCTTCAGCAGACCAAGAGATTTTGGACGATTTCATGCTCCCAACTTTGTGGGAACAGTTTGGGGACGGCCTCTTCCTGTACCAACATGACTGCGCACCAGTTCACAAAGCAAGATCCATAAAGACATGGATGAGCGAGTTTGGTGTGGAAAAACTTGACTGGCCTGCACCTGACCTCATCCCAATAGAACACCTTTGGGATGAATTAGAGCGGAGACTGCGAGCCAGGCCTTCTTGTCCAACATCAGTGTCTGACCTCACAAATGCACTTATGGAAGAATGGTCAAAAATTCCCATAAACACAATCCTAAACCTTGTGGAAAGCCTTCCCAGGAGAGTTGAAGCTGTTATAGTTGCAAAGGGTGGGCCGACATCATATTAAACCCTATGGATTAAGAATGGGATGTCACTCAAGTTCATATGCGTGTGAAGGCAGACAAGTGAATACTTTTGGCAATATAGTGTACATTATTATGAAACACCTTGGCTTACGTACATGGATTAGCTCTTAAAAGTGATAAGAACAGCAAATGTGGGGCAGCACTTAAAACCTACATTATCAAATGGCTACATAGAATTTTAAAACCAATAAATGTTTCACAATTTTTAAAATATGATGTTGAGTGGAGACATACATGTGTGAGAATTGACAAAATGGATGGAGGCTAAATTGAATTAAAAAAGGGATTCCTGAAATCAGGAATTTTTTAACAATTGGGCACCAAGCAGAAGGTTTTCATGTCTAATGTGATGGAGGTTTGTGCATTGAAAGATGCCCTTTCAGGTGAGCCCTGCGAAAGCTAGTACTGCAGCTGGTCATAGGAAATGAGGAGATGCTGAGGAGGACTTGTCAACTTGTATCCAAGGTCTTTTAGCAAACTTTAATGAAACAATAGGATAGCTCTGTCTATTGGTAAAAATTCTCATAGACCATTGAAAAAATATTTTTATTATAAAAAAAGACTTACTATACTTACTATAATTAGATATTCATACATGTATATAACCCATTGAGACTTAATTTATAAGTACATACATGTTGGAAAGAGAGGGTAATAAACAAACACAAGATTCAGACTCAGTAAAATATACATCATCAGTGGCAGTAAGTAAATGAGAATCTCCATGTTGCAACAGATGGGGAGAACATTCAAATCACATTTTAGTGATGACTCTGAAAGACCATTCTCATGTGCTTTCATTTCTTCTTTTAAGGGATCTCTGCTGTTTTTGGCTTGAGGCAAATTAGCAACAATGACTTCCACAGAATGTATTCCACTCACTGTAGAGTCAACTAAGATTCTGGAAAAAAGTCATCTTGCCTTTTGCAACACTGTAAATGGAAAATTTGGTTGTACAGCTGTGTTCCGCAATGTGGATTTTACCACTGCTTCATCCATTGGCAGCAGCAAAGGAACAGTCATACCTGAAATTAAGTACTCAAAACAGCTGCCTGGAGGCCTGAAGATATCTGTGTGGAAGGATGATCTCACAACTCACAAAGCGGATGCTGTGGTCAATGCAGCCAATGAGCAGTTAAGTCATGGAGGAGGACTTGCAGAAGCTCTGTGCCGAGCCGGAGGTCCTCAAATTCAACAGCAGAGTGACCAAATCATAAAAGTGCGGGGACGTGTTGCTACAGGTGAAGCTGTTGTCACCCCAGCTGGAAATCTCCCTTGTAAATACATCATACATGCGGTTGGCCCCCATGTGCCCCCAAATCCATCGAAGAGGGACATTGCTGCAGCCGCGCCCTTGCTGGAAAAAGCTATGTGGAGCATCCTTCAATGCACTCAGTTTCACAACTTACAGTCTGTTGCAATCCCTGCAATTAGCTCTGGCCTTTTCAATTTTCCACGGCACATCTGCGCAGACATCATTGTAAGAGCTGTGAGGTCCTTTAGTGATGTGAGAAACGCGCAAGGCATGAACCTAGAGGTCCGTTTAGTGAATAATGATGATCCTTCAGTTCAAGAGATGCTAAGAGCTTGCAAGGAAATTCTGGGGGCGTCTGACCCCCAAAGTGGGGCAATGCAAATCCAAAGCACCTCATCAGCCACGTCAATATGGCCCCGTCTGGAGCTGGGAAACGTGACTCTCTTCCTCAAAAAGGGCCCCATTGAGGCAGAGGCAGTAAGTAAAAGAACATAATAACGACAATTTATTAGCCTCTATAAACTACCATTTCTCTAGGAAATTATGATCAGTATTTAATTTTTTTGAGTAAACTAAGTCATTTTTACCATCTGATCATGTCATTTGTAACCTTTCTCAGAGTATTCTCTTTTGTGTGTACAATATGTAGTACTCAATTAATGTTTGCCAGTTTATTCATTTAAGATTTGAAATAAACATCTGCTATTATATTACTTGCATTTCTTAAAAATATGATAATCCCACTTAAAAGTGTATATTCACCAACCCCCCACATTGTAAAACATGGCAAGGGTCATAGTGCAAGTGCAAAAATAAGGCACAAAATAGGGTGCAGGTGTGTTGCATATATTGTCGCATTATATTTAACTTTAACGTTATGCTTCTGGTATTAAATTTGGAATTTTAAAGCAACAATCCACTTGTTTGTGTATTATAGTGGTATTAACATGGTGTGTTGTTAGGTATGACGAAGTGGAGGAAAAAATGAGTTTTTAATAAAATCAAAATTAATAATTATAGCCCAATAATAATAATAATAATAATAATAATATCTTTATTTATTTACACTTTATTAATTTATTTACACTTTACAACTTACAACCTTACAAATAAACCTAATCCTGTAAATAAAATGAAAGCAATTGAAGTGAGTACAGTGGAAAGTTATAGAATTAAAAACACCACACTGTCAACTCAAATGGTTTGAGGAAATCGATTGCCTTAAACGGTTTAGTGTTAAATAACTTAAACCATTTAACCATAAATAATTCCCTGAACTGAGTACAAACAAAACATATGTTTATTGTTGTATACACTTAAGTAAACTGAATAAACTGAACTAACACCCTCCATTTTGTTTGTCTTAAAATGATTCTGTCATCATTAATGATGTTCTTTCTAACTCAATTATACATCTTCTAATTGCTCTGGACCATCTTGGTAACTAGCTAATGTTCAGCGTAAAGCGTTAATGTAGCTTCAGAAGTGTTTTGCTACTACTGTACCACACCCAGCAAGCGTCACTTTAGTAACTCTCTCCGTTGATATCGAAGGAATTGAGTTACAAATACTTAAAATACAACCATACGCCTATAGGAAGGTAGGCTGGGTAGAATGATGGTAGGGTACAGAAGGTGAAAAGATCTCATTTGAATGTCTGAAATCAATAAAGTTATGAGAAAAACACAAAAAGTCCAAATCATTTAAATGTAAATAATGAGTTATCACATAAATTTACTGATACAGAACACTTCAACAGCTCAACCACTGAATCAACTGATGTTTTAGCTAAAAACATTAGAACATATTTAATTTGTGCTGAGGTGACCAGCTACTCCTGATAGGCAGACAAGACTATTTCATGTGCTTGACCATTACCTTTAATGTGGGTAATTCTGAATAAGCTAAAACTAGGAGTGATACATGGAGTAAACAGTCTGTCATTCATTATAAGTGTGCATACATAGTTAGAAGAGAGAAAAATAATCCAGCCACACTCAATTGTCATCTTTAAAACCAGCCCCTTATTGGCCTGTTTGTATTTGTGTGTAATGACAATTTAAATAAAAATAGTGAATATATTTAAATTATCTTAACTATCTCAACAAATTTCAAAATCAAAACATTTTTAAGTTAATTTGAATTTTTCCAACTTTCAGTAGAATTTAAGTTGTGTTAACTTAATTCTTTGATTGTGCAGTCTTTTACAGTGCAGTAATTAAAGCCCAAGGGAACCTAAATCTGTATTTTCTTTCTAAATAGGTTAATATTGCTGTATATTATATCTGTATTATATCTGTAGTCAGACAATAAAGTTAGTCCTGTGAGTAGCTTGCCAATGTCCACTAAAAGACTGATGTTTTTCTCCAACATTCTTTCTCAATGTAAATCTAAACTTGGGCAGTGCTGATCTTGGGGAGTGTGAATCCTCACCAATCACATTGGAGAAAGCTAACAACCTGCTAACCTAGAAAGCATGACTGAACTAGCAAGAACGCCTGTTCGTTCAGTCTAATGGCCATGCCAGCGTTCTCTGGAAGCATGTCCAGCAGTAATAAGAACCTTCTTCTTGATGACACTATACAAAAGCTGGATAATGTTTTTAGTGAGCTGTGAACACAGCGAGGATAGTCTACAACATGGCCTGTATATGTAGAAGCCATTTCACTAATTTCTCCTCGCTGCACTCGCGCTGATGTGTTTAGTGTGCTTCAGTGCTGTAGCATGCTGGGAGTGTTGAATGGAAGGCTGTTCCATGTATAATGACACGTCACATGTTTAAAGCACAATTAATAGTAACAACTAAATTGCTTGTCCATATTTATTACAAATAAAAAGAATAAAATAATAAAATAATTCAGTTAATTAGTTTGTCATTGGGTGACATGGAATGGAACAGGATCTCAAGTCAGAAAAATATCATTTTGCCCTTGTGTTTGTACTAAGAGTGGGCCAAAAGTAGCACAATTACAATTTTGGACTTGAAAATAGTACTGAAAATAGTACTGTGTGGCCTGTTGCAACACCTCCACCCATGCCAAGACACATGCTATAATTTTACCCACCAAAATATCAACTGGGGCCAAACAGGATCAAAAGTGCTTGCTCCAAACCAAATTAGCAATTCGCTGGCACAAACACTAAACTGCACTTGCACCTGCATGAAATAAAGGCCTACATGTTTCTAGGAAAATACGGTTTGGAGTTCACACATGATTTGGCATATTATATTAATTCAAACTGGAAGTATAACAGTGTTTTTAATTTTGTTAACTACCTATATTTGTACAGAATTTATTAGGCTTTAATCACAATACTTGAAAGAAACACCCCAGGCTTTGCAGCAGGTGTGTTGGAAACAAATGGCAATTCCTGAAATGACCATGATAGGACATTGCACCTATGTGATTCCACACATGTGATGCTGTAATGCACCACACCATACTAGGTGAATATTTTTCTCAAATGGTTTGATCAGCCAGGAATATAATTAACCCCAAACACTCTATCAATTTTCTCTTTAGACAGATGTCATTGTGAACACAATATCGAATGATCTCGACTTATCAAAAGGCTTCGTTTCCAAAGCAATATTGGAAAAAGCTGGATGGAAAATTCAAGATGAAATAGGAAGGCCAGGGTGGAGGACTATTCCTGATGGCTCCATTACTGAAACTAATGCCTATAAACTGGATTGTAAGGCAGTATACCACACTGTCTGTGCTGTGAAGGGTTCCATTTCCTCAGTAAGTCAGGTTAAATGCCTGAATCATTAAATAATAATCTTTCCATAAAAACTCTGTCATACCAGCTTTTTATAGCTAATAGCAAATTTTTCACCATTTTTTCTTTAATGGCAACTTCAGTTTAATGTCTATTAATTTGTTTAAATCAGTGTCGTGAATGTTTATCTCTCATCAAAACATTGCTCATCTCGTGGGAACATTTTGTTTTTTAGATTCAAAAAGTGGTCACACGTTGCCTTGGAAAGGCTAAGGGTAAAAGCTTTTCGTCCATATCTTTTCCCGCTCTCGGCACTGGCCACCTTGGATTTCAGAAAGAAGACGTTGCTCAAGTAATGATCAGTGCAGTAGTGGAATTTGCCAGGGAACATAAAGGGAAGAAAATGGATGTGTATTTTGTCATTTTTCCAAAGGACACTGAAATATTCAAGGTAAAATTACAGCCTCACTTTGATGTGTGATGTCAGCTTTACTATGCAGAATGTATATCATGTCAAAATGTCAAACGTTTAAAGCATTACTGACAAGTTTGATGTATTTCAGGCATTTGAAAAGAAAATTGATTTCATTAAGAAAACCCAGAGCAGGACCACTGGCCAAAGTAAGATCATCCAAACATTAATTTTAGGTTACTATCAACTTCTGTGATAACTGTTCTGACTTTAGTAGGGACTATATTTACTTGGCCTGTTTTTTTAACAGTATTCATAATTCATAATTAGAGAAACAACATTAGTATATGTGCTGTGGTTTTCGTTGACATTATCCTGATGGTTTACAGGGTTTAATAAAATGTATAAACAAAACAAAAGTTAATTTATAAACAAAACAAAAATGACATGATAAAATTAATGCACTGCATGGCCAAAGTCAACTTGATTCTTTATACTGCATCTTATAAAACAGTGTTTACTTATCTAAAAACTTATTAGATGAGCCATCTTAAAGGCATTGTAAAATCTTATACATGCACATATAATTGCACACATCAGTCAAAATCTGTATTAATGTGTTATTAAACATTTTGCTGATAATAGAGTAATCTTTGACCTACTCTTTAACCTTAACATTGGTGAAATCACCAATATAGTGCTTCTCACTGCTTTATTTTCTTGCAGCGACAGGTTCAGTGTTTTATAATACTGAGGAAGCCAGTGGAACGCCTGTCATTGACCTGTTCTCCAGCTCTTGTGAGGCATTAAGAGAGGCAAAAGCATGGGCATGGAGAATACTGCATATATCTTCTGGTGATATCACAATAAATAATAACCATGTCATCCAGTTTGGCCAGGAGGACCATGGAAAACTGATGTCCCTTCAAACCAAATTTAATGTACTCATCACAGTGTTCTTCAGGGATGGCAAATGTGGCATTACCATCAATGGTGAACCCACAGATGTCAGTTCTGCAGCATTGGAGGTGGAAGTCATGCTTCTGAAGGCCCAAGAGCACTTCGCTAAGGCTGAGGAAAATGACCTGCTGCACTCTGTGGTCTACTGGCAGGCTTTCCCTGGCTCAGAAGAACCAGAGATCAACGCTGCTTTGGAGAAAGCTTACCTTTCGGGTGTTGACAATGAGATTTTTTCAGTGAATGGCAAAGAAGTCAAGATTGATTTCAGGCATTTGCAGATGGAGAACGAAAATGGAGGGGCAAAGATTGATAGGATCAGTAAGTATACGACTGCATTACATGATATGTTTGTACAGTGTTTATTACATCTGACAAGTTGATCAATCATTTTTCCCTCTGTATGCTAGGTATTTTCAGTCTCTATTCCACGTTGCCCAAGTTGAAAAGCAAGTCATATTATGCAAGGACCCCCATTGAAGAGAAGAGCTTTACAGAAGCAGAAAGAAAGAGAAAATTTGAAAAATGTGGCCTGAACGTTGTGAAGGTAAGCCAAAAGCATTTGTTTCACACTATGTTGTTATACCACAGAACTTTTTTCTGATGAAAGCTTTGAATGGAATGTGGTTTTCTTGGTTGTTCAAGGTGGAGAAAATAGAAAACAACGCCCTAAAGCAGGTATTCGAGTTGAACGAGAAGCGAGTGCCAGGTAAATCCAAGCTGCTGTACCAGCGTGTGACAGCACAGTTCTGTGAGCTGATCTGCAGGGTGGGCTTCCAGAGAGAGTATGCGCCACCGGCAGGTATGGCCCACCCCCGCTATTTAGAACGTCCCTGAAGGTTTCCAATACTTGGTGTTAATCTGATGGCTAAAGCTGATTAAGTTGCAGAAAACCTTTAAGGCTGTCATTTCTCTTTCATAAAGAGAAATGTTACTTCTTCATTCTTGGTAATAAGCCTCTTTAATGGTTCTCTTTCCTTCAGAGCAAAAGTATGGAGCTGGAATATACTTCACTACAGAAGTGGAAAATGCTCTAAAGTTGTGGAAGGACTATGAAGAAGAGTATATCTACATCATTGAGGCTCAAGTGCTCACTGGCCAGAGCACAGCTGGGTCACCACAATTGATTGTGCCCCCTCCTACTAAAGCCGACCCTCTCGTCCTTTATGACAGTGTGACCTGTGCTAAGAAAGACACCTATGTCATCTTCAATGGCCAACAGGCCTTACCAGAATTTCTTATCACATGCAAAAACCCAACAACCTCTGTTTAGCTGAATGTTTACTGCATTTGCCACAAGTCATTGTGAAGTAATGACAGAATGTGCACATGTGCGTACATAGCCCAGCCTATTGAAACATGAAGACAGGTTGCATAAGTCACATATAAATCATAGCATATTTATGATAGAAGCAAAAAATATATATCATCCAGTTGCTGTTATGTTAGGTCCACGTCAATATTTAAAAAATAAGGCTTACTAATTTCAATGCTACCAGTAAATCTGTTTCTGTAAACCCAGAAAATGGATGAAAAAGCAAGTCAAGCTTATTATTTTACAAAATGATTTATTTTGGTTATCTTAGCCACAGAACCTCTGCTACAATGTGGAGAAAAAATAGAAAAAGTTAAACTACACACTACAAAACCATTTAAAACAGAAATCATTTGTTGTGTGTGTACATGTTACCAGGCAGACATTACTAATGGCAGATCCTCTTTGGGTTGCTCTGAACATTCACTTTATTTTTCCTGTTTTGTTTTTTTTTAAACCTCTGTATGTTGCTTTGGGCCTACTCACAGTTTTGCTTTCCTTTCTACTGAGTCTCATTACCTGCTTACACCTAGGAATGTGGGAAAACAGGATGATTTATAAAATTATTTTTGTTTCATAAATCACATGGTGATTTAAATAAAATTGTATCCTACTGTAGCGCTGTGAGAATACAATAATGACTTTGCTGGTCAATTATATAGGGATAGGTTACTATTTCTTTAAATACAGCATTTGATATTATATGGACAGAAGGTTATAGTTTCTCTGAATAGAAGAATTGAGGGTAATAAGGTTATATTTTAC
This sequence comes from Colossoma macropomum, assembly GCF_904425465.1. Lineage (NCBI taxonomy): Eukaryota > Metazoa > Chordata > Actinopteri > Characiformes > Serrasalmidae > Colossoma > Colossoma macropomum. The sequence goes on along the minus strand of NW_023495280.1, from coordinate 919,680 downwards.
TAGGATTATTATGGTTTATTTTGTGTGTTGTACTTAAGCCTGTCCAATAATAAAATGCAATAGATTTCAACTTTGCCTCTTATGATTATTTTACTAAGTCAGGGTTTGTCTGACATTGTGTAAATCAGAGTTTTCTTGGTCATGGAGGCCCACTGTCCTGCACCTTATTCCTTAGTGCTTTAAATGCCTCTGGGAAAAAAATTAAGTAATAATAAATTATAAGAACTGAACTTATAGCAATACAGTGATCCTCTATAGTGTTGTTTTACCTGTAAGCAAATGTCAGTTGTGGGTCAGCCTTTCTCAAAATTTCCATTTGACTACAAGAAAGGGATAGCAAGCATAGATGTAATCAAAAGGCTGTAGAGCAAATTCAACATGTACAGATTTAATCTGGTTACACAAATGCAACATTTGCATTGTCAGCCAACACAACAAAATACAGAAACATACAGTACACATACTGTACATGACTTTAAATACAAGAATATAATGTCAAAGGGGCTTTCTACAATAAACAAATACTGAGAGGTACAATATTGACATCAGCTTTAGAAGTTACTCATAGAGAGATTGGTGTTAAAAATGTACGTGTTAAAATTTTAAGAAAAGAAATTCAGGAAAAGCACTTGCAGGGAAGGAGCCTTGCTGTAATTCTTATTTGGGAAAAAAAGAGAATTCCTGTAATCATGTCTAACTGGCCCTTTTTTTTGAGTACTTTGGCATAGATAGGCACTCAACAATGCTATATGGCCAAGGCCTCATCCACACGTATTCAGATATTTCTAAAAACACATTCTCCCCTGTTTAAAGGGGAAAAAACCCCACCCAGAACAGCAGCATTTTTTTTCAAAAATATATCTGTCCACACAACCATGCAAAAATGATTTGAAAATGTTCACATCTGCATGCCAGCCCAGGAGGATGCAATAATACACCCTAAAATTTAAAGCCTTGAGAAGAACATTATGAGCCTGTTTTTTGTGGAAAATATGGAACATATGGAGTTGCAGAAAGGGCATAACAGGATGTTGCAAACACAACACAAAGGCTATGTCAAGAAGTATTAAGAAAACAGTGGTGGTCGAAGTTTGGACTGAAGATGTAGTGATAAATTAAGTAAACATATAATCAGACTCAATATTATAAACCACAAAGAAACTTGATGATCAGCCATGTCAGCTACACGGAGCCTTGAATCTTACTCGAAACAGCAGTGACCATGTGCAAGCTGATGCCCAGATCAGCACTTTTTCAAATATTTTTTTCTGAAATTTTTAAAAGCTCTGTTTTCAGTGGCTTAAACGCTGTTTTCATGTGGTTGGGTTTTCAAACAGGAGAGAAAAAATAAATTTTCAGAAACTCCCATACACCAGTGGAAAGGGCCTTAATAAGCTGTGCTAGGGGGCTTCAATGAAGAAGGCAGGTGGTAATCTTTCATCTTGTAGGCTGGGGATCTTTTAATGCAAGAAGAGATTTATTTGCTTTTACTACATATATATGTTAGTAAATGTAAAATAAAAATAATGTAACATAAAAACATACCCTATCTCAGAACATATTGGACCTTCCATCTGTTAGTAGAAATGACAGTGAAACAAAAAAGTGCACTTCCATAGGAATGTTATTGCCATAAATCCTTGCCCTCAGGTGGCGGCTGGTGGACCTGAAGAACCTTTAAGGGTACTTGTATAATGCTCTAAATATCTGTAAACATCTGTACTGCACATTTATTCCTAACTAGACCACTTGTCAGTTTTGAAGACACGATGATGGTGCCACCACACATGTAAAGAATAAACTGTTTAAGCATTTTACAGTCCATACAATCAGTGTATGCAGCAATGTGGACCAGCTCCATTTTGCCAGTTGGTCTTCTTTCTGAAGGCTTGAGGTCAAAGTGAAAGTGAAATACTTTACAAGGTGGGGGAATTTCTCAACCTGCAAATCATTGTGGAGATTAAGTTTCTTATTTTCCACATCAGTATACCTAAAAGGGAAACAAAGCTGGCACACATTGTATGCTTTTACAGTAACATGAGTTCATGTTCAGTGTAAATTCAGACTAAGAAAGCAATATCTGACATCAATATCATTGACATTATATATTTTACCAAACAATTACTTCTACACCTTGTTTCATTGCTGGTGAACTAGTGACACATTACAGATAAAACTCCTACTGATAAGAATCAAGATCATAGTGGTTAGTGGTAAAAATCATGTGCTCTATGAAATGTCGGTCATGGCCTGCTTTATTGTCTCAGATTAATGTTTGACAGGAAGTTAACACCAGGGCTACTTATGCTAATGTGCCAATGGCAATGTACTCAGTTATGTTGGCTCTATGACTGGTAAAGTTGGACACCACAATCCATGGCATTAATGTAATGCACAAAGACACACACCTACACAAACATCTCTGACTCACACTATTCCCCAACCTCATGCATACATACGGGCTGTGGCTAGAAGTTGCCTCTTTATGCTGAATCGGGACCAGGGCTAGTATTCACAAAGCTTCTCAGAGCAGGAGCACTGATTGAGGTGTACAAGGGCAACTACAAGACTGACCTGAGATCAGATTAAAATGGCAACTTCCACCAACACAGCTTCTCACTCAGCAGCCTCTGACATTTCAGTGCCGTCCACCAGGAGCGTGTGGATGATGCCATCTCTCCTCCTCCCGCTGCTTACGGCCTTAATGCAGCAGTCGTGGTCGCCCAGAGTGAAATGAGTTTCCGTTCCGTCATCTACAAACTCCCCCTGGCAGTGCAGGGATCAATTACTATTATAATAGTACAATCAGTACTATTGCAGCTTTGAATACTTGAGCTAATGAGATTTACTTTTTAGAATGTGTGAAGGTTAATTTCCATTTTGTAGTCAGAATGTGTTACAACTTAGGCTTATTTAGAATTAAATAAAAAAAATAACCCAGGCCAGTGGACAACTAACTGTCAACACCTTTTATTTAAAGTGATTCATTTGTTTGGCTTAAGAATCTTTTTTTACTTACAGCTGTCTCCATTTTCTGTCCATTGCACCAAATGTCCATTGTATCTTTCTCTGTTTAGAGAAAACATACCATCAATGAAGCCATTTGGTGCACCAGATAAAAAGAGATAAGTGATAAAACGATGGAAACGAAGTGCTCCAGGTAAAAAGAGCAATAAAATGCAGACACTTCCAATATCAGGCAGGCGTTTCATTGGTTTTCAGTTAGTATCACAGTACAGTTTAATGTTTAATCAACAATGGAGAAAAACAAAGCTACAGACAACTGTTTATGGTTCTGCCTCTTTACAGCCATTCACAAAGGGCAAAGGGTATGGAAAATCCCTGCTACAGGACTCACGCAAATTGCAGGGGACTCTTTTTGGCTGTGCCACGCCTACCTTTTTTGTTTGTAACTGGCGTAAGAAACAGCAACGCCTAGAGGGCCAACGAAACTGCAGAGACCACTGTTGCCTGACAATGTGAGTAGCTTTGCCCTAACACACAGGCCTAATGCATCTCTTAGCTTAGACTGGCTGGTACACTACTGCAGCTGAGAGAGGCCAACCAGTTTAAGTAGGTTAAAGGATTAATGGATGCTTCGGGGTTAGCTCTTAATCTAGTGTGGCACCATGACATAACATTTGACTAGTCTTAAATGGAAAAGTTGGTATCCAAAGCTAGAAAACAAACAATGTATTACTTACTTTATTCAACTAAGTGGCTGTATAGCCACTATAAAAAGGCATAGCCATGGTTTTTTGCATCAGTTAGTGTATAATTTGATTGATCACTTGAATGTAGCTCTGATATGCAGTGCTTTATGAAATGTACTTCATTGTAAATGAACACAGCTGCACAATGTACTCCTCTCTCCTTGCCTCCATTTGCCACCATCAGACATAATACTCACTATCAGACTGTTTTTGAACAACATTGTTTCTTGTAATTCCCCATATTACCTGAATAGAAAAAATGAATGTAAGGATTGTTGCTTGCTTTGTATATTATAAGGATGTTGTCTGTACCAATGCCATATGTAGCCTCTATACAAGGTGGCCTATGTGCTTATAACTTGTGCTTGTAAGCTGTTCAGCAGTTAATGTCTCAGTCTAAACCAGGTCTGAAGTTGACTGGATGTCCCTAGCCTGAGGAGCTATTTCTGACTACAAGAACTTATCCAGTGTTCATTTGAGCAAACACATATTGTGTTTTTATGTGTGGTTTAATGCACGAGGAGCTTCTTACCCAGGACCACTCTGCAGTCTATGCCATCTAGGTTGAGCAGCCAGGTGCTTGTCACCTTGGAACGGTTCTCCATATACTTCTTCAAGCTTTTTCCATTAATCTCCAGAGTGTACTCATAGGCAAAGCCGCTCACTGCGTCAATGTTAATGGTGGCCTTCGTGTCTGAGCTGCCCACATTAAAGCTCTCTTTGCCAACCAGTTTGAACATCCAGTCTCTCCTGAGAACTTCCTGTCAAGGAAACAATCAATTTCCCATTACTTACTCTTTAAGGCTATGTTTAATTTGTTTATTCCCCAAACTTGGAGAGAATGCTGGGTAACATGACGTCTACTGGCTGTAGAAGGACTTAAGAACAGAGTTAACAGTCAGTGCCACCGTTAATACTGCATCTAGATTCTCACCTTCCCATCTACGTAAATGACCCTTTTTCCCGTGGTTGTGCCATGTTCAAATTCAATCCTGTGGACGCCATCACTCAGGGCCACCTCCCACACACCGACTAGGTCACCAGACATGGTCCTGTGGTGAGATCCCTGGACCCTAGATAACAAACTGCGAGAACTACACATCAAATTGGAAACTTGTGATGAATTACCAATAATCCAAAGCAAAAAACAACAACAATTTTCTATTACCCTTAATCTAGTCATTGGGCCAAGACATATTTGGTATCTGCTGTTAGTTTCTTCAGTTTTGCACTGGAGCTACAGGGCTAATGTAACAGTCTATGTCACCGAAAAGATGTTCAATTACTATTTTTTAGCTACTTATGCTTTTAGCATCAGAGCACTAAAAAACACAAAGTTCAGGCACCAAATATGTCTTGGCTGATCAGCTACACTTGATGTGAGGGCAAAATTAGGTAAAAGTATTTTTTTTTTCTTTTTTTCTGTGACAAATGCTTCAAGTAGCATTTAGCTCTCCATGGGTTGCTGAAGCTATTACTACTGAATACGTAACGCCTATGGGGCTATGTCAAAAATAACATAGCGTGTGTGTGTGTGTTCGTAATGGCACTTTAGGGGCTCAGTGAACAACAGATCTAACGCCCTTAGTTTCAAAAGTCTTCATAGTCTCTCTAATAATCCCGTGTTCCTTCAAAATACAATTCTCTGTTCTCTTAACCAGGGTCCCATCCGAGAGAAATGTTTAGGCTCCTTTTTGCGGGACACTACGTTCACCCAGAGAATCAGATCACCCAGCTCATCAGTTTATACGCCTACGTGTAGCTAGATAATGATGGACAATTTAATTCCTAACATTAAATATACCACTTTAACAATAAGAAGGAAAATGAAAATATCTGGCAACGCTGATTAAATCTCCTAGCTAGTTAAATACGAATTCTCCTCTCCACTTCTGGACTCTCCACTGTTCCAGAATGGCCCTGTTTCTAAAACAGTGACATAAATACCAATATTTTATTTTTACAAAAGCATGGAGATGCTTTTAACGTGAACGCTTTACTACACAGTCACTATATCTGAGTCTTACATGAACCATATTCTCAGAAAACCAGAGAAGTTTCCTGTCGGTATTCGCTAGCTTCTCGTTCTAATTTTCCCGTTCCACCTTAAGAACTGCGCAGCAGTTACAACGAAACTGCTGCACCATTTAAGGTGGAACGGGAAAATTCGAACAAGAAGCTGTCAAATGAGAAGCTTCTTTTCGGCTATGGAGAGAAATACCTGATAACACACCTCAATACTCGTAAAAGGTTGTAAATCACTTTAATTCGTGTGAGAAATTATTATTTAGCTAACAAGTTAGCCAGCTGACTACCCAGAGTTTTGCAGTGAACTGCACAAACTGGTTAGCTGAATCTTAGCCAGGTTAGCAGAAAGCAGTGAGCTAAGGTAGCGTTAGCTAACGCTAAAGTTTCTCATGGTGTCTCCTCAGCCTGCTCAGCAGAACTAACGCTATCTTACTAAAGCACCGAAGAGAAAAAGAGTCATTTACCCGAGCTATAAAACACACAGCGGCGACAGCTCAGCGTTTCTCCAGCAGTCCTTTACCGGCTAAGTAATTAGCTTTAGCACATTAGCTCCTGAGCTAATAACAAACCAGTTTTCTGCTTAACAACTGTTGCCATGGGAACAGAAACCCCTTCAGTTCGCCACCTACTGCTTGTTAGCTTGTTAGCAAGGATGGAAACTGTGGAAGCCCATTCCCACCACTTAAAATAAAACAAAAAGCCCGCACGTTATTTTTCATTTCTAAATTAATTGCTATGTCATTATTTTACGATACTAAGCCGTTATATTGAAATACTGTCTCATTAAATTGAGATGCTAAGTCATTATTTTAAAATAGTAATTAATTTGAAATACTAAGTCATTATTTTAAGATATCTCATTAATTTGAGATGCTAAGTGATTATTTTGAGAAACGTTCTCGTTACTTTGAGAAACTTTTCTCACTGTTTTGAGATGTTTAATACTTGGGACATGGGGGAAAAATGACATGGGTTTTTCTATGATGGATAAAAAATGCACTCCTGCCTGCGAAATGACCTGAGATTTCTTTCTCTCAAATTTATATATCTCGGGATAATTATCTTGAGATAATTATTATGAGGGGAAAGAAATCTTGAGATTTGTAGGGAAACCTTAAGCGCATGACCTACTCTGCCCTATAGATGGCATCAATACGCCATTTAGGCACCTCCGTGGCGCTGGCCCCCCAAATACTACTATTTGTTTGTGCTGCGTTTGTGCTGGCAGCGTTTTTGAGAAATTAAACATTATATTTTAACGTCAGTGACGTCACTCAGCCCCCCATCAACGTCTGTGTTTGTGCTGTTAAAAGAAATATGTGTGCTCTTTTAGTACTTAAGTTATTGGAAAAACAGTTTTTGTCAGGAGCGATGACATCATTTATCACATGATTGACACTGGTTGATGATGAAGATCTAGGAAGCGCGCTTTTTGCCTCCTCAGGGGCCGAATATGTGATTACAACAGATCATCTGGCTTTTTCAGCTTTAATTATTCAGCTTCATAACTGCACTGAGTAGAAGTTCGGAGCGACTAAGACTGATGATTAAAAATGACTAGTTACAAAAAACCTGCATGAAAAGGAATATGTTAGAAATCAGTGTCTTTTTATTGTTACTCTGATTAAACAAATCACTAATAAGAGCATATCAGTCGTAATTGCTCTGTGGATGAGTTTGTGTGGTCAGTAGGGAAAAGTCAGTGCATCTAACAATAAAGGAAGACTTGTGCATTTTATACATAGTGATATAAACCATGATACCAGACAGAAAGCATCGATTCTATGCAGTTTAACTTTGGCCAACATGGATTTGCATGTGGTGAACTCCTCTGGTGGCAGATTTGAACAAGTTTAAGGGTCAATCGCCAAATTCTCAAAATAGCTGCCTGGTGAGACACTCAGTTTGATCAAATTAAAACTCCTCAAAACCACAATTAAAGCTTTTCTCAGGGTTAATATGCCACATTTTCGTATGTTTTATAGTGTTTAGACATCAAACAATCAATACATTTAGAAAACGCACATACATATGTTCAACGATTATTCGACTTAGTCGACTAAAATCGACAATCAAATTAGTTGTCAACTAATTTGGTAGTGGATTAGTTGGTGACGTCATTACGCGTCTCTCTCACGCTCACTAGGAAAGCTTTGACATTACCATTTACTGGAGAGTTAACAGCGCGACGGTAGCCTCAAGAACAGAATCCTCAAAAGTGTGGCAGCATTTCACGCTGAATTCCAAAAAAGGTTGTCAGTTGTGCTATTTGTAAAGCCGACCATAGCTGACTATGGGAGCACATCATCCATGATGGAGCATCTGAAGAGGAAACACGTCAGTTCACTGGATGAAGAAGATCTATCACGGTAAGATAGTTGTGCTAGCGAGCTAGATAATGCTAAAGCTAAAACCTGTTCTACTTTATGTTCAGAGGTGTAAGTAACGGATTACATTTACTCTTGTTACTGTACTTGAGTGGTTTTCCCTGTAACAGTACTTTTTTGAGTAGAATTGAATCATAGTACTCTTGCTTGAGTTCATTTTTAATAAAATAGTTTTACTTCGCTACTTTATTTTTCATAACGTTACAGAGTAAAAATAAACTATGAGCGTATCAGCTTAGAAACTAGTACGAACGATGCAACAAAAAACAGCAGCTCCGGCAAGAAAAACACTACAGAGATGTCCAGTTTAGTGAATAAGGACATAGGAAAACTGCACCAGCACACGGGAGGAACAGGCCGCGTCCAAACGGTCATTTGTGTTCATTTAACATGAACTAAAGAAAACTGAGTTATTATCAGCGGCCATACAAGAAACCTGCCGAGATCCGCTCTCACAACTCGACTCCAGCCTGAGGCAGCGTTAGCCGAGCTAGTTGATCCGAGTTAAACAGGTACCGTGTTTATGAAACTTAAAATCTGCTGTGTATATTTTATTACAAATTCCTGTCAGCTATTTTAGTCAACACGTGTCGGTACAGTTTACCCATTTAAAATACAGCCTGGTTTAGCCGCTGTTTTGGAAATAAACGGTCGTGAACGGCTAAAAAATCTAGTCTAATACAGGATCTTTGTAAACTCAGAACAGTGGTTCGGTTGTTGACTGGCCTGATCTGATCCCTCCCCACCTCCCCGCCCTCTCTCTCCGTCTCTCTCTCTCTCTCATCCTCTGTCTCTCTCTCTCTCTGTCTCTCTCTCTCTCTCATCCTCTGTCTCTCTCTCTCTCTCTCTGCCTTGGTGTTTGTCTTTAACTGTGAGAGGCTGTGCAGCCGTTTAACTGTCTAATGCAGTAATAATGTCTGATTCTGTATGAAGTGATCAGCATGATTAGTGAAATATATTACAGTAAAATCAAAGCTGGGTAAGTTGTTGATGTTGCTGCTGATTTTAATGGTGTAAATGTTCTAAACTGATATCAGTGAAAATATACAGTGTGAAGGCTGTGCTTGTGTTTACTGTCTGTAGAGGGTCACACCTGTTTACGTAAGCTAGAGTCTAATACTTTATTAGAAACAGATAAACTAGGACGTCATATAATCATCTGACTATGAAATGCATACAGTGTAATGTAAACCTTGTTCCTTATACAGTTTACAGAAAAGTGTGTAACTATGCTCTAGCAGAGCGAACTGTGATCAGTCTCAGCTCTCAGAACTTTAGCTTTAGTGTTTTTCTGTACAGATTATTTCCAATGACGTAGCCGAGTCAGCTCAGAAATATGTTCAGGTTCTGAAAGCAGAAATAAGAAAAAGTAACTAAGTAACTCAGTACTTAAGTAATTTTTTAATGAACTACTCACTTACTCTTGAGTAATTTTGTTTACTGATACTTTTACTTGTACTTGAGTAAATTATCACTACAGTAACAGCACTTGTACTTGAGTAGGGATTTTCAGTACTCTTTACACCCCTGTTTATGTTATAAGCTTTATCACCTATTTAGAAATGCATGTGCTGTTGAATCGGTAATGGAGCTGGAACAGAGAAGCAAGTAACTGTTATACACAATGACCCTGTTCACTTTCCAGATAACACTTAAAGTTTTAAACACCGCATCGTCGTCTTAACGTCGAGGCCACCAGTGTGTTCAAATTCAGCACACATAGGAGAACATTTGCAAACAGTTTTCTGTTGTCCGCAAACGTTTGTCACCACTCACAGTCGGTTTCAGGAGGTAGTTCTATGTGAACATAAAGGGTTACCGTTAAAATTAAATGTTTACACAACATCGTTCAAATTTAACTGTTCATAGAGAACAAGTTTGCCACAATCATTCACCACTTCCCCCATCCGCTCCATCAGAGCGCATCTTCTCTGCAGCAGAATATCTGATCTCAGAGGAGAGCGAGATTCTCACAAGAGCATGGAGAGATGCTGACTTCCTTCCGCTTCAGTAAAGTCCTGTGATTGTAGAATTTAGTTGCAGCAAAGTGTAGACAGACAGCAGAATGTAGAAAGCACAGACTGTACTGTTTAAATTTAAAATATAAGTTTAGACAGATTTTTTATTTCCCTGATTAAAGGAAAGCCGATTTAGTTTTGTTATATTTTTTGCTGCTACTTTGCACGTCCTTGATTTTAAATTTTGACAGGAAACAGATATTGGAGTTTTATTTATCTTTTGTATTAGCATGAAAGTTTATAATTAATTTTTGAATAAGTCATTCATCTTTATTGTCTTCATTGTAACTTAGCAAATGCATAAAACAATGTAAAACTAAAATTAAAAGCTCATAGCTACATGAGTCATCTCATAATTTAGTGATTCATAATCCGAATAATCAGTTATTTATTTCAATAATCGATAGATTATTCGACTATGAAGTTAGCCGTTTGTTGCAGCTCTAATACATATTAAAAGGTCTTGCGACAATTCACAACAACTAGATTAGACGTTTTCATTGGTTTATCTAACTAATGAGAGTAAATTTAGCCGTATAAATAAATAAATAAACACATACACAAAGTATTGTGCTGTCAAGGGCATTTATTTATGCTAGCAGCATATTCTGGGCTTTTTTCAAATTCAAAGACTAATTTGGAAATGCTAAATAAATTGTGTATTTATAACTGCCTTTCCAATGTGAGTGTGTATTTAAGACATAATTGTAATTAAAATACAAAATGTGTATTTATATTTGCATTTCTGAGTGTAATAGCTGGAAAAGTGTATATGTAAAGGCAAAGTGCGTTTAAAATTTATTTTCAATAACTTTTTTAATTCTAAGAATGGAGGAACATTTGCAGTTGCATTGCCTCATCGTCGCTCCAGCTCTGCCAAAATGAAAATGTATTTGCAATCCTGTTTACAATTGTATATTGACTGTTAATGAAGCTGTCCTGTCAATCAAACAATGTGTGTAGGACATTGGGTGGGACTGTTTAGTGTGTTTAGACGTGTGTTAAGAGAAAAATCAAAGTCCAAGTTTATTTATAAAGCACTTTTTACAACAGGTGTTGGTCACAAAGGAGCTTTACAGAAAAATCCGGGTTCAAGCCCCCATGAGCGTCACCAATGGCGAAAGTGGCAAGGAAAAACTCCCTAAGAGCAAGAGGAAGAAACCTTGAGAGGAACCAAGACTCAAAAGGGGAACCTGTCCTCCTCTGGTCAACACCGGATAGCAAACAGCGTTAGTATAAAATATTAAATGGGGAAAAACAGGTGAAGCGAAGGTTATAATTAGTTTGAGTCTGTGCAGCGGCAGCAGCAACAGCAGTATCAGGAACTGATGAAAAACTCTCAACTTTGGCGCTACTGGAGCTTTAGCAACCGCTGCTAGTGACGTTTTAATACTTGCCAACCGGGCCGAGGAGAATTCTGTCCAAAATGTTTTTTGTGATTTTTGACCAACTAGGAAAGCCTGTGTCTGTTACAAGCACCAATGTTAGTGACCTCATGATCGGCTTCAGGCAGAGGCTCTCAGGACTGTCAGAGGAGCTGGACGGCCAGTGATGGATATTCTTATTAAGGCGTTGCAGGGCCACTGGGGATTAGTGCAGCATTTACCAACGCTGGTCTTGAAGGAACTTAACAATAAGATGATTTTGGACTGGACCCAGCTCAATAACAGCTCATGACTATTTGTAATAGGTGTATTAAAGCTCTAAAATGTGTAGGGCAGTGTTCCCCCAGGACCAGTATTCCTTTGACAGTCCTGCGAGCCTCTGGTCTCCATGCCAATTACATCAGTGCTTGAGCAGACAGGGCTAGGGTGAATATGAATTATGTCTTTAATGATGCCCTCTCAAATGGGAAATGCAGTTATCAATACACAATTTAATTAGCGTTCTCAAATTTGCATGAAAAAAGTCCAGAATATACTGCCATACACACGTACAGAGGATTTCCTAAGACGGTCAGGTCATGAATCGGAAGGGGTTCGACAGAGCTTTGCTGATGGCGGAGAACATCCTGAACAGACGCTTGCACGCTTTCTCAAAGGGTGTCACCAAAACCTTTGATTCTCTTTGCAAAGCTGCAAAAGATGATAAAGGTCAATCAGAACCAACAACTGATAAAATTGATTTATTACTTGAGTATTTTTCTTTGTTTTATTTTATTACACTTTTATTAAACTGCACTACATTAAGACACTAAAGAAGTGATATTTTGAGTCAGACTTGTACAAAAAGCTTATAAAAAAACTGTCCACTTTGAAAGAATAACCTGCCCTCTGTGTTTTCTTTCACGTACTTACACTCTTGAAGAATTCCAGAGGAGGAGTTCGGTGGATGATCAGCAGACCACAGGCCAGCCGGACACACTTTATTTGATTTCTTGAAGAACAAACATTTAATAAAGAAAACATCAGCATTTACGAAAGCAATATACACCAATCAGGCATAGCATTATGACCACCTCCTTGTTTCTACGCTCATTGTCCATTTTATCAGCTCCACTTACTATATAGGTGCACTTTGTAGTTCTACAATTACAGACTGTAGTCCATCTGTTTCTCTGCATACTTTGTTAGCCCCCTTTTACCCTGTTCTTCAGTGGTCAGGACCCCCATGGACCCTCTCAGAGCAGGTACTATTTGGGTGGTGGGTCATTCTCAGCCCTGCAGTCACACTGATGTGGTGGTGTGTGTTAGTGTGTGTTGTGCTGGTCTGAGTGGATCAGACACAGCAGTGCTGCTTGAGTTTTTAAACACCTCAGTGTCACTCCTGGACTGAGAATAGTCCACCAACCAAAAATATCCAGCCAACAGTGTCCTGTGACCACTGATGAAGGACTAGAGGATGACCAACACAAACTGTGCAGCAGCAGATGAGCTATCGTCTCTGACTTTACATCTACAAGGTGGACTGACAAAGTAGGAGTGTCTAATAGAGTGGACAGTGAGTGTTTAAAAACTCCAGCAGCACTGCTGTGTCTGATCCACTCGTACCAGCACCAACACAACTGCAGTGCTGAGAATGATCCACCATCCAAATAGTACCCGCTCTGTCAGGATCCATGGGGTCCTGACCACTGAAGAACAGGGTAAAAGGGGGCTAATAAAGGATGCAGTGTAGTAAGTGGAACTGATAAAATGGACAATGAGCAAAGAAACAAGGAGGTGGTCGCAAGGTTATGCCTGATCGATGTATATTTCTACGAGAAATGCTGTGTCCAGAATTGTTCATACCCTTTCTCAGTAATCAGTGTCAAAGCTTTCACAGCAATCAAATGATTCTTATAATTACTAACAAGCTTTTTGTCACCACTGGGATTTTGGACCACCTCTCTTTTATGATGATCTCCAGCTCTTTGAGGTTTGAAGGCTTTCTTTCCATCGCTGTATTCTCCACAACAGCCACTCCAAAATGTTGAAATTGTTTTCTGTCAGTCATTTCTTGGCCACTTTACCTGACCATGTTACTTGTGGCTGTTTCTTGTGTTTAATCTGCTCTTCTCTGTTAATCTTACGATTTCTCAGTGCTGTTCTTTGCATTTGATATGTAAAAATGTTATTAACAGCTGATATTTTCTAAAGTTGTATTTCATTTGTCTAACTACTTTGCTGTTTAATAAACATTTTCAAAATGAATCATTGTTTTTTGTGAGATTGCACATAGTTTAAGGAATAACACATTAACTTTGGTTTTTCTGTGTAAATATGTGTAAATATACACACGTATATAATTGATAAATATAAAAAACAAGAAATGTTCTCGAAATAATGACTTAGCATCTCAAAAAAATGACTTAGTATCTCAAAATAATGAGATAGTGACCTAGTATCATAATATATAATAATAGTATAGTAATGCACTTAATAATTTAGGAATAATTATAAGGTGCTGGATTTTGTTTTAAGTGGCTGGAATAGGCCTTTCTATTGCCATGATGTTGCAATACTAAATCATTATTTTGAAATACTATCTCATTATTTTGAAATATTATCTCATTAATTTGAGATGCTAAGTCAGTATTTTGAGATATCTAATTAATTTGACATGTTAAGTCATTAATACAGTCTCATTCATTTTAGATACTAATTCATTATTTTGAAATATTGTCTTATTAATTTGAAAGTCATTATTTTGAAACTCATTATTTTGAGATGTTAAGTCATCTTTTGAGATATCTCATTAATTTGAAATGCTAAATATATGAGACGCTAAACATCTCAAAATTATTTGAGATAGTATAATGACTTAGCATCTCAGGATAAAGAGGTAGTATCTCAAAATAATAACTTAGCATCTGAAAATAATGACAATCATTTTAATATCACAAAGTAATGGCATAGCAATTGACCTAAACAGTTGACACACACTTACCTGTTTTAAAACACCTTTAATCAGTCACTAAAACCCTTATTGAACAGAATCAAATAGGTAAACATGAACATAAACTATGTGGTGCTGACAGGGCCTCTATGACTGGAGTTTGGAGATGCCAGAAAGTATTGAATAAATATTTTGTAATTTTCTTTGGCTGTAATCTTGGTTTTGAAGGGCAATTTCACTGATTGTTTGAAAGCCTTCATGATTAAGTCATTGAGATGTAAACAAAGTAATTGAGAGTGTTTTGCTGTGGGACACTTCATCCTAGAGAAACCTACCAACTTGGGTTTCTTTACAGCGGTGGTGATAGGAACCAAGGGTTACGAAGTTTGTAGGTTTCTCTACAGTGGTGGTGATAGGAAGCGGGGTTAAAATGACTATAACACAAATATCATCTTATGTACTAGGCAAAAAGAACCTACACAAGTCTTATTTTTTGTATTTTTTGGGTATCGTTTTGCCTCGCAACGCACTGTATGCACATTTTCTCTAAGATTGGATTTAAAAAAAGTTAACTTTTAGACCAAAACTTTGTCTCAAAAGTACTGTTAAATGATGTTTCAGAAATCAGGTAACATATTCAAATCCATTTCATATAATAGCTTTCTGTGAGGGAGCTTTTAGAGGCATTAAACTGTTCAGATGTCTGGTTCCTATCACCACCACTGTTGTGAACAATTCTGACAAATGGTGCATTTCTTATCAAACCAGCCTGTACGACTTGGCTTACATCTTAAAGATTAAATTATGCAGAAATTCTGCAAAATCAGTGGAAAGCCTTGGTTTATTGTGTTGGTTAATTGTAATGGTATTACTAAAATATTTAAAACAGTCAGTTTTTCTATATTTGAACCACCACGGAACTGAATTTCTGACTGACCCTAAACTGACATTAGGGGATAATTGACAAAGCTTCAGGGACAGTTTTCCTTTCAGTTAAAAAGCTGGATCCTCCAACATGTAAGCCAATAAAAACCCCATTCTACTTATTTTGAAAAGTTTGTGTTGAATGTAGCAGCTGCCCTTGACATCCTTATATTGTTTATGTAGTAGTTCTCTGTGTCGTCTTAGGAACCTCAGAATCTCCAGTGGGAGCAATGCGGCCCTGGGGTCAAGTCCCTTAAACAAACAAGCCTTATGAAGAGGCTGGAAGTGAATGTGGCCCGGAGAGACATCAAGACATTGGCAAGTAACTGAAATGTTTTGCCTATTACAAGGGTGTGTAAGGGTTTCTGGGCCCAACCATTTAGATAGGGGGCCAACTTCATGCCAAAGTTCCAGCTATTGCTAGAAAATGTAACATTTTTGTTAAAGCATAGTTAAACAGGGGTAGGCAACTTGTAAGGGATTGTGATTGCACAAATCATTTATTTCAAAGGACAAAACAATGTAAAACAAGCAGTCAAGCAACAAATGGGTAAACTTTATGCATGTTGACCATTCTTGTCCTGGTGTAAGTCTAAAACATATACCCCCCACACAAAATGTTTTTAATATATATGGCACCATATTCTCTGTTCCACCTCTTCTTACCCTGTGGCTCATTTGAAATGAGAAATTAAATGTTCATTTATGTACAGTGATGAGTAACATATGACAGTACAGTCTGTACATCTGCGAGCAGCAGCAGAGTTTTTAAATACTTCATGACAAAAAGTAAAACCCACCCTCCCCTGATTGTATGGCTCAGTTTCAAAATTTCATTTGATTGTCACATATTTACATTTCATACATTTCAGCCTACTTACAATAGCACTAGTACTTAAATATACTGTAAACAATAGAATACTTTGTTAAAAGAGCTAACGTGTGTGTAGCGAAGGAACACGACTTGTGAATCTCTAAGAAGTAAGAAACATATTCAGTACTTTGCCATCATTGCTGAAGTCCTGAGTCCTGAGTTGATTAAGTTCCATTTCATGTGAACAAACTTTCAAAACGCTGTTTCTGAAACTACTTTCCAAAATGTCTTTGCTGTTATTCGTCAAACTATTACAAATGTATGCTTCCCAAATCCATTTAAGGGCAGTATCTGAGTATTCAACAGTTTGGAAATCTTGATATTTAAAGTTAAAGGGACGCTTTAAAATGAAAATGTAATCATTGCTTCATCTGTTGCAAAAATGCCTACTTGCTTCCTACATTGGTGCCAAAATAGGCCAGAGAGTGCAGAATGAAGCCAGAGAGCTGATGTTACTGCCAAATATCTCATCTGTATTCATTAGTCTCTACATCAGTGCATTTCCTTATCACAGTGGGGACGGATTCCCAATGGCTATATGATGAAATATTTGGCCAATTCATGCTGGGTATTGTAGTGAAAGAACACTGATGGAAGAAAACAAGAAAATGATATAAAATCTTGAATTCTGAGATTGAAGGATACAGTGATGAGCTACAGAATAGTGCATAACAGGACAATTAACATGTCAAGGGCTAATTTTAGGCCGGAATGTCCCATTAAATGGTAGGGAAACCTTTGGAAACAGTGTGCCATTGTTGTAGTTTCAGTTTAAATGGCAGTTATGTTATATTATTGGGTTAAATTGTGCACTTTAAAGTGAGCTATAATCAGACAACAAAAAATGAATTAAAAAAATAAACTTCTAACCCATACACAGTGTTAACAGCACAACTGATGTGTCTGTTTGTTCTGCTTAGTGAGGAGGAATTACTATGTAAATTTTAACAACAGTCCTAATACAAAAAGCTACAGTGCAATCAAATACCGCTAACAATTACAATCGTAAACAATTGATTAAAGACATAATTGACATAAATGAATGAGGATGTAAGGACGCGGTATCTGGTAACAGTCGTCTGGATAACAGTAATGATGTGGAAACAGAAATTCACTACTGCTAAATAAAGGACAGGAAGGAACTTTTAATCCATTTCAAGTTTCTTTAATCTCTTGTTGACAGAAACCGCTGTGCTGCTGTCAAAGGATGAACCCTGATGTCTGTGGATCTGGAAGACCGGAGAGGGACTCAGGTTGAAGAATGCCACTAGGAGGTGCCACCACACTTCCATTTGGCACGCCAGCTGCACAGGTGCCACTGGGGATGTGCCCACTGTTCACCTACAACAAACAACATACAGGTTCAGTGGCACGATGAGTACATTGTTTTTTTTGCACAAAAACAAACTTGTGGAATCCTGCACCTCACGTGCACACTGTCATAGCAGCAAAAAGGAGAAAGCCACCAAAAACTAAGAAATTCTGAAATTCATGTGAACATTCTATGCGATTTGTGATGCTGATAATATCATTTGTGATAGAAAACATTGTATTGAATTAGACAATAATGGAAGACAGAAGCATTTTCACCAGTGGACACTTTTGGACCCCACTGTGTAAAATTGTTCTTAACTTTTAATGGAGGTTAAGGAAGATATGTCATTTTGGACCATCTCTGTTGGTCCTCATATGTATGTATGTATACATGTATACGTAATGTACTATGTTTTATATATATATATATATATATATATATATATATATATATATATATATATATATATATGTGTGTGTGTGTGTGTGTGTGTGTGTGTGTGTATATATTGGTTCCATTGGCTTACATTAAAAGTAAAGTAGGTTTTTTCCTTCTCCTGTAAAGTTATCATTTTGGAGATACTATATATATATATATATATATATATATATATATATATATATATAAATGCTAACTTTAATGTTTAAATATATATATATATATAGTAAGACTTCATGAGGAATTAACCAATGGAGATGGTCCAAAAGTATTTTTTTTTAATCAGGCTTAGACAAACTTTTATTTGTTTTTGCCAATATTGCCAGTCAGAGCTTGGCAGAAACTAATTAAACTAATCTTACTATACATATAAACATTTTCACACTATATATGGCTTCCTAACAGTTTGCTAACAAGTTGGAACAGCCACAATGTACCAGCAACGCAGAAGCGCTAGCAACACAGAAGCGCTGCAGAACTGCTAGGAAGCCATAATTTCTGTGGAAACTATGGAACTATGGAAACTAGCTGCTCTCACTTTTCCTCTGCTTTTATTTGTTTTAGGTGGTGCAGTGTGTTCAGCATTCTGAATCGTGCTGACAGCGTACTTTCTTCTTCATATACTGTCACTGAAGACATGTCCCCTCTTTCACCCTCGCTCTTTTACCATCCCTCTCCTCTCTGCATCCCCCCGCTTGTCAGTCAGCCGCTTTTTAGGTCATTGCAGCGGGGCGCATTTGTAGGTCACAGGAGAAAAAGGGAGGAATGCACACATGGTGAATCTGCTGAGCTGCATGTACTTATTTCCTTCTGTCTTCATATTAGCTATTTGAAATGAAATAACGTTTTGTACTAAGTGGAAATGACACATTCCCACATGGTGCCTCACATTATTTAATCACCCCTATGTTAGTATTTAGCTAATGTCAGCAAGTTAAAGTCAGGTATATAATATGCCTGCTTACCATTCTAATTATGGCTGGGTGATACTGATCAAGTTCAATATCATGATGTTTTCTGCATTAATAGAGTTAATGAACCTATGTGTTCTGAGTGATGGTACTCTATGCTAAAGAAATGTCTTACGAACTTGACATAACTTGTTTTGATTGATCTGTTTTGTTCCACAGTACTGTAAATGTTAACATAATCCATAACCCATAATCATTACTCACTACTATAAGGAAGAAGACAGTCTGTAGAGCTACAGTTCAAAAATTAAAAATGAAATAAAAAATGAAAGCTACAGAAAATGGGGCTCCTAACAAACACCTGCAAGACCTGGTAGACCACCAAAACTGTCCCAGTACTTAAAGCTTTCATTTTTGAGAGAGGAAAAAATCAAGCTCCACTCTTGTTTCAGATCTGAAAAAATCCACAGGTGTTTCTGTCCATCCTTCCACTGTGAGAAGACAACTCAGCGCTATGGGTCTCAAAGGATGTGTAGCTGTTCAAGAAGCTCTTACTGAGAAAAGGCAAGAAATACATCAAACAAAGAAGCTGCTGCTCTTTTCAGAACAATGGACTGACCAGTCCACGCCTCAACATCACTGAATGTGTTTAGGATTACTTGAATGGTGAGAAGCAGAAAATGCTAAACCAACTTCTAAGACTGAACTTTGGAGGTGTGGCTGCAGATTTCTTTGAGAAACTGAAAGTGAGTCTCCTGAAAAGAATGGAAGCTGTAATAAAGGCAAAAATCTGACACACTAAAAACGTATTTGTTAAATACATTTTCTGCTATTTTCCTAGACTGAAAAATGAGTTAAAAGAACCCATTGAACATTTTATTGGTCTGTTTACCATGAAATTTGGACATAAAAAAAAAACACAAATAAAAATAACAACAAAAATGGATATTCAAGGTTTTGCTCAGACAGGGATGATATGTTTAAATATCTTGTATGTATTTTCAGTTAGGTTTGGACAAGTTTGTACTTATATAACACCAACCATCGCTATATATGTTCACCAAAGAAAACAAGTATTGTAATACAACAGAATTAGAATGACTGGTGCACTATAAATCAAATCTATATTATACAGGGAGATTCACTCAAAAGAGGTCCTGAATATTCTGTAATAACTCTCGCTAGGATGAAGCAATCTGAATGAAACAACGTGCAATGTGCTCCTCAATATATGGAGCTTTGAACAAGCCGGGATGCCCCTGCGTTGGAGCAATGAGGTAGGCGCCGGACAGCCGGCGCGACGTTTAACCTCTGTTTGCAACTTCCGGGTGCATAACCCTGTACCCCTTCATGTGTCTGGCAGAAAACGGAGATCTCTTCCAGCATTGCATGTAATGCAATCGATTACACATACGGCAAGGTATGTAGCGTATTTTTTTGGCTCAGATTGCTTCATCCTAATGGAGTTACAACAGAATATTCAGGGCCTCTTTCAAGTGAATCTCCCTGTATAATTAGTCAAATCTATACAGGTCTATACAGACATAATTAGAATTATATATTCATAATTATTCATTTACAAGTACAACATTTTTAAAGGTTTTAAAAGAAAATAAACCTTATTTGGTACTTGTTTTCTGAATACCGCTGTGCTTCAGTGTGATCAATTAACAGCACCAGAATTGGCAGAAAACACGAGATTGACCCTTCGATTGGTCAGCTAGTAGACTGTTGCATGTGCAGTTCATAATGTGTTCACTCTAGATTTGAAATAGAATGACCCTGTTTTCATTGTGCATCCACTCTGGTTGAGTTATATAAGCCGGCCCTAGATACACTCCACCCGCAGCGTTTGCTCCTAAACATAGCCTCCTCTGAAACAAGACAAGGCTTTGTGATCCTACAGAGCACTCGCATGAATGCCAACAGTGAGAATAGTAAGCATGGCTTGTTAAAGACAGACCAGCATAGCTTCTGTCAGCAGGACCAGTTGACAAGATAACCACTAAAGTCAGCTTTACCTTCATTTGCCTGGTCATATTTAGCGTGATTCCCCATACCATACCATTTAAATGACAAATTCTTATTTTCCTGTAAGGTCTTACCGCGTTTCCCTTGGAAGTGAAAACGTGCTATGAAGATTCACATTGACTTTAATTAGAAAACATTGAAATAGAGGCACCTACAATTTAAGATGTACATATAATCACTGTGCAAAGAAAAACAGGTATCTTCAAAATGTTAATTTTACAGAAGAAGGTATAATGTTCTTACCTTTGAATGTAAGTTAATATAAAGAGGTTTTATTCCAAGTAGCTTTTCTATTGGTCCATTCATCATTACAGTGATTTTACCCTGCTGTTAGGAAAATGTCCTTATGCTGCGCTGCTGACGCACACTCGGCTCTTACAGGGAAATTACACAGATTTTTCAAAAATTCTCTATAATTCAACTGTACATTTACATGCTCCTTTATTATATGTAAACATGTAAATAAAGTCATTCAGAGTGGTTTGGGGTGAAATGGTTCATTAAAGAGATTTCTTTACAGTGGTGGTGATAGGAACCAGGCATCACCATGTCTACAACACAAATATAGCCATTTTATTTACTATCCAAAGCCACCAGTGAACTTACACATCTGAGTATTTATATGGAATGTTGATGATGGGAAAATAGTGGAAAATAACTTATCCCAACATCCCATTCCAACATTAGTGGAAAAAAAAAGGTTTCTTTGGGAACTATTTTACCTTATGCATCTCTCCAACAGGAATAGATTTTAAAAAATACATTTTAGGCCGAAATCTGAAAACTATTGTAAAACAGTGTCTCAGGCATCAGGCAGCATATTCATAACCATTTCATGTAATAACTTTCAGTGAGGGAGCTTTTAGAGGTGGATGTCTGGCTCCTATCAGCACCACTGTGAACAATTTAGACTCGGTAAGTTTCTCTAGAACGGAGCAATTCACACCAAACCACTCTTCTGTGCTTTGTGTAGATCTAAACCATTTAATTATGAAGAAATTTTGGTGGAAGAGAGGAGTTGATTTAATTGGATATCACGGCAACACATCTAACGGTAGCACATGCCTGATGAAATTGCATTTATTCAAATTTTTTGTACAATTAGGACACTTTCCTCATTTTGCACTATGTTCTCGTAAATAAGGCCCTTGGTTTATTTTCTCTTACCTTGCTCTGTTGAGAGTCTTGAGGCTCTGAGGTAAACATTCCGAAAGGGTCCTGTGAGGGCAGCTGTCCGCAAGTCTGCCCAACACTCAGGATATGCTGTGAAAAACTAGACAACATTTGGGCCAGCTGCTCCTTCTGATCAACCCTTTGATGCAAAGGAAGTGTGGTCTCCTCGTGAATTCTATTTTCCAGAGGCAACTGTCCGTTGTCTACAAAATTCATACAAGAAATGTCAGCCGTATTGTATTCGTCCACTTGGGTGTGAACTGATGTGTGTCCATTGTGAAGGCAAGGGACACTGACAGTTGTGTGTGCTTGATTGTCATAACAGAAGCCATACTCTTGGTTTAGGTTCACAGGATTACCTGAATTGACAGTGTGTAGTCCATTAATGTTACAGTTTTCAGTGATGGGATGGTGGGACTGAGAAGACTGGCTTTGTTGTCTAGGCCACTGGTGTTGCTGTTGGCAGTACTGCTGTAAATGAAAGAGCTGTTTGGCATTAACTTTAACTACTGAGGAACTGCTGTCTGGAACAGCCTGTTGGCCGCTTAGTGTCCTGGTGCTGGTCACAGTATGGAGTGCAAGTCCATTTTCCAAATGTTTCTTTGACTGGTTGCCATGCTGGGACATGGTGTCTGGAACTGGTGGAGGGTGTCTCAGACTGAGATGCAGTTGCATCTGTTGGGACAGGTGGACAATGGGTCTCTGATCACAAGGTGGTGGCCTAAGAGGTATACATGGGACGTGCACATTAGGTGTTGATGTAGTGTAGGTTTCAGGCACCAAGGTGGTCATAGTCATGGAAACTGGAGAGGGTAACTGGCTTTCCATCTCACATTCTTGCTCAAGCGAGTCATGTATGAAAGACAGTATCTCATCATTGGTGAGAAGGTCGTCAAGAGTAGGAACATGATCTGGGTCCATGTCCACTTGAATCATGCGCTCATCAAGAAGAAGCAGCTCCAAGTCTTCCGCGCTTAATCCGAGACCCTCCAGAGCTCCAAACAGCTCTCCGTTGGAGCAGTCCTCTGAATCACCAATAACTTCATTGCTTAGGGATAAAGAATCTAAGGTGGCTAGCAGTGGGTCAGCACTTGTGTCAGGGGGCTCTGGATCCAATATGTTATTACCTGTTTGATCCCAGTTCCTAAGAATCCCAGAGTCACTCTCAGACCAGCAAGGTAGGGCTTCCAATGTGCCAAACAAGCTGTTCTGAAATGTAATTTTGGTCTCCACAGCTGGCTGGCACACATAAACAGATTCATCTTGGCTCATCAGTGCACCAAGCAGTGAAGAAGGATCCAGAACTTCCTCAGAGGATTTATCAGTCCGCCCCTTTTTTGACTTACTGATCTTTCCATTTCCTTGGTGAACTTCATTAAATCCTGCTACTGGATGGCTGGTTTGGTACAGCATAGCTTCACCAGTTGCAAATGTAAAGGGAAGGTGCATAGAGCGTTTTCTCAAGTGTTCACCACCCTCCTCCTCCCTAGAGACAAATTAAGAAAAGACAGTTACTCTTCTGTGTTGTAACATAACCTTTTGTCCAGACAGATCAAGTGCAAACTGCAATGTGGCACAAGCTCAGGAGAGACCATAGTGACCACCTGTTTGCATGTAATTTATTACTCCCTGTAAGACCATTATGGTTTGGAAACCTCTTGAAATGCAACAAAACAATGACTATATTAAAGTAGGCAAAGTTAGATTGATGACAGTTGACTTACAGAAGTGGCCTTTGGGTGGCAATGATGTAATCAGGTTTGCCATTCTTGTATACTAGTCTTGCATTGGCTTGGACCCATTTCCAGCAGTTGTCTTTGGTGAGGAGCCGGAATACTGTCAGTCCACTCTCACCAGTCTTTATCACTGCAAAAGTACGAATTTGAAAACGTTAGCCAGAAGAAGTGCCCATACAAGGTAAAACAAATGACCATCAGGTCTTCTCTATATGCAATTTGTGTACATGTTGAAACGTGGAAACCTACATGCAGTTCTTGGAACCGCTGAATTAGCCGGTTTTGCTAACGTCCGAAGATTAATAGAATGTTCTTTGTCTCCATTTCTTAGTTGTTCTTCAGACTTGCACAATCTGCCACATAATCCAGAGGGATTACTTGGGATAAACTAGTGAGTGCTTCCACTAGAGGCTGGGGGACACCAAACTTGATGACCTCTTCGGACTGGCAGTATTTTGGGTACTCTTAATTTGATTAAGACTTAGTGTAAAATAATATAGTTAGTTACTGTTTGTTTTCTGTTCCACTTTTTATATTTCAGCTAAATATCGAGATCCTTTTGGACCATTTCATTTTGAAATAATAATAATAATGAATTGAAATGATTATCTATGCAAAACATGTAATAAGTACTATGAATTGTGATATAGTGGCCTATTTTGAATAGAGACCAGAGTGGTCTTGTTTTTTTAGCATGATAAAGTGAAATATAGCAGTGGTTTTCAACCTGTGGGCTACAGTGGTACTGCTAGGCAGCCGTGGCCTTTTATTTAACCACAAATTTGTTTAACAATATGTAGACATTTAACCGAAGGTTATTTTAAATGGGACTAATTATTTATGTGCAAAAAACCCTCATATTTAGACCAACGTTATTTATTAATCAGGCACAGTGATTGCTGTGTTTACATTTTCAGTGCAAGTAAAAGTAGTGTTTCTCTTTTCAATCATATGGAGCTCACCTGTCATGGATAAATGCTTATAAACAGATATTTCAAAAGAAGATGGACCACCCACAAATGAAACAGCCACCATATCTCAGATTGAGGAAACCAAGAAAGCAAAGTATTAACCATAGCGAAGGAAAATACAGCAGTGAGCGCGCAGCGACAAAAAACAAATAATTGGTCATATTGTCTTCAGGTGACAAAGATGTGTGATGTGGGATGCTCCTCACAAAATAGGGCAAATGATGAACGAAAAGTAAAAGGAGCACACAGTGTTTCAGAACCTCATTCTAGAGCTGGAACTCTAAGCTACTACGATAGCTTTTGGATATAGCTTGGATGTTTGTTAAAAACTGGTTGCTGAGGCACAAACTGTAAAAAATAAGAAGTCAGCTCAACTTAAAATGATACACGTTACATGGCTTTTCTTGAGTTGATTCAACTTGAGTTCACCCAACTCAAACTTGTTAGCTGAGTCAAAAATTATCCCAGCTACTGTTTCTAGGTCTGCATATCAGTTAGATAAACAAAACTGAATTTGAAATTTTTCACACAAAAAATAGCCGTAACTCCTTCTATCTAGAGTCCCATCTGGTATATTTTTCTCTTGGGCTTCCAGATCTGGACAGCTATGGTATTGCTGGGATTCAAACTCACAATCTCCTGATGTTGGGATGAGTTATTAAACAGTTGCACCACATGAGACTGTGCCATGCTTTAAAGTTAAAACAACAAATATTTTCTCCAGTGTATTAATCATTTGTAGACACAAAAAAAAGTTGCTTTGCATGTTCCTGTGTGGTGCAGTGGACTAAGATGTCACCCCAACATGAGGTTGTGAGTTTGAGCCCCAGCAATGTCATAGCCACCTGTAAGTGAGATATCCAAGAGGAAAAATATCTAGCAGGATTGTGTGATGGAAAGAGCCCTGGCTAGAGGAGGAGTTAAGTGTAAAAAACATGTTCTTTTTATTTACCTAACTGAGATGCAGAACTAAAAAATTAAGACAACTCTAGACTCAACTTAGAAGTCTGAGTTGGGTGAACTCTTGTGTCCTCAAGTTGAGTCAACTCAAGAAAAGCCACGTAATCAGTTACTATACCATCTTGAGTTGAGCTGTGCTCTCATTTTTAACAGTGCAGCTGCCATCATGCCAACAGCAGAGATGACAGTAATCGGTCAGTGAGTTTTTGTCACCAGCCAAAATCTAACAGAGTGCAAAAATTTAATGTGTATTTTCACCACTCAAAAAAATCACATTGAGTGTGCAAGATATTATCAGTTATACACGTGTTTGATTTTGTTTACTGTCATCTGAAAATACTGCACAAATAAATTGCATTCGGTGTGTAAAGGCCTTTCAGATTCAAGTGTCTGAGAACTGAGTTAAAGCTGCTCTGTGCTAAATGCTCAGAGGTCTTTTCAAATAAAGCTTTGAAGCCAAACAACGTATGCCGTCAGTTGGAGGCTAAACAAATCTGCATCTAAACTTGAACTCAGCCAGATACCCTTAAGCAACTTTTGTTTTTCCAGTATGTCATCCAACACTTGGTAGCTGCCAAACAACATCGGCTCATTATGTCAGTTAGAAAATGTTCAGTTATTTTTAGTGTCTATTGTTTGGCATTATGTGAAATCAAGTAAAATTGATACCCTACATTGACTATTGTATTCTCTTCTCATTTTAAATGATCTTGTGGGCCGCAGATGATTTTGTGGTCAGCTTTGTGGACAGTGAGTCAGAAAAGGTTGGGAACCTCTGAAATAGAGCCTTACTTCGAACATGGTTTTCAGCACAATACAGCATATCTGCCGCATGGATGAACTGGTACCCGGACCCCCGAACTCTCAACTCAGCCTCAGTGTAGCCCAAGACAATTTTACCCCTGTGAAAGAAAATATAAAGATTTAAGTAATGTATAGCAATGTAAAAATGATAATATATTAAATATTTTTTAATAAAATTAATACAAAGTCCTTCCCCTCAATATGATCAAACAAAAAGCTTTGCCAGTCATTTACACTGGTGATTGTATGAGTTATGACAAGATTGAACACAACTTGCTTTGCATCACAAGCCATGGGGGTGAAATCCAGTTTGTGCTTGGTTCTGAAGATCATGTTCTTGGTCCGAATCTCCAAGATTGAGGGTGGCTGGAGTGGAGTAGCAATTGCAAACAGTGCCAGCTGGAGTGGTGTTTTGGCTCTGTCATCTCCAAAGTGGTTCTGGCCATGCAGGAATTTTAGCCTACCCTGGAGATTCAGAGCCTGAAAGTATTGGGAGATGATAGCTTTGATCATGAAATGCTTGTTTTTGACAGTACTGATGCATATGAGAACATGTACATGCGCTTCACATGACTATATAATGAAACAGATAGAGATGCCATATGGTGTTTTTCAGATTGTTCGACAGATTAACTGATACGATGACAAGATGCATTGTTATCAGGTAAAGGTTTAGTTCCTGTCCCACCCCTTACTTAACTCTAATACATCTGATCCAGCCAATCAGGGACTTGGAAAGAGGTTGATTAGGTGGATCGGCTGTGGCAAACTGTGGTTGGAATTAGGCCCGGCAGTTAGGTAGTTCTCCAGGACCAGGGTTGGAGACCACTTGGTTATGTTCTACAACCTTACCAGAAATCCAGAAGAATTGTCCAAGAGACATCGGAAGCGACACACAAAATTTCTCTCCAAGAACGATGAATTCTCAGGAGGCAGCTGCTCAGGGCTGTAGGTTTCCTGGGAGGAGCCTGAACCATGCGCATCTGAGCATGAAAGATGTTGAGTCAGAATCAAATATCAATTAAACACTCAATAGTTGCTTATTTTGATGGATTTCTCTGTGTTACCTTTCAGATTATAGTACACAAAAATTATAGCTTTATTTACCAGTATATTTTATAATTATAACCTAGTACTAGATACTCATACTTTTTAAGGAATAAAGGAATTAAGCAATAATGTGCACAGTGCAGAGAAAAACTCTTATGCAGCCATGAAAATGGTGCTGGCAGTAGATGTGTTTTAGAAGAAGTATGAGTAAAGACAGATAAACATAAAGAATAAATACAAATGAGCATAAACATAGCCAATCAACAAGAAATTCTTGCTTTCAAACTTATTCATGTCTTTTTATAGAAAAAAATAATGAAAAGAGCACAAATTCTAGCCATTGCATATATGTACATTCCACTACCAGCAAGCCTCATTTAGTTTAATGAAAGGTTGATTCGCTAAGCATTTCTGGGCATTGTTTGTATTGTTGTTTGTGTTTTTACACAATTTATTTTTATTATTTATTTGTATTTATTCTAATATAAGTGTTTTTTTCTTACTGTTTACATAAATAACTGCCTACATATCATGATGAACTGAGGCTTTAGAGCTTCTGAAACCATGCTAAACGCCCAGTATACTACAGAGGCTGAACCTTCTACAACAGGGGTGTTGTCAAACACAGTTTGCTGATTTCCCTGCTCTAGCCCACCAACAAAACCTGACAATTAGCTGATGAGTTGAATAAGGTGTGCTCGAACAGGGAAGTCAACAAATTGTGCAAGATTCTGCGCTCTAGGACCCACAAATGCTACCTTGGCAAGTGAAGTAATCTTAAATTTAGTAAATATACCTAAAATTTTGGTACTGTTGCAACTTTATAAGAAGATTATTTAACTTATTTCTAGACTTTATTTACTTGACTTTATTTACTTGTGATTTCAGTAGATAAAATTCCCACTATATTGGCAGGTAAGTTGGCTTGTTTCAAGCTTATTTCTGACAACAAGCTAAATTATCTGCCAATACAGTAAAAAAATCACTTAAAACAAGTAAATAATGTCCAAAAATAAGTAAAATAATTTAAAAATAATATTACAATAATCTCAGAATGAGAAATATTAGAAATATTGACTAGATTTGAGATCATTTCACTTGACAAGTGCAGTGCACCTCTGTTCTACATTGTTCTGTAAAACAGAATAGACGATGTGCTAGAAGAAGGCTTGATTTGCTTATAGTAATCAGTACTGTTATAGTTATCAGTACTGTTATGAACTCTCTGGCTTAGGCTGACCTGAGAGGCTCTCTGCTACTGCAAAGTCTTTATGTAATTAGCCCCTAGGCTCATCACCAGTCTTAGCACACCATGTGACAGTGGTCAGCCAACAGTGACAAAATCACATGCTACCATTTCAGCACTGCTATACTGAGAACTGCAGTTCGTTTGTTGAGTAAGGCTTGTTATGGACAGTCTAACTTCAGAATACTTACAGAGTGAATAATGAATCACTAATTAGATTGTCTGTTCAATTCCATTATGGGTTCATACTGGAGCTGGCAAACCGTACAAGGAACTTACAAACGCATGTTGTATAGAAATACTATAAGTTATACAGTACACAAGATCCAGTTCTAAAAGCTGTTAATATACAGCAATAATAACCAATAAACACACATATAAACTCAATTCTGTATTAATAAGTCTAGTTATTTTGTTGCTTGGCAGAAAAATTATTCTGATTATAATTAAAGTCAACGTGAATCAGAAGTCACAGCACTATTTTATTCAGTACCATGATGTACACTCATGGTCAAATCCCATGTTGTTGATGATTTTCTA
The DNA here is from genome assembly GCF_904425465.1 of Colossoma macropomum. Taxonomy (NCBI): domain Eukaryota; kingdom Metazoa; phylum Chordata; class Actinopteri; order Characiformes; family Serrasalmidae; genus Colossoma; species Colossoma macropomum. Next base: position 890,244 of record NW_023495280.1, on the reverse strand, counting down.
AGTGTAGATAAGTTAACATATCCCCTACACAGGAAACACCTCTGCACATTTTAATGCACAATTACTGTCTATTTGCTAAACTTAACATATTGAGGAAAAAAATTATGGCTTGTGCAAAAGTTATGGCACTTGTTATATTTTAAGTTTTAAAAACAAAATCTAAGTTGTGCACTACAATTTCCGGAATTCTCATAAAAAAGTCATATTTAAGTATGTTCTCTGTAGAAGAATGTCTTAACATATTTGCACAAAATTAACAACATATCATTTGAGAAGGGGTGGGAACTTTTTGCATACTTCTCAGTATAACACAGTACCAAGGAGAGCCTCTGCGCTAGCTGAACATTTTCTCTCCATGATAGGTGATGGAGATAAAACATTATTGTTTAATATTATTCATTCCTGCTCGCTGGTTTACAGTGACATAATCAAAAATCAGAAGAGCAAAAGACACTGTGCTTAAATCAAAGATTATGAAAAAACAGGAATTGTGTCTTGTAAATGGTATGGTGTGATAAAATGTGCTTAAATATGCTGAAGATTTTTTGGACTGAAGAATACATTAACTATAAAAATAAAAAGGTCCATTTTGATTTCAGGTTAACTTTAATAATAGTTTATGTACTGAACATTGATGTATTTTATACTGTATTTTGTTGCTATTTTATACGAGAAATAAGCCACTCGACGTTGTGCGCTACTGTCATTTAACTCATGTCATATCTAACAACACTCCTTAACCGTGAATCACTGTATGGCCTCTTGTGGGGAGAAAACTCAGAGGGGCTGGGGCTGAAGTTCTGGACAGCTTTTGCTTTTCCCTGGTCTTCCCTGGCATGGTCTTTCATGGCTTATTGCTTTATTTTATCTAAATTATTGACCATAAAAAGGCTTTTTACCTTGGCCAGGCTCCAGAGATGTTGGATTTGTTGTCACTGGGGGGTTCAGTGCCCAGTGGAGGTTCCTCCTCAACTCCTGCTGGTCCTCTGTGTGGACGAGCTCAGACACACTCTGGTGCATGACATCAGTCTGAGAGAGAGATTAAAAACAATATCTATTTGCTGAGGTTAACGTATTGGAAAAAAATAAACATAAAATATAAAATGTGGCACAACTTTTACATTGGCCACAGCTTATGTTTTATTTTTTTCCCAATATGTTAAATTCAGCCCATAGACAGTAAATGTGCATGAAAATGTGCATGAAAAGTGCGTTCTCTCAGAAAATCAACAAAGCATGGAATTTGACCAGCATAAACTTTTGCATAGGACTGTATTTCTGATTAGATAGGATATAATATAATATTAAGATAATCTGCTTGCATAAGAAAGGAGAAAGTCAAAGGAAAATAGGTTTTAAAATAAGTTTCCAGAACTGGAGTTTAAAAAAAAACAAATATAAAGATCTAAAATGTGCCATGATATTTCACAGGCCACACTTTATGCTTTTTTTCCCCAAATTTGTTATATTTTTCAATTTAAATTTGAATGATCTTTTCTCAATCTGACTTTGAATGGTGTCAGTGTATGAAAGGTGCTATATAAATAAACTTACCATGCCTTAAATTCAGCAAATAAACAGTATTCAAAAATCAAAAATTATTTATAATATATAGAGGCACCGAAACTGTATATTTATACCAGTTAACACCAGCTGTCAGTGAACATAGCACATTATTATAACTGTACATTAGGCTTTTCATTCATTACAGATGAATGAGTCTATTACAAACATATTATTTAAAGAATGTTGTCTTCACAAGTTTTAAGTGGGAAAATTTAACATAGAGCTTGGTAACAGTGTTCAAACCTCAAGCCTGGACAAATGAATAAAAAAAAGGCCTGGAGCTTAATTTACAGAAACAATGGTAAGAAAAATCACAATTAGCTACTTTTGTAGCCTGCTCGCCGAGCATTGAGTTGAAAGTGCTGTTAGATGAGGTCAGATCAGGACAGGCCACCTTAGCCCATTAAACTGAAGGCAATCCCCCTCAATGGGTTCTAATCCCCCCATAAAGCACGAGCTGATCTCCTGAAGGGGCTTTTGTATGTGTGTGGTGTGGATCTGTATCTACCCTCACTGTCCATTTTATCAGCTCCATGTACCATATAGGAGCACTTTGTAGCTCTGTAATTACAGACTGTAGTCCATCTGTTTCTCTGCATACTTTGTTAGCCCCCTTTTACCCTGTTCTTCAATGGTCAGTGGTCCAGCAGTACTGCTGTGTATGGCCCACTCGTACCAGTGCAACACACACTAACACACTACCACCATGTCAGTGTCATTGCAGTGCAAAGAATGATCCACCACCCAAATAATACCTGCACTATGGTGGTCCGGTGGGGGTCCTGATGAAAGGGGGCTAACAAAGTATGCAGAGAAACAGGTGGACTACAGTCTAATGATAGAACTACAAAGTTCACCTATATGGTAAGTGAAGCTGATAAAATGGGCATTGAGTGTAGATACAGGGAGGTGTACTTAATGAAGTGACCGGTCGGTCTAAGTGTCAGGCTGGGTTCAAATTTCATATTGGGGTTCTCACAGCCCGCCTCCGACTTTTAACAGATTTACTCCTTCCTTTATTATTATTTCCAATACCTCAATACATTTATAATCTGGCATGCTGGAGTCACCCACTTATGATTAGCACCTACGCTCATTAGATGTAAAAGGATTGTCAGGAAATAAACCTTGAATCGATTCAAGAAAGTACAAAATAGTGCAGTTGAAAGGACATCATTTGTTTGTAAAGAATTTCATATGGTGTATGTTCAATATGTTACATACAAATTAAAATATGTACTATGTTCTATGCAAAGAAATAGGACAGAGTTTTACAGTTAAACAGGTGAAGGATAACTTCTTACTCTTTCAGCACAGCACAGTGTGAAAACAGCGCAGTATGGAGAGCTTATCCAGACTAAAAACGTTTGGAATGCTTTTCAGCAGCAATGCTTGATGAATACATGTGTTGTATGTTATTTTTTTATTTCATTTATCCAGGATCTAATGATGATCTAATGTATTTATTTTGCCATATGGTCATTTAATCAGGGCTATCATTACAAGACAGACAGGTGTTTGTTGGACTCGCTGCTGATGTGTTTCAGCTCAGATCAACCAAAATTTTAAGCCTGATCAGAGGTCTAATATTGATGCACCAATATGGAAATTATAGGATGATGCCAAAATCCAATATTTTGTGAGGTGACAGTGCCACCCACTGCACCAGCATGCTGGCCTCAAGCTTTTGGGTCAAGTTATGTTTCTTGGGATTTGATCTTCACTTCTGAAATATGATGAATTCTGGATTTTAATTTTATTACAGTGTAATTCTTGCAGCCATTCAGCTTTCTCAGTTATATTAGTATCTTATACGACTCCAGGCTTAATTCTGGAAACATCTAACATTTCATTTTTTTTTTATTTACAGGTTTATAGTGTGCTACAAGTTATTTGAAATTATACAGGACAAGCATAGTAGAACAATTTGTTTGGCAAACAAGTTGGTTTTATATTGTTGACAACATTGCCAAATTTTTTTAACAGCGATTCTCAAATTTTGATGGTTAGTGTACAAATCTGCATCTGCAAAAGCATTTATAAATGCATACCTTGGCGCTACATCTACCTGGATTAGCATAATGGAGATTTCTGTGGGGTTACAGATGCAGTAAAATAAATAAAACACCTGAGACTTCCCCCTTTTGGTAGTACAATAAGTACATCTGTTTTGTTTAATCATAGTAATAGCTGTTCTAATGATCTAAATCTGTCTGCAACTCAAAGATGTGTATTTTCAATAAAAAAAAAGCAACTGAGACTGAATTTATGGTGCTCTACTTAGAGTCACTCTTTGTAAAAGCAGGTCCTTATACCAGCATTGAGGCGAGTTGACACAACTGCCTTGTAACAGTCTGAATATTCAATAAATAATGCACATAATAGCCACCAGCGAGCTCTAGGCCTTCATTTAAAAACATACAAGCCAAATCCCTTCCGTTTATCTTCTTAATGTCCACATTATACACTCCCACACAAACACACTGCAGCATTTGTTCAGAATGACCACAACCCGCTCAACACGGTACATGCTACAGAATGACCCTGAGGCCATATGTTAATGTGTATGTCATGTGAAGTGCTTTCTTAATGAGCGAGCAGATGATCCACTGCCACAAGAGCTTTCCTGTTTGCAAACATGTCCTAAATACTGGAGGACATTATGAAGCTGCCACATTTAATACTGTTTAGCCAATTTACAATCCCCAAAGATGATCAAGCTGCATCTCCATGCTTGCTTGTCCATCGCCATGTTCGTTTAGAAGGGATGAAGCATGAGGAGCTGGTAGAAATAGCTGCCTGAGACTAGTTAGGGGTCCAAACACTAGTATTTAACAGCTCAATACGATTTGAGGCAGGTATGTGATTCGCCATGTAGCTCAAGAAGCAAACTTGAGACACTAAACATGTCTTGGCTGATCCACTACACTGAAGAACTGAAGAACAATTATGTAAATTAAATTTTTCTCCAAACTGTGAAACTATCACTTCATGTGTGAAGAACAAAGTGGCCCGCTGGAGAGTGGGGCTCACTACCTGATGGAAGCCCAGATAGTCCTGGATGGTGTGGGAGGAATAGAATATCGTTCCTTCAGCAGTGATGACCAGCACAAAGCCGTTCAAAGCCTGTCAATAGAGCATAATAAATTAGACGTGTAACTGTTTGCACTTAAACTTATCTGAATATTTGATTTACATTCAGTCACATTATACATACGAACACAGCGACATAATGCAGCCTTGAAAAAGTGCAATTAATAGAGTGAAGCTACACCAACAGCCACTGAAGCTTAGTGCCTAAAGCAGTCACAGTTGTGTATGGTCAAATCTGAAAACCTGAACATGCAAATTTCACCAACAGTCTTGTTATGCATGAATTTCACCATTAGCATATCTGTAAGATCAAACTTGCACATGGTAGAATTGTGTGTAAATTTGAGCATTGCAGATTAACAACCTGAAAAAATAGCAGTAATCAGAACAAAAATATTAAATAACAAAATTTCTAATAATGTGTGCAGTGCAAAAGTGGATGCACTCATTTTACATGCACATTGGTATAAACAAATGCTGCAACTATTCCATGTTCCATTTAAAGACATATTACACTGTGCTTTTGGTTTATACTACTGACTCCGTCCACAAAATAACAATACAAAGCACAGTTAGTGTCATACATTGCAATGATACAGCATTAAAATATGTTTTTTTACACTACACAATCACATCATTCTACTGTCTTAAAAAAACTTTGTTTAATTCACATTTTATTCTTTCCAATCATCGTAATTTTAATGCTATAAAGTTTGTTCATTAGGGGGAGCAGTGCATTCACTATTGACCAAACTTTATAGTATTAAAATTATGATGACTGGAAATAACAGCTATTGGCTCATGAGCCACTGAGCGCTATTATTTTATTGGTGCTATGAATTAGGGCATGCTTCATGTAAATTAAATGTAAATGAGGTGCTGGCTGGCTGGCACTTGATTTCACGCACTGAAGCTGATTCATCATTTGCGCCTACATCTCCACTCTTTTCCACGTTGTACACGTATGAAAGTTTCATGAATGAGATGAAGAGAATAGTCGATAAATGTTCCTTATATAGGCTACTTTATGTATAGAATCTATGTAATAACAATTTTCTAAGCTTAACTCTCACCTTAACCGTTTCATTTGATCCTGACATTGTAGGTTATCCCTGTTTTCCCTGTTTTTGTTCTACACAGCCAGGACATGTTAGTCCTGAAAATGTACAAAAACATTCCCACACACAAATAGGCTGACGCTGGGTCAGCGGTGCAGTAACAAGCCCAATGCTCTGACCTGCAGTAGGAGTTCACCCTCTGGCATCTGATGGCCTGCAAATCCCACAGCTTTGCCGTTGTCATAGTTACCAACATTGGCAGTCGCCCCACTGGAGTTGTGGTTCTTCAGGGCAACTGTGGGAAAGAGAGAGAGAGAGAGAGGTTTATCACTGTAATAATGTTTACAAAGCACTGCTGTGAATGTCAGAACGCTTTATGTTTAGTAGACTACACACAATGCGCTCTCAGGCAGCCTCAGCCTCGCTACCAATTAGTTTCCACCTTAAAAGCATGCTGTCCAAATACAGGCGCCATTACGGTGACTTTGTACCACATTCATAGGTTCAAAAATGCTGCATGTCATTTCCTCTATTATCCAACAAGATAATCTCTAATATTCTCTTAATAATATTATATTAATAAATACAGTGGGGTCCAAAGGTCTGAGACCACTAGTGAAAATCCTTCATATTTTACATTCCTTTCTAATTTCATACATTTTTTTCCATTACAAATTTCATTATCAGTGTTACAATCTGAATAAAATGTAGAATCTTTGAAATGTTTACATGAATTTCAGAATTTCTCAGTATTTGTTGGTGCGTCCCTTTTTGCTTTAATGACAGCATGCACTCAAGCTATATGGACTCCAAAAGTTTGTGCGAACGCCTCTGATCTACAGATCAAATCCACCTCAGAGTCGTCTTAACATGAGCTTTACTGGAAGAAATAAGACTAAAACAAATCTGACCGTTTATATAAAGACCTTAACATAGTCAATTTCACATAGCTTCAATTTGAACAGTGACCTAGAAGTATTGCTGAATTTAGAATATTTATTCCTCATTTTAATTCATAGCAGTTGTAGTGATGACGTCTTGCAACTGCACTGCCACCATTTTGGTAGGCAACTTCAAGTTCATTCAGCAGCAGTTTGTTATTAGGTAACAAAGGTATAACCGATCCAGCAATAATACAGACAATAATAAACTCAGTTTAAAACCTATTTTAAAGTGCATTAATTTAATGATATATTTGAGTGTATTGCCTTGACTGTATTTGATTTGTTGCTGTGCTGATAACAAAAGAAAGCTAAACGGCTGAGATTTGCTTCTGCCACATACTAGCACACTAAATAGTATAAATACTGTAACAGCATTAGAAGTGCACTCATTAGTGTAGAAGGTGAGGTACAGAAGTCTATGGTTTGGGACGCAGCGCTAGATCGGCCAGTGAGATGCATTTAACTGTCCAGCAGCTCCGGGGGGTAAACATTTCCAAGCGAATGTTTAAGATCCTGATTAAGGATCATTCATTGAGGTAAACTACAAATTGTTTGTGATATGATATTGGCTTCTTATTTGCTAAGCTCTTTTTTTTTTTATGTATGAGGCACCTGAATTTAAGTGATTTTGGGTGGAACGGAACATTCAAATAAGAAGCCAACTCCAGATCAATTGTGTTTATTATGTAAGAGCTTATTTGAGGCAGTTTTGGTAGCCGTGTTTATTAGCTTTTGTAAAATCTCACACACTGCGTTTTCTGAACTCTGGAGATAAGCTTATGCACACTGTATGGATCCAGTTTACCAATCAAGCTAATTTTCTCTTTGCAGTGTTTTCTGGAGACTGCATCTAAAGAACCCACATATCTTACCATCTTTTTCATGGTCATTCTGATCTATTTTGCTTGGTCTTCATCCACCTGCAGGGTTATGGCTGCAGTAATGGTGAGGAGACAAACTCTATCAGAGCACAATCAGAGTTACAGTTTGCCTACCACAATGGCAGCAGGACAATTTTTTTAGTGATGTAACCTAATATTATGAATTGTACAGAGCCCTGCTGGTGACATCCTGTAGACATGCTGTATTACTGCGTAGGAATGAAATCCTAATGTGTGGCAATGACTTAGTAAGGCGTGGGAATGAGATCATGCCTTATTAAGCTGTGGTCAAGGCTTAATTATCTCATTGCCACGCCTTAATAAGTCATGGCCATGCATTAGGATCTCGTCCCCAAGACTTATTAAGTCATAGGCACAATTTAATAATCTCGTTCCCACACCTTACTAATTCACCATGCTGTATTACCACGTAGGAATGAGATCCTAATGCATGGCAATGACTTAGTAAGGCATGAAAATGAGATAGTTAAGTTGTGGCCACGATTTAGTAAGGCGTGGCAATGAGATAGTTAAGTTGTGGCCATGACTTAGTAAGGCATGGGAATGAGATCATGTCTTATTAAGCTGTGGTCAAGGCTTAATTATCTTATTGCCATGCCTTACTAAGCCATGGCCACAACTTAATTATCTTGTTCCCACGTCATGGCCACATTATTTTTATTTATACAGGATGTCACCAGCAGGGCTCCATAGAATTGTCATAACTTTTGTTTTAATTTTTTTTAAGATTCTAAAACTTCCTATTGTTTATTTCCAGGTTTAACTGAAAACATCCTAGATTTTCAATGTGTTCTCAGACTTTTGGACCTCACTCTAGATATTTTCAGTTTAAGTCAATCCAAAATGGTTCTATTTTTTGATAATATGTAATTAATTCATCATGTATAAATGGCTACAAAATGGTAGGGTTTTCTTTGGTGTTTTATACAATATATATGATTATACAACCACTTGAAATTCAATAGGTTTTATTGATTATTGTGTTATATCTGAAACGATTGGGCCGGTTAAATCTCCTTGTGGGCCTTGAAAGCTTTTGTGGTTAGTTGTGTTGGTTGTGAGTTTCAAAAGATTGGAAACACCTAATATAAGCCATCTTTCGTGACAATGTTTTTTCTTTCTGCTAAAATATGTGGTGCATTTGGTTCTGATGATCAGAATGTGTACACACAAAAAAGATGGATTAGGAAATGTCCAAAACATCATTTGCTTCGTTTACTTCCACACAAACACTCTCACAACCCCCCCTTAAATACGCAAGCAGTAATACGCTTTGCTTAACAAAGTAAAGTTGACACTACTGTAGCTTCAATTGGATTATAGATGCTACGTGTGCTAGTGCGCTAACCTGCGTGCTACATGTGAATGGGAAGGTGCTGAGAGAAAAGGAGGAAGGTCATCCTCATTAATCTCTGTGTCCCACCAGAGCACTGAGTCCTGACCCGTTACGACCTTTGACCTGCCACGCGATGTGCTCACAGGGTCCGCTGAGAGGACTCGAAGCCTGGCCTTTTGTTTGGAGAGCTGAGAAGGTCAGAAAACTGAGAAGAAGACGGCGAGGGGTGAAGAACATGACACCCGAACATGACAATGCCATTGTGAGGCTGTTTTGTTCACATTTTTCTGCTCGTGTAAAGATGGGATCAGAGCGGACGGCATGACCTCATTCCCATAGAGAATTAATGGGGCAGATGGTGTTTCATTACTCAACATTACTCAGTCTTCACGTGCACAGATATCTCAGGCTTGCACAGGTGGGAACAAGTCACTAAGTTGCAAATAAGAAGTAAGTCTCAGGTCTTGACACTCAAGTCCCGAGTCAAGTCCCGAGTCAGTACGGGCAAGTCTCAAAGCAAGTCCCAAGTTGTAATCTTTGAGGCCTAAACACGTCAGTCTGCATTGTTGAGCTAATTTATGGCCATTTCAACACTAAACTCCAAAAATGATGGTAGCGGTAATATAGCCTTTTAATGACAGCATGTTCGTAGTGTGTGGCTGTATATTAAGATTTGTTTTGTGTTTTTTTTACCCTTCCAAATAAAAACAAATAGTAGTGCATTAGAAGTACTTGAAAAAGTTTTAACAAACTAAAAAAAAACTTTATATTTGAAGATAATCATTTTTGATCATTTTTGGGAGCTTCAACTTCTAATTTGAATTGAATTTAGACAACAACAGAAACCAAAACGACTGAGCTGAACAAAGTTTCCAGAAACGACAGCAAAATGATGATGAATGTACAAAGCTGACAACCCAGAGTGAAAGAAACGTTCCAGCTTAAATGGTGCAGCAGTTAAGGTAGAATGGAAAATTAGAATAAGTGAGGGCTTACTGATGCTATTGATGCTTCACTTGTTTCTAGCTTATGGAGGCACAACTGAATTCTGACGCTTTACTTGTCTTCCGAAATAAAATAAACCAAAAGTAATCACGGTAAACAGGCATTTGACAATGTTGGTGTATGTAAAATTCATGTCAGGAAATGAATCCCTTCACATAAAATTAAGCTGAGTAGACTCCCGTCTGCAGTTAGACACCTCTCCACATTTCATCCACTCTGGGTCTCAAGTCTTTACGAGTCACAAGGCTCAAGTCTGAGTCAAAGTCTGAGTCATTGATGTTGATACTGAGTCTCAAGTCATCAATTTCCTGACGAGTCCACGCCTCTGCAGACTTGGTACATAATGTTTATCACTGGAAAAGTACACTGAACAAGTTTGGGGAGACATGTTTTTTCAAATAGTGTTTAATAAATTAGTATATTTTGCCATAATTTAACATTTTAAACTGTTGTGGTGCAACCTTCTAAGCGTTGGCCTTGTTATCAAGAGAGCTCGAGTTTGATCCCTGGTAATGCTACAGCCATCTGTGGCCAGGAGTCCAAGAGAGCACAATTGGCCTCGCTCTCTGAGTGGGGAGGTAAGATCAGAATTGTCCAGGCTGTGGTCTTCTTTGTGGTTCTATATGGATGTGAAAACTGGACAATAAACAAGGAAGACTGGAAAAATATAGATGCCTTTGAACTTTGGTGTTTTGGCGACTTCTGATCTGAGAAGAACAGATTCATTGGAAAAGACAGTTATACTTGGAAGAGTTGAAGGTAAAGAGGTTGACCAGCAAAACATGGACTGCTACAATCAGAGGAGTCATGAATATAGAAGCATGAAGACCCAAACAGAAGGCAGGATATTCTGGAGAAACATTATCCAAATGGTTGCCAGGAGTCGGAACTAACTTGATGTCACTTAATAATAAAAATATTTATTTCAACTATTTTGAACAATAAAAATATTTTAGATTTTCTTTGGTTAATAAAAATGGTTATTATTACAGTGTGAATAATAAGCCACTGTTAACTAACAAGAAGAGGTGTATTTAAGGATTTAAGGTTTAGATTTATTTGAAAATATATGTGCCGTCAAATTCAAAATGGGCATTAATTTTTCAAAAAACAATAACATTTCTCAGTTTCAACATTTGATATGTTGTGTTTGTACTATTTTCAAATAAATACAGGGTTTAATTGATTTGCACTTTGATGGCATTTTGTTTTCATTTACATTTTGCACAGCATCCCAACTTTTTTGTAAATGGTGTTGAATGTAATGTGACATATAACAGAAACTCCAATTTGACTGTGATTCAGGGGTGAGCAATATGACGATATTTTATCATTAGGGTGATAAATTATGTCACAATGCGCTTTTCTGAGCATATCGTCGATATCATCAGTACTTACAGAACACTGACTAACTACATGTTTCATTGCAAAGTGAGCATAATTAGGCCTGTTTAATTGTTAGCAGCAGTTATTAGTACTGCTATTAGTAGGAGTATTTTGTGGCACCCCAGGTTCTCTTTAGTATAATACTATAATTTAGGTTCTATTTTCTATAATACATATCATGTATTGTGAAAATGCCTTGAAATATCATGATATAATATTTTTTCCATATCACCTAGCCCCCCCCATGATTTGAATTTTTGGTCATACTGCCCAATACTACTAAATCTAATACCAAATCTATCAGTATTTAATTTTTCCACTCTTTACTTTTGTGAACCTACCGCTATTCTATCCCAAAAATGCAACCAACTTTTAAGACTGAACTTTGGGGGTGTGGCTGCAGATTTCTTTGAGAAACTGAAATTGGGTCTCCTGAAAAGAATGGAAGCTGTAATAAAGGTAAAGTGTGGACACACTAAACACTGAAACATCTAATATTATATTTAGTTGTTGCGGCTTCTGTATAATTTTCTGTTCAATATGTGTTTCCTGCTTTTGTTCCTGATGCTGAGAAGTGAATAACTTGTACTTACATGAATATGAAGCTGAGGGTTGCATAACAGTTTTATGCTGACAATATATTTGCAAAATTTGTTTTCAAAATTAATTGGAAAATAATGGCAGAAACTGAACATTAATCAGAAAATTTCATAAGATGGACCTCCCATATGAAGCTTCAGTTTGTGCAGCATGCATGTTGTTGTTTACACCTTGTTAGCTGTGAGTCACGAGCTTAGTAATAGCCCTGCAGCAGTCTTCTCATCCAATTCAAATGCCAGAGAGTCAGGCCCTCATTATCCTCATCATCATGCTTAGTGTCCTCCTTGGTCTATATTTAGTCTAGTGTATGTAAGGCCTACCTATGTGTGCTATTGACATACAATGAGTGACTGAGTGAGTCTATATGACGCCCTGGTGTTCCTGCTCTGTTGCCAAATCCACTTGCCCATTCAAGTAAGCTGCTGGGATATTGATGTTATTGTGTTGGGTCAGTGTGCATTGTGAAGATGATCGCATGGGATCAGAAGGCTTCATGGGTGAAATGGAGCACAATAAACAAGCTGTGGCAGCTCTTTGCTCCCTATAGATTCTTATGTGCACTAATGAAGTCATGAGTTAAAAAATTAAAATGAGCAACAATTAATGCAGAAATTAGGAAATGAAGCTTATGGGCATTGGAAGCCCTTTGACCCACACCTGCTATAACCTGCTTCTGCGATTAAATCGGGCTGCTAGTTGTCCTACTACATAAGTACATCTTTGAAATGTGATTGTCCATCTTTTATTGGTAACTAATTTGATGTTCTAATAACAAAAAATATATATTTTGTCTCACAACCCACCTTTTTTGTTTACAAACCGTGTTTACACTCTGGATTATGGTAGATCTACATATTTCAATACGTTACTGGCTTTTATGACTGTTTTAAAACCCACTACACGAGTCAAATTTAACTGAGAAATCCCACCAATTTTTTCACAAAAATTCTGCAATAATTTGCCTCATAACATCCTGCATGTATCCCTCCACCATGAACAAAAGGCCAAAACCTTCTCAAAATTATTGTTAAAGAGTATCTCAAACATCAGGCAGCATATTCATAACCATTTCATGTATTAACTTTCTTTGATGGAGCTATTAGAGGTGGACGTCTGGTTCCTATCACCACCACTGTGAACAATTCTGATTCAGTGAGTTTCTCTAGAACGGAGCATTTCACACCAAACTACTCTGAATAACTTTGTTTACATCTTAACCATTTAATTATGCAGACATTTTGAGAAAATGCTGAGTTCCCCTGTAAGACAAAGATTCACAGGCCTGTAACCTTAATTTTAAAGAATTTAGTTACCTAATTGTTTGTCAGGCTATGGACAAGATTCAGTTAACCCCTTTATCTTTTCTCCTTCCCTTCTTGCTGTGTCTACGCCTGCAATCGCTTCCCTATGTAGAATGATACCAGTTAAAGAAATTGAGCTAAATCATTTCAGTGACTGTGTTTAATTTGAGAGTTACAATCTTTACATTCACAGGTAAACAAAACTGGACTTTAGAAAGAAAACGATAAAAGCCCCCTGCAGAAATGCTACATGCTTCTTCGCACTTCTTGTTTCATCATGGCTGAAGACAAGAAGCAGAATCTCTCCTCTCTTCAGACTCAGAATCTGGTCAAGTGAACCTGACAAAATTCACTGACCCAGAGAACGGAGCAGCCGCTGAGAGGGGCTGTGTTCCTCCACACTGAGTGTTCATTGTCAGTTCTCTGGATACAGGGTGTCATATGGGGGTGGGGCAGCTGGGCTTGTGATCCTACACTGAGGCACCTGGACATGGAAGCTGCCAACGGACCACAAAAGTCACCCTGCTGGGCGAGTGACGCCAAACTGGACCGTTCATTACGAGCCACTAGGCCCTTCTCAAATAAGTGCCTCCAGCATGCATGAGGCATTCACTTAAAAGAATGACTTTGTTCCTCAAAGCAACAGTCTGGCCAAAAATCTTTTACCCTGAATGTGGTTGATCAGTCTAGACCTCTTCAATGTCTTGGAATGGAAGGCTACTTATTAGCATTGTGCTAACTGCATGCCTAAAGCGTCACACTTTTGCCCCAAACTGCATCAGTTTATCTCAAATAGAACAGACTTACTCAGCTGATTTCTGACACTGTATGGCATACTGTGCAGGTGAGGTTGTGTTGGACATATTCATGAGAAAATGAGCAGATGTTGGTGCTACTCATGTCAGTGTACGCAAAAAATCTAATATAATATTAACTAGTGTAACACTGTACAGTTATCTCTAGTGCATGTCAATTATGGTAAGTAGTAACACAGTGGAGTAATTACTGGTGGGGCAGGGTGTGCAATCAAGGGCTTATATAGATACTGACACACTTGTACACCCACAACTCACAAAAAAGATCTAATGTCTTAACAACATACCAGTTAGCTTCCATCAATACTACACAGAAAGAACTAATTACCTCCCTCTTATTCATCCTCCACAGCCTGCAACATGGTACACTTATTGTATATAATTCTTAAATCTCAAAAGATCAAGGCATCAAAATATGTATGTCGCATAGGGGTCATTCTACAGAAACGTCCATTTTTGTGTCCCTAGCATTTACAGATATTACACTTGAAAAACATGTTAGAGTTAAAATTTATTTCTATTTTAAAATAAAACAATAAGTTATTTTAACAATTACACCTTCTTGAGCCCTCAAATTTAGCAATATTGTTTTTTAAATAAATCATACAGAATTCCAAGCACCACAGAAGTGATCATCCTCACAGTCATGTGTAAAGGGTGAGGGCATATTTTCAGGTAAAAAAAAAAAAAACATGTTTTTCTGCAATTTTAATCTATATATGACTATGAAATATATGAATTAAATTACATAAAGAAAACAAATGCCAAATAAATATTATAAAATATATAATGAAAGTTGTTGTCCCCAGGAGTCATGTCACTGGTGTTACTACCTAACAAAAAATCTCTTATTTAAAATAAAAATCACACTGATGACATCACTTGACTTCCTTTTACCTATTTTCTGAGGATCTATGAAGAAAAGCACATGGTGAGTCCACTGTGTCTTTTCAGAAATGTTCGCATTCAGCTCATGATTTCATATGAAGCTTTTAGCTGATGTCACTGGTATGGCCTACTTTATTCTTAGGTCATTGTGAAAAAATAGAATACAAATGGATTAAATTTCATAATTTAGTGGATATTCCATGATTGACTACATGTGGTTTGATGCTCTGTTGCAGCCATTTTGTAAAATGCATTTTTCATTAAAAATGTCACTGGTGTTACTGTCCCTGGTGTTACCTATCTTACGTGTAACACAAAGGAGGATTGGTAACACCAGTGACTCCTATGGACAGATTAAAAATTGGACGTTTCTGTAGAATGACCCATGGGTTCTAGAGAATCTATGTGACCACAATCTATGTGTGTCAGTGGTGGAGTGGCATGCCCTGAAACCAACAACACATCTGAGACATAGAAACAGACAGAAAATTACGTTGTCATTTTATTAGTTCATTAAAAGTAATTTTCATATTGGGGACCCTTTTATTTTTTTTGTACTGGATCCAGTAGGATCCTAGTTACTCCACTGAATAGCAATGAGTATTACTGCAACATAGCATTAGCATAAACTAAAGCAGGGTTTAATGCTAATGATTGCCCAGTACAAGTAAAACGCTAATTCAGGTTGTTGAAAATCCATTGCCCAGACAGTCAAGCTGATGTTCTGTTGTTCTGACAACCGATTTGGTGAACAACATACTTAATGTTGCCTTCATTCGCATTCATATGCAAACAAACACTCTTGTCCTGGTCTAATCCAGTTGTCCATTGAGCTAAATCTTGTTTGCTGGTAATTGTATGGAGCATGCTTCAAAAGGCTGGTGAAGTGCTACTTCATAGGGTCTATGTAACACCATGCCGTGCCTATTTGATGACACTGTCCAGCAAACAAAACTGTAATAGATGTAATCCAGGCTCTGTTGGGGATTATATTCATGTTCTGGCATTGCCCACATATTATGTCTTTATGGAGCCAGGTAGTACAAACACTGTGTGACTTCTAGAAAAGTCTATTTTGAAAGGTTGTTTTGTGCCAGATTTTCAGTAATCTTTATTTTGGCATTGCTATTTTTTTAGATATTCTCATTTTGGAGTGGACCACAGCCAGATTTAATATAGCGAAGATTGCAACAATTCAGAATGGGTCAAATGCTCTTGCTTTTGTCAAGACTTTGTAGCACGAGAGTGATTTTATATCTCTTTCATATCAAATTTCCTTGCTACTGTATCTTGCAGGATAAAAGTGTAATGTGGACACTAACCTAAAACTTAAATTTGTGTTTCCATGTATTGTAGAGATTCTGAATGTGTCTTTGTGGATGTCAAAAATCAATAAACATTCATTAACTCATTCATTAATTAAAAAAATTACTGGTGAAGTGGGATTAAGAGCCTCGTTGCCCATACCTTTCCACTGCTGATCGGGCAAGTTGGGGGAAGAGTTCATGTTGAACTTTGTAATATACTAACATCAATGCATTCATTTCAAATGCTAAACTATTTGGTAAAGTATTTGAAGAAAATCCATTGGTTCTCCATGATGGGAGCTGATCAACATCCAACTATCAAAAGCAACACTGAGCTTGTGAATGCTTAGTGTGTATTCTGTAACTCCAGAGGCTGTCGACAATTAAGCTAATGCAGTCTACAGATATTTTACAATGTCACGGTTAGTTCAGTTAAGTTCCAGCCCAAACCTCGTCCTGTTGAGAAGTTGAGAAGTGTGATAATACAGTAAACCAGCATTTATGTTTGCATACAAATGTGACATCCTGCTTTTTAAAACTAGATTAAGCAGCTGTGCAGTGGTTCTTCAAAGTCTGGTAATCCTACACGCATCCCTGGAATTTATCCAATTGCATTTAAATCTGGTAGATTGATATTGACCAACAAGCATTATAAGCGGTTTAAACAGTTGCTGTGCCCCTCTCTCACAGCAGAGATTAGGACAGGATGGAGGTGGAGTCTTTCCCATGGACTAAAGAATGTATAGAAGAGACTCTTATTATGGGTCTAGTTCTAAAATGTGATTGGCTGAGCTACATTTAAAGCCATGTAAAATATGTGATATACACATACGACTGCACACATCGGTTGAATTCTGAATAAATATGATTGTTTGGCAACTACTGTTAGCGGATTAAACTGCTTGTTGGAGAAATTACTGGTATACAGTCGTGTGCAAAAGTTTGGGTACCCCTGGCCAAATATTTTGTTGATTTTTGAAGTGAAATAAAGTAAACCTAAGAAAGTAAAAAAAAAGTTAATAAACTGAAAACGTATATAAATAAAGTAAATAAAGATATTTAATGTAGTTACTATAGTTAATGCATACTTACTTTATATTTGATTTGAACTTAAAAGCAGATAAATTAGTAATAGCTTGGATATCTTAAGTTGTGAAGTCTCAGAACTTAATTAACTCATTAGGCCTTAAATGACTTGTTGGCACTGGTTAGGCAGGTCAAGAATTATTATTAGGAATTATTAGAAGATGATAGATCCAGAGTGTAATAAATTCTCTGCCTCTTCAAATTTCAATTTGCTTCTTTACTTTTGCACTGGAGCTTTGAGGCTAAATTAGCTAACGAGTTATTGAAGCTTCTAACCACACTAATTAGCACTGTGCAAACTGCATGCTAAATAATCAGAGCTGGGTTCCCAAAAGCATCATAGCACAAAGAGGATTTTTAAATGGTAGAGAGAGCATCACAGTGAAGACTCTCTCTTACAGTGAAGGCTTATGGACATATACACAGATACATACAAGATAAACATAGCTAGCAGGATTACATCTAAAGCTTAGTTAACATTAGCACTGGATTAATATATAAATTAATAATTTACATAAGTAGCTAGCTATGTTGGCTACATAATTCAGGAAAATGACAAATTCCTCCATAAACAAAACAAACCAAACAATTACCTGTCCAACAGAAAAACAGCAACCTTGGCATCGCTTTCTAGGCCTTTCAGCTCCCACAGGTTTCCACACCATTGGAAAGCCACCCTGATGTTCACTCTGGTTGACCTCTTGTTTTATCCAACATCTTTTTGTTCAAAGCCTTTTTGACTTCTGTCTTTTCTTTTCTTTCTTTCTTTTCTTTTGTTGTTGGTACCTGTGTAACTTTCTTTTCCATTCTTGTGAACCTACCTTGCTAACTTTCAGGGGCAGGTTGTGAGGTAGGTAGGTAGACAAGCAGGTAGGCCATCCAGTCATTTCAGTCAGTTCGAATAAAATGATTGGACAGGGTTTTTACAGTTCTGTGGCCTCCGCAGATAATATATTTTTTTTGTATACTGTCAAAGCATTTCCTTTATTGATTGCTACTGGGATGTAAAGAATATTTCAAAAAGATGCTTCAAAAATGCTTTCAAAATAAATCATCTACTCCACCTTTAAGATGATGCTTGTGGGAAACTGGGCCCTGGTTAGTCACATTAGCGTTGTAGCTTCAGGTGCCAAGCATGTCTTTTAAGTTTAGGAGACCACATCACTGTAGCACTATAAGACTAGGCTGTTTATCATTCAATGCAGAATTTAATTAAGCCACATTTTGTATGTTCACATAATCCATCTGTGCAGAAAGACTGGAGAAAAGAGAGAAAAAATTAAAAGAATTTTCTAGCTTTAAGTCACTTTGAGTTTTTCTTTGCTTTCTGCTCCTAAACATGAGCATTGCGTGCAGCACGTTTCTTGCATGCATGCACATTTGTGTGCATATGTGCACGTATGTTAATTATGCCAGCAGAGAGTGAATGGAGAACGCTTTCTCTGACTGACGAGGCTTAAATATAGCTCTGCGCTATTCCCTGGGCCTCCACCGACCGCAGTGAATGAACATGCAACACTCACGCCACACACTTTACACACATGGCTGCTTCTGATGCGTGCGCAAACATACACACACACAAACAGCCTGGCAATGTTGGCAAATATCAATGAAGCATTGTAGCCATTTCTCTAGATGACTTCACCAAGGCTTACTTATGGACAGTGCTTGTGGGAGTGGAAGGGATGACTGCTCTTCATGCTGGGCTAGAAAAACAGGGGGTTGCCCCAATTCCACACAGGGAAAGGGAAAGGGGAGGGGGAAGGGGCAGTGGAGAGCAGCTAATGCTGATAATGTGCTTTGTCACGTGGGGCTGACCATCTGAGAGGGCCAGGAGAGTGGGATGGTAGACAGAAAACCCAGGACAAACTAGGGTTGCATGGACAAAATACTTGTATTCATAGTATTCAATTATGTATTAAGAACGCCTTGTGGCTAATTTGGTAGGTGAGCTGTAACTCTCACTGTGCTCTGCTGCAGCTACAACCCTGCAGGTGGATGAAGAGCAAGCAAAACAGAGCAGAATGGCCACGAGAAAGACAGGAAAAGACACGTGGACACTTTGGATGCAGTCTTAAGGAAAATGCTACAAGGAGATTAGCTGGATTGGTGGATCTCTCGATCAGAACATTGCAAGCATGAGATTTTACAAAAACTAAAATATGGCTACCAAAACTGCCAAAGCTCTTACAAAATAAACACAGTTAACAGAATTGGAGTCGGTTTCTTATTCGCCAGCTTCTTATTCTAATTTTTCATTCCACCATAAATGGGGCAGCAGTTACATTCAAACACCTCATACATAGAAGGAAAAAGAAGATGGTGAATAAGGAGCCAACATCATGTCACAGAAAAAGCTGTAGATCCAGTTTACGTTAATAAAGGCATCCTTAATCAGGAAACACCTTAAAGATTCATTGGGAAAGGTTGGATGAGCAGCTATCGAGCAACTAAGCAGAGCTATAATCAGCCACTCGAGCTGCTGAACTGTGAAATCCACACTGTGTCCCAAACCACATACTTCTATCCTTCACCTACTACACTAATAAGTGCACTTCTATTGGTACTGCATTGTAGTAGAAACAACAAATCAAATACAAACAAGTCAATGTAATGGACTGAAATATATTGGTTAATATGCTTTAAAAAAGAGTTTTAAAGCGAGTATTTGCTGGATCGGTTATGGCTTTGTTATCTCATAAAAACCGCCACTGTGCTGCCAACTTAACTTGAAATTGCCTACCAAAATGGTGGCAGTGTGTTTGCATGTCATCATTAGAACACAATGAATTGTGATGATATTGCTATGTGCTCTGGGTGTCATACTATGTAGTATATGATGAATCAATGTTATGCTTGAAGACTACTACAGATTATTTTAACCAAAATAATTTACTTTTTAGTGGCTGAAATTACATTGCATCCCTACTTTGTACATCCAACTGGGCAAACTGCAGTATACCCCTTCAAAGAAGCAAAGAGGCCATTTCGATTTGAATCATTTCTAAAATGCATGGTCAGTCAAAAGCTGATCCCTACTTGAAAGGTGCTTTGGCTCATCTAGTAAAAGCAGCTATAGCAAAGCTATAATCAGCATTAATTAAGCACGATGCACTCAAAACATAAGTTTCCTCTATGTAGATTTTTTATGCATGTATGTAATTTGCAGATGACTGTGACACTTGCGACAGCTGAGTGCACCACTTTATGAATGTGAGTGGTGTGAGCGTGGGAAGCTTTGTAAAGTTGACGAGCAATCTGTTGAAGCATCTAACCATGCTAATATGAAACTGATGGATATAGATTTCTGTGCTGAAGAAGAGAAGCTCGCCTTAGAGCCACTTATAAGAACCAAACAAAAAGCAGCCTCAAAATAATGCCAAGGCATAGAGGATTTGGTCCTCAAGACACATCAAGAGATAGGAAACTATAACTACACCCAAAAAAAAAAAAAAATTGTTGTATGAACTTAATGCAATTATGCCACACATTTCTATTCAGTCAAATAAAGTAGAGTCAGTATACAAGGACTTTATAACATCAACATGAAATTCAATTGTTGATTGAACAAAACTGAAACATTTCAGTGCAATTTACTTCAGTTTCATTGGAATGGAATTCTTTTTCGCTCAACATAAACAGTTTTCATTCACTGAAATGCTCTTTCATTCATTTTTCTCCATTTTGCATAAAAATGTACTTAAAGACAACACAATTAATGTATTTAATGCTGACATATTTTCAGTTTGTAAGTCCAACAACCCTGCTGGTTCATTTTTTTTGAGTATACTAAAGAAGTTCGACAAATGTCTGAATTTCAAATGGCACTCTATAAGAATTCCTAAACAAACCATAAGGAACATCAAATAAAGTTTGCTTTACTTCTCTCCATGTCTTGACCAATCAACATAATATAGTAATCTATAGTACACTGCGACACTTGACCCTAAGCCAGGGATCAAGGCCACTGTGAAAAAATCTCATTGGGCAAATCTTATGCCCATGTGAATGGATGCATCATTGGTTGAAACATCAACCTTGGATCAGTGCTGAGGTGTTTAAAAGTATTGACAATACAGTACCAAACTTTACCTGCAGAGACACTCAAGAAAGTGTTGCACAGAAGAACCAGGAGGAGGATGATTCACATGATTCCATGCACCATTTTTTCCAGGAATCTCAGGACTGTGCTAATAGGCTTAGCTACTTTAGCTATGCAAAGACCTGACCCAACTATTTTCACCGCTTCGGCCACACAGGGCAGAGGTGGGGCTATAGGGATCCTTTCACCTTAAACGCTGTCTCCTCTTATCCCTTTGCACCCTCTGAAATGGGTCATCCTTTGCTCAGGAGGTGCACCCTAATCCTCTTTGATAGCTTAATGACAAAAATTGCCCCCTATCCCTGGTTCATGGTTTAAGATAAGGCCTTTTCTTTGAAGGCCTCCCACTTAACCACCTTGATGTTCTCATGACTGGAATCAAGGCGTGAGGACAGATGGGTCAAGAATGATTGAACGCTTGAAGTGTATTTGGGAGGACATGTGAACTATGCCCTGGAGCTGAATCCATCAGAGCTCAGAAAGAAGAGTTAAAAGGACCAACCCAGAATGGTTCTTTGTGCTGTTATTCAACAAAATTTGACAGTTGTCCTTGTTTTTATTGTTGAGACGAAGAAGCTAACAATTACAGTTTTGTGCTTCTGTATTGAGTCTTCTACCTCTGACATTCTTTGAGCACCAATGAGATACAGTCACATGCAAACATTTGGCACCAAGTAACATGTTTTGTTGATTTGTTGGAGTAAAAACAAGTTAACACATTCTCTACAGAGAACAAACTTAACTATGGCATTTTCCTGTAATTGTTAGTCCACAATTTCTATTAGTTTGCTGAGTTTAATATTGGAAAATATATATATATATATATATATATATTTAAAATGTGCTATGACTTTTGCACCGATCACATGTATTTCCCCCCAATGTTTTTAATAATAATAACAGTCACAATAAAATAATAATAAATAATGAGAAAATCAACAGAACACGTAATCTGACCAGGCACGTTCAAAATTTTGCATACAAGTGTATGCAACTGTATTGCATTCAGCAAATATTGATTATCCTCACACTATTAGAGGTCAGCGATATGGCAAAAATCTTATATTGTGATACTTCAAGAAATTTTCACGATACACAATATGACACAATATTTATTTTTTCAGACAATCTAGTCAGTTGGAACTGAAAAGAACCTATAATTTTAAAAATAATACAAACCCAAAAAACTGCAAACCCAATGATATTGATTTTTATTCAATATTTGCCATACTGGCAATATTTATACAATATTTGGCATTTTGCACTAAATCCAGTTAAACAAGACTAATTTTGCTCTCTTTATAATGGAATATGCAGTTGGTGAGTGTTCTGGAGAAAAGCATATTGTATTGTATTGTGACGCAATTTATCATGAGAATGAGATATATTGTTATATTGCCCTGCCCTAATAGAAATTCTTGGCTCTTTAGGGATTCTTTGGCTCTTTACCCTCTTAACCTTATCAAATCTAACATCTCACTAGCAATACATTCAGAGATGTTGGTAATGTCCCATTAACTCTGCTGCCAGAGTAGTTATGATGTGTACAGCATCATAGCCAGCCTGGAATGGGAGCTACCATGTTTCCTATCACTGCATAAAAGAAGTGCCATGCTGCCTTTATTGTTGGATGCACTGAGATATTTTACAAACACATTCAGAATGTAATTCTACGTTGTAGGCGAGTAATATTGATTTTTTTTTATCAGATTATTTTTTTTATTGTTATAAAACAAAAAAGGTGAATGAAGTGTAAATTCCAATTAATGTATTTTCTTTCTTTTGCGTCACAAACAAACTAAAAGTTGTGAATTTTGGCTCTGACAGATCATGTTATTATTTACATATAAAAATAAATGCTACACCAGCATTGCTTTTCGGCATTGATCTTAAAGGGTCAAACCACAAGACCATATTGGCCCACCATTCAATGCCTCAACTACATTAATTATCTATTAATTTCATAGTAGCTATACACTTTCTATTTAGAAGCATGATTTCCATATTTCTATTTCATGCGTAGAAGGTTCTTTGCATGGTGAAATGGTTCTTCAGATTGATGGAGAATGTGCTGTATATAGAACCTTGTAACAATAGTAGACATGTGACAAGAGCCCTTTTTGGTGCTATATAGAACCATTTTCAAAACATTTCTATATAGAACCATACACAAATGGTTCTATATTGAACTCACGGTTCTAAATAGAACTGCTGCCTTTACTAAAGAACCCTTGAAGAACCGTCTTTCTCAAGCGTGTACCTATTAATATATAGTGGTTACTGCATAATAACTCACAGATTAGTAACAGAATAAGTTTAAGGGAACTGAAAGGTTGTCCAAATGTTGCCTGGACTGCCCTTTGTCCACTGCAGGAACAGAAGGATGGATGTCAGCCTGAAGAGGCAGCAGCTGGGCGGGATAATGCTGAGCAAAAGATTAAACAGGCTCTGAAAGGCTTTGTTCAAGTTGTACAAGTCATTTGATTGCACGCCCGTTCCACTCCACTTAAAGAGAGACTGCAAAGCACAACAACGCAGTAGGACACTACTCTGTGTCAAATATCATTATGGGAGTGCAGCTTCTTGCATGTACAATTTTAACATTTTATAGACGTTGTTTTCTGTGTAGAAGTGTAAAATGCAGAATCAAAAATCCAAACCTAAAGGAAAATAGACACACAACTGCCACAATGCATGCCTTTAACTGACAATCTGACATAGATATGATAGGACAACAAACTAATCTCAAAGAAACCACATACACAGTGCTAAATATGCAGCATGGTAAGTAGTTGATCCACAGCACTGAGCTGCTAAGTCTCTGTTTTAATAACCCCCATAACCCACAATCCCCTGGTGATCTAATCCAGGGCTGCGGTAGTGAGTGTGTATTGTTTACACACAACAAATTAAAGTTCACTTAAGACCTTTTAAGCAAAAGGCCAAATTATACATATGTATAATTTCAGTTCCACAAAGGGCAGCAAATGTTTCGTAAAAGTGGCAGACATTTTCTGCTGTTTTGCGATATTAAGCTCATGCCTGTTTAAACCTAAACATGCAGTTGTATGCAAAAGTTTGAACACCCCTGGTGTTTTGCTGATTTGTGAAAACATTTTTCTGCAGATTTTAATGCACAGTTTCTATTTATTTGCAGAGTTTAACATATGGCAAAAAATAAAAACAGGCCTCATTTTATGGTTTATTTATTTCTAATGTGCTAAATTCAGAAAATAAACAGTAAGTGTGAATTAAAATATACAGAAGTATGTTCTCTGTACAGGATGTAGTAACTACCTCCAGGGCTTTTTACGCCTTTTGTTTTTTATAGCTCATGTTTATTTAGTAGTATCATTATGTCCACTGTATTGCTGTAAACTCTACAAGTGTTATAATAAAACCTTTGCTTTTTTAAAAACTTTTTTTGTTTGTTTTTAAAAGTTTTGGTTGGAAACAAAAAGGCTCAGTTCTTGAAATGCCCAATGGAAAATGATCCAATCCGGATTGCTTTATCTGGCTATATATAGCCAAGCAAGCTCTCTCATTGGTTAGGACCTCAGATGCTGGACTGAAGGTCTTAGATGTTAGATTAACTACTAATGTATAATGACTGACAGTGTATTCAACCAATCACATTTTGATTTACAATAGATGGGACCAGAGGTGGGTGATATGGCAAAAATGTAATATCGTGATATTTCAAGTTTTCATGATACATAAGTCACAATATTTATTTTTTCGGACATCTAGTAAGTTGGAAGAGTCAAAGTAGTTCCACGTTTTGAAAAATTACTATCAGATTGTATTAAAAAAATTACACTTTGAGCTGCAATAAATCCAGTAAAATATGACTAATTATGCTCTTTTTAATCAAACATGCAGTTGGAAAGTGCTTTTAAGTACTGATGATATCCATGATATACTCAGAGAGACATATTGTGACATACTGTGACATAATTTGGCATGATAATGATAATTCATGTCATATTGCCCAGCCCTTGGGAATCCTATTTCACTGTGAAACTGCTACAAGGTGAACTATATGCTAATATGTCTATCACAGGCTTCAAGTAAAACATGGAATGTTTTTTAGAAGCTTCAAATGTGTGTGCTTAATCTAGAACGGTCAAAATGTTCATGTAAATCACTGTTAGCTCAGCACTATCAAACTACTAGAATATTATAGAAGTTAGCATTATCACTGAGGTGGGTTTTTTCCTCATGTTTTCACATTTATAGCTCAAAATGATGGCCAAGCTCTAATAGTCATTCTACACTACTATGTTTATTCATATGAAATGAATTTGAATCAGGTAGATAGAGCATTTGTAATATATCACATCATTGGTTATATAAAATTAGAAAATTATTAATTATTATCTTATTATATTATCTTATTAAGGGGTCGCAATCAATGCAATTCAATTCAAAAAGCTATTATGACCATATGTCAGACTTTACATTGGAATAAAAGGGGGAATATGTGTACTAAACAACACCATTACTAAAAATAAATGCACTAAAACACTTTGCTTTGCACACTTTACAAAGATGGTTCTTCAAGGGTTATTTAGTAGAGGCAATGGTTCTCTGTAGAACCATGAGCTAAAGCGTTCTTTGCATGGTAAAATGGTTCTTCAGATTGATAAAAAAAGTGTTCTATATGGTTCTGTGTAGAACCTTTTTTGAAAACGGTTCTATATAGCACCAAAAATGGTTATTATGTCAAGCTTGTAACAACAGCAGAACACTTATTGGTGTTGTATAGAACCATATATGTTCTGTATATAACGATATACAACATGTTCTCCATCAGTCTAAAGAACCATTTCACCATGCTATAGAACTATTTGCATCCCATTACCTTTACCAAAGAACCATCTTTTTAAGTGTGTTGGCTCTGTTTGGCAACATTCACCATTACCACAAAGCATGTGCACTTAAGAATTCCCTTAAACACTGAGAAATGGACCCATCTACGCCTATCCTAGCCCTCCGAGCCCCCCACAACAGACGTTCTGAAACCTTCCAGTCTTAAACAAACACTGTCCACCCTCTGTTTCATGAATTCTTCAAGCTCTTGGGTTTCTCTCAATTATTGATGCTCCGAGAGCATCCCGAACCCGCATTGCAGCACTCTCCTTCAAACGGCCGGTGGAAATATCGACCACATCCCACCACCCAATGTCCGCAACGTTTACAAGCCCTTTCCCTCCTCAACCGCCACACTCAATACCCGATAAGGAGGCTTCGTCTTCTCCGGCTGAGTGAAAATCAGAGGTGACGTTGAGGGCCTTGAAATATTCAAGCCTTTTCACAAAGAACGGAGTCATACTGAGCGAGGCTGTCACTTTTGGTGGAAGTGTCTCCACGTCGCAGGCCCAATGTGTGGCCCGGGAGTTCTTTTGTTTTGACGTGAATCGAGTTGTTGGAGGGACAGAACAAGAGGGAACGTTTTTACAAGCCTCATTTACCCAAACTTAACCAGGGGGAGAGCATAGTTTGGTCTGAAGGATTGGTCTGACTCAGTGTCAAGCTGCACTCATATTTCACTGTTAGTACTGTCATTATACAAGGTGCCACTGAATTTGCAAATGTGCACGTTTTAATTAGTAGTTTTCATAGTTTCTTAGTACATACAACTATACAAAAGCCTCAATAACTGAATATAATATCTTTTTTCAGTAGTGTGTCCAGTCTTTACCTTTATTACAGCTTCCATTCTTTTCAGGAGACTCACTTTCAGTTTCTCAAAGAAATCTGCAGTCACACCTCCAAAGTTCAGTCTTAGAAATTGGTTTATTATTTCCTGCTTCTCACCATCCAAGTAATCCCAATTACAAATTTAATCTAAAAAAACCTTCCTTCACATCTCAGATGCCCAGTTTTGGTGAATAACTTGGCCATTTTGACTGGAAATTAAATAAATGAAAGGTGGTTACTTGTTAGCTACATTAGTCTCAAAACTCCAGTGCAAAGTCCTGACAGATCTTGGCTCGCTGTGTAGCTCTCTGAAAACGCTTCTTGGAAAACGCATGTCCACATGGCAGGCCGATAGTAAGTCTTACCAGAGAAGAAGTTCTTGGCACGCAGGTAGCTGACGCTCAGGCGGAGGATGGAAAGCTTGTCTAGGCTGGAAGTGACCTCTTCGGGGAAGGGCAACAGACTAGCCAGCCGCTCCAGCTCCGAGTTGAGCCGATCCCTGTGACGCTTGGAAGGGTTGGATTTGGCCCCTTCAGGTGGAGGCTGCTTCACCCTGTCAAAAGTAGCATTAGGAAGTCGTTTCATTCACCTCAAATGGACTAGAAAGACCCTTGCTCCATCCCTGAGTACTTTGTTACTGTACTTAAGTAGAATTTTAAAGTGTCTTTACTGTATTTCTGTCACTTGGTACCTTTTACTTTTGCTCACTGCATTTAGAAAAATCTGCTCTGCACACTACATTTTCAAACCAGGCTTGTTACTCAGTGGAAGAATGCAACTGTGGCACAATTTAAGGTGGAATGTAAAATTTAAAAAATAGCCTGGTGGATAAGAAGCTAACTTGAGCTTCATTTGAGTTTTTG
Organism: Colossoma macropomum; assembly: GCF_904425465.1. Classification (NCBI taxonomy): domain Eukaryota; kingdom Metazoa; phylum Chordata; class Actinopteri; order Characiformes; family Serrasalmidae; genus Colossoma; species Colossoma macropomum. Next base: position 862,289 of record NW_023495280.1, on the reverse strand, counting down.
CAGTAATGGGAAGATGATGAATGGCAGTACTGAAAGTCAATTGCGGTGTGAGGTTTTGGACGTTTCCTTAAAAACAAAGGTTTAGAGTTTTCGGATGCTGTTTGTAACTAGACCCATAGGGCCCAGGACCACCTGTAGCCCAAAGGCCCACAAACAGGTTAAAGCACACCTGGCTGTCACAATCATGAAATTTTAGCCGACAGTTAAAACTTTTTTTTGTTCATTGTATGCAACTGTTAAAGTACAAGCCTAAATTGGCCAAACAAGCTGATTAGCCAACTGGATAAATGATATAGTACACTATTAAGTGTAGTTACGCAGAATCAGGTGTAGAGTCAAGCAATGCTACAATTTTTCTTGAGCATAAAGCAAAAAAAAAAAAACTCTCCTAGCATATACGCTAAAAATGTTAGATTTTAGATTGTAAGATAAAACTGTGTTATATCAAGCCCCAAGATATATCTCAATTAATGCATTTACTGCTTTCTTTTATTTACATTTACATGCATATTTTACATTTTGCTTGTTGCAACTTAATACGATTGTAATATCTAATGACTGCAGTCAGCTTAAATAATTGCGATCCACTATAACAATTGAGATTAGGCAATAATGTAATAATTTTGACAAACCTAACTGGCTGCTTCCACAGCTAAGAATGCAGGAAAAGGAAGTAAAGAGATGGATAAGTCATGGAATCTAAAGAAAGCCAAAGTGATGAGTCACTGCATATTCTCGGAAGGTGCAAATATGTTGGAAAAAAATTTCCCATCCATAGCCTTACTCGCAGTAAATATTTGACCTGCTTGGTTAAAAAAAAAAAAAAAATTTTGCCATATGCACTACAAAAAAAAATGATATAGAAATTTGTAATTTTATGTTTTTGCAGATGATGTGCTCTTCAGTGCCCTTCCCCAAACAGATGAGTCTGATGATTGAGAATTCAAAGAGAACTTCGTCAAAACTTGGCGAAGGACGTGACTTTCGAGGGCGGGAGTGAATTATCTACTATTGTCATCACATCTTCATCAATGTAATGTTGATTTTAAGATGATTTGAGACCTAAACTTTGAGCCAGACCTTCGTTTTGAGGCTATGCATGTGACGCTAATACATAAAGACGTACGACATGGTCTGAAAAACTCCTGATCTGACGCCCCTGACTTTTAAATGAAGTTTCAGGGAGCGACTTGCAGCAGCACACACTCACCAAAATTTTAAGCCTGTTTTTATTGTATAAATGTACAAGTAAGAGCTACCAAGAAGGAATTGCTAGATCATTCACGCATGGCTCTTCACATTAGATCTAAAACTCTGATTATAGGAGGATTGAGGGTGTAATTTTGCATATTTAAAATGTTTGTATTGTGACAAACTCAGTGAGATCATGGAACAAAGCTCATCAAAAACGATCACTGCGTATAGGCTTGCTATTTCAAATACAAATACCAAGCTGGGAGCTTTCTGACTCCAATACCAAGAAATTCTTCTCATCTCCCAAGGTTTCCTTCTGCTTCAATGCCCTGATGCATGTGATATCCTGTATCCCAAGATAGTTCTACACACTTCCATCCAAGAGTACCACTATAGTGCTATAAAGAATAATAGATTTAGACCTACATTCTGAAAGGGCTGCATGAAGTGTGAGTTTAATAAATAATAAATAAAACTCAAAAACATACATAGTACTAAGACACAGGTAGTAAAGTGCACAAAGGCAGATACACTAGCTCTGACAACATGTTATCTATAAGTTCACTTTACTAAATAGGATTGTTTCCAGAATTGGAAGGGTGAGTATTTTCAAAGGCCAGTAATTTCCATAGATGCTAGGACCAATATATTGATATACAAATATATTGACATCGATCCTGAAGTGCAAAAAAGGCTGTACTGACACTGAACACAAAACATCTTTATGATAATTACAACCCCAATTCCCAAAAAGTTGGGACGCTGTGTAAAATGTAAATAAATGTATACAAAAGCAGAATGCAATGGTTTGCAAATCTCATAGATCCATATTTATCCTCTCCTCTTGAGTCCGCAGGACATGGTGTCTGTGGTTTCCTAAAGGAATTTTAAATTTGGATTCATCTGACCACAGAACAGTTACCGTTTTGCCTCAGTACATTTTAAATGAGCTCAGGCCCAGAGAAGACAGCAGCATTTCTGGATTGTGTTGACATATGGCTTCTTCTTTGAATGAGACAGCTTAAACTTGTATTTGTGGATTGCAGCGTGAACTGTGTTCACAGATAATGATTTCTGCAAGTGTTCCTGACCCTATGCAGTGATTTTACAGTACAGAATCATGTTTGAGGGCCTGAAGATCACAAGCATCCAATATTGATTGTCGATCGTCAGCCTTGTCCCTTGCGTACAGGGATTTCTCCAGACTCTCTGAATCTTTTGATGATAATATGCACTGTAGATGGTGGGTCATCCAATGTCTTTGCAATTTGACATTGTTTTTAGATGCTGTTTTTCACAGATTGGTTAACCTCTGCCCATCTTTGGGCAGAGAAACTCTCTACAAGGCTCTTTTTGTGCCCAGTCATGTTTTGTTGCCCCTGTCTCAACTTTTTTGAGATGTGTTGCTGCCATTAAGTTCTAAATGAGTTAATGTTTTTCATGAAATGGTAAAATGTCTCCTTTTTAACATCTGATATGTGTTTTATGTTCTATTGTGAATAAAATATGGGTCTATGAGGTTTGCAATTCATTGCATTTATTTACATTTTACACAGCGTTGAACTTTTTGGAAATGGGGGTTGTATAACAATTCATATAAAATGTGTCCAAACGCTCACTTTTATGAGAATAATATATATAATCTAAATCTAAAGAGAACTAATGAAAAATAATAACAGTTGTTTAAATGGCCAAAGCCCACCCGCAGGCCCAAAGTTTTATTACAAACTTCTATTGAATAAAATCGTATCTGTATCAGGCCACTAAATTTTCACATTGGTCAAGCCCTAATAAATACCTGAAGCACTTTTTTTCACTTTTAACTGAAGACTAGACAAACTAAAAGTCAGACTAAAATATGAAATATAAAATTATATTGGCCAATATTATCGGTTATCAGAATTTTAGCCTGCTAAAATCGTATCAGTAGCGACCACTAAATGTTCAAATCGCTCCAGTCCTAATAACCACCTGAAACACTTCAATTTCAACTGAAGACAAGACCCTGCTTCTCCTCAGACCTTGTCCAGTTACAGTCACTGATCACTGTTCTGATCACTCAGTATCAGCCATCGCCACACCTGCACATAGCTTCAGCTCCAGAATTAGATTTGAAATTTCCTTCTCGATAATTCAGCAAAAATTTACGCTGTGCTGGCTGACAGCAAGCGTGCAAAATAACCAACATTAAGTGAAACACAATCATAAACACAATGGTAGTAATTTCTACATTTACATTAGAATTTCTTTCTGCTGTGTCGTTCCTCAGATTCTCCAGTGAACCAAATGTACCTGCTCATCTCTTCCGAAATCAAGGGTTTTGATATGGAATTTGCTGCAGTAACAGCCTCTACTTTTCTGGGAAAGTTTAGATGTTGGAACACCCCAAAGGTATTGGATGGAGCTCCATCACTCCAGAGAACGCAGTTCCACAGCTCCACAGCCCAATGCTGGGGGGCTTCATACCCCCCTAGCCCACTCTTGACATTGGGCATTATGGCATGGTTGGCATTCAGCTTTTTTATTAAGAATATACAAATATAGATGGAATGGATACTTTTGGGCATACAGTGTACATTCCCTCTGTTTCAGTGTCAAGCTTGTCACAGGAGCAAAACCCTTTTTGCTGCTACACAGAACCATTTTGAAAAAGGTTCTATGTAGAACCACATACAACACAACAACTGTTAACTTGAAGAATCATTTCGCCATGCAAAAAAAACCTTAAAGCACGCAAATGATTCTTTGAGTGTTCATGGTTTTATACAAAACTATTGTCTTTACTAAAGAACCCTTAATAAACCATTATTTTTAAGAGTGTGGTGTTAAAATGATGAGAACTTAAACGAGAAAGCCTTAACAGCCCTTAACGGACACTACAACATCTCCACAGCTACTTTTGACCCTTATTTTCTTTTCCCACCACTGTTAAGAGAAGCCCCGCCCATTGCGCGCTACGATTGGTCGCTTATCGTTCATGTCTCTTGATTTGGATTGGCTGTTAGCCTTCTCCTCCTCCTATACGGCGAAACGCCTGTCACTAAAAACGACTGACCAATCACAGCACAGAAAGCAATATGACGGAAAACAGGTGGTAAAAACAACAGCTAGACTTTACTTACGATCGCTGCACCGGTTTCCTCCGTTTACGACCAGCGTACATCCTTAGGTTTTCTGTATAAAATACAGAATAAAAGTACCTCCCAAAGTCAGAGTCCGGCAGAAAAATCCGCTTTTATTTATATCTTATAAATCCAAGAGCCGTGAAGCTGAAATAAACGGTCGCTGTGAGTCAAACGGCGCATTACACTCAGTTAAAAGCTGTTCAGGAAAGTCTATAAAAATATATTTTTAAAAGAATAAATAATGGCGTCATTCCTATCGTTTTGGTCCTCCAGACTCGCGCACCACTTCAGACCCGTGACCGCGCAGAGCTCGAGCGCAGGTTCGCGCGAGGGCGCGCGCGCACGAAAAGTGTGTGCGTGTGTGTGCTTGTGTGTGTGTGTGTGTGTGTGTCATAGACAGGGGGAGAGAGAGAGAGAGAGAGAGAGAGAGATAGATTGAGAGGGAATGGGAGCTGATGGGCTTCTGATTGGATAAAGAAAGAAACAACAAACAAACAAACAAACAATCTCCTGGATACTACACACGTCAAAGTGCTCCAGACTCCCTCTGATTGGACGACTCAGCAGCTGACGTAATCGCCCGAGGTTTTTCGGACAAGCCCTGCCCTCCTGTACTCTGATTGGCTCGTAGCTCAACTTTACTGTTCATTGTCGTATAGGTTCCTGTGTTCCCGAAGATAAGAAATATAATTCTGCATTTAAACTACAAAAATCGTCAGAGAAACCAGAACTGAAGTCTGATGGCCTAATCAGGGAGACTGTAGCTCTGTTGGTCCAATCAGAGGGAGGCTGTAGCTCTGTTGGTCCAATCAGAGGGAGGCTGTAGCTCTGTTGGCCCAGTCAAGAGGGAGGCTGTATGTGGGTCAGGGGGGTTTGGCCTGTAAATAATATAGCAGGAAAAGAGAACAGCAATTAGCGAGCTACATTTTTCCCTGATTAATTGTTTATGAAACATAAAATAAAGTTAAGCGCCTGAAATACAGACAGTCAAAATAGTTTAATCTTGTCATGTAAAAAATGTTTCCACATTACGCTCTACTTTGTAATGTTTATAGTATTTTTATGTTTTTAATACGGTTAATATTTATTTTGTGCTAGCATCAACAGTATGTAAGGATGTAAATAAATGTATGCCAAATCAATGTCTTAAATAAATTAATACTATTTTCTTTTGCATGGATACCTGGTCAGACCGTATTTTTTAGTTTAACTGAAGTTTCATACAAGTATTCAGACACAGCTTTGGTAATTCATCTACATGGGGATGATCAGAGAATCAAAAAATGGTGTGAATAATTCTGGAAGATACTGTATAGGGTAGCTTTTGCTTTCAGATACACTGATGATAACATTAAAACATGTTTTTTGGATTGCCTTACATTACATTAAAGAGAAAGCATAGGGAACATATGAAATGTATTAAATTGTATTACGTTTCAGCTCGTCAACAAGGGGTGATGTTGGTCAGCTTAGATGCCACAACACACACATCAGTTCTGGAGTCTGAAATGTTTCTATTTAATGAACATAGAAATATATTTCTGAGCTTACCAAATGCCTTGGAGAAAACAGTAGTATAGTAGATATTTAGGCTTAAAATTACAAAAACATTAAAGTCTAAGACTTAAATCTGTTGGTCCAATCAGAAGGAAGCTGTAGCTCTGGCAGTCCAATCAGAAGAAGACTGTAGCTCTGTCAGTCCAACGAGAGGTAGGCTGTAACTCTGTTGGTCCAATCAGAAGGAGGCTGTAACTCTGTGAGTTCAACTGAAGAGAGATTGTGCCCCTATCAGTCCAGTAGGAAGAAGACTGTAGCTCTATTGGTCCAATTTGGAGGAGACAGTATTTAAAAGAAGGCTGTAGCTCTGTTGGCCCAAACAGAAGAAGGTTGTAGCTCTGTTGGTCCAATCAGAGAGAGGCTGTAGCTTTGTTGGTCCAATCAGAAGGAAGCTGTATATACGTCAAAGAAAAAAGCAGTGCTTTCACAAATTCACCACAACAATGAAAACATAACAAAAATAACCACCTGTGGGTCCAACAGAAGGAGGCTGTAACTATATCAATCCAACCAGTGGGAGGCTGTAGCTCTGTTAGTCCAATCAGAAGGAGGCTATAGCTCTGTTGGTCCAATCAGAGGGAGGCTGTAGCTCTGTTGGTCCAAGCAGAGGGAGGCTGTAACTATATCAGTCTAACCAGTGGAAGGCTGTAGCTCTGTTAGTCCAATCAAAGGGATGCTATAGCTCTGTTTGTCTAATCAGACGGAGACTGTAGCTTTGTTGGTCCAATCAGAAGGAGGCTGTAGCTTTGTTGGTCCAATCAGAGAGAGGCTGTAGCTTTGTTGGTCCAATCAGAGAGAGGCTGTAGCTTTGTTGGTCCAATCAGAAGAAGGCTGTAGCTCTGTTGGTCCTATCAGAGGGAGGCTGTAGTTCTATTGGTCCAGTCAGAGGACGGCTGTAGCTTTGTTGGTCCAATAGAAGAAGGCTGTAACTATATCAATCTAACCAGTGGGAGGCTGTAGCTCTGTTAGTCCAATTGAAGGGAGGCTGTAGCTGTGTTGATCCAATTAGAAGGAGGCTGTAGCTCTGTTGGTCCAATCAGAAGAAGGCTGTAGCTCTGTTAGCCCAATCAGAGGGAGGCTCACCAAAACAATAAAAACATAACAAAAGTAATCACCAACATAATGAACACATAATGTTTGCCGTAATTCAGTGGTGGGTAGAGTAGCTTAATTAGACTAAAACCACACTTAGCTAAAAATATTCTCACTTAAATCAGAAACAGGCCTCAAAACAGTGTGGAGAAACGTCTTGGTACATCAACAATTTATCAGCTGGGGAATTTGAGTTCTCTAGAGTGAGAGGTGTGAGCAACATCAGTCCAGGAGCAAAGCCCAGAAAAAGGAATTGGGAACGAAATGTCAAGAACTTAAACGGAACTGAGAAAAAAGTAGATTACTTTCCTCACAACTATACTTGAGCAGAAGTATAGCATTAGAAGCAGCGTTAGAACAGTATTATTCGGAAATACTCAAAAAAGTATAAACCCATCAAATCATTTTGTGGCCAATAGCACCACCAGCAGGCCAAGATGAAACTGGTGGTTTAGCCAAACCACATTTGGTTAATAGAAGCCGGATGCTTGACTGTTCACTTCTCTTCAGCCTCTAATAGGTCAAGTTTGCCCACATGAAGTTTCATACACAGATACGGACATCAGAGGGAGGCTGTAGCTCTGTTGGTCCAGTCAGAAGGAGGCTGTATTTAATCTGGAAATAGTTCTTACACTGGTAGAAATCTAGAAAGAAGAAGCAGAAGTTTTTGACATGTTCCTGCTGAAAAAAAAGCCCATAGAAACCATAAAGTGTTTCTGTTGGTTCCTGATGTTTTTAATGCATTTTGGTTGCTATCACAATGTAAAGGATCAATGGCTGATTCTAAATGCATTTGATGGTTTTCTGGTGTGATCTAAAGGTGTTCTACAGGAAACTAGTGGTCCATATTGGAAACCACTAAGCCAGTTCCCATTAGAAAGCAAAACCATTAGGTTTCTAATGGTCCTTTTTCAGCAGCAGTGTTTTTTCCCCACAAGTCTGCAACTCTACAATAGGCCTACAGACAGAGGTATAGCCAAGGGGTGGCCAAGGGAGGCCATTGCCAGCCTAGAATGAAGCATGGCCATCCCAGTTATTAAAAATTTCTTTCTATTACTTAGTCAGCTATCATCATTTATAATGCTAGCTAATCTCTTTTTACAGTTCAGTACATGCATATGTAGCAAGTTACCTTATCCAGTGCTGAGTTTTCTAACCACTGTATGTATAACTTGGAGTGAATGCAACCTAAATGAATCACTTCTATGGCCTGCCTATTTGAAATGTTTATGTTGTGCACTGAAAAAAGTGATTAAAAGTCATTTAATTTACTTCACTTTCTGCAGTCGTTGTATTGATGTAATATTTTATTCAAGTGGAAATTATAGACAGACTTTGTTATGTACAGAGTAAAAATAACACCACTTTTTATGTAATTTTAATACAGCAACGCTGTTTTAGTTTTTTTTCCAGCTACGCACCTGCCTACAGGTTTAATGGAACTATAAACAGAGTTCTGTAAATCTGTGAAAACCAACACAGAATCTATGACTAACTTGTGTGGCGCTTGTACTAGATATATAATATAAAGCAGCTGTGAGGTATTCATTAGATTTTCTAGGTGGATATTTATAGTTACATGTTTTTCTAGACAATGGTAGCAGTAGCTACCTAATGCACTCTTGAAAAAGATGGTTCCTCAAGGGTTCTAATTCTATTTAGAACCATTTCATGCTTAAATGGTTCTTGGCATGGTGAAATGTTATTTAGATTGATGGAGAATGTGTTGTATATGGTTCTACATGGCAACTTTTTGAAAAGGGTTCTATATAGCACCAAAAAGGGCTCTGCTTTGTAACAATTGTAGCTTGTAACAACAGAAGAACCCTTTTTGGTGCTGTATAGAGCCATTTTCAAAAAGGTTCTATATGGAACCATATACAAGACATTCTCCATCAGTCTGAAGAACATTTCACCATGTAGAGAACTATTTAAGCATGAAATGGCTCTAAATGGAACTCATGGTCCTACATAGAACCAAGAACACTTTTTTAAAAGTTTGTCTAATCTAGCTGTCTAAAACATTTACCAGCTAAAGTTAGCATGGTTCTAAGCTTGAAACTACACCAACACAAAATATAAAAAAATATAATAATTATATTTAAAACTACTAAACCATTCATTTTTGAAATATATGATTACAATGTTATTACACTAACTATAATAATCTGATTTTGTAATTCATAAAAGTATTACTAAACATTTTGTTCTGTTAAATATAAAAGTCTAATAATTAATTAATTAATAATTACAGAATTATGAACACAGCCATTCAGGACTGTAAACCTGCTTAGAAAGCAGTCAAACAGTTATAATAAAATGAATATTCAGAATTCATCATATGTCAAAAGTGGAGATCTTCGTGCAAGACACCTTGACAAGAAAATGTATGTTAATAATTTCAACAGATTAATAAAATTTCTGTAAAGGACAAATAGCTTGTAATGTTCAAGTCTATACTGAATATGTTATCATTATAATATAACAAAAATGGCAAGTGATCCCAAACTTTTGAATGACAATTTGAAAAATGATAAAATAAATAAATTATTAAAACATAAGTGTAATATCAAATACATGAATATCATGAATGCCGTATTATTACAATAACTGTATGAACAGTAATTTATATTTATAAAAGTATTATGATGGACTCTTAATATGCAATTACATCACATTATTTGACTTTTTAATTTCATTTATAATGTGTTGTTTCTCATCAGATCAACAGACAAATTCATAGTGCGTTTGTTATTCTTAATTTACATTGTAATTTCAAGGCTGTTCAACTGTTACAGAGGAATTCCACCAATTTTTCCCCTTTAAAGTTAACCTTGTTTAATAAGCATTTGTACTGAGTGAAGGCTGTACAGTTGTGAGAGCTCTTCTTCACAGTCCACCTTAAAAGAAACAAGGCAGGATTTCCTGAAACGCCCAGTGATCCACAGACAGATTAGCCGCAGTTCACCTTAAGCGACACCAACTCAGGACAGACCTGACGGAGTCTGGAGTCAGACAGATCTGACTGGAAGGACTGAGCTAACGTTAGTTTGGGTCGGTAGCTGTTGTTGGTGGTATCTTCTTTTGTTTGGCTAATTTATCGTTCATTTCTCCGGGGTAACCTGTCTTCGCCAGCTCCTTGTTCGTATTTTCCGGTCCACCTTAAAACGCCGCAGTAGCAATATTTCGCCGCTAGATGGAAATGTTTCCCGATTCTGAAAAACAAACGTGCAAAAAATATTTTATAAGCATTTTCAGTAGGCCTAACTCTAGATTATCACACAGTCCGCGGAATCTGACACCAACATATGAAAATAGATCTAACAGTCCATCATAACATAAATGATAATAAATATTACTGTACCTTTTTAATTCTGGCCCTCTAAATATAGCACATCAGCTTAGGGTTAGGCACAGCCACAGGCTTATTGCACTTTATAAGCATTTTCAGTAGGCCTAACTCTAGATGATCAAACAGTCTATTGAATCTGACACCAGCATAGGAAAACAGACCCTCAATAGCATGACTTACAAGAAATATTACTGTACAGTTTTTGATTGTGAATCTCTAAACTTGGCATGTGAGAAGATTGAGTTAAGTGGTTAAGATGTAAACAAAGTCCTTCAGAGTGGTTTGGTGTGAAATGCTCCGTTCTAGAGAAACTTACTCAGTTGTTCACAGTAGTGGTGATAGGAACCAGACGCCCACCTCTAAAAGCTCCCTCACAGAAAGTTATTACATGAATTTTTTATGAATGCACTGTTTTACGATAGTTTTGTGATACATTTTTGTATTTTAATCCGTTTATTTTAATCCATTCATGCGTGCAGGTGAGAGAAAACTTATTTTTTTCAGATTTTCTACTATTTTACCATCATCAACATTACATATAAAAACAAAAACTCAGAAGACACATGTAGGCTCACTGGTGGTTTTGGATAGTAAATAAAACGGCTATATTTGTATTGTAGACATGGTGATCCCTAGTTCCTATCACCACCACTGTAAAGAAATCAGAGTTTCTACAATAAATCGTTTCACACCAAACCACTCTGAATAACTGGTTACATCTTAACCACTGAATTAAGGAGGAATTTTGAAAAGTTGGTGGACTTCCCCTTTAGGAGGAGGAGAAGGAGAAGGAGGTGTCTCTCCAGCTTTCCCAATCCCTTCTCATTTTCTTCTGTGTAAAGTCGGTTGACTCTCCCCGGCCGTGTTTCAGCCTGTGGAGGGCAAAGGGAACCTGATGATCCGGGAGGTTTTGGCTTTTCCTCAGATTTAATTCTCCTCGCAGGACAGCGGCTGAACTCGGGACGACAACATGCTGGACACCGACAGATACGCTGGCAAGAAGCGGAAGAAGCCCGTTCAGAAACAGTACGTGCTCCAGTAAAACCTGTTTTTTTTTCGAAGTTTACCGTTCCACCTTAAATGTTGCACCAGTTGCATTCTGGCGTCTCCGGCGCTCGAGCGTAACTGCTGCACCATTTAAGGTGGAACGGAAACATTCGATCAAGAAGCTGGCGAATAGAAAACTTACTTCAGTAGCGCTTTGGGACGTTAACCGCCAAGTAAACTTATGAGTGTAGAAACCAGTGGGTTTTAATCTCTTTTTGCTGTTTCTTCTGCTCTGTTTTGGTTCACTCAGCAGATCATATTTCATCTGTGATTGTCACTTAGTATCCCTGTCACTGAGCTCAGCTCTCAGCGCTCGTAAAGACGGTTTAAAGAGTTTGATTTAGACCAACAAAACTATTACTGATTTGTTTTGGTTATTCATGATCGCTCACTGTAGTACAAGTTCAGTGGGGCGAGACACACCGACTCTCTCTCTCTCTCTCTCTCTCTCTCTCTGTCTCGCTCTCTCTTTCGGTCTGCCTTAGTGTCTCTCTCTCTCTTTCAGTCTGCCTTAGTCTCTCTCCCTCTGCTTTAGTGTCTCTCTCTCTCTCTCTCTCTCTCTCTCTCTCTCTCTCTCTCTCTCTCTCTCTCTCTTTTAGTTTGCCTTACTCTTTCTCTCTCTCTCTCTCTCTCTCTCTCTCTCTCTCGGTCTGCCTTAGTGTCTCTCTCTCTCTTTCACTCTGCCTTAGTCTCTCTCCCTCTGCTTTAGTGTCTCTCTCTCTCTCTCTCTCTCTCTCTCTCTCTCTCTCTCTCCCTCCCTCTCTCTCTCTCTCTCTCTCTCTCTCTCTCTCTCTCCCCAAGTATATCTCTGTCTGTATCTGTCTGTCTGTACTCTTTCTGCCTTTCTTTTAGTCTTTCTGTGTCTCTTTCTCCAACTTATTGTCTCTTACACACTTTCTGGCTCTTATTTTACTTTCTTTTTCAGTACTTTTACTTTTTCAGTTTTTCACTCTGTCTGTCTCTTTCCCTCTCTCTCTCTCTCTCTCTCTCTCTCTCTCTCTATATATATATATATATATATATATCTCCTTCTCCTAATCAGCCGTTGTCCCTGTCTGTCTCTGTCTCTGCCCCTCTCTTTCTCTCTCTGTCTCTCTCTCTGATGTTCCTGAGGACTTGTGGCCCTGCTGGAGGGTCCTGTATAGGGGCCCTCTGCCGAGGCGCTCTGAGGACCTCTGATGGTGGGTCCTACACTGTATAATGCCCACTAATGCCTTTGTTTTGAACTTCAACTCTGCTGTTTCACCATGGTAGATATTCTGTCATAGCCCTGATACAGTTTGTGGTGTTTTCTCTGACGGTCCCAGGCTGGTCCCCCTCCTTAAGGTTTTAATTTACCTGTATTCTGTTTATTTTGGGGTCTTAGTACACACATGCTCAGAGTTCCAGATTTATTTTGGTAAATGTCTTAGTGGGACAAGCAGAGTGAGTGATATGGAAGAGGTTTCAGGCTTTGGTGGAATCATGCATAAGAGTGCAATTTGTGTTCTGTTGGAGCACTTAGAATGGTTCTGGGTCTGAGAAGAAATGGTGTGTTGATGGAGGCTCTCTCTCTCTCTCTCTCTCTCTCTCTCTCTCTGTCTCATTTTCTTATATTCCCCCTATCTCTGTCTTATTTTTTTCTATTCTCTCTCTCTTTCTCTCTCTGCCTGTTTCTTATTTTCTTATATTCTCTCTCTTCTTTCTCTCTCTTAAATTTTATACAATTTTTTACATTCTCTCTCTGTCTGTCTCTTTCTCTCTCTCTTTCTCTTATTTTGTATATTCTCTCTCTCTCTCTCTCTCTCTCTCTCTCTCTGTCTCTCTCTCTCTCTGGTTTTAAAAACAGTTTATCTCTATCCAGTTTTTGTGTGAGCTGCTCCGCTCTGCTCGCACGCGATGCTCTGTGGAGGGAGGGGAGCGCGGGCTGTAATCTGATATACAGCCAAGCCCCCCCACCCCCCACCCCCCTCCCGTCTTCACTTCTTTTTTATGTTTTTCTCTTTTTTTTTTTGCTTTCTTATGTGGGCTAACATAGTTTTGCCTCTCCTTTGACGTATTTCAGGTCAGACCCTTGTTGTTAAAAAAAAAAGTGCTTTCCAACAAAAAAAAGTTTCCTCAGAGCTGAGCTAGAAGCGTGAGAGCAAAACTTCACCAACAAAACTCTGGAGTTTGTGGCTTAACAATAGAAAAAAAGTTTAGCTAATTAGGTAAAGCTGGACTTCTCTGAGTAATAGTTTACAAAAGTTGCTTATCTTGTAACTGAGGTTCATAACTTTCAGTCTTTTGCTGGCACACAGCGCAGCCAGCCATGCATTTATTAAGTGTAACTGTCTAGATTTACTGATGCTTCTGCTGAAGATGAGGGAAAGTGGATGTTAAACATATAAGAAGCCTTTTAGTTTGCTGTGACCTTCCTCTGCAAGTATGAGAAAAATCTGGGCCTTTCAGTTTGGTTAAATGACTGTATTTGTGAGCAGGTTTTGTGTTCTTTGAAGCTTAGAGTGTAATATACATTACTATTTTCTATTTATCACACCATTACACATAGTGGTGAGATAAAAGGGAACTCCACTGAGAGAAATATAAAGATTTTCTTTACAGTGGTGGTGATAGAAGCTAGGAAGACAGTGCAGGTACACTGATAAACCCATCAGTGTACCTACACTGTCTTCTGATCTTATATATATAATGTTAATAATGTCAAACTAGGAGTAAATAATGAAAAATAAGTTTTTTGGGGGGCCTGTTTTGCCTCTGCATGTACCTCTGCACACATTCTAGTACTAAATCTTATTAAGACTATCATAAAACATTGTCGCAGGCATCAGTCCTTCACTATAATACCTGAGTTGTCATGAAAAAGAAAGATGAGGATCTTCAGCTTGGTGAACATTATCGCTTTATGTGTTCTAGGAATGGTTAAATGTTTTAAACAGGTTTTAGATGTGATTAAGTGAGTTCGCTTAGCATTTTTTTACAGCATACTTGAATATTTCATATTTATTAGAGAGGTAGTCTCTGTGTGGCCGCCGTTCCTGGATAATACGCCACATAATTTGTCATGCTGAAGCCTGATAAACATGAGTGTTCAATGTAACGAGTATACAAATCCAGTCACAGCTAATTTTCATCAGCATAAAATGGCTTGCATATGTACTTACACTGTGTGTACCATCAGTCGGTTGGTTTAAAGGCTGGTTAGACACCTTGCATTGACTAAGGGTTAAACCGAAACCTGCATGTTCTTCAGTTAAACCCTATTCCATTATGCCAGGGTCAGAAATCTGGGAGTGTAGCGCTGCTTCGGCTTGTTTTTTAGGATATGGGAAAGAGCACAGAGGGTTTAATGTGTCTTACATTGACATCTGGCTTCGGCTGAACTACTAAAAGCTGTGACCACAGAAGAGTAGCGGTCCAACTTCCAGGAGAGCCGATTCATTCTCTTCTCTGTCTTTGACCCCCCTCCTTTCCACCCACTCAGCACACCACAAACGAGAAAAACAACAGATTTGCTTACATTCATTTCTTAAAATAGCCCACTGCATTGACAGCATAGCCTAACCTTAAGCCTAATAAAACTGATATTAAACTCTAGCACAAATGATTTATAGCATGATAAGTAAGCGTTAAAACAAACTGTAACACTATAGTTACGACAAATATACTTGTTTTCCATAGTATTTGCCGTAGGTGTGCCCTGGGTACATTTTAGAATGGCCCGTCTAGCACACAGCTTAGTAAACAAATCAAACACAATATGCTGACATGTTTCATATTAGGGCTGGGCAGTATGACAGTATTTATCATTAGCATGATAAATTGCACCACAATAGGCTTCTCTGAGCAATCATTGCTGTTCAAAGAAAAAGAAGTATCTCCAAAATGGCAGCATTACGGGAGAGGGCAAAAACGTTCTTTACTTTAAATGTAATTAAGGCAATTTTAGAGCCTTTCTATTGGTCTGTTCATCGTGAAATGTTCACACAATGTAATAAGCAGCTGAGTTTTTCAAATTATGTCAAATAATAATCAACAACAAAAATGGATACTTTTTAGACAGTAATGATATGAAATAAATAGTCCTGTTTATTTGAAATTAGTCCCTCGGAATATGTGAAATGTTAAACACATTATTGGATTTAAAATTTTCACAGTATTTTAAACACAGCACTACTTTGTTTGTTATAACTAATAAGATGTTAGAAAAAAATAACAATTGTGACAGATCGCGTGACATGAAAATGTCTTTAAGTGTCCTGATATTACATTTTTGCCATATTACTTCATACTGGAGCCCGGTGTATGATGACAACTTGGTACTTGTTGATTTAATTCAATATTCTCGCAATATTTTAACCCTTATGTGGTGTTGAGGTCTGTGGGACCCATTTTCAGTGTTTACCAAGAGAAAAAATGATGCGATTTATTATTATCTCAACCTCAGATTCTTGGCCTGTGCTCATTTTCTGTGAAGAACATATAAAATAACACATTTTCAATGACTTCACACTGTTCACCCCCCACACATTTAGATTATATTATTCACTTTGTTCTCCTCAAACATGGCCTGCTGTTAGCGTGTGTGTGTCTGTGTGTGTATGTGTTTGTATATGTGTGTGTATGTGTGAAGGTGGACGACATGGACAGGCTGCTCACTGGCTACAGCTGCTAAAGGAGATTGGACATTGTCCACTTGTGATATTTTAAACATTTGGTATTTTTACATAAATTGTTATGGCAAAAAAAACTGTGTAACAAAAACATCAACACCACACAAGGGTTAAAGTAAATTTGAATGAAGAAAAGTGATGCCCATAGTCATGCAATTGCATAGCCTGCTGAATGACTCTTGAGCTGGGATGCAGGAGAAGTGCTGGAGTTAAACGATTGGAGCTGATTGTTTGCAAACTTTGGTGTTCAAACAATACGGCTGTGGTCGATGGTGTAATTCATTAAATCTGCAATCTTCACAATGCATTGACGTTGTTTTAAATTGCGATATCACAGTGTGTTGTTAAACCCCTAGTATTGCAACGTTTGCACATCTAAGTCTTCTACTTTGTACAGTCTTTAGCTTGGGCACCATCATATGTTGTGTGGTTTCTTTCCTCCTGCCCAACAGTTTGCCATGGTTGACAACCAGCTTTTCAAGCTTGGCCAGCTTTAGTTTGGTCAGAAGACCCATTAAGACCCTTGAAGATGGTATAGGATACACAATGTTGATAAATTTTTCAAATTTGGCATAAAAGACTAGAAAGTGTAAGGAGACTGGAATCAATATGGAATAAATTTTTTGTTGCATGAGCACAGCTCTCGCCAAAGGAAGCAATATGAAACGTACAACCGATTGACATGTTTTAGTCACACAACTCCATTTAATGAAATCAAACATCATGTTTCTTCAAAATTCCTCAGTATGTGTCTCAAGATCACTCTCCGTTTCGAGCATATGCAGTATCTTCTTTTCAGTCCGACTTTAAGGGCATCATGAACTTCTAATTTTGAATTCAGAAAAGCACCGAAAATAGTTGACCATAATGTAAAAGAAAAGGCCATTTTGCTGACCACTTCCTAATATGCTGATGCTCTTGCAGCTATGCATTTGTAATCTGATTGCACTAATATGTTTTCTTTCCCTCTCGCCAGAAAACCAGCCATCGATGCTAGCAAGTCAAACCCATCAAAGAGGCACCGGGATCGCCTGAATGGGGAACTGGAACGGCTGACCAACATGCTGCCCTTCTCTGAGGACATATGCTCTCGCCTGGACAAACTCTCTGTCCTGCGTCTGAGTGTGGGCTACCTGAAAGTTAAGAGCTTCTTCAACGGTTAGTCTGAAAACAGCTGGTTTCATAAATGGTGTTACTTTGGATTGTCACTAAATCAGAATTATTACATTTTTATCAGCTTGATTGCAGAATGGCTGATGCGACATTATGATCATTCAGAAGTCTGTAACCTGTATTATCATCTGTATATATTATCATAACACATACATTTTCAAAGACCCAGCACTGTTTTTTTACAGGACTTTTAATGACAAAGTGTATCTCTTAGCTATTGTGTAGTGTGCTGAGACAATATTGGGCAATATAGCATATTATTATTTGATTAATTGCTGTTATTTGAGCAACATAGTTATATTGCTACATATTACAATTGCTATATGCTTTGTAATATATTACAAACACGCTCTTGATTAGTCTGCCTAGATTTATCCAAACACCCAAAGAACATATGTGATTGGGCAGGACACTGTAAAACATTCAGTACAGCTAATTTGCATATTGCATTATTACAAACTTCTGTAATATCAGCATTGTGAATAGGGGTGATCATTTAGATTCATTTTATGACCAAATATTCTAACGTAAAATAAGCTATATATGTATATTTCCATTGGTGTCTTTTAGTCTGTTTTCTTTTAATATGTTATTTTTGATGCTGAATGCCTTCAGAACATTCTATAGCAGCAGCAAACATGAACAGGGGCTTTAACAAGGAATTCTGATATTATTGTCACATCAAAGTTATTGAAAACAAAAATGACAATGCATATTATTGTTATTAATAGGATAATACCAATAATAGGCTGTAGAGGTGGGCAATATGACAATATGTTATCATCATCGTGATACATTATGTCACAATACACTTTTCTGAGTATGTAACTACATATTTCATTACAAAGTGAGCATAATTAGCCCTGTTTAATTGGATTTAGTGCAGCGCAGTTTGCAAAACATTGAATAAAAATCATTGCAGTTGTAGGTTTATCATTATTATTATTATTATTATTATTATTATAGTTTTTAGGTGTGGCACCACAGGTTCTATTTTGTCTGTTCCAGCTTATTAAATCTCAGAAAAGCTAAATATTGTGATGCATTTCATGCATGATGAAAATGTCTTGAAGTATTGTGATATAATATTTTTGCCATATCGCTCAGCCCTAATAGGATGACATAACAGTAATTTCCACAGTAATCTTTAGCCGTTTTATTATTTCAACAAACGGTTAAAGAAACTGTTATTTATTAAACCTATAACAAAATCTACAAAACTATAGAAAGAACCACACCAAGTTTCTGATCTGCAATATTATCTTTATTTTCTCCAATTTAAATGAGCTTCTCTGGCACTTCCTACAATGATGAAATGGGAAAATGCTGCCAGTGCTGATTAAGAGGATCCTCAGCAATAGATCAGCCTCTTGGTCAGTGTTTGCGGCTGGGAGGAGCGATCAGACGTTGGCTAGGGGGAGCAGTTGTTGATTTCACAAGCTTTCGTCAATCAGATGACCCCTTCCTATCAAAGTAGGCGGTGCTTGGTCATGCTGAGAGACGCAACCTGCAAGATTTTCTGGTTGTGGGAAATTTCCCCTGGGGAATTTTGAGTGGTACACTCCTAAAAATTGGTTCCTCAAGGGTTCTTTAGTAAAGGGAATGGTTTTAGAACCATGAGTTCTATATAGAACCATTTCATGCTTAAGTAGTTATTTGCATGGTTCTTCAGAATAATGGAGAATGCGTTGTATATGGTTCTATATAGCTCCAAAAAGGGTTCTGTTATTGTTACGACATGAAGCTTGTAATAATAGAAGAACCCTATATGGTGCTATCTAGAACCATTTTTAAAAAGGTTCTATTTGGAACCCTACCTCTTCATCAATCTGAAGATTTCACCATGCCAAGAACGTATTAAGCAAAAAATAGTTCTATATATAACTCATGGTTCTAAAGGTGCTAAAGAACCCTTTAGCACCTGAAGAACCATCTTTTTAAAAGAGGATTTTTTGCTAGTCCAGTAGGTGGTTAAGTACCTAATACTCAGTTGGTCAATTACTCTTGCCCACCCTAATTGTCAAGGCCAGTGTTGCGATAACGCAAAAGATTCTACAGCCCTGCAGAGAACCTGGGAACTCATTTTCCCCTCAGTCTTTTCCTCTCTTATCTCAGACATTTTGCTCCAACATTAGTCGTCTGGGGGAGAATCTACAGATGTTGTCACTCTGTCACAAGACTCCGCTGATATGAGGGAAGTCTGAAGCAGGTATATAGTGACTCTGGAGGCGCCTTGACAAAGAGCAAGTGTTCAGGAATGGCAGGCATGTGGGGAACGAAAAATGGCACATCGCATACTTGTGACTACTTCAGTATTCAGGATCTAAGAAAGCTGTCTCAGTCTAGAAGTGAAGACAGCTGTGTTAGTAGTTTAATCAAGAAGGCCGATGGTAGAAGCTGATGTTTGTAGTAGCTGTACTGTTTCGACCTGTGCTTTGTCCACTCTTTCACAGAAGTAGCGTGAGTATAGAGAAGCCAAGCGCTGAAAAGTGCATATACTACAAATAGCAACATTCATCCAACATCTGTCGAGTAACCAGCACCATGCACGGCATACTAAAAATATGGGCGATAATGACAGAGCAGAAACTGCCAAAGTTTTGATCTTCTTTTATTGCATTTGTGTCCATATTAGAGAATTTTGGATTACATAGACTAGTATAGATATCTTTGGCCAGGATTAGAATAAACTGATGCCAAACAGAGCAGAAACAGGTGACTCATGCCTCTGAAACTAAAGGTGACTGTTCATGAGTGCCTTTTATCTTGCTTTAAAGCAATTAGTCATACAAGATACCGGTGAGTCAGCTGTTTCACTTCATTCAGCCATGAGGCACTCATAAAAGACAGGTCTGTCTCACTGCGCTTGCCTCTTACAAGTCTTGACTGCACACTGTCTATTGTGGGAAGCATTCTATTTCTATTTTTTGCTCGTTTTCTTCTTGTTTAGCCTATTTAGACACTATGAGCTTGGCAAGAACAGCCCCGCCTTTTCAGTGTGGACATTATGTACCTTCTAAGGCTGCCACTGTCTGTTTTATTTGTGATTCATTAATCTACTGATTATTTCGACAATTAGTCAAGTAATCAGAGGTTTTAAAGAAGGCCAAACAACAAAAAAATGGACTCTGCATTTACAAAGCATGCTTAAAATTTTAATGATTCCAATGGTAAGCAATAAAAAAGAGGCCTTTAAAAAGTGTGAGAGAGTAAGAGGCTGTTGTTGATTTAATTTCCAGTCAAAACAGCCAATAAGTGCAAGTTACTCATTTCTCAGGAGGTATTTCTGAGGAGATTAGATACAAGATAATCCACTTGCATAAGTAAGGAGACATTTAAAGTGAAAAAACAGGACTATCCAAAAGTGGAGTTCAAAAAAGCTACAAAGAAAATGGGACTCCTAACAACCAGCTGAGAGACCTGTTAGACCACCAAAACTGTCCCCATCAGATAAACAGCACTTAAAGCCCATCTTTGAGAGAGAGGAGAAAATCAAGCTGCTTCAGATCTGAAAAAATCCACAGGAGTTTCTGTCCATCCTTCCACTGTGAGAAGACAACTCAGCTATATGGGTCTGAAAGGATGTGTAGCTGATCAAGAAGCCTCACTGAGAAAAAGAGACAGACACATCAAACAAAGAAGCTGAACAATGGACTGACCACCCCAGAGTCCAGACCTCAACATCACTTTGTGTTTGATTACTTCAGAAAATTATCAGCCAACTTCTAAGACTAAACTTTAGAGGTGTGTCTGCAGATTTCTTTGAGAAACTGAAAGTGAGTCTCCTGAAAAGAATGGAAGCTGTAATAAAGGTGAAGAGTGGACACACTAAATACTGAAAAAGTGACATTATATTTAGTTTTTGAGGCTTTTGTGTAATTTTAACTTGGACTTGGACATAATGGCAATTAAAATGACTGGACTTAGTGGTAGTTAAATGAATGAAGTCTGGTCTCCATCTTTTGCACAGTACATAACAATACATACAGTGTGGATTTCTGTCTAGTTCTGCATTTTACTCTGTATTTTAATGGTGACAGCAGTAACACCCTCATTGTAGATGTAATGAGTTTTAAAAGAACGATTCCAAGCCTTTGAGAAATTTAATTATGGAGAAATTTAATGAGATTCCATTGGCTGTTTTTCCCAACAAAACACATGAATGCAAATGATTTATGTAAGAGCTAGACAGTTTTTTCAGTGGCTGGGTGTCGCCACCTGAGACGGTGACATTCCTGAGGCCGTCGGCTCCTCCCTGTGTTCCTGACACTCAGAATGCCCTCTCACCCCATTCTTCTTTTTACACACCAAGTAGTTCACAAGCAACTTCCTGCGTTCAGCAGATTAAGCTACAATGAGCACCTCATGACATTTGAAACATCTGCTGGATGGTACACTCAGCAGACAGGCTGCAGGTGACTGAAAAAGCCTGAGGCTATTGAAGAAATCGTGTTAGAATAGTCTTAGAAGCCCATGGCGGCCTCTGCGGATGTGTTGTGTGTGAGCAATAGCACAGTGCTTCTTAATCACAGTGTGTGCCGTAAAGGTCGTCCTGTAAGACCTGTTGAACCTTATTATGTTATAATTTCTCAATAATATAATAATAGCCAGAAATGTGATACAATGTTGCACTTGGTCAAAAAATTGATAAAACCCAAGAATGTAATAACCTGCCCAATAATGTAATACAATGTCTTAACTGATAATGTAAAACCTTATTACATTTTTATTTGTATTTATTACATTTATTACATTTTCAAGATAACTTTATTACATTATTGCGAAGAACGGAAGGCACCACTGCTGGCCTCTGGTTGTGTTCCAGTCAAATTTGACTGATTTACCATTTCTCTACCATATATATAATTTCTTTTATCTGATTTTCGTAGGACCTTATTACTTTGTCCAGACTAGGACAGTTAGAGTTGGAACCAGAGACAGTCTTAGAAAAAGTCTTTTTAAAGACCCATGAAACCCAAATCTGTGATTTCTTTCTAATTAGGTATTGTCCTTGTAGGCAAACAGTAAACATGTACTAAGTAAACTCTTTGAATAACGTTCCAATGACCAATAAATGGCTGATATATTGTACCATATTTCTCTCCTCTTGATGTAAAATGGGCAGTCATAATCTTAGGGAACGCCTCCGTAAGTATTCCCCTAACCAATCACAAGACTGGAAGGTCTCTTGTCCTGCCCACACTAAACAGTTTCAGAGTCAGAGAAACTTAGCAAGCCAAAGCTAACCCACCAGATCCACAAGCTTGCAAGATAGACCAGTAGTTGCTTGTTGCCTGTTCATTAGTTTATCAATACAGAATCATTGTTCTTTCGTCCATTCACATGTTGCTTCATCCATCCGTTTGTTCGTCCGTCTGCGTTTCTGTTTGTCTGTGGCTTTTTCCGTCCAGTTACCATCACATAAAAGCTAGAACATGAATTTATTTCTCGATCTGAAGCATCGATCTGAAGGTGGGGATTCAGCTGTGCTGTGAAAAGAGGTTATAATCGAATATAAAAATATTCAGCATAGTATAAGCCTATTTTTTAGGGCAAAACAAAATTCTGAGGCTATTCTCAAATGTAAAAATAGTTGCTGTATTGTATTTATTGTTTGTATTCTAGGGCTGCAACGAGTATTTGCTAAAATTGGATTCAAATATTCCAAAACAATTCGAAAAACTGATATTTTTACCATTATTTTGCGACCACACAGCTCTGTGCTCTGTTTTTTTATGGGTGTCTCCATAAGGACCTGAAGATAGCCCCTACCACTGACAGTGTAAGAAACAAAAACTCAGCACAACTTAAAGTTGCACACACATAAAAATGATGGTACTTCAAGAGGTTTTACTAAATGCAGTGATTCTATTCATGTGTATAGAACCATTTCATGCAAATTTTTGCACAGTGAAATGGATCTTCAGATTGATTGAGAATGTGTTGTATATGGTTCTGTATAAAACCATTTAAGAATGCAAGTGGTTCTATATATTGCTCATGGTCCTAAATAGGACCATTGCCTTTACTAAAGAACCCTTGATGATCCATCCTTTTTTAAGTGTATAAGGTAACTGATTACACTGCTTTTCTTGAGTTAACTCAAACTGAGGACACCAGAGTTCACCCAACTCAAACTTCTCCAAACTCTCTTTCTAATTTGTCAGGTAAGTAAAAATGTAGCATATGTTTTTTGCTCAGTTTCCACCTCTAGCTGGGACTCTTTCTAACAAACAGCCCCACCAGGCATTTCCTCCTCTTGGGCTCCCAGGTATGGACAGCTATGGAATCCCTGGGGATCAATCTCCTGATGTTGGTGTGAATTCTTAGACCAACATGTTACTACATGACTTTTCAAAAGTTACAACAAAACTCAAGAAAAGCAGCATAATCAGTTACCTTACACTTTTAACTTGTGCTGAATGTAATTTTTAACATTGTATGCTATATGGTGCCTCAAAGATGGGTGTCACATGGTAACTTCCCAGTGAAAATCTTCAGGTCCACACAGGTCACAGAGATATCCAGTAGAACCTTATTTCTGCAAAAAAACAAGCAACCTACGCTTTTAACTCACAATTGTCCCATAGTTTCACCCATATAGTTATCAATTGGCATGAAAAGTGCTACACCCCCACCTCCACAAAGTCTCCGTGTCATCTTACTGGACCATCCAGAGTTCCCGACAAATTCGGCCGATCAGAAAGAGATACGATTGTGTTGCGTAGATTCGGGCATTAAAGTGAACAATGCTTAAAGCAGCTACCATTCTGTAAACCGTCTGGTATCAGATTGCCATATTGTGTTTCCAGGTCCTATTATTTATAGGTCTGTGCCATTCATTGTGCTCATTGTCTTCCTTTTCCTCTCGCTGAGTTCAAATGTGTAGGATTTCCAAGGTGTTTTGAAAATTTACAATGAAATTGGGCCTGGGCAAGATACATCTAGAGCCGTACTTGGATAGTGCTCAAAGACGTCCTCTTGCAATTTAATTTGGCTTCACAATGACACAATGACGTTCCAAAACAAATATTTCCATCCTCGGTGCTCAAGGAAATACTTAGCACGCAAAGTGGATCTGGAGGGGGAAGAAAATGCACCCTTGGCACTGTCATTGGGGGGACAGTTTTGCACCTTACTATTGAGTTTGAGTGAGGACAGATGTTTGATTTGAACTTTTGCATCTTTAAACCTCTGAATTATTTGAGTTCTGACCTAAATCTGAAAGGCCTTCCAGGGTCTTTGCTTTAGAAACAGCAGACAGCTTTGGGAACAAAGCTCAAAAAACAAAGCCCAAAGATGTAGATTCCTCGCTTTTTAGTATCTCTGGATCATATAATGTGTAACAGTGATGTAAATCAAGCCTTTCATGTTGTGTAATGTTGGTACCAAAGCTCGCCCACTGTATTCAAATTTTACCAGACACAGTGTTCAGCCAAGGCCACAAAAAGTCCTTTAATTTATAGCAAATGTGCATTTATCAAAACAGCCTCCTACCCCCATGCAAACTACTGACTTATCAGATCTTGGCGTCTAAATTTAGACAGATACTGGGCTATTTCATCTTTGTTTTAAAACATTCCAACGCCAGCACACTGGCTCCTTTCTCGAGCCTTTGATTAAAATCTTGGAAAATGATAAGGATCGGATGAGCAGAATCCTCAGCGGAGAGACGTGCCTACAGTGAATGTAGATAACTGGGCCAAATCAGGGCATGTTTGGATTTAAGCTGGGTGCAGGTACATGGTGTTTTTTAGCTTGTTATTTCTAACCACCATGGAGAAAGTCTGAATATGCCACCTGAGTCACAATGTAAGACTTATTTATGCTTCAGCCAGTGGACATTGCTTGGCTTTAGACGCACCAAACAAAGCTTAATCTGCTGATTCATAGTGAAATTAACTGGTGGAATGGTGTTTGTTGTTGCCTGTTTATGTACTTTAGTAGGTCTGCATAAATGGATGAAGAGTGGATGAGTAGTCAACAAAGCTTGCTGTAGGTTTTCCCTCATAGCCATGGCCGACTGGTTATCTCTTCAGCCAAACAAATCAACTCATGACGTTGGATTCACAGAAATTGCAGAAAGGCATGGCAACCGTGGCTCACACTAGTGTCTGAATCATGCACTTACTTGGAAAGTTAATGTACCTGAGGAATGATTTAGACACTCTTGCAAAATACACCCTTTCTCCATTTATTAAAGATTCAAAAGGCTCCTTGTGTATTGGATTCTGGGCAAGACGGCGCTAAGTACGTGCTAGTGTGTACAAGCCGTGGGCTGAAGAAGTTAAGCAGCGATCTTTAAAGATTAGTACAGATGCAATCATAAAATACCTCGGATTATTATTTGCCCAACCGCCACGTCATGTCATCTTGAGACAGATTATGACACAACTCAACAATTGTTCGCTTTAAGTGGCGCTTGTCATTGGGAACCGCAAAAAAGACTCACAAAATCGAATGCTTACGGCTTACTAGAGGTGGGCAAAAATTTGAGGTGGACAATATGGCAAAATGTAATATCATGAGAGTGTGTTTTATATAGTTCTATGTGGAACCTTTTTTAAAAAGGGTTCTATAACGCACCAAAAAGATTTCTTCTATTGTTACAGGCTTGACATTGTACAACAATAGAAGAACACTTTTTGGTGCTATACAGAACCCTTTTCCAAAAAGGGTTCTATATAGCATACTGAAGTATTGAAAAAGCTGAGCTGAACCTGATATTGAGACAGTTGTATGGCTCTATCCGTAAGGGCGCAGTAAGGTTGGTAAGGTTGGGAGTCGAAGAGAGCACAATTGGCCTCTTTCTCTGTGGGTTGGTAGGATGGCCCTTCTTCTCCCCCATCAGCCAGCGTGATGCTAGCCAGCGCAGGCATTACCTCCAAACACATTCAGCTGTCCAGTGATGTTGCGTTAGCAGCATTTTGAAAGGATGTGGCTTCACATGACTTGGAGAAAGCTTGTGTTTGCCTTCCTAGCACTGGTGGTATCCTGTGATCAAGTCCTGACTAGTGTAGATATAACTAAACTGGAGAGAAAATTTTATGTTTTTATAGAATGTATTCCTGTCATCCGTATTCATTCATTTTGTAGTCATTTGCCATATTTTTGTAAACGGATGACTGTTGCAATTTAAAAACTAATGGATAAGGAAACGCAGGATGAAGTAATCCTAAAACCAAATGCCTTCTTGCACTCTGGACAGATGAAAGTGTCTGACCCAAGTTGTCGATTCGATGTGGAACAGGACCAAGTAAATGGAAGTAAAATGGAGGCAACATGTGTATTGATATACTTTTTATGCAGGAAAGTGAAATCTCATCTACTCACTCTGGGGATGCATTTCAGTGAAGAGTGTAAATGGAATCCATCCAAAGTTTATCCAGATAAGATCTGGACGTGAAACATATGTTTAAGGTATAAATAACCTACAACTTGATGCAGTTTGAATCAAATTTGTGATGATTTAGACAAGACATGTTTGGTGTCTGAGGTTTGCTTCTTTAGTTTTGGAGCTACGAGGCTAATGTGGCTGAGAAATAATGGAAGATTATTTAGGCATGTGGTTAGCACAACACTTATTGGTCTGGTTAAATGTAGAGGTAGGAGATATGGCGAAATGTTGTATCACAATACTTCAAGACGTTTTTGATGATACCCAGTATGTCACTGTTTTTATCTTTTCTGATGTCTGATAAGTTAGAACAGACAAAGTAAGCCCACATTTTAAAAATACATTCAAAAACTATGAATTCAATTATTTGTATTCAACATTTCACACACTGTGCTACATGACATACGATTAAACAGGACTAATTATACTTTGATTCTAATCAAACATGCAATTGGTAAGGTTTTTTAGTATTGATGATATCCAGAAGATGCTCAGAAAAGCATATTGTGACATATTGTGATGTAATTTATCACAATGATGATAAATATTTTCAAATCACCCAGCTCTACACAAAAGATGGTGCTATGGTCCTTTAGTGTAGAAAATGGTTCTATAGAGAACCATGAACAAACAAAAAACCCTTTTCAGGATTGAAGCGTTCTTTGCATCATGAAAGGGTTCTTCAGATTGATGGATAATTTGCATGAATGTGCTATAGATGGTTCTATATAGCACCTTTTTGAAAAGGGTTCTATATAGCACCCAAAAGGGTTCTTCTATTGTTACAAGCTTGACATTGTAACATTAGAAGAACCGTTTTGGGTGGTATAAAGAAACAATTTCAGAACGGTTCTAGAACTATCTACAGCATATTTTCCATCAGTCTTAAGAACCCTTTCATGATGCAAAGAGCCAATTAATCATGCAAAGGGTTCTTTGAATGTTCATGGTTCTATATATAGCCGTTTTCTTTACTAAAGACCTCTTGAAGCACCATCTTTTATAAGAGTGTAGTTAAAAGCATATATTACTTGTTAGATAAGTTAGTTTTGTAGCTTCAGTGCAAATCAGCTGTCTCGGCTGATTGACTACATTTGGGGTGAGTGGAAAAGTGTGTATCGTTTTGAGACGTGATTAAATGCCCTGTGCTTGTGACTGACATCTGAAGCCCTTTTACTGGTAATCGAATGAGGCATGAGATGAATGGGTCTATTGAGAGTCCTTCTGTGTTTGAGTGTTTCGTGCAAGAAGGCGTAGCGTGAGTGGACTTCCTCTTTCATGGTCTAACAGCAAAAGCTTGATCACTTGATTTAGTCTGGTCTCATATCCATCCGCAGGAGAAGTGGTCAGGATTTCCTTTGAAGGTGCCGAGGGTAGGATTTCCATGTTTAAACAGTGTTAACAGATCATTATAAATGAGTTTCCTATCATTCACGGATTGATAAATAAAGTGTTGCTGTATTTAGCTTCTGTGGTATGTTTCATATACAAACAGTTGGGAAGGATCCTGTCCCATTTCGCTGCACATGTAGGCTACACACTCAAAAAACCTGGTTCTTCAATGGTTTTGGTGAAGGCAGTGGTTCTATTTAGAACCATGAGTTCTAGGTAGAACTACTTCACACTTGAATGGTTCTTTGCATGGTGAAATGCTTCTTTAGGCCTCTTCTTTTGTTATGATGTCAAACTTGTAATAATAGAAGAACCCTTTTTGGTGCTATATAGAACCACATACAACACATTGAACCATTTCACCATGCAAAGAACCAATTAATCATGAAATGGCTCTTTACAGAACTTATGGTTTCTAAATATAAAGAACCCTTAAAGAACCATCCTTTTAACTGTGTATAGGTCTAATTTGAATAGGATTGCCCAACATATCATTTGCAAAACATTATCATTATATGGCTTTTGCAGCACTGACATCGCAGAACGCTGAAATATTCTGTAAATTAACCATGTCATGATTACCAAAGGTGTCCCGCAGCAACAGTATCTACAGTCAGCTCCATAATTATTGGTACTTTTGCTAAAGACTGGATCATAAAAGGTGTCTTTGTGGTTAATTAACTCAGTCTCACACTGAAAGTGTGAAAATCTAACCTTTAATTTAAGTAAATTTAGTCTAAGACAAACAAATTCCTTATCAGAATGTATTTTCTTTAAATATTAAATGGTCAGAACCCCCAGGTGGGCCCAAGGTTTTATTATATACTTCTATAACCTATGAATAGCTCAGCCAGCTTGCATTAAAGTCCCTGTAGGTACTAATTAATAATCCTTAGTATGTATTAAGCCTGGGGTTTTAAGGCATTAACCGTGTGTCACAATTACTGGCACCCTTAGAAGTTCTTATGAACAAAATGTAACTGAAACAAGTTCCCATTTATCCCTCCTGTTATCTTCAAATTTACTCACGTCTTTATTGTTGAGGTCAATTTGATCCCAGCAATTTAAACCTCCAGAAAATGATTATAATTAAAATCATTACCAAAGTTTATCTGTTGGATTTCTTTGCAACAACAATTATTATAATTTATTGATTTAGAGACGTTAAACACTGAATGGTTCAGATTGACCCCAAAGATAGTAGACGGGTTATATTTGCCTTTTTGTGTCTGTCTTCTTCTGCCAAAAAGCCAAAACTGGCTCTTGGCTGGATCTTCCAGCAGGACAGCGATCCAAAACATACGTCCAGATCCACACAAACACGATTCAGTGAATACAGAATCAAGCTTTTGACATGTCCATCCCAGAAAGGAGAGAGGATATCTGGAGAGGTTCCATACTGAGGAGTGGTCTCAAAGTCCTTTCTCTGTGTTCTCCAATCTGATCAAGCATTATAGCCGAAGAATCATTGCTGTTACATTTTTAATTACCCTTTTTACCCTATCTTTACTAAGGGTGCCGATAATTATGGAGCTGACTGCAGCTATACAATCTGAATATGGAATTTTTTGTCTGTATCTTGCATTGATATGCACTGAGCAAAAAACAGAGATATGCAGTTATAGTACTTTCTTTACCGGGCAACAATAGATGTATCAACCTTCAGCCCAGCTCACTGTCATTTTTTGTCACATAGCTGAGCTTCTCAGTTGTGCAGTAAACTTTCTACAAGCTCCGTGTCACACTCTGAATGACATCATGTGCAAACATATTAGCTCGCCGTTGCCTTGTGCATCACACATGTCCCTCTATTGACTTTCGCATGCAGAGTGAATGCGGCTAGACGAGAGGGGGAGGGGCGAGAGTGTGTTTTGGAAACAGCTCCGTTGTGAATGGATTCATAACATCTCTGTGTTATTGGAGGTGAAACTGGAGCAGTGGTGGGTCTGCCACTGTAACACTTTGGCTTTTTAGCTATGTGTAAAACCTTGATAATGGCTAATCTGTTACTTTAAAATGTAAAGGCATGGCAGAGCAAATTTTGAAGACTTTTGATTTGCATCTTAAGTAGGCCTATAATGAATATATAAGTAATATACAGATTATTATGTACATTAAGCAAATATTAAGAGTTTTTTTAAAGGCTTGATCAAGCATATCCTTTCAACATACTTAACCAGAAATAAGATACTAGGAACTAGGATTACGAGGAAGCTTTTAAAAAGTATGTTTAGTACTATGCAAAAGTCTTAGACATCTGATACAATTATATGTAAAGTAAGCATTGATTTGTTAAAAAAAACAATAAACAAACAATATATTGTAATTGAGCTCAAGGGTAGTTTAGTTACTAGCTAGGATACATTCTCTGACTGGAGAACATAGCACTTTGTCAAGTCACTCTGGATAAGAGCATCTGCTGAATGCTGTCAATGTAAATGTAGGTGTCAGTATTTAACATAACCATTTCAAAGACTCTCACTGAGAAAGTCCACTATTTATAGTTACCATCGAACGCCTAGTTTATTTAATCAGTCTTTTATTAAATTATATCAGGTGCTGCCAATTGTTTTAACAAATCCATGTGATGGCTGGAGTGCAGCAAGAAGTTTTTGACATAATGGAAAAATACCTGTTTCCCTTAACATTCTGTGTAAATTTCATAATAAATGGACCAACAGAAACAGCCCAAAATGACTTGGTAAAAAGTCTGGTTCCATTGACTTACATTAAAAGTAAAGAATGTTTTTTTCCTTCTCCTGTAAAGTTACCATTTTGGAGATACAAGGTTTCGTTCTGACAGCAGCAATATATTAAATAATGGCTTGAAAGTTGTGTGCTTATTTAGTGACCATGAAAGCAAACTAAATTGCGACGTACATGTTTTTACATGCTTTTTAAAATTCTTTTACACTTCTCAGTAATACTGTAATATTTGGAGATGGTTTGAAGTAGTGTTGAAAGATGATTGTTTTATATTGAGACTGAGTGGAATTTTCATAAGAGAAAATAGTATAATAGAGGTTTAATAGAGTTTTTAGTAGTCTACATTGTCAAAAACAGTTGCCAGTTGATGATTTAGACCAATCAAAGTCAACCTGTGCTGTGACATCATAACCACAACAAACTTGCAGTTTGGCACAGTGTGTTCAGTATTCAAGCCTCAAGGCAGAAAAAGTGGATAGGCTGGTCTTTTCAGCAAGAAACCCCGTTAATTTATTAAAAATAATTGCGATTGTGCAGTCACAATATTGTTCATATAAACCGCAATTAGGTATTTTCCCAAGTTGTTCCAACTGCCTCACCCTGACTGCTAAGTAATCATTTCATTAAGATGGCACATTTTAATTGATAATATCATTTTTAATTAAGTGGTTGGGTTTAATCGAGTAATCGTGACGGCCCTAGTTTATAGCGTTCAGCCTTTTTTTTACAGTTCTACACTGTGAAGTTAATGACAGGGTAATTAGGATAGTAGTGAATGGACATTATTGGCAAAGAGTTGGTATTGCTCCCTTAGGCAAAGCCCTGTGAGTGCTTTTCCATGCCCTTTGCAGGTAAATTTACCCAGGAGGGTGTGAAAACCTCTACTTGGCCAAACCTGGCAGTGGAATTGCACATTGTGTCTACTTTTGGAGGGGCTTGTTGCACCATCTGTGGGCGAGACCACACAATATATGGTGGGAGAAAAGTGCAGTGGGCTGCAGTGATGTGTGTTGATTGTATTAAACACTCCTGCCATGAACCACACACACACATGCACACACACACACAAACGTCTCCTATGAGGGTCCCCAGGGCCTCTGTAAGCAATGCTGACAAGAATGCTTCCTTATCTGAACAGCTGCCGCAGGAAAACCCCAGGATGTGGCCTCTCCCTGGTCCGGTCGTCTACTCTAGTCACGCAACTGTTTGGCTGCTGCCCATTAGTTCTCCATTGTCTCATTTACTGTCCAAACACGCACACGCACACACATGAACTGGCGGTAATTTTACCTCGAAAGACGAAGCTCACATCCACTTGTTGCATCGGGTCCTTGGTAGCTGTGCTTGCGTTCGTTTTCTTTTTTTGTGCTTTATTATTTTTTGCCCTTTTGTGATTCGCATGTTTTTTTCTTTCTCTCTTTTTTAACTACCCAATTTAACTGCATCATGTTGCTGCTGACTCATTGCTCTTGCAAAGAAAGGAGAAAAAAACATCAGTATGGTCATTTCTCACACAGATTACCAATCCAGAGCTCTAAAGAACATGTCTTCAGCAACAGTCAGTTAGTACCCTAAAGCCAACCTGAGATTTTTCTCTATCTCTGTCCTCTCGTTCAGTCTCCTGCAAGTCCGAGCCTGCCTTCTCTGTCTCAAGCGACGCGCGGCTTCTTTGACATGAAACAAAAGCTTAGTTTACCGCATGATTTGCAGAAAGTAGTCTGTAGTGGAGCCAAAATAGGAAAGGGAATATTTTGTGGGCTGTTTTAGGAGCATAGCGAACCTTTTTGACTGTTTACAACCAAAGCAATGGCTCATTCTACTGTATTAAATAAACAGCAACACAGTAGTTGAACACATTTACATGTTGCTAATCTAAATGAAGGCCTACAGTGTCCTAAGTTTGAAAAGTTAAAATGGTAGAGATGTGTGAACAGCTCCTGGAGTGGCAGTTAAAGCAGAATTACTCCGTTTGAAGCTGAATGTTCCAGCTTGGCTGTGTTCATTCCTACAGTGACTTTGTTTAAAAGTGACAATTTAAAACTTTCAGAACTAATGCAGAGACTTACAGACATACAGACACATAGACATATAGATATACAGTTCACATTTGATATGCATTGTAGACACTTAAAAAAGATGGTTCTTCAGGGGTTCTTTAGTAAAGGCAATGGTTCAGGTTAGAACCATGACTTCTATGTAGAGCAATTTCATGCATAAATGTTTTCTGCATGGTAAAATGGTCCTTCGGATTGTTGGACAATTTGTTGTATATGGTTCTATGTAGCACCAAAAAGCATCCTGTTATTACAATGTCAAGCTTGTCATGAAAGACTCTTTTTGGTGCTATATGGAACCAAATACAAACACCATCTGTCATTTGATTAAATCCGAATAACCATTAATGTAGTAAAAATAACAAGAATTCCTTGTTGTCTAAAAGTAGTTGACATCTTTTGAGCTTGCTAGTTAGGTTTGGTTCCAGATTTCTTCTCAGTGCCCCCCAGCCAGCCCATAGATTAGTTCATTTCCGTCATTAGTGCGTCTGATTTAAATTAATAAAGGTTTGATTAGTCAAACCAGGTAATGGGTAATAACTGCAAGTAATACTGGACAATTAATAGTGAGGTTTGAAACACACTAACATACATTAAATCTGTCATGATCGATTCCAATATAATTGGAATCCCTTTTAAAAACATGTTGGTGAATCAATAATGTGCCATACCACATATGACATATTTAGACCAAAATAACTTTTTTTTGAGTACATGAACATCGTGATTCATCAAAATATCCACAGACACCCTTATCTGGAAATGTGATTGATTAACATGCTCACAGCACATAAAAAACACAAAATGGTCATAGGTTTCGTTTGCATATTGCTGCCTTTCACAATATTGTTATTGCAATATCGCAAAAACAATTAATAAACTAAGCAGGTAGAGAGTAAAAGTCATTCTGTAATAGAGGCAGGATTTGGCTTCAATTGAGTCAGACTGCCTCTAGTAAATTCTGACCAGGATATCTTATGGTGGTATCCACAAAAAGAGCTGAAGGTCCAGAAACTTTGCAAGTGTTTGGCAATAGAGAAGCACAGTGATTAGTCTTTGGAGTCGGAATGTCCACTGATAAAATGATGATTAGAGAATCTTGAACCATGGATGTTGATTCATTTGATTTCATAACTCAGCTTTTGGACAGATAGTGTGTTCCCTGCTAATCTTGAAGGGCTTGGTCAACGCTCAAATAGCTGTCCTGGGGTCGTCATCGAAGTTCATATCCCCTCCTGATGAATGTTCTTTGGAAAGAACTGCTGCATTGTTCATTATTTGGCCACAATCTGAGTGGTGCGTGCTGCTTGTGATCTGCCAAGCACATCACAGGATATCTGTAGGCCAGAACTGTCACTTGTCTTCTGTTGCATACTGTTGTATGCAAAAGTTTGGGCACACTATTGTGCAAACTATTTTGAAAACTAACATTTCTCTGTAAATGTTAGTGTAATGTTACTTTATACTTGATTATTGTAAAAAGTAATTATGGTATCTACTGACTTAGTAAGGTGTCCAAACTTTTGTACATGCCACAGTTGTTGTTTAATTTTTTTAAGTAACTGTGCAGTAACATTTCCAGGTCATTTGGCCAGGGGTGCCCAAACACATACACATTTATACAACATATAGCATATTAATAATGGCTTGTAGAAAGTGTACACTATTTAAAAATATATACTCTTGTTTGTACACATAGTCAGAAACATATGGCAGTATATCAATTTATAATTTGCATATTGTTATGCATTCATTTAGATCAAAATTTCTCCCCTCAATCTGTTATTGTCTTTTTTATTGTATCTTTATTGTTCATCACTGGTCATTATGAACAGTCTGAATAAATATTCAGCATGAAAATGAAACTCTGTTAAAATAATTATTTATTTGACTGATTTATTTTCCACAGTGAAAGAACTGACAGAAT
This sequence comes from Colossoma macropomum, assembly GCF_904425465.1. NCBI lineage: Eukaryota > Metazoa > Chordata > Actinopteri > Characiformes > Serrasalmidae > Colossoma > Colossoma macropomum. The sequence continues at coordinate 827,621 of NW_023495280.1, read as the reverse complement.
TCAAATCCATTTTCACTCATGTTCTGGATTTAGATTCCATATTTAGTCTTCAGTTTCCTGATCCATGCAGTCTCTTAATTTGCAGTGTTTAGCAATCTACATAAAAAGGCTAATTTTTTAAAACAACCTGACTCGAGAGGCAGTGAGTACAAGCAGAAGCATTCAGGGCCTCAAATGAGAATTGGGAAAAATTCAACTGTAATGGGAGCTGCGATCTCTGATGTACGCAGTCAATTCTTTGCTTATACATAGACTTATTTGATGTTTTTGCTATGCCTTCTCTGAGAACAGAAAATCATATCCAGCTGATTATTTCTGTCATATTCACCACATTCAATATGCAATTCGACTTTGCCTGAAAGACTTACTGTAACAACTATAAAAGTTTACATTTGTTGGCTACAATTCTCTTGATATATTGTGTGGTATTCCACCTTGTGCTGACATTCAAATATTGTCCATATGTAGCGTAATAAATTCAGCAGGGCTGCTGTGGATATTGTCTTCATATTTGCATGCTGATATGGGCCTATTTCTTTTCTCTCTGCTACAGCCACCATGAAGAAAAACAGTTTAGAGTTTCCCATAGGAAATGGCCTAGATATCAACGAACTGGATACAATGGGCCTCTCAGAAGGGGACCTGCTCCTTCAGGTGAGAATGACCAGTTTTACTACTGAGAATGGGGCAAGAAAGGAATTAAAGCAATAAACAAAGAGACTGTACATTACAGTGATTTTACAGAAATTGCTATTAGTCCCTTAAAACAGTAAAGTCACTTTTTTTAAAACAGTAACAAAACACCTTTATAATTATAATTGTTTGTTATTGATATTTGCAATAAACAGTTCTTCCTCCAAGCGCTGTAGTTTTCTAACAGTATTCGTTTGTCGTTTTGCACACCAATCTGATTCAAGTACTGTAATTTTGATTAGCAGCCAATACCAAGACCTGTGATGTGTATATGCACATTCTGAACTGATTTTTTTTTTTTTTTTGCCATGCATACTAATTTTATGTTTAATATTGCCTAAAATATGATCAAGTTTGATTGACCTACCAGATGATTTGGCTACACTGACGTTTTTCCTAATACATTGTAAAATATTTCCACATTGCAAACAGTTATTGAATTTCCAGTCAAAATGGCCATTAAGTATGTTACTCATTTTTCAGTAGATATTTCTGATAATATTAGATATATCCAGTTGTGTAAGGAAGCAGCAAGTCAAAGAAAAATGAGTGAAAAATCAGCAGTTTCCAAAACTGGAGTTTAAAAATGATTCAAAGCTACAGAGAAAACAGGACTCCTAACAACCACCTGCAAGACCTGGTAGATACCAAAACTTTCCCCATCAGATAAACAGCACTTAAACTTTCATCGTTGAGAGTTTCTGTCAAACAAAGAAGCTGTTCTCAGAACATTGGGCTGACCACCCCAGAGTCCAGACCTCAGTCACTGAATATGTTTGGGATTACTTGGATAGTGAGAAGCAGATAATAGTAAACCAACTTCTAAGACTGAACTTTGGAGGTGTGGCTGCAGATTTCTTTGAGAAACTGAAAGTGAGTCTCCTGAAAAGAATGGAAGCTGTAATAAAGGTAAAGAGTGACACACTAAATACTGAAAAAGTGAGTATATTTAGTTGTTGAGGTTTCCGAGTAATTCTCTTTCAAATATGTTTTCTGCTTTTTTCCTGAACCTGAAAAAGAATAACTTGCACATAATGGCTGTTACCTATTAGGTAAATAAATGGTAAATAAATGATCTCTGACTTTTGTACAGCACTGTAGCCAGAGCCAGTCTGACCTATACACTCACTACGCGCATTGCATAGGGCCTTGCAAATTATGCAAGAGCACCGCCTCTCCCTCATGTCAAAGCTGTGTTTTGTTTTTAGCTTCGATTAGAGGATAAAGCAAAATTATTCATCTGGTCAGGAAAAAAACACCAGAGTGAATTGTGGGAATGGCAATCTGGTAAACTCGTGTTCTCTCCTCTCCAAGTATAATGTCAGCAAATAACAGTAACTTTTAACAAATAAAAGTTGATGTGCTAGCTGGGCAGTGCATCTCTCTCTAGTCTGTGGGAGTAAAATACAAATATTTATTATGTTTTATGAACGTCAACGGGTGACGTATACAAACTGCTCAGAAAACATAACCGAGTTGTATGTAAACATTTGTTCATATGTGCGTGCATGAAATGAAACTTGCGCTTTGCAGCAACGGTCTCTGTGGAGACCAGTCCAATCCGGATAATATATGGGAGTGATGGCACACTCCCTACACTCCTAGAAAAAAAAGAGAAAAAAAAGGTATGAAACGGTCACTGGGGTGGTCCCCTCAATAGTACATCTCAGTACCTTTAGTCAGGGAAAATAAATGTACCACAATCCCTTGAAATGATATTTCAATGAAGTTGTATTGACACCCGGCTTGTCTCCAGGCTTTTTATTTTATTGTACTGTTTTAAAAAATGAGACTATGAAAAGGTATAAATACTTATTTTCACCTGGGAATAACTGGACCTTAAAACCACTGTTGTACCTTTGAGGGTACATTTACACTGTTTACACTGTTTGTACCTTGATGAACAAAAAATGTACCTGCACAGAATCCTCAAGCGAGGGTTGTAGTAGGAGCACTAGGGTGTCAGGTGTGACTGTGTGGCAATTACAAATGGTTTACATGGCTCACGAGTCAGGTAGGAGGGCCCCTTTGCAGAATTTTACTTAGGGCCCCAGGGAGGTCAGGCCTGGCTCTGCTTGTAGCTCTCTGCGGCATGTTGTAGCTAATGCCTGTTTACGTCACCTCTATAACAGTGGTGTCATCAGAACACTGAACACAAGAAACAAAGGATCTGGCTTGAATCAGGCTTAATGTAGCCAATGCCTAATCCATTAAACTGTACTGGAACAGATCAGGACATCTGTACTGGTAATAGTGAATATACAGAGTATTTTGCACCTCTGAACGTGACTCAGCCAGCCAGATATTAGAATCAAATGATGTGTTTTATAAATATATTTTAACATCCATTTTAAGGATTAGTGTTAAGTACAAAATAAGCACATTATGACTAATAATGAGTTAATGATACCTTCAGTAAAGCTCAGAAGGTTCTCACTGACAGCCATTATTCCATGTTGCATAATCCAGTCGCTAGACAGAGTTTATGTAGGTGCATCAAGGTAAGTCAGGTCATTACTTAAAAACAAGGAAGTTATGACAACGGAGACAGTTTGTTCTGGCCACATTTGTGAAAGCGTCGTCACGCTCAGCAACAGCAAACAAAGCAGTGTAATCTTTCCTCCTCTGCATGGCTTCACTGTACTCGAGCTGGTCTGTCAATCGTTCCTCATTGAAGACTATCACACGCTTGCAGCTGAGTTCATTAGCAGACAGGGGTATGAGAGGCCGTTTAGGCCAAAACTCCAACTTACCTCTCACATTCACTATCAAACCTCTCACACACACTATCAAACTCTCTCACACTCATTATCACTCTCACACTCACTATCAAACTCTCTCACACTCACTGTCAAACTCTCTCACACTCACTACCAAACCTCTCACACACACCATCAAACTCTCTCACACTCACTATCACTATCACACTCACTATCAAACTCTCTCACACTCAGTCAAACCCTTTCACACTCACTAAACCAAACCTCTCACATACACCATCAAACTCTCTCACACTAGCAAACTCTCTCACACAGACTATCAAACTCTCTCACACTCACTACCAAACCTCTCACACTATCAAACCCTCTCACACTCACTATCAAACCCTCTCACACTCCCTATCAAACTCTCTCACACTCACTATCAAACTCTCTCACACTCACTATCAAACCCTCTCACACTCACTCTCAAACTCTCTCACACTCACTATCAAACCCTCTCACGCTCACTATCAAACTCTCTCACACTTGCCATCAAACTCTAAGGCGTTCTTGAAAGTGAGTGTGAGAGAACTTGATAGAGTGTATGAGAGGGCTTGATATTGAGTGTGAGAGAGTTTGGTAGTGAGTGTGAGAGGGTTTGATAGTGAGTGTGAGAGGGTTTGATGGTGAGTGTGAGAGGGTTTGATAGTGAGTGTGAGAGGGTTTGATAGTGAGTGTGAGAGGGTTTGGTAGTGAGTGTGAGAGGGCTTGATAGTGAGTGTGAGAGAGTTTGGTAGTGAGTGTGAGAGAGTTCGATAGGGAGTGTGAGAGGTTTGGTAGTGAGTGTGAGAGGGCTTGATAGTGAGTGTGAGAGAGTTTGATAGTGAGTGTGAGAGGGCTTGATAGTGAGTGTGAGAGAGTTTGGTAGTGAGTGTGAGAGAGTTCGATAAGGAGTGTGAGAGGTTTGGTAGTGAGTGTGAGAGGGCTTGATAGTGAGTGTGAGAGAGTTTGATAGTGAGTGTGAGAGGGCTTGATAGTGAGTGTGAGAGGGCTTGATAGTGAGTGTGAGAGAGTTTGGTAGTGAGTGTGAGAGAGTTTGATAGTGAGTGTGAGAGAGTTTGGTAGTGAGTGTGAGAGAGTTCGATAGTGAGTGTGAGAGGTTTGGTAGTGAGTGTGAGAGGGTTTGATAGTGAGTGTGAGAGCTTGACAGTGAGTTTGAGAGAGTTTGATAGTGAATGTGAGAGGGTTTGATAGTGTGTGTGAGAGGTTTGCTAGTGAGTGTGAGAGAGTTTGATGGTGTGTGTGAGAGGTTTGCTAGTGAGTGTGAGAGAGTTTGATAGTGAGTGTGAGAGAGTTTGATGGTGTGTGTGAGAGGTTTGCTAGTGAGTGTGAGAGAGTTTGATGGTGTGTGTGAGAGGTTTGCTAGTGAGTGTGAGAGAGTTTGATGGTGTGTGAGAGAGTTTGATAGTGCATGTGAGAGGGTTTGGTAGTGTGTGTGAGAGGTTTGATAGTGAATGTGAGAGGTAAGTTGGAGTTTTGGCCTAAACAGCTTCTCATACAGGGGGGGTGTTGGTGTTAGCTTATGACAGCTTGATAACTATGGCAGAAATGCTCCTGAATGATCATATGGTGTAGATCTGAACACTGTAGGTAAATGGGAAAATTGTTTTATTATAATTACTGTTGCAACAGTATTAAGGCTGTCAAGATCATGACATTTTAGCTGACGATTAACTGTCATATAAATAATTGCAAATAACGATGCAATTGTCTTTTCCTGTTCATTCTATGCATTTTTAAAAGCTGTGTTTGCTAGACAGCTGTGCGTCTCAGTTACACGAAATCATAACATAACTGTTAAGAGTTAGAACTTTTTTTTGTTTTCATAAGTCCCATGATGTGTCTCAATAACTGCATTTACGTTTATTTGCCTCAATCCAACACACTCAGTTTACATTTTGTTTGTTGTGATCTAATATTATTGTGAAATGTAATGATCATCAACGTCCTAGAAGACACATGTAGGTTCACTGGTGGTTTTGGATAGTAAATAAAATTGCTACGTTTGTGTTGTAGACATGGCCACCCCTGGTTCCTATCACCACCACTGTAAAGAAATCTGAGTGGCTCTGTTTTACATTTCAGCAAATGAATTAAATAGAAATTTTGAAACATCAGTGGAATTCACTTTAAATGCTGTATATATCACCGGAATGCCGAGTTTCTAAATGATTCATTACATTAGTGCTCCTGGAAGTCTTTAGTGGGATTTCCTTTCACTGTACCGTGGCTAAAGATAACTTGCAAACTGCTGGAATTCCGTTCCCTCTGTTGAAACCGGAAAAAACTTTCACACCACTGACGTTTTCACTCCACAGCATCGGAGCGTGATGGTACGTGCATCAGTGCATGTGTGAGTGAAAACAGAGCGTTAGGTTATTTGTTTATGATTATTTGTTTCCAATACCAGACTAATAATAGTAGTTAAACTTTCCCATTTATAAAATCTCTGCCGCCAATGTCTCATCCCATGAACAAATAGGACAGCAAACACTTACGTAATGGCTTCAGAAAGTAGTTACTCAAAATCAGCATCAGTTATTGTCAAAGTGAAACATCTTTCCCTTGTATAACCATGTGACATAACCTTATCGTTTTGGAACGTGATATGATAGTGTCAGTTTTCCACCATTTCTCGTAATCTTGAATTGTACTCAAGAGTGAAAATAAAGCAGAAACTGTTGGAGAGGCAGTCAGATTGAAACTAAATGTATCAGGTGCTGCATGTGTATGGAATGATTATGATTTATGACTGTTACAGTTTGGAACCACTTTTGGAATCTGAGAACTTACTAGAAGCCTAAGAACACACTTTTTCATTATTAAAAGAACACTAAAATGAGGTTCACCCTCAATAAACACTTTAAATGATTCCAATATACGTGGTCAGTTATAAAACATGATTTTTTAAAGAGTGTCATTACTATATTATTGCACTGTTTTTTTTTTCTTGCTAGGCTCTCAATGGTTTTGTATTGGTGGTAACTGCAGAGGGATATGTCTTCTATGCATCGCCCACCGTTCAGGATTATCTTGGCTTCCACCAGGTGAGTGCTGCTAAAATGTTGTCTTCAAATGATCTACAGTTAATTGCTTCATATCTGCACTCACTGGCCATTTTATCAGAAACAACCACCTTATAGATGCACTTCACAGGTTTATAGTTACTTACTGTAGTCAACTTGTTGCAATTTATCAGGCATCCTGATACATCAGTGGAAAGGGGCCACCATAGGACCACCACTGACCAAGTATTATTTGTATGAGTGCATAGCAACTGATGGACAACAGTGAACAACCGTAAACCTTCAAAGTGTTTCTGGTGCGCACCAAATGAGTGGCCCAAGGCCTCCTGATGCGGTTTGTTTGAAGTATGATCACTACACGGACTAAAGATAGAACAAACTGTCAACTCCTCTCTGCAGAACTTCTGTGGTTCATGGAAAAGATGACGCATGTGTTTATCATCTCTTAATAAGCTCTAAATCTGTAATTATAGAACAGATAGTTTGGTTTTAAAATGACATTTGAAGTCATTATAAAATACTCCATATACACATTTGACTGCACACATAAATTATATTATGTATTAAAGTGCTGAGGTTTCTCTGTTCTGGATAAGCATTGAGCATTCAAGCCTATTACAAGGATTTCACTCTGTCCTGCATCGTAACCATGGTAATGCAGGGAGTCTCATTATTACTTATTACTCTAATATCACAAGACGACAAAACAAGACATAAATAAAACCAGCGACCCCAGATAGAACAGAGGACAGTACAATTCAGAAAGTTCGGTGGACATTTTCACAGTAATTGTAAAATACATAAAATCTGCCCAATCACACGTGACCTTTTACTCCTATTACCTTTTTTTGTTTACATCTTTTGGTTTAGCGTTAAATATGTCAGTGTGAACAAAAAGTGAACCAGAACTAAAACTATGTATTACTTTCTGTTTCGCTTCAGACCAAGAGAAATGTACTACAAGTATAAATGCACCCTAAATGTGTTGAGTTCATTGTGTTAGGAAACAAAATGTCAAACCAAGTGGCCTTTATTTTAAACAGACCTTTCCAAGACTGTCAAAAACTGGCAAGGTATTCTTTTAAAACCCAGTTGATACGTTTCAGACTGTTTAGCAGTTTCTTTGCTCTAGAGTTCTGGAGGTCTGCATCCACAATTGCATCCTTTGCACACTTACAAGCTCATGATCCCATTAAAGAAAACAAGCTCACCGACATCTTTGTTAAGAAAAATGTTGAGGTTTCCACCTCTGTGCTCTGAAGTAGCCTCAGTGCTGTCTGGTCAGAGTTCTTCTCCACACAGAGAGTCTACTGTCAGTTTAAAATTGTGATAAAAAGTTACCTGGAGAAGTTTCCAATGGTTAAATGGTTAAGGCATCAAAATACTAGGTAAATAAATAAGTGTTTCTGATAAAATGGCCAATGGTACTGGCAATAAACTCTAACCAGTGTATTTGCTTAGCTTTAAATACCAACAACCATACTTACTTGGAGAAGCAGCTTTTTCTCAGAACAGATACCCAGCTTCACTTATTATTCACTCATTTACACTCCAAATGGCTGGAATATCAAGACACCATTTTGATAGGAACTGGTTCAAGTTACCTTTCCTGATCTGAGGCTTCAGAGGATTTTATCACAGAGAGACAGAAAACCTTCTGCTCGGTATATTTGCAATTCAAATTACATTCAAGTCAAATAATGTGCAAAAATTATCCACACCATAAGCGATAACGTACAGCATACAAACTATGGTGATTTTTGAATGCACGCCGGCCACCTGGGTCAGTATGCGTGAGGAATTTTCTTCGCTCATGAAATCTGTGAAAATAAAACAGAAACTGTCGGAGGGGGAGTCAGTTTGAAACTAAATGTGTCAGGTGCTGCAGGTGTACAGAGTGATTATGATTTATGACTGCCAAAGTTGGGAAAAACACCTGGAACCCAAGAACTTCCTAGGAACCCAAGAACATCTTTCGTAATTAGTTAAAAATGATGTTTGAATGTTTCCAAAATAAGCGCTCAGTTCATTGTTGAGTGCAAGCAGGCTTTCTTTTTACACGCTAGAAAGGCACATACTTTCCCAACAAAATCAAAAGACCCTCTGTGTGCCAGTATTTGCTCACCATGTTACTCAACCTCTTGGCAAGGATCCCCGCCTTTCAGCAAACAGTGAAAGAAAAATAGCTAAGTAAATAATCAACCATGAACTGGTTTTCCTTTTTGACATGCTTTTCTTAAACTCCTGCAAAAATGCTTCTGTAAGGTGACATTAAGGAATATGTTGCAATGATTGTTATTTAAAGCGCCACTGAAACCTAAACACTAATATCTCCATCTGCGTCAACTAGAAAAACCAGTCCGCTTAAAGACATAGTATCTGATTGCTGAAAGCATTGTTCTCAGAGCTCTTGTTTATTAGCAGCCATGCTTAAAGACAGCTCCTTGTAGATGTGTCCAGATTTTTGGGCCAGTTGCATACTGTGCTGGGGTAACAAAGCAATCAAGTCTTCAAAACAATTAGGGCTACCACTATTTAATAAATACTCTTGTCAAAAAAATAGGTGAACCCAGAAGGAAGTGTTGGATTGCAATGCTATTCGGAAGGAAGATAAAGGTTACCATTAACAGTAAATGACTAAAAATTAAGACTGATATGGGCAATTAAGTTAAGTGACCCTTATTAGTCCCACAATGGGGAAATTTCACCTCTGCATTTAACCCATCCATGCAGTGAAACACCACATACACACTAGTGAATGCACACACACTCTAGGGGGCAGTGAGCACACAAATTGTGGGCAGCCCTATCCACAGCACCCGTGGAGCAGTTCGGGGTTAGGTGCCTTGCTCAAGGGCACTTCAGTCACGTACTGTTGGCTCGAACTGTCAACATTCAGGTCATAGGGCTGGTTCGCTAACCTCCAGCCTATGACTGCCCCATCTTTATTGAGCTACACATACAGAAGAAGTGTCTCTCATTATGGCGTCGGGCTGCCATGTTTGCTAACGCAACATGCCAGATGTTCTTGCAGATTTTGCGGTAGGGCTGGAGTGTTGATAGCGCATCCAATAGCATCCCACACATTTTCAATCGGAAATATCCGCATGTCTCACAATGTCAAACCTACCCACCAAGTTTCATTCCTGTCAGTTGATTCCTTTTAGGTGCAACTATTTTTTTGAAGATGAGTGTATATATATTCATAACCGAGTAATCTAAAGATTATCAAGTAATCAAATAATTATGGCCAAATTGTAGAAATGGACTGGACAGTAATAAAACAATGCACAGTCTTTCAAAGATTCAAAATATTTTAATGGAAAAAAACAAACAAGGAATACCTGTGTAGTGATGCTACAAATGAGTGAGACAGTTTCGTATTAGATTCAGTTCACACCAGAGTTATTTAAGCTCATGCTCTTTCTGCATTCTCCAGTACTGAATACAAATCTTATTCTTAGTGCTGAAATGAACAGCTGGGTATTAAAGCTTTAAAACTGAGCCATAACGCCCGTCTGAGTACAGAGTCGAAGTTAATTATGCAAGTCACCGAAAATATAGGAGAGGAGATCTTGCCGAGGGCGTGACGCTGCTGTGGTCCCAGGCCTGACCAGGAGACAATCAAAAATATGCATTAGAAACATGAACACTGCAAACTAATCATTGTTAATTTTAGCTTTATGTTTATGTCACGTTATTGAGTTTAATCGAGTAACTTTGACAGCCCTAAAAACAATCATGTTTCAACAGATTATTGAGTATTGGTCACTGACTATGTGGGCATTTTATTTCACAAATGTGAGAGATAGAGATATTGTGCTCTAAAAGTCTTTTTAAGTCTGATTATTAATATCTTCTCTTCTTCCTTTGCAGTCTGATATGGTCCATCAGAGTGTGTTTGAATTCATCCACATCGATGACAGAGCCATATTCCGCAGGCAGCTCCATTTCGCTCTCAACCCAAAACTATTAGATGTGGACAAGGATGGTGATGGTAAGTGAATCTGCCTTAAAGCAGAGTTTTAATACAGAAAAAAAGAAAGAAACAAAAAATATATATTTTAATAATATTTTATGTTATATATAATACTACTATTACTAATACTAATACTACTAATACTAAATTAAAATGTATTTAATTAAAAATGTATGTAATTTCCCATTTCTTTGTACAACATTGAGCTCAAAATGAGAATTCAGTTTTAATACTGTGATTTTAATTTGCCACTTTGTATACTAGTATTAACATTTTACTTCCATGAAGATTTAGGTGCTTTATGCTTTATTTGTATTAAATTATATTATTTATAATTTATGTATATTAAAATATATTTATAGAACTGCATATGTATGATTCATGTGATTATGCAATAATGCTGTCATTATAATTAAAATATATATTAAAACCCATCTGCATTTCACTCTCTAAGTGCATTTAAATTGCATCATCATAGAGAACACCAAGCTAGAAACATGGCAAAATACTGTGCATGTCATTGGCCCTGCCCTGAAAGGATGATTGACAGGTTGGGAAGACCATGAAAATGAAAATGCAATCTGGTCAAAGGCATTTTCAAAGACATTTTGACACAGTATGAGTGTGGTAGGCGAGAATATGTAGTTGCAAAGAGAAGAGGTTCTGTTTCCTATTTACTTTTGAATTATCCTTCTAGCTTGGTGTTCTCTTCAATAATACATTTAATAAATACATTTTAACTTAAATAAAGCTGCTCATAAAGCATCTAAATCTTTGTGTAAGTGAAATGTCAATACTAGTATACCAAATGGCAAATTTGAATTTTCATTTTGAGCTCAATATTGCATAACTGAGTGGGAAATTTAAATGCAAACATATGCTTCCACACTACTACTCTATGTATTGTCTACAACTATATCATATGCAAATGTTTGATTTTCCTAGTGAAAATAAGTGAACACATCCTCTACAGAGAACACAATTAAAATGGCATATTATATTGTAGTTATGGCATATTGCAACTTTTAGTGCATAATTTCTGTTTGTTTAACATATTGGAAAATGTGCCATAACTTTTGCACAGGTGACATTTTATTTTTTTTCGCTGCAATAGGTTTAACTGATCTAATAATAAATAATAAATGTGTGCATAAGTGTGGTCTCTGCCAAGGATGGGTACTTATATACAAGCCACATTTGTACTGACCGTCCACATCATTAAGTACACCTCCTTGTTTCTGCACTCATTGTCCATTTTATCAGCTCCACTTACCATAAAGCTACACTTTGTAGTTCTACAATTACAGACTGTAGTCCATCTGTTTCTCTGATAATTTGCTTTTTAGTGCTCTGGACAGGATGTGTGCTATGTTGACTAAGTACTCACTGTTTTCAGGGTTAACATTTTTTCATATTATTTTACCCACAAGGTATGCAGAACAGCAGTGACATCACAAGAAATATCATGACCTACGACCCACAGTACATCCCACCAGAAAATTCCTCTTTTCTCGAGAGAGCTTTTGTATGTCGCTTCCGGTGCCTTCTGGACAACTCATCTGGGTTTCTGGTACATTCTGATATGTATCTTCCTAGAAAAGCCTACAAATATCGTATATAGGACTGGACAATATGATGATTTGTCTTTGTTATAATGATGAAATGCATCCAATATGGGTTTTTCTGTCTGTATTAGGGTTAGCCAGCACTTCTAGCCTGCACTTCTACAGCACTAAGCAACTGTATATAAAATTAGATTGATTATAGAGACCAATTGTCGTAACTGCATCAACTGCATAGTAACAAGCAGCTGATTGGATGTCAGCTCATTATCTTACATTATTAATTTATTTTTGCCAGTTATTAGATTGTTTAGTTTACAGTGCACTTTATTCCAAATGGTTCACAAATCTCAAAAAAAAAAACATTTGATACATATCATATGTTGCAAAAATGCCTTCAAGCATTGAACTTCAAAAAAGTTGGGATGCTGTGCAGAATGTAAATAAAATAGGATGCAATTATTTGCAAATCATATAAACCATATTTTTAAAGGGAAATACTACAAAGACAACATATCAAATGCTGAAACTGAGAAATGTTATTGTTTTTTTAATATATGCCCATTTTGAATTTGATGCGAGCAACACATTCCAAAAAAGTTGGGACGGGGGCATGTTTACCACTGTGTTTCATCATCTCTTCTTTTAACAACACTCTGTAACACTCTGTGAGACCGACTACTGTAGTTTTGAAAGTGAAAAGTTTTCCCATTCTTGTTTGATATAGGATTTCGGCTGCTGAACAGTTCAAGGTCTCCTTTGTCCTTTTTTTTCATTTCATAATGCGCCAAATGTTATTAGGGCCCAGAGAAGGTGGGAGCGTTTCTGGATCCTGTTTATATATGGTTTCTTTTTTGTGTTTTAAAGCTTTAACTTGCGTTTATGGATGCACTGATGATCTGTGTTCACAGACAGTGGTTTTCAGAAGTGTTTATGAGCCTACGCAGTGATTTCCACTACAGAATCATGTCTGTTTTTAATGCAGTGCTGTCTGAGGGCCCAAAGATCATGGCCAGCATATACTGGTTTTTGGCCTTGTTCCTCGCGTACAGAGATTTCTGCAGATTCTCTGAATCTTTTAATGATATTATGTACCGTAGATGATGAAAAGCAAAAGTTCTCCTCTGTTTTACGTTGAGAAACGTTATTCTTGAATTGTTGCACTGTTTGCTTATGCAGTCTTTCACAGAGTGGTGAACCCCTCCTCACCTTTACTTCCGAAAGACTCAGCCTCTCTGAGCTGTTCTTCTTATACCCAACCGTGTCACTGACATGTGGCCAATCAACTACCAGGTGTTTTTTTTAGCATTACACAACTTTACCAGCCTTTTGTTGCCCCGGTCCCAACTTTTTTGGAATGTGTTGTTGGCATCAAATGCAAAATGGGCATATATTTTTCAATAAACAATAAAATCTCTGTCTGAATTTTGTTTCTATTTACATTTTGCACAGCGTCCCAACATTTTTGGAAATGGGGTTGTATTACAAGACCTTTTTGGCTTTGAATACATTGTATATTCAATATTTTCAATGTTCTTTCAGAAACTGAATTTTCAGGGAAGATTGAAGTTCCTCATTGGGCAGAACAAGAAGGCTGAGGATGGTTCTGTACTCCAGCCACAGCTTGCCCTTTTTGCCATCGCCACTCCTGTCCAGCCACCAGCCATTCTGGAGATACGTACAAAGACACTCATTTTTCAGACCAAGCATAAGCTGGACTTTACTCCTCTGGGCATTGACTCCAGGTATTATTATTATAATTATAATAATTTATCACTATCATTATCATATCACTATTTTTGTTATTTTGTTTCTTGACTTGGACTGGACACTGCAACAAATGGCATCTTGTCAAGTGAAATTATCTTAAATCTAATCGATATCTAATGTTTCTCATTTTATGATTGTTTAAAGCTTATTAGAAGACGATACATCTTATTTCTAGGGATGTCTTACTTGTTAATACTAAGTTATTTCAGTAAGTCAGATTATCTCACTATATTGGCAGATAATCTGGCTTGTTTCAAGCACATTTCTTAAACCAAACTAAATTATCTGCCAATAAAGTGAGATCATTGGACATCACCCAAAACACATACAAAATGACTAGAAATAAATTAAATAATGTTATAGTAAGCTTACAACTATCTCAGATATATTGATTAGATTTAAGATCATTTCACTTGACAAGATGTCATTTTTTGCAGTGAAATACTGAACTGTTTGTCTTTTTTTAGGGGCAAAGTCTTATTGGGTTACTCAGAAATGGAGCTGTGCATGAAAGGGTCTGGCTATCAGTTCATTCACGCTGCAGATATGATGCATTGTGCCGACAATCATGTCAGAAGTATGTTAATGTTCACACCAGTGTTCATTCTTTGTGTACTGGAGCTCTTGTCTTCTTTATGAAATTGACATATATTGTTTATTGCTATGGCCGTTGTAGGGATGTGCTTGGGTAGTTTAGTTTGGCTTAACCATTCGTGGTGCCTAAATTTGAATACTGAAAACACTTTTCATGTACTTGTCATATTTCATCAGAGAAAGATGAAATGTACTGTACAGCGATTCAGGGAACTGACGGTTTTATGTTTTGTCAGGACTGTGAAATGTCTCAGTTTTTTGTGAGTTAGTATATTGTACTTTAGCACTACGACATAACTGCCTGAACAATAACACATCACCAACGATGCATTCTGGGGGAATTCCATTCCATTTTTTTCCAAATGTTCTAACTAAACTCAATGGTTTAGATGTAAACAATGCCATTCGGAGTGGTTTGATGTCAGTTGTTCACAGTAGTGATGAGGTAGGAACCAGGCGTCCACCTCTAAAAACTCCCTTACAGAAAGTTATTACATAAAGTGGTTATGAATACACTGCCTGATGCCTGATACGTTGTTTTATGACATTTGTAAAAGCTTTTGGCCTAAAATGTGTTTTTAAACTACATGCAGGGCATTGTATGCAAACTTGTTTACGTAGCACATTTCATACACAGTCAATTTAAAGAGTTTTGACATAAACAAGAGCAAAATGAAAACAGCATAAACAATATAAGAAATTAAACACAGTGGTTAGGAGTAGTTTACATTGCATATAAAAACTCAGAAGGCATGTGTAGGGTCACTGGTGTTTTGGATAGTAAATAAAATGGCTGTATTTGTGTTGTAGATATGGTGACCCCTGGTTCCTCTCACCACCACTGTAAAGAAATCTGAGACTCTACCATGAACCATTTCACACCAAACCACTCTGAATGACTCTGTTAACATCTAAACCACTGAATTATATAGAAAATTAAAAAAATCTGAATAATTCCCCTTTAAGCATGTGGTTGAAAAGGCAGACGGCTGGTGTTCTGGCATGGCTAGGCTAACTAGGTTAACCACTCTAGCTGTTCGGTCCAAAAACAGTAAAAAAATGTATTTCTCTGACAAGCTAACGTCACATCGTTCACTAACGAGAACAGACTTTGTGTAGCAGATGACGAGTCTTCATTAGCATCCAATGTGGAGCCAGTTAAACCAGTGTCAAAGCATTAGCTTACCTGAAGAGGCGGCCACCGTTACTAATCCGACATAAACAAAAAAAAAAAAAAACATTTTGATGTTTTAACCTCCAGTGCTGTTATCTAAAAAGTCCCTACGCTAATTTTGGCCAAAGTCTATTTTTCCTTTTTTGTCGTTGCATTTTTTTCTTCCCTGCGGATAACTGGACATCCGTTCATTATCTCTTCCGAACACTTGAATGTCACATTTAGTCGGAATGCAAATCCCTAGGCCATACTAGTGTTTAAACAATGTTAATGTACCGTAGTGTTTTGTTTATTTGTTGATTGTAAATGTTTTCTTCTCTTAGTGATAAAGACAGGAGAGAGTGGAATGACAGTTTTCCGACTTTTAACCAAGAATGGAGGATGGATATGGGTCCAGGCGAATGCCAGGCTTGTGTACAAAAGTGGACGGCCTGACTTTATTATTGCCCGGCAGCGAGCTTTGGTGTAAGTGGTACCAGTATCAGTAATCAGTCAGCATTTAATAGTTGGCATGTTGTGCATGGCAGGCAATAATACATATTTTCAAAATATGGTAATACAGAGATTCAGAGGTCTGTCAAAGTAAAAAGTCATATATGTGTATATATATATATATATATATATATATATATATATATATATATATATATATATATATATATACATATATATATATTGTTAAAGTCTTTCTATTTTGCCATTTTGAAGGCTGTGCATGGTTTCTTATAGTTTACTCCACTTTTATTGTTTGATCTTTTTTAAAAACTTGGATTACTTGATTCATCATCAAAATAATTAGTAGAGTTCTCATAATGTAATTGATAGTAGCCAGATTTCCTTCCAGCTGTTGAATTAAATTCAAGCAGATGACTGAAAATTACGTGAAAAACATGGAGATTTATGGAGCAAGTCTACAGAGAAAGCTTTACTGTTCAGCAGCTTCTTGTTGCTGTTTTACATCACATGAGTGTGGAAACCTTACATATGTTTACCGTCTAATATAATTATGTTTTTTTTGATGAGATAAAAGCACATTTTAATTTGTTCAATTGACTGGTATCTGCCATCTTCTGTCATGTTTGTAGCTATGGCTGGCCAAAATGGCAACATCTGATCAGTCATATGACTTTATTCTGTTCACATTACTCCATATTCATTCCTCCGCAAATATGTTTCCATTGTAATTTATTGCATTTAAATAAAAAAATACTTCCACCCAAGCGAGCAAACACACTTTTGGGCAAAGTGCTTAATTGAAAACCTGGATATAGAGGTTTTCTCGGCATACACTGCCGCATTTGCCAAAAAGGAGGCAGAAATTAAGTTGTAATTAACTGTGAACTTATTTGCTTTCTGTTTCCTTTCAGTAATGCTGAAGGAGAGGAGCACTTGCGCCAGAGGAGATTGCAGCTTCCCTTTAGCCTCACCACAGGCGAAGCGGTCCTCTATGATACCTCTCCCACTCTTGACATAATAATCCCAGAAAGCAACAAGAAGGAGCCTTCCATTCTGAGTGGGACTGACCAAAAGGCTATGGATCCGAGCTCAATCCTCGCTTCCATTCAGAAACAGGACAAGACCATCTATCAGCATCCCGCTGAGCCTGAGTTTACAGTAGACGAAGCCTTCATGGATAGCTGGGCTCTCTTCAATGTGCCCAGTCATGCTCTGCAAGATGAAACCATGAAGGAGGAGGAGGAGAAGGACACTGTTGTGTCCATGATTGATGCTTTGGAACAGTTGGCTCAAGATGGAGACCTTTGCACAGCCCTTCAGCAAATGGAGGTGGACAGCATGGAGTTGAAGGAGTGGGAAAATGCTCTTTTGAGGATAGCCAAAGAAAGCAGTGGCAGTGAAAAAGTCCTTAGCTTTGATGAAATCCTCACGAACGACATCTTCTCCTATGTGGAGGACGCCTTATACAAGGAGACCAACAACGGTCCACCACCACAACCGACTGCCCCTGCACCAGCCAAAACCAACCCATTCGGAGGGCAGTCTGGGCAGTGTCCTGCAACTACAGTGAATCCTGAATGTGGATTCTCCACGGGTCACAGCTTTGATAGCAGAGGAGCAGCCAAAGCTGATCTAAACAGACTGGACTTTATTGGAAGGGCTCAGCAAGAAATGGTCACAGCAGTTAGTGCAACTCAGAACTCACAGAGACTTTCACATTTAGGTCCAAATGCTACCGTGGGACTCAGCATTCCAGGAAATCAGGAGGATACATCCCTGCAGAACTTTGTAAATAATTTATCACAGACTGGCCTCTTTACATTTGGCAGCAAAGAATTGTTCAACCAGACCCAGAAGCACTTGGGTCAAAAAACAACACCAAGCACCCTCATTACCCCTTCTAATAGTTGGGAACCACAGCAAACTTTACAGAATGGCAGAGACAAGGCCAAGGTGCAGACATCTCCAGTGTCCTCTTGCCAGTTTGGGTCCTGTCCTATAAACCAGACTGAAACCCCACAGATGCATCATTTGCAAAACGGCTTTCACCAGTCAAGCCAACCAACAGCCAACCACTGGAACAAAATGGATTTGGGTACAGGGAACCACAGTCCGTCCTTGTCCCCATGCAAGAATCGCATATCCTCTGAAGTAAGTCCCCCTTGCCCAAATCTCCTAGAATTCCCCCAGCAAAGCCACATGCAGCCTTCACAACGGTGGAAACAGGCACTGCCAGAGCAGTCCTGTCCTGTCCTTGTCAAGAATAGACTTGTACCCGAGAGTTATCAGAATTTGGAAACACCTGAATTCCCTCTCATGCACCTCTTGCCAGAAACTTCTCCGAGCTCCGCTGATGAATGCAAAAGCATAACCAATGACGCGTACTATATATCAAGCGATAGACTGGCAGCTAACCACTGTTCTCCACTCAGCAGTTGCATGTTTGAGAGCCGCTCTCCACTCACAAATGCAGATCAACCACATCCTCAGGCCCAGGCAGTGACCATCGCATCATGCTTGAAGAAGACAATACCCAACAACCAGAGTCCACCACAGGCATCCTGTTATTTTCAGTGGATGAGGAATGAGCCAGTGGTGGGCACATCTTCAATTCCACAAGAAGATGCCTGCATCAGTCCACCGTCTTGTCATATGGTGTCTGGTGTTGCTCTCTCCAACAGTCAGAGTGTCTCCCAGCAATACCATGACTGCAATGGGCAGACACAGGTAAGGATTATTACTTTCTACTTAATGGTTGCTTATGATTTGTACACTTATATCAGATAATTTGGTATACCACAAAGATTCATTTACTTATGTATAAGTAAACTAACAATTTTTTGTATAATTTATCATTTTTTATTCGATTAGTCAAATAATGAAACTGTCAAAGCATGTTGAATGTTCAGTTTGTGTGACAAGTGATGTCATTTTTCTATTGTGCAATGAAACAACAAAACCAATATCGCCACCAACACATCCTACAGTGTACTGCAATCTGTTTCATACAAATATTATAGAGCACCTTTGTTTTTAAGTAAACAACAAGTTGACTATTAGACTTGTCCAAAGTTGACTAACTGGTCCAGACCTGTTTTATTGTTAAAAATTGCACTGGAATAACATTGAATACTGTTCATTTTGACTGATTAATAAAAAATCAAGAGCAGTAGTGGCTCTATAAACGAAGCTAGAAAATAGAGACTTTCACATTTCTACCTACTACTTTCTTGGACAAGAGTTTAGAAATGAATAAAAATTATGTTTGGGCTGGCCTGACATACACTATATGGACAGAAGTATTGGGACACAGCTCTTTATCATTGAATGCAGGTATTTCATTCAGTCCTATGATGAATCACGCTTCTCTATCTGGCAGTCTGATGGACGAATCTGGGTTTGGTGAATGCTAGAAGAACGTTACCTGCTTGACTGCATTTGCCAAGTGTAAAGTTTGGTGGAGGAGGGTTGATGCTGTGGGGTTGTTTTTCAGGGGTTGGCCTAGACCCCTTAGTTCCAGTGAAGGGAAATCTTAATGCTTCAGCATATCGAGATATTTTGGACAATTATAAGCTTCCGACTTTGTGGGAACAGTTTGGGGAAGGTCCTTTTCTGCTCGAGCATGACTGAGCCCCAGTGCACAAAACAAGGTCCATAAAAGCATGGCTGGGTGAGTTTGGTGTGGAAGAACTTGAATGTCCTGCACAGAGCCCTGACCTTAACCCCACTGAACACCTTTGGGATGAACTAGAACAGAGATTGCGAGCCAGGCCCTCTCTCCCAACATCAGTGCCTCACAAATGATCTTCTGGATGAATGGACAAAACTTCCCACAGACACACTCCAAAATCTTGTAGAAATCCTTACCAGACGAGTGGAAGCTGTTATAGCTACAAAGGGGGACCAACTCCATATTAATGCCTATAGATTTAGTATAGTGGGAATGTCATAAAAGCTCCTGTAGGTGTAATGTGTAGGTATCCCATAACTTTTGTCCAATAGTGTATATTGCTACAAAAACGCATACTTCTGTCATGTGTCATTGGGACTAGTACCCTCACTCTTTTCATATGTATGTTGTTGTGATTTTTTAAAATATAGAACATGACTATTAGAGCTTGAATTGGGCCTGAAATCTTGGTCGAAACCTGAATACAGGCCTGCACAGCCCGAGCCCAACTCAACCCACAGCTCCAAGTTTTGAGTCTGACACTGACGCAAGGACAAGAGAATTAACCCAAACAAATCCATCACCCAAAGTGCTGGATAAACCCATTTCTAATGATACTGCTGGTTATATATTATAGCATGACGACAATAGCCATCATTAGATCATGGATAAAAAAGAATCAGCCAAAATGGAGTTTCATTTCTGCTTGAACTGATTTGTTCATCAAGCAGCACTTTTAAACAACACTCCAAATCTTTTTGTCTCTCCTGTCAGGAGACACTTAGCAGATATTTCAGGCTTTATCTGGTATGCTGCTATTTTGCATTGCAGTGTTTTTTGCTTGGAAAAATGTCTCTATCAATAACATACTAAACCCCATTCCAATTTCCCACAGATTGAACGCCATCCTGTGGAATACAGCTCCTCCTTCTCCATTCCTCCACTCGTAAATGGAATCTACCTTTCTGAGAACGGCAAAGCCAACTGCTGCAACCTCTAAGACTCCTTCCCATTTATCTGAATCCTCACCGTTCAGTGGACATCAGGGTTTTGACTAAGAATGAACTCATTTGTGGACGTTTAAATAAGAGCCCACAGTGAGCTTGCGTTCGCTGTGCTCTGTCTAAAGGACTGCACTAGTGTTGTATAGTAAAATGTGGAAGAAAAGGGCAAGACTATTATTTAATTAAAGATTTAATGTGGGCATTGATTATAATTATAGAAAATAGCACTGTCCCTACTAGAAATATGTTTGGCCCAAATTGGTGCCATGGTTATAAAATTATTCTTAGGTAATGAAAACCGCTGACCATAGCTGACTGAGTACATTGAGTGTTCTTTTTGCAGGACAATCTGCCTTTGGCATCACTTCGTATCCTTAAATGTAGTGGCTCAGTAATGGGTGGTGTGATTTGACACAAAATGACCCCCTCCTTTCCAGTTCTGATTAATGGCTATTCCATCACAATTGCACAGAAACCTTTTTGCAGTGACCCTTCCACAGTGTATCTACGTGATACTGATACTGATCGTTTATGAGTGATTGTCATTTCAGGATGGGCCATGAAACCGAAAACCCTCCACCGAGACCGTGGCATGCTTTAACAATGTAACGCACAAATATCTACCTTTGGTATTTTTTCATGACATAACTTATATAATTTGACATATGTGGTTACATGGCTTTACATGATTTTATTTTTTCATATAAAGATCCTACTCAGTGTAAGTCTGACCTATAAGACACAAGCATATTCACAAAAGCTTTGTTGAACCCTATCGCAACTGATGTTTTTTTATTTTTTTCATTTATTGTGATATAATTTCTTCTGGCAAAATGTTTATACTGGCATATAAAATGAGTTTCCAAGAATACTTTGGAAATAGTGTTTATATATAAAAATATTTCATGTGCAGTGCCTCAACTGTCTTATTTTACCTGGAAATGCATTTATTGCAGTATTTGTGGCTGATCTCTCCAAAATACATAACATTACGTATTTCAGTATTCCATACTTTGTCATAGTTATAAATGCAGTGAGTCTTCTACAAGTCCAAAACCTAAACCTTCATTACATGGATACCAACTCAATTCCCGAATTATCCCCAATGAAATTTCCTATATTTACATATATAGAGAGAGAGAATGAGTTGGGAGTGGGATCCAAAAGTCTGAGACCACTTTGGAAATGTTAAAGTTTTAGAATCTTTTCTAAAAATTTAAAACAAAGTAAAGTTATCATGAGTAAAGTTAAGAAGTATTCTAATTCTGCACTATTTCTAGGTCATGACTCGAAGCAAATTTGAGAAATTGGCCATGTTGAGGTCAGCTTGTTTTTGGTCTCATCTCTTCCAGTGAAGCTCGTGTTCGGACGACTTAAGACGAGGTGGATTTGATCTGCTGATCAGAGGCTTTTACACAAACTTGTGGAGTCCATGCATCTCAAGTATATGCCGTCATTACAGCAAAAGAGGACACACCACCAAATACTACGAAACTGAAATTCATGCTGATGATAGAGTTTGTAATGAAACACTTTTATTAAATTAGAATGAATTAGAAATTGGAATGAAATGTGGTTCTTTAGAGCCATAGTGCAACACACAACAGCAACACATTACACAGGACATACATACATACATACATACATACACACACACAATCAGGCATAACATTATGACCACCTCCTTGTCTCTACATTCATTGTCCATTTTATCAGCTCCACTTACTATATAGGTGCACTTTGTAGTTCTACAATTACAGACTGTAGTCCATCTGTTTCTCTGCGTACTTTGTTAGCCCCCTTTTACCCTGTTGTTCAGTGGTCAGGACCCCCATGGACCCTCACAGAGCAGGTACTTTTTGGGTGGTGGATCATTCTCAGCACTGCAGTAACACTAACGTGGTGGTGTGTTGGTGTGTGTTGTGCTGGTCTGAGTGGATCAGACACAGCAGTGCTGCTGGAGTTTTTAAACACTGTGTCCACTTACTGTCCACTCTATTAGACACTCCTACCTTGTCAGTACACCTTGTAGATGTAAAGTCAGAGACGATAGCTCATCTGCTGCTGCACAGTTTGTGTTGGTCATCCTCTAGTCCTTCGTCAGTGGTCACAGGACGCTGTTGGCTGGATATTTTTGGTTGGTGGACTATTCTCAGTCCAGCAGTGACACTGAGGTGTTTAAAACCTCCAGCAGCACTGCTGTGTCTGATCCACTCAGACCAGCGCAACACACGCTAACACACCACCACCACCACATCAGTGTTACTGCAGTGCTGAGAATGATCCACCACCCAAATAATACCTGCTCTGTGAGGGTCCATGGGGGTCCTGACCACTGAAGAACAGGGTAAAAGGGGGCTAACAAAGTATGCAGAGAAACTGATGAACTACAGTCTGTAATTGTAGAACTACAATATGCACCTATACAATAAGTGGAGCTGATAAAATGGACAATGAGCCTAAAAACAAGGAGGTGGTAATAATATTATGCCTGATTCGTGTATATGTATGTATATATATATATATATATATATATATATATATATATATATATATATATATGCACAGATTAGCATCATAGCAGCATGTGAGTGCAAACATTATGAAATGTAAACTTGTTTCCCCTCACTGTAACGCTTTCTTAAAATACTTTAATTACTTTAACACTTGAAACCTGTGAGTGTAAGCTAAAGTACAGTGTCCATGTTGGGTGCAGGTTTTTATAAGATACTTTAACAACATAAAGATAACAGAATGCCAAAGGCGCCATCTGGTGGCAGCAGGGCAATCTCTCACGGAGTTTG
Source organism: Colossoma macropomum (assembly GCF_904425465.1). NCBI lineage: Eukaryota > Metazoa > Chordata > Actinopteri > Characiformes > Serrasalmidae > Colossoma > Colossoma macropomum. The sequence goes on along the minus strand of NW_023495280.1, from coordinate 804,127 downwards.
GTAAAGCCCCTGTGAAACTGTTGGATGTTCAAAAATTGTTCAAAAATGAAGTAGAGAAATACAGAAGCAGCTGGGTTTGATTTTTTATTTATTTACATTTAGTTTATTGCTTGGTTTGGCTCAGTGTTGTAGTCCTAAGAGAAAAGTGGAAAAACAATAAAATAACCTCGTTTGTGCCTTTTCATCAACATTGAAATACATTCAGAAAACAAATGATTTAAACTTCAATCTCAATGTTGCAGAAATATGTCAGTAAACATACATATATGCAAATATGTTGAAATAAAGGCACATATGTTGATGAAAAAGTGTAATACTGTTATGCTTGAAAATTGACGTATATATATATATATATATATATATATATATATATATATGTGGACCATTCTATTTAATTAGTATCATAGCAAAAAAAAAAATAAAAAAAATAAAAAATTAAGTATTCAGAACTTAGATATTTACAAGGATTATCTATTTAAATGTAAGGTATGAAAAGATATATTAAGCTAAATATATACAGAATCATATATAGGGTACTTTCTATTGGCAGGTCAGTGCTAAACGCTAACACCTAAATTTATTGTGAAATTAATACTTAAAAAAGATCTTTTTGATTTCTTTTAAAATGAAGTTTAAAGATTTTGATTTATCATATTGTCACTGTCAAATGAAAAATAAGTATCTCCAAAATAGTAACTTTACAGGAGAGGGCAAAAACCTTCTTTACTTTCAATGTAAGTTAACAGAAAAGGTTTTATTCTTAGCAATTTTGGACCATTTCTATTGGTCCAATCATCATGAAATTTTCACACAATGTAGCAAACAGCTACTGAGCTCAAATGATGCAGAAAAGTAAAAATTGCAAAAAATGGAGATACATGTTTTTCACTGGACAGCGACGATATGTTTAATTTTCACATAAAAATCGTAGTCGCACATTTTAATGTCACTACCAAAACATAAAGAGTTTTAGTCTGTAGAGCCTTATTTTAGCCATGCCCCTGCAATTTAGAGCAGGAAGTGAGACTGCATCCCTGTCCCTCATGACCAAACAAAAGTGTCCAAGTACAGAGAAAAATCAGAGCATCCCACACTTAAAAAGACGGTTTTTCAAGGGTTCTTTAGTAATGAAAATATATAGAACAAGAATAACTAGAATAATTCTATATAGAACCATGAACACTCAGTGAACCCTTTGCATGATTAAAGGATTCTTGGCGTTGTGAAAGAGTTCCTCCGATTGATGGAGAATGTGCTGTAGATGGTTCTATGTAGCACCAAAAAGGGTTCTTGTATTGTGACAAGCTTGACATTGTAACAACAGAAGAACACATTAGTCATTCAAAGTTTTTGAGTGTTCCATAGAACTATTTTCTTTAATAAAGAACCAGTGAAGAGTCTTTTTTTTTTTGCTTGAATGTAGCAAAATCACAATTATTTTGGTGAATATTGAGATCATGATTATTAAACATGATTACTCATTGACTTTGGAAACATCAGGCATTTGTTGAACTTTTTTTTGAAAAAAATGTCTTTTTGACCGTCTATTTCCTTGAACTTTGAATATAATTCAACTGTAAAAAATAAATTTTTCAAATTTAAAAAAGACAAATAAATAAAATAAATAATATACAACATATGAATATATATACATTTAAATAAATATTTTTAAAAATACATGAGATCAAAATAAATTAGATCAACTATGTTGTAGTGCACTTTCACAACCTACTGAAAACTACTAAACATGTATAAAATAATGAAGAAAAGTAGATGAGTTTGGGCTTTTAGGGAGGGGCACAAAAAGTGGCATGCTCGATTTGTAACAGTTGGGAAACAGAACGTGGCTCAATTGGTTTATTTCGATTATCATGATTTCGTAATCACTGGAAGCCAAAATCGTAGCTGAAAATGAAATTCAATTAGTCTCCCAGCCATAACTGCTATACCATACATACTGTACTGATCTGTGCACTTCTAATGCTGCACTATTGTTGACATACTATTCATTATGCTAATATGCAGTTTTGGATGCAGCCACAATCAATATGATCAGTTATAAATTTGGCAAAAACAGTCTTACACATAATTTACATAATCACAGAGTCAAAGTCCAAAAAGCTTAGGGTAAACGTCAAAGTTTTCGTTTTAAATACTAACATTTATGAATACCGAATGTGGCTAATAATGTATTAAAATTAATAACACGTCATTTCTGTTGATTTACCAAAGGAGATGTTTGTGGAGCCAAACAGCACACGGCAAAGCAAAGGAAACTGCAGTCAATTTTCTGTATAAAAGATAACAGATATTTTTCCAAAACCAGGAAATAATTTACAGTGAAGTAAAGAGTCAGAATAAATAGAATAAAATAAGAGTCTCAACACTGTAGTATTGATTGAAGCAGAAGCACTATATACGTATGTATAATGAGAAAAAAAACTTTTAGTGAATGTGAAACAAAATACTCGTTTTCAATTTTTTTACAGCTTTTGTAAAATAATACTACTACTACTAATAATAATAATAATAATTAAACAATAAAATAAAATAAAAAAGACAACCGTATAAAAATAATTCCAAAATAAATAGATATATTTTCTAGAGATACATTTTCTACCCCAGAATCACAAAATGAACAACTAATGCCAATATCTTTCCAAAATCTTTGCAAGAAGCGTTTAGAGGATACATTTAGAGGCTGAATTCCAAATGGCTTCCTACTGCCTATATAGTGCACTACGTAGGTCATGAAAGACATACCTCTGCGCTCAAATAATGGATAAATGTCGAGAAGTAAATATTAAGCTACACGCAGTACGAGTCTCCGGCTAACATTTAGTGTATTAATTAGGTGTAGGAGTCATAGTGTTGTGACTTATGTAGTGCACTACATAGGGAGTAGGGAGCCATTTGCGATTCAAGGCTATGTATATTTTTGCAGGCTTTGCTGTGAACACGCGCACACGGATGACGCAAAACTCCCGCGACGGCGAGGGCCCTTCAGGAGGACGGGCCGAGGGCGACATTAGAGAGAAATATTTAATTTTCTGATTATATTAATCAGTTTTCTGAGATGGCGTTACGGGTTGTTCGGTTGTTCGTGCCCACCGGTGCAGCAGCGTTCAGGGCAGGTGCAGCTGTGCGGACGGTAAGAGCAGAAAACAGAGAGTTTTAACCGGAGCCCGGATTCATTCTGACAGAAACCAAGGACACAAACACACAGACACGCACAGCGGGATGATTACCGACTTTAATGTTCATAAGTGACTAATTTATCGTGTTTTTAGAAAGCGTGTTTAGATCAGAGCGCACAGAGAGAGGCAGATCGATATGAGGAGCTTTTCTGTTAAGCTGGTTTTGACATTGAACATAAAAACTGAAGGCTACAAACAGCCAACATGAAACGGCTCTGCAGCTCTTCTTTTAACGTTCCTGTCCATATTCTTGAAGACTGTTGCAAGACACAACCACATTTTCTTTATTGGAAACAAGTTTCTGCCACTGGAGAAAAATGTTCAGGCATTTAGTAAGTCATAATAATGAGGAAGAGTTATAACATGGTAGATCATAATTATGATAGTAAATCATAATTACAAAATATTCAATCATAATTAAATCATAGTAACTCATAATTATGACATGCTATGTCATACTTATTAGATAGAATCTCATTATTATGAGAGAGAAGTCATAATAATGACATGCTAAGTCATAGGCTGTGTCCCAAACTGCATACTACAACACTAAATAGCGTGTAAAAAATAGTGCACCATGGTTTGAAGTGCATTCATTAGAGTGGTATGTAAAGTATAGAAGTGTGGGTATTGGGACGCAGCCATAATTATGGAAAACTTTCTTTGTTATGTAAAAAGTCATTATTATGACTCATTAAATGGCTATATATATTTTTCCAGTGGCAGGAATGAGCTTCCATAAGATTTATTATTGATCAGTTTTGTGAAGATTTCTCTCAAGTGCGGAAGGCTATAGTGACTGGATTTCTGGATTATGACAAAACAGTTTGTATATGAAAACTAAGCTGCAAAAATAGCCTTGTTTTGAATTCTTTGTTTTCATGATGTCACATGTTAAGCATTTAAGTATATTCATCCATTCAGCCTAAAGCAGCTTAGCCCCACTCATTCACGCTGATGTTATGAGGAGTCTTTCAGCCCAGAGTGCTTTTTGATTGACACACAATGCAGGAAAGGCAATGTGAACAGAGCTCAATTGCATATATCAGTCACGTGTTATATACATATACGTACAGTACATATGTGCAGGAGCAAAACGAGAGGTTGGAAAATGGTCATGAGGGCTTGAACAGATCTTGCGCTCTCTTTTTAGTGTAACATGCAGGTGTTCAGTGTCCCTGCAAGATTTCTGATGTGTTTATGTTATGACATAATTTAGCACAATAATGATATAATACTGTCATATTGCCCAACTCTGTGGTGGAGTTTATTGTAAATTACACTGTGTGTTCAAATGTACCAGACAGCCCTCATTACTTGTGAATTCAGCTTTTTCGAAGTTCACTCCTTGCTTACACAGGTGTTCAGTGGTGCACACACAGCTTGTTAGAGATGCACCAATGTAAGAATTCCAGGCTGATCCTGAAATGTGAAATCTTTCACATACGTACAGTGCTGTGCAAATGTCTTAATGCAATAGTTTAACGCTCTCAGAAGTTTATTTGCTTTTGCCTTTACATGCTATAACATTAGAATAAATTCACATACAAAGAAGACACACATACACAGTAAAAATAACAAGAATTAATTGTTAAAAATTGTTGATATGAGCTGGTTTGAAGAACACAGGTTTGGTTCCAGGTTTCTTATTGATGCCTGTGAGGCATCACATGGATTTGTTATATTCTTGATTTAACTTAATGATTGAATGGTGGATGGATTGGATCAACTAGCTATGGATAGTAGCTGTAAATACTGAACTTCCTTAAGGAAAGGTTTGAATATGATAACGCTAACACATTAACATACATAAAATCAGTACTCAGTGTAATATTTGTGTTTTCTGAGCAAATAAATACTAACAGACTAGATAAATAGCTTTTTAAAAATAATTTTTCAGGTGCTGTTTGCACAATACTGTACCTGCACATTCACATTTATTGAGTGTAGAAATTGGGGCTAGATTCACCTGGACTAGCGGTACTAAAAATTGTATCGCTTATTTGGAGAAGGTTACAAATGCAGTAAAATAAAATACAACCCCATTTCCAAAAAAGTTGGGACACTGTAAAAAATGTAAATAAAAACAAAATGCAATGATGTGCAAATCATTTATTCGCTGTATTTAATTGAAAATAGTACAATGACAACATATCAAATGTTGAAACTGAGAAATTTTATTGTTTTTAAAAAAATGTGTTTGATGCTAACAACACGTTCCAAAAAAGTTAGGACAGGGGCAACAAAAGGCTGATAAAGTTGTGTAATCCAAAAAAAAAAATACCTGGTGGTTGATTGGCAACAGGTCAGTAACATGATATATGAGTAACATTGGTATAAAAAAGCATCCCAGAGAGGCTTTCAGAAGTAAAGATGAGGAGAGGTTCACCACTCTGTGAAAGACTGCATGATCAAATAGTGCAACAATTCAAGAATAACATTTCTCAACATAAAATAGAAGAGAACTTTTGCTTTTGATCATCTAGAGTATATAATAACATTAAAGGATTCAGAGCATCTGCAGAAATTTCTGTATGCAAGGGACAAGGCCAAAAACCAGTATTTGCTGGCCATGATCTTTGGGCCCTCAGACGGCACTGCATTAAAACAGATATGATTCTGCAGTGGAAATCACTGCATGGGATCAGGAACACGTCTGAAATCATCAGTGCATCCACAACTGCAAGTTAAACAGCCACCTTCTCTGGGCCCGAGCTCATTTAAAATGGACTGAGGGAAAGTAGAAAAGTGTTCTGTGGTCCAGCAGATCAAAATTTGAAATGTTCTTGTTTTTGGAATCATGGACACTGCATCCTCTGGGCTAAAGACCACTCAGCTTGTTATCAGTGTACAGTTCAAAAGCCAGTATTCATGAAGGTACTGGTGCATTAGTGCACATGGCATGGGTGACATGCACATCTGTGAAAGCAACATTAATACTGAATGACAAACATGAAAACAAGGAAGGGCTTGCTTATTTTAGCAAGACAATGTCAGACCACATTCTGCATGTAATACAACAGCGTTGCTCCGTATTAAAAGAGTCTGGGTACTAAACTGACCTGCCTGAAGTCCAGACCTGTCACCACTGATAACATTTGGCGCATTATGAAATGAAAAACACAACAAAGGAGACCCCAAACTGTTGAGCAGCCGAAATCCTATATCAAACAAGAATGGGAAAACATTTCACTTTCAAAACTACAGCAGTGTTTCCTGAGTTCCCAAAACGAGTGTTGTTAAAATAAGAGATGATGAAACACAGTGGTAAACAGGCCCCCGTCCCAACTTTTTTAGAACTTGTTGTTGGCATCAAATTTAAAAAGGGCATATAATTACGATTACAATTTTCTGTTTCAACAATTGTTATGTTGTCTTTGTAGTATTTTCTTTAAAATATGGTTTACATAATTTGAATATCATTGCATTGTATTTTTATTTACTTTCTGCACAGCGTCCCAACTTTTTTGGAAATGGGGTTGTAATTTGGCTTGGAATACAGGTCAAACCTAAACATCTGTGCGATGCTGCTAATTTTATTTTTTAAACATTGTGCTTCCCTAAAGCTTGGTTAATTTTCCATAGAAAAGCCAGTAGAATGGGATGCTCTCGAGCGGCTGTACATGAGCCTAAGGTCTCCATGCCCAGTGCCAAGCTCGGGCTAGTGGGGTATAAAGGCCCCCAGTATTGGGCTGTGGAGCAGAACTGTGTTCCCTGGAGTGATGGAGCTCCATCCAATACCTTTGTGATGAGTTGGAGTGATTCAGAACTAATCATCCAACATCAGTACCTGACCTCACTAATGCTCAATCAGATGCTCACAGCAGTGTTCCAACATCTAGTGTAAAGCCTTTCCAGAAGAGTACCTGAACTAACTTAGGTTCTTTTACAGGCTGGAATCCACACTTCAACAGTCAGAAACCTGCGGTATGGATGGTGGGCATATGCTCTGGGTGAGAGAACAACTCCCAGGTTCAAGGAGAACAGCAAGATTTTCTGTATAGACGGCAATCTGGCATCCGGAAAAGGAGCACTCGCACAAAAATTGGCCGACAAGCTGGGTAAGTACATCTTCATTGCATTTCTGTATACGTATCATGCCAGATTATGCTGGTGTGTCAGGGTGAAAAATGTGGATCATTATTTTTGAGTTCAAAGATTATATTGAATGTTAGCAGTGTGAAATGGTAGGGGAAAATCTGCCCAGTAAGCCCACCTAAATCTTGTTAAACATATTTCTTCTTTTCTTATGTTTTTGGAAACGTACAAAAAAACTTTCAACTTTTATAACAGTCAAGAAAGTTATGTAGGGGCCTTTTATGGCTATTAAGCCCATCTAAAAATAAAAAGCTCAGTATTTTTTAAGTTCAGAAAAAAGATTTACTTTAAAAATTAATAGGCTGATGACTATATAAACAACAGAGAGACTATTTTAAGAAGGACTAAGTGTTTCACTGGAATTTACTTTTCATACAGATGTAAATGAAAACATTTTTTGCATTGCACCTAGAGCTGTCCCCCTTTTTTTAACAAGACTGTAGATTTCTGCTGTATCCCTGAGTGTTATGAGAAGAGATGAGAAAAGCTTTTAGGTTTCCACTCTAAATCTGTTGACACAGAATGTGTAGTGAGTTTATAATTATAAATTATACGCAGAAAAAAAATCACCCAGAAAACATCCACTTTAGAAACAAAATATATGAATTGGCATGATTATTTCAATAATAAACTCTTTCTTGCTCAAGTAGAACTACTGTGTCTGGACTTTTTAGTTTGTACCCTTTGCCAAATGTATGTAATTACTAATATTAAAACAAAAAAAACAGATTTAAATATAAGTATTTATTTTTTTTAATTAGAGTAAATTGGCTTACAGTGTATATAGGCTTATTGGGGTTTACTGGATGTCACCCCACAATGCAGTTTATCAATCTTACTTCATATTAAAAACGAAACCAGTTGTTGTTTTTTCCCCCTCCTATTTTTTCCTAAATAGCTTAAGTAAAAAATATAATTCTACTCACAGCCCTCTAAGTATCACTGCTGTTCTGCTCCATCTTGTTCCAACTTGTTCACAAATCTCAGAATATCATGTATTGTGAAAATGTCTTCAAGTATCCTTGGGATGTATTTTTGCCATATTATCTTCCATTACTTGTATGTAGGGATGCTGTACATGCCTGAGCCTGATGTGCACTACCTGGACAAAATGACCAGCGAGAAGGTCCCTCTGGACACGTCCTTCAATGGAAACTGCAGTCTGGAGAAGTTCTACATGGATCCGAAAGCGAGGGATGGCAACTCTTACCGCCTGCAGGCTTGGATGTACCTCATGAGGCTCCTGCAGTACACGGACGCCATTGAGCATCTTCTCACTACAGGTATAGTACAGGCATTGATTATGACTAATTCCTTCGTTAACATTAGTGCATTCAAACAACAGTACTACTAAATTTATATGCACCACCAATCTTAAAATAATGTCTTAGCTAACGCATACAGAGTAACAAAATCTAAACACTGTTTAACATGACAGTGACGAAATGAGAACTAATCAAATTAAATACCTATATATACCTCTTTTATCTGCTTATTGTTCTGATAATTTCTTTTAATATTTTTTTTGGGGGGGGGTTTATGGCCAACTGACGTACCTGCAGCATGTAAAAATTCAGTATCACTGAGTCTCACTGAGCTGCAGTTTTATGAATTTGTATGTTTGGAGTTAGAGTTAAACCAAAGCATGCTGTATACAGTGTAGAGTTTATTAGCAAAATTATCTAAAAGTAATGTTAGTAAGCTTGGATGATAATAGAAATGTAGACGAATGATAACTGTCTGAGAACAACTCGAGTGACATTTATAACAAACAGCTAGTTATGTGAAAGTTGTCGAGCAGCTTATTTTTTTCAAAGTAGGAAAAAATCAGCATTAAATATGTAGAAAGACAGGTATGTCTAACGGTAAAAAGCAATGCTGTTGACTGCCAGCGTGATTGTGCTTAGTGGAGTAATATCATTTTATATTCTTTATATTCTTGACGTCTGCTTAGTAAATCAGTTTTCATGTTATTTACGTCTCTAGGCAAAAAAGTGAGCAGGGGCCCATCTCCGTCAGAAGATATTCAGTACATGTTGCAATGGTAAAAGTGATCTACAGTCGTGAAAATCCAGGCTTAACTTAATGTTAGCTGCCTAACGAGCAAAACCTGATTTAGTAGTTACTGAACTCTAGTGTTAAAAACTAGTTTATGTGTTGCAAATATTTTTGATTTAGTAATGCTTAACTCTGAACTTGGTAAACGTATTTTTAATTAGCGTGCTAGTTTGTGCCATACACTTTTGGTATGTATTTGGTGTCCTGTATGCTCGTTATTAGTGATATTATTTGTGTTTGTTTGTCTAGCTGTACAGATCTGTTTTTATTGCCTTCTTTTTTTTCAGGCCAGGGAGTCGTTCTTGAACGGTCTCCGTTTAGTGACCTGGTGTTTGTGGAGGCCATGTTCAAGCAAGGATACATCAGGAAAGAGTGTAAGTGTTGTGGATTAGGTTGATGCATTTTATTAGGGGAATGTGTGTGTATGTCCCAAAGTTTGTCGCCACCCCTTCTTACTAGTGAATTCAGCTGTATTAAGGTTCACCCACTGCTGACCCAGGAGTTCACATGCGCAAAGCTTGTATAATCTCTTTAGAAAAGCATTGCCAGTAGAATGGTAACGCTTGTGCAGCCCCACATGAGTCTAAAGTCACCATGCCCAGTGCTAAGTGTCAACTAGAGGGGTATAAAGCCCCCCAGCGTTGGGCGTTGAGCAATGTGTGATGGAGCTCCATCCAATACCTTTAGGAGGAGCTGAAGTGGCATTTGTGATCCAGAACTGATCATCCAACATCAGCTGACCTCACTAATACTCTTGTGGCTGAATGCAATCAAATCCTCACAGCAACGTTCCAACATCTAGTGTAAAGCCTTCACAGAAGAGTAGAGACAGTTACTGCAGTGGAGGGGGAACAAAGATCTTTTTTATTCTCTTGGTTTTGGTAGAAACATTAGGTGACTTGTTTTTAACAAAGACTGTTTTAAAAATAGACTAATAGTGTTTAACTGGGGAGCACTGTTAATACAAATGTTAATAAAAATATTTTATGCACAGAAGCAGGGGCTGTTCCCCAGTTATACCAAAACTATAGACTTCTGCTTTGTCCAAAAAAAGTCCAAAAATCTTATCAAGTTGGAAATTTAAGCATTTTCTGTTGTCATATTATTATACACAGAAAAATAATCAGTACACCTAGAAAGCTTCCGTTTTACCCAAAATACAAATTTGCAATGACTAATTCAATAAGTCTTTTCTTCACAGTTAGCATTTCTGTAATTTTATCAGTACCCTTTAGCCATGTAAGAAGCAAGGCATTGCTATATATGTGTGTGTGTGTATATATATACATACATACATACATACATACATCATCTAAACCGCTTATCCTTCTGGGTCACGCTGGGCTGCTGGAGCCTATCCCAGCTGTCATTGGGCGGAAGGCAGGATACACCCTGGACAGGCCAGTCCATCGCAGGGCAGACAGACACATTCACACAGTCACTCACACCTAGGGGCAATTTAGCGTGTCCAATTAGCTTAACTGCATGTTTTTGGACTGTGGGAGGAAACCGGAGTACCCGGAGGAAACCCACCGTGCCGCCCCTCTGTGTGTGTGTGTGTGTGTGTGTGTGTATATATATATATATATATATATATATATATGTGTGTGTGTATATATATATATATATATATATATATATATATATATATATATGTATGTGTATATATATATGAATATATATGAATTTTTTTTGAGGAATGCACGTCGATTGTTTTTTTCCCCCTGAAATATAAGGGAATATGTTTAACTCTAATTTTGTTGTTTTCTAACAAAAGCAAAATAGCTTCATTGTAGCTGCTGTTTAATTGATGTAAGTTTTGTTGTTTGCACTTATTACTTGTATTAGAACATGTAGTACTCTCCTAAAGTGTCTGAGAAGATATGTAAAGCCATTTATCTGGGCAGTAAGCTTTCCTCAAGGAAGCCCACAGTTACCATCCAATTCCTAGTTTGTGTGTGATTCTACTTAATCTTAAGCGCACAAGTGAAGATGAAGCACTTATATCTGCCTTTTTGGCCTTCAGGTGTGGATCATTACAACGAGATCAAAAGCGTCAGCATCTGTGAGTTTTTGCCTCCTCACCTGGTCATCTATGTGGACTCTCCTGCTGAGGAGGTCCAGAAGAAACTCAAGGCCTCTGGAAAAGTAAGTGTTACAGCTGCCTGTGACAACCAACTGTAGCAACAAACCAGCAACAAGCCTGAACCCGACCTGTACCCACCACCTTGAGTCTCAGTCGAAACACGCTCGACTGGATCTGCTAAACTTGTACCTGAAGCTGAACTGAAGCAGCTTGTGCGCACTGATCGAGTTGGATTATCACAGATACACATTGCCTTGTTATTAAGCGCTTGAGTTGATCAATAGAAAATGACTTGTTGGGATAGACTATTATTTTACACATCTGTAGTTCACTAGCAGTATTTATTATAGTACAATTTTGTGCAATTGCTGATGCTATTTTGTGCAATTGCTAATAGAGAATAGCATCCACGTTCCTCTGAACAAGACACCCGTCCAGCTGCGCTCAAGTTGCTCTGGCTACTGCTCGTACTGCTGTGCTTAAGTTTATTTTAATTTCCAACAAATCACTACATTTCCATACACAAAACTGATCTTGTATATGATATAGTAAGTACTCAGTAGTATGGTATTTATTACATCGCAAATAGTTTGTAGCCTGTTTTCTAAAAGATTAAAGACATTTTAGATCTTTTAATATGAGTCATTCTTTTAGACCTCATTCTGGCCTGGTTCAAAAACATGGTTAGGGTAAAATTTCTTCACTAAATGCCTCTTAAATGCTTCTAATTGAAACCATCCCGTCACTAACTCCCTTTGATCAGGCTTCTGAACGCTTTGCTGTCAGATCATTCGCATTTTCAAGCTAGGCTCAGGTGCTGAAGATTATTTGTACTTTAAACATCTGAAGCTTTGGCAAGTCTTCATTTGCTGGGGCTTTTGTTCTGAACTGAGTCCAAAGTAAACACGTGGAGTCATTGAATCATTTGTGAAACTGGTGTGTTTCATGTGCTGCTCCAAGACTGAGTTTCTTTTACATGGACAGTGGCCAGTGTCCAGATGTTTGTTTTTTAGGTTTTTTGTTGGCTAGATGTTCTGGTGTTAGTCGCAGTTGGAGTAATGTAGTAATGAGCAATACTGACTTTTGTCTTTATATTGTCAGTTTCTGTTTTTACTATGTCACCTTATAAAAATATTTTAGATTTACTTCAGTTTTTAAATCTGGGTCTTATTAAAAGTGAATGGACATCCAGAATAACACGCCATTCTTAATGTAACAAAATGTTTTATTAAGCATCCAAAATGATTTTTTATTTGAACTGTACATAAATACACTTTCCAGTGATATAGCGAAACCATCATTTTAGGCCATAACCACCCACTACTACTTTTTAGGTGTTTTTTTTTTGTTATTATTTTATTATTATTATTATTTATTATTTATTATTATTATTATTATTTTTCTTTTTTTGCTGTTAAGTGAATTGTGAGTCACTGTAACCTATGACCTGGTTGGGGAATATTTCATATGATGGAGTTCTGTAGTTTCAGATGTAATGCATTAGATGATTTTAAGAGAGCTTTTGTGCAATTGTGCTCTTTCTGTCTCTTATTTCCTCCAGCCATATCTCCAAAATGTACCACTCGCCTACCTTAAAAGCATTGAGACTTCATACAAGACGACCTTCCTGCCCAAGATCAGGTAAGCTAGCCTGATTTATTCATCCACCCTTAAGGCTAGCTGAGAAACTGTCACCTTTGGTTGGCCTTGATGTATCAGATGTTTTATAGTTGTTGGTATGAGCAATTTGTGTGGTGCGCGATATGACGGATATTTCATGATACTTTCATGAAGGAATTTTCACTATATACAATGTGATATTTTAACACACAAAAACGATGCAATAGTAGCACCACAATTGCCCAATTTAGAAAACTGTAAGCTATGTGGCGTATGTTTAAATGTTATATACACTATATGGTCAAAAGTATGTGGACAGCCCCCCTAATTAGGAGCCTCATTGCTAACAGGTTTATAAAAAAAAGCAAGCGTATAGCCTTGCAGTCTCCGTAGACAAACACTGGCAGTAGAATGGGTCGTACTAAAGAGCTCAGTGACTTTAAACGTGTCACAATTATTGGATGGCACCTTTACCACAAGTTAGTTTGTGAACTTTCTGCCCTGTTAAATTTGCAACTGTAAGTGGTATTATTGTGAAATGGAAGCGTCTTAGAAAAAACATCTCAGCCACGAAGCTTTAGACCACCGTGCTAAAGTATGTAGCACGTAAAAATGCCTGTCCTCTGTTGCATCACTCACTGCAGAGTGCCATACTGAGTCTGGAAACATCAGCACAAGAACTGGGCTTTGAGAGCTTCATACAAATGGCTTTCTTTGGCCGAGCAGCTGCACACAAACCTAAAATCACCTTGCACTATGCCAAGCAATGGCTGGAGTGGTGTAAAGGACACCCCCGCTGGACTTTGGAGCAGTGGAAAAATGTTCTCTGGAGTGATGAATCCCACTATCTGGCAGTCTAATGAAAGAATCTGGATTTGATAGGTGCCAGGAGAACGCCACCTACTGGAATGCATAGTGCCAACAGTAAAGTTTGGTGGAGGAGGGATAATGCTCTGGGGCTGTTTTTCAGTTTGCGCCCCTTTGTTCCAGTGAAGAGTAATGTTTATGCTTCAGTATATAAAGATATTTCAGACAATTATACGCTTCTAACTTTGTGGCAACAGTTTGGTGAAGGCCGTTATTCCAGCACGACTGTGCCCCTGGGCTCAAATTAAGCTCCGTAAGGGCATAGTTTGATGAGTTTGGTGTGGAGGAACTCCATTGACCTGTACAGAGCCCTGACCTTAACCCCATTGAACACCTTTGGCATGAACTGGAATGTTAATTGAGAGGCTCATCCAACATCAGTGCCTGACCTCACAAATGATCTCTTGACTGAATGGGCACAAATTCCCACAGTGACACTCCGAAAACCAGTGCCCATGATTTTGGAATGGGATGTTCAGCAAGCTTATACAGGTGTGATGGTCAGGTGTCCACATACTTTATATATTGGTGCAAAGTCGATACCTAAATTTCAAAAAATGTAACAATTCTGTGTTTTCTGTAGTAGACAGTCTGAACTGACTGCAAATAAAGAACTTGGCACAGAAAGCAAAGAAAAAGATGCTGAATCTGTGAAATTGTTTTGAAGTTGAGGCAGATGATCAAGATATTGGTGTACCTCAAAACCCCATCTGCAAATGGTTCTGTTGTATATTTTGGATGTTAGTGATGCACCAAATCAACAGGCTTTTTATGTTGTTTCTGCATCTACAGATAGTGTCTGTGTGTTGGCACAGACTTTTCTTTCTGATGTCTTGTTTTCAAGTGGTATTAAACCTGTAATGGAGAAGTTCTTGAGTATTTTACCCCCTGTTGTTACTCAGCATGAGGAGTGAATATAAAATCTCTTGTGTAATGTCAGTTACATGTCAATCAAAGCAACGCACACATACACTGTGTAGAAACTTGCACAGGTTTGTTTTTTGAAGTGCTGAGCTCGTACCACCATTGCTGTCTTAATGTCTAACACTTAAACTGCTTTTGTTTCAGTGAGGAGTCTGAAGTGCTTGCCTACGATACAACACAAGCCCAAGATATTGAGAGGGTAAGTCGAGCTAAAGCCTTTCGATCTGTTACTCGCAGAACCTTTACACTCAGTTTACCTTCTCCAGACATATTTTTCTTCCCATTTCTTTCTGCTCATTGTTTTTCTAAGGCACTTTTCATTTTTGTTTCTCAGGTTGCAGAGGATATTGATTATTTGAAGTTTGAGAAAGGCCCATGGTTAGAGCAGGATGATGTCACCTTCCATCATATGCGAATGCTGTGAGTGTACATTTTAGAACGATATGAGCTCGGATTCCATCCAGCTGTTGAATAAAATTCAAACAAATAATTGAAATATCACACAAACATGATGCCGATTAGTCTGTGCTTTAGTTCGGTCTGCGCTATAATAATGAAATATGATACGATAGTGAAAATAAAACCCGACATCTTTTGTGTGAATGGGTAGTATTCAATATTTTTAAATGCATCACATCTGTGACAACACAAAAACACACTCAAAACAGGCTGCTTTTGCATATGTACCAACTGTATGAATTGGGGAACAGTATATTTTGAAACTTTAACTGTGTTTACATCCTACGTCAAATTTCAGAAAGTGAGGGAAAATTCAGGCAAAAGCATAATATTCACAAAACACTGCTTAGAAGACAAATAATAAATTTTAATGGCTTGCTGCTTTTGGATGGCTTATGATTATATATATTGGTATTTGTGTCAAATGTTTTAACACAGCACAAATTTTACATTTTTCCATAATTTCTCTGTACTCATAAACTGTTCTTGTAGCACTAAAGCCTTTCGATTTGTCACTCACAGAACATTCACACACAAGTTACCTTCTCCAGACATGTTAAGTGGATATAAGTGGAGACCATTTCCATTTCATTATATCTATAATGCTGATATCACAAATACCTTTACAGCATACAGTCTAACTGCACTTGATTCACAGTGTGTATTGTCACAAAAAAAAGGAATTTTTTGTAGCTGTTTGTAGGTGCTATGTTTGGCTAGTTCTAGCAGTGTCTCCATTTAAAGTCCCGTCTAAAGGTGCGACATAGCTAAAACCATCGAACGTTGTGGTTGTTGTCTATTCTGGGCAGGGAAAGTTGAGTCATGTTATGTTCCGAATGATTTTACAGCAAATAGGAACTTCCCAGAGAGCAAGTTTGTGGTTCAATCGACCAGCACAATCATATCAACACGCATATTGAGTAGTAAGTGCAGATGATAAAACCAAATGATGTCAGGAACGTTATGATATTGATACTCTATTTATTTTCCATAGACAATGGAGCAATGTCTCTGCAGGACATAATAGTATTCAGCTTCAGCAGTAAACCCAGCGAAAAGCATTGCTGACAGCACAAAGTGTGTAAAACATTTTGTACAGCACCAGAATGAATTTGGAAATGTGAAAAATGCAATTCAGTGTTGTTTTACAGTGGAATCTCTTATTGATCCTCCAATGTGGGGTATAATTTTACCATTGTATGTGTTTCTTTCCCCAGGGTGGAGGATAAACAGAAAGTGGCCAATATGGCTGCAATCCCCAGATACATCCCAGAAGTCACCATCGGTGCTCACGAATTTGACAAAGGCTTCTACTCCTTCAAATCCGTATGTACACTGCAAACATCTGCAGGTCTCAGTGTGAGAGGTTGGATTTTGTCACTGTGTGTGGGGTGGAGGGGAGGGGGTGGTCACCCACATAAACTTTCTGGCAGTGCTATATGGGCTATAAGCTAACATGCTTAAGGCTGTTGGAACAACTGGAGCAGAAACGACAGGTTTCGCAGTCCTTGAAAATCCTTGAAAGTTAATTTGCATGCAGGAAGAAGAAAATAAGGAGTTTTGGAAAGTGGATATGGATTTGGGAAAACACTTGAACCATGAAGGATGCGTTACATTGTCAGACATAAACTCCTGCGGCTGGTTGCATCAACAGGGCTTAGGCATGGTCGTAAGTGAAGTCGGTTATAACTTTCTGAGCATAGATTGTTGCACTTTTTTTTAGGCTGTGGTAACTAGGGTTTTAACCTCATCATGCCTGCCCGTACCCTTGCCCCCTTTCACCTGTGGTCCTCTTGCTCCTCTTTATGTTAAACCTATGTAAATCTGCACCTCTGGCATAGAGCAAGCACACTCAGGCCCCTTGATATGGGGCAAGGCAGCCTCCAGACGTAACTATATAAGTCCAGCTGCAAAAATCAGTATTTGAGAAAATGTGAGAAATCGCACGACACCACATTGTATGATGTGCTTTTATTACTTTTGACAGAAGCACATGGCACTTAGCCAAGCAGCTAACTTTGCTTTGCTAGTTTTTATTTGCATAAACATTATATTATTGGAGATCTTATAGCATCATTATGTGTATGCACCATGTGATAATTACTGTTTTTTTTTGTTAAGCACACTTGCAGCTTATTTATTTTCTGCCTGTCTGCTTCCACAAGCAGCCAGTAAACGAAGCTGGTCCCACCCAGAAAGCGATCAAACCTGCTTGCACTAACCTAGAACCTTTTGGCTATTTGTGCGCTATGACTGCTGTTCATTACTGAGTGTTAGAGTCAGTGGCCCCTATTCATCAAAGATGCATTCAGTCAAATCTAATTGTAAAATGACCGCACGCAAATTTCGACAGTTCTGTTGTTCATCAGTTTCATCTTTAGTGTATTTGTAGGATCAAACTCACATCTGGTAGGAGTGTGTCTAGATTTAAGTATAGTAGTTTAACAAACTGGCAAAATTACACTGTGCTTTTGTTTTATACTACAAAAAAATAAATGTACAAAACACAGCTATTCCATCTCATACACTGCAGTAATACAGGATTCAATTGTGTTATTTTACACTACATAATCACATCATTCTACCATCTTAAAAAAACTAAGATGTTTGTTTTGCATTGTATTCTTTTCTGGCATCGTAATTTTTTTCACTGTGAAGTGCACACACTGCTTGACCCTACAAGCACAGTCATTGGCTTACAAGCTGCTGAATGCTGTAATTTATTGGCTCCCTACCAAACTTCTGCAGAAGTTAGGGAATGCTTCATGTAAATAATAGGCAAATGAGGTGCTGATAAGCTGGCGCTTGATTTCACGAACTGAAGCTGATGCATCATTACCCCACGAATCTCCGCTCGTCTTAATGTTGTACGAAAGTTTCACAAATAAGACGCAGAGAAGTTTATATGTCATTAAAGGTGGTCAAATTTACGCTCTTTCTTTTATGCCCCTTAAGATTAATGAGCCTTTCTTAATACGATTCTGACATTTATCAGTGTTTTCCTATTTGGGATTAGTTCTTAGGTAACATCAGAATCTACACTCAAGCACAAATGTGCGAACAATTCTTCAGTTTAAGAACACGTCATGAATCTAATGTAGACTTTTTCTCAAGTAAGAAAAAGCTTAGAAAGATATTGGTGAATGAGGCCCAGTGTTTTTTACTGACTGAATGACTGACTGATAGCCATTGTTGAAACGTGTATGTATTTACTTAAATCTGTATCCAATAATGTGGTTTTGAAATCAATCTATGTAACGTTACATTGGTGAATAAGTGTAACTTTACGAAGTGATAATTCTGAAAATAGTGGTCAACACATCAGAATATACCCTGTCCAATATCTTGTATAAGAGACACTTGCATGACAGATGATCCATTAAAACTAGACTAGCCTAGTGTTTTGTGAATCATGCTGAACCCACAGGTAAACCTGCATTGTGCAGACCTCTAGAGGGTGCCATTGTATAGGAAATCATTCAGCAATCTTTTTTAATTTATTAAAACAATATACATAGTATACTCCTTAGTTCAAGACCCAATATCCAAAACTTGAAAACATGTCCAAAGGTTGGCTTGTATAATTCAGTTGATGCAGAGCACCTGTTATAGTCTTTTAATTGGTTTCATTACTCACTGTAGTTAAGATTTTATTAATAAGTTTTACTGCTAATAGTGAAAATATTTACTGAAGGAGGCTTCTCCTAGTTACTAAGCAACATGGTCTGTAACTTGACCTAACTCTTTATTGTTCCAGTGTGACATTAGCGCACATTTATTGAGAAAAGATTGAGAAGAATCCTTAACAAATGGCAGTTGTTCAATATGCTGTAAGTGATTTGGTACCATCATCTCTGCCAGAAAATATTCACACCTGACCTTTAAGCCCACGCGCTTAGAGAATAGCTTTTCCCTTGCTGCGACTCGACCAGGAGCGTAAATTACATTATTGGATGTTTCCGACTGACATTTTATTCAGTGCTGTGGTTTATTGCAGAGTGTGCGGAGGGCAATGGGAATATGAAATACAAGGGCCTGCTTTGACTTTATCTTTATTTGTGCACTCCGGCCAGGGGTCCAGTCATGATTTGCTTTAATTCATAAAGTGAAACATGCCGTAAAGGCCATTTAAAACAACAATAGCTTGTATTCAGCAACGGAGTGTAAATTATACTTTGGTCTTCATTTAAATTTATTTAACTGATGTGGTGCGTAACAGGAGTCACAGAAGCCTGGATTTTGCACTCTACAGTTTTGGTGTTGTCGACTGTATGTGTAGAGCTGCAATGAATATTTGCTACAATTTAAAAAAAAATTAGAAAACAGTAAAATCATTAGAATAAGTTACTGCTAGAATGTAATAAGTCATCTGTGATGTTACCACAGGACATTTTTAAGTTCGATTATCAGCTGGGACAATAATCCCCACGTATCAGTTTATCATTTATTAAAAATGCCATTGTGTGATGAATATGCATCAACACAATAAAAACTGACTAGGCCGGTCGCAATTATTATATAACATCCTGATTGCAATTCTTTGTCCTGATCAAAATTATTTTCCACAGCTGTTAATTTTCACATTACATCAGGATGTGAATTGTGTGCGTTTTCATCCATTGGGTTAAAGCAAATGCATGTAAATAAAGGAGAAAACACATTTCTTGAGACATGTCTTACAAAAGCAAAAAAGGTTTTACTTCTGACTGGTGCTTTAACACCTTTAGAGGGTGGAGGTGAGTAATGTTTGTTTATTTGAGCTCGAGCTGTGTCTGTCATTAGCTGGGAGCTACTAAACAGCCCATTTGCCCACTTTATCCTTGTATTTTAACAGTTGCATACAATGAACAAAAAAGAATTAAATTGTTAATCACAGTTATTTAAAGGCCATCTTTGTGGTGAGTGTGCTTTTGGCTGTTCTGGCTCAAACAAGTATGACTTGTTGAATACAACCGATCAACACATCTCACTGTCCCACCTGCAGTGTTACTGAATTAGTCGAAGGCTGGAGCATGTGTTGGGTAGGGTTGAGCGATAAAACCGTAACAAAATACACTGTGATATTTAAAAAGATGCCAGAATTTTACATGTCCATGTCCGAATGGGTAAATAAACACATTTTACCTATTCATATTTTAGAGGTGTCGTTGATTGGTGGCCTGTAAGCTCAACGATAGGTGGCGCTGATAGAAAGAGGGGATAGTTAAGAGCCAGGAAAAACCTCAGAAAAAATAAGCATGTAGGAGGCTCAGCCATGGCTAAGAGCTCCATTCACCACAGAACACGCTCGATTTCAGATTTCACTCTAACACCAGTCATTAGACTCTGCGTTCTCAGAAATCCTTTAAACAAGTTTATTTTATCATCAGTTAGTTGGAACCGAGCCTGTGCTGTGTGAAATGTTTGGCCTGCCAACAAAGCTATCGTTAGCTAAGCCAAAATTCTACAGAACAGCTTCGATTTTGGCTTTCTGTTATTCTTTCAGATTTGAATTATCATCATCTGTTTGTGCTTTAGTTAGCCAGAATCCAACATGTTCTATGTTGAGCAGAGCTTTTATCACATACAGCTAAGCAAATGCTAACCAGCTCCTCTCTCCTAGTTAGCAGCACTAGATTTTGGAATATGGTTTTTGAGTGGATTGATGCATCCTGTCCCACAAAAAAAAAAACTTTGGGATGTCATTAGGTGTAGAAATCTATTTGTAGTCTCTTTACATAGCTGCTACTTACACAAGTAGTTCACCTGCAGTGCTAATGTTAAAGTACTATTCAGCACAGAAATAAAGTACCAGGACTTCATTGCAGCAGGTTTGTTAATGGAGTCATTTTTACTGTCACTTTCATCAAAAAGCTTGACCTTGCTAGTGTCAGGTATTTGAGTAATGACTACTGGTGTGCTTGTTCAGTAAGCCTACCACAGAATGTCTGTTTCACTTTATTCTGTAAAATGTTATGGCCTCTTTGCCTGCTGGCTGTTTCTTCAGTAAACACTGGCAATACTTGAGTCGAGTGGCACAGGACGGATAAAGAAACCAGCAATTTAGAAGCGGCTCTTCCTAGGCTGCAATGCAAGAGTCTTTGTCTAGATCACCCTGTCAGTGGACATTCCCCATTGAGAAACCGTCTTACTGTAAGACCGACCTTAATCTAGGTTGGCAAAACTTGCACTGGGAAGCCATTCATCTTGCCTTCATGTAGCACTTAGGAAGAGATGAAAGCCATTGTAAACTGCCCTACGTTCCACTTGCACCGATGGGAAAGGAGTTCATCTGCTTTCATTAGGAGACTGCTGAGCCTTCACAGCCTCTATGGGACTTTAATACACCCTCTATCTGTCTTCACTCTCGTGAACTTTCTCCTGGCTCCTCTTACACTAAAGCAGATGGAAGTGAAGCTAACTGATGTTATTTTGGTTCAGTACGATCAAGTTTCGTGTCCAAGAGTAGGAGATAATTGTGCATTGATTCGAAAGATACATTAATTAAGAAAAGCCATTCTCTTGGGAAGTTTGGACAATGTAGTCACTTAGGATTCCCATATTTTATAATGTTAGTGAAGACACCAAAGTAAGTGTTTTTCATTTTTTGACATAATTAGAAAAAAGTTTCAGTAGTTCTTTACATTGTGGTAATATTTTTTGAAGAATGGACCAATAGAAATGGTCCACAATTACAATTTTAATCAGTTAGGGACTATATACTTAACTGTTGATTAGAGATGGATCGATAATGGTATTGGGTATTAGCCAGACACCGTGCTGATTTACTTGTACTCGTCCTCAATTTTAGCCTTTTCAGCATTTGCTTTTGAAGTCTGAATATGCCATCTTGGTACACAATGATCTACTTAAATGTACAGTATGGGTCATCAAAGAGCAGGTTTTTAAAATCGCACAGTGTATGTCTGGCTTTAGGGGACTGGCTTTTGTTTGACCACTGCTCTAAAATGGATGTTTTGGAAGAGTCTCTTAACTTGGTCTGGGTGGTAGAACAGCGGGAGAGAAGGAATTTAAAGACAAGCTGATTGCGGATGTGACTATATAACCAGCTACAGGTATAAAGCGTTATATTACAGTATATTCTTATATTATTACATATGTACAATATCATCGACTTTTCAGTTGTCACAAACATCTGGGTTCATAGAAAATACAACCCACTAAAACTTACCCTTGAAGGAAATTTCAAGAATATAAGCATACATCTTCAGATCTAAACGTCTTTAAGATTAGAAAAATCACATTTAATCTGCTGTGTCCAAGCTTTTGAATGATTTTTGACCGAAATGCATGTTTGTGTCACTGAAAGAATTTGCTCATCAGTTAATAACACATTGTGTCCTCAATCTACATAGTTGTTTTGCCAGTCCTGGCAGTAACATCTACTCTTGTTGTTTCTCCCTTCAGCTTCCAGGGAAGAGGTATGCAGAAGGTTACAATGAAGACGCAGGAGACAAAGGTATCTGGCTGAAGTGAGACGCTAACTGCCAACCTTCTCAGAGATGCACCAACATGACTGAAGGGAAGGAGCAGCTGTCGGAGAGTAAACCTTTTTTATCCTGCTTCACTTGTTTGTCCACATCCACTGGGAGGGAAGATTGTGTTCTGCCGTTCTGCGGCTGAACTTCTGTAAATTGTTATTAAGCAAAAATAAACTCTATGTGTTTAAAGTATCACGTATGAATCTGAATCTTTTCATTAAAAGAGCAAACATTAATACAGGTCTCCCCTTAACACAAATGTAGTCGATCAGCCGAGATATGCGTGCTGCAGGTTGCTTCTTTGGTTTTGCACTGCAGCTTCGAGGCTGATGTAGCTAACAAGTAAAGGCGTATAACCAAACCACTTTGTATTAGCAAACAGCACACATAGTATCGTAGGCTAGAGTGTGATGATTTAAGTATGCATTTTGCACAATGTTCATTTGTGATGCACAGTGATATCGGAATCAATCAGTCATATGCAAAAGTTTGAGCGCCCCGGTCATATTCCATGTTATAGATTTTCTAAATGAAAATCTCTATAGAGAACACATTTCTGCACATTTTAATGCCCAAATACTGTTTATTTGCTGAACATAACATATGGGTGATGGGGCTGTGCAGAAGTTATGGCACATTTTATATTTGTTTTATTGTTTTCCAAAATGTTAAAATAAATTGAAGCCATGCACTAAAATTAGCAGAAAAGCGCCATATTTAGTTTTTTTTTTCCTTGTAGATTGTGTGTTAATGTATATCTAATTTATTAGCAAATCCACAGTGCGATTGTAATGTAACGTGTAAGTTGACCAGGATCATTCAAACTTGCTGTGGTGAAATATCTGCATTTTAATCTTTTCACTTAATTTTTAATCCCACATTAAGAACTGTTATATTTATCTGCAATGCTAATACAGGTAGATTTCCTATGTCTGCATTTTGTAAGTGTTTACATATTGGCACTTGCAAGTTTTGGTATCAGCACGTATTTACATGAAAAATATTGCATATTGACCCATATTAGTGCATTCTTAATGCTAATTGACATGGAATAAATTTGGGTTCCACTTCATTTGGATGGCCCCCTCTGTAGATCATCTATAGATGTTCACACTACAAAAAAAAAAAAACTATCTGGAAGTAGATTGTGTTAGAGTCAGGTTTCAGGTTAGTACCAGGGTTAAGATAAGGACCAGGTTGAAGGTTAGGTTTAAATTTTAGGTTAAAGTTATGGTTAAGTTTAGATTAAGGGACAGGGTTAGTGTTTGGGAAAATTACGGTGAATTTAGATACAAATATGTAGTAGAATATAAGTTAAAAGCCAGTTAAGCATCTTCAAGCCATCCAAATAAAGTATTACCTAATTTTGTTAGTTGTTAGCTATGTTAGCCTCTTAGCTCTGGTGCAACGACTAAAGAAGCAGACTTTGGATGCCAAACATGTCTTGACTAATGGACTAATTTTGAAGTGAGGGGAAAATTATGTATGATTCATGTCTTGCTAAACAACTCCTATATGTCCCTCTACTGTCTAACGATCTGGTGTAATAGAGATTCGGCCAGTGGAAAGCCCAAAAAGTCAATTCCAGGAATAAAGTGGGGGACAAAGGACAAACAAGACAAGTTGTGAAATACAGTGGTGAATGGTTTTGCAGAGATTTGGGTGGATGATGTTTAGCATTCCGTCATTCCCTCACTCCAACGTGATGGAAAGACGGATGGCGGTAAAGAAGCAAAATCTGCCGATCAGCGCTTTCATCTCGTCCCGCTGCGGCCAGACAGTGACTAATCGGCCCAATTAAAAGTCACTTTTGAGAAGCACGACGAGGAAAGCTCGTCTCAACTCATTAGCCACCCGAAACCGCCCGCTTCTCGTTAGTGCCACCACCCGCCCTCCCCCACCAAAAAGATGCTATCTTGGGCCCGTCTGCGGTATTATTTTGTTCCCGCTGCCAGTAAGACTGCGGCCCGCCGTTCCAGAAATAGCGATGCGCTTTGTGCCACTAGTGATTAATTCCTGTCTTTTGTATGCTGAAGAGGCTTCAGATTACCATAATCAACTCCTGATTGCCAGTGCTGATACCTCCCCAATAAAAAATTGCTGTTTATTCATGAACCTCTCCAATTACGCTGCAGAAGTAGATCAGGATGATAAAAATCGCAGAGTCCTCGCATGACTCGCCCAGTCAAATAGCTTTGATCTGTGCATGTCAGTCTGTCGCCGTCTCCTGTGGAACCCAGGTCCCTCCTTATTACCCTCCGTGAGTGATTGTTCAAAGGCCAGGAGTGGGATACAGATAGCTGAGATTAAAACAAATACAAGGGTTTCACTTCAAAAGAGACTGAAAGCCTGTATCTGATTTCATGCCCTTGTCAAGTGGCCCGAGCTGGAGGAGGCCTGCGCTTCAGGAACCATGCAAATGCACCGAGAATCAGAACATCAGAAAAAGAGCGGGTAAGTAGTGACGTTGAAATTGTGTCTTAGGTGAAGGAGGTCGTGCTAGCTGCATCCCATATCTTAAAGTGGTGGTTTGGTCGGAAAATAAGATCTACTGTCCCCCCGGATGTAGTTATGTCAGATATGTTTGGTTTGCTTCTTAAATTTTCTAGAATTATGAGGTTACTGTAGCGTACAAGTTATGAAAGCTAGCTAACTGTTGGGTAACCAAGTGGCAAACAATAGTCTAAAATTTTAAGTAATCCCAGACTTGCTGATGTGGTTTCTGACACTGCATGACTGTTATTTATTAAAAAAATATGGACTATTAGGACAATATGGAAAATATAGACAGTTCAACTTTCAAGGCTGCAAGTACCACTTTTAGTCATGGTTTGAAGCAAGTGTGTCATGATTGAAACTTGCAGTTTCCACAATGATAAAATGGTTGCTTTAAGCTTCTGTTTCTTGCTAGCTGCATTAGCCTCATAGCTTCAATCCAAAACTAAAGAAGGAAACTTTGCACACCAAACATGTATTGACTGACTTGGCTTAAGGGGAACATTTATAAATTTCATTTCTGGTGAGATCATTGCTTTAACATGTGGTGGTAGCAGTAGGCCAGTGGTGTTGAGCTCTGGACCTGGAAGGTCCATCACAGTGGTGTGCCTTCTACTCAAAGCATTCTTGATTCAACTCTGTGGAGAGTTACAAGGAGTAGTAGGTGTTGTTGAGCAGAGAAATCACTAAAAGGCCCTGTAGGATCAGAAGTGGACACACTTGCTTTAGTCTGTGAGGCCATAGGTGTTGTCAAAGATGGTCTCTGTCTGGTTTGTTCGTCATGATGTTCAAAGCTTATTGTAAACCACTAGGGGGCACACTTCATACACCTCTCAAAGCCGATAACAGACAAAACGTTTAGAGCTGGGTGGCCGAGGCCTGCAGTTAGGTCGTCTGGCCAAAAGAGGGCACAGACGAGCCTTTTCTCTTTTACAAAGCAAGAAATGGATCTAAAACATCTTATGGATTCATGCTTGGTGGTGCGGAAGACTTTATTTCCCTTCAGCTTGTGCCTTAGGTGTAGCTGACATTAAGAGGCTTTTATTTTGACAGCACTGTTTTAAATATATAAATATTTAATGCTCTGAGATCCTCTCTCTAGTTGTTATTGTACACTCCTGCACTTTTAGGTTGGGGTACTGCAGTGCAGCTGTGATAATGGCTGGAGACTGTATGTGTGCGGTGGGCTGGGTAGGGGAGGGCTAAGAACTCCTAATTTTAATGAAAAGAACACATTGGTTCATATCCGCAATGCAGGAATTGAACTTCATTAATGCCATCCATGCTAAACGAGTTTTAAAAGGCTAAATTAGGTCGGCAAAGTCTCTCTTTTTTCCCCCAGTAAAGTGGTTGGATCGTAGTTTGCATCTGCATTAGGAAATATGAGCCTCAGCCTGGGTTCCTCTGCCCAGGGCCTAATCCGGAATGACATTACCATTTGAATCATGGATTATTACAGTTATGATCGGGAGCGGGGAAGAAACGAGCCAGCTGGAAAGACAGACAAAGCCACTGTTGCAGGGTTGAAACACAATAGACAAAACGCCAGAATGAGCAACTGTCAGGGAAATGAACAACAGGGGGTCTTATCGCAGAAGAACATATTGAACATGGTGACCTCTGACCCTACTTCATATATTGGATGTCCCTAAATAGTGAATTTTCACGTTTTAATTACACACAAGTACAGTCCGAGTGGGCTGCTGCCCTTGTTACCGTTGCAAGATGTTATAATCTTGTAAGTACATATTTCAAAATGGAGTAAATATAATGTGACAAGTAAATATAATGTAAACACTTTTAATATTTAGTGATTATGTACTTTACCTTTATTACAGCTTCCAGTCTTTTCAGGAGACTCTCTTTCAGTTTTTCAAAGAAATCTGCAGCCACACCTCCAAAGTTCAGTCTCAGAAGTTGGTTTAACATTTTCTGATTCTCACCATCCAAATAATCCCAAACACATTCAGTGATGTTGAGGTCTGGACTCTGGGGTGGTCAGTCCAGTGTTCTGAGAACACCAGCAGCTTCTTTGTTTGATGGGTTTCCTTTTTTTAGTGAGGGCTTCTTAACAGCTACACATCCTTTCAGACTCATAGCGCTGAGTTGTCTTCTCACAGTGGAAGGATGGACAGAAACACCTGTGGATGTTTTCAGATCTGAAGCAGCTTGATTTTCTCCTCTCTTTTAAAGATGAAAGCTTTAGTGCTGTTTATCTGATGTGGACAGTTTTGATGGTCTGACAGGTGTTGCAGGTGGTTGTTAGGAGTCCCATTTTCTGTGTAGCTTTTAATCAGTTTTTGAACTCCAGTTTTGGGAACTGCATTCTTTTCATCCATTTTCTTTAGGCTCTGTCCTTAAGCAAGTGTATTATCTTATACCTAATGTCCTCAGAAATATCTTCTGAAAACTGAACAACTTCTACTTAATGTCTGTTTTTACTGCAAGTTAAACTAATGAAGGGAAGCTGTTCCACAAATAAACAATTGAAATGTGTGACTCAAATTCAAAACTCAGTCTCAGTCTTAAGATGAGACAGACATAAGAGTGTCCTAGCAAAGTTGTTCCAAAAAGTTTTATCCAACTTTCTGACGCTGGAGGAACACAATGAAAAGCATTTCTGATTTTTTTTCTTTCAAATTCTTCCTGCTGGAAAACTTGAGAAAATTATGCAGGGTTACCTCTTCACTTGAAGAAGTGTTCTGCAAAAATACAGTACTCTGCAGAGTCAGAGGAACACCCTTCATTTATTTAATTTCCAGTCAAAACAGCCTTTAAGAACAAGTTATTAATTTTTCAGGAGGTATTTCTGAGGGGAATATATATAGGGAAATCCACTTGCATAAGGAAGGAGGAAGGAAAAGCAGAGTAGAGGAGAAAATCAAGCTCCACCCTTATTTCAGATCTGAAAAAATCCACAGGTGTTTCTGTCCATCCTTCCACTGTGAGAAGACAACTCAGCACTATGGGTCTGAAAGGATGTGTAGCTGTTACTGTTACAAGATGCTCTTACTGAGAAAAGGAAACAGACACATCAGACAAAGCTGCTGGTGTTCTCAGAACGTTGGACTGACCACCCCAGAGTCCAGACCTCAACATCACTGAATGTGTTTGGGATGATTTGAATGGTGAGAAGCAGAAAATGTTAAACCAACTTCTGAGACTCAACTTTGGAGGTGTGTCTGCAGATTTCTTTGAGAAACTGAAAGAGAGTCTCCTGAAAAGAATGGAAGCTGTAATAAAAGTAAAGAGTGGACACACTAAATTTTGAAGCATCTGATACATTTAATCATTGAAGCTTCTGTACAATTTTCTGTTAGACACGTTTCCTGCTTTTTTGTTAATGCTGAAAGATGAGCAACTTGTACTTAGTGGTTCACAGTCAATGGTTTTGTCTGCAAATTAAAGAAAGAAATGGTAGTCTGATGTTTGTACAGTACATCTTTTGCAAAAATGGTTTGCAACTGAATTTAGCAACTTCTCTTTGTGTTCTGTTTTAGGTAATTTTGAGTAAACACATAGAATAAATATAAAAGAATAAAAATAAAAGCTACAAAGGCCAGATGTGTTCAGCTCTCGACTGGTGATGTGGTTCCTAGCACTGCTCTGACACGCAGCGTTCCCTGCTGCAAATGTGCCAGGAATTCAGACGGCTTCTGAAGCTGTCTAATAGATACTCCGATAATCCGCTTTTAACTGTCAGACACCTACCCATGCCTGTTAATGCAGGAGGAAATGGAGAGCGCTTTGTGAATCTGTGGATATTAAGAGTAGATGTTGGGCAGACTGATTCTCTCCTGCTGAAGTATCATGCTTTACCATTAAGTATCCTGACTGCCTGATGTGGATGACGCTTTTTTATCCCCATAAACGACCTTGTCTATAACAGTCCTCGCTGTGTTTTGTTGCTGTGCCCATATTTCTGCCCACAACAGAATGACGGAGTAGCATTAACAAAGAATTGCACCCACAGGCCGTAATAATTTGAAGACCGGGGGTGTCCAGACTTGTTACAAAGAGGGCCAGATCATACCTTGTCAAAAATACCAAAGGGCCAAGATAGTTTTCAAAATATCAGTGCATAGAATCGGAGCTGTCTGTGAGCTACTGTGTTTCCTGTCACTGTAAAAAAGATGCACAAGGCTTCTTTTATTGTTGGATTGCTCATTCAGAGCAATTTGGATTGGCAAGTGCAAATTATTAAATTCTTTAAGAGCAACAATAAAACATGACCATTGTATTAATTATATTCATATTCAAGTGTTTACTTGTTCAAAAATATCATTTTTCATTTATCATTATATCATAACTAAACAAAAATCTATGAATTTTTGGTTTTGTTACATGTTCTTTGCATGTCTAATAAATGCAACAACTGCATTCAGAAATCAATATGCTGATTAAACAGCATAAACAGCCATATTTTGTTCCACCTTAAAGGGTTAAATATTAACTGAACTACTGAATTTGCTCTAATTAGAAGTTGGTGCTGTGAGACTCGGGTAGCTGCAGTTGCTTTAGTTGCTCTGCCCTCTCCTGAATATTGTAATACTGTAATGTTCATGCTTTGTTTCATGCCTGTTGATATGAAATTCATTACAGAGTTTTGAAATATGAGGCTCTTGCCTTTGCTGTGGCTCTCGATGAAAAGGTACTCAAATTTCCATCTCACCAAAATTGCCAGATCTCAGTGTTAAGTTGGTGCTTTATTGCTGTTGTCTTGACTAAATGTGATTCAGTAAATGAAGCTGCAGGTCGAACTCAGGGGTCGGCAACATGCAGCTCTTTTACTGCCCTGTTGTGGCTCCACAGCAGAGTTAGATTTTTAGGTAAAAATAAAATAGTCCTCCTTTGCAGTAAAATAAAGCTCTGCTGATCGGTCTAACACAGTTTTAACACTAAATGGTCTTAAACACCTGAGTTAATGTAGCCTATAACTGCGAATTCACCATCCTTTAACCCTGAAGATTAGCGTGCAGACTGCTGATCACCATAGCAACGCAGACAACGATCTTGCCTAGCTTGCAGCTAACAAAAAAGCAAAGAGAAAAGATTTAAGACAAACATCAATCATTTGAAAATGAACAGACTTATTTGCATTTATGATCACTCCAGCTGGTTTCCTGATACGATTAATCTGCATCGAGAAACTGTTAAACACTAAAAAGTCACGAGGCTGAAGTCAACTTCTCATTCGCCAGCTTCTTGTTCAATTTTTCCCGTTCCACCTTAAATGGTGCCTGAGGTGCCAGAATGTAACTGCAGCACCATTTGAACAAGAAGCTGGCGAATGAGAAGCTGACTTCAGCTTCATAAAAAAGTCGAACGTTGAGAGACATTTTATAAAAAACATTCCACTTTTGTGGAAAAGTTTCCTGCTGGAGATGCGAGAAAAGCAGCTATAGCTGAGTTAAAGCTTAAAGCAGAGCAAAGTAAGTCTGCCTTTTCGTTCCTATTATATTTTTCTACTATACTTTTACGTTTTTAGCACATACTGAGACATATTTACAGCCAAGTAAAATGGACATAAAATATTGTGGCTCCCAAGGTGGTTTGATTTTTGTTGAAAGAACACAATGGCTCTTCTTAACATTTGGGTTGCGACCTCGGGTCTGGTCAGAGAAGAAAGGCTCTTAAACTTACCACGGTGTGACTCATACATATCTATGGTGACTCATTACACTGTAATTTTTACGGTTCTACTGCCGCCATCAGGTAAAAGGAAGAACTGCAACATACTGCCTGGTGGGCCACTTACAACACACTCTTAAACTGAAGCCACAGACCAATTTAAAATCTGTCCATGGGCTGCATTTGTCCCTGGGGCTTTAAATTGGCTTTAGTACAGTTGCTGTTTTGTGCAGAAGTTTAAGCACCTCTGGTCAAATTCCATGTTTTATATGTTATTTTATAAATTAAAACAATTTAATGCATCCTGTACCGAGAACACACTTCTACACATTTCAGCTTAGGGTTGTTACCAGATACTGTGCAAGGCATGCCAGTTGGACATATTCAACCAGTAATTATTTAGTATTCAATGATGAGTTTCTGCTGTGAAGCAAACTAGCTAATGCATCTTTGATATCTTTTCAAAGGTGAACTTCTAACATCAATAATTTCTGACACATAATTCCTCACAGTTTTATTTCTATGATGTGATTCATATTCTGAAGCTTTCTGTGGACCTCAGTAGCGTTTCTCTGACATGTGCTGCACCTGAAAGTCCTTGACTGGCGCCGTATCCTTCAGAAATGAAACGGGAACAGGAGAAAAGTTTCAGCGGCGTGAAGAAAAGCCCTGGGCTACAATTTCACAGCCGGGGTGTCATGAGTGGGCCTCCTTTTGACAACTTTCCATTTTTACTGTCACTTTAATCATATTTCATACCTCGTTTTAAATGAGTCATTAACATGCAGGGGAACACATGATTTGTGTAACTTTGATTACTTTTGTACCTCCTTGTGGCCGTGGGCTAATTTCTGAATTTATAGCGTGGACCTTATTGAGGTCCACTGCCTGTCCTTGACCCAGGAATGTTCTGGAGTTTTTCTTTCTGACTGAATGTGGGGGGAATGGCCACAGGACCATGTTCAGTTGCTTTGATCACTTGGCCATGTAGGAGCACAGTTGAGGCGTTTTCAGCCAGTGGTGGACAGTAACAGAGTTTACATGATTTACTACAGTACTTTTTTTTAAGTGTATTGCCGCTGTCGGAACAAAACCTCGTATCTCCATTTTTGTCACTTAAACTTTGTTAATACAGTTTGAAAATTCCAGTAGCCCTTTGCATTGTGTTAAAATTTTATGATAAACGGACCAACAGAAATCATCCAAAATTACTTGTTTTTTCTTTATCCTGTAAATATACTATTTGGAGGTTTCGTTCCAAAAGCAACAATATATACTGTAATAAAGTTTTCTCATTTTTGAAGAGATTTTATTTGTACTGCACTGCAGTACATTTCAAAACAAAACATTCTAATTTTCACTGCTTTCTGTAGCATGTCTTATTATTCTTCATTCTTATGTGGGAGAAAACTTGATAGAATATTGCTTCATGACTGTGTTTGATGTTTTCAACTTCCAAGTGGGAAAAACTTATTTCCACACAGAAAACTCAGTTTGTCAAGAGCTTTCTCAAGAGACTTCTCCCAGTAACAATTCTGTGACATTACTTTAGCATGGCAATGCCCATACGTTAAGAAGTGAGGGTGCATTTCCAGCCTTTTTAAGCACTTTAGTTTGTATTTGTGTGTGATACACATCTCCAAATAAATGGGGATACTTGGAGAATTGAAAGGTTAGCTCAATCTGTACAGTGGCCCATATTTCTCAAACTTCTTACAGCTTTCAAATAACACTGAATAGAATTACATGAACTGCTGAAACATGACTTTAGATCAGTGTTCTAAATTTGAAATGCTTGATAAATAAGGGGTTTTCAAAAAATATGTTTTTATTCAAACTATCACATTATATCACACTATCCACATTCAAGTAAATGAAACACTAATCAAAACACTTTTTAATTCCAGCATAACATTTTTAAGAGGCTTATATATGCACAATCAATCACCTTTCATAACCCTCCCCCTTGCCAAATACTGACTATCCAATCATAGCAACTGTAACTACTCACTGGCACTGGCACTGGCACCTCTGACAAGCTTTCAGAATTTAACCATATGCCACCATGGTTCCTGGTGAAAAACAGCTTAAAATGGCCATGCTGGGTGACAAGCGTACAAGCATCCAAAACACAACATATGCTGGTTTTGGTGCTGATCAGCAGCAACGGATGATGTTATGCCAGCACCAAGACATTATCCTGTTTTGGGGTAGCGATTGTGCTATAGATGTTTGTATAGCACCAAAAACGATCATTGTGAGCGCTCGTTACAATTTCAAGCTTGTTATAATAGAAGAACCGTTTTCAAAAACGGTTCTATATAGAGCCATCTATAGTACATTCTCCATCAATCTGAAGAACCCTTTCATGATGTAAAGAATCCTTCAATCATGCAAAGGGTTATTTGAGTGTTCATGGTTCTATATAGAACCATTTTCTTTACTAAGGAACCCTTGAAGAACCATTTTTTAAGAGTGTAGACAGTGCTTAGCTACACTGAAAAACCAAACCAGACTCCTTAGCGATGGTAAATGTAGTCAGTCAATTTTTTTTTCCTATTTCTCAAGCAACCCAAAATCAAATTGTGCATTTCCAATAGTATTTTACTGGTTACTAGGTTGTTACTAGTGCCACGGTTCAACCTTAAGTACTGGATGGGACTAGTTTCCCTTTGGGAGGAGGGGTGGTACAGTTTTACCACAGGACGTCTGAAACGTTTCTAACTGACTCGCACGGAATAAGAAATCTTGGTCTAAATGACAGAGATGGGAGCGGTTACTCAATTTACGCGCTGCCTTTAATCCAGAAATGAGTTGAAAACTTAAAAAAACAGCCATTATTAGAGATTGTTCTGTTTAAAGTGACCATCTGTCTTGCTGTCTTGAGTAAATGCACTGTGCCATTAGCATTGTCATTAGCTTGTGAATTCACTATTTTTAATTCAACTATTTTTCATGTAATTTTTATGTTTTAGTGTTTTGAGTTGTACAATTAAGGTATGACAGCTCTTAAATTTCAGCCACAGAGTACACAAGTAAACGCTTCTTTTAGCCTCCATACTTAAGAAACTCCTTTCCCACGGAATATGATAGCATTTTTACTGATTTGTACAAAATTAATATGACCTAGGTTATTTTTATGGCTCATTTAAGAGAAGGTAAAAGACGCTGGGATCTTTACTGATGCGGGAGCATGCAGTCAGTAAAAGTGACAGACTTGGACTGAAATCACAGAGAAACACTGCTAGTAATTACATTACCTCAACTTCTTATGCACAATTAATCTGATCCACATAGGGCTTCAAACTGTAAAGCAACTCTACTACTTGTACAGTTAAATATTATTGTCTGGTTGTATTATTCTCTCCCAGCTATATCCTACAGTAGCAGTGCTGAAAAGACCACATCACCACCTGTATTTAAGTTCAGAAGTTGGCATCCACTTGATCTCCTCCAGTATGGTAAAAAGTGAAGGTGATATCTGTGTTCTGTTTTTGTTTTGTAAAGTTTTCTCATCTGCTCAGATGGAGGTCACAGCCAGTGCTGCCATGCATCATTTTCAAAAGTTTGAAGTTTGAAGTGCTATTCCACGCCTGTCTTTCACCTCCTCCCAACTAGTGTCAATCCAGCTGTCATTCATATGTTACGCTGATGAGACCTCTTATGGAGTGGAAAGTAGTGTGAGCAGGCTGAGTTTATAGGCAAAAGGTGACATATTACCACATCTGGTATTGAGAAGTGTCTGAACTTGTCACTGACGTGAATAATTTTCTCTGACTGTGGAAAGTTTCAGCAACATGTTCAACACTGGGATAATATAATTAGTCCACTTATAAAGTGTTTTTTCTATGTAACACAGTCATTTTTGTCTTAACTGTTTTCAAACCTCTCTTTATCCCTTAGAATTAAATAGGCTGTTTTTGTTACTGTTAAGACTGACATATGTAAATGACCGCTGTTCCAGTTGGCTACCCTGTATCGTGCCTCATTCAAAAAAGCAGTTCATAAGATGTAAACAAGCTAGTTTTTTGTGACATCACAAAAACAATGCAAAACAGGCTGGTTTTGCAGATATGGACACTGAGCACTGGGCATTGAACAGTACATTCTGAATGTTTGCAAACTTTATTAAACTCTTTAAAAAGAAGTGAGGAAAATTTGCATTTCCAAGATAAAAAAAAACAGTGTATTGTCCAGTGTTATTTACCAGAGGTGACCTCCAGTGCTCACGATACTGCTATTACTGGTAGTGCTGTTATCAACAGTGTGTTTTATTCTAAATGATATGTCAAAGGCAGCTGGAAATAACAGCTCAAGAGAGACATCAGTGAAACCTGCCATTTAAAAGCTATATTTAAAAACTTCATTAACTGTACACAAAACAATAAAGTGAATAGTTTATCTCATTACTTTGACAGCTGTAACATATGGTTTAAATTAATTAAGTTTATTAATTAAGTTCATGGAGTTTATGGTGAATATTTTTATCAATGAGACCAGGCAACGTTGCCTGTCCATGGTAAAGAACAGTTGGAGCCCAGTGACACCACTCTGGTCATACTTGATAGATTACATTCATGCTAATGTGATAACCTAGCTTGTTGGGTATCTCTTAATACCCCGCTGTCCAGTCATGGCATCATTCCAGGCCCAGACTGCAATATTACTGGCTCCACTGGATTCAGTTAACATGGAGTCTATTTACACTTGTCATTTCTTGTGTCTCACATATATACAGAGGAGATTCAGCCACATTTCATTTACACCTGGATACATAAATCTCTCTTAGACAGACAGAAATTCAGTTTGCATCAGTGCTCCTTTTCATGTGTTACATGCATTCTCTTCTATATCTACTGAGATAATGTCTGGCACCACAGAATTTTTGACTGTGCAGTTGATGCATTTTATATATATTATTATATATATTTATATATATATATATTTGTAAGTTTGTATATAGACCACTGTAGTCGTGCATCATTCCATAGTCCATGTTATGCCCATATTAGAAACTTTGGGTCTAAGATGGATTTCTCTATGGCCAGAGTGAATGAGGTTTTCGAAAAATCATCTCAAACACACCCTGTGATAAATAAAAATGTTCAGAGCCCAATGTGTTTTGTCCTGTGTACATTTTTCTCCAGAATATCACTGGATCCTCCGAATTAAGCCCGTAAATAAAATCTCTAGGAAATCCTAAAACTCCTTATCAAAAAATACTACCTGTGTTAAAACAATGAAGCTGAATTAAGCTACTTTTTGTCAGCTTCTTGTTTGAATGTTTCCATTTCACCTTAAATGGTGCAGCAGCTATGACTAGATATCACAAACATTATCAAACGGGACAAAACAATACTGACCTGTTGGTTCTGTGAAACAGCAAAAATAAGTCAATGTTACTCAGCTGTCAAGCAGAAATAGAGCAATCTGCTCATATTAGGCCTTTCAATTCTCCATGAGGATAAAGTCAGCTTCTTTGTTGCCAGCTGCTTGTTCGAATTTTCCCCGTTTCACCTTAAATGCCGCAGTAGTTCAGAATGTAAATGCTGCACCATTTAAGGTGGAATGGCAAAATTCAAATAAGAAGCAGCGAATGTCCTAAGAAAATGTCCTCAGAAAATGTTACCAGCATTAAAATAATAATTAGGATATTTTGGTAGCCTAAATCAGTTTATCAGGGGGTCAGCAGTAATATTAAGCTGAGTCTGTACTGAATTAGCCTGAGCGCAGGTACATTTGTAGAGTTTTTCAAATGAAGCTATGAATAGAAGGGAAAGATCTATTGTGTTTCAGTGAGTATCAGATGAAGAACAGATAACTGCACGGAAACCTGCATCAGTAGCATTAGCTTACATGTAGCAATATTCATATAACAACCTCGTAATTCAGAGGATCCAGTGATATTCCAGACAAGAATGTTTATAGAACAAACTGTATCAACTTTGGAACATTTCTAATTATCACAGGGTGTGACAGAGGTAGTTTTTAAAAACTCCATTCATTCTTCTCATAGAGAAATTCCTTTTAGACCCGGAGTTCCTTATGTGGGCATAATAGCATGGCACTGACTACAGAATGACAACACAAGTACAGTTGTCTATTATGTTAAATGCATCCCGTTTCATAGTAGTAGTGTGAACATGTTGCAAAGGACACATTATTTAAGACTTAAATGAGATAGCATAGCTGTATCACTAACTAGGCTAACCACTCTAGCTGATGTTACTTAAGCCTAGTCAAAACCTATTTCTCTGGCAAACTGGGGCATGCCGTCCTCTGCGAAAAAAAGATCGCTTGTAAGAAGACAACAAATCTCAACCAGATCTGTTGGCTCATCTGAAGAGGCAGCCTCTAATCATCCAACAAAAAAAAAAGCCTACGGATCTCCTTTGGCTTTTATTAAATATTGCATATTTTTTAAAACGTGTGCTGTCACCTGTGCTGTTTTCCTCTCCTGAGCAAACCTTACAGATGCTTGGATACCAAAATTAGTGGAATTGAGCATCCCTAGTAGCTACCTACCAAGTGCAGAGTTGAATCTTTGATTGATGTGAATGATTGCAAAAGCATTTCCTAAAGTGGTCTCAGCAAGTGGACAGCAATGTTTCTTGGTTGTGCTTAAACTTCATGATCAGATAGGTGTCCAGCTGGCTAAGTGTAAATCAGCTCTAAGCTGCTTCTTGGTGTCAGATCCAGGGTTGTATGCTAAGGTGTGGACAAGACTAACATGTTGTGGCATGCTAGTAGGCTAGCAGCAAGATGTTCATGCTGGATGTGGATAGCCAGAGGGGGTTCAGAACTTTACTGGTCCTCTTGTTGAATGTAAATAATGAAAGAGGCTTCAAGGAGCTTACGTCCTTAGTAGTAAAAGACAGATTTCTTGTTCCTTGGTCTTTTCACAGGTAATACAAGGCTGAAGGGGGACCAGATGAAAATCTACCATGTAGGACATTAGTTCATAGGCCTTGTCCACAATAATATGTTTGAAAAGGCATGCCTTTTTCCTCTCTTCTGGCTTTTCATCCTCCACATCTATTTGAAAATGCTCTCCAGGAATGGAAATACTGTTTTCAAATTGTAGGGTAGATGCTGGGGACCACTGACTGTATAAATGTTGGTTTCTGTCATCCTGCGACAGGCCCCTGTTCGCCACATGATACCAGCTCCAACACATTCAGAATGGAGCACAACTTAATTTGAATGTCACTGTTAGTCACTCTCTTGACTTTTGGTCATTCCTTTACAATTAAATCCCACAGCATTCCTGATTACAAGACAAGCACCTTGCATTGCTGTGCGACAGACCTCTGAGAGCTCACTTGCTATCGACTTGGCTTTGCTGTGTAGTTTAGCCATCTATTCTGTCCGGGGGGTCTGTCTCACGAAACAGGATTTATGGCTCAGCCAGCAAATTTTAAGCTTAGTTCAGTCTAACTCTGGATTTTCTGTTTCACAACAGCAGATCACTTTTTGGCAACTTCTGCTGCACACATAACCTACTCAAGGGCAGGTTAAGTTAGGGATTTTGGGTCATAAGCAGTTCTTTGACCAGTCAAAGCAAGCTTCTGACTAATCAGGGCTGATGGAGGTGGAACCTTCTGGTGAGTTTTTTTTTTTTCTTTTGTGATGTTTGTGCCCTCAGTCACTTAAAATATCACTTTTTTAGCAGAGGAAGCAAATCATACTATGTAGATATTTTGGGTTTCATGGTTTTTTAGGTTTCATGATGCTGAAACATGGTCAGGAATCAGTGTTCTGGTCTTGGAGATCTACTACCTTGGATCATTCAGATTCATCACACATGGCTCTAATGCTCAGATGACCCTAAGGCCTTGGTTACCTGGTTCAGGTGTGTTAGGTCAAGGTTAGAGCTAAATTCCAGAACACCAGGACTAAGCACCTCTGTTTCAGGATTATTACATCTCTTGTGATTCCTTAGATCTGTACATAGACAATAGATTATGACGGGCTCCACAACAAGCGACCTGGTTCAGATCCAGATGTTTGGTTGCTTCAGTGTGGATGGACTACCTTTTACAAATGCCATATTAGTGTGCACAAAGTCTTTCCTAGTTAAAATCTGACTGATTTAAACAAACAGCAAAGCAAGAGTTGAAGAGTTAGACATCAGCAGAGCACCTGGTGACACTCATTCTTCACTAATTTTGGACAGAAAATATAATTTGATTTACATCTGTGGGATTCACATCGACACCCAGACGTGAACATAGTACATTAAGCATCAAGGCTGCGTTTTTTTTAACGAAATCCAATCTGTCACTTAGCAGAAGTAATGACAGCATTCTAAACAGTGTCTCAGTAATTGCTTTAATTGCACGGCCCTAAGTCTCTTTAGGTTATATTAGCGCTTTCATCTGGCACTGCCATCAGCTTTAGGAACAGGAATGACGCAGGGTTCTGACATATGAGCACGTCTCTCTTTAGTCGAATGCGAGAACAGTGTTAGAAAACCACCCAGAGCATAGCTTGCAGGCTCGGCTGCCTGCTAGCGCTAACGGTTGCATTATCAAACATGCTCATTGGTGGATTTACAGAAGCTGTTAGCTGTTAGCACAAATCAGTAGCAAGACCAAGTAGCTAAATTGATCAGTGTTCTAAGCTAGAAAAACTAGCATGAATCAGCATAGCTGGGCACCAGCAAAATGTATGTGTTGTGTTTTGGATGAGTGCTGGATGACAAACCAGACCCATATAAACCAGCTTAAACCAGTTTAGACCAGCACAGAATTCATGTTGGTTGATGCTGGATTTTCAGCAGGGTTGGTGAATAGCAAATGTGCTAACAAATCATTGGTCTTGGGAATGGTTTTAGAAGGTTTAAGTAAAGTATGTCTGTTGCTCTACAGCCACAGTAGTCTCTGGAGTGAGATTTTCTGTTTTAAGAACTACAAAAGACCCTCTGGGGTGGATTTTTACGGGTGTCTGTTTTGATCTTTTTCCACACTAGTTGGGAAACCAGAAGGAAACTGATAGCTAACATTACTGCTAGGAAGCCAAATATCGTATCATGTGGAATATGGATGTGGGAACTGTCTTTAAATCATCAATAAAGTGGAGAAGACTCATTACTCAAACAACAGAAATGACTTGTGCGATGAGGAAAACAAGCTAAAAGCTACAAGTAGCATGCTAGCTACTTGGCTATCTATATATCTCACTTTGGCTTCTTTTCGCTTGCGGACAGGATTTTGTGCTAAATAAAGCAGCTCTTTTCCTTACAAATGTGTTTAATAACTGAGGTAAATGTTACACTAATGCTAGCTTGGTTGTTTTTATTAGCCTATAGATCAGTGGCTAGGCTAGCAGTCAGGAATGGTTGACAACAGAGGGATTCTCATTGGTATCAATGATGTATTTGTGTAATGCATACTGGGTGCTGTAGTAAGAGAACCAAAACATGAAAAAATCTTGAATTCTGTCCAAGGAGGCTGAGGGATATATTGCCGCGCTACATAACACGACAAACAACATTCAAATCTAGGTTTAGGCCCCTAAATCCAGAACTAAGTTACTCTTTCGAGCATTTTATGTCTTTTTCTAACCAAGTCTACTCAAATCAGCGCTGCTCCATGTTTTTGCCTTTGGCTTGTCAGCTTTTCGTCGTGCTAGCAAGGTCCCTTGCTAAGCAAGTCCAGGCTGGCTCACTGCGCTGTGAACACAAGTGTGTACTTGCTATCTCGGTCTGCACAAAGACTTGATTTCACAAACACTTTGGTGATCTGAGCTTTAAATAGAAGTTTTAATCATATTTCCATATGTTAAACACACCGAGGATACGAGGGGGAGAAATTACTTTAGGGAATCTTTGGAAATCCAGTTAATTTGCTCCCTGGCCAGAATTAAGCCCCGAGCTCTCATAAATTACCATTTCATTAAGATTCAGAAGGCAAACAGATTTAAATATTCATGGGTTCCCTCCCCTCTTTGATTAGATTTTAATTACATGACTTTGTCTTAAACAAATGGGGAGGGGGGCACCGGGATAAAGGAGCTATTTGTTTTGAGGGATAATGAGCGCACCTGAAAGGTAGAGGTGCAGTGAGGAGAGGTATCATTCAGTGGCAGAGACAAAAAGCCCCCTCGGGGCCCTCCCCCCCATGCTTTGTCTCGTTTGTTTCGAAGAAGAGGAGGGGAGAGAAAAAAAGAGACGTGATAGAATGAGAAGTTCCTAACTTGCGGCTGCCGAAGCCCGAGGATCCTTTCGCGACTTGTCAGGGAGTATCAGGACCTTGGCTTGCTCTCGAGAACAAATTTATCCTCAAAGTAGCTCCTGCCTTCGCCGTTCCCTGGCCTGCTGAAAATTTCATGACCTCTAACAATTATTCAAAGGAGCGCCGTACACGACTCAATCACATTATAAACACGGTTACACACATCAGCTTTGAGGCTTTTTTTCCCCTCCCAAAAGGAATTGAAATATGCATGCGATTCCATTCCATTATTAATTTGCCCCAGACACGATGCATGTGCCAAGGACGAGATTGTGGTCCGCCATGGTCATGACGGGCAGAGCAGAATGAAATCAATTATGAAATTCCAGTTTTTCCCAGCACTCTCATGAGCTTTTTTCTGCTGTGCCAAAACACACACAAAGACAATATTAGCCAAACGATTTTGAGGAGATCCCCAGAGGCGCACGGCTTTGCATCATCCCTGAAATCTCACATTTACATAATAGGCGACGTCTACTGTCAATTTGCTCAAAATCTCTCTGTGTTATCTTCCACTGCTCTCGATGGGCCAAACCCTGGCACGTTTAAATGGCCTTTTTGGAAACTCGGAGCGTCCGTCACCTCTAAATCATTCGTGACCTGCCCAATTTAGGCCTCCACATGGGAGCTGTGCGCCCGGGGCAGGGTTTTGCAGAAACTGGGACGTTCCTCATTAATTCCTATAGGCTACGTGAATTCTGACACCATGTTGGTTTGCTATCCTCAACCAGGCACATTTGAAAAGCTGGAGTTTAATACGACTATACACAATATCAGCTGTTTTTAATGATGATTAATTATTACAGATACAGCATAGCTAAGCACGTATGCTGTACACTCACTGGCCACTTTATTAGAAACCCCTAATTTGTAGCTTCACCTTGCTGGAGACTGTAGGCCAGTCCTGGTCTTGGGGATTGACAACCCTGCAGAGTTTAGGTCCAACTCTAATCTAACACACCTGATCCAGGTAATGAATCGGAATATTAGAGCCAGGTGTGTTGGAACTGGAATCTCTGGGGTGGGAGATCTCCAGGACTACATTGGCTACTGCTGTAGCCCAATTTGGCACAATTGGTGTTCACCATCCTTTCATAGGTGGCCATTCTGACCACAGAGCTGTTCTGGGCTGGATTTTTTTGAGATAGTGGACCACTTTCAACCTAGCATCGACACTGCTGTGCTGGATACACTTGTACTAGCACCACACACATTACCATGCCATTACCAATGGTGCCACTGCTGTGCTTATCCACCATCCAAATAATATCCAGTCAACAGCTGTGCTGTGGTCAGAAACTGAACAATGTTTGGGATGAAAGGTGGTCAGAAATTGTACATGACAACAGATGAGCTACAGTTTGTAATTGTACTTTTACACTGTCAGAAAAAAGGTATTGCATAGGGACATTTTATGTTTATCAAGGTACAAACAATGCAAATATACCCTCAAAGGTACAACAATGATCTTAAGGTCCAAGTATGCACTTTAAATAAGTTTTCCTCAGGATCGAGGTACATATTTATGCCTTTTCATAACTTAATGTCTTAAAATAGAAAAGTAAAATAATAAGGCTGGAGACAAGACAAAAAGTGTGGCGTTAATAAAACTTATTATGGTACAATTATGTTCCCTAAATAAAGGTACTGAAGACGTGCCCTTGAGGGTAACACCCTGGTGACAGTTTAGTACCTTTTTTTTTCTTTCTTTTTGAGAGTGTATATAGTGGATCTAATAGTGGCGTAGGGTATGCAGGGTATGCATTTGCATTGTGCCCATGTTTTAGGGGGCCTGTGAATCGCCTCTGCTGCTTATCAAAGATACTTGACCAATTCCAAGCTCAGCCTTATTTTAGCCCTCAAATGAGCTACTTACAGATGTGTCTGAGGAGACTTGTTTCAGTGAACTTTGTACCATCTTGATGAGGTTTGTTGCTACATGTTAAACCTTGACTTGTGACTGCATCATTAGGTCAGATATTTGGAAAAAAAAATATTTGTTAAACTGAACTGACACTAAATGTAACTGGTTTCAATGTTAGAAATGCACAGTGAGGCTGAGTTGGATGTGAGAGTTAACTGCTTACCTCATATAGGCTAAATAAAACTGAAACCTCCCCCGATATGTAATAATATATAATAGAAAGACATCCATTCATGCTACACTGATCTAAAAAAAAATAAATAAAAATTGGGGGGGTTTGTGGGGGGACAGTTTTGCCTCACAATGCCCTGCACGTATCCCTCCGCACTGTAAAACATCATGGAACATTTCACCATAAATAATTCCCTGAACTGATATGAACAAAACATATGTTCACTGTTGTATACACTTAAGTAAACTGATTAAATCATATTCGCCCCATTCATTTTGTTGATCTTAAAATGATTGAATATTTTGGACTTAATACATAATAGTTGCGCTAACTTAATACAGTTAAGAAATTATAATTTAAATTTACTGCTAGGCTAAACTAGGTTATAACTGTAAATTCATACTGTATTGCAGATACTTGAAAATAACAGACATTGATAACAGTGACTTAACCAGTTTAACAGAAAGTCACAGCCAATATGCAAATATATGGTAGCAGGAGCCAATAGGAATAGTGTGAGTTCTACTCAAGAAGGTTGCGTGGACCAAACATTTATCAAGTAAAGCTGAGAACTCTAAATTAAATTGCAGTAAGCTGATTCAATTCAATGATCATGTTTGAATGTCTGAAATTGTCAAAATAAAGTTACAGGAAAAGCATGAAAAGTTGTTTAAATAATTTAAATGTAAACATTTATGCTGTCTATCAGATAAATTCACTGATACAGTATACTACATCAGTACAACCGCTGGGTCAACTGATGCTTTAGCTAAAAACATTAGAACATATT
The DNA here is from genome assembly GCF_904425465.1 of Colossoma macropomum. NCBI lineage: Eukaryota > Metazoa > Chordata > Actinopteri > Characiformes > Serrasalmidae > Colossoma > Colossoma macropomum. The sequence goes on along the minus strand of NW_023495280.1, from coordinate 760,089 downwards.
CTGCCTGTGCTATCTACTCCTGACAGCTATCAGGACTATATCATGTGCAACCATCACTTAGCATAGGTAATTCTGCATAGGCTAGAACTAGAACTAATTTATAGAGGAAACTAGAAGAGGGGAAAAACAATCCAGCCACACTAAATCTTGAACAATCTTTTAAAAATAACCCATCATTTGCCTATTTGTATTTGTTTAAACATAAAAAAAACTGTAAAACTTACCTTACTAAAAATGATCTTACTCAAATGACTGAGTTACTGTGGCAACAATTCATTTTTGAGTTAGTTTAAATGTTTCTGATTGTTACTCCAACTTTCTTTAGTAAGTTTAAGTTGTGTTAACTAAACTCTTATATCAAGATGTACGGTTAGGTTTTACAGTACACCTTAAAAAAGGTATATGTTTTACACAATAAAGTTTTCAATCTTCTATCTTAAAGTTACCATAAAACAAAACTTAGCTTAGAGGCATTAACCACTTCCAACGTCTGGTTCCTATCACCACCACTGAATATTTCTGATTTGGCTAATTTTCTAAAGAATCACTTTACATCAAAGCCACTCTAAATGACTCCTCATGATTTAATTAAGATTAAATTTTTGGAAGGAATTTTGGATGGTATTCCCCTCTAAGTTGAGGGTCAGTATCTTTTCATTTGTACAGGAATAATTCTCACAGCAAACATTTCAGCAAACACCTGTACAGTAAATGTCACACTACCTCAGAGAAGAAACTCTCACAGTGCAAAACAGCCTTTCTGAATTAATTTTTATTAACAATTATGTGATTAAGTCAAATAATTTTATTAATAATGACAAGATTAAATCAGTTTTCTCTCTCAGGCGAACATATAATGTGGTTTCTAATATCACCATATGAATATAAACTCTGAAAACCCTGAAAATGTAAGTTATCTTGATTCAGAAAAAAAAAAAAGTTTTCTGGAGAGACAGACACGTCCAAGGCTGGAATCCTATTTTTATGCATGTGGCTTCTCAGCCATCACACTTGCTATAAATGGTCTTGCAGGAGAAGAAGGTGCAGGCAGGCCACATCTCCCTTATCTGCTAACATAAACACTTCAGCTCTGCTAACACACGGTCGTCTGCTCGGCGAGGCGGCTATCTTGCCTCGACATCGGCCTGCGCCGGGGCAGTAATAAGGGCCGATAAATCAGCTCCTTCCACTGGTAATTGTGCCTTTTGGGGATTTGTAGGCTCCATGTAATAGCCCTCTTAAACACACTGATTAAGATGACGGTGCACGCTGACTCGTCAGATTTAGCCACACGCCTCCTTCACCGGCAGATCTGTACGGACTCCTCTTGCGGTCCTACAGACTGTGGGAGGAGGTGGCACCATGTAGGAGAAAATGGAGCCACGTAGACTCCTGTGTGCAACTAAAAGTGACCCAGGCCTGAAATAGCAAAACAAGCTTTTAATGTTCTTAACAAGTCATTAGCAAGCAAATTAGGAAGAATTAAATAAACAAATAAAATAAGGTTAGTGTTGGATAGCATTTCTTTAAATGTGGAAGGATTGTGGGTAAACTTGCAGACGGCCTTTTATAGACAGAAGAGTCAATGTTGTTCCACTCAGCATTGATGGCTTCAGACAGCTGAAAAACATTGACAAGCTAGTTTGTGTTTAATGTGAGACCAAATATTCTTTATAGGGTTTAAATCTGGACTCTGACTTTGTCCTTTGTTTTGCACAGGCTTGTACACTAGTGTTTGCCTACCCTTGTGGCGAACTGAATTAGGGATGTTTGATGGAATGCTAACCAAGTTTGAACGTATCACAGCACTCGAAACACACAAGCAGGTGATGAACACCACCACCCACACATGCATTTAACATTACATACAGGCTTTATCCTTGAGCAATTGCTTTGAACAGTTTCTTTATAACTTTTTCAACATAACATTTTCCCTTTTTCTTCATTTTTCTAGTGTCTTTATACAGTCGTATGCAAAATTACAGGATTTTCTAAGTGAAAAGAAGTTAACACGTCCTCTACAGAGAGCAGACTTCTGCATATTTTAATGCACAACTACTGTTATTTTTCCAATATGTTAAATAAATAACTAAAAAAGAGCAAAAATATGCCATGTTATAGTTTGTTCACTGCAGAGGAGTAATCAACAGTGCATAATTTGACAGGGGTGTTTAAACATTTAAGTAAGACTGTACATCCTTGATGACACCTTTGACTCCCTACCACTTTTAAATTGTTCCTTTTTCTTGTGTAATCAAAGATTGTGGTGCAGAAAGACTTTGTCTTGTGTGTGAAAGGCAGAGATCAGAAAGGTGGATTTTTCATAGCCATTGATGCCAAAACAGCCAAAAATGGTATGTTTTTAATTTACAAGTATATATATATATGTGTATATATATATATATATATATATATATATATATATATATATATATATATATATATATATTGTGTGTGTGTGTAAACAATGGGTTTTACTGATGGTTTTGACTGGTCAGAGTCCAGATTTAAACCTTATAGAGAATATTTGGTCTCACATTAAGCACAAACTAGCTTGGCAATGTTTTTCAACTGTTTTAAGTCATCAATACTAAGAGAAACAACATTGACTATTCTGTCTGTAAAAGGCTGTCTGCAGGTTTTCCCACAAGACTTCCACATTGAAAGAAATCAAAGAGCAAAGCTTTCCCACACTAACTTACTGCATGTATTGGCAGTGTCTGTTTACACTCACTGAACATAGCATTAACAGCCTGACTGTTTGCACTAACTTCAGCTGGTAATTCATGTGACTAGAACACCAAAGTGCTTAATTTTACTGGAGGTTTAATATTTTCCATGAACAAAAATCAGGCAGCCTTGAAGGAAGCTCTCTTTAAGGGAGAACTGGAGTGTAAAGCTATTAATTCATTCATTTCTTCATTCAAACAAATGAGTCAACGTTATACTCATAGCTTAATCAATATTCAATAAATAAAATTGTAAAATACCAGTCTAATAATAACAAAAGAAAAGCAGAATCATTATATTGCTGAAATTTAAGCTAATACTGCTAAATTGCTATCAAGGAATAGTATAAAATAGCACATAATTATGTAAGTATTACATAGTAAAATCATGTTGTGTACATAGCAGAATTAATTTATTTGCATTTAAAGTAACAGTTACATAATTATGTGCTATTTTATACTATCCCCTGATCTGCCTTATCTACTTGTCTAAGGATTTAAAATCTTAATGTTTTGACATTTGGGCTTGGCTTATTTCTTTGCATGTAAATGTACATGTTCTTTAATTCTCCTGTTATCTTTGGAGTCAACTTGACCCCATTCAGTGTTTAACATCTCCTAATAAATGATTGACATCCTTTCTTTGCTTCATATTTAATGACTTTTCCTAAATTTGATGGGGACAACTGAGTATACATAAAATTAACATGATGATATGTTGGTAACACTTTACTGTAGGGTGCTGTTCATTAGGCTACATTACACCTACATAAGGTTGTCATTACAACTAACATAACCCTACATAACTGTTTATAAATGCTTATTACAACAGGCATCATCTGTCATAAAGGCTACTTTAGCTGACTTTGATCAAAATTGGCAAATGTAACCTTTATAGTAATGACACTTACTGGAACAAGCATTTTTTAAAAAGTTATGTAGGGTTATGTGAGTTGTCATGACAAGCTTATGTAGGTGTCATGTTGCCTTATGAACAGCACCCTACAGTAAAGTGTTACCGATATGTTTTCAGTGTCCTGTACACATTTTATACGTATCACTGTCCTTTGGGGTCAGTTTGACCCCAGGCTGTTTTAGCTGTGTAAAACATAAGAAATATCAACATTTTACACACATTGGCTTTTTTTAGATGATAATGTGGTCAATATAACATGCAATTTTATAATCTTCATAAAGCTTCCCTCTGCGGCATGAACATAGCAGAACCATACCTGTAGTGGTGCGAGAACCCATGAAAGTTCACACAACATGGAAGGAGGGTAAAATTCCTGGAGGTTTAAATTGCTGGGGTCAAAGATCAGCATTTGGAAGTTGAGGTCTGCACAGGCATGATATTGAAGCCCAAGCCATAAAAACAGAAAATAAACTTTTTTATTAATAAAGCACTCTTTATCCCGATGGCAGCTCTAAGTGCTTTATAGACAGGTAATAAAGCTTAACAGTAATAGAAGAAACTATGGGTATTCATTTAAAACCATATGAGACAATGAGTATGTTTACATGCACTCAATAATCCCATCATAATCTGATTCCTGCAGTTATCTCATTATTCAAATGGTCATGTAAACAGCACACTCTGATTTCTTAGATCGAAGTAAGGTATAGAAGTCTGTTTAAGAAATACGATTAAGAGAGAGCTGGATTTTAGCTCAATAATCAGATTTCTCAATCTTACTCTGATTTCTTTCAGATTTCTCAGTCTGCGCATGTGCGAAAACAGACACAGATACCTGAAATAAGCAAACAGCATTGCCGCAAAATGGCAACAAAACACTTTCGGAGCGACACTGAAACCAACTACATGCTTGACGAAATGAAGGATTTAAATATTCTTCATCTTCTAGATGATGTATGTTCATATTTTCAGGTAAAGTGGCACAATGTTTTTAAAAAGCTGTGGCACGAAGTTTGAGTTTTACATGTTTACATCACATCCTCTTCTGTGAGTTTATTGGCTGGTAGCAAAGCAGAAATCCGATTACTGCCTGACTCATGAAGACTCACATTACCTGATTACTCAAGTGCATGTAAACGCATTGATCAGATTACTGACAAAATCAGATTTTCTGCAGTTATCAGATTATTAGCATGTAAACGCACTCAATGACACAGCTCAAATAAAAAAAATAAAGACCAAATAGACGTAGAATTTTAATTCAATGCTAAATAAAAGAGATGTGTGAACTGAGCTTGTGTGACTGTCTAATAAAAGATGGAATTGAGGTCTACGGTATAGAAGCATAATAACCGAAAAAGATAAAAGCAACTACTCCACGTTGTTAAAATATACATTAACATAATATTGCTGACCAAAAAAAAAACCCCATGTATGTCCCTTTTTTATTATTATTTTTCTGCATCATTTGAATTGGGCAGCGGTCCTTTACATTTTGTGAGCATGTTATAGAGAATAGACCAATAGAAATGCCCCAAAATGACTGGAATAAAATCTCTTAACATTAATTTACATTAATACTAATGAATGCTTTGCCTTCTCCTATAAATTTGCCACTTTGGAGATTCATAACAGAGGCGATACACAGCACGCTGTTTCTTTAGTTGCGTATGTGTTTAAGAGGGTGTAAACTGTATGCAGGGTGTGAAATGCACCTGCTTTCAGAGAGATGAACAGTGTTTAGCTTGCAGGACAGCTTTTATTTACAAATTGTTTTGCCTGCCACATCTTCACCTCAACATTTTGCTTGCAAACTTATTGTTCACATTAACAGTATTTTCTCAATTAAATTTGTGCACTCTTTTCTGTTGACGTGAGAAAGTGGCCTTGGTAGGCTGTTCCGTTTTGCAGTTTATGAAACAAATGAGGAGCCTTCAAAGAACAATTCTACCAAGGACCCACTATTCTAGGCCGCAGCCCAGCTTCTGGAACGCAGCTACAGTATGTGCTCACAAGAGAAGTGGTCCAAATAGCCAATCTTCAGCATCTATTTTTATTTGAGTGGCATTCTGATGCCTCTCCCAGGAGAACTGGGATCAGCTAATTAGTGAATTACCAGATCTGTAGGGTCTAGTGCTGGGAAAACTAAAGGGGAATTCCACCCATTTTTTAATTTTTTTGCATAATTCCATTGTTGTGTCGTAAACAAAATCATTCATAGCCTTTGTATTTACTATCCAAAACCACAGTGAACCTACATGCGTCTTCTTAGTTTGTAATGGAACTTAGATGATGGGAAAGTAGTGATAAATCAGACAAGGTACAATTTTTGGGGGACTATTTTGCCTCGCAATGCCCTGCATGTACCCCTCCATGCATGGATTAAAATAAATAGATTAATATTTTAAGACATTTTAGGCCAAAATCTTATCACAAAACTGTCATAAAACAATGTCTCAGACATCAGGAAGCATATAATTATGTAGAAATTTCAAAAGATTGGTGGAGTTCCCCTTTAAAGGGTATCAGCCTGTACATATGTGTTACTTCTAAGATGGTACACTAGTTTGTTTCTTCTTTCTAAACTTGTAAATCTGGCAGGCGAAAAACTGCTACACTTACTAGAAGCTGTGGCAAGAAATTTTGGTCACTGACTCTCATGTAAAGGTTGTGTGTGATTCGTTAGAGCCTTCGGAGCGTGACGGTCCTCCACCCCACATCTTCGCTGGTGGCCCTGGGCTCAGCGCCAGTTCAAAGCAATTTCCAGCTAAATATGGTTCTGATATGGATACTAAAAGACTGGGAGATAAGCGACTCAGAGCCACTTGTCTTCCACACGCTGCTTCCTCCTTTAATGAAAGGATTCAGTGCTCAATGGTCCGTCAGAGGCCGAAGCAATGGCTTGGCCACTGTTCGGAGAGAATGTCCGCGCTCCCGAGATGAATGCCATCACTCTGCTCATTGTTCCAGACAATGAGAGCCACCCATGCCAGCATATGCTCAAATTGCTGCTTCCCGCAGCTGTAGCCTGTTGGTCTGCTATGGTTAAAACAGTGTATTGTTTTTATTGTGTGTTGAATTTGAATTATATTTTTTAGTTGCTATGTATTCAGATTGATTACTTTTTTAACCATTTTTTCTTCCCCAGTTTTGTCATGGCCTACTCTGTCTGCTAGCTAGGTTAACCCATCTCATGATGCTGCCAAGCTGAGAGGGTGAAGGCCAGCACATGCTTGCTCTGAGACATGTGGGGTCAGCCACTGCATCTTTTCTAAGTGATGCTATGCAATGTCATTGGACAGCTCTGCATGCTTGGTGGACCAAGCGTGTGGAACTGTCACCACTACTGTGGTGAATGATGGTGGACCCTGTTGGGGCCACTGGTCATGGATGGCTGTGGCATCACTGGGGATTGAACTCTTAGTCAATCAAAGCGGCGGTGTGTGGCTGTCAGGTTCATTATAAATGAGCTCACCTGATCAGTTGTTTGAAGAAATTGATTTAATGAGTAGAATCAGGAAAGCTGCTGCTTGTTTGGATTAGGTGACCAGTATTCCAGGGACATTTACAGTTCAGTGGTCAATATATCATTAAAACATCCAATGTTTTTATCTATGAAATATTAAAAAGGGGGGACATTGCCTGTTTCATGTATTTTGACCATCGTAACTGTTGTACTGTAATAAACTATGGTCTGACTGATAAAACTGGACATTAAGTAACTTTGTAAACTGTATCAGAAAATCATACAGTAGCCTACAATGGTCAGTGAAGCTATAGTAAACAATGGAATTCTCAATAAAGTAAAATGGTCAGTATGCATGGGAATAAATAACAGTAGTCCTATAAAAGATTTACATTTCTTCTTTTCCCCCTAACAAGATTTGTCACTCATCACTGTTTAGAAATAATGTCAGTATATCACGCGTCCCTCCAGACTCCATCTCCCAGAACACCTCACCTCATCACATGACCGCAGATCTCCCTCATGTGACTCTCCACTTTTCAGCCTCACCTGATTACTGATTAACCTCACCTGTTCCTTGTTCATGTGACCTATTAGTTTAGTATGGTTAAAGTCTGGGTTTTAGCATAGGACCTTTGCAAAGCATTGCCTTTGTTTACAGAGCCTTACTAAGCTTTCCGGTCTGTTTGTCTGCTTTACCGTGTATGACCATTGCATGATTTTGTTTTTGACCATGCCTTTTGCCTTGCCCTCTCAGTATTGTTGTGATTTTTGGTTTGACCTTCTTTTCTGGATTTTGGACTTTGTTTTTTGAACTTCTGTCATGGTTACTGTTTTGGTGATCTGGCTGCAGATGTGTTGATTTCAGATGCTCCTTGTGTTAATAAATCTTTTTTACTTCAGTGTGGTCTGCAAACGTCTGAATTCTGTAAGTAAAGAGGGTCTAGCGGCTTAGGTAGGGACGAGGCAGGGACACATTTACCACAAAAGATCCAGTGGTTGTTTGAGCCCATAATTTATATTCATAGTAAATATTTTGGCAGTAAAAAGAGACCCTATAGATGGCTGTAGCCCATAGGAAACCCCTGGAAGAAACTTCGATATCCTCCTGATTCTCTTTATATTCATTTGTTAGTAAGTTACAGCAAAAAATCAAAGTTGACTGCACTCTATTCTGCTATTGTGCTGGAGCGCCAAAAATTATATTTAAAATAGCAATTTTTGACATTCGCTCTTTTCAGAACTTTCAGAGACTTTTTCTCCTCTTGGCACTTTTTACTTCATGTGCTCTGCTCTACAGGCTTGTAGAGTTCCCTGGGATAGTTCATTAAAGCCCCATTCTCTGGTTGAGCTCCTTACTGTATTGCTTAACTCAGGGTCTTGTGTCATTGCTTTATGGTACACACTTAAAAATGATGGTTCTTCAAGGGTTCTTTAGTGAAGAAAATAGTTCTATGTAGAGCCATGAACTCTCAAAGAGCCCTCTGCACAATGAAAGGGTTCTTTGCATTGTGATAGGGTTCTTTAGATTGATGGAGAATGTGCTGTAGTTGGTTCTATATAGAATCTTTTTGAAAAGTGTTCTGCTATTGTTACAATGTTAAGCTTGCTACAATAAAATAACCTTTTTTTGGGTGAAAAAGGTTCTATATAGAACCATATACAACACATTCTACATCACTCTGAATACGATTTTACCATGCAAAAAACCTTATGGCTCTAAATAGAACCATTGCCTTTACTAAAGAAACCTTGAAGAACCATCGTTTTTAAGTGTGTAGAGAGCTTTCTCATTTAAGTATCTGTCCGAATTGGGATGTAGTCTTAAATAATACATTTACATCCTCCAAAAACGTATGCTATTAGTTAATCTATTACAATATCGTACACAAGTTTAGCTCCTCTTCCAAATGATACCCACTACTGACAAAAACTGCAGCAGCCCATTTGTGTCAGTAGGCACTTTTCTTCATTTCTTTAGGGAAAGTCCAATAGAAGCAAGGAAGGTTTTGTAATATGGTTATTGAATTTATTTCTGAACTATTAGATATAAGGTTACCAATGTGCCTGACTCATCTGTTAGTATGTAATAACTCTGATATCAGCCTAAATCTCCAAAATTGAAGGATTATCATGGCAGGTTCGATGGCTTCTGTAAAAACAATTTTAAAGCACTACTGTCAGCCTGATATTCTGTCAAAGAAAGTATGGCTACAGTACCTTTTGGGCGTTCTGACCACTGAACCGTTCCACAGCTAAGCTTCTTAATGAAACTCCAACTACTGCGGGTAGCTGGTCAAATGCTATATGATTTGTGAAAGATTATATTTGAAAAAGTGTGTGTGGAGGGGTCTTATGCGTGTTCCCTGAGAGATTTTTTCCTCTTTTTTGTTGTATTTGTTGATTCTGTTACACTGAATTGCAATGTTTATTATTATTCTTATTGCATATTTGTTATGCATGCATATATATGTAAAACCCAATAAAACATCATTCACAACAACCAAAAAGAGCAATATTCATACTTCTCCCACGAATGCATTAATTTTTGTAGCTACTGTTGCCAAACCAGTAGAGGCTTTATAGAATGCTGGCAAAACTCTCCTTAAGTATAATAGCTGCGTTCCAAAGCCTAGGCTGCAGCCGAGGTAGTGCGGGTCCTCGGTAGGATTGTCTTGTGAAGACTCCTTAGTAGCCTATTGGTTACACAAATGGAACAGTCCTAACGAGGCTGTTTGGTGACATCACCAGAGGGGCGCGAAATTTGTGAGGGAATTAGTGAGAGAAAATGGAGCCCGATGCATTGTGTTTGTTGCCTTTTCATTTCTTCACGGAAATGGAGGAGATCTTTTATGTAGTACAACAAACCACATATATACAAATACTTCTTAAACCCTATTTCCAAAAAAGTTGTGATGCTGTGCAAAATGTAAATAAAAACAAAATACAATGATGTGCAAATCATTTAATCCCTATATTTAATTGAAATAGTACAAAGACAACAAATCCAATGTCAAAACTGAGAAATTTTGTTTTTGAAAAATATTTGCCCATTTAGAATTTGATGCCAACAACATGTTCCAAAAAAGTTGGGATGGTGGCAACAAAAGGTAGGTAAAGTTGGGTATTGCTAAAAAAAAAACATCTGGTGGTTAATTAGCAAACAGGTCAGTAATACGATACGGGTATAAAAAAGCCTTTAGAAGTAAAGATGAGGAGGAGTTCACCACTCTGTGAAAGACTGCACCATCAAATAGTGCAACCGTTCAGGAATAACGTTTCTCAACATAAAATGGAAAAGAACTTTCTCGGCTCAGAAACACTTCTGAAAACCACTGTCTGTGAACACAGTTCGTTGCTGCATCCACAAATGCAAGTTGAAACTCTAAAACGCAAAGAAGAAACCATAAATAAACAGGATCCATAAACGTTGCTGCCTTCTCTGGGCCCGAGCTCATTTAAAATGGACTGAGGGAAAGTGGAAAAGTGTTCTGTGGTCTGACAAATTAACGTTTGAAATTCTTTTTGGAAATCATATACACTGTGTCCTCCAATCTAAAGACCACTCAGCTTGTTATCAGTGCACAGTTTTCATGATGGTGTGGGGTGCATTAGTGCACATGGCATGAGTGATGTGCACGTCTGTGAAGGCACCATTAATGCTGAATTATATATACAGGTTCTGGCAACATATGCTGCCATCCAGACAATGTCTTTTTCAGAGAAGGCCCTGTTTATTTCAGCAAGACAATGCCAAACCACATTCTGCATGTATTACAACAGCATTGCTCCATATTAAAACAGTCCGAGTGCTAAACTGGCCTCCAGACCTGTCACCCACTGATAACATTTGCCGCATTATGAAATGAAAAATACAATAAAAGAGATCCAGAACTGTTGAGAAGCTGAAATTCTATATCAAGCAAGAATGGGAAAACATTTCACTTTCAAAAATACAGCAACTGGTCTCCTCACTTCCCAAATGCTTAGTGTTGTTAAAAGAAGAGGTGATGAAACACAGTGGTAAATATGCCCCCGTCCCGTTTTTTGTAATGTGTTGTCGGCATCAAATTCAAAATGGGCATATAAAAAAAATCTCAGTTTCAACATTTGATATGTTGTCTTTGTAGTATTTTATTTTTAAAAATATGATTTTTAAAGGATTTGCACATCATTGCATTCTTTTTTTTATTTACATTCTGCACAGTGTCACAACATATGGATGAATGCTTATTTAATCAGTCATTTTACACTTTATAAGGTCATGAAGATGAATTCAAGTACGTGAACAACTTACATTTTAAAACAAGCTCTGCTCCAATCGCTGGCCTGGAAGGATACATCTGATGCATCCTTAAAATCATTCAGAATGTAGGCTGCGTTTCTAGGCTGTATACGAAGGATCCTTCACTTTGGAACGGCCTCCTATCACATGGCGGCTGAGAAATGCAGCCTACCTTGGCTGCAGGCTACACTGTTAGAAATAAAGGTACTGGACGAAATGGGGTGTGTGGAGGCAATACAACTTAGAAAATATAATTTCATTGGTTATGGTACAATTATGTTGCCTGACTAAAGGTACTGAGATGTACCCTTTAGGGTACCACCCCAGTGACAGTTTACTACGTTTATTTCGGAGAGTGTAGGCTGGAGTGTTCTCGTGAAAATGCCTAAATGTAGGATGTACCCCTGGTCAAGTAACATTTTGCCACTGCTGGGACAAAAACTCACATCTCTAAAATTGTAACTTACAAAAAACATTATTAACTTGTAATGGAAGTTAATGCAAAAACATTTTTTTTTGAGTAATCTTTTCCAAGAGTTTTCAAATTTTGCAAAAAGCAATGCTTTTCTAAATGAAAATAATGTAAAGACATCATCTACAGAGAACAGACTTCTGCACATTTTAATACACAATTACTTTTATATGCTGAATTTAATATATTGTGGGAAAAATAAAGCATAAAATGTACAAAGGTTATTACACATTTAACATGTTTTATAATTTTCCAACATGTTAAATTCGGCAAATACCTATAAATTGTGCACTCAAATTGCAGAAAAAATCCATATTTATGTTTCTTCTGTCTAGAAGATGTTTTAATTTACTTTCACTTAGAAAATCAACAAAATGTCGTTTGAGTGGAGGTGTTTGAACTTTTGGATATTGTATGTTAACTGTATGTTAACTCAGTGACGTTAAAAAAGCTAAAATCGATAGAGCGATCAGTCAGTTCATCCTTAAAACTGTTATTGCACAATAAACTAGACACGCACACAAAATAAACGTCATGTGAAATCCTGTTGGCTGTGGATGGGCAGTGGAGGCTGAGCACCTTGGCTGCGTTTGGAGGTGAAGCTGCTGGAGAAGCCGGGCCGTGTTGTCCTGTGGTGTTACCGAGGGCATTGGGGTTGTCCCATGTCATGGTCACTCTCTAGATGAACAACCTTGTCCTGACGGTCTAAATATAACAAGCGGAGTTCCAATGGTGTGGCCTAATGCGCCCCACTTCGTCCAGATGTCTGCCTCTGTGCCACTCCACTGACCCTTCCACTCACAGCTGGAGCGGGGCGCCAATGACCAGAGCAGCTTTGGCCTTTGCTGTGGGTGAAGATGGCAGGTCAGGCTGATGAACAGTGTTGGGTATTTCGGGAAGGGGAGGTGAACGAGCACAGAGCAGTGGTGGGTAAATCAAAAATGAGAGAGAAATGTAGGTTAATGGAAACGTTAATGGAAATAGCACTGTTCTCTCTCTGTATTTCTCTATATACATCTCTCTATATCAGTATCTTTCTGTCTCTATATATCACTCTCTTTTATTATCTCTGTGTAAATCTCTTTCTCAGTGTCTCTCTGCATCGTTATGTCTCTCGGTATCTCTCAGTGTTTTCCTGTATCGCTCTCAGTGTCTTTCTGTATCTCTCTCAGTGCCTTTCTGTATATCTCACTCAGTGTTTCTCTGTATCTCTGTCAGTGTTTTTCTGTATCTCTATGTCTCTCTGTATCTCTCTCAGTGTCTATCTGTATATCTCACTCAGTGTTTTTCTGTATCTCTATGTCTCTCTATATCTCTGTCAGTGTCTCTTTATATGTCTCTCAGTGTCTCTCTATCTCTCTGTCTCTCTCTATCTCTCCCACTGCCTCTGTATCTTTCACTCTCTGTATCTCTCTCAGTGTCTCTCTGTATCTCTAACAGTGTCTCTGTGCATCTCTCTCATCTCTCTGTATCTCTCACAGTGTCTCTCTCAGTATCTCTCTGTATCTCTCTCAGTGTCTCTGTATCTCTCTCAGTGTCTTTGCATCTCTCTCAGTGTCTCTCTGCATCTCTCTCAGTGTCTGTATCTCTCTCAGTGTCTTTCTGTATCTCTCTCAGTGTCTCTCTGTATCTCTCTGTGTCTCTGTATCTCTCTGTCTGTATCTCAGTGTGTCTCTTTATCTCTCTCAGTGTGTCTCTGTATCTCTCTCTGTCTATATCGCAGTGTGTCTCTGTACCTCTCTGTGTCTCTCTGTATCTCAGTGTCTCTTGTATCTCTCTCTTAATGTCTCTCTGCACCCCCTCACATTTCCTCTGTCTTTCTGTATCTCTCATGTGCTTTCTCTGTATTTCTCAGTATCTCTCTGTATCTCTCTCTCTCTTATCCCCCCCTCTCTCTCTCTGTATGTCTCTCTCTGTATCTCTCTGTTATTCTCTCTCTGCATCTCTTTCTTTGTATCTCTCATTATGTATCTCTCTCTACCTCTCAGTGTATCTGTCTCTCTCATCATCTCTCTCTTTGTATATCTGAGCATCTTTCTCTCTTCCTCATTATCTCCATCATTATCTTTCTCTCATTCTCTCTCTTTTTTCTCTCAAACTCACACTCCACACTCGCCACAGACAGAGAACGAAGACATATGCTTTCATCATCATGCGTTTTCCTAACTCGATTTGCCGAGCGAGGGAATTCAATTCAGACTAGGCTGCCATCCTACTGGCAGCTGCTTAGCCAGTTGTTCTTCTCTCTTAGCACATTTCATTATGCAAATGTAGTATAGAAACAATAGCATGAACAACGTTAAGGGTGCTGTGCTGGAAAATGAAACGAAATACGAGGCTCTGTCTAACATAATGCATGTCGGGCTTTGGTGAACTGTGATCTTTTCCTGTTTCCCCACACAAGGCGGCTGATTATAGTGCTACCATGTACAAACAAGCCGTATGTACGTATTTTCCTAAAAGCCTGTAATTACTCTGCATCCTGAAAATCGGTGCCTAAAGTAGGACAAAAACAGTCTACAGTGCGTAAATGACTCCAGTTTATTCCACCCTAAAATCATCCAGTAAGTGCAAAAAATATAAGGTCTTTATATAGTTTTATATGGAGTTATACTTAAAGGGCATTCCTACCAAATACTAGAAATTATATATACTCGTTGTGTTATGCTGTATTCTGTACTGCAGTGTTAAATGCCTCAGCCTCATCAGTTTCACAGAATTAAAACATTTTATTTTCATTATTTCATTCATTTATCTTAAAAAAAGGCAGTGGTTCCACTTAGAAATATGAGCTCTTTATAGAACCATTTGCATGCTTAAATGGTTCTTTGCATGGTGAAATCAGTTCTTCAGATTGATGGAGAATGTGTTGCATACAGAACCTTTTTGGTTCTATATAGCACCAAAAAGGGTTCTTCTACTGTGATGATGTCAAGCTTGTAACAATAGAATAATAGAAGAACATTTTTTGCTGCTGTATAGAACCATTCTCAAAAAAATTCTATATACAACACATTCTCAGTCAAACTGAAGAGCAGTTTCATCATGCAAAGAACCATTTAAGCATCCAAATGGTTCTATATAGAACTCATGGTTCTAAATTGAATCATTGCCTTTACTAAAGAACCGTTCCTCCCACCTTCAAGATACATCATCAGAAGTGTAGTTTCCTAGTCTTTAAACTGCTTTACATTGCTTTTTCATTTGTTTTGTATTATTTGTGTGTATATTTTGATGTCACTCCGTTGGCTGAGGAGTTTGCCATCATATCCACCAAGATAACGGCCAAAAGTGATTTTGCAACTGTGGCTCAGAGGCTTATTGGGCTGGCTGGCTGGGTGACGCTACATCACAGCTATGATGCAGCCTGGACCGGCTGCTTGGGTGATGCTGTATTGCGGCTAAAGGGCTCTCTGGACTGGGGACCTGATCGGCGTGACATCACAGCCTGGGCTGGCTGTTTGGTTGACACTGCACTGTAGCTGTGGGGCTGCCTGGACCGGTAGTGTTTGGCTGCATGAGCAGCTTTACACTGCAGCTATGAGGCCTCTTGGGTCGGCTGCCTAAGCATCGCAGCTATATTGCTGCGTGTGCTGGGCACTTGGGTGATGTTGCATTGCAGCTATGAGGCTGCCTGGACTGGTGGTGTTCGGCTGCAGGAAAATGCTACCCATTTGTGGCTAAGGACTTTTTCGGCCTTTGAGGCATCCCAGGCTGGCCTCCTGTGTGATGCACTTTCCGGGCTAGCTAAGTGACTCTATACCGTGGTCTGTGAAATCCCTGTATTATGTATTACGTACTTTACTTTGGATTATAGATTTTGTACTTTCTGATTGTAAAGTGTCTTTGAGTATGGGAAAGGTGCTATATAAATAAAAGTGGTGATGATGTTGCATCACCACTGTAAGATGTGAGTAAGCAGGTGTAGCAAGGCTTACATTTTTCTTTTTGGCCACAGTATCTCTTTAAAGTTTTCACAGATTGTGAGCATTTACCATTTTTCCGAACATGTACAGTTCAGTGTGGTGTTGCAGAAGTCTTTGTTTTTTTTTCTTTCAGTTGAGGTCAGAGAACAGATCACTAAACATAAAGCCTCGACTCCTTCTGGCGTCCTGCTTGCGTTTTCCCATTTCTCCAGGCGACGACATCCATTAAGATTGAGCGTTCACAATCTCTTTAGAAATTCCACAGCATGCCGCACCGCACCACACGCTGAAGACAAATTGCTTTCTTGAAGTTTATTTCAATGTTTCTAAACCACCACCCCCCCAAAAAAAGGCAAAGAGAGAAAAAAAAAAACCCTTTTGTGATGTATGATAAGGCCGGGAGGAAGTAAAATGTGGTGGAATGTTTGGCCTTTGTGTTGAAAGCTTAGCAAGCCGTTTGATTTGTACAAGTGCTTTACAGTGACACGGCATGCTGAGTATTGTCATATCAAAGGCGGGCTTCAATGGCAAGGCGTTAAAGCTTCCCAAGCTCGCCTTTCAAATTTAGCTCTGTGGCAAAATGCTACAGAATGCAAACAGCTTGTTTTGTCCTTTGAGCAAAAGCAAATAGAAAGAGATTAAATTTTGGCTGGGATATTTTTAGATTTTTTTTATGTTTGTAATCATAAATGGATGTCATTGCATTATGGAGAAACTGTTTTTTTTTTTAATGACAACAGAATGTAAAAGGATTTTTTGTTTGCTGAGTAAAAGCAAAATGATTAAATTTCTTGCTTTTGCCTGGAATATATTTACAGTTTTTAATATGCATGTTCTTGTTGTGGATATGTTATGGTCAATTTCTTAGCAAAGCAAAAGCTTGTATTGAATTGAAATAACATCCATTATCTATTCAAATGAGCTGTGGTGGTTTGTACCTGGGGCGAGTTAAGGGGGTTTTAGGTTCATGTTCAGAAGAATGTTTCATAAGCTAGCTTGAAAACAAAGACAACTTTTCTGTAGACAGATTAATGTTGTGCATTTGTAAGGCCTTATGTTTCTGTAATGTCTCATACATATAACTATAATGAGAGGTGGCAGAATTACATTTTTTCTCAAGTAAAAGTTTAAAGGTACACGCTCCTACATGTACTTAATGCAAAAAAAGTAAAAGTATTTCTTTAAATATTTGTGACATTTTGAGTGGTCCTTTTTTAGATGAAATAAACACTCAACAGACTCTCAAGTAACATAGATTATCAAGAGACTTTTAATTGACTGAAAAATAAATAAATAAAATTAAATAAAATTTGTTTATAATCTGCTGGATTCAGTTGTTTTTCACTTTATTTGGAGTGTCCAAGTTCATAGATGTCAACCTGAGAGGAACTGAACATGTAACAGGTTTAATACAGACCATCTGAACATCCTCAACAAGCTGTTATAGACACACTGCTGATACCATTCTGTAACTGGAGTTTAACTGGACTAGGTTTTGGTTAAGGTAAGGGTTGGATTAGGGCCAGGGTGAGAGTTAGGATTAGGTTTTGGGTTTAAGTTTAGGATTAGGGCCAGTTTTAGGATTAGGGTAAGGTTGGGTAAGGTTAGGTTTTGTGTAATGGAAACACCATATAAAGTTTAACTCATTCATATCAATAAAACATCTACTTAATGTAAGTAATGTATCAACAGTACATCTTCAAGATATTTTCCTCAGTGCATTCAGGTGCTTCACTATTGCTACTTCACTGATATGTTGTCGACGTGTTACTGATACTCTGTAAAGTGTTTATTAATTATCTACCATTGACCATTCAAAATAAAGTGTTGCCAAAATTTTTTAACGAATTTTTAGATTTTTATAGAGGGTTGGAGGAACACATCCATGAAACTGAGCATGCCTAATGGTTTATGCTAGAACTGCATGCATCATCCTCCACAAAAAAGGTGGGAGTGGGCTTGTTTTAGACCATAAACTACATGATGCAGATCAGCCCACCCCAAACTCTACACACACACACACACACAACATGCTAATGTCCTGCAATGTCATTACATCAGGCTACATATTCCAACACCTTCATTCTGACACAAAACAATAGCAACCAATCAGAAAGCTGGTTTCAAACAAACATTGTAGCATCTTCATTGTAAAGCATGTGTTCACTCACCACAGACACAACTTTTAACTACATTAAAATTAGACAGTTAAACCTACAAAGTTAAAGACATACAGACTTAAAAAAACATAGGTTACTGTCACAGCAGGCAGATCCAATTAAGACAATATGAAAGTTAAATCAAGCTGCTGATGTGCGAAGGTGAAGAAAAACAACAAAGCAATCTTAAAACCCTAAACCTAATCATTGTAGGCAAAAGCATACTGCCACAGTGGGCATGAAACACATTTATGATCCATTTACGTCTTACCTGTAGTAACTCGATGCATTGAAGTTATATTAGATGTTTGCTTTGCCATTTTCTCAAAGCCCATGGCAGCTTTTGTAGTACAAGAGCACTGTAAGTACCACATTTGCAGAAAACCACTCACAACAACATTTTTTACATTTGTTTTTGTTTTTGGATGGGTATAAAGATATACTTTTAGTCATCATCAGTTAATTTTTGACCACATCTAGAGCTTCATATTTAAAAAATAGCACACTGATAATGAACTGAAGGATTGAAACTCCGTAGAGCTGCTTTATATGTCATTAGCAAAGTGGAGCTAAGCTAGAAGGTAGAAGATTAATGGGCTGATAATTATTCTGTGTTTTATTTGACAATGTGACATAGAAACATCATGAACTGTCAAGATTGAGGGGAAAACCAGTGCAGGTTCTTGGCTGAATACATGATGGAGTTCATGAACTGTAGACTTTTCATAGATGCAGATGTTGTTCAAAGCATAGTGAGTTTAAAGCATAGTGAGTAGTTGAATGGCACCAGTGGCACTGAAAAAGCAAACTCCTCTGGCTTTATAATATGAAGCAATGCTAGAACTCTTGCCATCACCACAGACAAAATCTTGTCTTCAGTAAATGTATCGTAAGTGACCAGAATAACATATTATTTGGAATAAGTAGGTATCATAAGCTGTCATGAATGAGAAAATGGCTAGCCCATGTGAGAACCTCCAGATTTGTCCCAAGATTGAATCTGGCAATTTCAAATCATTAATGTTCTGGCTTCAGTTTAGCTCTGACAGATGGTCCCCATGAACAAAAATAGCCTCTAAATGTGCGAATGGGTTTGAAAACGAAGTTAGGCCTCCTTGCACAATATTTGTGTACAAATCACTCAGCCTGACCATGTTAGCTGGTGTTCTTTTATTATTTGTAAACATCTGAACTTAGTCATCAGCAGTTTTAGTGATATACAGAGTTTGTAGTGCTTTAACAATAGACACCGCATTAACTACTGAGACTGAAAACCCAAGACTACAGACATTTATGGATTGCTGATGTTAACAAATGCATTAACTCTTCTTAGCCAGTGTGTTACTGAACCTGTTGGTTCTCATTGCCAGAACTGGGGACCACATGCATTCCTCAATTTACTTCACCCCAGTTTAACTTGGTTACTTTGCCAAGCCTTCAAGAGATGCTCCTGGGTGGTGCAGCTGTCTAAGTGTTGGCCCTAGCTTCTGATTGTAGTGATGCCACAGCCATCCATAGCTGGGAGCCAAGAGAGCACTATTGGGTGGGTAGGATTCATGTGACAGAATTGGCAGTTAATGTTCTTATCAAAGATTGTTATGTTGTCCAATGAAGTTGTGTTAGTTTGAAAATATGTGTTGGCATGTGGAAGGCATATGGAAGCTTGGTAGCATCATGTGATAGGGGAACCTAACTAGGAATTGGTGGAATTGTCCATGAGAAAATTGGGTAAAAGTAAAAAGCAGAGTGTCTCACCACAGGGAAAAAATGTACATAGCATTAGGTCCCAAGAATTATAACTGAGGACCACTGAGCTGAGCACCGTCGCTGGTTCCTTATGTTTAAGTCAGAGGCCATAGATATATTGCATTATATCGACCCCATCCATCCACATGGCTTATGGTATATTTTTCTCCAGGCAAGAAGCAGAACGTCATGGGCTACATCCCCCCGTCCCTGCACTTGTGACCCAAGATACGAGATCGCATTCCGACATCCATTTTCACAAATTTATTTCTGTCATTCCCCGAGTCGGGCATGATGCCTGTCTCAGATGGAATATTTATTATTTGCTTTTAGTTTAAATTACCTCTCTGGAATAAATAAATCATCTGGGCATCAAAATGATGTAGCGCCATTAATTTTTCAAATGTTCAGAGCACATTCGTGATAAAAGGTACTTGGAGATGCTTCCATTAGAGTGTGGACTTTCTGTGCTCAAGAAAACACTTTCTACTTAAAGTTGGGACTTTTTGTTTTTAAAGATTGTAGCGATGTTTTGTTGACCATGTGCTGGATCTACCAGTCCGCTGGCTGGAACTTTCCACTGGCAATTCGTCTGACTGACTATATTGAGAGTAAACCTCCAGCTGTTTTAATATTCCAATATGTGGTGAGGCCGTATCCATTGATTAAGTGACCATAGTGCAAAAGCAGATATCAGTGTTGACGGTGATGAAAGAGTTTATATATGTGTAGAGACGGCACCGATCTGATACTGGGTAGTGGTATTGTGCCGACATTAACATGCTGGACTGGATATAAATGAATCTCAGTCAGTTCTTCTTAAAAGTCTAGGCTGAAATACCACAAGATTTCCTGTTAAAAAAAATCATATTATAAGATTAGTAACCATATGATAACAGCACATAAACAGTAAGGATTGTAGAGAGATGGCTAGTTTGAACATGGTAAAAAATATACAAATTATTTTTTAAAAACATATCTTTTTAAAGCTTAGTAGTTTTTAAATGAACATTTTTTATCGATACTGGCCAACAGTCAAGGTATTGGTGTCAGTATCGAAATGAAAGTGGTATCATACCATCTCTATGTACATGAATAGCTGTCAGTAAACCATTCATGAATGCCAAACTTCAGGACCTTGACTGGACCTTTGAAAACTCTTCCCTGATACCATTTCCAGGCCAGCTGACCCCTCCCTCTATCCCCACATTGATACCCGCAAAATGAAGTTTAACAAGTTGTCCTTTTCGTACTCATTCTGCACCAAGCTCCCTTCATGAGACGGAATTTTGAAGGCTGATTTCCATTTTTGGGAGCAGTTAAGGTAGGATAAAAGAGAAGATACAAAGCAGACTAGAGGCCACTGGCAAGGCGATAATTGCGTCGTCTCGTTCGTCTCGTTCCTGTTTTCAGGGAGGTTAATCATGAAGGTGTCAGCTTCGGTTAGCATGGCTCAAGTGATGACAAGTAACCTAGATGCTGCTCAACAGGCAGAGCAGGCCTTTTCTTTTTTTTTTTTAAGTTCACCATTAACAAGAGCAATAGAGATCTTTGATGGGGAGTTTCCATTAATCAAGGGAGCTGAAGAGAGAAAGGATGGAGGTTAGGAGGGTGAAGCTCTAGCTTCAGGCTTATTTTCAGCCTGTATCCTTGAGGCAGTGCATTAATCACGGGAAAAAAAAACATCCATGCTGTCTGTATGTGAATATTTCAGAAACATAAAACGTTTTCTTCAGTGTTTAATGAGCATTTCAGGCTGGTTACGGTGCTGTAAAGACATCTTCACATGACAAGTGTGACATCAGTATCACATGAGATACATCATGACTTGCTGTGCTCGTCAGTTGGGACAGGAGTTTTATAAGAAGCCAAAGATGGATGAACTATTTTGTATGTGTAGATCATGTTGGATGAGAAGGTCTCGTTCACAATCAGGGGTCCAGTTCATCCCAAAGGTGTTTAGAGAGGTTGCTCAGGGCTGTGTGTCGGCCACTCGAGTTCCAAAACAGTTGCAAAGTTCCAGTTGCAAAACAGATTTAGGATATTTTGGTTGCACTGTATCGATTTGACTGACAGTTTTGGAGAAATCTTTTGTCTCTTTGTCAATAATATTTTAGCTCATGTAAAAATCTTTTTCAGTTATGAAATATAGTTTAAAATAAATGTTTTTTTTTAATCCACACCAACTGCACTTTCTTTTCTGAAGAAAATCTGTGAGCAAATACATTTAATCAAAAATTCTATAATACAGTTTGCCTCCTTGGTGTTTGTAATAATGTACTTCAAATATTTGGATTTCTTTTAAGTATAACTTGTTTATTTTGCTAAAACATGAAGATGACAGGGTGGACAAAGTCCTGACTTAGAAAGAAACAGAAGGAAACTCTTGTGATAAATGAAGTTTATGAAAACATTACATTCAATTCAATTAAAAGTTTAAAACAAAATGTAAAAAATGTCAAGTTACTGCAATTTTTGCAGTTTTTCCATTTGATTTGTGGAGACTTCTGGTAGTTCTGGTGTAGTTTTTACAGGAACATACAGTAAATTCTACAATGAGCTGTTAAGAATGGACATCAGCTCCCAGAATTCATAGCAAAATACAATAACACTGTAATTTAAGACATCAGTAAATGTATACTGTAAAATTACAGTAATTGTTTACAGTGTATCCACCTCGCAGGACAGGGTGGACATTTTTACCTAAATGTAGCATCTTGTGAACACATGTTGACTTTTATTTAGCAAAGTGTTAAACTGTTAAAATGACCTGATACTGTTTCACAAACATATTTAATATTCTGAAATCTTATTAAGAAACTGTAAGTTTTACCATGACAGGATGGACACGTTAAGCTTGACCACACGATATGATGAGAAAATATAGTTGTAGATCTTCACTGTACATGCAGCAGTTGTTAGTAACTCCGTTAAAGGAAAGCATTATGGTTGTTTTGATGTCACTGATGTCAAAAATCAGGAGCCTTAACATGTTGTAACCCCCTTATGACAGGGTGGACATCAATGTCAAAGACAAACATAAAATGTTGAAAAAAATCAAATGAAAATCATTACATAAATGTTCAAAAGATCTAAACTGTGAAATACAATGTTTGTGGCTGTTAGATAATATGGAAGGACTTCTAATATTATTCAGTCACTTATTACACTTACTGGAGATCAGGCAGCTCCTGGTCTTCAGTATGTCAAAATCACCTATGTTCAACAAAAAATGGTACAAAATGTGTCAAATGCTTCTTAATGTAAATGCCATTATGCAGATATATTCATCCTCATTTACCCAATCAGAACAATATTTGAGGATTAAAAAAAATACATACGTATGAAACCTGAGTGATTATATACTATGGACATTAAAGTGTTAAACTGATTAGAACACTAATGCTTACACACATGAACATTTTGTAGCAGTTCTAGATTAAACATGGACATTGAAGCTTGTAAAAAGCATTGCATGTGCTTTATTTGAAGACTGTAACAGATAATAACATATATTTGAGCTTGTATGTATCAGTTTTATAGTGACTCTTTCTGTAAAGAGTCCTGGCATAAAGCTGCTCCCGCCATTTTCCATTCCTAACAACTACCCAAAACCTGCTTAGATTATGGCTCGACTTCATAGTCAGTAACGGATCTAGAAGGTCTGGTTTGATGTTTTTCTTTCAAAATTGGTCCAGTGTAAATCAAAGCATGGTTAGTTCCTATGTCACTTTCTAATTATACTGGTAGTTAATCTAATGTGTGAGGCTTTCTATTTAGCTCCTGAAGTCCCAACCAATGAGATAGCATGCTTGACTGTATCTACCTAGATACCACAGAGAAAACAATCATTTTCTGTTGGGTGTTTCAAAATCCTTTTCATTTCAAACTAAACTTAATTGTGAGTGGAACTACAATACTTGCAGAGTATTTTTTAGTTTACAGAAATCGTTGGGCCTTCTCCTGAGGCCTAGAAGGACAACTCCATTTTTGTCATAATATGTTATATAAGTTAACCATGTTGGACCCCTTTGCTTAAAAATGCTATACCGAGCTGCACATGTTGTTGTAGCTATTTGAAAGTAGGCAGGTTGCAAATGATCATGTATTTGACACCATTCTAATATCAGTTCAATTATTTGGCAAGAAATTAAAAACCCACATCCACATAACACACAAAATTTATGTATTTTGACTTTTTCTCATTAAATTAAGTAGGATTTTGCCATCATTCTGCAAAACTTGTCCAACCTCACAACACATACAAAAGAACGTATTTCTGGGCACAACACAGGTACGTCAACTGTATGTTGTTGGTGGGAACCATAATCACAGTTTTCACCTCCACTATCAAGACTTTCCAGTGGTGTTTTCACACTTGTCTACTGATTGTTTCATTCTAGCTCAGGTACATCATCAATCTGAGCACCACACAGGATATTTTCATTGCTTAAGGGCACAAATGGACAAAGTTATGTTCAAATCTTACAACAGATGACAAAGTAATAAAGCACTGTTAATAGGGTAACTAATGGTTTCTTGTAGTTCCTTAGTAGTTATTTGAAGCTTATCTAGTGAAGAGGAATAACATACCTGAAATAAACATGAAAGCTCCTCTGGCAATATTTTGACTTTGGCTGTTTTGATTGTCAGTGCGATTACCATTACTGAATACTGTATATGTTGAATAATCTCCAGTTTTATGCCTTTAATATACTGTCTTGTTATATGCAGTGCAATCTATAAGTAATTAATAAGTAAGATACATTTTTGACACTGTATTCCTGCACATTGAATTATATTTGAAATGAAACAATGACTGTTGAAGGAATTGAGCTGAAGTATAAATTGTCAACTTTAATGCATGGGCTTGTACATTACACTGGGTGAAGTGTTTAGGAATGGAAGCCCATTTTTGGAGACCATAAGTCATTGGACAGCTGGCTGCTCAGTTGTTTCGTGGTCCGTTGGGTTTCGTTGCATCATCAGTTTATGCACAATAGAGTTAACAAAAGGTCTAGTGGTTATTGTAAATGTGGCTTTTGAATCTGCTGCTGTTATCTCTCAACAAGACCATCATGAGGCTGAGAAACAGCATCCAAACATTAGATATGTCAAAATGAACTACTTTTTTACATTGTTAAGGACCAAGGCAATAGTAGATAATTCACTCACATCCTCAGAAGACACATCTTTCAGCAAGTTTTGACTGAGTTTGCTTTGAATTCTCTTTCAGTCATCAGATTCATCCACTCAAGGAAGGGATCCAAAGCACAACCCATGCTACTAAATGTTCTTCTGCGCATTGCGTGCAATTACACATTTCCACCAGAGAGGCCTCCAAATCTTACAAAACTTACATAATGTAGCTTTAACCCCTTGCTGGCGGGGCCAAAGTTTTATTACACACTTCTGTAACGTAAGAATAGCTCAGTCAGTTTGCACTGAATCCCTGTAGTTACTGAATAATAAGCTTTAGTATGTAATAAGCCTGGGATGAGGTTAAATAGATCTTTTTCAATGCCTGCTGTGGTAACTTACAAAATAATCTTAAAAAAGCTTGAAAGCAGTTAGAATTAGTAAGTGATGTTAGGAAAGAAGAAGTTATTTTAAGCATAGCATAAGCCCTGCCCCTCCCCACCCACTTCACCCAGATAGGATGTGCCCAGATGCATAAATTTCATCATTAACAGTGGTTTGTATGAAAAACACCCTTGGAAGAGAGCAAAGGTATCTGCCATACAGTTTTGATTTCAAATTAGATATGTAATAATGTAATTAGTATATGTAATTATATTTGAATATTGAAGGTAATAAGCCTCAACTTCTTTTACTTAACCTCATCATTATTGTTTCATTTCAAATCCAGTGTGCTGGCGTATAGATACAAATGAACACAAATGCTATCACGGTTCACTTACTTATGAACTCTTATTTGTGGTTTAATACATGGTGAGACAACGTTCAATATCCTGTAAGCAATAAACAACAAAAAAGACTTTAAGGCTTCATCTTATTTGCATATGAAAGACATCAAGTTCTTTCTGACGCACTGCTAGTGTGCAGTGACTTCTTCTCTTTGGCTTTCTTTCATGCTCTTGCTTCCCGCGGTGCTATTTGACAGTCATTTCATGCTTTGGCTTCGGTGCAATGCTCTTCACACCCGTATGGCTGATTCATGTCAAATGCATGCATTCCTCTCTTTGCGTTTGGGTTAACTGATTCGGCACCTGCTGGTGTTCAATTCTTTTCTAACGCCTGATGGCCTTTTCCTACCACCTGCCCGTTACACAAAATATGGTCTGAAGGTCAGCATGTAATACTGCAGGGATACAGGCATGTATAGGTGAACCCAGCCAGGTGAAAAGATGGGAAGAAATGGCACCAGGACAGCATAAAAATCATTTTGTGCAGTCTCCCATCTGCCGTGACTAACTGGATGCACCTAGTTGGCTTCAAATTCAGGTTCTAAATGGAAGGGCGTTGGGTGCTGTATCATATGAAGTATTCCTTCTTGCTCTCATCCATGGAGTCCTGCAAAGCCGGGTCGCTCCGGAGGGCAACATCAGCCGTCTCGGCGAACTCAGTGCCCTTGGCCTCGTTGGTGTGGTAGGTGCCCTTATACCTGTACATGTAGCGGAGGATTACCACAAACAGGCAGATGAAGACCAGGACCACTGCAGCAATTACAGCTGAGGAGGAAACGGTAAATTGGTGGTAAATTTGCTTGCAGATACATATATTATGTACAATAATACAATATTTATTGTTAGCAGTGAGACACTTCACAATATGTCTAACAACACTCATAAGAAATTACAGTGGTAAAACTAGAAAGGGAAAGTTCACAAACAAACTGTAAGTTGGGCTGACAAAGCCAGCTAATTGTATTTCAGAACAATGTAATTAAATCACTGTGTAAATGAATACATTACAAAAAAGGTTAACCCAGAGGTTAATTATGTTGTTTATGTTTATGTACGTTCTGTGCATGCATGACAAGTGCTTGGTTTCCGTTCAGATCCACAGGGTTAAGTTGAAGAGGTCATTCTCAGGTCACCACTTTATTTCCATAGTGCAAAAACAGGCTTCCACTGTTGTAGTGAACAAATAGCACAGCCTTCATCCTTATGTGTAAATGAGTAGTAAATTAACTACTGGTCAGTTCACATCAATCACAGCTTCTTAAGTCAATAAGGTCAAAAGGTGGGCAGTGAGAATAACACGAGTCTGCAAATGAAACACATCTGTCACCTTAGTACACATTCCTTGTCAATAATTATTGATTATCTCTTTTCCATAGTAGCCATAAAATGCAAGATGGAATACATTTTGATGTATTTGCAAAACTGGATACAAATTGGATTTTCATGTTTGAAGGTGAGCTATCAAGTCAGCATTTCTAAAAGTGTTGTTATTGTGGTTATATGCTGTTTGTTGATTGTGTCAGTTGTTCAGGATTGTTTGATATAAAGAAAGCTGCATTTGTCTGGTTTATCTCTGCACAGCCGTCTTTGTGAAGAGGTCTGAATTATTTCTCACAGCAGGGGGTTCTTATCTCTCCGCTTTCACCTCTAATTGCTTGCTAGCAGCTCAACACAGATTCGTTTCAGGGCCAGCAGTTTCCTACTTAATCTGATAACAGAGTTGCAGTATCATTTGATTATATTAATTAATAATATCTGAATGGATTTCCATTCCACTGGTGGTAAACATGAGCAAAACAGGCTTTTTTGCTTATCTCTTTGCTCTTTCATTTAAAATATTAACAAAAATTTAACCTTTATTTAAAGTACAATGATTAAAATACAAACC
Organism: Colossoma macropomum; assembly: GCF_904425465.1. Classification (NCBI taxonomy): domain Eukaryota; kingdom Metazoa; phylum Chordata; class Actinopteri; order Characiformes; family Serrasalmidae; genus Colossoma; species Colossoma macropomum. The sequence continues at coordinate 732,575 of NW_023495280.1, read as the reverse complement.
CAAAATCTTATAATGAAATAAAATTTTTTCTCAGATCTGTGGTGCTACAATTGTTGGCAACCCTTTATTTAATTCTCTGTGCAGCCTCCCTTTTCAATGGCAACAGCTCTGAGTCTTCTCCTATAATGCTAAATGAAACTGGAGAACACATGGCAAAGGATCTGAGACCATTCCTCCATACAGAACCCCTCCAGATCCTTCAGATTCCAAGGTATATGCTCGTGGACTCACCTCTTTATCTCAGCCCACAGGTTTTCTACAGGGTTTAGGTCAGGGGACTGGGGTGGCCATGTCAAAACCTTAATTCTGTTGTCAGTGAACTATTCTTGTGTTGATTTTGAGGTGTGTTTTGGATCATTGTCCTGTTGAAAGATCCAAATTATGGTCCAGTTTAAGCGTCCTGGCTGAGGCAGTCAGGTTTTGATTCTATATCTGCTAGCAAATGATGGAGTCTGTGATACCATGCATCTGAACAAATTATCCATGGCCTTTGAATAACAGCCCCACAGTATCACAAATCCACCACCATACTTCACAGTGGGGATGAGATACTTTTCTGCATGGCTATCTCTGTGTCTATACCAAATCTTCCTCTGGTGTTTGTTGCCAAAAAGCTCTATTTTGGTCTCATCTGAGCATAGAACACAGTCCCACTGAAAGTTATAGAAGCATCTGGCAACGTGTAGGCCCTCAAGTTTCTTGGTCCTTGACAGCAGGGGCTTTCTTCTGGCAACCCTTTCAAACAACTTGTGGTTATTTAGGTGGCATCTAATGTAGTTTGGGAGATGTTTTGACCTCATGACCAAACTGATGTCTCCAGTTCCCTATCTGGGATCCTTGGGGATTCTTTGTCCACTCAACCATCCTCGTCACTGTGCATGGGATCAATACAGACATACGTCCGCTTTCCAGCAGATTCTCAGCAGAAAGTCTCCAGCTTCTTAATTATTGCCCTGATAGTGGAAATGAGCATTTTAACTGTTTAGTTATTTTTATGTAGCCATTTCCTGATTTGCGCAGCTCAATCCCTCTGTCATACATCATTGCAGTATTCTCTGGTCTTGCCTGAGGGCATTTGGTCTATCTATCTCATATACATTCCCTAGTGAAACAGGAAGTCATGGCTGACCATTTAAGTGTTCCTAACCACAAAAAATAAATGAATGGGAATATACTTCAGTTAGATTTCACTCATAAGAATTTCTAGGGGTGTCAACAATTGTGGCACATACAGATTTGAGAAAAATATTTGACAAGATTTATGGCCTTTTCTTTCAATCACTCTACTTCAAATAAAGGCTATACTTTTAATATTTTGAATGAAAAATCAAAAGGATGAGCAATAAATAATGTTTTTTTACAGCTTGTTTTGCTCATGATTACCAGGGGTGCCAACATTTGTGGAGGGCACTGTATATAATCAAAAGCAACAGCAATTAGCTAATAATTGGTCTATTATGAACAATACATACACAATATAGTTTATTAAAAATCCTACTGTTAGAGAGCCAAAGCATAACTAGCACAGTATGAGATAGATGGGCTACAATCTCGAACTGCACACCAGCAAGGTGAAGCTAAAGTGTAGGGCTTTGTAATAAAGTGGCTAGTGAGTGTATACTCCCGGCGCTCTAATTAGCATTAGTGCCCTTGATATAAACTATTTACCTCAACAGTATTTCAAAGAGCATGATTCCACTGATATCCTGCTGAGATTTATTGTATCTAATTACGCACAAGCCTGACCATGTATCTCCTTACTGATTATTCATGTGTAAACTCAGTTAAGAGGAACAGTGCTGGTGCTTTAAGCTTTCACCTTCTTTAACCTTCAGCATGGGAAGAACTTTTCAGAAGCATCTTGCACAGAAAAAACCTTCGTATTTTGGCAGAAGCCCAGGCTTTTCTACAGTTGCAACATCACCACAAGTGCAGTCTGGAAAATTGGACGCATTAGGTCAGGACGGAGTGCACTCGGAGTCGGGCACCTTAATGTTTTTGGCACACAGACATGGCCTTTTATGAGTTTCCTCATCAGAGAGGGACAACGTTTTATATCGGCTCTTGGACTTCGTGGCTCTGCAGTATCTACCCTAATAGCACTGTAATACCCCAATCTGGAGCAATCTTAGTAGCAGCTGCGCTTGGAAAAATATTTTGGTGCCTCCAAGGAATTAATAATGATAAAGCATGCTTCTTTAATCATTTCATGATTGCATACATGGCATTTTTTATATTATTCATTATTAACAACAGCCACCATAACAATAATTATTATAATCATAAAATATAACATATATAACATAAACCAACTTCTAAGACCAAACTAAGGGCGAGTCTCCTGAAAAGAATAGAGGCCAATATTGATATTTAGTCATTGAGGATTCTGTTAGATATGTTTTCTGAGACAACACTTTTTTATTTAATTTTGTAATTAATATATCTTTTTTGTTTATATAATGTAATAACATACAAAGTTTCATTCTCAAAGTGCATTATGTCCTTTTATAACATTTCTGGATATAAATAGGTTTGAAAAGAATAACAGCTGACATGTAACACACTTTTATTTATCTAATAAAGGTGATATTAATCATTATAGATCATTAACATTTCTTGTATCACACCCATTCCTAACAACCTACATCATAAGTGGCTTTTAATTTGTTTCAGAACCAAATCCTTCATATAATAATCAATAATGATTATATTAAATAGCTACAATAAATATATTAAGTAACTGTCTTTCCAATCAGTTCCTTATTAATGAAGTGAGAATTAGTCACTTATTAAGGTTGTCCTCTATAAAAGAAAGTATTAGTGCTTTATGTCCTTATTTGCCTTTAATATAAGTTTATTTTAACTTACCACCAATTATGGCCTTAAAGAATCCATCATCCGAGTCATCTGCAGATTAAAAAAAGACACTACATTAGTGAATTCTTGATTAAAAATGAACCAATGACTCAGTGCATCAATCATATCACACTACATCATGTTGCTATTTCAAGTTATTTGTTTACTGCTTAGGCCTTTTAATAGGCCTAATTTGGCAATCTTAAAACAAATCAATGATATGATGTGATTTCAGATTTTTGAACGTAGTATAATTGCCTTCTATCTTTTAATACATCACAGAGACGATTAACCCTTACAAAGGTCAGTTACGGTAATCGTGTGCACGCCACATACATATTCAGCAGTCATGGTTTCTATTTAGGTCCACAATGTTAAGTTGTAGAGGTCAGTCTCTGCTCATGATGTTGAACAGTTTTCTATAATATAAAAACTGCTACCGCTGATGCAGTGAAAAATAGCACAGCATACATCCTTATGTGCAAATTAGCTGCTGATCAATTCACATCACAGCTTCTTAAGTCGATTAGGTGGCAGTTAGAATGAAATGAGACACCTCTTTGCTTTAGTACACATTTCTTATGGACGTAGGTCTGTCACAATTACTTGTTTAAACTTTAAAAAATGTATTAAAATGTTTGCAGAGCCTGATTTATATGCAGCACTGTGCAAAAGTCTCAGACCTTGTCCACATGTATCAGGATATTTCTGATATTTTTTTTCCCCATTTTTCAATCTTTGTCCACACCAACAGCATTTTTGAAAATTTCTTAACACAAGAACGCAAAAATGACTTAGAAATGTTACATGAGGATACCAGGCCAGTAGGGGGTAATAATAATAAATAAAAATTGATGCCATGTCCCTCAAGTAGACCATAGACCCTTTTCACATTTCTGCATTTTTTTCTGCTGGAAGTACTCAGTGCAGGGTAATGCTGCTTCCGCTAAAGCAACGACAATAACAACGATGACGAGAAGAGCACATACAGCTTACTCAACAGTTCGAGTTTGAAGCAAAAACAACCTTAACGTTCATGTTAACATGCAGTTTGTGCTTTAAAGTTGCTGCCACAGCCGCTTTCAGAGGAAAAGTTTTCATTTTCTCCCTCAAAAGCTGTCATTATCCTCAGTCCTTAGTGGGGAGTAGATGTTCGTTTCCTGGGGCCAGTAGTTGTGTGAAATGTCTACAGTGGCATTACAAACCATAACGGCCCGGCACGCCCCCTACTGGCATATGTGCGTCTTTAACTTTTTGCCAGCTAGTTATTGTTAGCAAGCTGTTTCAACATCTCCAGCTAACATGGCTAATCTAGTGTTTTGGTTATAGTTATTTTTACCTATGCATTGATTTATCACTCTGTAGTTGTTAGCTGACGTTACTGTACTTTGATAGCCGTGAAGGAATTTTTCCACAAAGCATTTATGTCCTTTATGTGAGCATGCATTTTACGCTGAGCACTCAGAAAACTCCTAGTCATCATGCAAGCTTAACAAATAAAGGCTGCAAAAACCATGTGCAAATTAATGGTGTGATGTCAGCATTTTCAAAAACCTGTCCACCTGAAAACATAGCAAATAGACCTTTTTTGGTTTTAGAAATCTTTAACCTTGTAAAAAAATGTTTTTAATAACTGAAAATGTCTAGAAGCCCAAAATGCAGATTTTTCAAAAATATCTGGATACATCTGGACAAGCCTTTAGGCACCATAAAATGATTTGAAACTGTTTATTACTAAATAGTGTGTTTTGCCTGTGAAAACACTACACCACACTATAATACATACACATTTAAATACAATATAAAGTCTTGCTTACTGCTCATCTTTTAAATAACTATTGTAGGCCCAGTCTGGCAATTTGCATAATGTTAAATGAGTGGTCCATCTGGGTTTTTCTTCCTGATCAGCCCCCACCACTCCCAAAACGCTGTACTCGCCATGTCCTAACCCCTATTAAATATTTACCTTCCTCTGACTTTGTTATTATAACATGGGTGAATCTTTCATAAGGCTTTTGTTTTTACAGACAGCTGTCTCCACTGCGCCGTGCCTCATTGTCTCCGTCACCGTAGGGACGAAAACCTCGTTAAAGGAGGCGATTGAAGATAATCATGAATTATTGCATGGGGAACATCTGCCCGCCTTCACTCGACTTTCTCTGAAGGACGAAAGGGAGAGGAAGCCCGTCACTCTCCCAAACTGGACAGGATCGTGGATTAGAATTAAAAAACAGCCTTTAATCCTTTAAAGTGAAGGTTTGGCCAAAAATCTAATTTAATGAATTTTCACCTGCAGTTGATCAGGATATGTTTGGTGTCTGAAGTTTGCCTCATTAGTTTTGCACTGGAGCTACAAAGCTAATGTAGCTAACAAGTATAATAACTAACAATTAGGCTATATAGTCAATGAAAGATTGGTTTGAGCACAAATGTGTGCAGCACCAATTAACAGCTCATTCCAGAATGTTCATTAGTATGCTGTACAACAACATAGATACAGTCAGCATTTTTTTTTTTCATTGGTATTTTGTTCAAAATAAAGTGAAAATATCAAATCATAAACCCAATATCAAGACTGAAACTAGAGCCGAGTTTATTCTTACACCCCTAAAAGCAGAATGTCACAAAGTGTCGGAAACCACATAACCAAGTCTATTCAGATTAATTTGCAAATCAATGTGTGATGATTAAGATGTGCAGTTTGTGTGGTGCTTATTGGTGGGGTATAAGCTTCCATTGGCTACATTAGCCTTAGTGTAAAACTAAAGAAGCAACTTTCAGACACAAAACATGTCTTGGCTGTCCTGGGAAAACTCTGTTTTATATTTGGCCAAACCATCACTTTAAAACCATCACTTTAAACCCTAAACTTTAAACACTTCAAACAACGATAAAGCTAAATGAAATTGAACTGCTGCCAAACACACTATCATAAGTATACTTAAAAGGATGTTTGTGTATGTCTTTTGGGCACTTGACACAGACAATCGTGTGACATGTGAACCAATCATGGTCAGGAGGAGGTCTCAGGACAAACAATATGATAATAAGGACCAATCACAGCTAAGGAGAGGTCTCAGAACAAACAACATGGTATTGAGGGCCAATCACAGTAAAGGGGAGGTCTCAGAATAAACTATGTAGTGTATAGGGCCAATCACAGTTGGGGAAGATCTCAGAACATAGGACATGATGATGAGGACAAATCGCAGTCAGGGAGAGGTCTCAGAAAAAACAAAGTGGTGATAAGGACCAATCACGGTCAGGGGGAGGTCTCGGAACAAACGACATGGTGATGAGGACCATCACAGTTAGGGGGAGGTCTCAGAACAAACAACATGGTGATGAGGACCAATCACAATCAAGGAGAGGTCTTAGAACGAACAAATTAGTGATAAGGACCAATCACAGTCAGGGGGAGGTCTCAGAACAAACAACATGGTGATGAGGACCAATCGCAGTCAGGGAGAGGTCTCAGAACAAACAATGTGGTGTTTAGGGCCAATCACAGTCAGGGGGAGGTCTAAGAAAAAAAAGTGTGGTAATAAGGACCAATCGCAGTCAGAGGGAGGTCTCAGAACAAATGACATGGTGATAAGGACCATTCACAGTCAGGGAGAGGTCTCAGAATAAACTATGTAGTGTTTAGAGCCAATCACAGTCAGGGGGAGGTCTCACACAGTGATTAGGACCAATCAGTCAGGGGGGAGTCTCAAAACAAATGACACAGTGATTAGGGACTAATCACAGTCAGGGAGAGGCCACAGAACACACAGTGTGGTGATTAGGACCAATTGCAGTCAGGGGAATTTGCTGCAAAACATTGTTTTATAGTATACTGTTGGTTCAAGGGTCTGCGTATAAGCCCATTCTTCAATTCTCTCATAGCTACATAAATAAATATTAGTTTCATAGTAATCGCTAAAAAAAAAGGCTTAAGATGTATCCCATCTATCAGGGGTGGGGAACTGAGGGCTGGAGTCCAGCACAGTTTGGTGATTTTGCTCCTCTTAAACCTGGCAATTAACTGATGAGTTGAACTGGGAGTGTTTGTGCAGGAAAATCCCTAAACTGCACAGGAATCCGGCCCTTCAGAAGCAGAATTCCCCACCATAAACTATAGCCTCATTTTACACTTTTTAATCTGTTTTTTGGTTATCTTTTTTGCTTAATAATTAGTATTCATTGTTTTATGAATTATTCTATGAAGTACTATGTAAGAAATAAAAGTATGTAGTTGCGAGTGTGAAGAATTGAAGTGTAGACCTGCTGACAGGTTTTTAAAAAATAATCTCCTCATTAGAATTTAAAGAGTAAATACAGAACTAATTAATAAATCTAGGGTTTAAGGTGTGAAAACAACATGTGAAATAATACGAAATCGATCAAAACACTGGCGCCCCCTGCACACCCTAAAACGTGGACAATTAAAGCCGCCTCATCAATGGCTAATCACCCGTAACTTTGAGCTGCGTCGGCTGTCGTTAAAAGCTCATCAGGCCACGGTGTTTACAGTGCGGTTGTACGCTGCACAATTAAAGGCAAATTGTGGAACATGACCAGTAGGGAGAAAGATATGGGTTTGTGGTGCCAGGAGTGGCGCAGATGTAAAGATTAAAGTTTTGAACACCTCTTACACCCATATTAGCAACCTCTGCTATTACGTCCATGCTGACGTGTAATCTGTCACCCCATTCTCGGTACTTCTATGGCATCACACAAAGAACCCTCTCTAGCAGTGTAGATATGCAATTTTAAGTCAATGAGGAGACTGTTCAGTTCAATCATCCCTCAGAAGAGCTCAGTAACACTGAGATTAATAACTGATCCCATTGATTTATCAGTCTACTCAGGCTTTAGCAGAGCTCAGTAACACTGAGATTAATGACTGATGATCCCATTGATTTATCAGTCTACTCAGGCTTTAGCAGGACCTTCAGTGTTTGCAAAGAAGCTGTTTATTGAGTTCATCTAACAAGCATCTTTGCTACATTTTAATAGACAAGCATGGATGGCATTTGTTTTAAAGATTGTATGTTTTTTTTTTTTGTTGTTTCATGGAGAAGCATTATAAATCTATTCTCCCAAAATGTAAAAAGTAACTGTACTCTGAATACTGCTTTTACAAAATGTAACATTTAACATGTATTCATTTCAGTCTAAATACGTCTTCCCAATAATTGTATTTCATTGCATCCCAACTCTGGGATGTAGAAAGGCTGTAGAAAAACCAATGGGAGTGTGATATTAATGGATCTCTATGGAGTTTACGTTTTACTTATGTTTCTAAGTCAAAAGAAAATGGAGTTGATGTGTGAAAAAGCAGCAGAAGAGGGTGAAGAGGGTGCATTTTGCAGATATATGACACATTTTGTGGAGCTGCTGTGAATTGAAATGCATTAAATGGAGGCATATCTGTTCCATCAGATGGATGATTAAAACTGCTTTCAGAGTGAGCCTTCTTGGCCTTAACTCTGCAGTGCTGTGGCCCTCTGGGACCAAGGTTGAACCATGAATGGTTTGCAGGTAACTCTATTGAGGGTAATGTGGTACAAAGTAACATGTGAAAGTAATGTCACCTAAACAGAACTTGACGGCTTTGAATTTTATTCATGGAGATTTCAAGGCAGATTTGAACTGCTTCTACTGGCTAGTTTCTGGGTTTTCAAGCAGCATCATCTGTTCCTAATTGCCTACAAGAGGCATTTTTGCTCACTGACTGACTGAGTCTAGTCTAGCTAATGTGAGCGAGCAACCAGTGTACCAGGGTTGAGAGGCAGCTTAGCTAAAGTTGTGTCGTTTTATGTGGGTCTGAGTCCTTGCTTGAAATATGTGTGGCTATCTTCAGAAACCTGTTGGAAGTCACAGATGTCTTCTATTTTCCCACAGGTAGGCAAGGAGAAGTGTGAGTTAGCAGGCTAGCTGGTTAGCATCTGGTTGTAATTGCTTTTGTTACACCATTGTTTTCACTGGAAAAAACTGAGAAACAAATGGTTGAAATTATATAAATCCATCTCCAAGTCTAGCTAGCTAAATGTGTCTGAGAAAAGGTGGCTGTAAAAATGTAGCATATTTGTAAGAGGTCATTTCCCCAATAGCAAGAATACAGTGGTCCACTAATGGCAAAGCTGGCGGTCCACTGGCGTTTTCCTGGTGGCCCACTGGTGATCAAGCAGACTGTTAGACAAAATGACACTTTTCATCACTTATTTTCCACTCACAGTCCAATTGATTGATTTTTTCCTTCATTTCTTTCTTTCGTTTTCCTTTGTTCATTAGTAAATAATTTGAATCTAGCACAGTGTCAGCAATAACTTTTTCAACTAAATCATTTTATATTAGGCCTAGTCATTTTTTTCAGTTGTTTGTAATACTTGTCTTAGTTTATTTTCCAAAATAAAAGACTGTGAGCATTAAAGATCTGTTTGAGGAAATTGGAAACTACTTAGACCTTGTATGCAAGACAGTAAACTGGGTGGTCTGAGGGTGGACAAGCAGTGGCCAACAGTCAGCGGGGTGTCGACCTTATAAAGCCAGCGGACCGATATATGCTTGCTGTCTGGGTTTTTATTAAACTTTCATAAAAAATTCACCATGTGAGGGGTTTCTTCAGGCCGACACACATATAGTTGTAATACATTAAAAAAAAGAATTGTGAGGATATACTGTGGCATGAATACATTTGTAGCTGTATAGCTACTGGCTATACTTAGCTTATCTGTTATATTGTTTAATTACAAATGCATATTCTGTGTTCTCAATCTAGCTAAAGGTAACTAGCAGGCAGTATGTCAGGGACAGTTTCAGAGATGAGAGGAGGACTTTTATCAAAAAGTATAAGGTATTTTTTTTTTGGACCCTACATGAATGACTGCCTCCCCACTGTTGAAGTGCTGTTGACACTTGAATGTTGTGTGATAAATGCTATGCAGCCAATGGTGGTCCAGGAAAACTAGGCTTATTTTAATCAGCCATAACTGGCTTTGTCTTGCTTGAAGGTAGGCATAGTGAGAGTCATTTTAAACCATGTTTGCTATACTATCACTAAAAAAGGACCAGGTTTAAGTGGCAAAGATTTGTCTGGGGTTTAGAGAGTAACATAAAAGTAAAGGAATGAGATGACTTTTTCCCAGACATAATGAGTAAAGTAATTCCATTACAGTTTCAGAGATTTAATTAGTAATTTGCAATTGATTACTTTTGTGTGAAAACTCCAACCCTGGCAACTGCATTTTCCACTGTTTAAAGGCAGCTAGCTACAATACTGTATTAGCATGTAGCTCCCATCATAAACAACACCAAACAGGCAGAGTTTTTGTAGATAAATGCATAAAACATCGCAGACTACATTTATTCCTATTGTTTTGAGGATAGTACAGCTTGCGGATCCGCTGAGTTTGGTCTCTGGGTTCTTGTTAAAGTGAATGATACACCAAGAGGAAGTGGAAGGCGAGTCCCCGACGTCTAGTACAAGCACAAAACTTACCAACAATGACTCCCTCAGTGGCTTGGCTTGTACCTGAGAAGACAGAAACACAAACACAGTGCTAGCTTAGTGACTTCAGCACTTCGAGGACAAAAGCAAGCGTTTTTCATTTCACACGCTTTTTGTTGTCCTTCGCGAGGCAAATGAGGCCTTCGACTGGGAAATGCTCGCGGCAGACGACGTGTAACTCGCGAGCGAAAGAAAGGATAAGACACCGCCTTGTGATTTAGATGAAAAATGTACTTTTGCTTGATGCTCGTTCTCTGCATCATTCACAAGATGTGTTCGGCTCAGGGGGATCACAGGTTTTGCTGGGCCTGTGTGATTATTTAATCACTTCATGCACTCATGTAATTTTAATGAAGAGAGGAACTTGGAAACTTTTGGCAAACAGTAAAAAGTATTTGAGGCCCCACAGCTGTACACTGCGTCATGATATACTGCACACTCCCTGTGCTCTTTATTAGAAACTCCCACCTTGTACTTCCACCTACCTTGTAGGTCCACTGTGTAGACTTTACAGACTGTCGCCAGTCTGTCGTCCTAGACTCAACCTTATCTGACTTGCAAATCAACTTGAACTCACCCTTAACAGACTCATGACTCGGACTGGCCCTTAACTGACTCACAACTTGATTCTAACTCACTCTTAACTGACTTGCGACTCAACCCAATCTCATCCTTATTTGTGCTGCAAGTAGACTTGGACTCATGTTTAACTGACTTGCATTAAACTTGGACTGGCTCTTTACTGACTCACAACTTAGAATGGCCCTTAACTGACTCGGGACTTAACTCAGACTTGCCCCCTAAGCTGTCTTGTAACTTGATTTGGTCTTGCCCTTAACTGACTTATGACTCAGACTCAGCCTTAACTGACTGGGGACTCAATTCAGACACACTCTTAACTGGTTTGCGACTCAACTCTGACTTGTCCTTATTTGACATACAAGTCAACTCAGACTGCCCCTCAACAGACTCACGACTCCATTCTGATCATTCTTAATTGACTTGTGACTCAACTTGGACTCACCCCTATCTGACTTGCAAGTCAACTCAGACTGGCCCTTATATGACTTGTGACTCGACTTGGACTCACCCTTATTTGACTCATTACTCAGACTCACACTTAACTGACTTACAACGTGAATCAGACTGGCCTCTGATTGACTTGCATCTCAACTTAGACTGGCCATTAACTAACACACGACTTCAGTTTAGAGTCACCCTTAACTGATTAATCACTCAACTTGGCCTTAATTGACTGTGGCATGCGCCCGCCCCCCCGGGCCCCGACGATGGTGGCTGCGAGAGCCAGCAGGAAGGCGGGACCCGAACACCCAGCGGCGACGAACCTCGGCGAAGATGGCAGGGAGAGAGCCGCGAGTGTGGAGGGGACGGAGCGCAAAGCCTGAGCTCCACCGAGTGACGGCAGCAGGAGGAGGACGACGATGACGATGGTGTCGGCCACACGAGGCACGAGTGAGTCCCGAGGTCTGCCACCCGAGCCCCGCCCCCTGGTACGCGGTGAGGCTGCTTCACTACACCTCACGTTCGACCCAGGCGGCCGTCATCGTCGGGGCCCGGGGGCGGGCGCATGCCACATTGACTTAATTGACTTAATTGAATTGGAGCCCTCAGCTGACTCGCAACTTGACTCAGACTCATCCCTTAACTGATTTGTGATACAGACTCACCCTTCACTGACTCATGACTCGACTCGGACTCGCCCTTAACTGACTCATGACTCGACTCATACTCACACCTAACTGACTCATGACTTGACTTGAGCTCACCTTTAACTGACTCGTGAGTCGACTCAGACTCATCCTTCACTGACTTATGACTCAACTTGACTCACCCTTAGTTGCCTCTTGACTCAGACTCAGAATTACTGCGTGCAGTAAATGTGGTGTTTAAAAGAGCACAACTTGAAAGCTTCAAAAGAAGAGCAACACCACTAATAAGGTGCACCAAGTTAGGGGTTTCTAATAAAGTGGCCAATGAGCACTTGTGGGCTGGCGGCTCGGGAACCAGCCTTATGACCGGAAGGTCGCTGGTTCAATCCCCTAAGCTGACGGGACATGACTAAATTGCCCTTGAGCAAGGAAGCTAGCTCCCCAACTGCTCCTCGGGCGCTGTGGACAGGGCTGCCCACCACTCTGGGCAAATGTGCTCACTGCCCCCTAGTGTGTGTGTGTGTGTGTTCACTAGTGTGTATGTGGGTGTTTCACTGCACAGATGTGTTAAATGCAGAGGAGAATTTCCCTGTTGTGGTTTTAATAAAGGGTAACTTAAACTTTAAACTTGTATATTTTTATTGTAAATAAATGAGTGGAGTACTGAAAGTCACTAGGACAATCAAACAGAAAAATGAGGCCTTTGGGTGATGAGAGCATTTCAACACTTGTGGTGCTGCATTACTCTAATGAGTTCACACATAACAGCAGTGACATTTCATTAGACATTTGGGGATCTAGAATAATTTACAGTTATGAAGAACTCAACATGAAATTTTATTACTGTTACCTAAAATGGATTCATAAGGCTGCTTTTGAATTGAAACATATTTCTCATTGCTGATTATTTAATGATGACATATGTTTAATCAAAGAAGTAATTCAAATTTCAGCAATATGTTCTTCTGTACTTTGAAAGAGCATGCAAAAAGTATGACAAGGTTTGGCAATATGGAAGAAGTGTATAAAAATATGAACAATATAAATACAAATACATAAGTATAAATCACAACACTTCACAATGCACAAAAGCACAATGTTGTCATATTGTCACAAAAGTTTTTTCTAAGGTTGACAAACAAGTTGAAATGGATAAATTTCATTATATTGAATCACTGAGATGTAAGTTATTCATGGTGGTTTGGTATAAAATGGTTCAGACCACCACACTATAACATTAGATTTTGCTGCATTTCTCATTGATTTAGAAAACATTGAGGCAACTCAACACGAAGAATGATCACCCAATGGTATACGTGATCAGATTAGTGTTTCTGCCAACAGACAGTCACTTTTTTCCCTTAAATTTCAAATATATAACTGTAATATACTCTGTATGTTCCTTTATTCCCAAGACTGGACTTGAAATGAAATTGTCCTTCAGCGTAGCATCAATTCTGGAATTAACGCCTGTTTAAAATGGTCTTGTGCTGCCTCTGGGGCCCTGGGAACGCACAGGCGCTCAGGAAGGCCCAAATCCCTGCTAAATTTGCCGAGCAAACACCAGGGAGCCTGTCTGGCCTGGAGGCATCCTCTCGTTAGCCTCGTTAGCGAGATCTGCTAGCTGCCGTGACACAGAGGAGGACATCTGTGCAGCTCAGTCAGATCTGAAGAACTGGGATTTTTTTTTTTCTCGAACTGCTGCTGTGGAGCCCAAAGGGTCCGGGCTGACAGCACATCCATGGCCAAAGGCTTTGGGATGCCAGGGAACATTAGAGCCACCAGCCCTCCATCCTTCTCCCTCTCGCTTTCGCACATTTTAGCCACCACACACTCACCCATGGGAAGAGCCAACCCAAGGGCGAGGCTTTTGCTTTCATCACCTTCCCAGAAGTGGAGCTAATCTCGCCCAGAGCCGGCTTTTTGAAGCGCGCTGGTAATTGTCTCCCGATAGGGAGGACCAGCAGATCTCGGAGCCAAAAACGAATTCCAGCTCCCTTCAGTACTTGGGCGGAGGAAAGCATGCGGGTTGATATTTGCTTGAATTAATGCTGATTTCCCTTTGCCGCCTTGCTGTGTGGTTTTCCACATTTTTCATTAGCCATACAACCTGTTTCATGCTCTCCACACTTCTGTCCCTCTCCCCAGCAGCCAATTTAACCTGGTCATGTGGCTAACATCAGATAGTCTGTAGAAATGGACAGTTGTGGCTGTGATCTTCGGTTCCTTGACTGTTCTAAGCCAAAGTTCAGGCTGCTGTGACTCCCTCAGCTTCTTTTCCTGACCGTATTCATTAGAAAACCATAGAATATCTCTTGGCCCCAGGGATCCATGTACCACCACTGTTGTTCTAAAGAACATTAGAATGTCCACTCGTATCATAGCCATAGCTTTGTGATGCTTTGTGACAGTCCTAAAAGTTCACTTTTTTAAAGATGTCAAATTTGATGACTTCCTGTCCTGTTGCTCAGAGCTCAAAGTTTAGTGGATGCCGCCCAAAGTATTCGTCCAGTACCACCATATTTCACAGTATGAAAACCCATGCTACTTTTGCTAAAGTCCATGTCTATAAAAAGCAAATGAAAAATTGTAAGTTGAGCATTGTTGATTGGTCATAACAGGCTCTCTTTATCTGATTTACATTTTATATTCTCTTTAACTGGGCTATATACTGCTTTCACCAAAAAAGGCAATGACTCTATAGTTTCTACGATATTTTATAATTTATATATGACAGGGTGGACACAACTTGTCATACGATGCTGGTTTTTCATTGCAAAATAAAAAGTGTTTAAGCTTGACGCAGATGTTTTTCTGGCTAGTCTGTAGTCTTTTAACTATGATGAATATTCAAAGAATTATAAGTCTTTTTTTTGAGGTCACAAAGGCATAGCATACTAATACTGGGCCTCATTCACCAACCATTCCTAAGAAGAAACTTCTTCTTAAACAAACTTGCACTTTACACAAAGATTCTGACAATTTACCAACGTTTTCTTATTGGGGATTTGTCCTTAGGTAAGAACAGAATCTACACACACTCAAAAGCACAGACGCGAACAATTTTGCAGTTCAAGAACACGTCATGAGTCTGACGTAGACCTTTTCTTGGGACCTTTCTCAAGAACAAATTTAAGGAAAAACATAAGAAGATAATGGTAAATAAGGCCCAATGAGCCTAGAGCAAAAGACCATCTGCAGTGCTCCATGGAGTAAACTAGATTCAAGGGCACAACACTGGTCATATGAAGGACGTTGGACACGCGCCTGGTGTGAGTCTAAACCCAATGACCCAGTGGAACCAGAATAACTCTATGTGCTGTATAATAGGTTTCATGATGTCCACACAAAGCCTACACTCATTATGCTGAATTGCAAGCCCATTACCATTACATGTGGGACTCCAATGAAGGTTCCATGTCACCTTGTCATGGGCATAAAGTAATAGGCTATGCGTAGGCCCACTGGCCATTGGAAGCATCATTAGTATTATCATTAGTAGTGCCATTGGTACATGTCATTAGCACAGCTGGCCAATATTATTATGATATAGTGGCAGCTTTAAATGCTCTTATATTTCATGTCGCAAAGTATTTACTCTAACAGTGATCATGACAACATGGAAATATTGCACATAGAAAGGTTTCGGAGTGAGGACAGATGATCTGTGGGGCTGCATCCTCAAGGTGACTCCCAGCTCTGAACCGTGGAGAGATATTAGCAGGAATCTTCACGACGTTCTTCTTGCTCATAATGCGTTTACTCTCTGTGTAATTGCAGCGTTGCCACCATTAATACAGTATCGATTTTGCACTTATCTCACCCCGACAGCATCACACGACTAAGAACGTGGTATATTACAGCAGAAATTACAGCGATTTTTAACAGCGTATGATCTGCCATGGTGGCTCAGTGGCCTCTCCTTTTCCGCTAAGAGGTTATCGTGCCTCTGGATATTGGCTGACCAAACGCCGATAGGTGTCTGAGGTCCTTGGGTGAAGTCTGAGGAGATGAAATGTCAGGAGAGGGCGTTATATTTCATGTTGAGATGGCTGGCCGGTGAATTAAGCACGCTTCCGACGTCCGTCAGCCGGGCACTCAGCTGTGGCCCATTGCCTGCGTTAAACTGAGGGTGAAAACAGCCACTAAACGCCCCGCTAAGCCCCCTCTCTCACTCTTATGCTCACTCTCGCTGTCTCTCCTAGGCCAATCGTTTATTATTTAACACACTGAGGGTCCCTCGAAAAAAGCATTCGGAAAGAAAATGGACAGACATGAGTGCACTCAGAAAACAGAACGTGTTGTTGAAACGTGCCAGCCTCCCGAGGTGTTACTGTTTTGCTGTCTTTGCTGGAGTTGCTTTGTGATGGCATGTGGACTGATGACTGTCTGTTTTGTCATATTTGGAAAATGATACAGTAGTTGTGGAACCAGCCATCTGATTGTACAGTACTGTGCGAAAGTCAAAGACCACCCTTCATTTATTCTGTCAAAAAGGCAATTAAGTACAATTTGTTCGTTTTCCATCAGGAAAAATAAGAAAACATTTAAGTTTAGTTAATCCACACAGAAGCCTCATAAATTAATATAATATCATTTTTTCAGTATTTAGTGTGTCCACTCTTTATCTTTATTACAGCTTCCATTCTTTTAAAGAGACTCACTTTCAGTTTCTCAAAGAAATCTGCAGCCACACCTCCAAAGTTCAGTCTAAGAAGGTGGTTTAGCATTTTCTGCTTCTCATCATCCAAGTAATCCAAACACATTCAGTGATGTTGAGGTCTGGACTCGGTGGTGGTCAGTCCTTTGTTCTAAGAACACCAGCTGCTTCTTTGTTTGATGTGTCTGTTTCCTTTTCTCAGTAAGAGCTTCTTAACAGCTACACATCTTTTCAGGCTCACAGTGTTGAGCTGTCTTCTCAAAGTGCAAGGATGGACAGTTATTGGATGGAATAGAAATTATGCTTCAAAGTTGCTTCTAAGACCAACATAAATAGTAGAGTTGATGCCTATGTATGAATTTGTTTAAATACAACTAATCAATCAATCAGATTTTTTAAAAGTACTTTTCATGTAGAAAATTAGCAAATTGGAAAATGCTGAAACACAATCATACTGTCATAATAGTACTAGTTTCATAATAGCCTGGTAGCCTGGCAAAAAATGATCCACCGTCATGACACAGAAAACGCAGGGTTAGATTGAACTGCACATAAAGTTAGCTGGCTAAGCAAGAATCCCTGCTTTATGAGACCCCTGGTGGAAAGTAGCGAATACAAGTAAAAACCCCTCTATGAAAAGGTGTCCAAACTTTTGCCTGATACTATATATAACAAAGCACATTATAGCTCCCTCATTGACTTTGGTAATGTAGGTGACATCATTCTGAAAATCTCCCCAAACATTTAGCTTATAACTTTTTAAATATATTTAAATTATACATGTGGAGACTATGCTGTAAGCCTTAACTCTCCGCAATACAAATCTTGCGATCAGGGTTATTTTATTTCATAATTTTTTTATAGATTACACACAAAGCAGGGCAAAAACACAGTTGACTGTCCAGACTCTTTCATTTCGTACCTCAGAGTCATTGTATAGTGCAATGAATGCAACTGCTTTATTATTTTGTTAGCGAATCTGTCTTTTGTTCATATACTCTCAATAAAGTATGCACGAACTAATAGGGAACGATGGGTCGAGGGGCCCTGATTACCAGCAAATGTCGCTCACTTGCAAACATATGATGAAATGGCACGTCATTATCAAAGTCCGAGGTCATCTGACAGTGCCCTTGTAGTGCCGTCTTAAATGGAACATGCTAAACCCACGGAGCACCCCCCTCCCATTCAGCGTAAGCAGAGCAGAACCTCACCGAATGGCAAGAGAAGGTACTTGACAGTCCCACTAGATGAAGCCATTGCTAATGACTATAATGGAAATAGATGATAGCCTTTGGGGGGAGGGGGGGCTCGGATTCTAATAAAGCTCTAACCATCCACGCAAATGTTCAGGCACAGTTAATCAACACATTTTAATTAGGTACATTTTTCATTGCCACGCTGCTGCCTGGCTCTTCAGAGTCAGAGAAAGGGGCAAGAGTCCTCCTGCTGCGTTATTGTGTACAGAAAAGTGACAGAGATATGCCGGATTTGCAAAAGAGAGGTTTCATTCAAATGACAGTTTGAAAGATGCTTCATTTGAGCCCCCTTGAGAAAATACAGCCTAAACGTTTTGCAGTGCCAATTACAGTAGATCCATACAGGGCCAAAGAGAAAATATCGAGCAACCAGTTATTTACTACTGTTGCAATGAGAAGTTCCACTTCAAGAGTGGCCAGACAATGGCCTCTTGTGAAATTGTGAAAACGCCCACTGTAAATCCATCAGCTATTGGTGCAAGACTGTCTTACAGGCTGGATTCCTGTATACTACAGAGGTTTTACGGGCCTTTATTTACCCCGCCCCCTCCCCAACCAACCATTTTTACTATCGCCATTTTCTATCAAACCTGAAAGAAGCAGCCGTTGTATTTCTCACAGCTGCCAATGTGACTGCAGAAACGATCCTATCAGAAAATTGGTGCTCGAGGGAGCTTGTGTCAAGGCCAGAGGACGTTGGCCAGGCTATCCATGTGCTAGGACAGGCATGGCGTAGCGATTTTTTACACTGTTGTGAAATACGTGGAACATGTGCTGCTGTAGACACACAAATATTTCACTGTCTGATTCATCAGCTGTTTACAGTGGGATTTAGGACTTCTGATGACAAGGATGGCCACTGCAAAAGCTTGATTCTGCGGTCAGTGAATTCATTTTTGGTGTTTATTTGGAGAAATGCCTCGGATTATTGTCCTGTTGGATGAACAATGACCCAGTCTTAGGGTAGTGGCAAGAGCAGACAGATTTTGATGTAACATCTCCTGGAATTGGTTCTAGGACAGGTGTTGTTTTTATATACACATGAAGAACATGGAATGTGCACTGTTAAGGCCACGTTCACTGATTCTTCAGTTATTCCTCCTGTTAGACAGATTTCCTTCATGAAACTCTAACAAGGAAAGAGGAGAAGTGCTCAACTGATCAGGTGGCGATCAAGTGCTTTATTTCTTTGTAATTTACTTCCAAGCTTCCTCTTCAACTAATCTCCTGACATCTACCCTCTACCAAGTCTCCAAACCAACTGATAGACAATTTAAGTTCTTTAACTAAAGCAGGAATGTGCACAGTTACTTGATTAGTTGTGCATTCATTATGTTTAATTATGGGCAATGGTAGAAAATAAACAGGCCAACAATTCTGTAAAAAAAAAAGAACAATCTAACTTGCTTGCTTACAAAGATGAAAATCTAGTTTGTTTTCAGTTTTGTAAATCATACCATCTAAATATATAGCGTTATTGAAGAAAAGAATGCATAGTTCAAGTAATGGACCTCCTCAAAAGCAAGTGGAAATCACTTTCATGGCTACTGCGAAAAGGACGTTGACAGTTTTGCTTGTATATGCAAGCAAGTATGTATATTTTATTACATTTTGCTACTACAAAACACAAATGCCTTAATATATGCACATTTACAAGGACACATTGTTAAAGAGGTGACTAAGAAGGCAGAAATAGCTTGCCTTTGTCACTAACCAGCTACTCTACTCTACCCTTAGCTAGACCCAGAAACAGTGACAACAGAAAAGATAGGAGAAAAGATCTTGCATAGAAGATGACACAATTTGTTCAGCATTCAGCATTGCACTGGTTAACTCTAGTGTTAGCTAGCTCATCCGAAGAGGCAGCCACTGTTACTTATGCAACACAAAAATCCTACAGATGTCCTTTGGCTATTGTTTAATAATAAAACATGTTTTCTTATGTGTACCTCTGTGTACTGCAAACTTTGTGTGTTGACAGAGTTTTTAGCCTCTTATCACATGCTGTCACCTACAGCCCTTAGTTAATTTCAGCCAAAGTTGCTTTTTCCTTCCCTGTGAATATGTTATCCTTACCTTGAATAGTAAAATAAACCAGAATGCATGTCCCTAAATTAAAGTTGTACTTGTATGTAGTTTTCTCAGCTTTATAAGCTCAGCTGAAATGAAGGAGCTGGTGAATAGTCATCCTTCATTAATACTTAAGATATTTTAGAACAGACAGTGGTACTGCAGAAAGGTGCCTCAGATGTCTATAGAGATCTTCTACAACATTCCTTCTCTGCTTTGCACAAATTATCTCAGACTTTAAAACATCTGTGCATATTGAAGCACTGCACCAATGCTGGTGCCAACTACTAACCCTGGGAGTAAAACGGGCCAAATATGTGTAGGAAGTCATGATGTTTCATTTTAATTAGGATATAACCCAGTTTTTTAAGCATCAACCAAATCTGGGGCAGATATCAGCAATGAAATACGCTGTGCGTTAATTCTGAATGCAGTGAAGTGGTGTGGATCATGTTTCTGCATCATATGAAATTTTCGCTAACTAGATTAACTACTCCAGCTGATGTTAGTTAGTTTGTTTTTTCACCCCTGCAAATATCTGTAACAGTAATTCAAATAGCAAAATTACCCAAAATGCATTTCACTGAATAAAAGATGCACTCGCATCTAGTTTTTTTTCATTTTCATAAGCTCAGATGAAGTGAAGGAACTGGTGAATCTGCATTAATAGTGAAGGCCTTTTAGAACAGACCACGGTACACTAATTCTCTGCCTGCAAAGACTTTGCGCAAATGAGTTCAGACTTTAAAACACATATGCATAATGAAACACTGCACCAACATTGTGCCAACTACTGACCCTGGGAGGAAACTGGCCAAAGGTAAGCAATGACATTTCATTTCAATTAGGATACAACCCAGTTTTCAAGCACCAACCAAATCTGGTGCGAACATCAGAAATGAAATATGCTGTCTGTTGATTCTGAATGCACTGGATCACGCTATTGCATCGGTTTACATCATACGACATAGAAAAGAGCTCGTAAAGCCTCTGCAGCAACCTCCGACTGCCCCAAATAGGGCAGCTAGGGGAAAGCTTTTTAAATGCGGCACAACTGCACAGGTGCAAAGTGTGTGTTGTGGCCAAAGATGTCAGCGGTGATTATGACTATGAATTCTCAGCTGCAGGGGAGGAGGGGGGGTCAAGATGGAGTGCTAGCTGAGAGGTGGAACAGGAAAGAAAAAAAAAAAGAGAGATAACAGCTCTTACAACCTCACCTTATTTCTCTCCGAGACAAATTAATAGAGGGCTGAAAGAGGAAGCAGAGATGGGATGAGAGCAGGGACTCGTAGAGTGAGATTTTGCCAGGCATGGGGGGAGGAAAGACAGACAAAGTGGTGCTTGGAAGGAAAGGATACTCTGTTATGAGAAGGAGGGAGGGAGTGGAGTGGGGAAGAGGGAGAGAGATATCTCCGGCTGGGGCCAGATAGAGGCCACACCTTGGCTGTTTCTTGTTTATAGGGGGAGAGAGCAGTAATAACACGTGCAACCCCTCCTTTCACTGCGCCATCTCATTACACAGCATCCCAGCTATGTGGCAGCCCAACCCTTCTTCACTGATCTATCCTCCTACACTCTGCTCTCTGCTTCTCTCACTGGCCTTATTAGGAGAAAAATTATATTCTTCAGTGTAGGGGTGACAAAAGTAAGGCGCCACAATACTTGATGTTCGCAACATGCAATATGTATCACTATAATTCAACAGAAATATCTGCATAGTACAAAGTCATTCAGTGAAATGGTTCATTGTAGAGATTTCTTTACATTGGTGGTGATAGGAACCAGGGGTCACCATGTCTACAACACAAATATAGCCATTTTATTTAAAACCACCAATGAACCTACACATATCTTCTGAGTTTGTGTTTGTTGATGATAAATAGTGGTAAATCTGAAAAAAAATATTTCTTTGGGGTCTTTTTAGCCTTATAATGCTTTACATGTACCTCTCTGTCCAGCATGTATAAAAAAAAAAAACACATTTTATATCAAAACCTTATTGAAAAAAAATGTCTCAGGCATTAGGCAGCCTATTTGTGTTGGATTGATTTAGAAATTTCACGCTCAGTTTGTTCCCTTCGTTCCCACCAACATTTAGCCCACAGTTTCCCATGGCTGTCCTCACATGTTGTTGTTATGCAGTCACATTTGGCCCTGCGAGACTATGACCTCACTAGCATGCTAGTGTTAATTCTTTTATCTTAAATGTTAAATTAATGTATTTGCAGTTGTCAATAAAACCTAAAATATAAAATATGCCATATCTCTTGTCCAAGCCACATTTTATGTTTTACTTTTATGTTAAATTCACCAAATAAACAGTGACTTCACTTTGAAATGTGCAGAAGTGTGTTCTCTGTAGAAGACATATTAACTTATTTTCACTTAACCTTTTAACTGTTGCCCCATTTTTGCCTTAAATATTAAATGGCATACCCAAAGTAAAAGGAGCACTGTTCCTACATAATTTGGGCTACAATCATGATATTGGTCTCATTAGAAAGTTAACGCTCCTAAGTTTTTTTCTCCCAACTCTCAGAATAATTGTATGAATTACTGACACAGGCTAGAAAGGAGTTTATTTCCACCTGACTCATAGATCTCTAAACTGATCTCTGTCTCTTGCTGTGTATCAAGGACATATATTTTGAATTATGAAGTGTCTGTGGACATAGGCAAGGCTTTGAAGGTAAGGACCTACAGATTTGCTAGCGTTTGCTCATTCGGTCCTTATGTTGCAAATGAGACGATAGTTACTGCTGTTTTGTATTGATGGATCATAAAATTGTTTATGGGAATTTAACCCTGACATTTCAAGATTTCTAACGGTGTATTGCAATATTGGATTGTTGGACGATTTGGTGCATTAAAATGATTTATAAAAACAGTGAATGCTTCAGCGGAAGTGTGCTGGTACTGATATAGTGATCTAATAAAAGGTCAAAAAAGTCAACAAAACATGAAACTTGACAAGGATCCCCAAACTTTTCCTCAAGATTTACTTTAATAAAAATCCCCGGCCTCCACACACTGACCTGTTTATGATCTCCACCTACCAACAATTACAGGCTGTAGCCCATTTGTCAGGCAAAATTTGTCTGCTGCTCTCTATCCTGTTCATCACTGGTCAGTTTCTGACCACAAAACTGTTGTTGACCAGACCAGATATTTTGGGTGGCGGAGCATTCTCAACACAGCTCACTGCAAGGTTGAGAGTGTGGACAGCGCCCCCCAAAAATATCCAGCTAAGAGTGCCTCTGTGGTCAGAAACTGACCATTGATGAAGGGCTGGAGGATGGCTGACAAACTTTACAGATCACCTTTAACTGCACACCAGCAAGGCAACCACACAAAGTAAGGGGTTTCTAATAAATTGGTCAGTGGGTGTAAACTTCCACTATGGCCTACCAAGATTTAATAGATGATACTTAAAAGCTAATTTAATTGAACACACTTTGAAAAACAGAAACGTTAAAGGGCATCACAACACAATTAGCAGAAGCTCTTCATTTCCATATATCAGTCTTAACCTCAGTTCTCCACTTGATGCTGTTGACCCTCCGGTGAACCGTTGCCATTTGGCCTCGCATAATTACATGCGTCCCACACTCAGCAAGGGACATCCCTTTTAGCAGTAACAAAAAAATGAATCTGAATTACCGCTGCAGAAGAGATGGCTCCATCCGTCATTGTGCTACATCACACAATACCTTGTGTTGTAATCAAAGCACCAGGCCCTCGATTATGATCCTCATTCCTTTAGATGCTGCGTGCCCTCATCAAGGTCATTCCATAATCACAAGGAACTAGACATTTAATCTCCCAGGGTGGTGAAAGTGCAAGGAACGGATTAGGAAATCACTGGGAAATAGGTACGAAAAGGAAATTGCAAATGACCCGTGGGTCACCTGGCCATAGATACAGTTATTCAGTGACCTAGAAATCAGATTACTGTGCAGAGGGAGAGGAAAAAAATCAAATTGAGGAATAGAGCCAGAGGGGGATACCATGTACCTGTGAAGATAAAGATTCATATCGCAAGAGATACCTGAAGGAATTGCAGGACAGGTGCAAGAAAAAGCTCTCGAAGTTTCGGCACCCAGCTGTCAATGCAAACAAATGGTATTGTTTGGTCTAGACTTTTGCATACATGCATTATTCTTTAAATGACCAATGCCGCTCCTTGATCCTGTGCTATGTTTCAAAGCAATGTCTTAAACTTGCATGGTAGCTTCAAGATTTGACACTCAGTTTCCCCTACTACCCAGTTTTGTTGTCGCCAATACAGTTACTTTTTCACATTTTATAAGAATACTTTTTTTTAAAGAGGCTTCTTTACAAAAACGGAAGATTCTACTAAAGCCTGAGTAGACTGATAAATTAAGGTGATAATCAGTTATTAATCTCAGTGTTACTGAGCTCTGCTAAAGCCTGTGTAGACTGATAAATCAATATGATCAGCATTTATTAATCTCAGCGTTACTGAGCTCTGCTAAAGTCTGAGTAGACTGATAAATCAATGTGACGATCAGTTATTAATCTCAGTGTTACTGAGCTCTGCTAAAGTCTGAGTAGACTGATAAATCAATGTGGTGATCAATTATTAATCTCAGTGTTACTGAGCACTGCTTAAGCCTGAGTAGACCGATAAATCAATGTGATGATCAGTTATTAATCTCAGTGTTACTGAGCTCTGCTAAAGTCTGAGTAGACTGATAAATCAATGTGATGATCAGTTATTAATCTCAGTGTTACTGAGCTCTGCTAAAGCCTGAGTAGACTGATAAATCAATGTGATGATCAATTATTAATCTCAGTGTTACTGAGCTCTGCTAAAGCCAGTGTGGTTCTTGATTTGTGCAGGTATGGTGGCTCAGAAAGCCTAACAAAATAAAAAACGAGCTCCAAATGCAGAAAACACATTCATCAAAATGGCAACATATGCACTGCATTTTACCAATGCACTGCAAAATAATACAATGACTTTCATCAAAATGACGACACCAGCACTACATTTTACAAACTCTCTGCAAATACAGAAAACACAAGCAACTTCAGAAACACTGCAGAGTCAGTGACAACACAACAAAATCTTTCACTTAAGTACACTCAAAGAGGATGGAGCCATTCAAACTTGCTACAGTAAAGTAACTTGCATAGATAAAATCACTGTAATCTTAAGCTAATCAGCTTTACATGTTATTAATTGGAAATCACACCGCTGCTTAATTTATAGTCAAATTCGCAAGATTTTGTTCTGCTTTACAAGAAAACAACATTTGAAACATTTGAACAGCCTGTTTAATTGTAAGGGATAAAGAGAGATTAGAAAGTGGTCAAATAAAGCTGAATTGGGACTGTTTTGGGTAAAGAAAACCAAACAATTGGCATAAAGGGACCTCTGGAGAAAATAAAATAAAGTAAAATGTTGGACATGGCCCATTTAAGGCAAGTTTTTTGGTGAACAAAAAGTTGCCCTTTGTTCTGACAGTGTAAGTCTCCCAATATCACATGATGCTACCAAGCTGGGAGTTGAGGGCTATTATCTTTTCGAGCTGCAGCTAACGCAATGTAATTGGACAGTTCAACACAACTTGGAGGAGAATGTTAACTGCCAATTCTGTTATGTCAGTTTACAGATGCTAGAATTGCTACTTAGGAACATCCTGACACATGTTTAAGCTTAACTGTGAGTAAGTTCTGTCAACCCCTATGAAGCATCTCTTCATTTAATTAATGTCGGCCTGAATTAAAAAAAATTGTATGTGAAATAATGTCCCACCTAATTAAATAATCACACAACAAAAAGAGGGCCATCATTAATCATCCTATAAAAAGAGGATAAAGTTGGGAATAACCAGAAGCGAGATAACCCTTCCAAGAATGAGGTGAGGGTTCTTTCGGACCACTTTAGGCCTCATTTTCCTGAAGTAGGCCAGTTGGTAGCTTAAAATAGGGTGTGATTTTTGTTTAGAGCAAAGTTAATTCTCCAAACTCACAAAATTTCTCTTCCATTTCCAGCCCCAAGATTTCTCAGCAACTGTCCAAATCTGCAAATAGAAACGAGACAATGCTATCTGCTGTGTGCTGACGTCTGTCCCTGACTCCTCAGGTTCGAGTGTTTGGGTTCAGGGTTGTGTGTGGGTTCGCTCACGAGGTTTCAGAGTGTTTCAAACGCTCTCCGTGGACGCGCACACATGTTTCATCACTCGCTCGGCCCGTGGGGCCAGTACTGGGCTGGAAAGACGCTTACAAACACATCTTTCCCCTTAGCCCTTCTTCTTTCCCTCTGCTTTCCACAGTTGATTTCCTCAGACAATGCACTCCTTCACTCGTCCCCCTCCTCCTCCTCCCTCCATCCCTCTCTCTCTGCTGCCTGAGGTCACATCTGGTTGGGAATTTGAAGCCGGAGTGGAAACTCGCTCCTATCTCTCTCAGCCATATGTCCTACGTCCAGCCTCGGCAGAGCTGTCACCCTTCTATTTCTTTTTTTCTTTCTTCCTCTCGCTCTAATTCAGATCGAGGGTCTGGAAGGACTGCATGAAAAGAGGTTTTTCTGCCATTAGATCTTATGATGAGGTCAGGTGACTGCCTGGCCCGCTGAGCCTGATGAGTCCCATGTCTCGCGCTGTCCACTGGTGAAGAAAATTCCCTTAAAAGGCACACACCCTGCACTTTTCTTATATTTTATTCCCCCCCGAGGTCTGCTTATGACATTTGACTTTGTTATGTAACAAAAACAGTCATTCATTTTTGCATAACCTTTTTCTAAATAGGCTGTTTTTGTTAATGTGCACACTTACATATGGCATTTTCTGCAGATTTTGGTGGCCAATTTCTATTTATTTGCTTAGATAATGGAAAGAAAAAAAAAACTAAATATGAAATATGCCACACTTAATATGTTAAATTCAGCAGATAAACTGTAATTGTGCATTAAAGTGTGATCTGTATTACTTATTTACACTTAGAAAATCAACAAAACATGTACATTTGGCCAGTGATGCCCAAACGTCTGCAGACAACTGTATGTAAATCATATCTGTTCTGATTGGCTGCCTCATTCAAAAAGAAGTGCTGACTGTTACATTCCTTATCACTTCAACATCATTATGTGGAGCTAAATTGACTGAATAGGTGGATATATGTATGTTGGTTTTTGTGACATCACAAAGTGGGCTGTTTTAGTACACTCTCAGAAATAAAGGTACTAAACTGTCACTGGGGCAGTACCCCTCTAGTCACTGGGGTGGTACCCTCAAGGGTACATCTCAGTACCTTTAATCAGGGAACATAATTGTACCATAAACCACTGTAATTATATTTTCTATGTTGTATTGACTCCACACACCCCGTCTCATCTCCAGGGTTTTTATTTTATTGTTCTGTTTTAAAACATCAGGGTATGAAAAGGTACAAATATGTACTTTTTACCTGGAAAAACTTACTTTAGGTTCACAATTGGACCTTAAAACCACTGCTGTACATTTACATTGTTTGTACCTTGATGAACGAAAAACCTACCTGCACAGTACTTTTATTTCTAGTGTCCAGTGATGACACAATAGTCTCTAGAATGAGATTTTCCAGTTCAGATTAGTTTTTGGGATGTAAGCACAGAAGGAAGCTGTAATCTTACTACTAGGAAGCCGAATATTAAATGTATAAACTTCTAAACGTCGTTACAAAGAAGAGAATGGATCACTCACATGAGAGAAATTCTGGCTTTACTATTCTATGCGAATACCTCTCGTTTCATTTCTTTCTCTGTTTTTTAGTTCACATTATAAAGTACTCTGAGCTCTAAATGTATGAAAGGAGTGATATAAAAGGTCTACATTTATCTTAGTTTTGTGTTTTTTTTTTCCAGCTGAAAAGGAAAAATCTTCTCTCTGGTATCCATTTTGTGCTCAATAAAGATAGAATCACTGGTTTTCCTATTTGGTTTGATAAATATGGTAAGAGATACCTTAATACTAGCTTGTATTTGTAGTGTGTAGACCAGTTGCTAGACTAGCAGGCAGGATTGGGTGACACCACCCAACAACAATTCACACCTCTCCACAATGATGAACATTCTGAGATAATAACCACTGCAGCTTTCTTCTTATCAAACAAGTGTCAAATCCTGTACAAGTGACATAATAAACAAACAGCATTTAAACCCAATAACAACACGTTTATAAACATTGACTTGCCTGCTCACCTATGAAAAGGAAAATCCAGTTTGCTTCCAGTTTTGTAAATCAAGCACATTTCCATCTAACAATATTCTGTCAACTTTGCATTTTATGGCCACTGTGAAAATATTCATGTGTGAAAACTTCTCACTAAAACGGATGCAGCATCTTCACATTGACAGGAGTTAGAATCTTGTTGGGCTCAAAGAAGAAACCGGATGGATTTGATTTTGAAATGTAATTAGCCAACCATCGCAAAGCACAACCACTTCATTATCTATACCAGCGTGCTGACAGCTATTAAAATGAATCTCTCCAGACTGTTTGGTCTATGAAGCTTGCAGCAACAGCCAAACAGCATGGCTTATTAGCCATGCTAGCATTATGGAGAGAAATTATGAATAATCAATCAACATCATAAACACAGGAAACTAAAAGTTACAAACTCATACAAAACACCAACTCCAGTCAGCCCTTGTGGTGTGTAAAGCAGCCTTAAAAGCATTCAAAAGTAAAATAATGACTCGAGTAGAAATACAAAGCGGCTCTCAAAAACTTCTCAAGAGCTCTTTATAGAACTGCAGTGGAACTTCGCAGTACATCCAGCTCATATCTGCACAGGAACTGAAGTTTGTTTCTTCTCTTTTTTGGATGCTTTGAGTCTAAAATAAAATGCCAAAGCTTCAAAGTGTGAAGGTGTGAGCAACAGCAAAGCAGTCTAGGTGCTATCACCAAAAGAACTGAAAAAAGGAACTCAATGTGAAAGACTAAAAGGGAAGAGACAAGATATTCCTTAAAAAAATACTTGGATAAAAGTAGAAGTAATATTATTTGACAGCACAACTATCTGAATTGTAT
Organism: Colossoma macropomum; assembly: GCF_904425465.1. Classification (NCBI taxonomy): domain Eukaryota; kingdom Metazoa; phylum Chordata; class Actinopteri; order Characiformes; family Serrasalmidae; genus Colossoma; species Colossoma macropomum. Next base: position 703,527 of record NW_023495280.1, on the reverse strand, counting down.
TTAAGGATACAGAACGGTCTGACTTTATTTGAATAGTCCACTATAGTCCCCTATAGATTATCTACAGATGTTCAAATTGTTAACAAACTAACTGTTGATTCTAAACAGTGGTGGGGTTAGGGTTAGGATTTGGACCAGGGTGAGGGTTGGGTTTAGGTTTTGAGTTGAGGTTAAGGTTAGGGTTAGGATTAGAGCCACATTTAGAGTTAAAGAAAATTATGGTCAGTTTAGTAGATATTTAGTTGAATGTAACTTGAAGGTAATTTTAGTATCTTGTGGACTATCCAAATAAAGTGTTACCTCAGGAACTGCCTAGGAGATGCCTCTACCCATCTCTACCCACTCCGCATCCAGACGCCTGATTTTGTGCATGTAGAAGCAATACTGATTATAGCTGCTTGCCCAGATAAAGAATACACAGCACATTTATTCTGCAGCTCACATTTCTTAACTTTGTGCATTTTATTTGAGCCCAAAAGGATCCCGAAGAAAGAACTGTGACTAACAAGCTTCAGTTCCTCTGCTGATAGGTGCTGGATGTATTAAGAAGTTCTACTTCTGTTCTCTAGGGAACTGGGGACCTCAAACTTTTGTGTTATTTTTGGCTAGGCAACTTTGTCTTTTACTACACTAATTATTTCACAGTACTTTTACTCGAGTGTGGGTTTGGGCTACTCTACCAACCTCTCATTCTGACCGGTAACCAGCTCTGTGTGGGATGCTGGAGCAGGAACAGAAAAGTACCATTTGAATTCAGAACAAACCAAAATAAAAATATTTCACCGTTTGCAGTCCCTGCTGACAAATCTCAAATCTTCTTTTATGTGTTGTGCAAATACAAACCATGCAACACATGGGTTAAAGTCATAGAGAAGACTGTGTAATACATTTGTATGACATTAAAACTGAGTGTACCAGCAAAGTTTGAATGGAAAAAACACTTAAAGACCTTAAAAACTTAAAACTATGAAGTGTATGGCTCGTATGGCTCACATTAAACATTTTCCTTTTATTTGGTGACGTCTTAAGGAAGGTAATGTTCTTATTCACCTTACTACTGGATCCAATGAATGAACAGACAAACAAATAAAAAGGACAACAGGCAGACAGACAGATATTTATACTTTCTTGGTTAGTTTTTGCTTGGTGGGTTAATAATCTGTCTGAGCCACAGTTTCACACCAGTAGTTTCACACCAGTAGTTTCACTCCAGCAGGTTCAAGCCAGTGGCATTCAGCACATACACCAAAACTTGTTTTGAACTTGTTTTGGGCTAATCAACATTTTAGTCGTTTTATGTGCGTTTCCAATAAATATGTGTTAAATTTGCACTGGGCAAAAGTTATATTTTAAGCTTTAGGCTAAAACAAACTTTGGTTTGAACACATATATAGATTCACAAAACAGCCTATTTGTTTAAACCAGGTTCTTACATTGGTTATGTTTGATATGGAGTTGGGTCATTTACTTTATTTACACCCACTTTCACATGCAAAAGTTTTTTTTGCTTTGGGTGGCTCTAAAACTTAATTGTTTATTTTATTAAAGCAAATGATTAAACATTCCATTTTGTCACTACTAAAACAATAATAACATTACCAAAACTTTACCAAATGTTTCAGTAGTGACTGTTTCATTAGTGGCAATTTATGTTACTTTGACCAGAACTAAAAAACACTAGTTAGTACATGACTAGCAAACACAACTTTGAACAGTTGTACACACATAAAATCATCATATTTTTATTAAAATAATTTTATAAAAAGTTTCAAAAACAGTTGGATCTCACTGCTCACCATATGGCCATGAGGGACAGAGACGCAGTCTCACTTCCTGCTCTAAAATGCAGGGGTGTGGTCAAATTGCATATTGTTGACTTTCTAAGTGAAAATAAGTGAGCACATCCTCTACACACTTCTGCACAATTAAATGCATAAGTACTCATTATTCGCTGAACATATTGGCTATATGTGGATATAAAGTGTAAAAAGTTATGGCAATTTTTTATATTCTCTTGTGTTTTTTCCCAATATGTTAGATTTAAGCAGAAATTGTGCATTTCAATTGGTAGAAAAAATGACAAGTTTGTTCACTTGGAAAATTAACAAAACAAATATATATATTATATCGCTGCTGTCAGAACAAAACCTCGTATCTCTATTTTTGTTGTTTTTCAGTTTTTGACATAATTTAAAAGTGCCTGATGCCCTTTACACTGTGTGTAAATTTCATGATGAACGGACCGATAGAAATGTCCCACTGACTTACATTAAAAGTAAAATAAGTTTTTTCCTTCTCCTGTAAAGTTATCATTTTGGAGATATGAGGTTTTGTTTCGACAGCAGCGATATATATAGAACTTACATCTGCTTTGAACATGGCTCAGCCAATCAAACTTCAGAACCGTAACTCTATTTTACAACTGATATTTCAATAGGTCATGTTTTTAATTCTAGGCTTGCCATTTAATGATTAACTGCTGAAGAATGATGATTATTGGTCAAAAGATTCTGCCAAACTTTGCATGACTGATCCAATGTGTTGCTAATACAACTCCAGTTAACTACTAGTATAGATAAGATGGATCCAACATGTTGCTAATGCAGGTAATGAATCTGCAAACATTATTTTGCTTGTGCTCACCAAGTTGAGTAAAAAGTTAGGGAGCAAAAGTATATGTTTACTCCCCCTTAATAAAAGGAGGCTTGCTCCAGTAGCTCAATTGTTAAGGCATCTTTGCCCCCACCCACACAGGTTTCTGAAAATAGTGCAGCACAGTAGGTGGTACTTCTTCATAAGCAGATGCGTCTCGTGCACATCCTATTTGCATAGCCTGTGCATGTGTCTGTTTTTACAGCCTTGTTTTTACTGTGAATTTCTGCGAGAAAAAACAAATTAGCCCAACACGTGACAGCTGGCAGCACGGCGTAAACCTGAGCAGCAGGTATTCACACACATAACAACTCTTCACAGCAGATCTTCGCTAGTGGACTTGGATATGAGTGTTTTTAAGGACTAAAGATAAATCAACATATTTTGGCCTGCTGGGCTGCTCCAAGGCAAGCAGGGTGAAACACACACACACACACACTCAAACAGAAAACACTCCAACCCTTTAAGCCTCCATCTCTGTTTCTTCCTGTTCCAAGGAAAAGGAAAAGGCGCAGTTCTATTTCTCTCATTGTATCTTTTCAGTCAAGCTCTCTGACTCCTCCATTTCTTTGCATCGATTTTCCTGTCCATACTATCTTTTCACTTGCTTTTTCTTTTCCCTTCGTCACCCCCTCTATGTCAATCTCTCTCTAGCACTTTAGACTATCTCTGTTGCTCTCTGTTTGGGCAAAAATAACATGGTACCTCTTTAACTGTAGTAATACATGAGCTCTGGATATATGGATTATTCTACCAAATCAGAACATCCTTTTGCTTTTAGTGACTCTATAACTTAATTAAGTTTATTAAATGAAAGCAAATTAATAAACATTTCATTTTGTCAGTAACAAAACAATCATAGCTCTCAAACTTACCAATGTTTCAGTCGTAACTGCTTTGGTAGAGACAATTTTAGCTCATTTTGAGCAGAACTACAAAACTCTAGCCATTACACCACAGCTTTGAACAGGTTTACACACAGAAAATCAGACTACTTTTCATTAAAACACAAAAATTTCAAAACAATGGGATCTAACTGCTCACCTTGTGGCCATGAGGGACAGGGATGCAGTCTCACTTCCTGCTCTAAAATGCAGGGGTGTGGCTAAAATAAGGCTCTGCCTACACACTGAAACTCTGTATTTCGATAGTGACATGAAAACATGGGACAGCATTATTTGAATAAAGTTTTTTGTTTAAAAATTAAACCCATAATACATCTAAATTGTCCAACTTTAAAAGAAATCAATATTTAAAAAGCAACTTAATATAATATTAATTTTCAGTTTTTGGTGTGTCACTCTTTACCTTCATTACAGCTTCCATTCTTTTCAGGAGACTCACTTTCAGTTTTTCAAAGAAATCTGCAGCCACACCTCTAAAGTTCAATCTTAGAAGTTGGTTTAGCATTTTCTGCTTCTCACCATCCAAATAAACCCACACACTTTCAGTGATGTTGAGTTCTGGACTCTGGGGTGGTCAGTCCATTGTTCTGAGAACACCAGCAGCTTCTTTGTTTGATGTTTCCTTTCCTCAGTAAGAGCTTCTTGACAGCTACACATCCTTTCAGATCCATAGTGTTGAGTTGTCTTCTCACAGTGGAAGGATGGACAGAAACATTTTTCAGATCTTAAGCAACTTGATTTTTTTCCTCTCTCTCTAAGATGAAAGCTTTAGTGCTGTTTATCTGATGTGGACAGTTTTGGTGGTTTGGAGGTCTTGCAGGTGGTTGTTAGGAGTCCCATTTTTGTTGTAGCTGTTAATCATTGTAGCTCCAGTTCTGGAAACTCTTGCTTTTGCCTGACTTTCTCTTTCCTTATGCAACTGGATTATCTTATGTCTAATCTCTTCAGAAATGCTTCCTTAAAAATGAATAACTTGTACTTACACAAGTAAGACAGTGGGCACCTACTGTAAAAATGAAACACAGTGTCTGTACAGTATCTGTATTCTACCCACCTCTGATTTCTAATGGGTTACCAGTTTAGGAAAGAAGGGATGGGGGAAACTGAAGCATGGACAGAAAAGTACCACTTGTGTTCAGATCAAACTGAAATGAACTGCATTTTGTTTGTAATCCCTGCTGCCAAATCACAGATCTCCTCTTCTATGTTGAGCAAATATAGACATTCAGCAACTTTGTTGCACAACGAATGGATTAAATCTCACAGCCTCACAGAGGCATCTTTGCAACTCTGGTTCTCATGTAAGTTTTGTTTAAGCGGAGGTTGATAACATTATCTGAAAATATGATTTTGTTAACAGGCAGTTTTGTATGCAGAAAATACTTTATGTGAATAAGCAGTGGGGGTGGAAAACATATTGCTTTAGTCATGACAGGAAATTGCTTTGCTGATGACAGCCGGCATCCTTCAGAACAACAGATTTACTGTATTGCTAATGCAGACTCAATACATTGCTAATAATGATATGACAGGTCCAAGTTATTGCTAATACAGATATAAGTGATCCAATGTGCTTCTTATGCAGATATGACAAATTCAATGTAATGCTAATATAGATCTAATGAATTGCTAATGTAGATAAAACGGTAACACTTTACATTAAGGGTCGCTAATCAATCATTAAATATATAATAATCAACTATTAGTTTCCCATTATTTAGTTATTAGTTAACTCTTCATTAAGCATTAGCTATTACTTAGTAATTGATTAAGCACTTATCAATTAGTAATTAAGTACACTGTTAGTTGATAAGTTAGTTTGTCGTTAGTTTGTGGCTTACTTACTCGTTATCTGTGTGCTAACTGCTGCTTATTACATTGTTAATTAACTAAGTATTTTTCTTCATATAAAGAAGTAACGTGATAACTTACTAGCACCTATGTGTTAATCCCGCTAATTATCTGTTAATTAACTTTCCATCACCTCCATATATTCTGTTGCTTCACTTTCTTACTTTGGTTCTTGTTCATTAAAGATGCTTATGGTCACCATAAGATGAGCGCACACAAATTCATGGACGGTTTTGTTATTCATCACATTCATCTTGGCATATCTGTACTCATATCTGGTAGGAGTGCATGTAAATTTGGGCATAAATGCTGGATATGTGGCTAATTAACCAAAACTATTATCAACATAATCTGTAATTGCAAAAATAAGAACAATAGAAAATTTCAATAATACTAATTTGTGTGCATGACAGTCCAGTACAAAAGTGGATGTACTTACTTTACATGCACATTGATATAAACAAGTGCTGCAACTATTTCATGTTCCATTTAAAGACACATTACACTGTGCTTTTGTTTCATACTACTGACTCACAAACACAGCTTCGGTCATACACTGAAATAATACAGCGTTTATTTTAGGGAATTAATTACACTAAACAATCACTCAACTATGTTAACAACACAGAGTATTTTGTTTTATTTCACATTTTATTTTTTCCAGTTGTTTTCATTTTAATACTAGTAAGTTTGGTCAGCAGGGGAGGAGTGCACTCACTGCTGGACATCAAACTCCACCCATGAGCACAGCCATTAGCTTTCATGCCAAACACTGCCGTTTTATTGGCTGGCTACTGAAACATCTGCATGAATTAGGGTGTGCTTCATGTAAATGATATGTAAATGAGGTGCTGGTAGGCTGGTTTCATGCACTGAAGCTGATTTATCATTTATGCTCAAATCTCCACTTGTTTCCACATCGTACAAAATTGTTATGAATCAGATGCAGAGCAGTTCATACCGTATAAAAGGCAAAAAAAACATGTTCTTTTTTAACGTAACTTTGATGATTAATGGCCATTAGATCTTTACATTTTGACCATTAATCACTTCTTAAATTCCACTTTATCAACCATTCATTGCTTCTTAAATTCCTCTTACTTAATCATTAATTACTTCTTAAATTCCTCTTACTTAACCATTAATTACTGCTTTTGTGTCCCTCCAAGTAAAATGACAACACAAAATCAGTAATTAATGGTTAAATAAGAGGAATTTAAGAAGTAATTAATGGTCAAAATGTAAAGATCTAATGGCCATTTTGTCATGATAGTGATGGCCGTGCTCATGGGTGGAGTTTGATGTCCAGCAGTGAGTGCACTGCTTTTGTGTCCCTCCAAGTAAAGTGACAACACAAAAACAGTAATTAATGATTAAGTAAGAGGAATTTAAGAAGTAATTAATGGTCAAAATGTGAAGATCTAATGGCCATGGGCCCTTTTCACAAAGAGTTGCGATTACGTCCGGATTAAGCATTAGCAGTGAACTATAATGCTCAAATACTGAGCTACAACAGACATATGTTAGTTTTCGTGCACTATCATGACAAAAAGTGAGAACAGGAAGTGAATCGAAGCACTGATTTAACTGTAAACACAGCTAAAATGCTGTGTGTGGTGTAGCCCTGCTTACTGCTGCTGCAGCTGCTCACATCAAGCAGCGTCTCTGTAGTTGTACAACATGCCAGCGATTTCTGCAATATTTTTGTTTTCAAAAGAAATTAAAGTTCTTCTGTGTAGTATGAATTTGGTAGACGTTGTTTAGCTGTAGCTAGCTAGCAACGCTAGAAGCCATTTCTAACTGTAGCTGTGTTCCCAAAATAAGGAAGTTAATTAGCTTTCATTAGCGGCTGCCACCAGCCGGCTAACGTGGAGCAGGTTCTGTGACACATTTAGCTACATGGTGGCAGTGACTTCTGACATAAACACAAACAAAAACTTTTACATGTAAAGTCTATTTGAAAGACATCGTTTAAACTGTATTAGCTTACGCTAGGCTAACAGGCTACAGTCGCTAATTAGCTAGCCTACCATTAGCAGTTTGAGGAGCACCAGCTTCGTATGAGCATCAAACTTTAAAGCTAAGTTAGCTCTAACGCTGGCTATGTTAGCGATCTGCCAAACAGCATTATTCTTATAGTTTCATGGCAATTTTTGAAGCAGCACTTCAGAAAACATCCACCTTTCACTGCTCAGTCAAAAACGCGACTCCTAGCTGAAAAAAAAAAAACATATGAAAAAGCTGCTTCATGTTAGCCGGGCTAGTTTGGTTAGCAGTAGCTTCTAGCCAGTATATCTAGCTTAATATAAACAAAGTTTATAACATTCATGCTACATATAAAAGTTCTTCTTTCTTTTGAAAACAGAATATTACCGAAATCGCTGGCGTGTTGTACAAAGACACAGAGACTGCTTGATGTGAAGCAGCTGCAGCAGAACTGCAGTAAAAACAACATACAGCTCTGTTTACAGTTAAATCAGTGCTTCCGTCCACTTCTTACTCTCACTGTCACAACCGTGCAGGAAAACTAAAATACAGCTGTTGTAGCTCAGTGTTTGAGCGTTACAGTTCACTACTAAACATTCTGACATCGCGTCTGCAGTAGCTATATGGAGAGGAAGTGAGTTTTACCCTGCTAATGCTTAAACCGGAAGTAATGACGAATCTTGTGAAAAGGGCCCATTAATCATCAAAGTTACGTAAAAAAAGAACACGTTTTTTGCCTTTTATAAGGTATGAACTGCTCTGCGTCTGATTCATAACCATTTTGTACGATGTGGAAACAAGTGGAGATTTGAGCATAAATGATAAATCAGCTTCAGTGCATGAAAGCAGCCTACCAGCACCTCATTTACATATCATTTACATGAAGCACACACTAATTCATGCAGATGTTTCAGTAGCCAGCCAATAAAACGGCAGTGTTTGGCATGAAAGCTAATGGCCGTGCTCGTGGGTGGAGTTTGATGTCCAGCAGTGAGTGCACTCCTCCCCTGCTGACCAAACTTAATGGTATTAAAATGAAAACAACTGGAAAAAATAAAATGTGAAATAAAACTAAATACTCAGTGTTGTTAACATAGTAGAGTGATTGTTTAGTGTAATTAATTCCCTAAAATAAACGCTGTATTATTGCAGTGTATGACAACAAAAGCACAGTGTAATGTGTCTTTAAATGGAACATGAAATAGTTGCAGCACTTGTTTATATCAATGTGAATGTAAAGTAAGTACATCCACTTTTGTACTGGACTGTCATGTACACAAATTAGTATTATTGAAATTTTCTATTGTTGTTCTTATTTTTGCAATTACAGATTATGTTGATAATAGTTTTGGTTAACATAGTTTTTGGTTTACATGCACTCCTACCAGATATGAGCACAGATATGCCAAGATGAACGTGATGAATAACAAAACCGTCCATGAATTTGTGTGCGCTCATCTTACGGTCAGATGTGACCATAAGCATCTTTAATGAAGCAAAGTGAGAAAAGTGAAGCAACTACATATATATAGGTGATGGAAATTAACAGATAATTAGCGGGATTAACACATAGGTGCTAGTAAGTTATCACGTTACTTCTTTATATGAAGAAAAATACTTATTAGTTAATTAACAATGTAATAAGCAGCAATTAACACACAGATAACGAGTAAGTAAGCCACAAACTAACAACAAACTAACTTATCAACTAACAGTGTACTTAATTACTAATTGATAAGTGCTTAATCAATTACTAAGTAATAGCTAATGCTTAATGAAGAGTTAACTAATAACTAAATAATGGGAAACTAATAGTTGATTATTATATATTTAATGATTGATTAGCGACCCTTAATGTAAAGTGTTACCGATAAAACCAATACAATGTGTTGTTAATGCGGATCTGACAAGTCCAATGTAATGCTAATCCAGATCCACTGTAGGCTGCTTTAATGTATGTATGCATATGGTTGATACAGTGAATTGCTAATAAATCTAAATGGCTGATAATGCACATATGGCAGATAAAGTGTATTCCTATTACAGATTTCAACAATGCTAATAAAGATCCAGCAGATTGCTAATGCAGATCTAATTCATTGCTACCGCAGAGATTGACAGAACAAGTATATTAATACAGATCTCTTGTATTGCTAATGCAGATATGACTAATCCAATGTGTTGCAAATACAGTTCCAGGTCAAATGTATTGCTAATACAGATCCAGTGTATTGTTATTGCAAATCTAATCGAATGCTAATGAAGATATAAGAGATCTAGTACAATGCTAACACAGATCCATTGTATTGCTAATGCAGATCAAATTGCTAATGTAGATAAGACAAATGTATTGGTAATACAGGTCCAGTTATTTGCTAATATAGATAAGACAGATTCAGTTTGTTGCTAAACCAGACATGACAGATCAAATGTGCTGCTAATATAGATCCAGTGTAGGCTACTTTAAAGCACATATGACACATGCAATATATCGCTAACAGATCTAATGTTGTGCTAATGCAGATATAGCAGATCCAGTGTACTGCTAATACAGATTCAAGGGATCGATAATGCAGATAAAATATTACTAATACTACTAATTGAAGCAGTGCCAATGCGTCAGTAATACAGATGTATTGTGCTGCTAATGGGAATACAACAGATCCAAATGCACTGCTGATATCATTTATGTTAGCGTTGTAAAATGTCTTGTATAGATTTTCATTGTGTGTTTTATTTGAACTACTGGAACATGATCATGTTGATAGCTAAAAGGACGATTATGGATAGAGATTTCAAGCGATGCAGTCAACAACCTCAAAGGTGTGCTATGTGATTGCTTTATCCAATGCCATCACTACCTGCTGACTGCACCCTGTTTGCCTTCTAAAAGCTCCTTCCCTGCAGCGGGGCGCCAGTCACCATTCATGCCGCCCTTTGCGTTTTTCTTCCGCTACCTAATCAAGCCTTTGAGTTGTCACAGCAGGAAGTCATCAATTAGCACTGAGATCAAATTTCCCTCGTCCCTCTTCGGGAATACGGGCAGCCAGGCGCGCGGCAACTTTTACGCTTATTTAAACACCGGCGAGCAAACAAGCAGCAGGTGACCACCTTCCGGGCCCTCTGGAAATTGGTGTCAGGCCCTTGACTTCCGGCAGGGCCGCCCGTACTCGTGCTTCCCGCAACTTAACACAATAAGTACTGTTTCCACAACCCTGAAAACCACCTTGACGTGCTCTCGGGGTTTTTAGCGCCGCGTGAGGGGAGCTCGCAACAGCGCACACTTTAACACCTTTCTAACACCTCTGGGAGGACTATCACAGCTTCGATGACCAGAAAGGGCACATGAGTCTGCAGAGCACCAGCTCTAAGTTTCCAGTGCTCCAGCACTCGCGAACTAGCAATTTGCCCCCGCGCTGGCCGGGGGATGTTGTTTTGCCGCCGCTGCGCCGTAGAAAAGATGGGACTTCAAAAATGCATCACAGGGGAAAAAAGCCAGAGAGGCAGGCGGCCTGGATTAGAGAGCTTTATAAATAAAATGCATCTCCTTGGCTTTTTACTCTGCTGTTCTCGGGTGTCAGGCTTTTCTCCATCTCTTGGCTGGCGTCACTCTGAAGGGAAGCGACGTGCCGCTTTGTATCCTAATGCTCGGTTCCTGTTTGGAGCGACTCTGTGCTCTTGGGAATAATGTGAAGGGGAATGAAAAGGGAGGGGAAGCAAGACAACTGGGAAAGAGTGTTTAGGCCGTTTAAATAGAGCCTCAGTGTTTTTATATTGCTCAGTTTTTTCTTTTTTCTTTTTTTGCTATGGGCTGTCTTGTGTAAAACAGGATGAGTAAATCATGGAGAATCAAAGTGCCCTTTTTTAACAATGAGAAAACACGACGTGTGCTTACAGCATTAGCAATGTCGTTGTATAACCAAGATTTCCCAATGGTTGCGTCTACTCTTCTCTTGGCAGAGTTGAGTAAAAAGTCTGGAAATGTATACGAACCGTTTTACTGCATTAGTTTAAACTGCAGTCCCACATTAAAATAAATAAATACATAAAGGATTCAGACCTTAGATATTAGGATTATGTTATGATTTATTTATTTATTTTTTTTTTGGAATATCTTTTTAATTTCATTTAGAGTGAATTTGAAGGATATAGATATTTCATGAGTTTAATTAAAAAAAAAAAAAGCTGTCCCACGTTTTCATGTCAGTACCAAAATAGTTTTAGTATGTAGGCAGAGCCTTATTTTAGCCACGCCCCTGCATCCCTGTGCCTCATGACTACATGGTGAACAAATAAGTGCTATTATTTTAAAGTAAATGTGTCCCAAAGTCTGAAAATCAGTGTGGAACATTAAGATTTCTTACTACAGAAACACATATTTTCCTCATATAAGTCAGCTTTTTTTGCGTTTTAATGAAAAAATATGATGATTTTATGTGTGTACAGCTGTTCAAAGCTGTGTTTGCTAGTCATTGGGCTGCCAGATAAAACCTGATAATTAACAAATAAAGTATGTTTTTTCAGTGATGGTAAAAATCAGTAGATGTCTTAAAGATACTGCCTTTAACTGTAGATCGACTAGGTATTTTGACATACCGTATTTTACCATAAGAATAACATTAACAACAATTAAATGAAATGCAAATGCTTGTGATATAAAAGTAATCTTTTTTGTGAATTTATATTCTATTTCTGTAAAGTAACAACAGCTCTGTTAAAATACAGTGAATAATTTTGGCAAAGCGAAAGGAGAACGGTGAAAGTTTTACTACCTCATTTAGGAGCTGAGACTTACTACTCAAATGGCTGTAGCTCAGCTTGAGCTGCTTTTGGACATTAGCAACTCCACAAATGATGAAGTAGATAAACTACTAATCCTTTAGACATTTGTAAAAAGTTCTAGTTGCTTGGACACAGCCGATCTGTGATTTTGATTGTAAATTGTGCTCATTGTGTAGAGGGGAGCATTGAGTTCAGCCATTTATAGTAAACTATGCTCAGATTCGTACTGCATTAACGTCACATACGTCATCTGTATTTATCTAAATCCAAGGTCAAAGTTTTGGCTTCCTAAGCGGGAGGGAGGTTATAAAGTTGGAATTAATGTTAATGTCAGTATTTATCCGATAATGCATAGCTAGAAAACTGTAACATTATAAAAATGAGTGAAACTAGAAACTACACCTATGCTTATATTACAGTAGCTCCCCATGTAAAAGGAGCTTGAATAACTTGAATAGGGCTTCAAAAGATTTACAGAGCATGAGGAACCTCTGATTTACTTTGGGATGATTCTGCAGACACACTTTTAATGGGGATTAACCATTGAAACCGCCTCTTCGTCTAGAACCAGGCTAAATTTTAGCCTAATCTGAGCAGAGCACTACACTGCACGGATGGCCACGTTCGTTTTCTTCGGCTAATCCTCCAAAACGCAGACTTGAACCTTACAGCCATGGACCTGAACCATGTCTTCAGCGTGTTAGCGGAGCTTTGAGCTAGCCACAATCGCCTGCTGCTTTTTCACAGCTGGCAGCACCTGAGCATGCCCGACTCGTTTCCAATAGCACTCGCTCTGAGCTGCTCTTCCTCCACCCCCCCCCCGATCGGAGGGAATCACTCCCTGCAGTTCTTACGCACCCCAGAGGTTAGAGGAAAACAGGCGGTTATGCACGTCCCCCGCCGCGCGCTGCCGATTTTTCGCCTTCCGAGACACTGCTGCGGAAATTAGTGTGGCTGACACACACTATTGATGAATATTGATTGTTGTCCCTTTGAAATCGGGGCTGGTAAAGTGGCACGCTGGCAGCCAAATCTATAACGTGGCTGCATGTTGATGTATAGTGTAATGGTGCTGTCGGCCATTAAACCGCTACTTGCTTTAAATTCCTGCTACTTACTTGTAGCTACTTAAGGATGTATTGAATTTGGAATTCCAGATATGAACAGCTGACAGACTAATGTACACATACAGTTGTATGCAAAAGTTTGTGCACCCTGGCTGAATTTGTTGATTTTCGAAGTGACAAGATGTAAATGGAGCCTCTGAAGCAATATATATATATATATATATATATATATATATATATATATATATATATATATATATAAATGTTTTTCTGGAAATGTTAATGCACAGTTACTCACACACAGTCACTTAGTGTTCTCCTATCTTCTTTATAGGCCTCTCCTATAATGAGTTTCAAAGTTTGAAGAGTCAAAGAATTTATCATGCTCTGGAATTGTCATCAGCTGACAACTCCTAATGTGCCAGTCCTAACGAGTCAATAAAGAATTGTCTAACTGATGTGTTCTAAATCTTTACAACTGGAACGGTGTCCAAACTTTTGCGTATGCCACAATTTGATTTTTTTTTTACTTAACATAAAACATATTTTTGCTGCAAACCAACAAAATGTGTCATTTGGCCAGAGAGTGACCAAACATCTGCATACACCTGTATAAAATGCAGAAATATACATGGACACACAAGCACAGATGTCTGCACACTAGGCCGTACCCACCTAAGAACTTTCTTAGTTGACCAGAAGGCCTGATTTTTGACTAAAAGTCTCCCTGAAAGACACTGGCTGTTACTCATCAAAGTTCCATAAATATTAGTGCAAATTGCTCTGCTTTTCATGACTTACAATCCTCTCTGCGTCTGATTCATGAAACTTTTGTACGATGTGGAAATGATCAGAGATTTTAGCACAAATGATGAATCAGCTTCAGTGCGTGAAATCAAGCGCCAGCTTACTAGTACTTCATTTACATATCCTGTACATGAAGCACATCCTAATTCATGCAGATGTTTCGGTAGGGAGCCAATAAAACAACAGCATTCAGTGGCTCTTGGCAAATGGCAATCCTCGTAGGCGTGCACTGCTCCACCTACTGACCAAGCTTCATATTGTTAAAATTACAAATAAAATTTGAAATAAATGAAACGTCTTCATTTTTTAAGACAGTGGAATGATATGAATGTGTAGTGTAAAAAATATATTTTTAAATGCTATATTATTGCAGTGCATGATGCTGTGTTTTGTATTGTTTATTTTGTGGGTGGAGTCAGTGGTATAACTGCAACATTTGTTTATACCAGCGTCTATGTAAAATAAGTACATTCAATTTTATACAGCACACCTCCCTATTATTATTGTTATATTCTATTTTTATTCTTATTATTGGTATCATAGATTATGTTGATAATAGTTTTGGTTAGTTAGCCACAAATTAAGCATTTATTCCGGTTGTTAAACTGTTATGCTCAAGTTTACGCCCTCCTACCTGATGATCGAGAGAGAATTTGATCGCAAAGATATGATAAAAGCAAAACTGATGAATAACAAAGCTGTCGGTGAAATTTGTGTGCCTTCGTTTTGGGATCAGGTTCAACCATACACTACTTTGATGAATATGTGTGTAAATTTGAAGGGGGTGTATGCACTGGAAGTATGTCAAATAACATAAACAAAAGTGTCTGAATACTTATTTCCCCTCACTGTAAATACAAACAGGATCCTTCTGATTGATTATTCAACTATCCAACTTAAAGGGGACAGTCCTACTGCAGACACCACAGTCCCAGCCTGAATATGTTAAGTGCACAAAACTCCATATTACTTACTCATATTGGTGAACGCATCTTTGTATTCAGCAGAGCTTTTATTAAAAGCCATTTCTGCAGAGCGTTCCTTCACCAGCATGTGTGGAAACGTCTCCCAGAAAGATTGAAGGGCACAGCTGAGGGAGAGAGAGAGAGAGAGAGAGAGAGAGAGGAAGAGAGAGGGAGTGAGTGCTTATAGATGATATGGTGCCTGTCGAGAGAGAAGCGAAGAATTATTTCACTTGGATCTCAAATCACAATGGAGCCTGAGAGAGGAAATGGCTGAAAGGTTACGTTAGCCTTTTCCTTTCCAAGAGCACTGAGCACTCAGAGCTGTGAACCTAAATGTTACTCGCATCTGTTATTTAGCAATGCTCAGTAAAGAAATGTGTAACAACAACCCACGAATGTGCTCATATTTTCTATCTGCAGTCTAATTCTGGAACATATTTAACACGATTTTATGTGTGTACAACTGATTAAAGCTGTGTTTGCTTGTCATGTACTGGCTAGCATTTTTGAGTTTTGCTCAAAATGGGCTAAAATTGTCACTACCAAAACAGTCACTACTGAAACATTTGGTAAAGTTTCGGTAGTGTTAAGATTGTTTTGTTAGTGACAAAATGGAATGTTCAATCATTTGTTTTAATAAAATAAACATAATTAAGGCAGAGGGTCACTCAAAGAAAAAGTATTTTAGTCCAAGTTTAGTTAAAAGTCCCAAATGTATCTTGAAAAACTCCTTACATTGTTAGTGTGAATGGGTGGGGCTACACTGGTAATGATCTATATGTGTTAATAGAGTCCTCATAGGCACCATTTATGGGGCCTATAGGAAGCTTTGGAGGCTTTATTCCGTCCACCGCAGTCTTTGGCAGAGTGTAAATAAGGATGTACTGCTGTGTTATTCCCATTGGCTTTTGGATCCAAATATTTGACACTGATGAGGTGAAATGCATGATCTCACTAGCTTCTCTAACTAATAAGCAAAATAAGCAGAAACCAATAAAAGTGTGTGTGTGATGTTAACGAACCAGTGTAGCCTAGTTTTACTTTGACCTTTGACAGTTAGTTACAGTTTTTTCGAAGCAATTTTCCTAGTAAAGTCTCAGGAATGTAACACATTTTACCAAATCTCTCCATGACAAATCATTGGCTTTTCAGTAAAATGTATAGTATCCCTGTGGGGCTCTAAAGGGTACCGCACACTGTGTAGCATTATGTAGCATAGCATCACATAGCATAGCGTCACCTAGCATAGCCTCACGTGGCATAGTGTCATGTAGCATAGTGTCATGTAGCATAGCATCACATAGCGTAGCATCACGTAGTGTAGCGTCACGTAGCAGATGTTCATTAATCTTAAAGATTTTAACTTGACTGTCTTCTTTAGTGTGAACTTCAAGTGCTGTGGTGCTTAAAGAAACAGAAGAGTGGAGTCACCAATTGGTGGCATGTGTTGACGCCAAATTTCAGCAGCGACGTGTTTGCTTGTATTAAAAACAACAGCTTTGAAAATGTAGACACTTTGGGGCGACCTTAAAGGTTAACAGATACCAACAAAACTGCTAAGAATGCTGGGAAGCTCTGCCTTCAGTGCTAAAATATAAACAAAATATAAACATACAAAAATCACATTCACATATTTATAATTCACATAATACTATTATTATTACTATTATTATTATTATTATTATTATTGTTATAACTTTGTAGGTGCAGTTAAACAACCCTGAAGCTTCCTGTGGCCCTGTTCCCCTTATTCCAGATTTAATTAATTTCTAATACTTGACCCAAAGGTGGGAATATTGAAAAACACAGCAATAACAACTGCAATACCATTAAAAATAGTTTGGGCCTGAGGGATGTCACAAATACCATAATTGGTTTGTTAATTCTATTTTCATGTTGTTGTTTTTTCTCATCTACCAGAGGTGTAAAAACCAGTGCGGAACAGTTAATGGAGCACTAATTAGTCTGCGAGTGGCGCGCTAAACGAAAATTCACTATTCTGCATTGTTCAGACACTAGCTCAGAGTTCTGCTGTCTCAAATAAAGATCGAGTGAACCTGATCCCATCGGTCTTTGTTTCCAATCAACCTTGCAACCTTGCAGACCTTAAAGGCAGCTAATAAACACAGGAAGTGAAGGGAGATTAGAGCAAGTGTCTTATCACAGTCTGTCCAACTCTGTTATTTGCCTTCACTCACCTGGCACCAGGTCCCTCAGTCCTGCTTCCTGTTTGATTTCAAGCCAGCTGTACTATCAAACAATCTACTCCTGCAAAGGAGGGGTGGACAATGTTATGCATTATGTTTTATGTATTATGTAACATGTATTACAGTATTTTGTTTTCATGAGGTCTGCCAAGTTGAGTAGAGGCAGTGCACCAGTGGTGCCACATTTAAAACTGTCAAAAACTGATAGTACAATGATTTTTTTTACAATTAACATTTTACATACTATCCAGCACTTCATCCAGTGAAACAAGGCCAATTATGCTCTCACAGACTCCTTACATCAGTGATTGATCGATATAGTGATTCATCAGTTGTGGATGAAATATTTTATCAATAATCCCTCCAGGAAGAGGGGGATGACAAGCAACCTCAAGGACTACGTTAAACCTAGACCACAAATCCATAGCAGGTGGTGTGCTTTAAAATATACAATGAGAAAGGGAGCCAATCTAAAATCTTCAAGATAAGCAATTTTCTTTCACATCATAACTTATTTCACCTCGTAACCTTTTAGACCAAAAACATCAAGTGTGTGGAGAGAGTCATTTGTCTTCTGGGTTTCTTGTCCAGTGTGCAAAGCCTTTAGCTGGCTGCAGTAGTCTGTCTTCCTTCTTTGATCTAAACTAGGGGTCAGCAACATGCGGCTTTTTTACTGCTCTCTTGTGGCCCAACAGCAGTATTAGATTTTTTAGGCAATAATAAAATAATCCTCCTTTGCAGTAAAATAAAGCTTTGCTGAGCATTCTAACACACACGTTTAACACAGTTTTAACAATACATGGTCTTAAACACCATAATTAATGTATATCTGCTAAGTTACCACCCTTTAACCCTGAAGATTTGCACATAGACTGCAGGTCACATAGCAACGCAGATAACAATCTCGCCTAGCTAGTAGCTAACAAAAGGACAAAGAAAAGAAAGATTTAAAATGAACCTTGATAATTTGGAGATGAATGGACTTTTCATTTATAAACAATCAGCTGGTTTGCTGATATATTTAATCTGCAATGGGAAACTGACGACCACTAAAAAGTTGCGAAGTTCAAGTCAGCTTCTTGTTTGAATTTTCCCATTCCACCTTAAATGGTGCATCAGTTACATTCTCCATTTAAGGTGGAATGGGAAAATTCAAACAAGAAGCTGGCGAATGAGAAGCCGACTTCAGCCTCATAAAAAGTTGAACATTGAGAGACATTTTCCAAGAAACTATTCTACTTCTGTGGAAAATATCCTGCTGGAGATGTGAGAAACGCAGCCATAGCTGTCCGAATGCTTAAACCAGAGCAAAGTTAGTCTGTGTTTTTGTTTATATTATGTTTTTAGTCTATTCTAGTACATTAGCACATACTGAGACATATTTACAGCAAAGATGGTAAAACATTACTTCAATTCAATGGACATAAAATGTTGTGGCTCCCAAAGTGGATTGATTTTTGTTGAAAGGACAAAATGGCTCATCTTAACATGTGGGTTGCTGACCCCTGGTCTAAACAGATACAAACCAAACTCTGACCAAAACATAAGACATAGGCTCTATACTCCCCTCTGATGGAGTACAGAATTCAGACATCTCATGGTTGTTATATATGACGACGTACAGCTAAAATGCTTAGCAAAAAGTCTAGTTTATTATTCAATTTATTAGCATGATGTAATTTATAATACAATATCATATCATCATATTGATTCTTAAGCATTTACTGATGATGTTGCGGAAGTGAGCTTCAAGATAATAAGTCATTACTTTTAGAAAATAAGCCAAGATTTTAAGAAAAATAATTATTTCAAGATAATGTCACTCTTTTGACAACTGCTGCTAGTCGTAATGAAACAGCTCATTTAGCAGAAATGAACCTCCATTGAATAGCTGGAAAAAAACAACTAAAACATACTTAATTCTGGACAGAAATGGTATTTCTTTGCCTCCTTTCTCAGTTGGTAATCAGTTAGAACTAAATGAAAGAACTGTTAATAGTTTTTGTTTAAACCAGAAAAAGCTGGTTTATGCTGGTCTGGTACTGGTTTAGCTATTCACCCTGCATGGTCTTTCTGGTTGACCAGCATACCAGCATCCAAAACACAACATATACAGGTTTGTCCGGTGACTAGCCATGCTCGTTTTTCTAGCAGGGTAAACTTTTGCAGAACACTTCCACAAAGTTTAAAAACAATAAAAATAAATCACTGGACTTATATCTTTATATCACTATATAATTAATCACCTGTGTGCTCAGCAGCAAAAACATCATTTTTCCACCATAGCAGTGCAGAACACACATAGCACACAATGAAGAGAATAAATTGTAACATTACTACCTGGCTAACATTTTAGTGTGAGATTTTTGTTCTGCAACACTTGAAAGGGACATTACAGTTTCTAATTTTAGATGCTACTCACTGACTGTCAACACTGTAGCAGATTATCTGCAAATGACAAACAAAAAGGACAACATGAAAATCATGACAAACATGAAAAATGAGGACAAGAATTTTTAAATATGCAAACTTGTGCAGACCTATGAAAGGGGTTTAAGGTAGTTTAGCATAAAGTATTCATAAAAGTATTTACTTTAAGCCTCAACCCACCTCTTTGCACCGGACTGGGTCACTGAGACTTGGCTTTTCATGAATATCCCACCTCCCTGCTAAAAAAAAGCCAGCACAAACCAGCATATGTTGTGTTTTGAAAATTGGTAGGCTGGTCAATAGCAATAGGTGTTAATGTGCTGGTCACCAGCAATGCCAACAAATGTTGTGTTCTGGATGCTGGTATGCTGGTCAACCACAAAGACCATGCTGGGTGACCAGCTAAACCAGCACCAGGCCAGCATAAACCAATTTAGACCAGCATGGAATTGTTACAATTTCATTATTTCCCTATGGATCTATAAATCCTCAGAATCCATTAACTTACACATCTGTTAACTATAAAATCAGCCAAAGGCATTAAAGGCCTGGAGTTTTAACAAGCTAGTGCAACCTAGTGAGACACAAACTTGCTCTCATCTTATGGTTTTTAGCTTGAACATTTCTTCAGTATTTTATAGACTGGATGATACACTATATCAGCTGGATGCACTGTGAAAGTGACTCTTCAGTGAGTCTATGGCAGGATGTATTTCTTTTATCTGCAGGAAACAGGTGTCTGGATACATTAGTGAAGTGGCCAAATCGTTTTCGTTTGAAAATGGGTGTAGCCTGTAGGCCTATTGCTACACTCTTTGCAGAAATGCCAAAAAATGATTCTTTTAGTTGCCTGAAGATCTATACACAACAATAACTTTTCAGCAAATTTAAATCAAAAAAGCATCTCCTCTTCTACATATAAACACGGATTTGGCATTCATTTCATGTTAACTTTCAGCAGACTTTCTGGGCTTGTTTCAGTAAGTTGTGAGTGAGAATGAATATCAAACTACTATGCTTTTGTTATTACAAGAACACCGTCAATCAAAGGTATAGAGGCTTTACATTCTATGTGTCCATATATCCATATATCCAAGATAAAAACCATTTAGGAACATATACCAAATTCCCTTTAGCTGGCCTTCTTAGTACATGTGCTTGCTTTAGGGTACTGTTTCCCCACTCCAGTCCAGGAAGCTCACCTGCACTCCACAGTTTAGTGTTTTCCAAACCAGTACAAGTGGGCTTCTGGGGCTGGAGTTGAAAAATATTGTCAAATGAAAGACTGTCACAAATGCCCAAAACAGCTGAGATTCCTAGGTGGGGTGGCCAAATGTTTTCATGTTTGACTTTATCTCTGCCCAATTCGCGTTAAATTGTTCTATAGCAGTGGTCTCCAACCATGGTCCTGGAGAGCTACCTTCCTGCAGAGTTTAGTTCCAACCTGTATGCAATAAGCTTCCCAGTCCCTTACTTGACTCTAGTACATCTGATCCAACCAATCAGGGACTTGGGAAGAGGTTGATTAGCTGGAGCAGGTGTGCCAAATTGTGGCTGGAACTAGGCTCTGCAGGAAGGCAGCCCTCAAGGGCTGGAGGCCACTACTCTACAGTGAAACTCCCCTTTCACAACAGAAACCTGATAGCTGTTGATACTGGGCCCTACTTAACAGTTATACAGTAAACTTTAACTGGATATTTGATAGCATAGTCTGTGTTGTAAGGGACTGAACTGGTGGAAACCCTGATTAACTTCACCAGTGAATGAATCAACCATTGACACATGACTAATGATGGGCTTATGTAGATCTTGTATTGAATTGCTGTCTCTGATGCAGGAAAATAACTGTTTAGTGAGTACATTAAACAATTATGTGTACGGCCTGTCCGGATGAAAATTGTGCAGTCGATAATAATACAGATTTTAGGGGGCCAAATATTCTGTGAATTTCTGTATAGTTTTATATTTCAATTTTAGATTTTAATTTAGTACTGCAGAGGTTTTACTTAAACAGCACTTTACTGTTGTTGCACTTCTTAAATTTAATGAGACTAAGAAATCAAAAGTTGTTTTCCTTCTTTAGCATGATGTAGTTCTAAGTTCCAACACAGTATCAGGGAGGATCTCTGAGCTAGCTGAGCATTGTCGCTCAATTATAGGTGGGGGTTGTGGGAGGGGGAGGTGAAAAATTATATTATAGGTATTATTATGTAAGATTAAAGTAAACCAAGGTTTTAAATGGAATGATATAATGAATCTTGTGTAGAATAACCAGAGACATGAGGTCCATTTTTGTCTTTGCATTGTCTTTAACCCCAAATAATAGTAGAAACTCACAGTCTTATATAATGTAAATATTGTAAGACTGGGAGCAGGACTAGCCTTAATTCCTTGCTGTTTTGATTTCTGTTCCTTATCTTTTATTTTTCTTATTTTTAGTCTATATTGCTGCCATATAGTTAAACAGAGTGACTCATCATTTGTACCCAAACGGCACAACTATTTGTGGTTTTGAATCCTAGTGATGCCACCAAAAAAGTGGCTAATTATTAATGTGTTATCAATGATATTTTCACTGAAACTAACAAAACTGCGGGTTGTCAGTATTGTCCAATGGCATCGAGCAAACACTATGTTGGTGAGGCCCCCTTTTTTAGAAGTGGACATTTCAAATTTTTTACTGAAGTGTATAGTCATTCAGAGTGATTTTGTGTGAAATGGTTTATTGTAGAGACTCAGATTTCTTTACAGCGGTGGTGATAGGAACCAGGGGTCACCATGTCTAAAACACAAACACAGGCATTTTATTTACTATCCAAAACCACCAGTGAAGCTACACGTCTTTTGAGTTTTTATATGAATGTTAATAGCAGTAAATCTAAAAAATAAGTTTGGGGGTGCTATTTTGCCTTACAACACCCTGCATGTACCCCTCCACCATAAATGGCCAAAAACTTGTCTCAAAACTATTGTAAAACAATGGGCAGTGTATTCATAACCATTTCATGTAATAACTTTCTGTGAGGGAGCTTTTAGAGGTGGACATCTGGTTTCTATCACCACCATTGTGAACAATTCTGACTCTGTACATTTCTCTAGAACAGAGCATTTCACACCAAACCACTCCGAATGACTTACCTTACATCGTGATCATTTAATTATTTGGACATTTTGCAAAATTTCCACAATTCAGCTTAATAAAGTCCAACCTGACAATAATCAGTTGTTTATTTAAAATAGCGTGGAATGAACTGGACGATTGATGGAAAAATAAACCGTATCTAAGAGTTATACCATAAACTTAATCTCATGGTGTGCCTGAAGACTTTCTGGCAGGCATACACTCCTGATTCAAACCTTCAGGCATTGCGAAGTGCTGCTCAAGTTCCTCAAGTGGCAGAACAAATGTCATGCACAACTGTTAGCAGTTATGAACAGGCTGTCTGCAGCCAGCTTTAGTAACATTTCACCCAACTGGCACTCATTTTACTCATGGAGTTTCAATTCCTCAAACTTTTCCCTGCTAATTTGCATGCTATTTTATACCAGCATTTCAGAAAATGAACATGACCCATAAGAGTAAATTTGCTGAACAAAATATTTCTTGCTTCCTCATGAAGTCATGACTGAAACACAATGTTAGCTTTTACTCTTTAAATACTTCAGAGTAACATTTCATTAAAACATGCATGTATTTAAAGAAAAATAATGATGCAAATGAGGTCCAACGTACCAACTTCCACTGAAAAGCAACAAGTTGTCCCTCTGCTCCTGCCTAGTCCGCTACAAAGCCAGGAAATGCTTCCTTAGACAGCTTAGCACGTAGGAAGCTGCTTTTTTTTTCATCTTTCGGGGAAAGAAAAGAGAGAGAAAACTGCCTGCTTAACTCTTAGCACTGCTGCATTCGTATGTGGTTAGGTCAGATGGGTTGCACGTGAACTTTTTGAGGTTTTTTTATGCCTTTTTTGTCCCTCCACCCCTGACTTATTCCCTGGTGAATGATCTCTGCCGCTGCAACCAATAGATCAGCAGACCCCTCCCCATAGCTGTGTAAATAACCCACAGCTGTTGTCAGTACAAGGTCTGGGAAAGTGTGGAGGGTGGAGGGGACAGGAAGGAGAGAGAGAGAGAGAGAGAGAGAGAGAGATTTTAGCTTGACATCTGTGTTAAGAATGAAGATACTAGTGTGGAGTTGCATTAAAGGAACAGTTTGATGAAAAGTTGAATATACTTGAATATACACAATTTCACCCTTATTCCTAATATAGTCCATCAACCAAGACATGTTTGATGTCCAAAGTTTCCTACTTTATTTTCTTCTTCTGTTTTTAACTTGCTAGTGTAGCTAACAAGCAATATAGCTAAAGCATAGCATCAGGGAAACAACATGCTTAAACCTAAATGCTAATTTAGTTGTTAGCAAAACTAGCCTCATACTGTGAATGTTTAGACACTTTTGTTTTTGTTATATAATGTCTTTTGACTTGTATTCACACATATGAACCAAAAGTTTGTATTCATAAGCATAAACACAGCTATATTTAAAGAATTGTTGAGAGCACAGAGCATTTTAATGGACAATTACTATTTATTTGTCGAATTTATCATATTGGGAAAAAAAAACAAAATGTAGCCTGTGCAAAAATGTATTTATGTAAATGTATATATTTTTCCCTTATGTCGAACTCAACAATGAATAAAAATTTTGCACTAAAATTACCTGCAGAATAATTTCATACAGTTTGCACAGGTGGCATTTTATACTTTTAATATGTTGAATCCAACAAATAAATGGAAATTGTGCAGTAAAAGATTGCAGATGTTTGTTTTCTGTGTA
The DNA here is from genome assembly GCF_904425465.1 of Colossoma macropomum. Classification (NCBI taxonomy): domain Eukaryota; kingdom Metazoa; phylum Chordata; class Actinopteri; order Characiformes; family Serrasalmidae; genus Colossoma; species Colossoma macropomum. Next base: position 679,038 of record NW_023495280.1, on the reverse strand, counting down.
CTAATGAACATGTGCATAGAAAATCAACAAAACATAATTTGATCAGGGGTGTTGCAGTTTTTGCAGATGACTGTATATGTAAATCTTACATAAAAATACAGCGATTTCTAGAAATTAATGCTGCGCAGACCCTGGTGTTATTATAACAGATGTTGCCCTTGTTTGGGAAGATTTCACACAACAAGTAGCAATCATAGTGAAGGTGAAGGAGCTTCCTTAAGTTTTCAGGGAGAACATTATTAAATAACACTGGAATATAAAAGCTGGAATGGAAAGAGCCATAGCAAAGACCTTAAACATCCCTGTCAGTACAAAGTTTGATAATATGCAAGCGGAACATTAATGGAAGTTCATGCACAGGTGCGCCATGTTCTCTCAGACTAATTATCAGGAAGGTAAGAAAAAAGCCTGCAGTCACTCAGAAACCTGAAAGCAGCAGAACAACAGTTACACAGAGAACAATAAGCAGTGAGCTGCGCTGTCATCTCAGTTCCTACACCCCACGCTGAACTCCTCTGCTAATATAGAAGCTCAGAGATGCACATCTAAAATGTGCACACAAGCATTTAGACAAATCAGAACTGTTTGGAACAATATTCTTTCATCAGATGAAACACAAATAGAACTCTTTGGCAAAAATTCAGCTTATCATGTTTGGAGAAAAAGAGTTGTGCATGTGATGCCAAGAAGACCTGCTGAAGTATGAAGGTGGGAGCATCATGATATGTAACTGCTTATCTGCAAATGGTACTGAGACATTACACACCATTAAAGGACACACGAATGGAGCAATGTACAGGGAAATATTAGAGGAGAATTAATCTCATTAGCCAGGAAACTGAATCTGGGGAGAAGATTGAACAGACATTTTATCAAGACAATGACCCTAAACATACAGCCAAAACAACTCAAGACTGGATTCTAAAGAAGGTGAAGACGCTTACATGGCCTAGCCAATCTCCTGACTGAGCCTCACTGAAAGTTTATGTAGGTTTTTCAAGTTGTCAGTTAGAGGGAGTGTTACTGTGGAGTACTGAAGATGGTTTGCTGAGAGGAACAGGCCAAACCTGAACCACAGTGCTGCGAAAAGCAAATTACTCCTTACTATGGACATAGCAAAGCAGCAATTGCTGACAGCAGCTTGGCAAAAAAGTATTGATGTTATTAATTTGTGCTGTCTGAATACTTTTTACCTTACTGCTTTCATTTTGAGCCTGAATACATGATCTTGTTCATATGTCTAAGCAGAAAGGCTAAAGACATTATGTGTGTAAATGTAGATTCTCTGGAATTATATTAAACAACGGAAACAGAAGTGTCTGAACACGTGAAAAACTAAAGAAACTTTGGACACTAACCATATCTTGGCTGATCGATTACTTTTGGTTTAAGAGGAAAGCTGTGTAAATGTAATTTTTCAGAGAACTATTCCTTTCAGAGCCAGCTGGAATGCCTTACTATTATCAGTAGCTTCTGGTCAAGTGTTTCTGCTCCAATGTCTGATGCTTCCCACCTTCAACTTTTGAGTGATGACTCGGTCAGAGTGCCAAGTCGTTTTTATCGCTAACAACCATAACAGTCATACTTTTTTATATCCACCATTTCTGTATGTATGGATTTCTAACCTATTGATGGTTGCTCTTCATGAACAGCTGCTGGGTCAAAGAGAGCAGGCAGCAATGCGTCAGGGCATGGTCCAATTGAACTGTTGATTTGAGAGTTATACTGCAATATCTGATGCTATCACTGGGTTTTCTAGTCTTATAACAGCCCCCCACCCACCACACGCACACAAATACACATACGAAAATAGATACAAACAGGAAACAGGTGGGAGAAAAAGCCGAACTCAGAAACCCCAGCAGTTTTTCAATGAAATGCAGAACGTTTCACATGAAGTTTGTAATTAGGCTAATGAGTCCTAACTGGCTCAGCACTGCTGGTAAATGTATCGTTTTACAGTCCACGTCTGGGCCAGAACTGTAGGTTCCGGAAGAAAAGCAACAGAGGAAATTCTTTCTGAATCAAGGGGTCATCAGTAAATGCATCTTAGTGTTCAACTCTTAGAAGCTGTAGTTAATGAAAGCAGCAGTAAAACATATTATAATTGTACATAAATGAGCCCAAATCATAAAAATCTGAATTTTCCTCACTTTTTAAATAAGTTGAGTTGAGTTTGATGTAGAATTTAAGTTTCAAAACATACCATTCAGACCATACAGTCTTTTATGTGGAAACTAAACTGCAAAAACAGCCTGTTTTTAATAAATTGTTTCTGTGATGTCACGAAAACCAACACATTTAAATATATCCACCTATTCAGCCTACATAACAATAGCTCCACCTGCTCAACACATTTACATTTATCCACCTATTTAGCCTACAAGAGTTTAACTCCGCCCACTCATCCTTTTTACATATGTCCAGCCTACAGCAGTTAAGCTCTGGCCCTTCAATGCATTTATATATATTCACCTATTCAGCCTACAATAGTTTAGCTCCACCCCCTCAATGTATTTAGATATGTCCACCTATTCAGCTTATGGCAGTTCAGCTCCATCCAGTCAACATATTTACATATGTCCAACCTATTCAGCCTACAGCTGTTTAACTTTACCTACTCAACATATTTACATATATCCACCTATTCAGCCTACAGCAGTTTGGCTCCGCCCCTCAACACATTTACATATATCCAATTATTCAGCCTACTGCAGTTCAGCTCCATCCAATCAACATATTTACATATGTCCGACCTATTCATCCAACAGCTGTTTGACTTTACCTACTCAACATATTTACATATATCCACCAATTCAGCCTACAGCACTTTGGCTCCACCCCCAACACATTTACAAATATACACTTACTCTGCCTACAGCACTTTGGTTCCACCCACTCAACATATTTACATATGTCCACCTGTTCAGCCAATAGCAGTTTAGCTCCACCCACTCAATATATTTACATTTATACACTTATTCAGCCTAAAGGAGTTTAGCTCTACCCCGCAACACATCCATAGGACTATTCGGCCTACAGCAGTTTACACAAGTCTGTTCATGCCGAAGGAGCGTTTCAGCCAGGGCCAATCAGAACAGAGCTCATTTACATAGATAGTCTTAAAAGCAGTAACAAAAACAGCCTGTTTAATTCTAAGGGATAAAAAGAGGTTGGAAAATGGTCATGTAGACATGAATTATGACTCTTTTTTGTGTAAATAAATACAGAGAAATTTTGTAAGTGGCCAGCAGGGAGAAAATAAAGCACAAGAAAAAGGTAGGATTTGATTTATTACTGCTGCATATTGAAAAGTACTGTGCAAAGTGTACCCTGCTGAAAAAAAATAGCACAGACCAGCAAGCAAGCAACCCCAGTAAGGTCATCCTGGGTGACCAGCATACCAGGATCAAAACAAAACATATGCTGGTTTTCGTGGTGATCAGCATATCATCTTTCATTGCTGCTGGTTTTTCTAGCAGGGTAGATTCTAAACTTTCAACCAATCCCACATTTGGGTTTAGCACAGTTTTGTTTTACAGAAATTAAAACATACTTTACATATTTGCCATCAAGGCAAACAGTAAAAGTTGGATATATAGACTCAAAACTATTACAGAATATAAAAAGAGTGTAAATATAATTCATTATATGACTAAGTGATTATATATATGCAACTGCATTAAATTGTGTAACATAAAGAAAATGGAAAGATAATTCATTACTTAACTATGCAATTATGTAATTACACAGGGCTGTTTCTTGACATTTTACATTTACATTTACAGCATTTGGCAGATGCTCTTATCCATAGTGACTTAGAAAAAGTGCTTTGTTTATCTAGAGAAAGAATCTTTGCTAGTTACAAATAGGTTAGAGAGAAAGCTCGTCCTGAGCTCAGATTCTACTAGAAACAAAAGTCCATGTTGATACCCAGAGAAAAGAAACAGAGTTAAACACAGTCAAAGGGCTATATAAATTTTAGTGCCCCCATCCACCCAAATTGAATACATGCTAAGATTACCAGCAAAACAATAAATACCTATGTACAAGAGAAACAAACTTCAATTAACAAATACTAATAAAATAAAGATGTACATTTTGTTACAAATAAAGATAGTTTGTGTTTCTCTACCATTTAACCCCTTAAATGGCCATGACCCACCAGCAGGCCCAACGCTTTACTACACACATCTATAACCTAAGAGTAACTCAGGGAGTATGAATTGTAGTCCAGTAGTTACTGATATATAATAATCCTGGGATTTTAAGGTTAAATCTTTTTTTTCTATGAAGATTAAGACATGATTAACTTGCAAATGATAATTTTTCCCATTTAATCAACATGACTGACCATCAGTCTTCTGTTTTCGAGTATACGAGTATAGACTAGCTAGCTCGAAAGTGTCATAATGCGGGTTGATACATATTTGTGTTTGGAACTAAAGGGGAGAAATTTATTATGATTTAAATCTGGTGAGTTTCTTTTTTTTGCTGAACACCTGTTTTGTGGAAAGAAAAAGCATTGTTTACAGTGTTTAATGATAGCTAGCTAGCTAGGTAGCAACATAATGTGAAATAACAACACTTCTCAATCAAGATACTGGATATTTGTGTTTGGAGGTAGAGGAGGTGATGTTTTGTTGTGATTTGAAGTTTTTATTAAAGTAAAACCACATTTTACATAATTTTCACAGACAGACAACCTAGTTAGCTAATAAGCAACATTTTGTGGGTTAGCGTAACACTTCTTAACCAAGATGCTACTCATTTGTGTTTGTAAGTAGGAGATTTGTTTATTATATTTAAATTTGATGCAAATATTATACTGAACATAGTCTCATTTTGTCCTTTACATCTTTTTTTAGATATAAACTAGCTATTATGCTATCAAGCAACCTAATATGTGTTAGCATACAACTATTTCATTTGCTTTTTCAGCAAAGTTAATGGTGGAAACAAGAAAAGAGAACTAAATCCAAATAACTCATTCTTTAGCAGTTTTAATATTGCCAACCAACATAAAAAAAAGTCATGGGGCCCCCTGGTGGTTAAGGACCCTAAGCAAGTACGTATATTGCTTAGCTAGAAACAGTCCTTTAATTACATTTAAACAAAATAGCAAAACAACAATAATAATACTATACTTCTAAGGATTATACAGTGTCAAATTACATAGGCAAGTTAAGTAAACCCCAAAAAAACAGGATAATTAGTCACATTGTGCAATGACACAGTTGCATTACTGTAGAAGTCCCAATATTATGTAAACAAAAGATTGTATTCTCATTTTTAAAGTTGGTGAAAATGCTTGAACGGATGAGGTAGTTCCTAGCTGTGAAATTAGAGATAATATGAGAACAGAAGAAAGGCCCAAGAGAGACCAATCTGCAACATAAACATCCATCCCTGAGCAAAGCGCAATCTCGCTTTGAATTCACAGCACTCTCTGGCGCTCCGGGACGCCGACGCCACATTTGATTGACTGTGGTGTAAGTAAAGCTCGCCTATGCGAAAGCAGAATGGCTTTTTAATTGCTGCCATTTTCCCTCTTTAAAAAATGCAGGACGACTTCTAGGCTGCTGGAGAGCACAGATGCCGCCCAAACCGGTTTTTTCCCTCCTTGCTGCTTGGCATGGGCCAGATGTCGTTCCATTGTCTCCCCCCAAAACTCCATCAATTACTTGCGAGGGGAAAAAAAGGGACATCATCAGATGGGTCCGTGTGGCTCTAGGGGCAAAAAGTGTCTGTTCTGTGGTTTCTTTAATGAACCCATTTATTAGCATTGTAATTCAAACAGAAAAAAAAAAAGATTTAGCCAAAGTGATACAAGTGAATGACAATATTGTGCTGATGGTGAAATAGGGTTGGTGGTGTCACTGAGCTTTTTTCTGACTCTAACATTCAACCATACCATTGGGTCCCCAGTATTTCATGTGGTTTTGCAAATGTACAGCACCAGTTTAGTCATGCATTTGCTAATTTATACATTTTAGAAGCACAAGCAGAAAACTTTTCTTTAAAGTAGCCCATTCTCTTGGGATTCTCTTGTGCAGCTCCATGAGGAATCACCTGAGATGCTTTCCCAACAGGCTTGAGGAAGCTACACATACTGAGATCTTGCTGGCTGCTGAGAACTAAACTTTTATGTCCAAAAGCTTGTACTTTTGTTCTCCTTTGCTGCAGTAAAGGCCTCTACTCTTATGGGAAGACTTTATTCTAGATGTTGGAACTTTGCTGTGAGGATTTGATTGCATTCAGCCACAAGAGCATTAGTGATCAGTTATGATTGATTAGTTCTGGATCACTCCATCTCATCCCAAAAGTATTGGATAGAGCTCCATCAGTCCAGAGAACACAGCTCCACTGCTCCACAGTCCAATGCTGGGGGGCTTTATACCTCTCTAGCCCACACTTGGCATTGGGCATGATGACCTTAGACTCATGTGCAACTGTTCCAGAGTGTCCCATTCTATTTGCAGTGATGGGTACACCTTAAAGTAGCCAAATTCACTAAGTAGAAGGGGTGTCTGGAAACTTTTGGACAAATTGTGTGCTTGTTTTTCAAAAAAATCTTTTTTAAAATTCGATATATGTGATCTTGGAAATAAATGTAAAGCATTTAAGCATAAGCATTTAGATAAAAAATGTCTTTTAAGGGCCCAAATGGTGTAAAACTGATTTTTTCTTAAAATTCTGGAAACAGAATTTGATAGTGTGTTCAAAATGTACTATTCACTTCCCAATCTATGCAGTAAATTCAGAAATGAAGCAGTATATATATATATATATATATACTCCTATTCAGCCTGTTCATATTAAAGCTATAAGGAGTTCATCTTATTTCAGCTTAGACTGCTTTGCGAATGATGCGCAATACAGGGCAGCCAATCAGGACAGATCAAATTTGCATACATTAGTCTTAAAGGCACAGTGACAAAAGCCTGCTTAAAAGGGAATCCTACCAATGCCTTAAAATGTCTGCATAATTGAATGGTTAAGATGTAAACAAAGACATTCGGAGTGGTTTTATGATATGTTGCCTCAGTGTCTCAAGGCAATGTTCGAGACATTGTTTTGTAATAGATTTTGACTTTCAGTGTGCTTTATTACATCCATTCATGGTGAAGAGGTACATGCAAAGCAAGACAAAATCGTGCAAAAAGAAAACTTATTTGCACTTAATTTCTGGATTTGCTTCTGTTTTACCATCATTAACATTCCATACAAAAACTCAAAGATGTGTAAGCTCACTGGTTAGTTTGGATAGTAAATAAAATGGCTATATGTGTTATAGTCATGGCGACCCCTGGTTCCTATCACCACCACTGCAAAGAAATCACCACAATAGAGTCCCTACAATAAACCATTTCACACCAAACCACTCTGAATGACTCTGTCTACATCTCAAACACTGAATGTAATGTCAAATTTTAAAGAAATCCTCTTAAATTCTAAGGGATAAAGAGAAGTTGGGAAATGGTCATGTAAAAATGAACTAGGACGGATTTTGGTCAATAAAACCACACAAATGAGCCTCAGAGGAAAAATAAAACATATGAAAAATTTATATGAGTCCGTTTAGACATGAAACACATGCACAGAATCACATTCAATATGACTTTTTCTTCCCTCAGCAGCCTACAACTATCTAAAGCACAGCATTTTCCCTTTTTTAACTAAAGCTGTCATGAGACAGGGTGTCTCCTGGCTTCCGCTGCATTGCTGGACCTGGTGGTTCTCATCCATTAGTGAGATGGTTGTTTACTATAATTACAGAAAACACAAGCCTCCATTCGGCCAGGCGGGCAGGTTCAGACTGATAGGCATCCTCTGAGAACGTTGCACACTCACACTCTCACACATACACACACACACACACACAGAAATCAATGGCAAGGAAAACCATGCAAACAAATTCCATTAACACCTCTCTCCGCTACAAGATGTTAATTATTTCGGATGGTGTGAGCTGTAATCTAAATCACCAGTTGTATACGCGCCTGTAGGTAATGGCTTGCATTCGGGGTGTTTATTATGTGCGAATGTGGCCTGATAGGTAATTTAGCTGAATTACATGAATTTTCCACCCCCAAAAAAATTGAGCTACTTAGTAATTGCAATAACACGGCTTAATTCAGCGAGTTAACATTAATGTGCGAAACTGATCGCTTTAAAGGTGAACAGCATGGCAAAGGAGTAACATGTTACACTAAATAAGAAGGCTTAAATTTTTAGTCTCCTATTGTTCATAACAGAAAAAGGGGTGGTATATATATATATATATATATCGCTGCTGTCAGAACAAAACCTCGTATCTCCATTTTTGTTGTCTTCCTGTTTTTGACATAATTTGAAAATGCCTGTTGTCCTTAACAACATGTGTAAATTTCATGATGAATGGACCAAAAGTTACGACCCAAAATTACTTCGAAAAAAGTATTACACCTTCGAAAAAAGTGTTATAATATTGGAAAAAAATATTAAACATTTATTAGTGGTGATCTAGTCCAGCAGATATAGTGCAGTTGTAGATTTCACAATTAGGTGAAACACACAATACATATATAATCAGAAAACTCAGCTTCTCTAGTTAAATGTTGAATTGAAAGCGTGTTGATATCTCAAATGCGTGCAAAGTTATTCAAGTTTAAACATGAGTTCAAAATGCACTTGATTTCCATGGATGCCCCCTTTTCCCTCCCAACAGCCTCTCGCATCTGCTGGCTGTAATGAAAGGCCCAGTAAGTGGACAAATGAAAATCCCAGAAATACACTGTGCCCGGTTTGGCTGAAGTGAACATTTCTCACTAAGCCAGTTCGACTTCTCCAGAGAGACCGCTGTACTTCAGCGCCAGAATAAATCTGGACTACCGGAGAGAGCTGTTGGTGTCAACTGGCCATGTGCTGTTCGCCTTACATAAATAACCTGGAAGGTTGCACTTGAGAGAGTTATAAAAGTGAGAAAACTGAACTCCGTTGTATCTCTGCATGTACACTACTGTGGAATCACTTGTTATATTAATACTGCTTGTTATTGTATAGAAAATAACTTTAACAATGCAGATTTAAATACTCTAACACATTTTTAGACATATTCAGTATTTCAAGTACTTGGGCATCAACAAGAAGCTGAAGGTAGGGCCGAACATTTTGGAGAAAATATCTAATTGTGATTTTTCTCACCAAAATTGTGATTGCAATTTAAATTGTGATGATTCTCTATTTAAGGTCAAGAACTGTTTTTGTTCTTGGCCAAGAACGCCAGCAAATCCAATTTTTCAGCTTGAAGCTTGAAGGCTGAATGTAGTGTGGCAGACTGCCAGTTAGCTGTCATTGTGATGTCACATTTGGAGGCTTCTTATTGGCCAGACTCATCTAAGGGCAGAGGATGAACTCCATGTTTTTTGGGTTAAATTTCCCCACTTAAAATTTGTTAAGACAATATTGTTAATAATATAAGCTAAAAAAAAATTGCAGTTATCATGGTTTGAAATTTGCACTCTTTCAAATTGCAACTGTGATATAAACCAATTAATCTTTCAGCCCTAATTGAAGGTTAAACAATATACTTTAGGTATAAAGGGAACATTTGTGAATGAACATAAAGTTTGCTTGAACTTTAAAAATGAAAGCAGTTGCAGAACACTGTTGACTGTTTTTGATAACTAAATTGGGTTTACATCGTAATTACAGATAGTTGCTATGGTGTTGCTATGAGGTTGCTATACAATCCATGATGGTGAAGTTGTTATTATGTCATTGCTATAGTATCCCAGGTGGTTGCTAAGGTCTTGCTAGACCATTGTTATAGTATCCCAGGTGGTTGTTAAGGTGTTGCTAGACCATTGCTATGGTATCCCAGGTGGTTGCTAGGTGTTGCGAGACCATTGCTATGGTATCCCAGGTGGTTGCTAGCATACTTATATGATGGTGACATACGAGGAGTACCCAGAAATGTTTGGCTACAGAGTGTGTACTGGCTGTGGTGGAATAAGAGGCATATAATATGTGATGAAGATATATATGAGGCATATAATACATAATGCTTATACAAGTGGAATGACTTCAGGATGGTTTCAGGACATTGAGCATTCCCCTATTCATTCCTATGAAAAAAAAATATTTGAGTTAAATTGTTAAATTGGTTACAAAAGCACAAGCAAGCGATATGGGTATGCATGGGTGTATATGTGGGTATACAAGTTAATTATGTATTTATATGAATTTTTGGTAACACTTTACTTGAACCCTGCTACATAACAATGGTGTGACTGTGTCATAAACATGTCATGGATGATGTAATGTGCTGTCATGGCAAATTTTGTTTTGTAATATAACTATCATGTTATATTCAATATCATGTTACCAATGTTGCTTGTCATGACATAAGTCATTATGTTTGATGTCATAATAATTACCATGTGACATAAGCAGTCATCACAATTACTGGTAATGGTAAGTTGACACTGTTATATTACTGAGCAAAATCTGTCATGACAGCACATGACTTCTTCCAGAACACGTTTATAGCATGGTTATGTCAAAGGGTTCGAGTAACGCCTTAATGAATTCGTTATGGTATGGCTCTGTGCTTATGAACTAACCACTGATGAAGGGCTAGAGAATGGCTAACACAACTCTACAGTCTCTAATTGCACCCCAGTATGGTGGCGCTAGTGCTTATAGGCCTAATAAAGTGGTCTGTAAGAGTAATTACAAAATATTACATATGGTTGCACTGTTGAAGTGGCAATCTTGTCCACTGACTACTAGCATAGCTTGCTTTCTAATTGTCTTGGTATCACTGCTGGTGTTCTGACCTGAGGCAAAAAAAAAGTGGCTAGGGTAAAAAAAACAAGTTGGTCTTTTCAACACATTGCAACACAGAGAGGAGTTTATCCTCATTTATTTATTAATTTTCGGTGATGCTGTGACACATTCTGTCACATTAATATTTAATATACCACTGTGCTGTCGTGACAGAAATTTGGATAGCTCATTTGCAACATGGGAAGTGTCAACACATGTGTGATGAAAACGTGATGAATTACAGCACCGTCGTCATTAATAACAATAACGGGCGCTGTCGCGGGTGTGTTTTTTGTGTTGGAGTGTAGAGCTCAACTTCTGTAGGGTCACGGCGGCACAGAGTTTAGTGTTTTCTCTGCTCTGCCGCACACAGATCACCTCATGAAGGGCTTGATAATTAGGTGATGGGTCTGAATTTGCGTGGTTAATCAGGGAGAATGCAAAACTGCTTTGCTGTGACGCTCCAGAAATGGAGGCTGGCACAAACAGTCCAAACATTGCTGGACTGGATGTCCGTGGAACACTAGTTTTTTTCCATTATTTATTTATTTTTCCTTTTTTTTTCACAGTGGGCACAATCTAGAGCATATCCTCGTTTAGCATTTTTGTTTTGTCTGTAACACTTTATTTGAAGGCTACCTACATAGGGACAGTATAACACCTGCATATGCATTGAATAACATACACTATGTGGCCAAAAGTATGTGGACACCTGACCATCACACCTATATGAGCCTGTTGGACATCCCATTTCAAAACCATGGGTATTAATATGGAGTTGCCCCTTTTTGATTTGCTATTCCAGCCTCCACTCTTCTAGGAAGCTTTCCACAAGATTTTGAGTGTGTTTTTGGGAATTTGTGCCCATTCATTTAAAAGAGCAGGCACTGATGTTAGACTAAAAGGCCTGGCTCTCAAGTGACATTCCAGTTCATTCCAAAGGTGTTCAGTGGGGTTGAGGGTAGGGTTTTGTACAGGCAACTTGAGTTCCTTCACACCAAACTCATCAAACCATGTCTATATGGAGCTCGCTTTGTGTGTAGGGGCACAGTTTTGGTGGATCAGGACGTTGGGCCAAACTGCTGACACAAAGCTGGAGGCATATAATTGTCTAAAATGTCTTTGTATGCTGTAGCATTAACATTTCCCTTCACTGAAACTAAGGGGTCCAAACCCTGAAAAACAGCCCCAGTCCATTATCTCTCCTCCACCAAACTTTACTGTTGGCATGATGCATTCCAATAGGTAGTGTTCTCTTGGCATCCTCATAATCCTGATTTATCTATCAGACTGCCAGATAGTGAAACTGATTCATCACTCCAGAGAACACATTTCCCCTGTTCCAGAGCCCAGTGGCAGAGCAGTTTATACCACTCCAGTCGACACTTGGCATTGCACATAGTGATCTTAGGCTTGTGTGCAGCTCCTCAGCTATGGAAACCTATTTCATGAAGTTGAACTCCAAAACAGGTTGAAATTGCATTATATGGCTACTGTGAAAAGGTCCCTTATGCCCTTATGTCAACATCCACAGAAATCCACAGAAATTTGACAGAACAAAACTAATTAACACTTTGTCATACCCTTGTCATAAACTTGCCATAGCAGATGTCATATGCTGTATATATAATTGGGATGGAACTAAGACAAGATCTATTTACACTCTAAAAGTTTATTTTCAGCTTCCCCAGATTGTTAGCATTGTCTCAACAGTGCATGGAGGAGCAAGGAGAAAAAATATTCTGTCTGTTCCAACTAGATCAAAAATGGCTGGATCAAAAACATACTCTTCTCTCTCTGTCCAATCAGAGATGGTCATGCAGTAGAAAACCCCAACTTGTTATATTTTCTTCTTTCTTGAATCATTTGTTGTGATCGAGTGGTGATGTTAAAAATAGCATGAAAGTGGTGATGCCATCACAGAGAGTCGGCAGTGGAGGAGGAGGAATGGATGTGAGCCTGAAGATGAAGCAGTTGAGGAAAAAGACTCAAAGAGATACGACTGTGCCTCCCACAGTGGCAAGAGAGGAGCCATGTGGAGAGGGAGCTGTGTGTGAAAAATGGGTTTGTTTTTGTTCATTTTCAGGACGAGTCTTGAAAAAGCAGAGAAATCTGTTTCCTGTAGGAAAATGTGTTTTTATAAGGGCTGCACGTTTCACTTTTTAAAAATCTGATATGGCAAACGTTTTCTTTTTGGTTACTAAGGTTAAGGTTGACATAGAAAATCGTCATTATATATTGATACATATGATCGCTGGCGGAACAAGTTTTTAAATTTTAACACAATTTGAAAATGGCAGCTGCCCTTTACAATGTGTTAAAATTTCACAATGATGTGACCAACAGAAATCATCCAAAATTACTTAGAAAAAATCTTGTTCCATTACAGGGACTTCAATGAACTGAGCTATTCTTAGGTTATAGAAATGTGTAATACCTTTGGGCCTGCTTGTGGGCCCTGGCCATTTAAGGGGTCAACATTCTTTAAAAGTTAAGAACGTTTTATGATAACACTTTCTATGTGTTCATAAGCCATTGTTAATGCGCTTATAACTCTTTGTAACCTGGTAACAAAGCTTTGTATGCATACTTATACAACTCTAATAATGCTTTATGAGGCTTTAATAATAATTTATTTCGTGGCTTATAAACATGTAGTACCACAAATGTCGTTAGTCATTATAATGTTTTTTAAATGGACAATGACCAGTTCATAATTATAAAATACATATAATACACTCATAACAAAACTATAAACATTTAGAATGTCCTCACTGAGTGCTACAAGTGCCTCAAGAGATTTTATGTTATTCTTTGTTATATAAAAATGATTAATAATAAATTATTATTCAGTAAATAAATTATTACTAAACTATACCATATAATAAACCTTCTTTTTGTAATATGAACTGGAAACATTTTCAAACTAATTACAAAAGCACCCAAAATCCTAAAAAAAAAATACAACACAACTGTTTTGTCCAGTAACAACAATTGTTTAGAATATAGTTTTGTCCTACAGTGTCCATATATGACCACAATACATAAATGGCACTTGATTAACTTTGCAGGACAGAAAGCAGCTGATTCTGCAGTAATAAAAGACGTTGAGTATATCATAGAGCCCACACTGACATACACTCCCAGTACAACTTTTAACATTTAAATGTGAATAACTTAAAATATCAATCACTTTACTTGAAGCAGTGATTTCATTAATGATTAATTAATAATAATACATAATATTATTATGTACATGTTATTATCCATGTAAAATACATTATTACTGGCACTTCTGTTTCATGTTTGTGTCATCAAATAATTGATTATAGTACATTATTGCAGCTCTATGAGGCATTATTAGACTTTATAAGTATGTTTACAAAGCATCCATACAACGTTTCAAAGATATCATAGTTTCAGTTACACATTGTAGCCCTGGGCCTACCCAGATTGATCACATGCCTAGTATGGAAAGAATAAAATAATACGTATTACATGGAATTTTTTAATATAATGAAGTTTAATTTGTTTTATGTAAGTTCTGTTGTTGTATTATAGCCAATCAACATCATTATGCTCTCTGCATTATTCCATCAATCCACCAATCCCAAGCTCTGTCTTATTTTCTCAGCTGTCCATTTACTGCTAAGGAATCACTGCTATCCACTATTGCCTCAAGCCTTCAGTTCTTTATCAGCAACGGTTTAACTCAGTTATGTTGTCTTCATTGGGTAAAAGTTGGGCCTGTCATGAGTGGACTCGCAATTTACAGTGAAGGTGCTGCAGTGTTGGTTGTGTTTATGTGACTCCAGTATTCTTCTTGATGTGTCCACAGTCTTGCTATTGTTTTGCATCACCATAGGGTGGAGGCCTTGCAATAGGTGGGGTGATGACTGCACAGCTTTTGAATAAACCTGGCTAGTTCCCTACAGATTATCTACAGATTATTAACAAACTAGTTCATGAAAGTCATTTAATGTTCATCAACATTATGCCAGGATCATATTACACAATATTTTTGTCTTTCTTGATGGTCACAATGTCAGACTAGGCAATCATAATTCCATAAATTCTTGCCAAGTGTTTATCTGGAGACTGGCAACACTATGTTTGATGCCGACCAATCATCATTCATGTCTGTTTATGGCTACAGAAGTGCTTTGTGTTATCCTGGCGGTTTTGTGTTCTGAAGAGAAAAAAAAAGAAAGAAAAAATGATTGTGGACCCGTTCTGGGGTGTCACGAAGAGGACAGTCCCAGACGCCACACTGCTGTTCTTTGATTATGTTTCCCTACAAGGCCTGTTCCTCATTCCCAACCCACATATTCGGGCCTGATGCTGACAAAATCGGCTAGGACAAAACTGTACCAGAATTGGGCTGAATTCATGTAGTCTGATCCCAGCATTAGGGTTAGGTTCAGCATTAGCATTAAGTTTTAGATTGAGGCCAAGATGAGGGTTAGGTTTAGGATTTGCTTTAGGTTTTGGGTTGAAGTCAAGATGAGGGTTAGGTTTAGGATTAGCTTTAGGTTTTGGGTTGGAATCAAGATGAGGGTTAGGTTTAGGATTAGCTTTAGGTTTTTAATTGAAGCCAAGATGAGGTCTAGGTTTAGGATTAGCTTTAGGTTTTGGGGTTGTAGTCAAAATGAGGGTTAGGTTTAGGATTAGCTTTAAGTTTTGGGTTGGAATCAAGATGAGGGTTAAGCTTAGGATTAATTTTAGGTTTTGGGATGAAATCAAGAAGAGAGATAAGTTTAGGGTCAGATTTAATAGAATTTATGACATTCACGTTCATTTGCAATTGATATTTGATTAAATGTAAGTTTAATTAAAAAATAAGTTAAAAACCATCTACAGAGTACCTAAAAGCATTACCAAAACATTTATTTGTCCATCACTTTTAAAGCTAGGTGTCCCCAGACTTTTGACAGGCAGCATAATGCAATAGTACAGTGTATACCCCCTACAGGTGGCACTCTGGCCCCTCACTGTGCATCCCATTCATTCAGGGTGATTGTCTTCTCGAGCCGTTTCAGTGGTGTGGCATTGTGGGCTGTTATAATAGCTTTCTTTGTGAACATTTTTATTGGCTTTTAAAAAGCAATGAACACGCTGGTAATTGCAGTAGGTCTCTGAAATCGGAGATTATATTAGTTATAAAACATGAAGCATGAGGCCACTCTACAGAGCTTTGTATGGGCCATTAACACCCAAAGAATTTTTGCTACGTGAAGGACTGAAGGACATAAAAAATTCACAATGCAAGGTGAAGTATCTTGGAAAGCTACACCTTCAGCTGGACAATTCTACACTCACTGACCACTCCTACCTTGTACTTCCATTCACTGATCATTTTATGACCTCCACCTACAGCTCATTTATTTCATTTCCAGTCAAATCAGCAATTAAGTGCAAGTTATTCATTTTTGAGGAGATATGAGGATATTAGATGTAAGATAATCTGCATGCATAAGAAAGGAGAAAGTCAAAGCAAAATAAGCATAAAAGCAGGAGTTTCTAAAACTGGAGTTCAAAAAATTATTCAAAGCTACAGAGAAAATGAGACTCCTCACTACCACCTGGAAGACCTGGTAAACATCAACACTGTCCCCATTAGATAAACAGCACTTAAAGCTTTGATCTTTGAGAGAGAGGAGAAAATCAAGCTCCACAGATGTTTCTGTCCATCTTTCCATTGTGAAAAGACAACTTAGCGCTATGGATCTGAAAGGATGTGTAGCTGTCCAGAAGCCGTTACTGAGAGAAGGAAACACATCAAACAGAGAAGCTGCTGGTGTTGTAAAAACAATGGACTCACCACCCCAGAGGTTAGACCTCAACATCATTGAATGTGTTTGAGATTGAATGATGAGAAACGGAAAATGCTAAACCAACTTCTAAGACTGAACTTTGGAAGTTAGGAAAAATATCCCTGCAGATGTCTTTGAAAAACTGCATTCTTGTTCACAGAACTTTTTGAATATTGAATTGTTTGCAATATTTAAACCAGCACAAAGTTATTATTGTATATAAAATTGTTAATATGGCAAGTGATACCTACGTTTGATTTACTTTTGATCCCAGATAGTTTTGGATCATTTCTATCGATCCATTGGTCATAAAATCGTTATATTATGCATAGGACAGTCGACTTTTTCAAATGGTGTAAACATTTAAAAAATTGATAAAAATGGAAAAAAAGGGTTTGAAATGAAAGAGATGATATAAAATGTAACCTACATGGTTTTCTGTTCCTGCTTTGTAATGATTTATGCATGTAACATATGACTCAAATGGTGCAATAAAATAATCTAGTAGAGTTATATTTTTTAGGTATTGACATTTATGACAAGAGTGAGAATCTTCTGCCAGTTCTTGGTTAGACCAGAGCTGTAGCTTTATCCACTTCTGCAGCCTATGAAGCAATCTTTTCACAACAGTGCCATCATCTCTCACTTTCTATATCCCAGTGCCTCCCTCTCAATCTCCTCCTCCCCATCCAATCTTCCCTCGCTCTCTCTCTCTTACCCTCTCATTCGTTCCCCCTGACCCGCTCTTCATCGCCCTTGTTTTCCTTTTCTCTTTACACTTGCTCACCCCTGTGGACCAGAGAGTGGAGAGAGAGGAGATTGAGTGTCGAGTGTGGAGGGGTGCCATTACACAGTCAGGTCCATATATATTTGGACGCCAACAAAGTTATTGTTATTTTAGCTGTCTACCACAGCATAAAGTTGGAACTGAAATCTGGTGATCGGTGTAGAAATTGCCACCATTTTTGTACTCAGAAATAATCGGACAATTGGCTGCTCAGCTGTTCCATGGCCAGGAGTATGTTATTCCAGTTACTTTATTATTTCAGTTACAAGTACATGAAAGATCTAGAGCTGAGTGTTGCCATTATCTCTCAGTATGAATTCCAAAGAGTCATCATCAAATCAAATTTGATGGCAAAAATCTAAACAAACCCATTAGAGAGCCAAAATTAGATTTGGTCAAATCAACTATTTTGTACATTCTCAAAAAGAAGGAATTGACTGGGGAGCTCACAAACACCAAAACACCTGGAAGACCATGGAAAACAACTGAAGTAGATGACAGGAGAATTCTTTCCTTGGTGGACAAAAAAACCTCTTCATGACAGCGAACCAGCCCTCCAGGAGTTCAGTGTATCTGTGTCAAAGTCAACAGTCATAAGAAGATTTCACCAGAGTAAATAAAGAGAGTTTACTATGTAACCTATTGGTCCCATTTATCTAAAAAAAAGCCTGTACAGTTCTAAATGAACATCTTTTGGACAGATGAGACAAAGATCAACTTGTACTAGAATGATGGGAAGAGAACACTATGGAAAGAACTACTCATTATCCAAACCTCATCTGTAAAGCATGGTGGAGGTAGTGTTATGGCGTAAGCATGTATGGCTGCCAATGGAACTATTTCCCTTGTATTTACTGATGATGTGGCTGCGGACAGGATGAATTCTCAAGTGTATAGGGCTACAATATCTGTTTCAGGCAAATGCTTCTAACTCATTGGCCAGCGCTTCACAGTGCACATGGACAATTACCCAAAGCATACTGTGAAAGCAACTCAAGACTTTTTTAAGGCAAAGAAGTAGAATGTTCTGCAGTGGTATGACCTCAATCCAATCAAGCATGCATTTCACCTACTGAAGGCAAAGCTGAAGGTGAAATGCCCCCAAGAACAAGCAGAAACTAAGAATAGCTGCAGCAAAGGTGGATTTTTGCCAGGGAAGTATTAAAAATGACAATTTATGATTATGTTAATTCATCCAAATACTTTTGGGGGGGTTATATATGAAAATGGTTGTAATTCCTACATCGTTCACCCAAAGTGGATGTAAATACCCTCAAATAAGTGAAATGTTATGCATGTAATCATACCAATTTATTAGAGATTATATAAGGCTATACAAGCTATTACAATGTGTTATGTATGCTATATTATGCACTTATAGTGCATTATGAATACAGGATTCATATGAAGTGTTACAAACAGGGTATATAGCAGGTTACATGGTACTAATGTGAGATATCAGAGGGAAAAAAAAACTAATCCAATTCTGTAACAAATATAGCCTGAACTATCACAGAAGTGCTTGTAGCAAAACACAACAGAGTGCAGTAAAGTAGGTCATGTGATAACAGTAGCCACATGTAGCCTAAAGTTAACCCAAGAAGAAACAGAATAAATTACAATTGAATCATTATAAACTGTCTAATTGTCTTATTTTTTTGTGAAACTGAACTTTTATGAATTAAAAAAGGAATTTCACTCAATTTAAGCTTTAAAAAGCTTTCTATCGGCTCATAAGTGGTGCATCTTAAGTGAAGCACTTAAAATAAAAAGAGGGTTTTTAGTAGCATTTAAAAGTTTAGCACACTAAAAGAAATGAAATCTCTCTGTTGTTTTAACTTGTTCTCTCTCATTTACATTACTTCTCAAATATGTGTAACTGTGCTTTTCTAATCTCTAATTAGTGTTGCTAATGATATAATGTATGAGTGTGTGAGTGCTCTTTGCAATATATGTACCTGTAAGTGCTTATGTCATTCTATATTTCATGCTTGCTCACCCCTGTGGACGAGGGAGTGGAGAGAGAGAGAGAGAGAGAGAGAGAGAGAGAAAGAAAGGAGGTTGTGTGTGTGTCGGAGGCTAATGGCAGAGCGGCTGGAAGTCTATGACTCTGGCTTTGGCTCAGAGGGTGGGCTGCAGCAGCCAGCGCATGACTGCCAACACACACTCCGCACACTGCTCGGTGGGGTGGAAATGAGTTGTGAGAGTGAGACAGGTGGCTGCTGTGTGTGTGTGTGTGTGTGTGTGTGTGTGTACACGCATGGGAAACAGCTGTAAGCTGTGAGTTTATGTCAAAGTTGCTGCATTCACAAGCCTTTTGTCCTTGCATATCTATCCATGTGTATTTACATACACACCAGTCAGCCATACTATTAAAACGACCTACTTGTATCTGCACTCATTGTCCATTTTATCAGCTCCACTTATCATATAGGAGCACTTTGTAGTTCTACAATTACAGACTGTAGTCCATCTGTTTCCCTGCATGCTTTGTTCCCTCCCTTTCACTGTGTTCAGGACCCCACAAGACCACCACAGAACAGGTATTATGTGGGTGGTGTTTGGACATTCCTATATATTGCCTTGTTATCCTGTCTAGTACTTACTGTCTAGTGTATTTATTGCACATTCTACACTCGATTCACACTCTTATGTATCTGCCCTCTGTGTACTTCTGTGTAATGTGCTGTTGTTATGTGTTTGGGGCCTGAAGAACCACATTTTGTTCCAATGTATAAAAGTTGTACTGAGGAATGCCAACAAAGATTACTTGACTTGGCTTGACTTAATGTCTCATTCAGTTCTTTACAGAATGTAATAATAATTCCAGCTTTAATTAACTTTTCATCAGTCACTATAGCAACTGTGTCATATCTGGTTTCATATTATACTCTTTGTTTTGTCATTTGAGTGGTAGAGAAAAAAAAACAGATGCTAAATCAGCAAATAAATATAAGAGAAGTGACCAAGGGTTGACGAGTATGAAGCACTGTTAGTTATGGAAAGTGAGACACTCAGCCATTATGAATAAAGCAGGAAAAATGTGCGGATGGTTACACATTACAATGAAAATCTGCCATCAGGGTAGTCGCCAGTCAGTTTGATGATGCTGCATTTAATAATTAGTGCATTTTGCAGCGATAGGCTTGTGGCCTGTCTACAATTTTTTTTTTTTAAAGTTCAAGTGCATTGAAAAAAGTTATATTTTTTATTTGACTCAAATACAGAATTTCCTCATGAATTAAATAAATGCATTAGATCAATTTTGCTCTTCAGTTTACTGACAATTGTCTTGATGTAAAATTTTATTTGTGTGGAAGTGATGGACAGATTTAGTTACATACAGAGATCAACTCATCACTTATAATGTAACTTTAATACAGTAATGCTATTTTATTTATTTACGAAATAGTAAAATTGTCAATGATAAATTCACAATTCACACAAGTTTAAAGCCCTGAAGGGTGAGGAGGACACAAATGTCTGTGTTTACACTGGATAATGTTGTTAGAGTACAATTGTAACATTTTTTGCACAACCACATAAAAAGTGGAGTTGGAAATGATCTGATTTCTCTACAAAAGTTTCATTTATCTGTCTATTAACAGATTCAGAGTCAAAAACATATGCACAGTTTATATTTTCCATAAATCAATGTGAATATAAATCCCATTTGTTACAACTGTCACTGTAGAGTTGTACGTAAAGGTTTGGAAATAAGTGAACACACCCTCTTCAGAGAGCAGTCTTCAATAGAGCTGCAAATTTTAGTACGTGTCTTCTATGAGTTTAACATATTAAACCTTTGCACATTTTATGTTATAGTCTTTTCTCCAACGTGTTAAATTCAGCAAATAAATAGTAATCATGCATTAAAATGTGCAAGAGTGTGTTTTCCTGTGGAGGACGTGTTAACCAATCAACAAAATGTAATTAGACCAGGGTGCCAAAACTTTTGCACACAGCCATACAATGGACCGTCGCAACGGTGCCGTGGGACAGTTGTTATACTGTGAACTGGCTTATAGTATAATAACAGAAATGAAATCTAACTCTTTCTGACGCAGAAATGAAATCTAACTCTTTCTGAAATGTTATATTTTTTTTGGAGTGTATCAGTAATAAATAACAAATGATTCAAAAAGTTTGATAACACTACATATGCTGTTTGAATTTAATGTTACTCATCATAGACATCCTAAATATTTATAAAGATGTTCTTGTATTTCAGTGAAGATACAAAATAATGTATTCACCTAAAACTCCTAAATAACAGCAGCAGTTAACTTAATTCATACTGGACTTCATTCTGGAGCATCTGGCTTCTCAATTTGCTGTGCAAACTGTTGAATATGTGTCTGCATTTCACAAAAAAGTACAAAGACATGAATTTTTTTTGTAATTTTTAGCTGACAGATCACTGATCACAGCAAAATATGTTTTGTTTTGTAGCTAAGTAGGCACAGCAATCTAAGAAAGCGGCAAATCAACCCCCCTTTGTTGGTATCTTTGTAGTGGAGATGTATATGTAGTGCAGATGTCCCGCAATCAAAGAAGATGTCACGCATGTGCATTATGAATATGTCACTTAAAGCTAGTGAAGCAAAGAAGCTGTTTAACATGCTTATAACTGTCCTGCTAATACAACTGTACTCAGTCTATTCTATTCTCTTTGGGACCCAACAATGGACCCATACTTCTCTAGCAGTTTCTTTTTCAAACACCAGGGGGCGCCTGCTGCAGAACACACTGCACACTGGAGGAACGACCCACAGCTGTAAATATCAAAATATGTTATAGAAGGGATTTCAGGTTTGGGGTGCCATTTGTGCACCATTGATATTACATTGACAAATATGTCTGTAAAGTTTCACCCTGTTCTTCAATGGTCAGGACCCCCACAGGACCAACACAGAGCACTCATCACTGCAGTGGTCCACCAAGCAAAAATATCCAGCCAACAGCGTCCTGTGACCACTGATGAAGGACTAGAAGATGACCAACACAATTTGTGCAGCAACAGATGACCTATCGTCTCTGACTTTACATCTACAAGGTGGACCAAGGAGGTAGGATTGTATAGAGTGGGCAATGAGTGGACACCGTGTTTAAAAACTCCAGCAGCACTGCTGTGTCCTGACCACTGAAGAACAGGGTAGAAGGAGGCTAATAAAGAATGCAGAGAAACAGATGGACTGCAGTCTGTAATTGTAGAACTACAAAGTGCACCTATATATTAAGTAGAGCTGATGAAATGGACAATAATACAAGCTGTAGATACAAGGAGGTGGGTTTGATGTTATGGCTGATCGGTGTCTAAGAAAAGCTACTGGCTGTAGCCTATTGTGTCCTTTACATTCAGTGCCGTTCTTCTAGTCATGAAATGTGATGCATATCTCTGCTCACTAAATGGATCTTGAATTTCATAGGTTGACCCTAATTTATATAATAACCTCAGTTATAATGGATTTCCCTCACCTGTGTGCACTCACACTCACCAATAGCCTGCAGCATCCATGTCACACTTGACAAGTTTCCCCTAGTGTGAGCGCTGATCTAAGATCAGGCCACATCTGTTCCATCATTTGGATGGAAATTGCAAAAAACTGATCCTAGATCTTTATTCACCGTTACATAACTCGTAGAGTGACGGAAACCCCCGGAACGGCATGAAGCGCGAATTCTATCTGAGCGACGCGTGAGGCCGTCAAATCAATTACGGCGCATGTTTGTTCTCTCTTACATGCCATGGTCAAATGGCTTTAACCTTGCAGCGACACCCTCCACACTTCACCTGTGGGGATCAGTAATCATTTAAATGGAAATTTTCCTCCCGTGTGCTGAGCCAAAAACTGGGACAAACTCGCCCGCAGTTCAGACAGACGGAGGCGTCCAGCACGTGTGGTGGAATCTTTTTGCGTCAGTTGAGTGGAAAATGTGCTTTATTATCTTTGTGCTTCATTTGGTAGCGATTTATTTAAAAAAGTTTCTACTTAAGGGCATCATATTTAAAATCACCTTACTTCACTTAAACTCTGAACAAATTAGGCACTATATGTTACATGCTTCTATAAACCTCTTCTTGAAACCTTTGTTTTTCTTAAGACAATCCAATTCCTTCATTCATTTTAATTCATTATGACATAGATTTGTGACACTTATGACGTACCAGATCTTGGTTTTAAATGCATTACAATATTTGACATCACAGTACTGTTATAAACATATATTGTAATCTGTAACTGGTTTAATAGGTCATATATTGCCACTTTATGATGTATTTCACACTTATGATTACTTCTAATGGCTTATGACATTTATTATTTAAAGGTTCCTACTTAAAGGTATCATAAAACACTCTTAAAATCACTATACCTCACTTAAACTTAATTCACTATAACTTAGATTTCTGACAGTGAAGACATACCACAGCTTGGCTTAAAATGCATTATGACATTTGGCATTATGATGCTGTTATCAATGTATATTGAAATTGGTAACCTGTTTAAAATGTCTTATATTTCCACTTTATAATGTATTACACTCTTATAATTACTTTTAATGGCTTTTGACATTTATTATTTAAAAGCTCATATTAAGGGCATCATAAAACACATTTAAAATCACTTTACCTCACTTAAACTCTGTAGAAACATTAGAAGCATTATATTACATGCTTCTAAAAACCTTTGAAACCTTTGTTTTTCTTAAGACAATCCATAGGTATCTATTGCATTGTAACATAAATTTATGACACAGAAGACATTCCAGATTATGGCTTAAAATGCATTACAACATTTGGCAATACAGTATGAACATATATTGAAATAAGTAACCTGTTTAAACTGTCTTATATTTTAGGTTTAGGATATGTTGCACAATTATGATTACTTATAATGGCTTAGAGCTTATGTTAATTTTAAGGTCTTGCTTAAAGACATCATAAAACACTTTTAAAGTAACTTAATTAAAGTCACTTAGTTCACTTAATACAGACTGGGGACTATGACTTACATCCTTCTATAAACCCATGATTTTAATGATGTTCATCTTAATGCATTATAACATAAGCCCAGAGTTGTGACACTAAAGACATACCAGATAATGCACTGCAACATTTAGCATTATGATTCTGCTATGAATGTTTCAAATGTCTTATTTTTGCTATGAATGTTTCAAATGTCTTCTTTTTATAATGTGTTAAATGTTTATAATTTCTTACAATGGCTTAGAGCATTTATTATTTAAAAAGTCCTACTTAAAGACTTGATTAAACATTCATAGTGCCCTCATGAATACAGGCAGAAGTTGGGTAAAACCACTAACATTGCTTACTGCAACTTTAAGGACTTTTTTAAAACTTTATAGCACAGGCCCAAATTTATACCAGCGCATGGCTTAAACCTGTACTGTTATACTGTTTTAAGCCATAATATGTAAAGTATTGTATTTCTGCGTTATGAAATGTCCAAAAGTTTGCTCAACCAGTGTTTCCTCTGAAATGAAAGGTATTAATTGGGTGTTTGTGCCCCTTTGCTGCAGTAACAGCCTCTACTCTTATGGGAAGGGAACTTAACGTTGGAACATTGCTGCAAATATTTGATTGCATTTAGCCACATGAGAATTAGTGAGGTCAGGTACTGATGTTGGATGATCGGTTCTGGATCACTCCAACTCATCCCAAAAGTACTGGATGGAGAACAGTTCCACTGTTCCACAGCCCAATGCTTTGGGGGAGCTTTAGACCACTTTAGCCCACGTTTGGCATTAAGCACAGTGATCTTAGGCTCCAGAACATCCCATTCTATTAGCTTTTCTATTATACATGCAGTTTGTATGAAACAATAGGTGCACCTTAGAGTAGCTGAAAATACTAATTAGAGTGTCTGGATATATTTGGACATATAGTGTGTTAGTTTTTGAGTGCTTTTAATGGCTAATATAATTCACTATAAGGCATTATACATGTACACGGGGTTAATAGGAAGTGTTACAGCACACATAGTTATTTATAGATGTCTATATATCACTTACATTCATGTTATCTGTGCATTATAAATGCTTTTTAGAGTTCTTAGGCAGGCACCTTAACCTGAAGCTTGACCATTTATATTCTCCCGGCTCCCTTCACAAAGCCTGATTGTTTTACTCACTAGACTGCACACAATAGCTGTTAATATTCCCTCTGCACTCATTCAAGTGGCCAAATAACATTGAGCACAGGCGTCTGACTGAGGGAAGTGTAAAACCTTTCATTAGTGCTGCATGGGGTCCCCGGGGCAGTTTAAGTCTCGGACGACACCCTGACCTCGGCTTCCCCATCGCTGACCACTCATTTCCCTTGGGAGGCTCAGCGGAAACGCACCGTCCCGGAAGAGATCGAATCAACATTAGATGAGAGGTAGAACACATTCAGAGAACCGGGGTGGACGATTTGCAGGGTTTGTGGGCCGGGAAATGACCAACCTTATTCGCACCAGTACGTGCTGACGTGTAGAGAGTAAGCTTGACATTCTCTACATTGCTTTTTTTTTTCTTCACTGTATTATCAAGCATGGTGGCCAACGCTTAAAATTATAGCGATTTCCGTACAGCTGTGCATCCTTTAACTTTGCCCTTTTCCAACAGCAGAAGAAAGTGCATGGGTATTCATTAAAAGACAATGTGCGGGAAAAAAACATCCCCTGCCATATCCCAAACCAGAGCCTCAGAAAGGGAGTCCCAATTTTAAGGAACAGCAGATTGATGAGGTATACGTGCGATACATCTGTTGCAAAGATAAACCGTGTATGTAGGGATACTGGCTGTTTCCAAAGATAGATAAGGATTTGGAAAGGTACGCAAAGTTATCAAAGTGGTCAAGCAGAGAAAAGCTGATGTGAGATCTTGGAACAGGGAGCAGACAAAAATCTTCCAGCATAAGCATTTCTGCAGAGTGGCTTTGAGTTTGGTTACAAGCTAAATGCTTAAAAGCCAGGGTTACAAACTGAACACAGGTGGACATGATAACGAAGGGGCGGAGCTAAGGTAACAAGGTAGACAGTGAAAAGGGTGGAGCCTGACAGACATAAACCTACATAAACATTTAGGAACACTTATTCTAATAGACGTCATTTGTCATAAAGGTTGCATTTTTCAACTTTTATGTCAAGTTGAAATAACACGTTTTTGTTGATGTTAGGTTGTATCATGACATATCTGGGGTGAAATGTTCAGTGTATGTCACAGTAACATAATGCTGATAATATGGGGTCCTATAGTATAGTGAGTTTAATTTCACCATTTATAAGGTTTAAGCTGTCATTTCATCAGTATTTTGTTATTTTACTCGCAAAGGTGTTAGGTAATCAGGATACAATATGACACACAATACCGTCCATAATCAACATACAAATAAATAAATAAATGAATAAAAAACATAAATGAAATTCCTTACAGTTACAGAAAAAGGGCACATTAGGTGCATTATAAAAATATGGTGATTATCAGCAGGATTGCAATCAAATCACATACACTATATGGCCAAAAGTATGTGGACACCGCTTCTAGTAATTGAACTCAGGTGTTTCAACCTCACCTATTATTCCTATTGCACCTGTAACTCCAGTGGCCTGCACATAGCCATTACCTCAACCCTACTGAACACCTTTGGGATGAAACCAAGCACATAGCCATGAACTCTCTATAGATAAACACTGACCTGCTAGATCTGTCCCAGCCAACTGTAATTGCTATTATTCTGAAACGTAAGCGTGAAGGAACAACAACAGCTCAGCCACTAAGTGGTAGACCAAGCAAACCCACAGAGCGGGAAACCCTTCAGAACAAGCAACATCAGCACAAGAACTGTGCATTGGGAGCTTCATGAAATGGGTTTCTGTAGCCAAGCAGCTGCACACAAGCCTAAGATCACTTTGCATCCACTGCAGTTGTGTAAAGCACTGTTTTTCAACCCTGGTCCTTGAGGTCCACTGTCCTGCACTTTGTATGTTAAGGCAGGAAAAGGACAGTGGGGCTCCAGGACCAGGGTTGCAAAACACTGGTGTAAAGCATGCTGCCACTGGACTCTGGAGCAATGGAAACAAAGATGAATCACATTTCAGTCTGGGTTTGGTGAATGGAATTTGCTGGAATAGGAGAACACTACCTACTGCAATGCATAATGCTAACAGTAAAGTTTGGTGGAGGAGGGATAATGGGCTGGGTCTGTTTTTGGGTTTGGTCTCTTAGTTCCAGTGAAAGGTAATATTAATGCTGCAGCACACAAAGACATTTTAGATGATTATATGCTTCCAACTTTGTGTCAACAGCATGACTGTGCCCCTGTGCACAAAGCAAGCTCCATAAAGACATGGTTCAATAATTTTGGTGTGGAGGAACTCAAGTGGTCTGCACAAAGCCCTGACCTCAACCCCACTGAGCACCTTTTCAATGAACTGGAATGTTGATTATGAGCCAGACCTGATCATACAACACCAATGCCTGACCTCAAAAATGCTCTTTTGACTGAATGAGCACTCCAAAATCTTGTGGAAAGCCTTCCCAGAAGAGTGGAGGCTGTTATAGCCACAATGTTTTCATCAATTTCAGTAGTTTAACTTTCTCAGGTCAACAATGTCATTCGCAACATCAAAGGACATTGTATGCAAAAGAATATTTAAGAAATGCTTCCTTGAGATTTACTTTTATTTTGCCCAGAAGGGTAATGTTTATTTCTTCGACAAGTCAGGAACACAGCCTCTGATTAGTCGACAAGTCAGGAATACAGCCTCTGATTGGTCAACAAGTCAGGAATATATCCTCTGATTGGTCGATAAACTCAACCCAAGGTGTCAGTGGATGGCTGACAGCCATGGTAACAACAACAACTCTTTTCAACATGGAGAAATGGATAAATAATCAAAGAAAACATTCAGTATTGGATTTGTCATTGTGGATTTATTTTGCAAAGTCTCCAGAACAACAGTGCAGTTCAAGGCTGGATTACAAAGCTGATGAAAGGGATACGCTCACACCAGAGCCCTCATTGAAACGGCACAACACTACGCTTCCAGGAAAAATAAAAGTAAGTCTCTAGCATGCAGTGTTCACAAGATTTACTCTTTTATGTACGACGTCCTTTGATGTTGTGTATGACATTGTCGACCTGAGAGGGCGAACTAAAATAGCAACTACACTAAATTTAAATAAAGTTGCATTGAAAACAACTACACTGACCTAGAACACATTGCTTTGAGTTTGGGCAGTAAAGTCAAGGCCCTCAATGCCTAAAAATGCAGTACCTTTTCACTGAACAGTTCTTTATTTGCTGCATATCAAGGGTCAATAAACACAACACAATGCTCTATGTACAGCCTTGTGCAGTGCTCCTGCAAGCCTTCACAAAGTACTGCTGTAACTCATGGCTTTTCAAAAAGCTCAGCTTCTTCCCACTCTGTCATTGATTTACATGGCTTCAACATCTGTCTCTCCGGCCTGCTGCTGTCTCCCGCGTTTCTTTTCGATCCGGCCACCAATCAATCACACTCTCCTACAAACCTCCCACGGTAAGAGGCTGAACGCGCCTACACAATCTGCCTCTGCTTTTGGACGGCGCTGGGCCTCGCTGGCCAGAACAGCCGAATAAAACTCATTACGAGAAGCATTTATCAGCATGTTTGGTAGGAGCTGTCATTCCACCCAAAAGTATTATGTGAACTAAAAATCTGGCACTTCAGATAAAGCCTGTTAAAAATGTAGGTGTTATTATTACTTTGAGCTTTCTAAATGACATAATATTAATGTTCTTAATATTTCTTTCAGCTCCTTTCCTCTTGTACACCCTGACAAAATAGAAATGAGAATACTGGATCATTGGTGTAGTTGCCAGTTCTTCTATTAGTTTTGAAAGCTCCAAATGGTTGGACACCTTCATACAGAGTGACTGACAGATTGTATCCTAAATCATATCTTTTTTGTCTATGATATGGCCATTCTTCATATCCATTTCAGCAAGGTTCAGCCTGACTTCACCCAGGTAATAGAGCTCTTGGGTCCAGGTTCCAGGTCGCACGAGCTTGGGTGCCCCCCCTGCTACAGTATCGACCATCTGTGGAGATTTCCCCCTCAGTATATCTGATCTGCAGTCCTCACTACAGCGAACGGAAATCCTGCCAATGAAGTATCAATAATATTTTGAACAACCACCAAACAGCTTTGTGAATAGTCTCCATGTTGTGTAAAGTGCCCATTTTCATAGCTCACATACTGTGTCATAAACCACACTGACAGGTCTGCTGAAGGTCTGGATGCAGTTAGAGCAGGTTAAAAGTTTTGGTGATGTATTTTTACAGAAATGATTTGGGCTTTTTGGGTGACTATTGAGTTCTAGTGTTTGTTAGCAGTGTTAGCCTTCGATTCTAAACTAAAGAAGCAATATCTGGACTCCAAACACGTCACTTGGCTACATCTGAGGCAAGTGGAAAATTGCATAAATTAGAATTTTTGCCCAATAATTCCTTTGATGCTTGTTAAATGGCACGTCCAAGGCTTTCACTACACTAAAGACTTGGTTATGTCATGAAATGCTAATTCTTTTTTGAGTAAAACACAAGAAAACTGGTGAACCAAATTTTGGTTTTAAAGCTCCAAAGGTGTACTTGCTCAAATACTTCTGAAAAAGAATTCCAAATGGTTTATTCATTTTAACTTCAATGTTTTCACTTCAACAGCTGGGATAGGCTCCAGCACCCCACCGCGACCCAGAAGGATAAGCGGTTTAGATGATGATGATGATGTGTGTGTGTGTGTTTTCACTTCATGTCCCTTCAATCATGTATGTTATTGTGAAGCACTCTGAGTTGCAGTTATTATTATTTTTATTGACTTGTTTCATTTGTTTCAAATATAACAGAACTGATAAGTATTCGTTCTGTCATAAACCTTTTCTTACCCTCATCCGCTTATTTCGAATGGCCTTTTGTAGAGCTTGTTGGTGGACAGTGTCAGGTTCTGCCTTTGGCAAGAACTAAATCCAAGAGACACTGTAGGTGACTAGAGGATCTGCATAATCACGTTTTCCACAGAGAACACTTCCTACCTTCTAAAACGACCTTTCTTGGCTGTGCTGGACCGGATATGTATTTTCGATGTCTTCCATCAGCTGCAGCGCGCTCGCTGTTGGGCATATGATGATGCAAGTTCACCTTGGAGTTTCTCCATGGATAATGCTTTAAACTTCATTAAAAAAAAACAGAACTCAAGAACTTATAGTTGTTAACTTGAGAGGAAACAAAAAGAAGCCACTGAAAATCTGGAAACAAATCACACACCTCGGTCTTTATGTTCTTCGGGAGTTGGGGTATTGGGGTAGCGAAACATCAGAATCAACTTAATTGAGCTTCATCAACATTTAATGTGCAAAGCCATCAAAAAATGAAGCTTACTAATGCAGTTTCCAGACTGGTGCTTAAAATTCCCTTTGCAGAGCGAGGAAATTTTCATTCCTCCTGCCAGCGTGCATGAAATTGGCTGATTTTTATTCCCTCTCCTTGTCAGACCTGTTTCTTCGCCTCGCTTTCCGATGCCCTTTGAGATGATGCATTTGGGACTTGAGACCTAAACATGGGCTAAAAAAAAGCATGGCTCTTGTTGTTTTTTTGCTCGATATGTTCTGAGAGAGCAGGTCGTCGTCACTGACTGTTACTCAGACAGTGATGTTAATCTGCTTGAAGGCTGTTGATGCTCTAATTTTAATGTATGAGCCTTATTAAAAGGTCTCCTTCCACAGGAGATTTTTGCAGAAACAGTTTGGGCTATTTGGGTGACTATTGAGTCCTATTGTTTGTCAGCAGAGCTGTGTATTGTGGTTCTGTGAGATAAAGGCTGCAAACCATATCAAAGGACAGTAGTTTGTAGTCAGGTCATTTAAGGGAGCCTATGGTTCCTTTTAGGGAATCCAGGATGTCCCAATGATTCCTGGGAATTAAAAACTACATGTCTGTAATTTTTATTTAATAGAACATTGTGTAATAGAATGTTGTTAGTTAAACTCTGCAAGGATTACAACACTAAGCTTAATTCATTATAAAGTTTGGATGGAAACAAAAAGGCTACAATTCTGAAACGTTCAGTGGAAAATTGACCAATCAGGAATTGTTTTTCTCCATGGTATCTAGGTTGATATACTAAGTAAGCTCTCCTATTGGTCAGGACTTCAGGAGCTGAAGAGAAGTCCTAACATTTTAGAATAACCATCAGAATAATTGTGACAGAGAAATCAACCAATCATGCTTTGATTTCCAATGGGTGTGACCGATTTCGTGAAAAAGGCCACTCAAGGCCTTCTGGAAGTTCTAGATATGTCACTGACTGAATACAAATGATGGCCAATCAGTGGACTGTTAGAAATGGAAAACATACAGCAGCTCTAAACTAGCCTCGCTGTGAAATTGATACAAAGTACATTAAATGCTAATATGTCTGTCACAAGCTTGAAGTAAAATATGGAATGTCTTTTAGAAGAATCGAATGTCTACATTCAATCTAGAACAGGCTTTTTAACATTTTCCACCACCTTAAATGCTGCAGCAGTTACATTCCGGGGCTCAAATGTGCCAGAATGTAACTGCTGCACCATTAAAGGTGAAATGGAAAATTCAAATAAGAAGCTTCAGCCTCGAGCAGAAACTGTTCATGTTAATTGCCATTAGCTTAGCGCTAACAAACTGCTAAAATCTTAACAGAAGTTAACATTGTCATAGAGATGGGTTTATTCCTCACGTTCGGACCAATTTGGCATTTTTGGCCAAAATGAAGCCCTGGGTCTGTTAGTCACGGTTCGCCACTGCATACTATCATTTACTAATGACAGACTACATTGCTGTCACCATTGGTTTTGGTTTTTACTGACGTGTTTAGGTCTCAAAATGTGCTCGGGGTGCCCAAGGCACAGTGAAATAATGGATAACAATGAGCTCAAGGTAAAACAGAAAAGTGCAATGATAAAGAGACATACTGATGAATCAAGTTTCCAAAACATTCTACAGGGGTGTTGTTTTACACCATTAAAAAAAAAAAACAGAATCTGTGAAACACGGATACGTGGCACATTTTGCGCTGCGTCATCTTACAAACGTACATCTGATCCTGAAATGTGAAACAGTGTTATTCTGCTTGTATTCTATTTTTATGCACATGTTTAACGCTCATTCCTCTGATTAAAGACAAATTTCAACTATTATTGAAATTGCTGAAAATTTGCACCTGGATTTAAGAGGTGGAGAAAATTTCATGTAAAACTGGTTGTTCACACTTAAGTAGAGTCAAATTCCTCCACCCATTTTCAGCAAGATCTTCATATGTTTTGCATAGTCCTTCATCATGTAAACATGAGAGAAGTGCTTTTTACATTTTACAGACAATAAACTGCAGGTTTAAACTATTTTGCCAGCTTCGTACATCACACATGAGAAGAATGCATCCGATTTGTGCATGATAATTTTAGTACATCAGGCCCAGAATTCCTAATTTATTTATTTAATATATTCTTTTTTAGTTGGGGGGGGGTGTCATTCTCTACTGTTGGTTCTTCTATCTGCATAATTAAGTGGTTAAATGATATAAAATTTTTTTTTTGGGCGTGAAATGCTCCATTCCAGAGAAATGAGTCTGAGTCTGAATTTTTCACAGTGGTGGTGATAGGAACCAGACATCCACCTTTAAACTCCCTCAGGTATTGCATGAAATGGTTACAAATACACTGCCTGATGCCTGAGACACTGTCTTATAACAGTAAAAATACATTTTTGGTTCATAACATATACTTTTAAATCCATTAATTATGGAGAAGTACATGCAGTGAGTTCTGAGTTCTAAAACCAAATTATCCCCAAACTTATTTTTCTAGATTTACCACTATTTTACCATCATTAACATTCCACATAAAAACTCAGAAGATACATGTATGTCATAGACATGGCGACCCCTGTTTCCTATCGCCACCACTGAATGATGACCACATCTCAACCACTGAATTATGCTGAATTTTTTAAAAATGGATGGAATTCCCCTTTACCTAGAATTCTACTAAACTTCTAGCATGTCTATTCTGCTGAATCTACCTTTAGTGTCAGTAGATGATAACTGAAATAGGACTTTTGGTTTTGGCACATTAAGTACACTTTCATCACAAATTACGCTTTCAAAACACTTTTAAACGCTAATGACTCAAAACCTTCAGTAGAGACTCTCAGATATTAATGCCAGAGGGACTAAGTGTGAATCTGCCCATGAACACATTCCGCTGTTTATGAAGTCACGAGATAATGGGGCCTGCTCAAGTAGGAAATCCAAGAGCACTGTGTACCGATCATTTTTTCCCTCTTGATTTGAAAATATACAGCTCATCTACTTTCTATTTAGAAAAGCCAGCAATTCAATATGGCCTGTTCGAGAGGCAGTGGAGACGGCGAGTGTCAGCAAATTCCCTCTCATTATTTGTCCAAAGTGAAAGTGCATTAAATGTCAGGGAAACAGAAGGGTCTTGGCAATGCATGGCGCTCCCAGGCAGGAGCGATGAGATTGAGAATGATGATATTTGTGCAGGAGCTCTGGCTGGCCTACATCCCGCCCAAGAAGAGAAGAGAGCTTTTCATATACGTTGGGACATTCTTGAGTTCAGATCACAAGCTTTCTTACTGTAAAAAAAAACAGTAATACTTTCTAGGGAGGCTGTATTCATACATAGTTATTAATGTGCTTATGACTCTTTATAACATGGTAACAATGCTTTGTAAGCGAACCAGTAAGGCCAATTATTATGTAATAATATACTTGAATTAATTCTGTGATGACTAAATATGTATGCAAGTATGTAAAGTGCTGCTATTAATACTTAACACATAAAAATAATAATGTATAGTAACAATTACAAGAACATTTAGGCCATTATAAATGCACATAACTCTTTGTAACTTGGTAACAATGTTTTGTAAGCACATTTATATATTAATTATGCTTCATAAGGCTATAATTAATTCTTTGATGACTTATAAAATTGTAGTAACACAAGTGTCACTATTCATTCTAATACTTTTTAAACAGATAATGACCTGGACAAAATTATAAAGCACCTATAATACATATTAACAATCATTCTGAACATTTAAATGCCAGCACTGAGTGCTTTAAGCTTTAATTTCTACAGTGGTGGCGATAAGAACCAGTCTAATGTTGCCATTACACATACATAGGCATTTTATGTGCTATCCAAAATGACAGTGAACCTACACATGTCTTCTGACATGTGAAAGATCCACAACATGAAAGATATGTTAATTCTCCAAAACTGATTTTCCCTTCTCAGGCATAAAATCATTATCAATATTATCTATTTTATTCTGATCTGGGAGCGATTCGTTTACCACCCAATCACGAAATATGTACACCGTTTGAGAAGCATTACATGAAATAAATTTAAAATTTAAAATTTTTTCTACAAGTACAATGTCCTTTTCTTTGGAACTCATCATGAGAAAGTATATAAATTTTTTTTTCATCATTAGATTCTTTATCTTAAAACATGAATTTGACATGTCAGTGGCCTAATTATACAAAAAATACTAATTCACTTCAAAATTTCAACTAAAAGTTACATTTATTTTATTAAACATGATATTATGGAGCATTTCATTCTCATTCTGTCATATAACTCTGTGACAGGGTGTTTCACAGTGACACAGTGTTTCACAGTAATGGAGTGTTTCACTGTGACGGAGTGGTTCACTGTGATGGGGTGGTTCACTGTGATGGCATAGGTTATTGTGAGTAGTTACTGATGTGATAGGGTGGTATGGAGAAATGGTCTCTTTGATTGATGCTCTGTTGGTTTTAGACTTCATCTAACATTAGAAACATTTGTTAATTCTGGATTTGAATGCAGGCATGACTCCAAGTTCCAATATATACATCTAAGTTAGGCTTTATTAAGTACAACAGCATTCTAGAAAAAAATGCAAATATATATGCTTGTATTAAACTAAACAAATATTGACCATTCAAAATGTGAAATAAAAACATCAGTCATTCAAATATACAACATTTAACATTTTGATCAAAAGAGCATTTTATTCTCATGAAGGTACTCTTAACAATCAATATTAAAAAGAAAATTCGCTCTCACTTTATTTGGATAGTCCACTATAGTCCCCTATAGGTTATCTACAGATGTTCAAATTGGGACAAGGGTGAGGGTTGGGTTTAGGTTTTGAGTTGAGGTTAAGGTTAGGGTTAGGATTAGAGTCAGGTTTAGAGTTTTTATGGCCAATTTACTAGATAGTTAGTTGAAAGTAACTTGAAAGTAGATAAAGCATCTACAAAGTATCTAAAAAGTGTATCCAAATAAAGTGTTACCAAAAATTCATATTTGCATATATATATATATATATATATATATATATATATATAGAGAGAGAGAGAGAGAGAGAGAGAGAGAGAGAGAGAGAGAGAGAGATGAGTGTGTGAATTAATTAGTGAATGAGTGAGTGGAAGAGAGTGAGTAAGTGAGTAAGTGAACCAAACAGAGTTAACAGAAAATAAAGTAATTCGCCTACATCAGAAACACTAATCTTCTAACACACTTCCTTGACCTTTCCTACTCAAAGTAGGTACATTGGTAAAGGCTCCAATTTGATTAATTATCACAATCAAACAGGAAGCAGAACCACCCCGTCATATCCCTTACCACCTCTTCACAATAAAATGCGATGGGATGGTAAATTTCTTCTTAACATTGCCGCGGTTCTCCATATGGTCAAGTTTCTGGCCTATATATGCATTCATTCAATTTGAAATATCATTTTGTTTGCATCAATGGTGTAAAAATAATTTAAAAAAACGTTAATCTGGTATATTTTACGTGATGTGGTAGTTGTTGTAGTGGTAGTAGTGGTTAAGTTGATGAACCCTGAGTAACATTAAATAAATAAATAAACAAACAAACAAACAATGTAAAAGAATATCAGAACCTACCTGCTTTTCCTCCTGGCTGCTTCAAAGGCTCAAATGATGTCAGTCTTTGTGACGTCATTTAAAGCAACAGAACATTATTGATAGACGGTGGTAAGAGTAACAGAGGGATGCACACAAATAATATTTTTACAAAAACTAATGTTTTCATTTTGAATAACTGTATCTTATGTAAACAGGGACACACATATAACCCTGAACATAATAAAGGTTTGACAAAAAAAGTCTGTGACTGAGCTTTTAGAGGCATTAACTACTTATGACATCTAATTCCTATCACCACCACTGTGTTGGTAAGTTTCTCTAGAATGAAACATTTGACATGAAACAACTCTGAATGACTTTGTTTACATCTTAACAGTTTAATTATGCAGAAAATAGAACTCCCCTTAATAATAACGTAAGCCTACGCACGTTTCATTCTTTTATTATGGTATAATGCACTTGTTGATTGAGAACATTAATATTGAGTGACAGTGGCCTGAAGAACCTTTTTGACGAGTTTTCTGTCTCATATTTAGTAGGTCTTGAGACACTACCTCTACATAGGAGGGCCTGGCATGAAAATCTGTGGGAAGCCCTGATCTAGAGGACCTGACTTTTTTAGAGACAAAAACATCAGAGGATGTGGAAATAAGAAATAAGAATGCAGCATGACCCACTATACTAATAGCGCATGAAGGGTAACTCCGTTGGTATTGGTTAATACACATGTACCACATTTCAGGCTGCATGTGACTTGGGACGTTACACTGAAGTTAATCTGTACCTTCACCTTTCCAAGCCTTTCCTTAAATTTGGTCAAATTACAGGTATCCTCAAGGCCAAAATGACCCAGGTGTTAGAGCGAGCATCCACCTTTCCATGGCTGCAAGGCCTCCAAATTTCCTTTTCAGCATTCAGAGTAACGTCTGGCACTTGAAATTCCCTCTCCGCTAGCAGGGGGTCATGCGTGGGTGCCTGAGTCCAGCTGTGTGTTCTGAGCGAGCTTCCTGAGGGCTTCTCGGTAACCTGTATTCACCTCTCTCTCGCTCGCTCGCTCGCTCTTTCTCTCTCCACACTCAGTGGGCAGCCTTCCCCATTGAGTACTCTTATCACAGCACCGCTAGCCCCCTTAATGAAAGCTGACCGGGACCTGGCCTATTATTGGCCACATGGGGACTGCGATAATCGCAATGTAATATTTTCACCGTAGGAGAGCGTGGGGGGGACGCTGTAATTTGAGAGCTGATAGGTGGCAGTGTCCAGCGATGCCTCTCGAGCGGGCTGTGTTCTTTAGCTACTCTCGCCTCCTCCTCACCGCCGCATGTGTGTCCTTGTCCCACTTTGGTGGATGCAAGATGGGAGGGGTACCGATGCCTTTGAATAATGTCTTAGCTTTCAGAAGATGCCACCTTCCTTCTCCATTCAAATGTCAGGATATCTTAAAACATACTTAGGTGTTTTTTATTTTGGGCCTATTTTTTTGAGGCGTAACTTTTTCATTTGGTTTGGTTGGTTTTACAGTGCATGGGGTTGATGAACACCAGCCCATGAAGGGCTTGATAAACAGTTGATGAGCTGGATCCTTGAGCTGGTTCCTTCCAAGGTAAGGAATAGTTGAAACTATGTGGAGCTGCAGGTCGCCAGAAGCAGGGTTAATAGACACTGATTTAAATAGCTGCAAAGCTCGCCTAGTTTGCCCTTTATTGGACACTGCTAGGCTAAATAACACTAGCATCTGCAAACCCGAAAGATGATAAAGCTTCATTCAACATTTTACCAAAATTAATTAAGATCAGAATATATTACAGAACACAACACAGGACCCTGACCATGTGTTACAAATATGATAAACATTACTCATAAGGTCAGACATGCCAGTGCAGTCCTCTCTGACAATTCTACACTCAGTATGCAGGCAGCTCATGGCTCACGGAGTGGGTGTACCAACGTGTTCAGAAGACCTGTCACTCCAAATCAGGAGACCAATAGAGAGTGCATGTGAACGCTCTATTCTAAGACCCACCTCCTGTTAAAAAGTGCCAATGTGAGAAAAAATATATAATCAAAATCAGAAAAAAAAATTTAAGCAAAGACTGGAAAAATGAATAATACATTTATATCGGAATGAGTGAAAATGAGTAGTAATCTTTTAAAAAATAAGTTTATCGCTCTATTATTTGTATTTGCATTGCATTTTGGACATTTTCGTACATTGTGCTTGCGGACTTTTTTTTTTTACTTTATTTGAACTTTTTGACACAAAATGAACTCCATAGAGACACCTTTAGCAGCAACAACTACAACCAGACACTTCCTATAACTGGAGATCACTCTTTTGCATCACCTTGGAGGAAGTTTGGCCCAGTCTTTGCAGAATTGCTTTAATTCAACCACATTGGAAGGCTTTTGAGCTGCCACTTTGCTTGGCTCAGGCCAAGACTTTGACTAGGCCACTCCAAAATCTTAATTGTGTTTCTTTTGGGCCATTCAAATGTGGACTTGCTATTCTGCTTCAGATTGTTGTCTTGTTGCAAACCCAACTCCATGGACTGATGACTGGACCATGACTGGTGGATTTTCTGGTTTACAGCATAATTCGTGGTACCATCAATAATGGCATGTCGATCAGACCATGAAGCAGCAAAGCATCCATACACCATCACACTACCACCACCATGTTTCACTTTTAATATGATATTCTTGCTGCGGAATGCTGTCTTAGCTTTATGCCAGATGGAACAGGACCCACATTTTTCACTACTGACTCATCAGTCCTCAGTCTGCACTGGGACTCATTCACCAGTATCTTCCTAAGTTTTTTCTGTAATTTGTTCTTGAGGCTAGTACTAAGAAAAAGTCTATGTCAGATTCATGACTTGTTCTTAAACCACAGAATTGTTCACATCTTTGTGCTCTTCAGTGTTCTTACCAAAGAACAAAAAGGCTCATTATTCCAAAATGCTTTGGGGATAATCAAGGTGTTTTTTATGATTTATGTCTTTATGTTCCTGTATTTGTCGTGCAGCTCTTCCATTGATACCAATACTTGTCCAGTCACTTTTAAATCAATGCTGACCTTAGATATCTGTCTTGGTTCTTTTGTGACTTCCTGAAGTCCTGAGTTGTCGTTGTGCTCTTGGAGGAATTTTGGTAGTCCAGTCACTTCTGGGAAGATTCACCACTGTTCCAGAGTTTGTGCATTTGGAGATAATAGCTCTCACTCTGACTTGCTGGAGGTTCAGAGCCCCAGAAATAGCTTTGTAACTCTTAGACTGATATAATTCAATAACCTTGCTCTGATTGAGGCAGCTTCAAATTTCCATTCATGAGAAAAGTTATATTTAAGTGATGTTCAGATTCAACTGTGCTTTTTTACACCAGGCCAGTTGGTGTTGGATAATTTTTTTTTCACTTCAATGAATGAAATGATCATTTAAAAACTATATTTTATGTTTACTCAGGTTGTCTTTGTCTTATATTATTCTTATTATTTTTTAATAATTTGAAAGAACTAAGTGTGACAAATATGCAAAAACAGAGGAAACAGCTCCTCACAGCACTGTATATGCCGCTGCTATTTTTAGGAACGTTAATAATTCCTTATGAAGCCACTGCAAACTTTCATTTCTCTCTCTCCTCTTTCTTGTGTGGAAATACAGGCGCGATTTTTCCCTCCAAAAGACAGGAACAGCCGTGGCTTAGAGCAAAAGATGAGGGAGGCACACTCAGTGGTGTTTCAAAATATCATAGTTCAAAGAGACTGTTTTTCAAAATGGGTGAAAGGAACGAGGCAATTTCACAGGACCTGCGCCGCTGCAATTTAATTTCATGGTATTATCATCGTGCATCCCGTTCTACATTGTGTTAATCTGATGAATGGACTATGAAAGTGAGATCGCAGGAATTAGGCTAATTTGCATGGTCGAGTATTGATGTAGTCACACGGAGGGCACGCCTAATATGACATGCACTTTTGCATTAATGCATTATTCACTTCTTTATCCACAAAACTCATGCCGTGTCCAAGCTAAGTAGATACCAGAGTACAAGTAAGATATGTAGGTTATGTTGAACTTCAAACTGATGCTGGTGAGGATGGGATTTTTGGACATCACTTTAATCCTTTAATGCTGAGGCAAAAAAGTGGCTCATTATTCATTTTAATCTTCTCCTGTAACAATGTGATAGTAAGTAAGTTCTGAATCCAGTTCATGCTTGTTTCTAAATTATCACAGTGCATCCAATAATAAAGACAGCATGGAGCTTCTTTTATACAGTGATAGGAAACATCACTGATCCGTTTCACTTTGATCAATGTGGAGGTACTCATGGCCAAACTACTGTGAAGGCAGGTCTTAGTTAACGTATCATTTGCAATAATGTCTCCCAATGTATAGATAGAGTTAAACAGTAGATTACAATATCATTTTGTAATTATTTGTAAACTGATCCTGCTAACAAAGCCATGACCAATCCAGCAAAGGATGTTTTTTGGGGAATATTCAGATTGAAACAATTTTTTAAAGCATATTAACAGATATATTTGAGTGTATTGCCTTGACTGTATTTGATTTGTTGCTGTAGTGATAACAAATGAAAGCTGAAATTGAAGCTGGAATTTCTCATTGCCTTACCTCTCCCAAACTGCATACTAGCACACTAAATAGCCTGTAAAAACAGTGCAGTAGCATTGGACGTGCACTGGTTATAGGTAATAGGTGAAGTATAGAAGTGTGTATTTTGGGACACAGTGTTAGATCAACCAGTGAGACGCATTCAGCAGTCCAGCAGCTCCAGTGGCTGATTATAGCTCTGCTGAGCTGCTCGTTAGCTGCTCATTTAACATCTCAGAATAAAAGTTTAGAATATTTAAGAAAGGAGGCTGACGTTGGGTTCTTATTTATCAGCTTCTTTTACGAAATTCATTCTACAAACAAGGTACCTGAGTTAGATGCTGTACCATTTAATGTGGAACGAAAAAAATCTGTATATGAAGCTGGCAAATAAGAAGCTTTAGGAGTTTTATTTAAGAGCTTTGGTTTAAGCTTTGAGGTATTATAGCCATATTTATTAGCATTTGTAAAATCTCACCCAGTTTTTTCCTCAGTGCAGTTTATATGGATCCAGTCCACAAATCAAGCTAATTGTCTCCTAGTAGCTCTGTATCTTAAGTGTCCCCATATCTTTTCATCTTTTTTGTGGTCATTCTGGTCTGTATTCTTCCCCTTCCTATGAAAGTACGATGTTCT
This sequence comes from Colossoma macropomum, assembly GCF_904425465.1. Classification (NCBI taxonomy): domain Eukaryota; kingdom Metazoa; phylum Chordata; class Actinopteri; order Characiformes; family Serrasalmidae; genus Colossoma; species Colossoma macropomum. Next base: position 637,387 of record NW_023495280.1, on the reverse strand, counting down.
TGGCCATATTAAAGGGGAATTCCACTATTTTGTTTGTTTTTTCTTTCAGAATGTCTGCATAATTCAGTGGTTGAGATTTAAACAGAGTCATTCAGAGTTGTCTGGTGTGAAATGGTTCATTGCAGAGACTCAGATTTCTTTACAGTGGTGGTGATAGGAACCAGGGGTCTCCATGTCAACAGCACCAATATGGCCATTTTATTTACTATCCAAAACAGTGAACCTAGATGTGTCTTCTGTGTTTTTATATGGAATGGCCATGATGGTAAAATAGTGGAAAATCTGAAAAAAAAAAAAGTTTTCTTTGGGGACTATTTTGCCTCACAACACCTTGTATGTACCCTTCCACCATGAATAGATTGTAAAATATACAATGTAAATCGCAATCGACTTTTCATGTAATAATTTTCTGTGAGGGAGCTTTAAGAGGTGGACGTCTGGTTCCTATCACCACCACAGTGAACTACTTTGAACATTAAATTATGAGGACATGTTAAATTGCTGGAATTCCCCTTTAAGTGACTACAATGTGCTTTTGCTGTGGTTTATAGAGATTAACCTGACAACAGTAAAATATAGGCTAATCATATGCGCTGCAGCCCATCCTCGCCCACATACTTCTCCGTCATAAAGGGCTGAGGTTCAGTCCACATTGTTAAAAACGATGAGAACCCCTGACCTACACAACAGATTGTCATACAAATGAGCACTGTTGACGACACCTGCACATGCTGTTTTCTTGTCATTGTCTTGTCATTCATTCAGCCTGTATGTCTGTACAGGCTATGTCTATCAAAGCATGCAGCGTTTTACAACAACCATGAGAGAATGCATTCTCTGTGTGCTACTTATAGCGGAACCAATAACAAGATATCTTCCCTGTAGATCCCCCTGGACCATGATCGACTTTAGATAGGGCCTGAAATAGCACACACCTGGGTGGAAACACATAGAGGGATGCTTGTGCCAGTAAACAGTGCTGAGATTGATTTAATGACTCTGGGGCATGTTTAGACAATTTACAGTTATTTGTACAGGTAATTTTTTCATGTGTTTGATGTCTAATTTGCCACAAATGTATGCCTCGAGGACAGTTTACTCATCCTCACTGTCGATGTGCCGTGCAATGCTGAATTTATTCATGAATGCTGAAAAAATGCTCTTCTGCGTATGTGCTCTTCTGCAGTGGGTGCCGCTTGGGCCTAAGAATGCCAGCAGCGCCCCCCAATTCCCCAGCTAGTTGATTGGCCTAACAGTATAGTAAAGCAGTGTTTTCAACAAAAAAGTACAATTTATAGCCTGTGGTTAGTGTCCAGATGAAAAACCTTCATTCTAAAGGTTAAAGGAGTGGCAACAATAGTGTTTGGCCCCATTTGCAGCTTATAGGCAATTCTGAGCATTGGCAGCTAAACAATGGAGGAAGTGGAGCATCTGCACCCCCACTTTTATTATGGGTGGGGGACCAAATGTGCTTTTGCTTATAAAAAAAATGGCTTTCAGTGTAAGTAATTTCATGAACATGTAAATTCATCTGCCTCCTTTAAATCAAGACAAAAGCATTGAAAATTCCTGCTGTCAGATTTGATGATGGGTGAGCAAATCCTATGCATGTATATAATGGGACAATGCAGAAGAGTAGATTCAGAATGTGGTGGACAGTGCACGTTGGAACCAAAAAAGATAAAAATATGGTTAAGGTGGGTTAAAATAATGTATCTATTCTTTATATTGGCAAACAGAAACAGCAGCAATTATTTTAGCCATAAAAATGTCAGTATCTTGCAGTTAGCAAGCAGAGTAAAGATAGCTAACTGTCATTTTACATTTATCTAATGATTTAGCTAGCTAGTTGAAGCTAGTGTTGTATTAGCTAATGTTAGTTGGCTAGCTAGTGTTAACTAGTTTTATTACCTTATATGTTAAAGCGCAGTAGCTATCAGTAACTAACCTTTAATGCTATACAGTGCACTTTTATGCTATAACTACTATTATGACACTAAAACAAATTATTATTGGTAGGTCAGTTTGGGTCATAAATCTCAATATTCAGTCAAAAACTAGGAAAAAAACATGTCTATAGTAATGCTAATGTATGTTAGCGGCCCTATGAGATTCTGGTATTGTGTTAGCACTACATAACGGTAAGTCACATGAGCTGGTCTAGATTAAATACAGACATTTGAAGCTTGTAAAAATATTCCATGTTTTATTTGAAGCATGACAGTGACAGGCATGAACATATTTGCTACTTTGTGTGTATCAGTTTTACAGTGATTCCTTCAGTAAAGACTTCTCATAATGTTGGTGGTTAATCTGACCAGCTCCTGAAGTCCTAACCAATGGGGGAGGTCGCTTGACTGTATCTGCCTAGATGCTTTGGAGAAAGAAAAAATCTCAGTGGAACATTTTTAATAGAACAAGTTTAAATTCAACATGAAGGTAATATCAGATAAAAATTTATTAAACACTCATTTTTTTCTTTATTTCACAGAAATGATTAGGTCTTCTGTCAAGGTGAGAGCATGCTAACAACCAAGAGAATGGCCAAGATAGTGCTTTGTAACCCCTTAAAATCCCAGGTTATTATAGGGCTCATTATTCAGTAATTTCATGGATTACGACGTAAACTGGCTGAGTTATTCTTAGGTTATAGAAGTTTGTAGTGAACCTTTGGACCTGCCCATGGGTCCAAGCAATTTAAGGGGTTAATTTTTTGTTTTTTATTTAAAAAATTCCAAACTTCCATGTGGTACCTGGGATTCTGTTCATGTTGTAAAAGTTTGACTGCTGTAAAAGAATGGTTTAAATTACTGGTTAAATTTCACAGAATTACACCAAATGTAGCTTTTGACTCATTTGACTTGCATAAACTCATTTGTCATTTTGCATAAAAGAAATTGGAAAGCATCCAACACACTCTTGGATAAAACAATATAACATAATATCTACCATTCATTATAAATGGTTGCTTTATACTGACCTGTTACATTTAGCTTGCAGCTCTGTATAACCTTCAGGGTTCAGATATTATTGTTTTTGTTATTTAATATACTTCCAGTGCATATTATCAACAATATTAAATATACCTAATATAAATGTATTTAGTAAAAATAAAGGTTAAAAACGTTAAATTAATAAGGAAAAAGTATTCAGACATAAATTGTTGGCAATTATGGCTTCAAGATGTCTACAGTAAGTAATAATTCACATTTGTGAAGTTTGTGAAGTTTTCTCTCAGCAAACCATCTTCAGTTCCCCAAGATTATGAGGGTCTGTTTACAGGGAAGTAGCTCCATATCATGATGCTCCCACCTTCATACTTCACTGTGGGTGTTCTCCAAACATGACAAGCTGAATCGTCTGGTCAGAGAACACTGTTCTAAAACACTTTTGATTTGTCTAAATTCACAAGTGCAAATTTTAGATGTTTAAATTTTAGATGATCTCTGTCTTTTTTTTATCAGAAGAGTTTAGCAGGGGGTGTAGGAACAGACATGACTGCAGTTCATTGTTTATTGTTCTCCATGTAACAGTTTCTGAGTGACTGCTGGTTTCTTTCTTACCTTCCTTATCATTAGTCTGAGAGACATCTTGTCCATGAACTTCCATGAACTTTCTACCTGCATATTGTCCAACCAATTGTACTGACAGGGATGTTCAAGGTCGTAGGGGTGCTGTTTAACACCTTAAAATCCCAGGCTAATTACATACTAAGGTTTATTATTCAGTAACTACAGTGACTTCAATGCAAACTGGCTGAGCAATTCTTAGGTTATAGAAGTGTGTAAAAACTATGCGCCAGCTTGGCGCTCTGGCCATTTAGGGGTTAATGATGGTCAACCTTGAGAACTTTATGAAGCTCCTTCACCTTCATCATGACTGCTAGTTGTTGCTTGAAATCATTCCAACCAAGAACAATGTCTTGTATAATGATACCAGGTGCAGTTTGCACACAGGGACTTACTTCAGTGCAAACTGTCTAGAAGTGTGTAATAAAACTCTTTTAAAAACTCTACTCTCACTTTCTTCTTCAGCACTAACCTGCTGCTCTCTCAGCCCTGTCAGTCTCAATCAGTTTCTCTCTCTCTATCTCCTCATCTGTGTTTAGCAACGCTCTATTTTTATTAAACTCAGATTTACAAGAACTCAGGGCTTAATGAGAGATCAGTCAGTTAAAGTTTTTAGTGTCAAAACACTCTTGAATGGCCTTCAGCAGAGTTGTTTCCTCTTATTAAAAATTTCATATAACCATCTTGTTGATGAACTGTAGGATATCTAAGTGCATGATGATCAATACAATGTGAACTTCACTGACATTAACTCAGCATTTTAAACATTAATTTTAAATTACATTATTTAACATTTTTTTGTGTGAGAAAATATCACTATAGACCTGCTGGAAGTACTAGATACGTCACTGACTCTGAATACGAGCTGTGGTCTAAGCGAGTTACAAGCTTTAAAAAAAGCAGATGAAGTATCTTTTGTGTTTTTAAATGTCTATGTTTAATCTAGAATGGCCAAAAATTGGCCATGTGAATTGCTGTCAGATTTGCACTAACACTATTGGAATCTCTTAGGTGTGCTAGCAGAAAGTAGCATTATAATAGCAGCGTTTTTGCCAAATTTTTGACCGAGTTTTGACATTTATGGTCCTAGGCCTAGCTCTAAAAGTCATACTCCATCACTGGTTAAGTAAATATCTATTTAAAAACTTTTAAGGATATTCAAAATTGAAAGTTGTGACAATGCACATTCTCTAATTGTTAAATTATAATTGCTGCATTATGGTGATTCATTAAACATGGCCTACCACATCTCCTACACTTGTTATTGTTGCACCATATGACATTACCATGAGGCCTTCCAAACGCTCTAGACAATTTTAAACCTTGCTGCTTTTTTTGGCTTATTTACTTGCTTGCTGCTGCCTCAAACACAGCAGCTGAGAATTTGCAAGGCCTGTTTTCATTTCCTTCTCTATCCGTATCAAAGCGCTGCTTTTGGAGCTCCACATCCACAGCCTGGCACTGCCGCCTTTTCCCTCTGAACATGGAAAACAAGCCAGAAGGAATGCTGATGAAAACAAACAGGAAGGAAAGGTTTTTTAAATTATTTCCAGCTTGTTCTTCTTTCTTCGCCCACTGATGTTCCTCTTTGGAAGTCCTTCAGAGAGAAGGTTGGGGGACAAAAAGAAAAAAAAATCTCCTCTGTGAAGATGCTGTGAGGACTATTTCCGGGGAGTCATAAGGACCGAGACTGCACTTTTTCCCTCCCTGAAGTTTCACCTTCAGCTAGAAATGCACCGGCAAAACATCAATGAAGCATGATATTCCCTTGTGCAGTGGCACCCGAGTCATTATCCCCAAGAAGCCACATTGGGACAACGTGAACAAACTTTTTACTTCTGAGCACAAGTTTCCTTGTGCTTCACTTGAGCCTTTGAATGGTGTGGTTAACTTCCGCTCGCCCGGCGCCAGCTGCTGTACTGTAAAAACAATTTCGCCTATATTCTGATCCTACAGGGGATCTCGTCGCGTTTCACGCACTCGCCTCAATCACACGGTGTTTACCCTTTAACTCTGGAGAATACTGTAAAAAAAGAGAAAGAGAAATGCTAGTTTCTCTCCAATATCTCCTCCGAAACCTCAATAGAATGTCTGTCAACATGAGAGTGCGAGAGCTTCACAGCAGAATTTGCAATTTAAGACAGGGCCTTGATAGAGGCTTGTTTCTGGCAGCGGCAAACTTCAGTTCACTTTTGGTGTTAATGTTTTGAAGTCTTGGAGGGGAACGCTGAATATTCAAACAGGCTTTCTTGCCTGAAACTTCAGTCATTTGGAACAGTGTAAAATGAGGAGACTGTGCTTTCATATCTCTCCTGTGATGGTATCTATCTATCTATCTATCTATCTATCTGTCTAGCTATTTATCTGTCTGTCTATCGTTTATAAAATGCCTTGTCAAAACAGCTATTAAACACAAGGTATTCATTTTTCAGAAACATATTTAACAGAACAATACACAGAAGCCTCAATAACTAAATGTAATATCATTTTTTCAGTATTTACTCTCCACTTTTCACTTCTATTACAGCTTCCATTCTTTTCAGGAGACTCACTTTCAATTTCTCAAAGAAATCTGCAGCCACACCTCCAAAGTTGGTTTAATATTTTCTGCTTCTCACCATCCGAATAATCCCGAACACATTCAGTGATGCTAAGGTCTGGACTGGGGTGGTCAGTCCATTGTTGAGAATATCAGCAGCTTCTTTGTTTGATAAGCATGTCTTGATCTTTTCAGCAGTGTGCTTGGGACTGTTGTCCCATTCTTGCTGCAGAATGGATTTGTTCCCAACATTTTCCAGAGGCTTGTTCGTACAACTTTCATGATTCAATCTAGAAATATGACTACAAAATCTGATAAAGAGAGCTGGATTTTAGCTCAGTAATCAGATTTTTCAGTGCATGTAAACTCTTACTCTGATTTCCTTCAGATTTCTCAATCTGTGCATGTGTGGAAACAGACTGCGGTACTGGAAATAAGCAAGCAGCGTTGCTGCGAGATGCAGCAAAACACTTTCGGAGCAACACTGAAACCAACTACATTCTCGACAAAATGAAAGATTTAAATATTCTTCATTTCCTAGATGAAGTATGTTTATATTTTCAGGCGCAATGTTTAAAAAAAAAGTCATGGCATGAAGTTTGAGTTTTACATCACGTCTTCTTCTGTGAGTTTATTGGCTGGTTGCAAAGCAGAAATCCGATTACTGCCTAACATATGAAGACCTGGAGTTTCACCGTTATATGATTACTCAAGTACATGCAAACACGTTTATCTGATTACTGACAAAATCTGATTTTCTGCAGTTATCAGATTAAGTGCATGTAAATGTATTCCTTTCTGTTCCATCTAAAGATCTCAGATTTAGACTTAACCAGTCCATAAAACTTCACACCACATCTTCACTTTTCTAGTGCAACTGTTTTCCTTTTTAGTCTCTTTCCTTTTCTCAGTACAGCTACACGTCCTTTCAGACCCATAGTGTTGAGTTGTCTTCTCTCAGTGGAGGATGGACAGAAACACCTGTGGATTTTTTCAGATCTGAATCAGCTTGATTTTCTCTCCTTTGAATCCCTTCTTCTCTGTATCAGGAGTTTAGAAACTCTTGTTCTTTTCACTTAACTGGAGTTGGTAAAAATGTGTTTGGTATTATTTGGATCGTGAGAAGAAGAAAATGCATAAAACTAAAAACTGAACTTGAAGGTGTTTAGAAGAAACGTTGAAAAAATATCCCTGCAGATTTTTTGGAAAACTGAAAGCGTGTCCTGAATAAATGACAGCAGTAATAAAAGCAAAGACTTAATAAGTACTGAAAAATCTGATATTACATTTAGTTGTTGAGTCTCTGAACACTCACTGTCCGCTTTTCAGATAAGTGCACTTTGCAGTTCTACACATATTAAAAAGAGTATTCCATGCACATCCTGAGCAGTGGCTTGATTTATCACAGAGCAACAAAAGAGAAAGAATGTGACTAAGACCCTGTAAATGATTAATAATTGATATTTATTCTGCAATATGCAAAAAGGCTTACAGCGCACGCCATTACATTGAGAAAGTAATACATTCCACTTAAAAACAAACAGGCTCCAGGCTTTCTCGCTGCTAAGATGAAAGAGAATACATTTTGAAATGCACAATAATTTCTTTGATTAAAGAACCAATAAAAGTGTTCATCAGCTTAATCCTCAAGTCGTCACAGGCTGCTTTGAATATGGAAATATTCATACTTCTCGTACATCAAAAGGATCATAATAGCAGAACAAGCAAGCACACAGAGAACCGATTAAGTCTGCGGCATGCATGAAGACACTAGGGTATCATATGATCATCACTCACTACTTTCTATATGGATTTAAACCAAATATTGTCATAAAATAGCACACAGAATGCAATGGTGGTCTTACAGGGCATGTTTGGTAATTCATCTAACCATCAGTTTAATGGTGATGGTCATTATGAATCTGTTCTTGTCCAGAATGCTTAACTGTGTGGAACGATCTTCAAGAGCAGGCATGCGTGGGAGCTGTTTGCATGCTCTGTGTGGTCTCAGGTGCAGGTCGTGATGAAACATAGCTCCTCTTTTTCAATTCTCTTTCTTTTTTTTTGCTGACAGTGGACTCTGTAGGACAATCAGTTTTGACCACTGGGATGTGTCTTGCAAGAATGTTGTTGTCTAATTATATTGGGTCAGCACATTTTGCAACCACACTACAGGGGCAGTGGTGGAAAGCGCTATGACGGACACTCTAGGGACCTGCATAATTTGAAATGGTCTGATGAGTAAAGAAAATGCACATTCGACTTTTACTTTATGGAAAACTATAAGACATATGAACAGTGACAACAGAGTACAAATATTTGCTAACAAACCCAATTCCAAAAAAGTTTGAACAGTAAGTAAAATGCAAATAAAAAACAGAAAGCAGTGATTTATGAATCTAGTTTGAACTGTATACAAAAATACTACAAAGACAAGATTTATAATGTTTTATCTGATCAACTTCATTGGTTAATTGTAAATATATGCTTGTTCTGAAATTGACGCCTGCAACACATTTTAAAAAGTTGGGACTGGAGCAATTTAAGACTAGGAACTTAATGAATTGTTCAAAAACATCTTAAACAGATGATGCAATCTTGCTTGGGTATAAAGGGAAATATCCAGAAAAGGCCGAATTCTTTATGAGCATAGATGGGTTAAAGCTCTCCACTTTGCCAAAATGCATCAGCAAAAAATTTAACAGCTTAAAAATAACATTCTTTAGTCAGGAATTGCAGGGATGTTAGGTATTTCACCCTCTACAGACTATAATATCATCAAAAGATTCAGGGAATCTGGAGAAATCTCTGTGCGTAAAGGAGAAGGCTGAAAAACACAAATGAATGCACTTGACCTTTAACCCTGAAACACGTTTCTGTGATGGATATCGCCACATCAGCTCAGGAATACTTCAACAAACCTTTGTCAATAAACGCTGTTCATCACTGCATCCATTAATTGCAAGATAAAACTATACTATGCAGAGTGGAAACCATATGTCAACAGTTTCCAGAAACGCTGAGCTCAAGCTCATCTGAAATGAAAAGTATTGTGTTATGATGAGATAACCTTTTATTGAAATAATGAATGTCATACTCTGGTCCAAATAAGAAAAAGACCAACAAGATTGTTACCAGTGTAAAGTTCAAAATCCAGCACCTTACATAATATGGGGGAGTATTAGTGGGTAACCCACACATCTGTGAAAGCACCATTAACACTGAACACATTTTGGAGCGACATATGCTGCCTTTTAGATGCCGTCTTTTTCAAGAACATCCACACTTTTTCATTATGACAACACCAAACTACATTCTGCACATGTTAAAACAGCATATAATCAGAGAGTGCAGGTACTAGACTGACCTGCCGGCAGTGCAGAACTGTCTCCTATTGAAAAGGTGTGTATTATTAAGCTCAAGATATGCCAACAAAAGCAATGTATGGCCGCCCAGCTGAAGACTTGTATAACAGAAGAATGGCAACAAACATTACGCTTTCAAAACTGGATCATTTGGTGTCTTCAGTCCCCAAATGATTATTACATGCTGTTAAAAGGAAAGTTAATGTTACACAGTAGTAAACATGCTCCTGTCACCTTTTCAGTAAGTGTTACAAGCATCAAATTTGGAATGAGCATATTTTCACTAAAAACAATGAAGTCCATAAGGTAAAATAGAAAATATGGTTTTTGTACTATTTTCTATTTACTACAGATCAAACAGAATTGACTAATCACTGCTTACTGTTTTATTAGTATTTTACATACTGTCCTAACATTTTTGGAATTGGGTGTGTACTTCCAGTTTTGTTTTGGTTTAATGAAGAATAATGAAAAAACTTAACAGTCACTGTATAATTCTATTGGCACAATATGCAAATTAAGTTATGTAAAAAACAAACAAAAATCACACAAACAAAAATTTCAACTAAATGTATATCCAGTTGTGTACTGTGCTGTCCCTGGATGCACAACAGCTTCTAAGAATAGACAACTTTTTTTTGATTAAGCTTCTGATTAAAAAAAGGGAAACCTAGGCACAATTTTTAGTGAAATGTGGTGAATTTTGCTGAAGTTTGCAAAGTACCTCATCCTTATTTATGGAGCCATTCCCTCCCTTTTCCTTTCTTTTCCTTTGTTCCAGTCACAGCTTTTATGCTGAACCTGCTTCAAGGCCCAGCCAAAACTCTGAGTAAGTAGGTTATTTGAGCTTTTTTTTAATTTGTTATGAAGGTTTATGACAATGTTGTTTATAGCGTAACAAGATGCTGCTTCCTACTTGCTGTTGATCAGTCACAATAAGGCTGAATGCAAAGGACGAGGAACGTAGCTGGTGTATACATATTGTTAACTCTGACTGGTGCTTTGGTAGGACTGATGTCACCTGCACCAAATTTAGTCCCACCCCACTGAAAACAAACTGAAGAAGACTGCAGAAAAAAGTGGTTTCAAAAATCTCTTAACAGAAAATCATTCTTTCTCTGCCAGATCATAGTAAAAACATTACAAAAACTAGAGATATTAGTTAGAGGTCTTAGAGGTTAGAGGTTAGAGTTAGACGTCCACCTCTAAAAGCTCCCTCACAGAAACTTCTTAGATGAAAAGATTAAGAATACACTGCTTGATGTCTTAGACATTGTCTCGCAACTGTTTTGAGACAGATTAAAATATGTTTTTTTAATCCAGTTATGTATCAGGGATACATGCAGGGGTTTGTAAGGCCACATTTTTTCTGATTTATCATTATTTTACCACCAACATTACATATACATAAAGACACATGGTGTTTTGGATAGTAAATAAAATGGCTATATTTGTGTTGTAGATATGGTGACCCCTGGTTCCTATCACCACCACTGTAATCTGAGTCTCTACAATGAACCATTTCACAACAAACCACTCTGAATGACTCTACATCTTAGCCATTGAATAATGTAGAAATTTTGAAGAACAGCTGAAGTGAACATGTTTAAAACTTAGACATTTCTGTTTACAGTGTATTTTATCCCTGAATAATTGCGATTTGTACACTGAGCCAAATAATCCCGATGATCGCCACAGCCTTTACCGCGTGGCCCTGCCTCCATCTCCTCATTTGGATTCCATCAGTGGACCGCCTGTCACTCTGGGTGCCTCGGTGACAAATGGTGACATCGCACTGCATGCCATCTGTGCAGTATTAGGGCCGTGGTGGGAGTGTCAGGCTTGATAAAGCTGCTAAAAGGGGCGGCCATTTTAAACCGCTGGCACTTGCCGGGCCATCGCAGATTAAAGAACGATGGCCTGTCACTCACGGGCTCGTCACGCGCCCGCCGAGGTTCACTGCCAGCGCCTCCACTCCCACAGTCTGCTCGAGGGGAGCCTCTCAGACCCAACAATATGTGTTTTTCTTCTCCCTCCTCCTCACAGGGCGTGGTGGAGAACTGGTAGCTCTGTTTCAGAAAAAAGCCTTTGACAGCCCTCATTGCATATTCATGCTCTTTAAGCTCGAGAAGTGCAGAGAAGTAGAAGAACATGTCAAATACAAGGAAGATTAGAAAGACCCACATCTGAGAGCAACATTTGATCGCTTGTTTATGCAAAACTTGTTTATGAGGTTGTTAGCCTCACTCAAGGCCTACATCCACGTTGTATTCCTTCCCATAAACACGGCTATACTTAGTCTAGCCTACGGTGATGCTGTTTAATGTTCGTGGGATAATCAGGAAACTTGTACGAGTTCCCGCCTTGGATCTGTGGAGCAGCTGGAAAAAATCCTTTTATTACAATATTTTTAGTCACGGCTGAGCGGAAAAATCGAAGCAAGTGCTATTGCTGACAGTTCAGGATCATTTAGATGTCATTCCAGACCACATCCACGGACGCTGCTGAGAACTGTAATTCATCTGAAGGTCTCGCCTTACAATTCGGGGACGTTTCAGTCCGAAATTACCATGAGTAATATAAATGAAGGCCTCTCGCTAGGAGGTAAACTATTTTTTTTCCTTTTTTTTTCCTGACTGGGCTTTCTTATAATTTAGCAATCGACTGTTTTCTAAATTCTCCCGCAGAACTCCGCAGCAAGATCTGTCTAAACGCTCTCAGAGTCGACCGCTGGCTGATGGAGTATGAAGAAAATAATTGGGTTCCCTGCCTCATATTGAACCATCGTATTGCTCCTGGTAATGGATGAAAAATGTCTGTCACTTCTCCATTCACTTGGTAACATCCTTGCAATAACAATTTTCTAATATGGGAGGAAATCAATTCTCTTCCCCTCCCCACTCCCTCCCCCCCACCTCAACACATGCACACATACACAAACCAAAGTCTCCAGATACCAAAACGAATGAGAACATATGCATCACACCACAAAAGCCGTTTGTTGCCATCCTCTCTCTAAGGGTAATTCATTTATTGAGCCCAGTGGATGCTCTGATCAATGGCTGCCTAAATTTAGGGGGCGCTTTAGCCACAATACTTATTCTGAGGTAATCGGTCAGGGTGGTATTTATGACAACGGCGTCCTACTTGGACCCTGCTAAATGGCACTGAGATAACTATGTTATTACCATGTCATATGCTGTCATTAGTTCGACAATATTAGTGTCATGTTGCAATTAACCTTAATTGTCATAATGTTTGATGTTATGCCAGCTTATGTCACATGCTAACATTTTGATATCTGTCATCACAATTAACATTACGCTGTAATATTACTGAACAAAATCTGTCATGGCAGTATGTGACATCACTATAAGACATGTTTATGGCATGATTATGTCAATATTATGTCGCAGAGTGCAAGTAATGCAGCAAAAGTCTGCATGTTGATGGTTTTACTGCTGTGGTTTGAAGAAATAAACTTGAATAAATGACTAGAAAACCATAACAAGTGCAGAGGCTTTCAGACAAGTGTAATGCATAATAAAATTAAACAATTTACAACCCACTATACTCTGCAGCATGTATAAATGTGCCTAAGCCAGGGTCTCACTACATGACTTTTACCCTGATTTTAGCCCTGATTCTCAGTCTGGCTGAATCTGTGCAGGTCAGCTCTAGTCTGCAGATTTTGGGTCAGTCGCAGTCAACAGTTGAGAGAGTAAATGTGTGAGGGCTGCAGACTTTTTGCCTATTGATCACGTTTCAGAGCAGTCAGAGTATATCAAACATTTGAGTTTTTTGACCTGATTTGTAATCTAATAGTGCAGCATAATCTAGTAATGTATACTGGTCAGCAACTCAATTTGGATGGACTCCTCCAACAACCAATGAAAACTGAGCCAATGAAAAAGAAAATACAGCAAGTAAAAAAGAAAAATGGTAAAAAATCACTTGTAGGTAGCAAAGCTTTTTAATGAACTTACTTTAACCCCTTAAAATCCCAAGCTTGTTACATACTAAGGCTTAATATTCAGTAACTACAGGGCCTTCAATGAAAACTGGTTGAGCTATTCTTAGATTATAGAAGTGTGTAATAAAACTTCGGGCCTGCCAGTGAGCCCTGGCCATTTAAGAGGTTAAGGCATAAGCACTATCGAGGGCAAGTACATCTACAACTCTTAAAACTACCAGACTAATCATATCTTTATATCCATGACTCTCTCTTATATATGTGTACCTGTTGCTTTTTTACTGTGTCAGCACAAATGAGAGTGAAAACAGCAGCAGCAGCCACTTCATGTTTGTTTATTTGCTTTTCGTAGTTTGTGCAATTTTAGTGAGTTCAGTTCGGTTCAGCAACAACTTCAAAGTTGAGTAGTGTGTGATCCCAATATTACAGTCACCCAAAAAAGTCTGCAAAACCAGTCAGACAGTGTGAGCTACCCAGACTGCTTCAAATGTTGTGTATTGTATCAAAAGCTTTTGCAGGCCCAGCTGGCCTCGATTTTGGATCTATCTTGCAAGAAACTTTAAAAGAGGGTTCAGTATTGGGGCATGGATGGTAGGATCTGAGACTGCTCAACTGGCCTATGTTTCAAAAGGAACAGTGACTAAACTACATTCACATCAATGAGAAAGTAAACAGTGTCATTTGAAAGCACATATTCAACGAGCATGGTGCTCATGCACTAGTGTCATACATACCAAACAATAGTAGATCAACTGTTCCTCAGGTAACTGAGAATAAAGGCTATGAAAGGCTATGAATGGTTTGCTATTGTTCAGTAAGATCTACTTTTAGTATTTTACCTTTTTAAAAATAGACTTTTGGAATTTTTCAGTATGTACATACAGATATCTGGTCTTCATTTACAGAAAAATTGGCAGATAAAGCTAATTTAATACGTGACACCAAAAATTAACATTGTTCACATCCTTTATATAATTCAAATAAACAGAAATGCTATTTGCTTATATGGAAAGAATAAGTACACCCCTACATATATCACTATTTCAAATGAGTCAAACTGAAATCAAGAGCACCCGATCAGGCACTAATGATTGGAATACTATTAGAGAACATCTTGGAGGAACTTGTCTTGCCTAAACCTCAGATGTCTGGTCTGGTTTACTCTTTGTTATTGGAGTCTACATCATGCCTAGATCAAAAGAGCTCTCTGAGGCCTTCAGAAAGAAGGTTGTATGCCTATGAGCCGAACATATCAGAAATCAATCATTCCAATGTCTGGAAAATCAGTTACAAGTAGAGAAGATTTAAAACCACTGCCAACATGTCGAAGCTAGGCTGCCCCAGCAAATTTACCTCAAGAGCATACTGTAAGATGCATAAATTTTATGACAGGATCTGCAGGTAGCTTTTGCCACTGTAGTCAAAGTACATGCATCTACCATTAGAAAAATACTACACAAATTTGATCTACATGGGAGGTGCACCAGGAGGAACCATTTGCTGTCTGTTAGGAACATAAAGGCAAGACTAAAGTTTGCTAATGAATATCTAGGCATGGACCATGACTTCTCCTACAATGTGCTGTGGACAGATGAGTCAAAGATAGAGTTGTTTGGACACAGTACCAGAGGCCATGTTTGGTGAAAACCAAAGACTGCATGCGATCAGAGGAACCCCACACCAACTGTGAAGCATGATGGTTGAAATGTTATGGTCTGGGGCTGCTTTGCTGGCCAACTTGCAAACACAGAATCGACTATGAAATCTCTTTCATACCAGAAAGTGCTTGTGAGACCATCTGTACAGAAGTTGAAGCTGAAGAAGTGGAACTTCCAAAAGGATAATGATCCCAAACAAACAAATAAATTCACCAAGGAGTGGCTGAAAAGACAGAGATTATGGTTATGGAATGACATAGTCAAAGCCCAAATCTGAATCACATTGAAATGCTTAAGGGGGGGGACTTGAAACAGGCTGTACATGTGTGAAGGCCCTCAAACATTACACAGTTGTTTCTGTCAAAGAAGGCAGATAATAATATGCTGATATGCCCACATATGTAAAAAAAAACAAAAGAAAGATTTTGTGGAGTGTATTTACTTACATGACTGTATGCCTGTATTTACTGAAGAAGTTTGTAGTACTTAGCACTATTATATAGCTTTAAATGCTGAAATATATCTGGCATTTCTTACATTACTTACTCTGTACTTGCATGCTGAACTTGCAAAGTATGCACCAAGTACCATATAATTGCTTGTTAAATTCTGAGTAATTACTGCATTGCAGCACTAAGCACTGTACTATGAACATGCAAATTGTGCACCATAAATGCCTTGTAATTGCTACAAATATACCTTTTTAATACTTAGAATTTACCATAACCTAAAATCAAAGTGCTTTCTGACAATTTTACTACAAAATTATTGGTCATGTCTCTTAATACATATTCTTACACATGTGTAATGACTAATGTTGTCACATCTATACCAGCACAGAATTAAATCCATATATAATTAACAGTTTTGCTTACAGCATTGACACAGTGTCTATACGTTTTAAAAACACCAGAATGTTCCATTTCTGTCCTTTGTTGTTTTATGTTTAAAATATTAGATCATGATTATCCGCAATTCCAGCAACCTGAGGAAAAATAATAGATAATAATAGGCAGTTAATCACAGGAAGATCACTGGTGGACGATGTGCATCCTCCCCTTGCACCTCATCCAAAGTTAATTACCTGCTGTGTTTTCCTCCCTTCAGTGGCCACTGACACACATGTAATTAGATTAAGATATTCAGCAGAGATAAGATTAATCATTGTAATCAGTGACAGATATATTGAGAAGTGCATGGCTGCACCATATTATTAGGCCCCAGGGACAGCCGAAGATAAAAGCAAGCCCATGACAATCAGTGATAATGATACAGTTGCCTTCTTGAGGAGGATGACCAGGGGTTATTTGCATAAAACTTCTCAGACTGAAAGTTCAGACTGTTTTTGCTCTTTTTTCATTGTCAGGCATTGCACTGCATACCCTCCTCCTCTTATATGTTGTCTGCATTGGTCAGGGCCTGATTGCTATGAAAACTTTGTTGCCAATGCTGATTTCAAGCAAATGGTCAACATTGAAAAAGCTCCAGTAGTTCTAGGCAAAAAGTTGCTTTATGGATTGACATGACTGTCAGCTGTCAACTGAAATGTCAGAAATGTCTTAAAAGGAAATTTCAAAATTTCAGTGTAATGACATAAGTGGGATGTAAACAGAGCCATTCAGAGTGGTTTGGTGTGAAATGGTTCATTGTAGTGGCTCAGGTTTCTTTACAGTGGCAGTGCTATAACCAGGGGTCACCATGTCTACAACACAAATATAGCCATTTTATTCACTATCCAAAACCACCAGTGAACCTACATGTGTCCTCTAAGTTTTTAGTGGAAAATCTAAACTAATAAGTTCTCTTTGGGGACTATTTTGCCTCACAATGCCCTGCAAGTACCCCCCCACCATGCATGTACCCATACAGAAATCTGATATGTGTCCATCTATGCATATATTTCAAAATATATGTACATACATGTTGTATATGTGTATGTAATTATGAAATATTGAACATAAATGCATATTACATGATCCATGATGATGATACATGATAGAACACATCCCAGTACAGTTACAATTGTAATGCTATCTGTTTACTTTTAAATGCTAATTTATTTAAATGTGTCTGGGAACAATATTTTCATTAATTTCATGTTTTTCTGCTTTTACAGCTTTTAATGTGCATGTATTTAAAGATTAGTGCTGAGAATGATCCACCACCCAAATAGCACCTGCTCTGTGAGGGTCCATGTGGGTCCTGACCACTGAAGCAAAGAGTAAAAGGGCTAACAAAGTATGCAGAGAAACAGATGGACAGGACTAATTGTAGAACTACAAACCGCACCTATATAGTACGTGGAGCTGATAAAATGTACAATGAGCGTAGAAACAAGGAGGTGGTCATAATGTTATGCCTGATCGGTGTAAATTGTCATTGTGATGGGTTTTTAGAGTGTCCTTTGAGCATGACATCATTACATCCAAAACATACATACAAAACAAATGTTTTTTCTCCATATTAGACCTTCATTGTAAAACAAACCACAAAATATTGGTGCTTTATCAGTTAGATTTCTGCTAATATTGAGAAATTTGTAAGCATTCGTTGATATTATTGCTCAACCAACTTATCAGTTGGGGTCCTATACTGGTCAACTACACAATCCTGCTTCTTTTATTGATCGAAAGAAAACTAGTATTGAAAGGGCGCCTATCATGGAAAACTACATTTTCCTTGCTTTTTTCAGAACTTTTACAGAACTCATTTACATATGCAGAGCTCATTTACATATGTCAGTCTTAAAGGCACCTTAACAAAACAGCCTGTTTAATTTTTTTTTAATTTAGCAGAAAGTTTGTTGTGATGTCTTTTGTACTGGTGAAAAAAATGACATCTTCAAGAATGATTAAAAAAGGACAGTCTAGGACATATGTGAAGCCTCTATTTACTAAATTCTAACATTAAATGTCAATAGTTAAGTATAAAATGGCTACAACTGCTAAAATAACAAGTAGAAAGTAGTAAGGAATGAAAGGCATGCGTGCTGCAGTTATTACAACAGTAAGTTCTAAACTCATCTCAGCAGAAGTAGCATCCCAAGAGATCTTGATGAAAAAAAATGCAAGGAGGTTATCAGAAGTGAATAAATAGGATGATTTATTGAAATGTCCTACGGATACAGAAGATAAATGAGGACTCCGGAAGATAAATTATGATTAATGAAAGACAATGTTAACTTTTTTATAATGAATTATGCTGTTTAAATGTTTTAAAGTAAGAAGAGCATCCAGAAGAACTAAACCTCTGGATGGAATCAAACTTTGACAGAGAGTGAATGAGCTAGACGAGGCCTGCTTATGAGACATCACTGTCTGCACGATATTCACGAATGCTTTATAAGTTAAGATAGCAGCAAGCGGCCGAGTTAGGGACACTTGACTCAGAGCGACCCTAAAATATTAAGGAAAGTACATAAAGTGAAATCTTTCTTTTTGAATGATGCCAAACGGCTGTTCAAGAGCTGTCCGACTCACTCCTGGAATGTGAAAAGAACTATGAGCTACTCTCTTTTGGTCATTTCTCATACATGTGCCAGCTCGTTTGTGTGATAGTGGTGTTACAATTCAAAAAATGTGTGTGACATGTTTGATTTCCTTTCTTATCTTTTGTTTTTTATATACTTGCTTCCCAAAAAATAGATTTTTAATCGACAGAAATAGTCAAAATTTGATTTATTATATTATTAAATTACTCTTTTTTACAAAGAAAATGAAGAATGTAATCAAAGATGTCCTTTTTTACCTTGTTAGTCCATGTTGTTGGTCATATTAAGCATAATTCTTCACATCATACCATTTAAAAGACAAAATTCCATCAAAATGCATCAACCATTATTGCCTCAAAAACGTCTACTGATTTTTTGAATATGTTGCAGTGCAGGCGAAAAATAAGGTGACACTAAAACTAAGGTGAAACAAACACTCAACAGACTCTCAGTAACATGTCAAAACATATGAGGGTTAGGATTAGGGTCAGGGTTCGGGTTAGGTTTTGGGTAAGGTTGGGTAAGGTGAGGTTTGGCGTAATGGAAGTAGCATATTAACAATACATCTAATTAATGTAAGTAATATATCAACAGAACATCTACAAGATATTTACTTTAATGTATTCAGATGCTTCACTACTGCTACCCTGATATGTTGTTGATGTGTTACTGATAATCTGTTAAGAGTTTATTAATCATCTACAGGACCACTCCAAATAAAGTGTTACCAAAAATAATATATATATATATATATATATATATATATATATATATATATATATACTCATAATATCACACATCCCACTCTCACCACCCCCACCTATCACTGAGTAAAAATATTCAGCTAGTTTAGATACCCTCCCTGATACTGGGTTTCACTCACAATTTGGAAGGAAAATGCATCATTATTCTTTAAGAACAAAGATATAAAGCAGGGGGCGCTCTCACAATAGTCTTAACTTACAGTTTTTTTCGCACTTTAGTTTTGTTTTGACTTTATTGGTAACAGTAGCTGCAACTTCCATTTTTAACATTATTTTGATTATGTCTTTACATTTCATCTGTGTGTGTATCGTCGGTTGCTTGGTAACATGACATGACAGTTGATTGTTGACTTTGATCGAGTAGTAGTAGAATTTCCTAACTTGAGATAAGATGTTGTAAGATCAGCCGAAATTCCTAAATTAAGATCAGATTTGCTTCTGTAATACGAATTTGTGAATAATCTTGTCTTGACTTGTCAGATCTTAAGACGGAAAATAGGACGTTTCAGTAATTCGGCCCCTGAACTTTAACATTTTTTGCACGGTGATGACCGATGCTTGTTTAAGGGTGGATTTCAGCAGCCCCAACTCAAAATACCTTCCCACGTCCTTGGTCCTGTTCATTGGATGAAAAGTATAGCAGCCTCTCTGCTGATACTTAAGTGATGTGCTTGTCAATCGTGGGCGTCAGATAGGCCACTTAGACCGGCTCTCCTCTAGTCACCTTGACCTGACGCCGTTGTGTGGGTGATACTTAAAAAAAACCAGGGTGGCTGGCTTCAGATGCTTCAGACGCAGGCACGTGTCAACAATCCACATCCCTGATGGGTTTGTTAATGTTGAAGGGATATAAAGTTTCATTTAGGTGTAACAAACTGAATTAAATTGGGAGAAAATAAACAGTAAAAAAGCAGACTGGCGTGGAAGAAGTTCAAAGCCTTTATATTGTTTAAAAGAGCTTCGGCAAATCACATGGAGGCAGTACTGTATGATATGTGTCAAGTACCTCATTTGAGAATTGCGCTTTCTTCTTCAGTGGCAAGCTTGAAAACAAACTTTGAAAACCTCATGCCTGGTATGATAAAGTTTTTTTTTTTTTTTTATGGAGCTAATAAATGGAAAAAGTATATGTGCTGCGAAATTATTTTTGTAATGGGAAATGAATATTGTCTCTGAGCCAGTCAGGTGTAAAAGCAGAAAACAATGAAATCAGCAGTGGGAATGGGGAAAGTACTTTTCAGAAAGCGGTTCAGGAGTTTTGATGCTGTAGAAAGGTTATTACTGCTACGCTGAGACAATTATAAAACATTCTCTCAATGGCTTCCTTTAATTAATGACAATAATAAGAGAGGATAATACCTCCTGATTTTCTTTCTTCTATTTTTGGCTTTGCAGAACAAAGACGTACCTGTTACCTTGACCATAAAACCAAGCATGAATTATCCTTAAATAAGAGACATTCAAATCTTAATAGAACGCCTACATTCTGTAGTATACAGTATATAAAGCGTGAGCCGCAAAAGTCAGTATTGACCGCAGAGACGCGTCTGATGGATGCTCTGGAGTTTCCCATTGGAGGCATTGATTATGAATCATCCGGCATTAACATTGCATACATGCCGTGCAGACTCCCTCGGCATCGACTGATCTCTCCAGAGCCCAATTACCACCCGCGTTGCTCGGTTATGTCTTAATTTTTTCGATTTGCCTTGCTTACACCTTTGCATGCCACATCAGTCTTAGGAAGCAGTGTACTGACATCATTGCTTGTTTTATCGAGTCCACTACGTACACTCTTAAAAAGAGGGTTCTTCAAGGGTCCTTTAGTAAAGACAGTGGTTCTATATAGAACCATTAACAGAACCCTTTTGGTGCTACATAGAGCCATTTTTTAAAAAAAGTTCTCTATAGAACCATAAACAAACACATTCTTCATCATTCTGAGGAACTATTTCACCATGCAAAGAACACCTTAAGCATGCAAATGTTTCCTTGAGTATTCATTGTCTTTACTAAAGAACCCTTGAAGAACCATCTTTTTTAAGAGTGTAGGTGTTTTTCTGCATACTTTGCTTTCCTTTACCCCCAGTCATCAATGGCCACTTTTCCACTATCAAGCCAAATGGTTCTCAGGGCCGTACTGGGCCGTTCTGCGCTGGTCTGGACTTGTGAGACCGGTTACACTTTCTTTTTCCATCTGTTGTACCACTAAATCAGAACCAGTTTTGGTTTTTAATATCTGTTTGCTAAAACCGAGCCCGTACTGCAATGGGAGGCACCATACACACACATTAGCTTAGCCTAGCAGGCTACAGCTTAAAGTACTACAGAAGAGGTTGGATTTCAGTTTTCTGTCGCTCCACTATCAATAAGCCAACTTTGCTCTCCCTGTTTTAAGTTTTTATCATCTATACTTGTGATAGCAGAGCACCAGTTAGTCGAATCAAACCTCCACTGGGGTGTTTGGATGTCTTCAGCTATGCTAAGTTAACTAATAAAGAGGAGCCAGCTATCATTAGCTTAGAAAGGAGGCTCCAGGTCCAGAAACCAGAGAACAGGTTTAATTTCGGCTTTCTGTCCGTCTGTCAACTGCTCGGCTTCATTTCTTCAGAGCTGAATCATTATCATCTAACTTTGTGTCAGTAAATCTTTTGCTAGTCAGAATCGATCCTGTTCTGTATTGAGCAGAGCTGGCAGCTTGCTAGCTAAGCTAATGCTAACCAGTTACTCTCTCCTGATTAACAGCACCATTTAAGATTTAGAATTGATGTTTCTTGTATGGTGGATTTAAAATCGTGCACTGCAGGACTGAGCCTGGTTTTTAAGTGTTCCATGTCGAATGGCGTCCATGTGGAAACGCTACTGGAATGGATACCCTCTGTGCTCAGAACCATTCAGCCCTGCAGTGGAAAAGAGGCCGATGGTCAGGACCACCACAGAGCAGGTATTATTTGGTTGGTGGATCACACATTCAGCAGACATGCTCAGAAATTATGCACAAATACTGGCACAGATAATCTATGTTTTAAATGCAATACCTACACTGGACCTACATAACAACTACACAGGAACTGTCCACTTATTGTAAACAGTAATGTTTACATAGTTAGCGTGGAATGTTTATGTTGGAACATGGGAACTGCATCAAATCACATCTGTAATATCTCAGTACCTATGTATAAATTCATATTGTAAAGATAAATGGACTCATATTACAGAATGGTTTAAAGCCAGAACAGTGGATATGATGTCACAACACAAGCATAAAAGTACAAAAAGTTTTGCTTGAAAAGTTTTGCTTACATATATGTAATCCATCTGTAACAGTGAACGCATCACCAATAGTTACACTGTTGTTGCATTTAATGTGTAATTGCACAGTTATTAGACAAACAACATAAAGTATTTTATCTATTGAATAATAACACATCCAGAAAGTGCTGAGTGAAGTCAAAATTGTTAGTTTTGCTGTATACAGAAGCATGTTTATTCAAAAAGACTAGAATATGAGGTGAAAGTACAGACTGTCACTGTTAATATAGAGATATTTCTGATGTGTGTTATTGATTTATGAATCGTAGCACCAGTCCAGCCTTATTTTACTTTTTCCCTTTATATTCTCTACACTGGAAGGTTTCTGTCTCCCTATTCATTATATATGTTGCTTGTGGGAATTGAAAGTTTCTTTTATGCTTCTTCTTTACTCATGCCTGGTATGATCTTCTCAGAACGTGCCCTATCCTATTTCCTTTAAATGATAATTCTCCCCTGCAGGCTGAATTTCTCCACATTGGCTACAGACTGTACATTACAGTATATTAGAGCAGAATTTCTGCTCTGTGTGTGTGAGGATGGGTGGGTGCTTTTGCCTACAAATGTGGCTAAGAATTGGAGGAAAAGATGCAATGAAACACAATGCATACATATTTTTTTAAATTAATGTCTAGTTATATGTTTATTCCATTTGTGTACCACTTGTCAACTTTTGATTATAAAAATGCAAATAAACATTTTATAACCTAAAATAAAAAAGATTATAATATGCAAATGTCCTGTGAAACTTTAAATATTTCAGTCAATATGTAATGAAATATTAGAGGTGGCCAGAATGATGAACAGAGCTGTAGGTGTTTCTAAAATAACTGAGAAAGCTGTATAACATTGAGAATGAAGTTATAATAAAATGGATATTTAGAAATGTTGATATTTAAAAAGTCTCCAGGCAGGTAACTTTATTAGTACTACATATAATAATTATACATAATTACAATATGTTATTTGTCAGTTGATAAACAATTTCTTCTTTTTCTCATAATAGATAGGCCAGGAAGAGCAACACAGGGCACAGTCGCATGCAAATTACATGTCAATTGACATGTTGTTGTTGATTTTCGAAGTGAAAACATTCTCTACATAGAACACACCTACATACTGTGCAAATTTCAGTTCAAAATGCATTTTCTGTCCACAATTGTCAACTGTTTGCACTTTTCAAACTAGTCCTAGGATTTTCACCTAGTCAGCGCAAAGTTGGTCTTGAAACAAAATCTGCAGACTGTAGGTAATTATCAAAAAATGTTTTTAATATTTAAAATGTTTAAATGTTTTTTTAAGATACAATATAGTCACAAAACATCAATTAAACAGCATGGGTGGCTTTTCTGAAACTCACTTATTCACTTATTCATGCACTGATCAAACTTTGCAGAAGTGTACAATATTCCACTCTGGAGGGCATGCAAAATCTCTATTGAACTTCCGCAATTGTTCTGCTAAATTGCACAACTTTAATTTATGTCAGATTTAGCGTCTGCTCTACAAAACAGTAAAATTATTATTCTATTCTAATGTATGTTTACAGCATCACGTTGAAATAGCCTGCAAATATTAATGGACATATATGCAATTCTTAGTGCTACATCATATAGGCAAAGGTATTGGAACAAACCTCTTTATCATTGAATTCAGATGTTTTATTCAGTCTCATTGCCACAGGTATATACAATGAAGCACCTAGCCATGCAGTCTGCCCTTACAAACATTTGTGAAAGAATGGGTCATTCTAACGAGCTCACTGAGTTCAAGCTTGGTACTGTAATAAGATACCACCATTGGAACAAATCAGTTCATGAAATTTCTTCCCTCCTAGATATTCGACAATTAACTGTGAGTAGTATTATTGAAAAGTGGAATTGTTGAGGCACCACATGAACTTGTGAACGTGTGATCACCTAAAGTTACAGAGCGGGTAGCCGAGTGCTGAGGCGCATAGTGCATAAATGTCGCCAATGCTATGCTGACTCAATAACTGCAGAGTTCCAAACCTCCTCTGGCATTAACATCAGCACAAAATGGTGCGCCGTGAACTTCATGGCATGGGTTTCCATGGCTGAGTCGCTGTGTGCAAGCCTTACATCACCAAGCACAATGCCAAGCGTTGGATGGAGTGGTGTAAAGCACACTGCCACTGGACTCTGGAGCAGTGAAAATGTATTCTGTGGAGTGACGAATCACAGTTCTTTTTCTGTCAGTCTGATGAACGAGTCTGGGTTTGGAGTGGAAGAGTGGAAGATGTTATAGCTGCAAAGGGAAGAACAACTCCATAATAATGTCTATGGATTTAGAATGGGATGCCATAAAATCTTCTGTAGGTGTAATATGTAGGTGTACCAATACTTTTGTCCATATAGCGTATTACTACATGAGGCCAACTTGCAAATTAGTGCTTGGAACCCTTGAATTGCCACTTGTGACTATGTTATTATTATTGTCATTACATTGCGTAACATAACTTTTTGCACAAAGATTTGACAAAAGGCTCTTTGTTGAACACTGCCTCTTCACGTCTACATACTTTCAATAGTTACATGAAGTATTATTCTGGGTCTAGTTTCCGTACCCAATAGTAAATGAGCAAGTAAGAACACACAGTTCTTCACCAGCATGTCTTGAGAAACCTTGAGCTTTAATAAGCCTTATTTTGGCACATTTTTCATGTATTCCTCTAAATTTCTGTAATTGTCCTCAACAGATGTACTACCATTGTTCAGTGGTTCTCATGCAGCATTGTTTTTTTTTACAGATCACAGTGTCACAGCTTTAACAGTGTTTTATTCAAAACTCTTTATTTAGTATCAAGATGCCAGCCTGCCCACCTGCTTCTTCTGTCTTAATTATTATCTGTTAAAAGAGCCATCCATGTGGTATCATCATCATCAAACAGCATGTCTTGATAGTGTTATTTAACACACAGTCATTGCTTTAGACAGAAAAAACACCTTATGGCCCAGCAGTGAGAAACTGTAGGCTAGGTGCCTATTGATAAGAAAGTGACTAATCGTTATACCATCTATTATGCTGGAGTGATTTAAAATGTGAACCAAATGGCTGAGCTATTCTGAGGTTATAGAAGTGTGTAATAAAACTTTGGGCCCACTGGTGGGCACTGACCAATTAAAGGGTTAACTCCTTAACATCCCAGGCTTATTATTCAGTAACTAAATGGTTAACAACTTGCTTTGTAGAACTGCTACCTTTGCCAACCTTGTTAAATTGTCATCACTGTGTCATCCAGCAAAATGTTTACAAGTCAATTCATGATAGACCAAGTTAAGTCTTGAGTCTTTATTGGCAAATTTTAGTTTAGTCTTGTTATTAACGTAAACCCCACTAAACACCTGTCAGGGTCAACACAGCTTCATATAATGAGCTCTTCATTAAAGAAAAAGGAATGTGATCTATGACCTAACCCTCTATGGCACAATGTTGCCTCACGGCAACAAACCCATTTTCCTCACTTTACAATAACATTATCCATATTTAAAGACAATGACAGGGTTAACAATAAAGGGAACAGTTTGAGTATGTCAACAAAAAGCATGTTCCTGGTCATACTATCTGTTAGTGGGTACTTTTAAAACTCTTTTTAAATATTCAGTATAAGTTTTTTTTTTTGTTATGAGAATTTGCAGGAATATGTTTGTTGCCTAGAAGCAACATTGTGCGACAGTGGAATGGGTTTGACCAGTCCCAAGCCAGGTCTCACCACCAGGGAACATGGCTCTATATTATTTCTTCCCATTGTTGCACAATGTTGCCTTAAGTCAACATACCCCAAAATGACCCCTGCACACATTATTTTTAAAGAAAAAAAAAGTTTTGATATTTAATAATCAGGTCCATTTTAAGCAAGAAAAGTGAATCAGATATTTTTTTGAAATTGCTCTCATAACACGTGCAGTAGAGGGTTAATAAAACCTCAGCTAGATTAGCTGACAACTTAAAGTAGCTAGCATACTTGCTATTCAAATGACATGCTAGCCGACAGTTTCAAGTTGTTTTTCTTCTTTTCTTTAACCCTTTAAATGGCCAGGGCCTGCTGGCAGGCCCAAAGTTTTATAACACACTTCTATAACCTAAGAATAACTCAGCCAGTTTGCACTGAAGTCCCTGTAGTTACTGAATAATGAGGCTTGCAATGAGCATGTAAGAAGCCTGGCATTTTAAGGGGTTAAATCCTGAACTTACTACAAGGGGTACTTCATTCTATCCAGGAACTGAAAGGCTCTGTAATGAAAGGCTCTTTATCTGAAGCCGTAGTGTTGAACCTGATGCTGCAGTGAGCCACAAGATAACAGTTTTACAGTATTGACTGTGTGTGGCTGTAGCAAAACTGACAGAAAACCTTTTATTCATTTACCGCATTAAAGTTTGAGGTCCAAATTTGGTGAGTTTTGTTTTTGGTTTTGCTTGAGTCTTGAGTCCAAGTCGAGAATCATTTAGGGGTGAGTCTGAGTTGAGTCATGAGTCATTTAAGAGCAAGTTTGAGTTGAGTCACATGTCATTTAAGTGCAAGACTGAGTCGAGAGTCTTTTAGTGTTGAGTCTGAGAGTCATTTAAGGGCAAGTCCAAGCCAAGTCAGAAGTCAATTAAGGGTGGGTCCAAGAGTCATTTAAGGGCAAGTTTGAGTGGAGAGTCATTTAAGGGGGTGTCTGAGTGTAGAGTCATTTCAGCGCAAGCCTGAGTGGAGTGTCATATAAGCGCAAGTCTAAGTCAAGAGTCATTTACAGTTGAGTCTGAGAGTCATTTAAGAGCAAGTCCAAGTCGAGTTACATAGTCATTTAAGGGAGAGTCTAAAAGTCATTTAAGGGCAAGTCCAAGTTGAGTCACAAGTCATTTAAGTGCAAGTTTAAGGTTGAATCTGAGTTGAGAGCCATTTAAGGGTGAGTCTGATCTGAGTTGCAAATCATTTAAGGACGAGTCAGAGAACAAGTCATTTAAGGGCATGTCTGAGTTGAGTCGTGAGTCATTAAAGGGTGAGTCTGAAACCGAGTGAACTTGCAAGTGAGTCTACGTGCGATGTGAGTGCAACTTAAATCAAAGACACTGACTCAAGTCCTCATCTCTGTCATCCAGTACGTCCAGATCTTTACACTATTGCTGTCCACATTTCAGTTTGATGATTTCAAGCTATCGTTAATGAGAGCATGAGAGGAAACCAGAAAAGTGAGGTAGGAACAACTACAAAACAACAAGAGGTTTCCAAAAAAGCCTCCATGCTGTATATGTGAAGAAATGGGGAGAAGCTGTTGGAACTCTGCGAAAAAGAACTATCTGATTTCTTGTCTGTGAAGTATCACAACCATGTTGTATAAAAAGAGGAGAGACATTGCTGCATCTCTTCAGATGAGCAAAATAGCCTGAGGCTATCACGTTTTTACAGTGGGATTGGGAGAAGGAGAGCCTAGAGGCAGTTTTTCACTTCTTATCGACAATATGTGTGTGAGAAGATCCTGTGATTTGTGAACCGAAAGGTGTGTAGTAAACACATTATTAATTTGAATAAGCAATATATTACAAGAATATAAATGTGTGAATGGTGCAGTTTATGGTGAATGGCACAGCCAAGTGGCATAACTGTCTAAGTGTTGGCCTTGTTGTCCGGAGATCGCAATGTTGATCCCCAGCGTTACTGTAGCCGTTTTAGAGTCCAAGACAGCATTATTGGTCCTGCTCACTCTAGGTGGGTAGGATGGCCTTACCCCCTTCACTCAGCACTTACAGGCACCTGTACAACTGGCATAATTGAACTGGCATAAAAGAATTGGTGGTTAGTGTTCTCTTCCAAGTGTGTTCAGCTGTCCAATGACATTGTATTATCAGCAGTTTGAAAAGATGTGGTGGTGCTCCACATGACTCATAGGAAGCATATACTTGTCTTCACCCTCCCAGTTTGGTAGCATCATATGCTAACAAGTGGAAATTGGTCACAAACACACTGGAGAGAAAATAAATATAATAATATAAAAAATGTATATTTATATGTATTTATTACATCTAAAAACTCATAAGACATATTTAGGTGCATTGGTCATTTTGGATAGTAAATAAAATGGCTATATTTGTGTGGTGGACATGGTGACCCCTGGTTCCTATCACCACCACTGCAAAGAAGTCTGAGTCTCTGCAATGAATCATTTCACATCAAACCACTCTGAATGACTTTGTTACATCTTAATGACTCAAACATGGAGAAATTTTGAAAAATCTGTGGCATTTCCTTCTAATGCGAAAACTCAAGGTTATTACAGATGTCCAGCATTATAGTTCTTTAAAATGATTAAAGTACCACTATGACAAACATGCGTAGTGATCCATATTCATCCAAGTTGTATATTAAAGAATGACCAAAGCTATTTCGCAAGTGATGCATGAAACTGTCAACAATGTAACAAACAGTGATTTGAGTTTCTGCTGTGAGGAAAACAAGCTCCTGCCCACTAGCCCTTATTTACATATCATTTGCAATTGACGCGCCCAAGTTTACCTCATTTGAATGTAATTTACATGACAAAGACCATTATTCATGGAGGCATGAGCCAATAAAAGGAGAGCACTCAGCAAGCTCATAAGCAATTGGTTGTTCTCCATGAAAAAATCCACAAAGCACTGTCTTTTATATGCAAACGCAGCGAGAAGGGCTTCTATGTCTGCTAAATGTGTCATGATTGCTTGCCTGATCCTAAAGCGTTTGTCTATTTTTACTTTCTACTCAGCTGAAGGAATAATGAGCAAATCAAACCATGTCAAAAATCCAATGTAGTAGATGGATTACAGTTTTGCAATTATCATTATTATTGATATCTTCTACTATCTATCTATTTCTGATATTATTGATAAATTATTGCAATATAATGCTGAAACTCTGGGCAGATCTGAGTCTGAAATACTGACGAACTGATTAATAATGAAACTGTGTGGCTTTTTAGTGGTAATCATGGAGAAAATGAGAACTCAAATCGTTGAATCCAGCGATAGGTCAGAGTAAATTTATTCTGAAACAGTTTAGGATATCAAATAGACTTGCTAATGTGGGATCTGTGAATTACAACTGATGCTATTAAAAGCCTAAATGTCTTAAAATGAGATTCTGAGCCAGCAGAAAGTTATTCCTTTGTGTTCAGTGTTAGTTGTATGGGATCATATATTGTTGAATATATACATATACACATATATACAGATATACTTAGTAGAACAGAGTGAAAGAAATGATTCATTGGCTTGTTTTTGGAGAGGAGCATTCCACTGATTTCTTGAAATGTGTGCATAATTTATTGGCTGAGATGTAAACAGAGTGGTTTGGTGTGAAATGGTTCATTGTAGAGATTTCTTTACAGTGGTGGTGATAGGAACCAGGGGTCACCATGTCCACAACACAAATATAGCCATTTTATTTACTATCCAAAACCACAAGTGAACCTACACGTGTCTTCTGAGTTTTTGTATGGAATGTTGATGATAGAAAAATAATGGAAAATCTGAAAAAAGCCATGAAAAAGTGTAAAGTTATATATGTTTCCGGCTAAAACCTTGTCATAACGACTATAAAACAATGTCTAAGGTATCAGGCAGCATATTCATAACCATTTCTTATAATAACTTTCTGTTATTGAGCTTTTAGAGGCATTAAACTCTTCAATTACCACCGCTGTGAACAATTTAAAATGTATCTAGAACAAAACCACTTTAAATTACTCTGTTTACTCTCAACAATTTAAATATGCAGAACATTAAAAAAAAATCAGTGGAATTTCCTTGCAAGCACACTCCAGGAGCATCAACAAACACATCAGCCAACATGATATTAGTAGATAGAATGGATACCCTAGAGTGTCTGTATAACACAACATAAGCATTTTTTAAAAAAAAAATCTTATTTTTTTCAGTTTCCTGCTGTTTATCCATGATGGATGAATTCCATATGATCAAAAAGAGAAATGTTTACATTGACATGCAGTAAACATGTCTAGCTAGCTGTATTGGTCAAGCAATTTGCCAGAGCGGTCACTGAGCTCAGCCTAAATATTTAGTCATTATTGAGGTTTCATTTTTGCTAATAATTAGTGATTGGAATGGTTAAATGTCTATATTTTTTAAAACTGCCGAAGGTCTTCTAACAGTACCACCGATAGGGGGGTGTGGCCCGCAGTTGAAACCTACCGATCTCTAGAGATACGTGCAGTGTTATATTTGGACCAGAACCATAAACATTAGAAAAAGTGTTACTGTTTCACAGTGCAACATGGTGCGATAACTTCTCACCAAGGTAAGACAAAATAAGACCTAATGGCTATATTACATTGATACAACCATGCTATAAACATCCAATGACTGTTACGGTCTGGGAATATAACAGTGTCACTATTGTCATTAATTGTAATCACAGATGTCTACACTGCAAAAACATGCATTAAACATCATGACGTTTATGGTATTGTTATGTCAATGTTATATAGATAGGTTTAAAAAAAGTGTTAGCACTTAATGTTTTCCAATTATAACAATTCTACATGTCCTAGGTCAAGTATAAGTTACAATGATACATAATTAAAAGTTCAATTACTGTGGCATTGTTGAGCTGACTTAGTAAATTCAGTTGCTGCCTAATTATTACAGGTAGTAATAATAGTGTTTGCCCATGTCACACACATCGTAATTTGTTCCTCACTGTTTTACTCATAAGCAGTACCTGCTGCCTAAAGACAGACTGTGAGAGACCTAAGCACACTGTATTGATCAGTCCAAGCACAGAACAAACTATGACCAAACCATAATGCAGCACAACATTCCCATGGATAAAAGCATCTGTTGTTACCCAAAGGCAGCAAGGTAAGAAAAAGACAGCCTGGACCAAGCCTGTGATCGTAACCCTCATTTGGCTTCGGTATGTAGGTTGGGAGAAGGAACTACCATTTTTCACCATTGCTTTCATATGCCTGTGCAGGTAGATGAAGGTGCCCCCCCAGGTCAATGCCAAAGTCCAGAACGACAGCTGCAGATGGAGGATATATAGCACTGAACTAAAAGAAAATGGTGGCGGCGTGGTCCCCTCCTTCTCAAAGCTGGTGATGTTAGTCAGATTCACGATGCCAGGGGCTACCTCATTGAGTTGTCTTACTTCTGACAGAGTCATGAAAACAGTTGACAGTGAAATCAATAAGCAGTCTGTCACAGCAGAGCAGAAGACAACCAAACTGACGTTCCTCTTGGCCCATACCAGAATGCTTAATTCTTGAGGAACAATGGAGAAGTAGTAGAAAACACTGAGCCACGAGGGTGAGACGAGGGCGATGCATGCGAAGAAGTAGTAAACTATGTCAGCCACCAAGGAGACAACTGGAGATGCGTTGCAGGCGCGAGTGTAGACCAGAGAGAGTGTTGTTGACTGGTAGATGAAGCTGAACCCCACACACCAGGTCAGAAGACATTTGAGAGGTCGCTGCAGACTTTCTTCTTGAAGACACCATAAGCAGTGGATAAAGAAAACATTCAACATGGCAGCCATTAGACTTACTATACTGGATATAATACTAGTGATAAACCAAGCAAGGTCCATGTTGAAATACACTGCCCAGTATGTCTGTCTAACTGCTGGACTCTCCCTTCCCTTTCTGCTTTTTACAGTACAAACTGATTTTTCAGGTGCTTCTTTATTATGCTCACTTGCTTTATATGGGCCGTGACTCTCCTAAAGCACATGCAAATACTCCTCTTTTCTTTGGGATTGTGAACTAGGTCCAGTTTTGTTTTTCCTTTATCATATCAAACAACAGTCATGATATCTCGCATGACATATATTGATTAATATTTCAATACAGTAAGGCCATGTGTTCACTTATTTGATTTACAGTCAAACAGGACATTAAGTACAAGTTACTTATGTTTTAGCATAGGAAAAAAGCGGAAAGCATACAGTCAGGTCCAGAAATATTTTGACATCAAAACATTATTGTTTAATTTAGCTTTTTACTGCAGCATATTGTAATTGAAATAATGAGTATGAGCTCAATGAGGAGACTTTTTGCTTTAATTGAAGGGCATTTACATCCAAATTGGGTGAACAATGTAGGAATTATGACCTTTTTATACATAACGACCCCACTTATACAGCCTCACTGTGGTAGACAGCTAAAATAACAATAACTTTGTCAATGTCTAAAGATTAAAGGAGCAATGTGTAATGCTGGCAGCAAGCATTTAAACCGGGTGCTACAGTCCAAATCCAAAATATTGGAGAGATTTGTTTGCTCTCACCCCTCCTCCCTCAAAACATATTGGGGGGCAGTCATGAGCTGGAGGTTAGAGAACCAGCCTTGTGACTGGAAGATCGCCGGCGGTTCGATCCCCTCAGCTGACAGTACGTGACTGAAGTGCCCTTGAGCAAGGCACCTAACAAGTGTGCTCACTGCCCCCTAGTGTGTGTGTGTTCACTAGTGTGTATGTGGTGTTTCACTGCACGGATGGGTTAAATGCAGAGGTCTAATTCCGATGTGTTCAGACAATGTTAGCTAGATGCATGTCTGCCTATGTACATCAGCCAAAGCTAATTCCGGTGTTATGAAATCAAAAGCCCACTGCTCAGAAAAAATACTCACTGCTTTACAGAAGCTGAAGCTCAACTTCTTGTTTGCCAGCTTTTTGTAAAAATTTTCCCATTCCACTTCAAGTGGTGCTGCAGTTAGGTGGAATGGGAAAATTTGAGCAAGAAGCTGGTGAATAGGAAGCTAACTTCAGCCTCGTCTGCCATGATACAAAGACCACAGAGTATGAATGCAAGTACTCAAATGCTGAAATTGCTTAAAATGCCCATCCCTACTAGTAGCAATGATAAATTAGTTAAGGTTAACTAACCTTAGCTGAAGCGCAGTGCTTACCTGTTCAGGTGAAAATTAGCCAACTTGACATCCATCTTATATATATTTACTCACATTAGGGAGCTTTTTAGAAAGATACCAAAGCTTTTTAGCTCAGGATCCATTCATTTGCTTGCTTTAATGGCTGCAGCACACTGTGTTCACCTGCCTATTTGTTTCATATGTTGCAACCTGGGGTGCTGAAATGGTGCTGGGAAATGGGCAGTGATCAGGATCACAGGCCGAAACACAAAGGCTTTCCACTCCGGAACGGAAATTTCAAAGGAGCACATACTGGCTGTAGCAATGTTATTGGAGAAGCCCGCTTTTCAACTTAGTAGGTTTCCTTAATCCCTGACGACATGTCATGATCATTTTATGATTTAGTACA
This sequence comes from Colossoma macropomum, assembly GCF_904425465.1. Lineage (NCBI taxonomy): Eukaryota > Metazoa > Chordata > Actinopteri > Characiformes > Serrasalmidae > Colossoma > Colossoma macropomum. The sequence continues at coordinate 603,446 of NW_023495280.1, read as the reverse complement.
CTAAATATATTACATATTGTTCCTTAAATGGAACTGTATTGATATAATGACAATTTTAAGGAAGGATTCTTGATACCAGATAAGTGGAATCATTGTTGGAGACATTTATTTTGCAAGTTTTAAGGTTTTTATTTGACTCTCATCTTTGTAAAATATCAGAAGAAAGAGATTTTGATATAATTTTCAGTCTAGAACTGACAGTCAACGAATATTAGAAAACAAATTAATTGACTTAATTAGGCCATTAAGACAGAAACAGATAGGCTATTAGTTTTAACCACATTTTCATGATATCAGTGCTGAGAACTCCATGCAAATTGAACAATATTGTTCCCACATTGCTGACACCCATGGAAAATAATAGGACTCCAAAATCCCAATTTAAGCCCTGGAACACAGTAGAGAAGTAGAATAGAAACCATAGATTACAATACACACAGCTTAGTCTTCTGCGTGTAAGTACAAATTTAACAATAAGAAATAAAGAAAGGAAAAGCAACTGTTTGAAATGCAGATTGTGTGGTTTATACACAAACCCAACACAAGCATAATGTACAGGAAAGTTGTTGGATTCAAGAAGCAGAAATGACAATAACAGTGCTGTCTAGCGAGTTTGATTAATAAGAGAACCTGCCAGGGGGGAGAAGCTTCAATGGCGTTCCATTCTTGGTACCAATGATTGAAAACGCCTCCCTGATGGGAACTTTTAGAATACACTGTGTGCAAAGTGGGAGGTGCACTGTGATTTTACCCACATGCCTCTTCATTATGGAGACATATGGGTTCTGTAGTGAAGCCAGTCTATAGCTGGTGATTTTCTTAGCTGTTCTAATAGTGTGCTGTATGTTCCTCTATTTATAGCAGGAAGCCCCAAGAAACCAGATGGTAATAGCTGAGCTTGAGGATACTATCTGTGATGCCAGTATAGATTTTCACAAGTACAGCTTGTGGTAGATGAAACTTAGCCAATGGTTGTAAGAAGTGCGTCTTCTTGAGCCTTTGTAGTGATAAAAGAGGTGTGCATTCACACTTTAGATCCTGCATGATAGAAGTGCTCAAGTAGCAGATGCAGTTTTATTGTGTGTGAAGTTTGTCTAAATATTGCATTTAATATCCATTTAAAATGATCAGTATTGTATGCATTTTCGTATATGAATGGAATTCTTGGGGTCAAACTATCTATGATGTCATCTCACATTGCTATACCTATTTTCACATCACTTTGCCTAAAAATAAAAATAAAAAAACTGGTCCTTATTCTATGGATTATATCATTTCCAGGCTGTTGCCTTTTGTCTCAAACGTTTTGGGGAAAGTGGTTGCAAAACAGTTTCTAGTTACCCTAGAAGAAAATCACATTTTTGAGAAGTTTCAATCTGGTTTTAAACAGAAAACTAGGACAGCAACATAGAGGTGTCTGTTATGGTTTTATTGGATATTAGTGCAGCTTTTAATACTGTTGACCACAATATTTTGATAAATAAGCTGCATCAGTGGGCTGGTATATCAGGGATTGTTTTAGATTGTTTTTTGTCATATTCCTTCAGTAAAAAAATTCTGATAACTATTGGACATAGGACGTCCTCATGTGCTCATCTTTCTTGCGGGGTTCCGCAAGGGTCTATCCTTGGCCCAATTTTATTTTTATTGTATATGCTCCCCCTGGGAAATTTGATTTGTCATTTTAACATATCATTTATATGCTTATGATGCACTGTCTGTACACTGTCTGTAAAGCAAAATGATTTGAGTTAATAAAAAAATCTAATGGAATGTTTTCAAGTTATTAAGATTATTATTAAGATATTATTTTCTTAAGTTGAATGGAAAGAAAGTGCTGATTTTAGGCCCCCAAGTTATTGCCAGTGACTGAAGGAGGGATCTTGGTTTGCTGACCTTAAGGATAAATTCTTATTCTAAAATTTTGATCATCATTTTTGATTCTCAACTAAATTTCTCAATGCATATAACACTGTTGTCAGACCACAACTTTTCAGTTTTTGACATAATCTGAAAATGCCTACTGTCCTTTATGTTGCTTGGAAATTTAATGATGAATGGACCAAAAGAAACGGCCCAGAATTATTTGGAAAAATGTCTTCTCCTGTAAAGTTACCATTTTGGAGATACGAGGTTTTCATCTGACAGCAGCGATAAAAAGCAGCGATAAAAAGCTTGTACAGGCCTGTTACTTTCAATTGAGAAATAGAGCTAAAATCAGAAAAATGCTTTTCTTTCATGGTGAAGAGAGATTGTCATGCTTTTATATCATCATGGTTGGATTATTGAAATGTCTCATTGACATGTCTACGACACGACTGCAGTTCGTGCTTTCAATTGTGCTTTCACAGTTTGTACTCCTAAGCAAAGGAATAGTTTGCCCTAAGATATTTTACTTGCTGGGCCTAAGGTGCTGCTTAATAAAGGCTTAAGGCACATTTGTATGCATTAGCCTTTGGACACAGCTAGTTTTCTGCTTTGTGTTTGATAATATGCTTTCTTTTTTTATTATGTTTTCATTATGTATATTTATTTATTCATCATTTTATTATACTTTGTTTATTTTTATTGTTGTGAAGCACTTTGTAGTGTGTCTTGGAAAAGTGCTATACAAATAAATGTTTAGTTACTTTATATACTGGTCACTTTCTCTGGTATTATGTGGATGGCAAGAGGGTTGAAAAGTTGAGCTCTGCTCCTAAAAATAATATGAAGTGTGAAAATCACTATAAAATGTTGTAACTTGAAACTTGTAACCCAACGTTTCATTCTTGTGCTTGTCAGGTATGTTTAATACTTTTCTTTAATTTTGTTACTATATATCTATTTCTGTTGTTTTATTAAGTGTTATTTCTGAACATAACAGTCTATTATTGTTGCTATAGTAACATAGGTTCTTGTTGGTCAGCTATGTAGTAAACTCAGTCAGATCAAAACAAAATGATATAATTTCTTTTTCTTATTGATTTTTTTAATCGATTTATTCATTCCATTCATAGTCACTGGTGTTATGTGTGGCAAGACGGAGCTGAGAGCTGTAGCTTATTCCTTTTTAGGACTCCAACCTTTCGTTCTTGTGTATCAAGCCTCTCTTCAGCTCTGTAGTTCACAATGTTCATTCCTGAACTCCAACTCCCAGCATCCCCCTTGGGACCATGTGACATGCACCCCATTGCCATCCTCCAACACCATTCTCAAGATTATCATCACCTGAATCCTGAACTGTTGCATCTGTATCCAATTCCACCTTCCCTTTAAAAAGCCTTGTTTGTTGTTTCCCATGTTTTGGACTCTCTTTTTAGTTTTGGCTTTGCTGTGTTTTTCGCTTACTGGTTTTTAATCTTAGCTTTGGCTTTGACTACTCTTTCAATGTCCTTGTTGTTTGGTAATCATCTTGTTCTTCTGGTTTAACCCTAGTCTGTTTTTTGACTATGTGTTTGGATTGTCCTTCTTCTTTTAAAGCCTCAAAGCTTTGTTTGATCCATGAGAGTCTGACCCATTTTGTCCTGTTACAGCACCTGAACCCAAAGTTCTTATAAAGAATCGTCATTACTCACAATATGTCCCTTACAAAAAAGAACTTTATTTAATCGTGCAATTAGTATACTTCTTTTAAACTTAAAATAGTTGAGTATGCTTTCAGTATACTTTTATGTACTTATCAGAGACATACTAGAGAAAATTATACTTGTGTATACTTGGCTTATACTTACAAGTATACAGAAAACTTTAAGCATATTCAGCCTGTACTTGTACTTAATCTTTTGATTAAGATGTTCTTAAGAAACGTATAAGTAAGTATAAAGTAACAGTATATAAAGTAACAAGACACAGTGGGTAGCGCTGTCACCTCACAGCAAAAAGGGCCTGGGTTCGATTCCCCGGCCGGGCGACCAGGGTCCTTTCTGTGTGGAGCTGGCCTGTTCTCCCCGTGTCTGTGTGGGTTTCCTCCCACAGTCCAAAGACATGCAGTCAGGCCACTGGTTTTATATATACGTTTACTTGTGATATACTTCAAAGTATACTTTTATAAACTAAAATGTGGGCCAATTTAGTCCCAAGAAGTATTAAAATAACACACAGGTATACAACTAGTTTATACATTGATATTAGTATACTTACTGCATAAAGTATACTTGGGAAATATACTTGAGCTTTACTTAAGTTTACTTAATGAAATGAACTTTAAGTATACTTTTTTTTTTGTAAGGGGTGGTCACAGACCAATGCAGAGGGGTTACACTCAGTAACTTGAAAGATGAACCAGTGCTGAAGAATATAACTTAGTTCATCAGTAAAATGTTGAAGTTAAATATGTTTAATACACTGTGAGAAAGACAGGCTGTTTGAAATGTCCCTTTTTTTAGGAAGATTAATATCACATCTGAATTTATGAGCGTCTACATCAGGGACTGTGTACCTGCCAGACATCATCAGATAATCTGGTAAGTTTCGTTGCTCAATGTGGTCACCTACTTTAAACCACCTGAACTACCTCCATTGACATTAAAAATGACTAACCATGTTATGTAGGAGCTGGAAATTGTCAAAAAAGCAGTATGCATCGGCACAGGCCAAATTTTATGTTTTATTTTTTCCCCCTAGTATTGTAAGTCAGTAAGTTAAAAAATCAACAAAACATGTCATTTGACCAGGGGTGCCCAAACTTGCATACAACTATATACTGTGTGTACTCTGGAATTGTTAATTCAATGACAAAAGTACAGCCTAAAATAGTTTCTGGATGATGTGCTCAGTCTGGCTAGGTTCTTGAGCTGCTTTGATGCAGATTTCTTATGCTGTGTAATCCTACACTGCAATATAAAGTTTAAAAACTGAGCCTTTTTTATAAGTGGCCCTAGCCAATAAACACTGCTAGATGTGCTCACACAGGACATCTAATAAAAGAATGGCTATATGATGGTTATTGCTTCCAAGATATGAAGTGAAAGCAAACTGCTGATACTACAAATCTTTGCTTATGTGATACGGCTGAGAAAAGTGGCACGCTAAAGTGGCAGCCAAAGCCTCTGTGTGGAGTCATAGGTTAGAGTGAATATGGCCGTGTGATTGCTGAGAGCATTTGGAAGCATTCAGGAGAAAAGCCAGTGAGTTTTCAGAATGTATGAAGGTAATTTTGACAACAGCTTTTGCTTGTCTGAGAACTCCTCTTGGCTCTTCATTGCCCCTGAGTAAGTCAAAAGTAAACTGACAAGATCCAGCATTTAGTGTTAAATCATGTACAGAACTTAAAAGCTTTTGGCTACAGAAGAAGCTGCTGTAGTGCATTTATAACTTAATGCCATTATTTTTGGCGGCAACTCCTTTGAGTGATGCCTATAAGATTCTTCTGTAAGTCTCATACTGGAGAAACTGCTGGGATCAAAGCAGAGCACATCAGTGAAGACGTTTGACATCTTTCCATCAGTGAAACAGTCTTCAGAACTTTACCATAAATGCAGTAGTGGAAGAGTTAGCACCCCTTTTTGATGGTGCAGTTCTGGAACTGTGTTGACAGGGCCATTGATACTAATCTCATAGCTTTCTCCATTCTTTTTCAGGCCATGAAAACATAGCTACACTCCTGAAAATGCCATAGTCACAGTTTCGTCAATAATTAAGAAGTTTAACTTTTGAACTGTTGCCCCATTTTTGCCTGAAACAGCATATCCAAAGTACTGTTCCCAAACACAGTCATGACCTTGGTCTCATTTTAAAGGTAACATTCTCTAACAACTGCTCTCTAACATTTGCCGTGTTATCAATGCCACATGTTTTGGATTATGATGTCTCTGCAGATAGCAGTAAGACTTTGAAGGTAAGGACCCACAGATTTGCTCATTCAGTGCTTACGTTGTAAATGAGACACTTTACCACTGCAAATATTTTTTTTTTTTGTGAGGATCAAATCCTGAGTTTTCAAGCTTTCTAACGGTATATTGCAACACTGTGCTGGAAAATATAATGCATAAAAATTATGTTTAAAAAACAGAAAAGAATGCTTTGACAGATGTGTGCCGGTACCAGTACGATGATTTAGAAAAGGTTAAAACAACCAGAGCTGTAGTGAAGATGAATTGAAGAGGAACCATGTTTACCCCTCCATGCACAGTGAGGATAATGGTTAGAGAGGCAAATTTCTTAGGGATCACAGTTGAAGATCTGCAGGAGATGGTAGCATTTTGGGGTCACTAGGTCTTTAAAACTACAATTAGATGACAAACAAATTATTTGGACAGCATGCCAGAACAAAGCCTTTTCTTTCATTTAACCACATACGTATTCTCTGCAGCTGGTCCATATTCTGCCCTCACTAGACGAGGTTAGCAGATAACTAACAGGCTAACAGACTGCTATTTTTTGCACTCTGAATCTTTGTAGAAGTATCAACAACAAAATAGGCACAATAGGCACAATAACATAATAGGCACAATACAGAGCGGCTAATCAGAACAAAGATCATTTACATATGTCAGTCTTAAAAGCACAGTAACAAAACACCCTGTTTAATTCTAAGACATAAAGAGAAGATGGAAAATGGTCATGTAAAAATGAGTTATGCCTGTTTATTGGTACATCAATCCACATCAATGTTATAAACAGACCACTGGGAGGAAAATATGAAAAAAAGGACATACAGGTCTTTTTTAATAAATTATATTTTGGGGTAATCTCATAAACCTTTGTGAATTATAATGTGAATTATACCAGAAACATGTTTATTGATGTTGTGCATTGATTCTCTCCCTATGGTTTGCCTTTTTAATACAAGCAATTTCAGAAAGAACAGAGCATTGTCACCTCTTGGGAATATCTTAGAATAGTGTCGTGTTGTTTATTATTTCAAGTTCAGTTCCAGTTATATATCTCTTCAGTTCAGTTTAAAACTCAGCCCGTCCTGGGTTAATGTCGACAAAGACATTTGTTAGTATGAGCTGACCTGCACTTAATGCTAAGTGATACCGTCTTATGTATAATCCTTTCAATTGTACTCTCTATGTACAGTAATCTGCTAAAGTCACAGAGCACCCACAGTTCAAAAAGCAGCTGGCAGGCAAATCATGCAAATCATGTTTTATTAGTTCATATACTGTACCGTGCCAAAAAAAGTTAATTTCAGTCAAAACAGCCATTAGATACACTGTAAAAAATAAAAGGCCATCGCAATTTTAAGTCAATTTTGATTTTTATGATAACCTGAGGGCACTAGAGTTCACTCAAATCAAACATCTTAGTTCATGTGTAGCTTTGTTTATGGTGAGAACTTTACAAAATAACATGGTTGCTTTAAAATTCATAAAGTTCATTTAACGTAAGATAATAAATGTACCTAAGAGAATGCAGGGCACAGATTGTAGTTTTCCTAACTTACTATATGATGTTCAATTAACTCAAATGTTTAGGTCAGGCACAAATAAAGTTAAATTGCAAAAGATGGAAATTTACATTTTTGGTAACACTTTACTGTAGGGTACTGTTCATAAGGCTATATGACATCTACTGACATAACTCTACATACTTTTTTTAGAACTGCTTATTCCAATAGGTGCCATCTATCATAAAGGCTACTTTAGCTAACTAAAAAAATCAAAGTTGGCAAAAGTACCCTTTATATTGTGTGACACCTATTTGAATAAGCATTTATAAACATTTATGTAGAATTATGCCAGTTGTTATGACAAGTTTATGTAGGGGATATGTAGCCTTATGAACAGTACCCTACAGTGAAGTGTTGCCAAATTTTGTAAGTAAAAACAGATTCTTGGACCAAAATAAACATTTTATCCACTTAAAATCCAAGGCTTTTTACAGGCTGAGCTATTCCTAGGTTATAGAAGTGTATAATAAAACTTTAGGCCCGTCAGTGGGCCCTGACTATTTAAGAGGTTATATAAATGACACAGAGGCCTCAACAACTAAATATGAATATAATATCAAATGTCTTGTAGTGTGCCCACTATTTTATTACATTCTTTATTCTTCTTTCTTTATAATAATCTTTATTACAGTTTCTATTCTTTTCAGGAGACTCACTTTCAGTTTCTCAAAGAAATCTGTGGTCACACCTCCAAAGTTCAGTCTGAGAAGTTGGTTTAGCATTTTCTGCTTCTCACCATCCAAAGTAATCCCAAACACATTCAGTGATGTTGAGGTCTGGACTCTGGGTTGGTCAGTCCATTGTTCTGAGAACATCAGCAGCTTCTTTGTTTGATGTGTCTGTTTCCTTTTCTCAGTAAGAGCTTCTTGAACAGCTACACATCCTTTCAGACTCATAGCACTGAGTTGTCTTCTCACAGTGGAAGGATGGACAGAAACACCTGTGGATGTTTTTAGATCTGAAGCAGCTTGATTTTCTTCTCTCTCTTAAAGATGACAGCTTTAAGTGCTGTTTATCTGATAGGGACACTTTTGATGGTTCACCAGGTCTTCCAGGTGGTTGTTAGGAATCTCCTCAGAAACATATCCTGACAAATTGTACTTTAAAGTGAATAACCTGCACTCAATGTCCATTCTGACTGGAAATTAAATGAAAGAATGATGGTCTCTGACTGTACTCTAAAGATACATACATTTCATGCTTTAATATCTTCATTGTGGCCTAATAACCCCAAAGCCTCCCTGAATCTTTTCCATTTTGCAGCTATTCTGAGTCGAAATACAGACTGAGAAAATCCCAAGCACACTATATTTGCTAAGTCCGATATAGAGGTTACAGTAAGTGTCAAATGATTGTTTCTATCTATTCTATCAAACATGGGTGTGGAGTACACAAGGACTGTGAAAAGGGTCCATAGGCAGCTGGGAAGGAACACAGCAGCCTGCACTATACCCATAACTGTCACTCTCATCTGGTTCTGCTGCTGAGGACTGGAAGACAAAGTGGTACTCTTCATCCTCTTGATATGTCCACGTAGATAGACAAAGGTTCTGATCCAAGAGACTGTCAGCGTGAAAAGAGGAAAGACTATATATAGTAGAAACACTATGTTGCACAAATTAATCAGAAGCAAATTCAACTTGTCCTGTCCTACAAGCATTGTCCCGTTCAAGGGGCCAGAAGTTAAGTTGAAGAAATACGGTGAAGGACGCAGGTGCGGGACCGTGCCCATGGTCATTGCGGCAAGAAGCACGGTCTGATCCCAAATGAAACCACTGTAAACCACAACTCTGATGTTCTTTTTAATCCAGATCAGAATTGCACAATGGAGAGGAACAATTTTGATGTAGTAAAAAATGCTGATCCAAGCACTGGTTGAGAAGCACGAACAGTAGGTCAGGTAAATCAAAGCCTTAAGCACTACCAGAAGGTGGTCAGGTACATTCAGAAAGGTCAGGAGAACCGTCAGCATGGTGGTGCCTTGTTGGATGGTTGAATTGCTTATCACGGCAGTTAGCAGGAACCGCAGCGGCTGATGAAGGTTCACTCCCGCCACCGGGTAATGCAGGCACAAGATGAAGATGACGTTTAGAGCAGTGGTAATGAGAGCGAAAGGGCTGCAAATTACGGCAAACAACAAGTCCTCCATCTCAATTTATCACTGTTAGCTCTACATCTGCATGCTACGGCTCTCTGCCAAGCAATGCTGTCACCTACGAAATTCTTCCAGATAGGCACCACAGGCAAATGGGGTCACAGCAACTGAAAGTGAAATATGTTAATACAATTGAATGAACCTTGGTTGACCATGTGAATATCACATGCAAAACTAACACCAGGGCAAATGGGAACCTGACCTGCCTTTACTGAAGAAGGTCAGAGAAGAAGGGCTAAAGTATGGCCTCAATGTTTTAAAAGGAATTCCATTGATTTCTCACTCTTTCTGCATAATTAAGTGATTAAGGTTTAAACAAAGTCATTCAGGGTGGTTTGATGTTTGTGTTTTAGGGAAGAGCCAGGACACAGTGGTGGTGATAGGCAGCAGATGCATTTTGGGGCAAAATACAGTAGCTGAAGTGACAAAAGTTCACACTATTTTCAATAATGTTTTTCAATAATTTTGTTTAAAGTCATTAGTTGGAATCAAACAAGATGTTTCTTTCATGAGTCTTTATTGAGGGACCACTTTGACTCACCTTTTTTTCACACAAAAGTAATAGTTATGTAGGTGCTTGCATTGCATGTCAAATTGTCCCTTCCTGTTAAAGTGTATAGGCTGACCTTGAAACTGCATGGTGGTGGACCCTCCACTGCTGGGCTGTCTTCTGTTTTGCAGTGCTATATTTTATTCATAAGCTTATGCTTTCAAAGTATGTTGCTCCACCCACTAGATCACAATAATTATACATCTGACATGCCATTGGGCCGAATAAGTATTGATCATAGATTCCTGAGAACCCTTGACATACATATTTGATAAAATGCACATTTTGATATATTATTTGAATGCATTAGTTTTGAATTCCAAATAATGAATGTATGATGTTACAGGATCTGTGAAGGATCTGTTTTAAATGAGTTGCATTGTGAAATTATGATAAATAGATGTGGTATTTGTCTGTGTAGTGTTGATTGGAGCTAATTTGTGAGAGCCCAGTATGGATTTTAGTGGGTTCAGTCTCCATGGGCCCAACACAGCATAAGGCCCAATGCATTTGCTCCCTGTAGTTGCATTGGTAGTACAGCTGATAGTACAGTTTGGATGCTGCTGTCAAACACGAGGCCCTATTCAACAAGTTTGCTAAGTGGATTAGTGAGCTGCAATGAAATGAAACAGATAAATAAGTACTTGTTTGCATGCTCTTTTAATGAAATAATTTAAAACATCACGTTATGTGAGCATCAAAAACAGTTTGTATAATTTCTATCTTGTTTGTCATCAACTCATGTAAACAGTTTTCTAAATGTTGATTATGTATAAATATTTAAATGAGCCATTAAATTTAATCACACTTGTTGATATACTGCTTTTTGCCTTGATGTATTTTTTTAATGCTAAATTGTCAATATAAAGTGCTCCTAGCATGGAAGCTTATCAGAGATCTATGCATATGTAACATTCTGCTGCACACATGGTAGATTCTGGGCTCAGTATCCTAAGAAATACAGTTTAAAAGCCCTGCCTGATGCAAATTGGTAAATGATATGGAGCTCATATTGACTTTCTACTAAACTGACTCATTAGCAGAACCATAAAAGGTCAAAAAACCAAAGAAAGTCCTACATAAAAGGATTTTGTGCAGGTCAATCACCACTACTATAATTCAAAACCTGGCTAGCAAGTGCCCCTTTATGCCTTAGGTTGTTCAGTATGGTCTGGTAACCCAATAGCCTTTCGCAGCCTGTCCCAAACAGCGGCCACCCTGATCCTAAAAACTGACTGGGAGAATCCCAGACACATAATATTTCCCAATCCAGATGCAGAGGTGATCGTCAGCGTTATGTGTTTGTTGCCGTCCAGGTTGGTGTACACACGCGAGGAGTAGAGTACAGCTATGATCAAACTCCACACGCTGCTGGGGATGAACAACGCAGTCTGCACTATGCCCATAATGGTCACCCTCATCTGGTTCCGCTGTTGAGGATGGGAGAAGGGACCGGCACTCTGCTCCATCCTCTTCATATGTCCGCGCAGGTAGATGAAAGTTCTCCCCCAGGAAATGGACAGTGCACAGATCGGAAAAGCAGCATACAGCAAAAACATCGTAGTGCTCTGCTTGAACAGAAAGGCGTTGAGATTGCCATGTGCCGCTGTGGTTCTGTTTAGACTAGCCGAGGTTGAGTTGGAAAGAATTGCCGGCGATGGCAACAGGTAAGATGCTGCGCCTAAGCATATTGAAGACATGAGTATGATCTGTTCCAGAACATATCCGCTGTACGTCAAAACCTTTATGTTCCTCTTAATCCAGAGTGCAACGTCATGTTTGTGAGGAACAATCTTCATGTAGTAAAAAATGCTAATCCAGGCGTTTGATGCAAAATTGGCACAGAAGGTTTGGTAGGTCAAGGATTTGGCTATTACCAGAAGCCAATCAGGTGGTGTAAAGAAGCAGAGAGCGATTGTCAGGGTGACGATGCATTGCTGAATTGTCGAATTGCATAACACGGCAAATATCAAGAAGCGCAAAGGTTGCCGGAGGTTGATTCCCACAGCCGGCCAACGCAGGCAAAAAAGGAAGAAAATATTTAAAATAGTAGCAATGAGAGAGAAAGGGCTGCAAATGATGGCGTACAGTAGGTTATCCATCTCAATTAGTATCTCACCGGCGATGCCTTGCTGGCAATGCACTCATCTATAAATGCCCTCTCGCTGATCCTGGACCAGATGGGTTATGCAGTTGAACCACAGTCAAATGGGGGTTAGATAAGGTGAAGGTGGAATATGTTAACTGAATTTAATGGGCCTTGTCTAGACTTTGTATCGCATGCAAAACTAACACCTGGATCAAAGAAAAGCTGTCGCAATAAGGTCATTAATTTACATTAAAGGTAAACAATTTCTCTTATAAAGTTTTTTTTTTTTTTTGGACAGTGACCTTAATCTAATTCTTTCTGTAAAACAAAGGAAGGTTTTAATATTTGAATGATATCAATGTTCTGGCCCTCTCTCTGCCTGCCTGATCGCCCCTCTTAGTTTCATTGGGTGGGTTGCCAGCGGTCTCATTTGCCAGTGGACTAATCATCTGTGTGATTTCTTTGAACTGTTGAAAAAGTTCAAACTGAACTTGTTGTGATAAGACTGTATTTAAAACCTTTGAGTTTTCCTTCTGACAGCTATTAGCTTTCTAGCTAACATGCTAGCTCTTTGATTGAAACCTAAAGCTAATTTATTAAAATATTGATAATTACTTACCATTGGTACACTCCAGATGTGGTTTTTTTGAGAGCGCTTATAAGCTTCTAATGTCCACATTAATAGCGGGTGGCCACATACGTCAAATGGTAGGCCTTTGTGGCTGTTTTGATATTAGTGAATGGAAATAGGAGGTGGAGGGAAGGGCAGGTGACGGCAGATCAGGAGAATAAGAGTGATTAAAAATGAGAAACGTCAACTTTGTAAAAAAAAGTGTGTGAATGATTTAGATAATGCTTTATAACATTGACACAACCATTCTATAAACATGTCATGGCAGACGTCATATGCTGTCATGACTTATGACAGATTTTGTTCAGTAAAATAATAATTACTGATAATTTTCATGACAGATGCCATAATGTCTGATGTCATGGCAGCTTAAGTCTGATGCTTAATGGATGCTAAATAGTCACAATGACATCAAACATTACGACAAATGTAATGACAATTAACAGCAACGGTAACACGACTCTGTGTTTATATTACTGGACATAATCTCTCATGGCAACTCATGACAGCACATGACATCAGCCATGACATGCTGAAGGCATGGTTATGTCAATGGTATGGAGCAGGGTTCAAGTAAAAAAGAAAAAAGGTGAGCAAATGGCATTTCGTGTTTAAAATAGTACATAAACTGTGTTTATGCGCGTTTCCACTGTGCTACATCCCTGAAAACTGGTCAAACCCAAGTTTTGAATCATTTGTAAATAATAGGCCTTGGTGATCAGCTAAGCATTGAGACATATGAACAACAACAGGTTCTAATTGTCCTTTAATTTTCATTGTCATCATGAAAGTTGTATTACTGGCAACAGAGTAAAATATGAAATACAAGTGTACTGATAAGGTACACTCCAGTTATGAACCTGTCAATGATAAAAGTCCCATTAAACCCTGGGTTATGCAGTATAAGTGATGCAATCTTTTTCATTGGACTGACTGTCTTTTGTCAGGATGCTGGCAAGCTTAAGCATATCTAATCATCCTTCATTGAACCTGTCACACTGTATGACCATAATTTGCATATGTGCTTCAATCACATTGCAAACTCTTGGTTAGGTGGCAAGTCTGGAACCTTATTGCACGTCAGTGTCTGAGGTTGCAGTGATACAATGAGAGGCAGTCAAGAATTTGTATCTTCTGGTATGGGGCCACATACCATTGCATGCAAGGCTTGCTTTAGCATGAACCAAGTCGAGACACATTTTAAATCAATCTTAAGGTGTCACGAATGGCAAAGCCACTATTGATGTAGCAAAGCTGACATATAGGCATGTGTCTGTGTGGATATACCTCAGAGTTTATAGTCTCAGTTCAAGCTATTACAAGTTACACAATGATTTCTGGATGTGGTGTTGGGATTGCCTTAACAATTAGAGACAAGGTTCAACGTGACATTCCCTCAACCATTTTAAAAGGCATAAAGGAAGATGTTTACAATAGAGTTCACAGGAGTTCCTCCATAACAAACTCATCAAACCATGTCTTTATGGAGCTTGCTTTGTGAGTCAGGGGTACAGTCATGCTTGGGTCTTCCCCAAACTGCTGCCACAAAGTTAGAAGCATATAATGGTCTAAAATGTCTTTGCATGCTGTAGCATTAACATTACACTTCACTGGAACTAAGGGGCCCAAACTCTGAAAAACAGCCCCAGCCCATTATCCCTCCTCCACCAAACTTTATTGTTGGCACTATGCATTCTGGTAGCGTTTTCCTGGCAACCACCAAACCCAGAAGCATCTACCAGACTGCCAGATAGCAAAGTGTGATTCATCACTCCAGAGAACACGTTTCCACTGCTCCAGAGTCTAGTGGCGCTGTGCTTTACACCACTCCAGCCGACATTTGGCACTGTGCATATTGACCTTAGGCTTGTAAGCAGCTGGTCAGCTGTAGAAACCCATTTCTTGAAGCAGTGTTTATTGCAGAAACCTTATAATTCAGTTTATAAGCAGCCTTGCAACATCTAGTTGTCCAATTAGCTGCTAGCATAATGCTAATTTCTGCTAGCATACCTATGGGAATTTGCACTAGCTTGTTAGTGCCAAACTAGTGTTGTTGTAATTTCACATTTGGTGCCATTTCTACCTGGACATGTGACGCTTGCAATAGGCATACAAGTAACATACATGTTATTGTATATGCAGTTTCACCATATCTGTTTCGGAAAGGTCAGAATTTGAAGCCTATTTCAATGTTGTTGAGGCAGGCCATCAGTCTATTATCTACCTGCAGGCCATGTCAAGTGAGGGCAGAATATAGATTAGTTACAGAGAATATAAAGTGTACACCATTTAGAAAAAGTTTGTAACAGCAGCCACTGACTAACTATGACTTGAATAACTGGCTATTCTTCATTTGGTTGCATTCAGTATTTTGGGCAGCATCAACCAAACTCTTGGTGGAAAAAAAGAAATTTAGAAAAAATGGTTAAAAATAGTCAAATGCAGACATTGCAATCAACTTTACTAATAACTGCATGAATTTTAGTATTTAGACCAATATTTTAGATTTAAATCAATGTTGTCACTACAGAACTCTGACCAACTGCATGTTTCATTACAAAAACAGCATAACTAGATTAGCTAGATTTTAGAACAGTGTTGTATGATACATGTTTTATAAAAATAACTATATTCATAGTTGATCGTGTTTCTTTAATGTAGCTCTGCTGGTTCTTTTTTGTCTGTTCTTGTCAAACATTTGAAAAACTAAATATGTATCACAGAAATGTCTTCAGGTATCATAATATAATCTTGGCTGTATTGCCCACCTCTAGCAGTGCTGAGTCCGAGAGGGCTGCAAATGATGAAATAGATCAGTCCATAAACCTTGATTGATTGCTCAAAATGAACTTGACTCTGTTGAGTCATCTCCAGTTATGATTATTTTCCTGTTATGTAAAGACACAACAATCAAATACCATCATTTACAAATGGAGTTTGTTAATGATATTTAATGGACCCTGTCTGGCCTGTGTATCATTTGCAAATCTCACACCTGGATTAAGAAATCCCTCTCACCTTTTCTCCCCACAAGCCGAGGCACACATGAGATGAGAAGTTCTGCTTTTTTTTCCAGGCCACTTCCATTTAATTAACTTACATTTAATTAAATGCCAATCAAGTCTGAACTAAATAAATACTCTGTGTTTTAGCACAGTTGGCTAGTTACTAAAGTAACCTGCTCACAGGCCTCACAGGTTGAGACCTCGAGATCTCTTAAGTCATACAGTGTGAGCCAGTAATACAAGGAATCTCCTTGTCAAAGTGTTTTCATTGAAAAAAACCTCATAGCAGCACTGGTGTAATTAGTAATGGTATATACAGTCGTATGTAAAAGTTGCAAAAAAATTTTGTTGGAAGTCAAAGTAAGTTACATTCTTAATCATTTTAAATATAGTGCACAGTTTATATGTATTAGCGGATAATATCTTAGAAAACATACAACGTAAAATGCTCCATAAGTTTGGCACAGGACACATTTCATGATTTTTTTCCTTCCACTATGTTAAAATCAGCTCATTACAGCAGTAACTGTGTATTAACGGGTACAGAAGTGTGTTCTCTGTAGAGGATGTGTTATTTTCACTTACAAAATCAACAAAACTTAGAATTCAACCAGGGATCCATATTGTGATGCCAGAGCCATCAGGACTCCACTGCTTTACTACTGGAACAAAACCTTGTGTCTCCAAAAAAGTGACTTTACAGGATAATGAAAACATTCTTTCAATCTAACTTTCAATATAAGTTAATGTAACAAGATTTCACTCTTCGGCAAGTTTAAACCATTTGTATTGGTCCATTCATTGTGAAAGGTTGACAAAAGCTGGCTTCTCAAATGAGGTACAAAAAATTAAAAATTGAGATAAAAGGTTTTGTTCTGACAGAGGCGATATGTTTAATAGGCTCACAGACAGTGGATGAAGCTCTCCCACATGTTTAGCTGAGTTGCTTTCCAGTAGAAAACTGCTTGTGCTTGTGTCAGTGGCTCTTGGGATAACCACCCACATACTCATGATAAGCAGAAATAGCAGCCAGGTCAAGTCAAACTATGTGTGACCTTTATCCAGCAGGCTGAGTAGGAACTGTAGCAGAGACTTAACACTGCACCAGGCCACATTGATTATCTATGCTTTCTTCCATGGTGGATTTGCTCACAGTTCATGCAGTTTCAGCGTCGCAGAAAAAGACGCCACTGAATACAATTAGGGTCCAGGTGCCACGTTCGACCTTCCAGCTGAGACAGGAGCTTCTTCTTGATTGGGAGCTGCCATTAAGTGCCCTTTAGCAGGGATAACAGCAGTGGGAACTGTTGTCTGGCTAGCCATCACAGCCACTGTCAAAGAACCTGTTGCAACCCAAAACCGGCATAGCACTTCCAGGAGGAGAGAGAGTAGAGGAAAGGAACTGGCCTGCCCACATCTTCACCACGTGATCCAGGACCAAGGACCAGAGAATTTGACCGGGGAAACCAAAGCTATGTATGATCCTATCAGCACATGGCGGAGCTGCAGTAATGGCGGGAAGTTTCTCAAAACCAGGTGTCTTAATGCCATGCTAATCTTGCAACAAGCTGTGTTCCAAGGTAGCTAGCTTTTTTCCACCATGGCTTTGCTCCTTGTGGGGGCAATCATCTAGGTAAAGGACAATCAATTGGTCACAGACAGTCAGAGAAATCAGCAAAACACTCTTGGGCAGTATTGCCCAATGCCTGAAGAGGCATCAAGAAAAATTTTGGAGACTGACACTTTGCAGATTGGAGCTAAGAACTCTATGCAACTGACTTTAAGAATGGGGTCCCTTGTCACTAGAATTTCATCCAGGCATTTGTGCTCGGCACTTAGTGAAGACTGCAATCAAAGCATGTCCTGCTAGGAAACTCCCAGAGAAGCTACTCTGGAATCTGCAGACGGCATGTCTTTACTTCTTAATGACCTTCTGTGAGTGGTAGTGCTCTAGTTACACTGCTTTCACATTATCCTTACAGGCTGACCACTCAGGGACCACTGAACAACAGTTCAGCGGTTTGAGTGGTAGGGGTACCTTGGCATACTAAGGCATCAATTATAGGACTAATAACCACCATGGGATTCTCACAGTGGCTGCAGAATAACAAGTAGCTGAGTTAAATATGGCATGGTGAAACCAATAGCCACTCATGTTGCAGATAGTTGCCATAGCTGTACGAGATACTGTAGATACCGCTAGAGCTATAGGGTAGTGCTCTAGCCAGTCGGAGCCACTAGTATACTAGATCAGAGGTAGTGGGTAATTTCTGAGTTAAGCTGTAAAATGAGTGGTGTTTTTTTGTCCTGTTGAGGTACTGACATAGAAGACCCTATAGATCAGTGGTCACCAACCCTGATCCTGGAGACCTACCAGCAGAGTGTACTCTCAACCGATATCTGCCACATCTATTCCAGCTAATTAACTTCCTTAACTGGCTGAATCAGATGCATTATTATTAGGTAAGGAGGAGGAGGCATCATTCTGCAGGTTGGAACAGGTTGGAAAGTACAACCCCATTTCCAAAAAAGTTGGGACGCTGTGCAGAATGTAAATAAAAATAGAATGCAATGATATGCAAATCAAGTAAACCATATTTTTAAAGGAAAATATTACAAAGACAGCATATCAAATGTTGAAAAAATGTTATTGTTTTTTGAAAAATATATACCCATTTTGAATTTGATGCCAACAACACATTCCAAAAAAGTTGGGACAGGGGCCTGTTTACCACTGAGTTTCATCACTTCTTCTTTCAACACTGTAAGTTTCGGAACTCGGGAGACCGACTGCTGTAGTTTGGAAAGTGAAATGTTTTCCCATTCTTGTTTGATATAGGATTTAAGCTGCTCAACAGTTCAGGGTCTCATTTACAGTATTTTTCATTTCATACTGCGCAAATGTTTCCAGTGGGTGACAGATCTGGACTGTGGCCAGGCCATTTTAGTGACCGGACTCTTTTAATACAGAGCCATGCTGCTGTAATACATTGTCTGACATTGTCTTGCTGAAATCAACAAGGCCTTCTCTGAAAAAGACGTCGTCTGGATGGCAGCATATGTTGCCAAAACCTGTATATATCATTCAGCTTTTCCATGTCACCTCAGTCTATTTTAAATGAGCTCAAGCCCAGAGAAGGTAGCAGCATTTCTGGTCCTGTTTATATGTGGTTTCTTCTTTGCGTTTTAGAGTTTTAACTTGCATTTGTGGATGCAGTGATGAACTGTGTTTACAGACAGTGTTTTTCAGAAGAATTCCTGAGTCCATGCAGTGATTTCCACTACAGAATCATGTCTGTTTTTAATGCAGTGCCATCTGAGGGCCCAAAGATCATGGCCAGCAAATTCAGGCTTTTGGCCTTGTCACTTGCATACAGAGATTTTTCCCAATTCTCTGAATCTTTTAATGATATTATGTACCATAAATAATGAAAAGTTCCTTTCAATTTTATGTTGAGAAACATTATTCTTGAATTGTTGCACTATTTAATCGTGCAGTCTTTCACAGAGTGGTGAAACCCTCCTCATCTTTAGTTCTGAAAGACTCAGCCTCTCTGGGATGCTCTTTTTGTACTCAATCATGTTACTGACCTGTTGCCAATTAACCACCATTTCTTTTTTTAGCATTACACAACTTTACCAGTCTTTTGTTGTCCCCGTCCCAACTTTTTTGGAATGTGTTGCTGGAATCAAATTCAAAATGGGCATATATTTTTCAAAAAACAATACAATTTCTCAGTTTCAACATTTGATGTTGTCTTTGTACTAATTTCAATGAAATATAGAGTTTAAGTGATTTGCATATCATTGCATTTTGTTTTTATTTACATTTTTCACAGCGTCCCAACTTTTTTGGAAATGGGGTTGTAGATCTCCAGGAGGAGGGTTGATGACCACTGCTATGGATTGTACAGTTGCCATGAAAGGGTTGGAGCCTAGTAACATTTTTCAATCTTAGTTTTTGGACCTTAAGTGGAACTTCTGTATTCAAGCCCTATTATAAATGTGAACGAGTGCAAGTTTAGGCCAGTTTCAATTAGCATGGTGGTCAAGAAATATTGGTTAGTCAGGACCTAAACTAGACCAGGGATCTTATCTGCAAAGGGCCAGTGTGGCTGCAGGCTTTCATTCCAAACAAGCAGAAGCACACCTGATTCCACTTCTTTAATCAATTGGTCAGTCTTCAAATGACTCATCAGGTGATCTCCTGCTTGGTTGGAATGACAACCGCCATACCGGCCCTTTGTGGATAAGACTGGACACCCCTGATCAAAATTTGTCCATGACCAGTAAAATTGTGTGTTTTTATGTGTTCATGTTAGCTTGTGTTCTGAGGCTGTTTTTCTGTCTAGTGCAGGGGTCAGCAACCCAAATATTAAGAAGAGCCATTTTGTCCTTTTCATCAAAAATCAAACCACCTTTGGAGCCACAACATTTTATGTCCATTTAACTAAAGTAACATTTTACCATCTTGGCTGTAAATATGTTTCAGG
Organism: Colossoma macropomum; assembly: GCF_904425465.1. Lineage (NCBI taxonomy): Eukaryota > Metazoa > Chordata > Actinopteri > Characiformes > Serrasalmidae > Colossoma > Colossoma macropomum. The sequence goes on along the minus strand of NW_023495280.1, from coordinate 583,145 downwards.
ATGTGCTAATGTACTAGTATAGGCTAAAGAATATAATATAAACAAAATGCAGACTTACTTTGCTCTGCTTTAAGCTTTAGCCCAGGTATAGCTGCTTTTCTCGCATCTCTGGCAGAAAATTTTTCCTTATTGAATATAATAATTTCTCGATAAATATCTCTTAACATTTGACCTTTTATGAGGCTGAAGACAGCTTCTCATTTACCAGCTTCTTGTTAAAACTTTCTCATTCCACCTTAAATGGTGGCTGAGGCACCAGAATGTAACTGCTGCACCATTTAAGGTGAAATGAGAAAATTTGAACAAGCAGGTGGTGAATGACAAGCTGACTTCAACTTCGCAACTTTTTGTTGTTTGACAGTTTCTTGTTGCAAATTAAATGTATCAGGAAACCAGCTGAGTGCTTACAAGCACAAATAAGTCTGTCCATTTGTTTGTAAATTATCGACGTTCGTCTTGTAATTATTATTCTTTTCCTTGCCCTTTCATTAGCTACTAGCTAGGCGAGATTGTCTGTGTTGCTATGGTGACCAGCGGTCTGCACCGAGAATTATTTTATTATTGCCTAAAAATCAAATTCTGCTATGAAGCCGCAACAGAGCAATTAAAGAGCTGCATGTGGCTCCGGAGCCACATGTTGCCGAACCCTGATCTAGTGACTGCATAAGGTTAAAAAATGAAAAATATTTCACTGTATTTTTAGCAGATAAGCACATGGATATTTAAAAGTAGTATTTATTTGGGTTGCAAATTAAAACTGTGCTACTTGTGCATTATAACTAAAGAGTTACTGTAAATGGGCAGCTGAACTCAGTCACTAGATATTCATATTTAGTGATCTTAATGACTTATTTGACTTATTTTTTTCACTGTATGCATGTTAAAGGGTTAATATTTTACCCACCAGTTCTATATTATATATATATATATAGTTCTATATATATATATATATATATATCAGTTTTATGTTCCTTTTTCATTAGCAATTATTTAGATGGTGGGCCTAAAGAGCTAAAGAGTTAAACCATACAGACATGCTAATTCTACTTCAGCGAGAAAAGGTTTATTATCAATGCAAATCTGTATAGTTCAGTTTTTGAATATGTAATAAGTAACATATTTTTAAAGATTAATTTTATTGATTCATTATTTGTGCGTAATAACAGAAAATGCTAGAATTTCCTCTTGACATTGCTGGTATTTCTATGGTATTTGTCAATAGATTTGAAATGGAAGCTTAATGTTTATAAGAAACACAATCCTAGTCAACCTCTTTCATATTTAGGGACGTGGCATGAGTGGAAAGCAATTACAGAGGTGATCTACTTCGCTGTTCACAATGTAAATTCAAAATATGACCCAGTGTGAAATCTGATTGGATGACATAAGAAAAAGGCCATATTGTTTTACAGCTTTATTGTTCTCAAAGTGCCTGAATAAGTGCAGTTCTCAACTAAGAATTGAACAATATAGCTTACAGCTTAATAAGCAGCTTGTACTTTGCTATGTATGTTGTCTTAAGCATGGCTGGCTACAGTTTAGCATGGCAGCATGTTTAAGCAGCGGGCCTACATTGTATTCAAAGTTGTTCTGTAAGTAAAATGCTTCTGCAGAGTTTACATTTCATCTTTTTAGAATCATCTTTGAAAAGTTTGAAGTGCACCCACTACACGTCCTTTTTTCATGCTGTATCTGCTTTGCTCCTCAGCACCCCGAGCACGACTGATGTGCATCAACACGTTGAGGAAACTTGACAGAAATTCAATAGCTACATGGTCCAAACTTCCATTTACAGAAACTTCTACAGCATTGTGAAAGTACACATACACAAACACACATACACACATTGCTGTGGCTTGAGAATCACTTTCGCAAATCATCCATTTCCATTACACCAGATTTGTGTAGCAGACATGCGAGCTTGCAGTGCTGGTAACCTGTTTTGTCAGTGTGTATTATCAGATGTTCTCTAATGCAGCTGTGTTGAACTACACAGTGAGTTCCTTTACTGAGATATCTCTCTGAGAGTTTCTGAGAGTGCACTCTTAAAAATAAAGGTGCAAAAAGGTTCTTTGTTTGATGCCATGGAAGAACTACTTTTGAAATTTTTTAATGGATGGTTCTTTAGAGAAGCATTTTTGTAAATAAGTTTGGTTCCCTAAAAAAACCCTGGTTGAAAAAGATTTGTGAGTGTGAAGAAGTTTAAAGAACCTCCATGTAATGTTAATGTTCTAGGAAGAACCCACCACTTGGTAAAGAACCTTTACATTACACACTTAAAAATGATGGTTCTTTAGTTCTATATAGAACCATGAAAACTTTGCATGATTAAAGGGTTCTTTGCACTGTGAAATGGTTCCTCAGATTGATGGAAATTGTGCTGAAGATGGTTTCTATATAGAACCTTTTTGAAAAGGGCTCTATGTAGCACCTTCTATTGTAACAAGCTTGACATTGTAACATTAGAAGCATCTTTTTGGTGCTATATAGAATCATTTTCAAAAAGGTTCTATATAGAACCATCCACAGTACATTCTCCATCAATTTGAAGAACACTTTCACGATGCAAAGAGCCATTTAATCATGCAAAGCGTTCTTTAAGTGTTCATGGTTCTATGTAAAGCTATTTCTTTACTAAAGAACCCTTCAAGAACCATCATTTTTAAGTGTATATGTGAGCCTTTGAAAGGTTCTTCACACTTGCAAGAATGATTCTCTAGGGAATCAACAGTGCTTCTTCTATAGCATCGCTCAAAGAACCATTTGTGGAACGTTTGGTAAAGGGTGTAGTAGAGAATGGCATTCATAAACTTTTATAGAAGTTTAGATGGTTCTGTTTGGTACTGTTTGGTAACAGAACAACAGTGTAGGGGAACAATTTTTTTCCTTTTAGGAATAAAGATGCAACAGCTGATTTCCCTGAAAATCCAGAATCAAATATAATTCAATGACTATTACTCAGTGAACTCATTGGTATCAAGTATCAATTGCATACTGAAGCCTGTATAAAAAGCACGGAGACAGTGGTGATATTGTGGCAGGGTCCTGTCCAGTTTGGGTACCATTATGATACCAAGTATGATACCTTTCTTAGTTTGGAGTAAGAGGAACCCTGATTTCCTCACTGGGGACCTTTAGAGTTCAGTAAATGAAGGGCATAATTTAGTTGCATATACTTTGGGAGTCAATTAATCTAAACGTGTTTGCCGTCATTTGGCCAGATGAGACGTTTCAGCATATCTAAATGCAAGGTAAACTTTTCATCTCTAGTTACACCATTATTTTATTATTTTTTAATTGTTGAGGGAGAAGGCCTCATAATTCATTTCCCTTCCCAATCACATTGGCACACTGACTCGGATATCTGCAAGGTCATTTCCATGATGCTTGTTATTTTAAGTTTTTTTCTTACATCTCTGCCCACAAATATACAGAGGAAACTCAGATCATATAGAAATCTTATTAATTGTGTTTAAAACAGTATCAGTGTGTTACATTGTAGTACATTTAAAATGCTTCTTAGTAACCAATGCATGAACTAAATTAACAGACAGAAAATGAGGACTATGATTGCTGCATTCCACAATGCAATCCACAGTGCATATAAATGCAAACACATGCTCAACTTTCTTCATCATGGTCCAACAATCTAAGCACCTTTTTGACACTCTTCAGTGCGGCAATCACCCTCAGCCTAAAAACAGACTGAGAAAAGCCCAAACACAAGATATTTGCCAGGCCAGACATGGAGGAGATGGTCATTGTGATATGTTTGTCATAATCCAGTTGTTCATACAGGGGTGAGCCAAACAGAAAAGCCATAGATATGGCCCACAGGCTGCTGGGGACGAACAAGGCGGTCTGCACTATGCCCATGACAGTCACCCTCATCTGGTTCTGATGTTGCAGACTGGAGGAGGAACCGGTGCTCTGCTCCATCCTCTTGATATGTGCCCGCAGATAGACAAAGGTTCTACTCCAAGCAATTGACAGTGAGCTGAACGGAACAATGAAATACAACAGGAACACCCTAGTGGCCAGCCTAAACAGAAATTCGTTCTCAACAACAGCTCCAGTTACCACTGTGGTGTTCAGTTGACTGGACGTTGAGTTGATGCTTTGCGGTGGTGGCACCAGGTACGATATGGCACCCATGGACAGTGCTGACATAAGCAAGAGCTGATCGAAGAAGAAACCGGCAAAAGCTACATATTTAATGTTCTTCTTGATCCAGACGAAGGCAGCACAATGTTGCGGAACAATCTTCATGTAGTAAAAAATGCTGATCCAGGCGCTGGTGGAGAAGTTGGAGCAGTAGGTTTGGAAGGTTATCGCCACATTTATTACCAGAAGCCAGTCAGGTGGTGAAAGAAAGGCCAGGACAATTGAGATCATGACAATGAATTGCTGGACTGTGGAATTGCATAACTGGGCAGCTAGCAAGAAGTGCAAAGGTTGGTGAACGTTTACTCCCACTGCCGGCTTACTTAGGCAGAAAAAGAAGAAGATGTTCAGCAGCGTAGCGATGATGCAGAAAGGGCTGCAAACGATGGCAAACAACAACTTGTCCATTGATATCAACTGCTCCATTTTGACACCCGTGACACAGTCGTCTGTCGTTGCTTTCTTCTTCTCGCCACCAAATTATATCAGTGCTGTGTTGTCATGTGAGGTAGAAATGGAACATGTTAATATCTTTTAATGAGGCTTGCATGACCTGCACATGCAAAACCTTGAATAAAAAGGCATCATTACCTTTTCCTACTATGCACTGTAAACTATCATGCATCCTGCTTTCATGTTTATAATGTATGGTGTCCTACATGCCTGTTGGGATAGTAAGTCAGATGTGTTCAATTTGCTGCATAATCTTTTCAAAACCAACTCAATAGTTGAAGAAAGAGTTCAGTGTTTGCAGGTTATTTGATTAATTATATTGATTTGTTTTGCACGGATGTAATTCATCAACAGACCTGCAGTCACGGAAGCATTTGAGGTCGGGAGGGGTGGAGCAAGTTTTGACCTTTCTAGTCAAAATTTGTAGTTGTTGCTGGGTTCAAGCTGTGAGTACATATTTTTTATTTTTACTTTTTAAAACTATAAATTCTTGAATGATCCTATAATTATCCTCAGTGTTACTGCACGTTCCTTTCTGCGTTGTGCTGTCTAGCCTATGCCCTTAAAAATGGGGGTTCTTTGAAGGGTTCTTTAGTATCACACTGTCAGAAAACAAGTATTTTGTTTATCAAGCTACAAACAGTGTTAATGTACCTTCAAAGGGTCAAAAGACTAAATGTGGACTTTAAAAAGCTCTAAAGGTGCATTCACTTCCCCAGGGGAGAGGTCCAATAAAAAGCCTAAAGTCAAGGCTTATGGTGTCAATGCAACTTAAAAAACCTTTGATCTCAGAACAAAACCTCATGTTTCCAAAATGGTAACCTCACACGAGAAGGAAAAAACTTTCTAACCTTGAAATGGAAGTTAATGTAACAAGAGTTTTTTTTTAGTAATTTTGGACCATTTCCGTTGGTCCGTTTATCATGACATTTTAACAACATTAAACAATTTTAACAAAAAGACTTTTCCATTTATGCAAAAAAGTAAAAATGAGAAAAATGGAGATACAAGGTTTTTGTATCAACTACAATATGGTACAGTTATGTTCCACAAGGTACTAAAGACATACCCTAAAGAGAACCATCCAAGAGTGTTAATAGAACCATGACAAGTTCTAGGTATGGGCCAAGCAGGTGTGAGGTATATGCTCCAAAGTACTAGATTAATATTTTGGTCAACTTGAGGTCCAAGGCAGTTTAACTAAATTACACTGAAATGCCCAACAGATTCTAGGTAATATTTGAGTAAGTGTGAGCTGCAAACTTTGGGTATTTGGGTAAAATGATAACCAGTAACCAGTCAGTCAAACCAGTACCCAGTCTAATCAATAAATGTCCAACAGGTTCTAGCTATTAATCTGAAAAGGACATAGTACAGTATTACATAAAGTATATAATAATTTGAAATAACAAGGCTGTAACTCAAAAGGTCACTGTAATGTCACATGTTTAATAAGGAAAGTAAATCAGAAAGTTCTCTAGGTACCAGACAGCTATAAAAGGCGGTATAAAGAATCCTAAAGACATTAGAGTGTCATTTAGTATGTATCAGTGCAGCCAGAAAAACTGAACCTGGGAAAAAAGAAAGCAATTATGAATTTTGCCTGTTTAATATGTGACATTACAGTGAGTTTGTTTGTATTTACCAAATATTTATAAGACCACTTTTAGTACTAAATAGAAGCCTTTGTGCTAAGAATCTACCTTTTGTCAGAATTCTTTCTACTCTACAAACATTTCAGAGGTATTTATTTTTCCATATTAATGTTCATTATTATATTTTAATGTATTATTTCTGGCCATACTTTGATGCTTTTGGTACTTTCTTCCACTCACAAAGAATACAATTTATCACGAACAGCAGCAGTGAATACAGCAGAAAGCTATTTAGTGGTGTAGTATGTTTAGTGTAGTGTTTCCCAGTCCAGGTCCTGGAGCACTCTGGCACTGCACATTTAATTGTTTTCACTGTTGCTAACACACCTGACTCAACTCGTTAGCTAGTTTATAAAACCCTTCATCAGTTTGGAATCAGTGTGTTAGTGCAGGAAGACTGCCAAAGCGTGCGGTGCAGGGAGTGCATACCATGCATCAGGTATAGTCAATCATGCAGGATTCTATAAGCAGTGTTCATAAATTTAGACTTATCCAGTGCCAAAAAACAACTAACAAACAAACAAAAATAACAGAACCAAAGGTTAAGTACTAAAGAACTGAATATGCACAACCAAATGATATGAACCTATTTTGAACTGTAATACAGTGCCAAGCTTAAATGAATGATGGCTTGCAAAGACCAACATGGAAGTACGTGCTATCAACATAAGACTGGGTCATTCTACAGAAACGTCCACTTTTCTATCGCTCCATAAGTGTCACGTGTCACTGGTGTCCTATCTTCATTGGTGTTACACATACGAAAGGTAACACCAGGGACAGTAACACCAGTGACATTTTTAATGAAAAATGCATTTTACAAAATGGCTGCTACAGAGCCTCAAACCACGTGTTGTCAATCATGGAATATCCAATAAAATATGTAATTTAATCCATTTGTAATCTATTTTTTCACAATGACCTAAGAATAAAGTAGGTCATACCAGTGATGTCAACTAAAAGCTTCATATGAAATCATGAGCTAAATGAGAACATTTCTGATAACTGAAAGACACAGTGGACTCACCATGTGCTTTTCTTCATAGATCTTCAGAAAATAGGTAAAAGGAAGTCAAATGATGTCATCAGTGTGATTTTTATTTCAAAATAAGAGAAATTTTTTGTTATGCAGTAACACCAGTGACACAACTCCTCAGCTTTCATTATATATTTTATATTTTTTTGCCATTTGTTTTCTTTATGTCATTTAATTTATATATTCCATAGTCATGTGTAGATTATTGCAGTTAAAGTTGCAGAAAAATGTGTTTTTTTCTTCAAAATATGGCCTCAGCCTTTACACATGACTGTGGGGACAAACAATTTTTCTGGTGCTTGGAATTCTATATAATCGATTTAAAAAACAATATTGCTAAATTGATGCTCACGAACATGTGATTGTTAAAATAACATATTGTTTTATTTTAAAAATACAAATACAATTGTTTAAGTTTAATATATCTGTAAATGCCAGGGACACAAAATAGGACGTTTCTGTAGAATGACCCGACTAGAAAGGGCCGCAAGACGATGGTAAGGGCTTAACCCTCCGGAGTCATTAAGAGCATTTTCTGACACATAACATCATACTCATGTGTTTCATATCAAAAGCTCTGTCATCTTTGTCTTTTCGAGACTGCTGCAGCAACTTCAGCTGCTGTAAACTCTTTGCACAGCATTTCATGTGTCCCTGATGTTGACTGAACGAAGCATGAAGGGTTTCCAACATGATGGGTCAGTCCTTAGTGATTTCCTGAGTGCCCATTTGTCAGTTTCTCACAAAATGTAGACAGACATACAAATCCACCAGTTACACAGTGAGAGGCAGATGATGTGTGTCTCAACCCCTCTTCACAGCCTCATAACTCCAGATGTTCATCTTGCAATAAGATAGAATGGAAAGGGCAACTCTTTATTCTATTCAGGAAATGTTTGAACTGTATTTCTGCACTGTATTTTCACAAACAAACATCGAACTTGACATGCAGCGAGTTTGTGGACCCCAGAGGGTTAATGTTTGCTAGCTGGGGTGGCTGGAAGCATAGCGAGAGGAGAAGTGAACCGCCAAACAAAAGGCTGTGGGTTCAAATTCCAGGACTGGCTCTATTCCTGGTTATGCATTTGGGTGAGGCACTTAAAGCCGAATGGCTCTATTCTGTTGGCATTTTACGCAGCGAAATGGCAAATTTCCCTTGTAGGATCAATAAAATATAACAAAGTCATGTATGAAGACACTGAGCAGTATACCTAAACAAACATGAGCTCCCATCGTTCATAGTGCTAATACTGGTGGCTAATCCATGAGCTCTTAAATTTGATCAATTGCGTATACACACACACACACACACACACACACACACACACACACACACACACACATACACATACACACACACACACACACACACTCACACACACACACACATTTTCTGAAACTGCTTATCCTTTGGAGTGCTGGAGCCTATCGCAGTGGTCATTGGGCGAAAGCCAGGACACACCCTGGACAGGTCGCCAGTCCATCGCAGGGCTGCGTATATACAGTACTGTGAAAAAGTTTTAGGAACTTTGGAAAATTACATTTAAAAAGTGTTCACTAGCTCAGAAAAAAACTAGAATAAAAAATTAAATTTGATAATTTCCAAATTTCTAATCTGTCCTTCATTATGTTAAATCAGGTGCTGCTGGTGGATTTTAACAAAATGTGACGGATGAAAGTGTTGAAGAAGAATCTGGAATCAAACGTGTTTTACCAGTTCATAACATATCAACTAGTCACTTTTACTGTATTTATGTTTGTCTGTATTAATTCTGTTATATGGTGTTTTTACATGCAGGCAAAAACACAATTATTGCTCAGATTAATGGTTTTAAATAATGTGCTTAAACGTTTGAACAATACTCTGTATACATATGCATTCATGTTTTAATGAACCTACTAGATAATCCCTCATAATTCTTGTTGTGTTCAGTAATGTTCTATTACAAGTGCCTTAGGCACATAGTGTGGTGGTCTTTGCTTTGTCTTTACATGTGTGAAGTAAAGCAAGTTACTGAGCATTTTGTGTATCTGGGGATTTCTTTGCAATGTCCATAAGAAAACTTGCATTTGCAACAGGCTCTTTGAAATCTCTCTCCACCCAAGAACTGATCCCTTAAAGAACCATCTTTTTAAGTGTGTAGTTTCACATTGTAACAGAGCAGAAGCTGATTTGTTTTTGAGGTGCTTTGTGCTTGTTACCACATGAAATAACGTTTTGACAAAACATTTTTACAGTGTAGTCTGTTTGAACCTATTGTACACTCTTAAAAAAAGATGACTCTTCAAGGGTTCTTTACTTAAGGCAATATTACTACATAGAACCATGAACACTCAAATTTGCATGCTTAAATTGTTCTTTGCATGGTAAAATGGTTCTTCAGATTTTTGAAAATGGTTCTGTATTGCACTAAAAAGGGTTCTGCTGTTGTTACGATGTCAAACTTGTATGCAACATAGACACTGAAATGTGTTTTGATGAATGCATCCAAAAAATGAGAGAACAAGGGAAGCTAAGCATACAACTTCATCCATGACTGAATAAGCCGGGCCTGAAACAAGGAACTGGCAGTGCTGGCAATGTCAGTGTATCTGTGGTCACACACTCATCTATTACTTTTGCATGTGCATGATGCTCCGAGGGTGATGTATCTTTTTTTTCAAATATGTTCAATGGACCTTAGCAGCCACTAGGCATCTATGTAAAGTGCTATGAGGGACATTTACATGTAATATGTAAGTAGGGTGTTCTGACACCGCTCCCTGGTTTGACTGAGGGCAGGTGCCTCTCACGTTTTCATCTTTTTAACACTCACTTCAAGCTGCCTCTTCTCCAAAGTTGTTTTTTTTTTCTTGCGCTTGAAAGCACAACCAAATGTCAGTAATCACAAACACAGATTTCATTGAATTTCGGGTTCAAGCAACAGTAATCTTCTAGCTAAATTCCTGAACTGGTGAAGTACTCACATACTGGATTAAAATCAGTACATTAAAATGCCAAAATGCTGAAAAAATCATTACTTTTTTATTAAACATGTATTTACAATATAACTGTACAATTATACAAAACACGCCCCCTAAAATAACCAGTATCAATAGAGGTATAAAATAGTCTGAGGGAGAAACATATTAAAGGACACTTCAATTTAAAAACAGAAAAAGACAATCAGTCAGCAGATTAGCATGACATGACATGGAGGTTCTCAAGTTAATAAAGAACAGATGATTCAGGAATAAATAAAGTGACCCCAGTAAGTTTTTATTAATTTTGTGAACTGGTAATCTCAGTTGTTGTGAGTTATTTGTGAATAAGTGAGTGTATCATTTATTTGAGGGTACATCAAGTTGCTAAACAGTACCCTAAATTTGTGAGTCTAGGACTGGCTGTGCCAAGCGTCTTAGAGACCACTGGCCAAGCTACCACTGAGGATGGTAAATCTGCTGCTAAATCAGAAATGGTTTCAGTTTCCAGTGACTACATATATGCACATTTTTTGTCATAAAACTCAGTGAATGTCAAATTTATAGTATATAGTTTTTATAGTTTTCAGGTTTTCTGCATAAAAGGCTAAAAGAAATCATGAAGACAAGCAAAAACGGACCCTGTTGTAGAAAAAAACTTGGTAATAAAATTTGAAACAAACATTTAGAATTAAGCAGAAAAACAGTTTTTCTCTTTGCAACCCAAGCAGTAATGATTCAAATGTATTGTTAAGTTTCTAATGGATTGTTAAAGCTGCACTGTGTAAGATTTGGGGATTTGGAGACCTCTCTGGTGGAAATGTGTAACAGCACACAACGTGTGGAAGCACAATTGTGAGTTGTGCTTTGGACCCCTTCCCCCAAGCAGATGAATCTTATGATTGAGAGAGAATTTAAAGAGGGTCAGACATGTTTTCTGACTTTGTGAGTGAATTATCTAATATCATCATTATATTTTCATCACGCAATACATAAAGAAGCATGACATAGTGAGAAAAACTCAGAAAAAAAATAAAGCACACTTACACCATATTATAGCCTGTTTTGTTCTTCTGACTCAGCAATGCTACTTTCAATTTTAACAAAAAAAATCTTACATAGTGCAGCTTTAAGTGTCAGATGTACTCGTTTCATAACCCAAATTTTGCATTCTTAGAAAAAACAAAAAAAAAACACATGCCAACCTGAATTTCAATAAACAGCAAAGTCTCCAAATGAAGTTCCTAGACTTTGAGTATATAGAGCATCATGTCAAGGTTTGCTCATGTGAAAGATGACGTGACGTTTCACATCATAACATTGAGTGATATTTTCTGTTGTAACAGGAAGCTTTTATGAAGACACACTGCTTTATGTCTAAATGTACAGTTTCCCAACGTGACCATTAGAAGCTTGGTAAAATTTCTAAATCATTTTCAGTGTTTTAATGAGCGAGACCTACACTGACTGACCAGACAGAACCTAAGGAGAAGGGTGAGCTGCTGTTTACATACTGTTGACACTGGCTAAGTTTAATGAATAATCTGCCTTCTTTTCATATGCAGAAATGGCCACATTCAAATAATCTTTTATAGGATGTTTTAAAAAGTACAGTACTGTGTAAAAGTCAAGGACCCCCACTTTCAGTTATTGAATTTCCAGTCAAAATGGCCATTAAGTACGAGTTGCCCGTTTTTCAGGAGATATTTCTCAAGAGATTCAAAAAATGATTAAAAGCTACAGAGAAAATGGGACTCCTAACAACCACTTGCAGCACCTGGAAGACCACCAAAACTGTCCCCATCAGATAAACAGTGCTTAAAGCTTCCATCTTTGAGAGAGAGGAGAAAATCAAGCTGCTTCAGATCTGAAAAAATCCACAGGTGTTTCTGTCCATCCTTCCACGGTGAGAAGAAGATCTTACTGAGAAAAGGAACTGAGTGTGTTTGGGATTACTTGGATGGAGAGAAGCAGAAACCAACTTCTAAGACTGAAACTTTGGATATCCCTGCAGATTTCTTTGAAAAAAAGAACTGTAGTTTCACAAAAACAATGAAAGCTGCAATAAAGGCAACAAATAACCTTTTAACTCGCAATGAACTAAACAAGTGTTGGCTCTGACTTTTGCACAGTACTGTATTTGAATAAATAAAGCAGGATTTCACTGACTGCTAACTGCCTCTTGAAGTAGGCAACATTTTTCTTTGTGTCCAGTCCAGTAGGGGAAGTGGGGGTTGATTTTTGCAGATCATAGCATGAACCCTTTAAGCCCAACATGAATAAACGGAGCTTCTGAAAATAACATGGTCATTCTCCATTCAAGACTTCTTTCAGAGGGATACTGTCCGAAAATGCAGGGACTTTCCCCGTAACACCATCGCCATACATCGCAACCCCGGCCCACAGTGCTGGGCCAACGGGTTGGGCATCTACTAGCTACTACCTACCTAGATCTGTAGACCCCTATATACTCCAGGCTTCCGTAGAGAACGATCTCCTCCACACAACCCCTGCTAGACGAGGTCAACCACGCATGTGCAGAAGCACTAAACATAAGTAGGAAAAACCGACAGCTACAGGCTTAACACGTCCATCAGATGTAGTATTCCTTCATACTGTCCCTCATAGAATTGTTTAGGTGGAGTTCTGCCCTATAGGCAGCTTCAAGGCTGTGTCTGTGGTCCTTCTCCTGGATGCTGGCGGTTCTCCGGACCTGCCGGTGTTGGTACAGGAAATGGGCCATCACTGCCACCACGCACAGCGTTACGAAGATAACTGCCGTGACCACGCCTGAAACCAAAAGAGGAAATTAACGTTAAATGTTTGATTATGTACCAGATGTATGTAGGAGAGTGTTTTTCATCATCTCAACTGAGATTTAAGTCCCATCTGAAGCCAAGAATATAGGAATTCTTTTAGAGCTGATTCAATTACTTCTTTAAAATTAACTACTCGATTTTAAAAATTAAATAAAATTAAAATGTACATTCTTAAAAAATCATATTAACGGGATAAAGGATCTCTGAAATTTTCCCAAATATCACCCCCAATAGCCCAGATCTAAACATCGTCATGTGGACATTTACGTCAGTATTGTGCAACAGATGCTACAAAGCTGAATTTTAACACACTGTACGGCTAAATGGCATACAGGCTAGCATTAGGCTAGTAAAGTTCATTCAACTTATCAAATGCTGCCCAAAACAGAAAACACACTTCTGAGGTATTTCATGTTCCTTCCCCTTGTAATTCGGTCATCATCAAAAATGTAATAGCAAAATAATAATAAAAAAAAATTGTTATTACATTACTGAGATGTCGATTTTAACAGGACTACTATTACTGAGGAAGCTCTGAGTTTGGTGAATTATAGAAAGTTATCCATTACTTAGCAGACTTGTAAAAACTATGGACAATGCAGATTCCTACTGGATTAAAATAATGGAAGCAGTAATCACTCAGATCAGTACTCAGTATAACTCAAATTACAGAACCTCCCCAGGTACAACTAATCCAGCTCGAATAGGGCTTTAGTGATTAGCTCACATAGGTATAGCCTGAGGATACAGGGTTTATAAAGCCATGTTTAGCAGACTGAACATTCTCCACAAGAGGGTGCTTTAAGCACTCAAATCACTTACCACACCAGAAGGATCTCACAATGCATGTATGTGTGTGAATAGAAATTTTAAGTAAAATTAAATGTTTGCTGTTACAAACTGGGTGCAAGTGAAATAAATATTACTTAAATAAATATTAGTATTACATGCATCACACAAAATAAATAATAGTCTAGCCTAGAAGGCTGTTATAGCCACAAAGAGGGGCACCTTTACATTAATGCCCATGGTTTTGGAATGGGATGTCCAACAAGCATATAGGTGTGAGGGGTACGTATCCATATACTTTTGGCCATATAGTGGACCTCCTCTTAATACTCAACATGAACAGAGATGATAAATGACTTGAAATATTCTACATGGCCAGCATCTTTTCACTGATTCTACTGCTGCTCAAACTATTTAAATGTGTGCACATTTTGAGTAATCCATAGATTGCTTGATTACTAATATAGGTACATTACTCGATTACTAATATAATTGACAGTGACGGTCCGAAGTTGATTCAAATTTGTATTATTATTAATTGGCTTTAACTTTGAGCTGCTAATCTCTAAAAACTAATCAGCCACACTTCAACAAACAAAGCCTATAATTTGTATTGTTTGAAAACACCAGCCAGAAATTATACAAGATTTTAGAAGCTTTATCCAAATTTTTGAAATGGGGTAACGTGTTAGCCTTAGTTGCAAATTGCGTTATGTTGGTTGAGCAACAAACAATAAAGCACCTGAGACCCACCCCTCATGATAGCTTCTGGGGGTGTTTTATTACCATGTTCCCTTATCAGCACACAACACATAATCAATATAAAGCCATTACACATTTCAGAAACGCCCAAAAAAAAAACAACACGGTTAGATAGCTACTACTCATTTCACACTTCGGTGACTGTTACAAATGGCGCAATAAAGGAGATCAAGGTAATAAAACGCACCTCCGATTACTGCTGAGTCTCTTTGGGTATCATCTTCATGATGCTTGTTCTCTTTAGTGGCCTCATCCCCATGGTCTGCCGAACGAAGAGACAAAAACAAGGTGATATATCAGTGAATCATAGCTCGTATTTTAACCACGCGTTTAATATTAATAAAGAAGTTTTGTCAAGCAGACTCAAAGTTGGTGCACTTGAAACAGATGACAAAGCTTCATCTCCAAAAACCTGCTTGATAAACGGCTTGCGTCAGAACACACCTAAGCGGGATTTAGAGGTTGATAAATCAGCCAGCGCTCCACAGTTAGATTCCAGCAAATGTCCTCGTATGCTGACCAGTGAGCTACCACGGTTGAGCAGTGCTGCTTTTAGCGGAGCTATGTGATTGTACTGGACGGATGAAAAGCAGCCGACGAACCCTTTGGATCCTGCTTGTGCAACTTCCTCATCTAGTGCATCGTTTCCTGCTAAGAAAACAGAAATATATATATATATATATATTAAAATGATCCGCAATCATTTTTAGTGCTTATGTCTGTGATGTACTGACGCTAACTTGGGCTAAAATAACCACTTACATGTTGAAGGACTTTATATATTACAATATTCAAGAGACAGAAAAGGAAGCAAAAGAAATTCAGCATTAAAGCTAAAGGTTGCAAAGCCTTTCACCGACAGAATGTTTGTTTTTCAAAAAGCCTGCATGTTTTTCAAAAGCACTCTTTTCAAAGCCACTGCAGTCTCTCAGGAACACAACCTTGTTTTGTCATATGAATTAATATTTAATCTCCTGAATAAGAGTCAGACACCTTGAGTTACTGAATAAAATATTAACGTCTCTGTGGTAAAAGAGCACAGTGTGCTCAAAAATCGATTCGGCCTTCACTTAATGACAAAGAGCAACTTCCAAGGCACATTGAGGATTTTTTTAGAGTGCTTGGGGATAAAAGTGAGAAGCAGAGGGACAGATTTTTAGATTTTTATTTTCATTTTATTTTGCTAATTTAAAAACCATGGCTGTGTTTTAATTGTAGTGTATTAAATTAATGTTCCTAAGCTGATATTGCATCAATAACATCAGTGTCTTACCTGTAACTTTTCCCAGAGTTAGCGACCTCATTGAGTTAAACTCTGTATCGTATGAGAGGGAGTATTTTTTATTGTCTTGATCAACCTTCCACAAAAAAGACAGAAAAAAACAGAAAAACAGAAACAGAAAAAATGAGTGACGTCCTTGTTTTTTCTATGTTATGTTACATATTACACTACTGTGTGAAAGTGCACCTATCATTTATTTCCAGTGATTTTTAAAGATATATTTTCTCAGGAGATCAGACATAATCCACATGCATAAGGAAGGCGAAAGTTGAAGGAAAATAAGTGGAAACTAAAGTTAAAAGAAATGATTAAAAGCTACAGAGAAAATGGGACTCCTAACAACCACCTGGAAGACCTGGCTGACCATCAAAACTGTCCCCATCACATAAACAGCACTTTAAGCTTTCATCTTTGACAGAGAGGAGAAAATCAACCTCCACTCTTGCTTCAGATCTTCAGAAAATGCAACTTCTAAGACTGAACTTTGAAGGTGTGGCTGCAGATTTCTTTGAAAACACTGAAAGTGAGTGGGCAGTATTGCAAAAATATTATATCACAGTACTGTAAGACATTTTCATACATGATATGCATTGTAATGTATAGTTTTTCAGAGATTTAATAAGTTGGAACAAACAAAATAGAACCTGTAGCACCACATATAAAAAACTCTAATAACCACAATGGCTTTATTCAGTGTTTTACAAACTGCACTGCACTAACTTCACTTAAACAGGCCTATTTATGCTCACTTTGTAATGAAACGTGTACTTTGTTTCTTTAAGTACTGAAAAATATCCATGATATGCTCAGAAAAGCGTATTGTGACACAATTTATCATGATGATGATAAAATATAATCATATTGCCCACCCCTACCCATAATGCTTACAGCAGTGGTCCTCAGGGACTCCCAAACAGTCCACATTTTTGCTCTATCCCTAGATGTTGCAAATTAGATTGGAGCACAAATCGAGACAGCATGGGGGTCCATAAGGAGCAGTATGAGAACGACTGACTTACAATAACCAGAATGAGTCCATTCAAACAGTCAACTGACTCAATTCAAACAGATGCTCTATGTAGCTACACTGTTTTAGATCATTAGAGCCATACCAGACGTGCTACTCACATAGAACTCTGGAAGTGGATTAAAGCAATCAAATAAAGCTAACAGACCTGCACATACACATCTTTTCCCTCTCTGTGGAGCCGGAGTCGGTGAAGTTCTCCATCTGCCAGGTTGGTGGGCACGGGGCTGAACACACTGGGCCTCCGTTCCTTATGGAGCCGGTACCAAATCTGCAGACTCCCTAAAGGAGGAAATCAAAAGCATTTTAAATCCTAAGTGTCCAAGTATATTTCACAGAGAAAAGTGTTACAATTACAAAGCAGGTCTCCAGCAGCGCATCTCTAATATTTTGTCCAATCAGTTCTCACTTTTAACAGAAAGAAACATGCATTTTATTTATGAGTGATTCCATGATTGATCTGCCATGAATAATCCAAAAACTTTATCATTTCACAAAATGAAATCTAAGAAATTATGTATTTAACCATTCAAAAAACATGATAAGCTATGTTGAGTTTTGTAATAGAATTAGCAAATACTTTTTTTTCCCAAAAAGTGTTTTTTTGATCAATACTGGGTAGCTTTCAAAGCAGCCTTGTCAGTCAATATCACACTATCACTGAAAAATAAAGAAAAAACTGAATCAGAAAACTTTTCTCCTTCAGGATCTTCAGGAAATTTGGATAATTCAGCTTTCTGTTGAATATGTAACTTGTGGAATATTCCACATATTTCACAGAGGTGAACGTGTTTAGTCAACAGGGTTGAGTGAATGTTGAAGGACACAAATGAAATATACATTTTCAGAACCTGTAATGGATTCACACATTAATGCAAAAGATTTTTAAAATACCTTAACGATTATATTTCAAAGTAAGTGTAGTTCAAATGGGCTGGGATGCCCAAAATGCTGTTTTCTAGGTGTTGCAGATAGATTTTTTATTAATGTTTTGATTTATTTATCTGAAACATGCAATTTAAAATGTCTTTGAACTTTGCGTACATATATGAAGGGTATACATATGGCACCCCATTCATAGCATCACCTTTTTATTGTACAACCACAATTGTTGCTATGTTTTTGCCATTTCTTTACATTGAAACAAACAGCAAATGTCAGAAGTTGAGATTTGAACCTTGATACAGAATGTAAAGTGAATGTAATACATTATTTATTATACACAAATGTTTATGCATTTAAATATCGCTTAATTATAATTTAAGTATTCATTTCCAAACAGAATTCAGCAACTGGTCAAAGGCTACTATTGTAAGATTACTTTGAGTCAATGTGCGTTTGGTTCTTAACTAAGCATAGATTGCATTGAAATGTTTTTGATAATCAATTGTATGCTCCAGATGTGGTAGATAGGGATTGGGTTGAAAAATACTAGAATATTTGTTTAATGGAATAGTTTTAGTGACCAATTAAAGCTATAAATGGTGCAAACATCATCAGTTACGGTGCTATCTGCTGGGTTTCATTCACTTTCAGCCACAAATTTCCCTACAAAAACTCTTATAATGCCCGATGATGTTGGTGACAGATGTGAAAATGACTGATTCTTTTATTGCCACGTGACATGTCTGTGGTAATTGTGTTCAGTGCGTCAATTCATCTCTGTTGTAGCACAATACACATAAACATATTATGTAATACATATACAGCACACAGTATACAATATACAGCATTTAGTATTGGGGAATTATGGAAGATTAGACAGTAATTTGATCTGTGTGTTCTTACAAGGGCTGGGAATATTATGGACAGACTATAGTGATATACACCAGAGAAGAACAACCCTCTGCAATTTTTTTATGAGTTTAGATAAATACATTTCCATACCAAACTATAGTAGATGATGTAAGAACACTTTCCATAATGGAGGAATGAAATGTAATCAATAGATCTTCTTATTTTATATTTTTTGTATCAAAAAGAACAACCTTTGTTGAGATTTCCTGATGATATATGATGATGCTACAAGAATCGCTAATGTGAATATCCCAAAAAATCAGTGATGCATGGCTTTGAAAACCACTGTTTCTCCCTAGAAGGCTGAAATCAGAAGTCATCTGGGTTTTCTTAATTATGATAACATATCCAAAGGTGTTTTACAAGAACTCTGCAGGGCGGCCTGGGAGAGGATTGCATAAGGTGATGAGACAAGGCGTTTATATGTATATATAGCCTTTTCGATCGAGATTCTAGCAGCCCTTCTAAAAGATTTATAAATATTAATTCCATCGCAGCCTGTAGCTCTTTGCCTGGTGCTGAATGTGTCAATATGCACTTAGGTGTCCCTCCCACACGCGTACGCCGTGTAGGAGCTGAGAGACAAAAGGGCTTTGTATTATCAAGTGGAGCGGGGTCAATTTTGAAATTCCCTCTTAGCCTTAAAAAAGCGCATTGCGATGCGTTCGAGAGACTGCCTGACTGAGCTTGTGTGCCGAGGATTACAAGGGGATAGCGTTCTCCTGCATGATCCTTCAATATTTACAAAGGCGTGAATCAGCCAAGTGATTGGATTTAGCACAAAAGAGCTGTGACTTCAGGGGTACTGAAGCGGTGTCCATCAGCTCTGTGCTTGCATAAATGTGTTTATGTGCTGTTTTATGCTATTTGTATGATAAAAAGCCTAAAAAGATGAAGCTTTACTTGAAAAACTACAAACAGCAAAAGATTTCCTCTTGGCTACAGAGTTCGAGGTTATAGGTGTAGATGGCATGGCAACATGATGCCACTGCTGCACTCAGTAAGTGCTGCTAAGTAAAAGTAAATAAGTAGACTTGACAAAGACGATTTATTGATCTTCTTAGTCGGTTCTAGAGCTTGCAGAGTACAGTTCAGGGCTTCAAACCACCCCAGTTCCCTTTTCCACTTCCTTTGCTGTAGAATCCCACTGTCTTCAGCGATAGAACACTGTAAACTCCGGTAACACTTGAGAGTTCACTGGACTACTGACACTTTGGAGATGCTCATCTTGTATTTAACTAGCAACAGAAACAGAAATCAACAGGGTTCAGCTACACAGTGTTGCCGCCTGGCCTTAGCTGCCAGAGATATAGCCCCAAATATTTTTTAACCAGCCTCAAACAAATCTACTATACTGTAAACCTATAATATTAAAGTTACTTTTCTAAGTCAACTGATTGTTTTAAAATTTTAAGTTCATCACTGGAAAAAATGGTGACTTATCTTAAATATAGTCAATAAATCTAATATTTCTCCTGTTTAGATTGTTGTAAGCATAATTTCAGATTGTTTTCATTATTTCTAAACATTTTTACATGTTTTATGTAATTTTATTAAGTAAAATTATCTCACTATATGGGCAGATCATTTTGCTTGTTTTGAGAAATGTGCTTGAAACCAGCAAAATTATCTATCAGTATTGTGAGATAATTGTACTTGACCTAAATTGTAAATGACCTAAAATAAGCAAATAACATATAGAAAAAAAGGTAAATAATAAAATAAAATGTTAATGCAACCAGATTACTACATTTTTTAAAGTTAAAACTCCAAATTAGTTTTTACAGTACACATAAAAAAATCACTCATTTAAAAACCAGTCCAACCCTCAACCCCCAGCCTGACAATTTGTTGGGCCTATCAAGCTGTAGACCTATAAAAACTGATTTTCAGTAGACTCGCAAAATAACTAAGATGGAATACTGCGGTTTAATGTGATCTATCATCTTTAAAATTCGGTTTCCTGTTTAGTTTTAAGCAAAAACAATTTCACTAAATGACTATTTAGCTTTAAAAATATATAAAAACAAACCTGCAGATAACGTTTCTGTGTTAGCAGGACATTTAAGGGGAGATGTGTAGAAGAGATGGGTGATGTGGAGAGAGATGAAAATGTGCAGAGGACTTAACAATTTCATTATTGGGTTTAAAGTGTTTTCACTCTTCTTTTCTGTTTCCTTTTTATGATTTTGTTGATAAGACATGCCAGTCAGCAATGCTGAATCACTGCACATTGCATTCATGTGTACATCCTTATTTTAAATAAAAAAGCAGCAACTGCATATCTTACAGGTTAATTTAAAAAAACAAATAGTGGGAAAATACTATAAAAAAAGAATTCAACAATGAACTGGGCTGAGCCCCGGATCTTTACATGGCCAGCCCATGCCCCTCCCTGATCTGGGTGCCTATTGACTTGTGGTGAAAGCAACATTAGCCTTGTAGCTGCAGCGCCAAACTAAAAAAGCAAAATACGGAAACCGAACATGCCTTGGCTGGTTGATAACGTCTGGGGTAAGTGGAAAAATGTGTACATCTGATTTTTTGCTAAACCTTTTTTTTTTTTAACTTCAACTCAAAACCTAAACTTAATACTAACGCTGTTGATACTCATTTGAATTCCACATCTGATGGCTGTCTTTAGGGCACTATCAAAGTAAAATCCCAACTGTTAAGAGCAAGAGAACATAGTATGAAGCTTCAGGCTAGCAGCCTCAAGCAAGTGAAGCAGCCGAGAGATTGTAGATTTGTACTGTTTTATGCTATCCATGAGGTGCAAATACCCCTGCAAAAATGAAGAAATATTTTACAGTTAAGTGGTTTATTCCTTTCCTTTACTTGAACACTCTGCCAGGCAGCATCTCCGACATCCAGCTACAGCTCTGTCAACAAGCTACTCTCTGAAACAGTTTCACTTGAAATTGTGGATCTGTCTTTTGAAAAGCAGACACAAGTACTAAACCGGTGTTACAGTGATTTTACCACATTTAATTGGTGGTTTTAGTCACATCACTGAAAATACTGGCTGTCTTGCACGCAGGTAGTCCGTCAGGCACAACCGAAGAGGCAGGATGTGACCTAATTCTGATTAGCCAGCTTGTTTCAACATCTCGCCAAAGACAAAATCAACAGAGGAAACCCATAAGCGCAAGAATCTCACAATTGAAATGACCAACACTGATGGTTAATGGCACACTCATTCAAGACCCAGTGACTACAAGCATAAACTAATTAAGGAAATAAATTGGCAGCCCCTCATGAGACAGAAATACGAAGTACTGAAGGGTGTGTGTGTGTGTGTGTGTTTATAAAGCTTAGTACCTTTTTTTGATGACAGCAGTTTTATGATAGGAAGAACGTGTGTAATTCAAGAATATCAGCACAAAACATCTGACAGGGAATCAATACCACTGGTGCACTTAGTAATTCAATTGCAGCACCCTGAGTTAAATAAATATAATTAAGTGGACTTATTGATCTTCTTAATTGCTCTCAGGGCTTTCAAACCACAATTTGGAGTTTGAAGCCAGACAATTCTTATAAAATGCTTTTGATGACTTCTTTAAATAAATGATGACACCAATGCTAAGAGGCAGCGTTCCCATTCTGTGATTTTAGTTTTCAGTAACGTCACAAGTTACTTTTGCATTTTGTTGCTGTCTTGAGCTTAAAAGGACAGGGGTGCCATGAGAGCTCAAGACCTTTTTAGGTAACTGATTAGCAATCGTCCCAAAATGTCTATTTATCCTTTCAGATGTATTTCTCACATTTAGTTCATCTTATTTTCTACGTGCATTGCTTTTCATCTCTGTTTACATTCATTGCTTTGGTTTTGTTTTGCTTTTCAAATTTCTGCTAGCAATTTCCAACCTACAATCATCAAACATGTATGGTAATTTAAGGCTATGCTAACTTACAGAAACTCATTTGCTGCCCATAAGCCCATCATCCCTCTTTTCATCTCTTTTCCCTGCTGACTACAGGCATTTTCTCACGCTGTTCTTTCTCTTGGGGGAATTCACGACTAGATCCGCCAAACTTTGGATAATGATTGAGACTATTTGCTGCAGCAGGCCTGCTGATTTTATGTGAGCTCTTTTATCTATGCTTTTTCATGTCTTGAAACCTAATGTATCATTTGTTGTGCTGAGGAAAACAGACCATGACCCAGCAATGGGAAGAGAGTGCTGTCTCCCATCTCCTTGCACCCTGCAAGCATAGCTCAACATGGTATTTCTGTAATAAATGTGTCTTAACCTCTTTCAGCACTGAGCAATTAAGCATCAGCAAAAAAGGGCAGTGTCTATTATGTTAGATTTATATTTATATGTTGGGAAAAGAATAAAAACAAGCATAAAATGCTTTTACCACAAAGCAAATGGACACTTGGCTCTACGCAAAATGGAAAATGCAAGCTTCCGAAGGGCACTTGAATGCAACATAAATCACATTTGATGGGTCCAACTGTGCAGCTACGCTCATTTACTGAGAAACTCTTTTAACTGCATGACTGTTCAAGCTGACATTTGGAATACTTAATGACTATACTGGAGTCTCCAGCATAAGCCAATGGCCTTGTGCCTTCAGTCTAATTAGTGAAAGAGACTATCAATATGGGAGTTATGAATATTTGATTGGTTAATCATTTCAATCTTGCTGTGCAGTTTTTGGGGTGAATATAATAATGCCGCAATCCCATTTGTCTTGTCTTGCATATACTACAGTTACCATAAAACTTTGTGATAAAATCAATGGTAAATTATTGCGCTTATTAAAATGGTATAGTTGTCTTTTCAGCAGCCTGATGCTCTCAGATGTACCCTTACCGTTACGGGCCAAGATGACAGCCACGTACTGCTGGGAGAAAGTGTTGATGGTGAGGAGCATTGCGGGACTCTGTGTTGTAAGGAAACTGAGGGCCATGTTGTCCCTGGACTTGCTGTACGCGGAGGATGCAGAGGAAACCTGAGCTGTCCTGTTCTGCATGACGGAGAATGGCTCCTGGAAGGTGTAGGTCACCGACGAACCCTTCTCGAAGGACACGGATACCTCTGGGGAGGTAAACAGAAAACAGACTTGCTGTTATTCACTGTTCAATAACCACAAATGTTGGGCTAAATATGAGATTGCTCTGGGAGAGCAACATGGATGGGAAAAGTTTAATACAGCCTGCTCAACATCATAAAAACAGCTCAATTACACACCAAAAATATACACTGAGTTACCAGTTTATTAGATAAGCCTATCTTGTAACTGCAGCCATTGGCCGTTTTATCAGAAACACCTACCATTTAAGCGTATTTTATAGGTTTACAGTTACTGACTGTAGGCTTCACTGTTGTTGCGCAATATAACCCATCAAGATAACTCACAATGTCACCTCTCTACCCCATCTATCAATGGAAAAGGACTGACACAGGAACACCATTGACCAGATATTAGAGTTGGGAGAAAAAATCTATTGTAATAGTACTGTAATATTTTGTAATGTAGTAATTGTGACAGGCCAAATATTGATTTGGAACGTTGGTCAAATTTGAATATCTGTCTGATGATAATTTTTAAAGCAATTTTTTCAGATATTGATATCATTCTGATATTATCATGCATCCCTCTTTTTTTGGCACAACAGTATTTCTGGGACACTGACCATAATAAACTAGCTGCTCAGTACAGATGTTCTCAAACAGCTCTTTCTGAGGTTCTATGTGAACGTATACACTACATAACGATCCGCACTGTACAGCATATTCTCCGATGGAAGGGATGTGCACTGGATAACTTATCTTGACAGTGACAGTCTGAAGTACAAAAAGAAACATGACAGGTCTTCAGTAGACATTAAATCAGATCATTAAAAAAATACTCAAGCCAGATTCTCTCTCACAGGACCACATCCCTCAGACTTAACACTGAAAAGCTATACATCAGCCCTGCATGAATGAAACATATTAACTCTTAACAATTACTGGCAAAAACCAAACTGAAAGGGAGTTATTTTGTGTATGGAATGTATTTCATTTATGTGGCACCAAGTAAATTCAAAGCATATTTTTGGTGTATCAAAGAAAATACAAGATACGCGACACTACAGTCTGAATGTACTAGAACTGCTACATGCAGTAAATAAAGAACATGTCTGGTTCTTTTTTTAACTCTCCTAGACAGACTGTCTACATGATTATAAAGGAAAGCCAGATTAGTAATAGACTCACACAAAGAGCACTCAACAAAAGCAGCGCCGTGCAGCCTGGCGTCCTCATCTTATCCTCCCCGGCTTTGATCACTTCTCTGAAAGCTCTATCTGCATGCTGATGTCCACACCGTCGCATGAGGTCAGTGAGAAAGTGTGAGAAAATCTCATTTTTGGACATGGTTCTCTATTGCATAAAGTCTCGTCGGCGATACAGTCGGAGCTTTGTTTCCTTTAACTCATTAAAATCTGCCCCAGAGTAGCTAGCACATGTGCATGCTTAGAATTGGGAGTGGGGGGCTGGGGATACGGTCATCTGTCTCTAGCAACCTAAAGTACACCTTTAAGGGTCCCCTCTGACTGCCCACCATTTCTTTTGGTCTTCTTTTTATATGAACATTATTTTTGCTCCAGCTGCTTTTTTTGTCATGACTTCATTCAAAGGCCAAGAAGAGAACAGACCCCCCCCACCCTCCGCCCCGCAATGAGTGTGGATGAACAGAACCAATATTCAGACATGTATCAAGGTCAACCCCCTAACAGGCAGGACCAAAGGTTTATTACACACTTCTATAAGCTAAGAGTGGCTCAACAAGTTTGCACTAAAGTCCCTGTAGTTGATGAATAATAAGCCTTTGTATGTAATAAGCCTGGGATGTTAAGGGGTTAAGATGAGTCAATACCGCTTTATTGCTTTGCTATGATTGTGTTGTCTTGATAGATGCGAAGGAAAAGTGGCTTTGTTTTCAAATTTTGGACCTCAACATCTTCAAAACCCCACTCAGCGTGCAGGCCTTAAGATTGACATCAAAGCAGCACAGTACCATCCCAAAAAAAGAGAGAAATAAAAGAACTAGGCCTTCAGATTACAATTATTTTCCACTATGAAAGATTTAAACTACACAAATTCTATACGTAAATACCTGATAAAGCGGCATTGCACCGTAGTTTCATCACGCCTGAAAGGTGAGACTGGAGGCGAGTGTTAGTCAATAGCAGCCTATGTTAATTATCATATTTCAGTGTTTACAACCTTGTAAAAGAGAAACTCTGAATATTTCATCAGATTATTCTTGTGATGTTCATTATGGAAAAAGCACACAGAACCGATGCTAAATGCTAGCTAATTAGCTGTGAGTGTATCTGCTTCATGCTAACAAGCATCAGCAAAACATTTCATTTTCACTTTGTCGTGTTTTTTTGCCTGTAATTGTGCTCTTGTTTTTCGGCCAATTATTTTATTATATTTTGAGACAGGTCATTTTGGTACACTTGAAGTCCAAAATGTAGTTTAATAATTGAGCAAATAATAATTACTAATAATAGGAAAAAAATGAGTGAGCAAACACATTGCTGGTATGACAGTTCTTTTCTTCCAGCAGTAAATTGGCACCTCTGAGAGATATATGATAAGAAAAGGAAGAAGAAAAAACAGTCGTATGCAAAAAAATTGGTAAAATGATGCATTTTGTTGATTTCCTAACTGAAAATAAGTGAACATATTGGAAAAAATAAACCATGAAATATAAAATGTGCTCTCACTTTTGCACAGGCCCCAATTTTTGTTTTTTTTTTCAATACGTTCAATTCAGCACATGAACAGTAATCGCACATTAAAATATGTAGAGGTTTGTTCTGTAGAGGATGTGTTAACTTATTTTGACTTAGAAAATCAACAAAACATGT
This sequence comes from Colossoma macropomum, assembly GCF_904425465.1. Classification (NCBI taxonomy): domain Eukaryota; kingdom Metazoa; phylum Chordata; class Actinopteri; order Characiformes; family Serrasalmidae; genus Colossoma; species Colossoma macropomum. The sequence goes on along the minus strand of NW_023495280.1, from coordinate 556,521 downwards.
CATTTGACCAGGGGTGCACAAACTTGTGCATAGAACTGTAGTTGTATCTTGCTAATTTTCAAAATGTACCATTCACAAGTCACAAAGGCACAGCAGGAAAAACAGCCTGTTTAGGACTTAAAGAGAGGTTGGAAAATGGTCACGCAACATGTTTTTTTGTACATAAAGACAATAAAAGTATGAAAAATGTATTAAAAAATGGATTAAATGTGACCAAAAAAAGTAGCTGTACCTTCTTTGCAGGAGGGTCCCCCGTAGGCGGAGTGAGTGCAGTCGCATACGTAGCCGCTGCTCTTCTCAATGCATTTACCACGGTTGTGGCAGAAGCCAGCAGAGCTGCTGCAGTGACCTGGGCAGCCCGAGCTCACCCCCGGGGTCATCTTGGCCCTCTCGTCAAGGTCAAAGCTGATTCCATTCACATCAAGTGCTCGGATGCAGCCCAGGAAACCCCTCTGTCTGGTAGCTGTTCCTCCTTAAGAATAGAAGAACTGTGTCAAGCCTCATGATCTGTGATGCTGTTTTTTGTTTTTCATGGTCTACCACACCTGACCAACTCATCAAGTAACTGTCAAACCCTGCAAAAGCACCAGTGTGTCAGAGCAGGATAATGTAAAAATGAAAGTGTATGGCGTTCCCAGCGCTGACGACCGAGAACCACTTCTTCAATTATTTTACATCACTATCTACATTAGAATCAGGTCGTTAGTTGTTGAATTTAAAGTTTTTATGCTTTTGGTTTATTATATTACAAAACATTTATGCTTTGTATTGTATGTAGTTTTAAATTCATTGCAATTGGCCCATAACATAACTTTTTTACTGAAAAATTCTCATGCTGCGGTCACATGTTTGTGGTAGACAGATGACGGCAAAGCGGATGTTCCATTGTTTTCAAAGGAGCCACAAAGAAAAATTATGCCACCACAATCGGCAGCATTCCGCAGACTGCAGCGGTAAGCGGAGCGCTTCATGAAGAGTCCAATTTTCCCAACTTTTGCCGCCGACCACAATGGTGGATATGGGTTTTTTTAGGAAGCCATGGATGCCAAACAACTCGTTGTTTAATTCCAGACAAACACAGTGTTATTCCACAAAAATAAAGTGCAGAGCATCTTCCGGCCTTTCCCCACCATAAGTAAACACTCTACACTACTGCAACTCTCCTCTGATGATTATCCATCTTCGCTGGTAATGATGTCACCATGCCAACATGGTCACTCATCACTATGAGGTGCGGAATGAGTATTTTTTCAATGTAAACGTGCATCAGGCCTTATTTGGGTTTGGACCAAAACTTTAGGCCTGATTAAAGGTCTACTGGTGACTAGCGAGCATTTAGCTTGATAAATTACAGTTTCCTGTCAAGTGCCTCATTAAATGAGTTAAAAGTATTGACTATACTGATAGCTTTAATGACTTTATGGGCCTTACAATATTTTAATTACCAAATTTGTCAAATTTTACTGCATATGAACTGCAGCCATAATTATAACACTAAATTATAATCCTAATATTTAAAAAATTCACCTAAAACTCTAAAAAACACAGATGCAGGACCTTTTACCAACATTGAAAAACTGTCCTGTGTCACAGATAAAAAATCTTAGCTTGGTACCTACCTAAACATGATCGTGTCTTGTTTACTTTTTCAAGATATTAAGGTCACAGAGATTAAGAAACAATAAGAATGCTGGTTCTGGAAAATATATTTTGAGTGTTTGAAAGAAAGTCTTTGCAAGTGCTTTTAATTTGATGTATGCACCGTGTTAAAAGTGCATGAGCACGTTAATTAAACATTTCATATGCTGAAAATATTCAAATATTTTATAAATGAGCTCATCAAGCCTATGCATAATAATCAATTAATTATTCATAAACTTTTTTTTTCATCCTAATGTATAAGTCTAGATATGCTCTGAGTTTATAATAAAGAAACAATAATTTACACATCCTTAATGTATTATATTTCTACTCAATGTACAGTGCAGTGCAAAAGTTCAAGACCACCCTTCATTTCATTTAATTTACAATCAAAATGGCCATTAAGAACAAGTTATTCATTTTCCAGGCGAAACATCTGAAGAGATTAGATATAAGATCTACCTGACTAAGGGGAAACTCAAAGGAAAATCAGGAGTTTCCAAAACTGGAATTTAAAATCTATTAAAAGCTACAGATAAATGTGACTTTTAACAACCACCTGCAAGACCTGGTAGACCACCAAAACTGTCCCCATCAGATAAACAGCACTTAAAGCTTTCATCTCTGAGAGAGAGGAGAAAATCAAGCTCCACTCTTGCTTCAGGTCTGAAAAATTCCATAAATCCTTCCACTGTGAGAAGACAACTCAGCACTATGGAAGGATGAAAAGGACGTGAAAGGGTGTGTAGCTGTTCAAGAAGGTCTTGCTGAGAAAAGGAAACAGACACATCTAACAAAGAAGCTGCTGGTGTTCTCAGAACAATGAACTGACCACCCCAGACCTAAACATCACTGAATGTGTTTGGGATTATTTGAATGGTGAGAAGCAGAAATTGCAAAACCAACTTCTGTCTGCAGTGTCACTCTCTGTCAAATACGTTTTCTGCTTTGTACTGACTCTGAAAAATGAATAATTTGTACCTAATGGTTGTTCTGACTGGAAACTAAATAAATGAAAGGTGGTCTCTGTTTTTCACAGTTCTGTATAAATACAATATTTTCAGTATAATGGGTATATTATAAATTTGAGGACAAATTAAAATTTACATGAATAATTCACAGAAAACTTCAGGGCAAAAATATGAATGCATTTCCAAAAATAAGAAAAATAGTCCTCCTCTCTCCAGGGCATTAGTCTGTGTCTCTCACCCACAAACAGTTGGCTGTTGAGCTGCAGGCGGAGGTGTCCGTCAGCTGGAGCATCCAGGTAGCGCAGGGGCAGCTGGTCCACCTGCAGTGATGCCTCCTTCACGTTCCGCTCGGCACGAACCCAGTGCCACTGCCTGTCATTCAGAGGCACAGGGGACTTGACAGCTAAGACCACCGGACCATCGCCCGCATTAAAGGAGAATGTCACGGAGGAAGGAGCTGAAGGAGAAGCGCAAGGACAGAAAGTCATGAGTAGCTCCACCTTTTGAAATGAAAGAGCATTTAACTCTTAGATGCCACAGTTACTGCCAGTCATAACTGAAGTGTGGTGTCATTTTCTGCTAATTATTTGTCACTCGTTGGTCTTTGAAACAAGAGGAGAAATTTTGTGAAAAGTGTTTATTTTAACTGCAGCACATATCACATATGTGTTTGTATTGAGTCAGCTGTACAGGAGTTTTTGATTTGAAAAAGCTGCAGTTTGTTTTATCTCAACTCGGCCCTCTTTGTGGAGAGGAAATTTCAACACCACACCTGGCTTTATATCGTACGCTTGTCTCGTTATGTGTGTGCTGCTTGAAGGAATCCAGCCGTATTGACTTCTTTAGAATTCAAAACCTTGTAAGGAGTGCCCGTGATCTGTAGATATGGCCGTGTAATCTCTACTAGTGCTGGCAGAGCTGACAGGCTGATAGCACAAATCTCCAAATTAGGAGATATGCTGAAGTGAGTCGCTGGATTTGTATGGTTGATAAAATAATCTTCTTGTTTATCTTGACACCGTGTCACTCTGCGACATGCTTAGAAGTAAATCAAGTCACACCCTGCTCTGCGGCACATGAATCAAGTCCTTGGCAACCTGAATCAACTCATCAGCTAATTAGGAAGCCCTTAATGAGTCGATTCGGGTGCCTCGAACCAGGGGAAAGCAACGTCTTGGATGCATCCTGAACAGCATTATACCATAGAGTTGCTTTATTAGGTGTATTATGCATTATTGATGAACGCGCAATGAGCGGACCCGCGCAAGTAGGCTGAGGAGACACACTCACAGCTCAGTTCCACTCTGATGAAGTCTTGGAGCCCCAGATTTTCGAGGAAGACCCCAGAGGGGGAGCCAGTCTTGAAGTAGAAGGAGATGTCAAAGGAGAACTCAATCTGGAAAGCAGGGAAGTGCAGATACGACGCCTCCTCGTAAAAAGACGCTGCGTTCCACAGAGACTCTGGAGGATAAAGAGGAATTCTCAGAGGACATCGGAGATCTCTCAGATATCTATCCCTCATGGCTGGATTCTAATTAGGCATAGCAGATTATACGTCTTGTCATGCGGTTTAAGTCCAAAGAAAAGGAGGAACAAAGACCACCTACTGTCACCGGAGCATTCCAGAGGTCCGACACTATACACAGCCTCAGAATTCAGGCGATTTGTGTCTCCTATAGCTATCCCACTCACAGGCAGGTCCTCTTTATAGGACAGGAAGCCAGTATCGTTCTCCCTGTGAGCAACAAGAAACACAATAACCAACCTTCATACGGCAGTTTTAGTAGTGCAGCAATCCTATAACAATACAACAGATGAACAGTGTAATTAAGTAATGAACAGATCAAATGGAGGGGTGAGTAAATGCTAAATGTTTTTGGACATTGTAAAATATTTATAATAAAATAAAATCTTGCATTTTTGTACAGTACCGTGCAAAAGTCAGAGAGCACCATTTATTTATTTCATTTTATTTTTAATTGTTCTTTTTTCCAGGAAAGAAGCAGAAAACTTTTCTCTTTACTATTTAAGAGAAGCTTCAAAAAATCTTCCCAAACACATTCGGTGATGTCGAGGTCTGGACTCTGGGGTGGTCAGTCCATTGTTCTGAGAGCTTCTTTGTTTGATGTGTCTGTTTCCTTTTTCTCAGTAAGAGCTTCTTGAACAGTTACACATCCTTTTAGACCCATAGTTTTGAGTTGTCTTCTCACAGTGGAAGGATGGACAGAAACACCTGTGTCTTTCTCTTTCTTTATTCAAAGGGATTGTCTTCTATCTAATCAGAAGTATCTTCTGAAAAATGATATAATCTTATCTTATATTTATTGGCTGTTTTGACTGAAAATTAAATAAGTAAAGGGATGTCTCTGGGTTTTGCACAGTATTTTATTAAATTAGTAGAATTAAATCTTGTTAATTTAACTTTTTTTTTTTTTACAAAAAGTGGCTTGTAACAACAGAGGTACTGTTTTTGAAAGAACTATATACAGTGTGTTATTTGTCATGGAAATTATATACAATAAAACGAATAATATGTAGTAAAATGAATAATAACAGGTCTAATATAAGTAACAATAATAATAATAATAATAATAATAATAATAATAATAAAAATAATAATAAGTAGAATTAACACAAGAGAGAATATAGTAACCAGAGAGACTGTAATAGCCATTCTATGAACTTCATAGACGTATTAAAATATTGGTTGGCTTGTCATGGTTATATGAATAACCATTGCCTTTACTAAATAATCCCTGAAGAAGAGTGCATTTTCTTCTTCTGTAAAGTTACAATATGAATCGCATTGACAGTGCGCTAGCAAATGCACTGAGCCTCTTTTTCCTTTGTTACCATGAATCTCTGTCTGCGTCGCAGTTGCAGAAATAGTTCAAGTCAATGCAGTTTTCCTCCAGACTGCAGGCACACTGCTGGACTCCGGGCAGGACGCCCCCCCAGTACGTCCTCCTCTCTCCGCTACGGTCCAGCCACCAGGACAAGGGGGCACCATCTGCAGCATAAAACACACAGAGGCATGTGCTTTTTCAAAAAAGTGATCTGGATCAAAAGCTCATGCTTAAACAAAGCCCTGTAAAAGAGCGAGAGAGACAGAAAAAAAGAACCGTGACTGATTTTAACTAATTGTTCTGGCCTACAGATTTTCTTCTAACAAGAAAAACTCTGAATATGTCTCATTGTGTAGTGAACAGCCCTGCACCCCTATGCCTACATAAGTAGCTGTCTAGGTAGGTAGTATTATTAAATGGAAGCTTATAAGGTAGCTAGTTACAGAGAGATTAAATTTCCTGCCCCCTGCACACAACTACGGTTTATTCACCTCACACAATTAGATCAGATCAGAATCAGATTCAAATTTATTTTACTGGCCAAATACTTCATGACATCAGTGTTTATGGAAGCAGACAGCACAGACTACAATCACGAAGCAAATATATATTATGTAGTGACAAAATATGCATATTCTCAGTGTAGTAAGTACACAAAATGTCTAACAGGCGTAAATATGTAAGGCTTCTATTGGTGAACGCATTAATGGATGCTGGTGCACATACCAAAATACCGAACGCTCTCACAATTACTCAATTACTCAATTTAAAAAATTACATTGTTTAAAATTTGTGTTCTCAGTGAATTGGCATAGTAATTGGCTTGCAATTTGAATAACATACAGGGCATCCACAGACTATAATAAAGCCAGATTTGGCAGGCTGAATAATCTCCACAAGGGGGAGCCCTCAGATTGCACTGTAAGGGAGGAAACCTACACCAGCAGGATCTCACTAATGCATCCATGTTTGTGTTGCATTATTTGCATACAAAGTAAAAGGTTTTGTTGAACCAGGTCTAGGCTGAACAGATCACACTGCTAAACAGAGCAGACTGCTAAAAGGTTAACAGGCCACTACAATTAGAATCGCAAGGCCAGCAAAAAGCAGTATAAAAATGAACTTAAAATGAATTCATTTGAATTTGCTGATACAGATGCCCCAATAATACACATTTTAAGTTCTCTCACTAGTCTTTTTTATAGTACGGAATGTCACCTGATGGGCACATATTTTGTTTTTAGTGTTTTATTTACATATGAAGTATTTTTGAAGGCTTCCTTCTATATTTTTCGATAAAGTGTTCTGAAATCTTTGAAAAAAGCCAATTTTTAAATTTATTTTTAATGAAATCTCAATTAATTGCCAAAATAATTGCTAGATTACTCGATTACTAACATAATTGATAGTGACAGTCATGATTGACGCTAAAAATGCAAACTGCACCAATATGAAAGAACAGTCCTGTTCAGAGCAGTTAGTAATTGCTACTGCACATGGGAATAAGCTTTGTGAGCATCATCTTGATTTGGTTTTTACTGCCTGGAAACGTTTTCCAGAGGGCAATGTCTGCAACAGGTGGTGACTAGGGAGTGAAGCATCGTTAAGGAATGCCTTATTGATTAAGAATATATACAATGCTGCCTTAAAATTAGGTGCATTAGAAGGCAGCATATTTAAGGTATCTAGCAACCAAGACAGTTTTCATCTTGGGTTTAAATTACATGGTCAGTAAATGATGATTTAGTTGTAAGCTTACAGATACTGAGACAGGCACTGAGAGCATCATCTTATTTGGATCAAGGGGAATGTGCTGCAGTAGCCCAAGGCAACTTAAGACTGCATAAGGATTCTTGCATACAGGTGCTACAGACATCAGGAGAAGAATGAAGGGAAGAACATTGGAAGGAACCTTTAGTTCCTGTTTTTTTTTTTTGGAAGGAAGGTTGAGAAACCAATCTGCAGCTACATTACAATCACAGCACCAACAATCAGCATTAACATAGTAATGTTTGCAGAGTGTAGAAGAGCTGGCAATGTAAATTAATGGATTTATGAGTTGGTGGTATGAAATCTGGGGACATTACACTGTGCATTAACTGTAGAATAAGAGTGCTTATAGCAGTTCAGGGTTTTCTGCAATACGTGTGGCTACATGTTTGCTGTACAATTTTTTAAAACCAAATTTAATGCTTTTTCACTCATTTTTATGACCTTGACAAAGAAAATACAATATAATTTCCAACATACAACACACACAATTCCCATTTTCCAGGACAATTTTCATCACTTTTATATACAAAAGCCGTTGCTCACAAAACGTCATCTTCAAATGAGCTGCTAACATTCTTAAAGTCAATGTAAATCAGAATGCATTTTTATTCCTTAATCCTGTTTCAAAGCAGCCATAAAATGCAATTTCCACTTGTTTTGAAGCTTCATCAGTTGAACTCAGCATTTCTTTCTTCAGCAACGTTAACGGAATATATTTTAGATTTTAAACAGGAAGTGAGCTGGATTTTGCATAGGTGAGAAAGCAAGTCAACACTTCTAAAAGTGTTGTTACTGTGTTTAAATGCTGTTTGTTTGTTGTGTGAGCTGTACAGAATAGTTTGATATGAAGAAAGCTGCAGCTGTCAGCTGAATGGCCATTAGGTGGCATGCAGAAAGAGGTTAACGTAACGCATTCCTGAGTGAAATATTTAGGTAAGATAAAATTCTGGCAGTATAGGAGGCAAAGGAGGAGGAAGAGGAGCTATGATAATATTGGTTGATAAAATAATTATTCTCAACCGTGGTGCACGGCAACATAATCAAACACCAAAGGGCGTTTAGAGGTGGGGCAAAGGTCATTACACTTTGATCAAAGAATTTGGAGAATGTTGTCTGAACGATATGTTGAATATCTTGAATGCTTAATATGACCTGGAACATGAACTTGCAAGGTAAAACAGGTCCATTTTGCTTTTAGTAGTGAATGTTAAATGCTGCATGATTCCTCACTCTGCCAGGTGATCCTGACAGCATCCATACATCTGTAGAAACACTTTAGCGTTCCAAACTACAATAGGTATGAATGGACACTTAAACTGGGTATTAGCAGCTACAAATATACTAATATTTGCAATCCTGGAGATTTAATTACTTAACTTTACACTTCACTCTTATTATGCAACATTTTCCCCTTCTTTTCCAGGTGATTTCCATGACTGGAGAACAAGTTCATACATTTTCAGGTTCTCAAGTTTTCCAGGATGTGTGGGGACCCTGACAAACACTAATATGGGATGTATACATGCTTTGAGATTGCATGATTCTTTTACAGCCTTTTCAGTGTCTGATGTCTGATCAGCATTCAGTTCTGACCACGAAACTACTGTAAGCTGGATATTCTTGTATATTATTTAATATACACAATAACTCTTTTCCGGGGTCATTTCTGTGTGGAGTTTGCATGTTCTCCCCGTGTCTGCGTGGGTTTCCTCCGGGTACTCCGGTTTCCTCCTACAGTCCAAAGACGTGCCATTCAGGCTGATTGGACACGCTAAATTGCCCATAGGTGTGAGTGTGTGTGTGAATGTCTATGTCTGTCTGTCTGCCCTGCGATGGACTGGCGACCTGTCCAGGGTGTATCCTGCCTTCCGCCCAATGACAGCTGGGATAGGCTCCAGCACCCCACCGCGACCCAGAAGGATAAGCGGTTTAGATGATGGATGGATGGATGGATGGAATAACTCTTTTCAGTCAGGTCTATGGAATAACTCTAATAAACAAAAAGGCATTAATATACATTTTTACATGTCAACCTCTTACATAGCCAGGTCCTGCCGGCGGGCCCAGTTTTATTACACACTTCTATAAGCTAACAATAGCTGAACCAGTTTGCACTGACGTCCCTGTAGTTACTGGATAATAAGCCATAGTATGTAATAAGCCTGGGATTTTAAGGGGTTAAAATCTATTTTAGGACTTTTTAAAGACATTTTAAGGATCTGTGGGACTCATGAGCCTACCTCAATAATGAATTTGCTTTTAGGGAGACCAGTTTGACAGATTGTAACCATAGTAAAATAGATTTTTTGGTTGCTTTTATACACTTAGATTACTGTTTACTGTATCCAGGTCGGATGAGGGTGCAGTGATGCACTCTGGTCTTGGGATGTGTTCTTTTGTATATTATTATTCTATATTTATATATTATTTTTTTTTCTAATCACTGCAGAAAACCTCACTGATAAAATCTTAATTATTTAATTGTACTTTTGAGATCCAGACCGTGGATGAATGATGAATCTTTTAGCACCAACAGAACTCAAATGGCGTTTGTTTAACTGTTATAGCTTAATGATATCTCTTTTTGATGTAAATTGAAACTCTCTTCTATAATATATAAATAATTGCTGGAGATTCAGTTGCCCCCTGGGGGAAAATGAGATTATTTACACTTCTAATGTAATTTAAAACATACATAATAAAAGCACGCAGTCAGATTTATGCCTTTTCTGTTCGTCCCGGCTTTCTGCAAAAGTCGAATTCGATAAGCTTCCAACTTATGCGATTATTAAGTTCGCACTCGTCAGGCATATAGCATCCAGGAAACAGTGAGTGATATCTATAATGATGGGATAATTTAAAGCTCCAAAGCCAAATGTTTGTAATAAAGTGCAGTAATCATGATGTGCTCTAATAAATCTTTGGACTCCGGCTCCATTAATGTCAAGTGGAATTTTATCAGGGCTGTAATTATTGGGTGTCTGGGACAACTGCCAGATTAAAAATCAACGACGGATGTGGGCCATGAATATTCTCTAATTATCTTCCTAACGGACAGGCTCGGAGGTGTCTGCGTCGCTCGTTGCTGATGAAATGCGAAAGAATTGCAGGCAAGCGGTTTGATCTGTGCACATTGTCTCAGGCGGAGTTAAGAGCCGCAGACGAGCGGGCTTAGCGGGCTACGTTTTAAAAATTGTAAAAGTGGAATTGCGGCCTTTTTAATGGAGATTTGTCTGTCAGCCATAAGTGAGCAAGAAAGAGAGAGAATGTAGACTGTGAGAGACTGAGATAACACGATCCGCCATCACTTCTGAATGCAGAGAAGCACATGAGCTTGAGAACGAGTTGCCAGGCCGACAGGCCACCCTGGAAGGTGAGAGACTGCGACTGATTTGCAGCGCTCCCGTCAATGTCAAACGCTCAGGGAGTTCAAAATGTACAAAATTCTTCTATAAGTGGCAGCACTTCCACAGCTACTTATTAGTGCTGCTGCTTTACACTGTCATTGTGCTGCTTGTGAGGTGTGAGGAAGGTCTGTTCATGCATGCATGCTTCCATTAACGCTTAGAAGTCTAGAGTTATTACTGTAGTTTTGCTATAATATTGAAATGTAGTTATGGAATTACCTCACTGCATGGGCAGATATGTGCTCAATTACATTTCTTTCCATTTATTTCAATGTCAAAAATGTCAAAACCACATGGCAAAAACCTAAAACACGGGTAGAAATTTGCACTGGCCACTCGTACCACTAAGCCAATAAATGCTGTGGCCACATATACTTAATAACAGAAACATATTTATCATATATACACAGTATCTGCAATTAATACTCATGCCTACAGTACACATCTGATTTGTCTGATTAGTTCTGTGTCCAACTGAACAGGTCAAACAATTAATTAACATGCTGAAAATGCTTTTCTAAATGTATTATATTTAAGTGTATATAAAGTAATATTTTATATTTTTAGAAATGCGTTATAAACTTCAGATGCAAAGAATGAATGACTAATGTTAAAAAAGTTATATTAACCACTTAATAATGAATAACTGCATTTAACATTTACGTATCACAAAGTAGTAAGATAATAAATAACTACTTAATCGTCTAAAACAGGACGTTCTAAGTATGTATGAAGTAGTTATTTGTAATATTTGTAGCACTCATTACTGCATATGTTCCTATTATATAATTACTCACATTCATTAACAAAACATTCGATTGTGACTTTGTTGATGTTTATTAAGGCCTGCTACTATTAAGTGTTACTCAATTAAAATTACAGCATTACTGTTGTTATTGTGGTGATATCTGTGATAAGGTTTAACACAGTCAGCTTGTTACACGTGCCGGTCCTTGTTTTATGCATGACTGCGTCTGGCAGGAGGAGTAAAGCACAGTGAGTTATTCCTGCACTTGCATAAAGAGCGTTATATAATACAAGCAAATATGATCTTTTGCAGAGTGCAGTGCAAATACAGCACTGTCTGATTGGTTTGATTGGAAAAGCATCTCTACATTTACCACCACAAGACAAAGCACATTAGAACCAATGGGGGGGTGGGGGTGATGAGGAGGGTGAAAGATACAGAAGAAAAGGAAGAAAAGAGAGAGAGAGAGAGAGAGAGAGAGAGAGAGAGAGAGAGAGTGAGAGAGAGACTGGTAGAAGACGAGAGGGTAAAATGAGAGAGAAAGAGGAGAGAAATCGAGGTAGAGAATGAGGAAAAAAGAAGAGAGAGAAAGCAGAGGAGGAGAGAGAAAGAGAGGAAAGGAGAAAAAGAAGAGAGAGACAGAGGAAGCTGAGAGAGAGAGGAGAGAGTGGTAGAGGATGAGAAAGAAATCGAGGTAGAGATAAAAAGGAAGAGAAGGAGAGAAGAAGTGGAAAAAAGACAAGACACAGAGGGAATTGAGAGAGAGACAAAGCAAATTGGTAGAGCGGACGAAAGAGAGAGCGAAAGACAAAAAGAGGAGGGCGAGAGAGTTTGAAAAAGCGAGAGATAGAGAGACAGAGGAAGAAAAAAAGACAGAGACAGATATGGAGAAGATGAGGAGGGAGAGAGATACAGAAGAAGAGTATAAAAAAGAGTGGAAGAAAAGAGACGGGCGAGAGACATAGTGTGTGACAGAAAGAGGGAGGAAGAAAGAAAAGAGAAAGAGCTTGAGAGAAGATGAGGAGGGAGAGAGATAAAGGAGAAGAGGAGGAATAAAGAGAAAGAGAGAGACTGGTAGAGGACAAGAAGGAAAAAATGAGAAAGAAAGAGGAGGGAAATCAAGATAGAGACATAGAGGAAAAATAAAGGGAGTGAGAGAAGAAGAAAGAGATAGAGAGGAAGGGGAAAAAGAAGAGAGAGAGAGGAAGCTGAGAGAGACAGTGAAAGAGAGAAAAAGATAAGAATGAGAGAGATAGTGTGAGAGAGGGGGGAGGATGAAAGAAAAGAGAGAGAGATTGAGAGAAGATGAGGAGGGAGAGAGATAAAGGAGAAGAGGAGGAATAAAGAGAAAGAGAGAGACTGGTAGAGTACAAGAAGGAAAAAATGAGAAAGAAAGAGGAGGGAAATCAAGATAGAGACATAGAGGAAAAATAAAGGGAGTGAGAGAAGAAGAAAGAGATAGAGAGGAAGGGGAAAAAGAACAGAGAGAGGGGAAGCTGAGAGAGACAGTGAAAGAGAGAAAAAAGATAAGAATGAGAGAGATAGTGTGAGAGAGGGGGGATGAAAGAAAAGAGAGAGAGATTGAACAAGAAGGGAAAATGAAAGAGAAAGAGAAGAGAAATAGAGGTAGAGAAAGGAAAAAGAAGAGAGAGAAGAAGAGGAGAAGAGCGATAGAGAGGAAGGGAGAAAAAGAAGAGAAAGAAGAGGAAGTTGAGAGAGAGAGGGAAGAGAGTGGTAGAGTGGAAGAGACAGCGAAAGGGAAACAGAGGAGGGCGAGAGAAAGAGAGAGAGAGAGAAAGGGAGGAAGAAAGAAAAGAGAGAGACTGAAAGAAGATTAGAAGGGAGAGATACAGAAGAAGAGGGAAAAAGGGAAAGAGAGAGACTGGTAGAGGAAAGGAGAATAAGAGAGAGAGAAAGAGGAGGGAAATAGACAGAGACAAAGAGGACAAAAAAGAGAAAGAGAGGAGGAAGAAAGATAAAAGAGACTTATTGAGAGAAGATGAGGAGGGTTAAAGATACAGAAGAAGAGGATGAAAAAAGAAAGATAGAGAGACTGGTAAAAGACAAGATAGGAAAATGGAAGAGTAAGGAAATAGAGGTAGAGACAGAGGAAAAAAGAGAGAGAAAGAAAAGAGGAAGAGAAGAAGGGAAAAAAGACAAGAGACAGAGGGAGTTAAGAGAGAGGAAGGAAAGTGGTAGAGCGGAAGAAGGAGACAGCGGAAGAGAAAAAGAGGAGGGCGAGAGAGATAGTGTGAAAGAGCGAAAGACGGAGAGAGAGACAAAGGAAGAAAAAAGACAGAGATTTGGAGGAGATGAAGAGGGAGAGAGATACAGAATAAGAGAATGAAAAAGAGAAGGAGAGAGAGAGACTGGTAGAGGACGAGAAAGAAATCGAGGTAGAGATAAAAAGGAAAAAAACGGAAGAGAAAGAGAGAAGAAGGGGAAAAAAGACAAGAGACAGAGGGAATTGAGAGAGACAGACGAAGCAAATTGGTAGAGCGGAAGAAGGAGACAGCGAAAGACAAAAAGAGGAGGGCGAGAGAGTTTGTTTGAAAAAGCGAGAGATAGAGAGAGAGACAGAGGAAGAAAAAAGACAGAGAGACAGATTTGGAGAAGATGAGGAGGGAGAGAGAGACAGAAGAGGATAAAAAAGAGAAAGAGAGAGAGGCTGGTAGAGGACGAGAGGGGAAAATGGGAGGAAATCAAGGTAGAGACAAAGAGAAAAAAAGAATAGAGAGAGAGAGAAAGAGAGAGAGAGAGAGAAAGAGAGGAAGGGAGAAAAAGAAGAGAGACAGACGAAGCTGAGAGAGAGAGGAGAGAGTGGTAGAGCGGAAGAAAAGAGACAGTGAAAGAGAGAAAAAGAGGAGGGCGAGAGGAGAGAGTGAGAGAAGGACATATCAAGTTAGAGAGATGGTTTATGTGGCATTTCAGAAAAAAAATGCAACTAATTATGTTTTGTTTGGAGTCCAGTGGACTGGAAGAGAGGAGAACAGAACATTCCCTTTAATGGTGGTGGAATAAAAATCTTGTTTATTGTCTGCAGTGACATGATATCTGCCTCGGAGGAATTAAGCTACATCTATTTTTCATAAATTAGGAACCTACACATGACTCTCCCCCAGCGCAGCCTGAACAGAGAAGAGAGAGAATCTCAACAGGCGTGTCTTACTGAACTCCCAGGGGGAGCGCAGGCAAACTTTGTTTAAAGGACAATGTGGATTATAAAATGCTGAGACGAAATACCAACCAAGTAGCCTCACCAGTTTTAATATGCTAGTATTACCGTATCAGTTGTATAAGGTGTACTACAGGTTTCCTTTAACATCTTCACAATACGTTCTTGTAAAAAACAGGATTAACGATTGTAACGCAAGCCCCCCAACCCCCACTCCATATTAAACTATATAACTTGGCACCTTTTGGTAATAAGAACTACTTCCCTTCTCATTTTAAAAGTGGTTACTTCAAACACATGCATTCGTGAGCTCCTGTTGGTGTAGATTCACGGCTGTTTCTTCTCTTTAAACGTGACTTGGAAATAGCTCCCCCTTGTGGAGGAACTTCAGACTGCTAAACGGGCCCACAGAAGTGAGTGAGTTCTAGATACCTGAGTGAAACCATGAAGCATTATATTTTCATAATTTTAAAACTCATCTGAAGCATTGGGACAAATTAAGATGTATAGAAAATGCATAGAATTTTCCTCAGATGGTATGTCACACTCTAAAGAGCCAGTAGGGAACTGTAGTAGCTTAACAGCCTATTAATATCCTTTCACAACGCATTGTTTTAACAGCAAAAAGGAATAAAACATTACATGTGTACTATCTAATACTTAGCGTGCTGTTTAAAGTTATATTTGTCTTTTGCAACGCAGAATTAATGGCCATCTGAAGCATTACAATAGAACAGAACATTGCTAAGTGAAGGTTATAATACAAATGAATTAGTTCCAGCACAGCTTTGTGCGATGTGACAGTGATCAAAACAGATTACGTGTTCCATCTTAGGAAATTTATTTCTCTCTCTTTTATTGTCAATTAACCATCTGGAACACTGACATGGGGTCATATATAACTGCAACTGGGGGTGAAATGGCACATTCTATTGCCTCACCTCCAATTCAGTGTTGACATATATTTTGATCGCAAACAGCAGGGGATGATCTGACCACTTTCCTTACCTACTAATAGCTGTGGGAAACAACGAAGTATTATATTTTTATATTTCCCAAGCATAAATACACTTAAGCTTGACAGACAATGCTTAGAATTTTCCTCAGACTGTGTGTCGCAATCTGGAAAAACCTGGAAAGGATCAGTTTTGGGTTTTGAGTTACTTTTCAATAATCATCGATATTTATTTAAACCAGTCAATTGCCCATCACTACCGTAATGCTAACAGTCTTATCTGCTATTTTCCATTCATTACTAGCAACATCGGCAGCTGAGCTGAAGTGTTCATCCCATAAAATGTGTAATGTGCAATGTCCACTTGGTCCTTGGAACCAAGTTCACATTCCTGGACATTCAAGGACAACTAATCAAAAGCTTCACAATTAGCTGTCAAACCAGGGTGACATTTATAGAAGCATCAAAGCACAAAGACAGCAATTTAATGGTGGAGAGAGTATCAATTTGAACACTCCTCTGACAGTTAAGACTTTACACTATAGTGCTTCTGAGAGTCTGGATTTACTGCATGGCAAGTGCAAAAGGTGAACCCTGGACTGGGCCTTGTGAAGGACCCTGCAAAAAAATATGTCTTAGCAAGTGAAAGCATCTTACATATGGTTATATTTCTCATTATGAGACTAGTGTAAGAATATTCTAAGACTATTTAACCTGTTTCTATGTATTTTTTTATTTGTTTTAAGTCATTTTATATTATGAACGTGTCTTATTCCACTGGCAGATCATTTTACTTGTTTTGAGAAATAATGAAGATCATTTTGTGTATTTTAAGAAATAACAATTAAAAAAGTAAAAATTTCTGCCACAGGAATAAGACACACAAGATAAAATCACTTAAAACCATTTTAGAATGTCTAGAAATATGTGAAATAATATTACAAAATTCTTAATTTTCTTAATTAATCTCATAATGGGAAATTAGCTATATTGACTACATATAAGATGTTTTCACTTGCTAAGATTTCATGTTTTGCTGTGTACAGACACGTTAGACAATGAAGCCTGACTCAGTATGAGGGAATCTGCAGTCAAAGCCAATACAAGCTTGAGGGGGCACTCCTGTCAAAATTAACAATGTAACCATTCTACATCTGTTGTAAGCTTGCCTACTCACGTCTTCCATTGCCACAATGGTCTCTATAGTGATATTTTCTGGTTTAAAGACTAGGAAAATATGTATTTGAGCAATGCTTTCTGGGTATTGTTGTGAGAGAACACTGACGGATGAACACACACAAACATGATACAAAATCCTAAATTCTCTCAAAGCAGTGAGGCTGAGGGATGCAAAGAATAATACATAACACAACAAATAACATAGTGAAAAATCTAATTCAGCAGTGTCAGAATCCACACAAGCAAGACTTTCTGAGATTTACATTTATGGCATTTACACAGGTAGGTGAAGGTGGTCTTAGGAGTCTTTCCCAAGGACTCATATTGTTATAGCATAGAGTGCTTACCCAAGTGGAGGATTAAACCCCAGTCTACAGTGAGGGGGAACAGAGGTCTTACCCACTACACCACTATACCATTGTGTACAGCATGCAGGTTGTATAAGTTTCCATTTCCAGTTAGCTACATTTGATTTGTAGCCCCAGTGCAAAACTAACGAAGCAAATTTGGACACCAAACATATCTTGGCTTATGAACTACATTTGAGGTAAGAGGAAAACAGAGCGACTTTGATTTTTCAGCCAGGACTCACCCCATGTGTTGAAAAGCCGTGATCTCCTGCACTGGTAAGTTATCCTCTGTTGACAGTATTCCGACTGTGACACAAGCACCCTCAGCTGCTCCGGAGAGGCGCCATAGTCAAAGCGCATGTTGTACGGTTTCTCCAGGGTAGAACCTCGGACTCGTGCCTGACTTGTGCTGTTGTGGTGGACCACGGTCCATACTTTGCTCTCTGGAATGTAATGTAACGACAAAGGAGAAAATACAGGTCATAGAACATCTTAATGTGCTTCCAAGTTGTTTTATCCCTAGACATTAAGGGTCAGTTTCACAGACAGGGAATAGGCCTAATACTCTCCTTTTATTGGAGAATCTCCATTCAGAATGCTGTGTTGTCCAGGGACCCCATGAATACTAGAGGGTATTTCACACACTGATCCCTGGGAACCTTAAATGATGTTGGATGGCAGACACACCAGGAATTCGTGGTCATTTTTTTGCTTGTTGCAGACTAAAATGTTTTGCAGCGGCGCTTATTGGCAGCAATATTTTTAAGTATATTTTTGGATGATTATGAGTCTTATATTAATTTCACTTGCTGTGATGTGGCCTACTTAGTTTCTGTCAAAAAAATAGTGTACCAAGTGAACAAAGAACATGCAACTAAGGTTAAAAAATAAAACACCATCTCAAAAAGAGTATTTTTTTTAATGTTGTACATCAAAATGATGTAATGAAAACTGACTACGATAACAAACTACTGACAGATCATCCACATGTACAGTCCCACTGAACATGTTCTCTAAACGAACTTAGGAATATTTAGGAAATCAATCTGAGGAAATGTATTAAACATAAAGTACTCAGAGCATCTACAGTGATGCTTGAAAGTTTGTGAACCCCTAAATTTAAATTTAAACCCTTAAAGCATAAATTTGATCTAGAACTTCAGATTTTCATCATTTTCTTCAATAAATAAATGATGAAGTCTAAAATTTTTGTCTCATTTGTTTAATTTGTTTCTCTATATCAACTATTAGGACCTGTGTGAAAATCTGATGAAGTTTTGGGTCAAATTTATGCAGAAATATAGAGAATTCTAAAGGGTTTCAAGCACCACTGTAGCAGAGATGCAGCTCTGGACTAACATGAACCCAGCGGCTAATGTGCTCTGCATCAACCAGTACAGTGCAAAACGTCCATTACAGCAATAAAGCTCAGTCACAGCACATAAGGCAGGCAACTGCTTGCAACAGCCATGGAAGGTCGTTCACACAGATGCGCAGACACGCAGTCAGAACGGAACTGACCACATTACGGAAGTTTAACTTAGATATCTTAAGATCCGTCTACGTGTGGGCAGAACAGCTGAGACTAAAGCTGAATAAACAAACACAAACATTTACGTGAATTCTTGCAATTGCAAATTCCTGGAGCATCTGGGGTGGATTTATCTGCACTGTAGCACTGAGATCAATAAAGAAGCACATCTGAAACTGAATTATTTGCAACATTCTAGGCCACAATTAATTGATCAGCATTTACTATACAAAATTAGAATGATGAAGGATCAAACTAGCTTAAGTCATAATCCCAGTCATTACGCTGGAATAACGCAGGACAAAATCCCTTCGGGTCGCATGATAATCGCTGATCAAAACCAGAGGGCTAATGTGTTGCCAAATAGTTCTCTGGAATAAAGCTTCTCAGTATCAGATATTATGAACTAAGATTACACAGCATTACGATATTTGATGGATTACATTAACTGGAATGTTCTGTGATCCGAGAGCTTCAGAAAGTTTAGCTGCATTTCCAGTGTAAGAGGGGAGAGAAGGCCGGAGCGTACCTGTCATATTGCAGTAGACCTGAATGGGGCCGAGAGGGCCGCTCCCATCAGGATCAATGGAGAAGTCGCCAGAGGAGCTTCCTGCAAGCCTGTAGGCCTCGCATGAGGATTCGTAGACAGCTGGAGTGAAGCAGAAAGACCAAGAGAAAAACAGAACGCGAGTCTGAGAATTCACTAAAGCATATTTCATGTTGAGAACAAAAGCTGACGTTGGACTCTTATGTAAACGTGGGAACGTTTTGTTACAGGCGGGG
Source organism: Colossoma macropomum (assembly GCF_904425465.1). Lineage (NCBI taxonomy): Eukaryota > Metazoa > Chordata > Actinopteri > Characiformes > Serrasalmidae > Colossoma > Colossoma macropomum. The sequence continues at coordinate 537,162 of NW_023495280.1, read as the reverse complement.
GAAAAAGGTCAGTGCCGTCTGCATAAGAATATGCTCTTTGCGGGCTCTTTGAAAGGATACATCTGGAGGGGAACGTGCATGGGACGATCTAAGAACTATGCGCCAAGTAGCTTAGCAACTAAAATGTGTTCTTAGTAATCAGACTAGAGCGACCTTGCAAATGGCCTTTCACATTATTCCATTTGATGTGCTTGACTTCAGACTACCTGGGTCGCTCAAATTAAATAGAAATGAATAGAGTGCAAAATAATATTGTGGTTGCGGTTCATAACAGGAAGCCTTTGTACCAGATTCCAGTTATCAAAGCTAAATTGGAACACATAGTGCGAAATTTGTGTGTTGGCTTGAAATAATACTGTTTTAATAACAATAATACTGAGTTTTCCAGGCTTCCAACACCTTTAAAATGCAGGGATGCTCTAAGTAAACCTACAGTTATGGCATGTAGCTCCACTGTATCCGGTTCCAGCGCAGTCGCAGTGGAAAGAAGACCAAGTCTGAGTGCAGCGGCCGCCGTTTTCGCAGAAATTGGGGAGGCACCTGAAAAGAACAGCAGCGACAAAGGGGAGGAGCGCATCAGACACAATGCAGCGAAACAAAACTATTCAAAATATTCAATGATAATGACGCTACGGAGGCTTATCTGGTGGGCCACATCTAAATCTAAAGCAGACAGCGTTCGCCTAATCCACCCTTCAATAAAACATCGCAGTGAAGAGAACGCCTGTCTGCATTAGCCCAAGCCTCAGATTCAAAAAAGCAATTTAGTGAGACTGAAAGAAGATGGCAGCATTCTATTAACTTGCCTTCCACACAAATTTGTTTGCGTCGGAATTGGCCTTGATCTGAAACTGTGAGACAGAGAGCCACAAAGCGTCCATTAAATCAAGCCAAGCTGCCAAAAAAAAAAGAGTTCTTTTGACTTGCTGACACTGTGGATATTTCATATTTTTACTTTGTGAATTCATTTGCTTTAAATTGGTCAACTAAATAGCAGCTTTTCATGGTAACAATATTAATCAAAGAGGAGAGTTTGACATTTGAGCAACAGAAGCTCAGCTATTACAGTTAAAACTACAGGAGGTGAATGCTAATTTTTTTACTGCAGCGAGTACCAGCAAAGCCCAGTCGAGCTGCCACATATACCCGCAGTACGTGGCTAAGTGTTTGTCCGCCGAGCAACATAAGAGCACAACTTGAAACACAGCAGCTGACAAGAAGTGATATTTTGTTAGAAATAAAGGTTCTGTGTAGGTACATTTTTTGTTCATCAAGGTACAAACAATGTAAATGTGCCCTCAAAGGTACAACAGTGGTTTTAAGGTCCAATTGTGAACCACAAATAAGTTTTTTCTGAGAGGAAAAGTACATATTTGTACCTTTTTATAACCTGATGTTTTAAAGCAGAACAATAAAATTAAAAGGCCTGGAGACGAGACGGGGTGTGTGGAGTCAAAACAACTTAGAAAATATAACTTCAATGGATTATGATACAGTTATGTTCCCTGACTAAAGGTACTGAGATGTACCCATGAGGGTACCACCCCAGAGACAAGGGGTACTGCCCCAGTGACCTTTCTTTCTGAGAGTGTAGTTAAGGTCCTGATGCTTCTGGTTTTCACTTTTGTTTACATTTGCAATGTTAATAGAGATCATCCACATCAGAGTTAGAGACAATTCAAAAGCAATCAAATTCTGAAAATTGTGTTATATGGGTGTTTCTGCAAAGTGTATTTAAATTGGTTGAATTTCAAGTACCAGTTATCTAATACAAATAATGAGCTACAGAAAACTGCAAATAATTTAAATTCTTTAGAAAGTTAGAGACCACCTTTCATTTACTTAATTTTCTTAATTTTTTATTGAGGTCAAAACAAAAGCTGTTAAAAACATCTTAAAATTCCTTCTGCTATCTAGTTTATAGTATTCCAATCTATACTGTGTAAGATATTATTGCTAGTAAATGAATGCAAACTGCATTAATAAATATACACAGTCAAATGCAAAAGTTTGGGTGCCCTTGTCATAGTTTCTAGTTTTTTTTTAACTCTAAAATAAGTTAACACATCCTCTATGGAGAACACGCTACACATTTTAATGCACAATTATTGTTTATTTGCTGAATTTAACATACTGGAAATACACAAAAATCAAAATGTGGCCTGCACTGTAAAACATAATGAATTAACTTAATGTGTTTGGTTTACTTTACATATTTGTTAAAATTACTAATAAAAATCTAGTAACACCTTCTATTTCTTGTATAATCTTGTATAACAAGTTACTGAGGTAAATTTAGCCAAGATCAGTTAATCTGGATAAATCCAACAGACTGAAGAGTCTTTTGCCAAAAAGCTTCCCAGCATTCTTAGTGGTTTTGTTGATTTCTGTTAATTAACTAATTTTTCTCATTTATGAATATAATTCTCTTTGCAAAATATTACTTATGTGTCATAACATACTGTCAAGTTAAATGTGAAGTCTGGATGCATTTTCCATCTTGTTTTTCTCACCATGATGGTGTTTTGTGTTCAGGTTTATCAGTTCAGCCTGAAACCATGGAATGGAATGGAAAACATGCACTAAACATGCACTATTAGAGTCTTCAGGGTGATTCTTGTCCTGTTTAAGCCACTTATTTGCTTACTGTACAGAACAATCAATTTGATATAATGGAGTTCTTTTAATTGATGCCAATACATTCCATAAGGAAGAATATTTGATCCAAGTTAAGTAATTCCAGAGTAAGCAGTAGAGCACTGCCAGCTCAGTGGAAAACAGTTATTGGGCTGTTTGAGTTCATCTTACTGGCTGCAGAAGTGTGGATCACTGAAGATTAGAGAGTAACTATAACTTATATATATATATATATATATATATATATATATATATATATATATATAGATATATAGATAGATAGATAGATACATAGATAGATATTATGCAGATGACAATGCAGTGGTACGTCACACTGTAAATAATAACATATCATCGCTGTCCAATGAAAATCAAGTATCTCTGAAATAGTAACTTTACAGGGCAAAAACACTCTTACCTTTCAATGTAAGTTAATGTAAAGAGATTTTATGCCAAGTGATTTTAGAGCATTTATATTGGTCCATTCATCATGAAATTTGCACACAGTGTAAAGGACAGCTGGTGTGTTGAAATGATGTATAAAAATAAAAATCGACAAAAATGGAGATACATAGATTCCTTTGGACAGCGACGATATGTTAATAGAGGTGCAATATGTCTGGGTGTATAAACAAGTGGCAGTGCAATATGCAATATTTACAGATGGATAAACAAAGTGGCAGTGCTATATGCAATATGTATGGATGTATTAACTCACATGAAGTTATTTAAGCTTGAGCCTGTTAACTCAATATTTTCGAGGCAATAAGTAAATTCAATTAATTTAAGTTTATAGTTATTTTTATATGTTATGTACCAGCATGTTAAACTCAGTAAATACATAGAAATTGTGCATTAAAGTTTGCAGGAAAATGTCACATTTATGTGTGTTCCCTGTAGAGAATCTGTTGACTTATTTTCACTTACAAAATCAGCAAAACATGGACTGGAGCTTGTGAATTGCCCATGCTACTACATGATTCTGAAGCATTCACTGCAGAAGCAAACATATTTCAGATGTAATTGTTTTCTAAGCGGAACTTAAGGAAATGCTTCACACTACGAGTGCACATACTGGAGACGTATTTGAGGTACAAGCACCACTGGGGTGCTACCTCGATTGCTCTTTCGTAAAAGGATCATTTAGAAAAGTCTTCAGAACGTGCAAAGCATGCTGATGAGCGTTCTCATACGCACACTCAGAAAACAAGTAAATAAATAAATAAATAAAGCTGTGCTTCACACTCAGACGTACGAGCCTCCCTGAGACATTATGATTAATAGCACGTTCATCTCGGCCTGCTTAAATTTCACAATTACCAGCCTTTTAGTCCCGCATATATTATTTCAAAGTGCGGCTTCCTGCCATCCGTTCCCATGAGGACGCTGCTTTACGAGGCTTCCTCGTCCAACGCCGGCGCGCTCCTGAAGCCATTAACCACTACAGGGGGAGTACGCTGCGCGCCGGATAATGTTTCTGGTGATGGTTTAATTACCTTTTGTGCTATTCCTACTTGGGCCCAGAAAGGGGGCTTTGGTGGACCATAAAATTACGGCGGCCAATGTGCAGAACTGCTCACCAGCAATAAAGCGGTCAATGAAACTTTAAGTGCCTGGCCAAACAATCTCACACAAAATTGACGGACTGTTAGGCTACAGGGACAGGCAGACAGACTGCTCGTTATCTAACCACCTATTTGACTTGTGAAACACTCCACAAACTAATTTTGTGTTGCCTGAAACAAAAGAGAAAAACACTTGTATGCAAAAGTTTTGGTGCTCCACACAGATGACTTGTATTGTTGCTTTTCTAAGTGAAAAAATTCCACAGTGCCTCCGCAACTTTTTGTTTTCAAAAGAAGAGGTAAAACAGTTTATGACCAAAAGATGCTGAGTTACTCAATATTATATTATTTAATATGTGATTGTAATTAAAGATTTACATTAAATCAGTAAATGCTGTTAATTAATCAGTTAAAGTCAAGCGAGAAAAGTGCATCATTTGCAGATGCTCTTGCATTAGGACATGCCATGCATAAAATAAAAAATAAGCACTGTTTATGACCATTTCAGGTTTGATTCCAAAGGAATATTAAAAAAAGCAATAAAGATGAACGTATTGTGAACCATTTAGCAAACACTTTGCACACAAAGATGACTGTGCAGTCAAGTCACAGTTCAGAAGAAATTCTCCTGGGTGAAAACAAACCTACGATAACGAGCCCCTCCCCTGAATGAACCCAGAATCCTGGGTACGGACCCTAGTAGGACTTCAGGCCAAGTCTGAAAATGCCTTTAGACCAATAGCAGTAACTGCACTGTTGCCATGTCATTAGCAATGCACCTCATAGCAAATGAACATTCCCAACTGTGTTGAGTCGCTTCTGCTATTTGAACAAGCTTTTTAAGCTTTAAAGTAATTGATTGCGCATTTTTTTCATAATTAGAGCACTCCACTGCAAAATTACTCAAAACGTCCATCACGAATAGGCTATATGTTGTTTGGGTGAATGCTTTGGGATTTTGATGGGATGATGTATGTGTTTCTGCAAGAGAAGCTTTAAAAAATTAAGGCAGTGATTCAGTTTTGCTTGAGACGCTAAAAATGTCACATCATTCCATTTAAGGCACAAGGAGAGGCTTCAAACAACTCGCTAACAGGAGCAACGTGAAAAACAAACACATTTGAAGGATAAAAAACAACCCCCAAGATCCTATTTTGAGAAAGTCTCTAGAAACCCTCTGAGACAACATTGGGGGAAAAAAAGAACACACGTCTTGAAGGGCATGCCTGAAGCAGTGGGCTCTCAGTGAGTCAGAGCAATATTGCCTTCTTTTCTCTGTAAGGGAGACTTTCTCTGAAATAATGACTGTTATGATAATGTTTCAGTGAATGAAGCCTTGACGGGCCGAATGTGGGCAGGCGTCACTTTAAAATGAAACACGTTTTAACTCTGCATTTGCCTTGCAGTGTGAGCTGTAGAACTGAGACCAGGACTGAATGCTTATTGAAAAGGCACTGGCACATTAGCTGGGTTTAAAATAATACATTAAAAGGTATGTGGTCAGTAAAAAAACGCTAATGTTGAAAAAGATTAATTAGCAGTCACAAAAATCATAATGTGGTTTACACAAACTGACAGCTATTCATTCAACTGAGCAGCATTTGAACTTTCCACTGAGCTATTCTGTTCAAAACGCAGTACTGTGCAAAAGTCAGAGACCACGGGAGTCGTGATGTCACTTTTTTTTTTGGAGGGATCGGCACATCTTCTGCTGAGGAGAAAAGACCTCGACAAGTCCTCATCAGCATCAAACACAGCACTGATTAGCTCATTAGCTCATCTGAAGAGGCAGCCTCAGTTACTCTTCCAACACGAAAAACCTACTGATTTCCCTTGGCCAATTTTTTAATAATAAAACATTTCCATCTAAATGCTTCAATATTAGAAGTTCTTAATGTGGGATTTGGGACCTCCCAGGAAGGGGTCGCAAGGGTGTCGCTACAATATATATAAATGATCAAACCCAGAGATACTGCTGCTCAGTGGCTCCACCTACAGGCCATAGAAGATGGACTAATGTTGATCATGAATTTTTACTGGGTGAGCTCGTTACTGAGGAAGGGTCTTGAATGACTGCTGAATCTGAAGCATTTCTCAGCACCAGGCTAAAGATTTGTGGTTAAGTGCTAGTGAAGGAATGCAGGTCCAGGTAAAGAGCAGACTTAATATTTCATTATTCTTCTGTAAATTATTTAATGTGAATATTGACATGTGTGGGGACAGAGGGGGCTGGATGGGGGTGGGTTGGCCAAGAGGGGGTCGCAAAATATTTTTAAACCCAAAATAGGGGTTGCACTGAAAGAAAGGTTAAGAATGCCTGTTCTATATTTTTGTGGCAACACCAGTGCTGTCACCTAAAAAGGTAAGTGTACAGTCCTACATTCTTCTTCTTCTTATTATTATTATTATTTATTGTTGTTGTTGTTGACGTTGTTTCGGGATATCCATTTATAAACTCATCCCTAGCCTATATCACCATTTTGTTTAAAATATGAACTGAATGTTTACATGCTTTATAAGATTCTCTTCCAATTGTGTGATGTTTTCGGGAATTTGGAATGAAATGCCAGCAGGAACAAAAACGTTCAGAGAGTAAAGACTGGGGAATTTCTGTCAACCCCTTTCTACTATTGGTCCAAAAAATCTGTTGTACCCAATCGTTTAGACATTGCTTGACATATGCCAAGCCATACTTCATTTGCATAAACCTGAGAAAACGTAAACTTGATTTGTCATTGATTTGTCGCCCTGTTAGTTGTAAATTGCAGCTACAAGTCGGCTACTTCCTTAGGAAGTAATTAGTCGTCTGTCAATCTGTCGTCTGCCAATTATGCATTTAATTTGCATGATTCTAATTTTGTACATAACCTTTGTATACTTGTGAGCTACATTAGCCTCATAGCACTACTGCAAACCTAAAGATGCAAACTTCAGACACCAACCACATCTTGTTCTTTGCTTTGCCCAAAAATTCCCATAGTCGGATCAGTCAGATACCAAATTGACTCTTCCAGCATGTACAAGAAGGACAGAAAGAGAACCGTAACAGGACACGTGCTTTGCAAGGCTGTTTGGGTCTCCCCTTGTTTACGCTGGGCTCATTCTTCGAGTTACTGCCAAGGGGATTTCTCCGCTACAGACGGGAGCACATCAAAGTCGGAATAAAAGTGCGCTGACACACGGCCCTGCGCTGGCAGATACGCTGCAGACACGGAGACACTAAGCCTTCCTTTCAATAAAAGGCACGGTCCAAATGAATACCCACAGCCCTCCGTTCTGACTTTCAGAACTCTGCCACTCAGAAGCCAAATCCCCTCTCAGCACTGGAGCACTTGTTGACAATGTCTAAAAACCCAAAAAATACAAGGGGCGAGGCGTAGCAGGACTTGCCTATTTTGTTACTTAGGCAGCCGACACATAGGCTGAGTCTGCTTACAAAGGGAGCAACAGAGGAGAGACCGGCTTGAACAGTCTTCAGCACTTTCGCCCTCTGGCAGCTTCTCGGAGCTGGCACGGAGCGCTCTGAGACTGTCACCCACCGCGTGGCGCTGCGCCCCTCAGACCATGACAGCTGGTCATGAATGATTTAGAAGCGCCGTTGATGGAGGGGTCTCGTCTTGTTCACATGAGTTCACTATTAATAAAACCCTCTCTCCACAGACGAGCCGGCAGGATGCATTCCCGCTTCAAAACATCGGCCTATCGGGGGAAGCCACGGATGCCATCCTCGGGAATATGCTAATCTGCTTTTGCTGCAGTGTCATCTTGCAGAGATGCAGATATCAAAGGGAGCTGGCGAAAGAAAGGGGCTTTGGAAGCGATTTAATAGTGCAAATAAAACAAGCGTGAATGAATCTCTTCTAAAGGATTGTTGGCAAGGATAATTAGTAGGGTTTCAACCATTATATCTGAAGGGAAATTCTACCTTTTTTTCAATGATGTAAAAGATGCAAAGTCATTCAGAGCAGTTTGAGGGGTAGACAAAGTTACTGAAAATTGTTCACAGTGGTGGTGATAGAAACCAGACGTCTGAAGTGTTTAATGTCTCTAAAAAGCTACATAACAAAACTACAAAAACAAATATGCTGCCTGATGCCTGAGACATTGTTTTATGTTTACATTTTGTGATATTTTTTTTTCCTTTTTTGACATTTCACTCATGGAAGTACATGCAGGCTGTTGTAAGGAAAAAGAGCCCCCAAAGAAAATATATATTTTTTTCAGATTTATCAACATTTTACCATCACCTACATTCCATATAAAAACCCAGATGATGCATGTAGGTTCACTGGTGGTTTTGAATGGTAAATAAAATGGCTACATTTGTGTTATAGACATGGCGACCCCTGGTACCTATTACCATCACGGTAAAGAATCTGAACTATTTCACACTAAACCACTCTGAATTCCTCTGTTAACAACTATAATTTAATTATGCATATATAAGTAATATCAATGCTATAATATGATAAATCCTACATTTAACAGAGAAATAAAATGCATTTTTTTGACAAACAGCATGCATTTTTTTTTTACTTATTGATTGTATACATTGACTGTAAATATAGCATTTTGGAATAAAACTCTTCATATTGTAACTGTACAAACAAAACTTTGCATTTTTTTTTCAATTTTGTCATTTTTATTTATTTATTTATTTATTTTTATTTTTTTACAGAATTTGAAAACAGCAGCTGCTGTTTAGACTGTGTCAAAATTCTACGATGACTGGACCAAAAGAATTGCTCCAAATTGATAATCTTGCAATATTAAGTTACATGAAAAGTTAGGAACATTATTTTCTTCCCCTGTAAAGTTATGTTTATGGAGATACGAGGTTTTGTGCATGTGGGGATTAGTGGATTTCTTCTTTTTCAGTAAAAATATCAGCAGACAGCTGCAGGACAGATTATGGTCTGGTTACTCGCTAGCAAACTCATTCAGTACATGTATGTGATGATGATGACCAGCTGTTCATTCCATCTGCTCATATGTGTTGAGAGCAATGTAATGTACATCCCGTCTTAGTTTCACTGTTTTACCATTACAAATGATTTATATATTACTACACTTACTCTAGACTACAAGATGGCTCTCCAGAGGTTCTTTAGCAAAGGAAATGGTTCTATTTAGAACCATGAGTTTCATATAGTTCCATTTTTATGCATAATGGCTCTTTGCATGGTTCTTCTGTTTGATCGAGAATGCATTGTATATGGTAGTCTTATAGTCTTAGGCATATTGGAAAAATAAATACGTAAAAAAGAGGTTTCAACTCGCTCCTAGGAGACAGTACCTAATGTGGCTGTGCTGCAGCAGATTACATTGTAGTGGTAAATTTATATCAGTCTCGCACGTGGATGATGCTGCAACCCCCAGAATATGTTTCTTGCATCACACTGTATGTCCTGTTTGTCCAAAAAGAAAGCTAATGAGGAGTCAAGAGAACGAGTCACTTTCTTACTCATTTGTTTCCTCCATCCCGGACCCCCCGCGGACCGCCTCCACGTAGGCTGCCACGTGGCAGTGGGTCGATCGGGGGCCCCCCGATTCCAGCATCCGGTAATGAGAGACACCAGAGGATATAGCACTGAGCTTGTTAGCGGGGCCACTAACCTGAGTGACATTACAGAATGAACATCTTCCTGTTCCTAATTAGGGCTCTGATAGTTAGCCCGGCTCTGCTAGCGCTGCTGGAGGCCCGAGCGACAAACAAAGCACTGACAGGTGTGAAGACATGAAAGCGCCGCTTTTGTGTCGAGCCATGACTGTAACGAGAGCAAAGTGATATTTTTGTCGTGGGGACAAGCAAAGAACAGCGGTGCTAAGTCTGGACTTGTTTACCGACAGCAAGTTTCCCAGTTATACTGCTATCGGCAAATGAAAGGTAGCAGAGGCTGATTAGTATTAAGCAAGTGAACCGTGCTAATTGGTGCGCACAAGCTTTCATGCATTGTTAGCCACGTTTGGGTGAAAGATTTCTTTAATATGGGGTTGTGTCATAGAAGGAATTCACTACACAGCCTCAGGTAATGTTTCATAGTGGTAACATGCAAAAATATAAGCAATATTCAGTATTTTGCAAAAAATAGTGGAGATGTGGCCAGGGCCTGACCAGACTGTCCAAGAACCAAGATTTCAGTCTGAACCAGTCTGGAGCTTGACAACATTTTGTATGGACCTGTGCCTGACCCAAGCCAAGTTTTTGCTAAAGGGGTCCAACAAAATCCCCTCCCAAACTGATCCAAACTGGCCCATTAGCACCCAAAGTGCAGAACAAAACCTGATCTTTCTGTGTTAAAACTGAGTAAATTACTGTGAAGCAACAATAATAGCCATCACCAGATAATGGACAAAAAATTATATAAAATAATAAAAAATAGATTAAATTCCACTTCTTAACATATGTATTCTTCAAACAATGCTTTTTAACTATATTCCAACTAGAGCTTGGCTATATGGCCAAAATCTGATATTGATATTTTCGCAGCATGCAATGTCACGATATTAGTTTTTTGACATCTGATCAGTTGAAACTGAGAAAAAAGAACTAGTGGTGCTACAATGTAAAAATACTATGAAACACTATGAACATTCAGTATTTGCAGTACTAAATCCAGTTAAACAGGGCTAATTTTGCTATCTTTCTAATAAAACAGGCAGTTGGTCAGTTTTCGACAAGCACTGATGATATGCATGATACATTTAGAATAGCATATTGGATAATACTTTATTTGGATAGTCCACTTTAGATGCATTGTAGATACTTAATTACTTTGAAGTTACATTCAACTAAATATCTACTAAATTGAGCCTTATTGTCTTTAACTCTAAACCTGCCTCTAATCCTAACTCTAACCTTAACCTCAACCCAAAACCTAAACCCAACCCTCACCCTGGTCCTAGCCCTAAACCTGGTCCAAATCCTTACCCTAACCCCACCACTGTTTAGAATCAACTGAGTTTCAACAGTTAGTTTGTTAACAATCTGTAGATAATCTATAGTGGACTATAGTGGGCTACCCAGATAAAGTGAGACTGCATTTTGTATTGTATTGTGACATAATTATCACAATAACAATATGTATTGTCATATTGTCCAATTCAACCTTTTTTAGTCTAGAACGCCAAGTATGTCCTTTTGGCTGCACTAAACTGTGCTCTCCTGAATCGATTGGCTGTTTTTATTTTTTCCAGCAGATCAATTTTGTGTGGGGCTTGTGGTCCTAAATCCTGTCAACAACATGAGTGGGTGACTCCAGAGTACCAGATTACAAACTTTTAAGGTAGCCTAATGAAACGTGGGTGAAAGAATAAAGTAAGGAGAAAACAAAAGCTGAGAAACACAAGATAACATATTTGTGACATCTGAACCTAACTCAGCCCAACCCAGGCAGTCGGATCCCACCAGGAAAAATATTTCAAGCTCTAGCATCTGTGAAGAGCCAGTGTGGCTGCAGGTTTTCATGCCAAGCAGAAGCACACTTCATGTAACTACTGTTGTAATGATTAAACAAGTGTGCTTTTGCTTGACTAGAATGAAAACCTGCAGCCACACTGGCCGTTTGCGGATTAGATGGCGACCTCTGATATAAGCTATAATAATCCTTTCAGTTAGAATAGAAAAGGTACTATAACTGAAACTATCATACAGCTTTGTGTCTGAAATGGGTCGCTACAGTGCAGATAAGAGATCTTTCTACTAAAGATCCAATAAATCTATAAACAGGTGTATTTTACCAATGTCAAAAAGTCCAAGGTTGAGTTACTTTCAGAAGTAAGAAAATGAAATTATTTACCTGTCCTGAATGCCACAGATGTCAAACTGTAGTTGATTCCAGCTTCCCATGACCCCTTGCTGGACAAGCATAAGATCAATTGGTTGGTTGTTGATGAGGATGAGACGCATACATCCCTGGAAGGCCATGGTTGGGTTCATACAGCTGGAGCCGTTCTGAGCCACCGGACATCCTGAGAAAACATGGAAGACAGGTCCTCAGTGATGGGTGCAATTCAGTCAAACAGTGTAGGATGTACTGGATGTACTGACAGAAAGGCATTTTTAAACACGGGCTAATTTTCTTCTTGTCTAGCAGTAAGACGTTTGGAATAATCTTCAAAACACTGCACTATTTCGATTAATTTCCAGTCAAAAGGGCCATTTTTTAGCATTAGTGCGAAAAGCGGGAAACATATTTAACAGAAAATTACACAAAAGTCACCTGAGTATAAAATTAAATCTATCAGTATTTAATTTGTCCACTCTTCGTATTTCTGCACTTAATGCCACTTTTACTGTTCCACCCCTCCAATCTTAAACTCAACCAGTTACAGCTGAGTCCTTCCAACAAACGCTGTTTACAAACACTGACATTCTGTTCCTAACATTCACATAAACAGCTACCCATACCCACCCTAGCTGCCTTTTAATTTGTCTCTCTTATGCGCATCTAAAATAGCCAAACAAGACATTTCTGAGGAGATTAGGTATAAGAGATAATCCACTTGCATAAGGAAGGAGAAAGTTATGAAAAAACGTGAAAAAAAAACAGGAGCTTCCAACATTGGAGCTCCAGAGAAAACGGGGCTCCTAACAACCACCTGCAAGATCTGGTAGACCACCAAAACTGTCCCCATCAGATAACATCTGCACTAGAACACCACTTGAGAACTGGACACTTGAGTGTAGAATGTGGAGGTTTTATAGACTGACGAGTCTAAATTTGTAATTCAGATTATTTGAATGGTGAGAAGCAGAAAATTCTAAACTGAACTTTGGAGGTGTGGAAAAACATCCCTGTGGATTTCTTTCAAAAACTGAAAGCAAGAATGGAAGCTGTAAAAAGGCAAAGGGTGGACACTCTAAATACTGAAAAATGCTTTTACATGTAGTTGTGCAGGTTTCTGTGTGATTTTCTGTTAACAGTATGTAAACAATATATGAATAGTCTCTAACTTTTACACCTTCACCTTCAGGAAATGTCTTCTAGATACATCTTCAAGTGTCTACAAGTGTAGTCATCTTGGCTCACTACTGCCTGACTATTCAGTGACCTGGTTGACTGACAACATTCACATAATTTCCTGTTGCTGTTTCATTATAAGCCTCTTAACTGCAGGCAATGAAGAGCTACCGGCTGTCTACCAACTGATAATAAGAATGATTTTTACTACTCATAGATCATTAAGCTTGTAATGACCATTCATTATGAAGATTTTGTGATGCGGAATTCTCTCATCAGTCAAAAGCAAATGTTCTTTTGGTCTCTGTTTCCCAGAAAAGCAAACTAGTATATTCTACATCTGTTACGGCTTTGTTGGCGATTTAAGAAAAATGCTGTTGTGTGGGATCTACACATACAGCCATGCTTTTTTACAGGACATTTACATGAAGAAATTGAATGCACATTGGATGCTTTCACTGGAACACTTTGCAATTTGTTGATTAGAGGCAGAATATGGGATGTCGAATGTTGACAGACTTGTAGAGCACTGGTCTTTCGGATTCTAGGAAAAGCAGCTTATGAAGACGTGAGCGGCATCGCGCCTCTGATGGGCTGCTTGTTTTATTTATTTATTTATTTGTTTTTAAAGAGCTATAAAATACATGACAGCTGTAGACCCGAGTTTGAGCTGAAAGCTGCTCTGCAACACAATCGTAAGTAGTTAAACTGAATAGTTCTGTGAAGTGCTTTGGTGAGTGGTGCTCTTAACAAATGAATAATACAGTTAATCTCAGTATAGTAAGAAACAGAAATCCATATTAAATGATTCCAAGAAGGAATTCATCTCTAATGGCATCACAACATAAGAAACAGACAGGACATGACAGCCTTCTCACTCGGCGAATACAGACCTTTACATGCTCCCTTACCAGCCATTTATTGAAACTGTGGTTATTAACATATAAGGGTTTACATTTATAACTTTATAGTAGATGTGTCTCACAATAGATCACTGCATTTTAAATCTACAACCAGAGGCAACCTGGATAACATCTGAGATCTGATATTGCAGTGACCATACCCCTTTGGTTACGGTCAGGGAAGGTTTTTTGTCATATCATTGCCAAAATAGTGTCATCATACCTATATGAGCTTGTTGGACATCCCATTCCAAAACCATGGGCACTGATTGTGGCTACAGCCTCCACTCTTCTGGAAAGGCTTTCCACAAGATTTTGGAGTGTGTCTGTGGGAGTTTGTGCTCATTCAGTCAAAAGAGCATTTGTGAGGTCGACGTTCCAGTTAATCCTAGAGGTGTTCAGTGGGGTTAAGGTCAGGGCTCTGTGCAGGCCAAAGGAGTTCCTCCACACCAACCTCATCAAACCATGTCTTTATGGCGCTTGCTTTGTGCACAGGGGCTCAGGCATGCTGGAACAGGAAAGGTCCTTCCCCAAACTACTGCCACACAGTTGGAAGAATATATTTGTTTAAAATGTCTTTGTATGCTGTAGCATTAACGCTACCATTTAGGTACCAAGTACAAATAGTGAAAAGCTCCAGCTCTTTATCCCTCCTCTGCCAAACTTTACTGTTGGCACTATACATTCCAGTAGGTAGTGTTCTCCTGGCATCCACCAAACCCAGATTCATCCATCAGACTGCCATTTAGTGATTCATCACTCCAGGGAACATTTCCACGGCTCCAGAGTCTAGTGGCAGTGTGCTTTACAGCCCTCCAGCCAACGCTTGGCATTGCGTATAGTGATCTTAGGCTTGTGTTAAGCTGCTTGGCCACCTCATACTCCTCACACACCTCATGCCCACATACTTTTGGCCATATGGTGTAGCATAATGTACTACTTTTTAAATGGAAAAAAAAAACATCTTAGTGTCAAATTTGAGCAAATAAGATAAATATGATTCACTGCAATAAACCATGAGCATAGTTAATTATTTCATTCATATGACAGCCCAAATGTGATTGCAATTGCAATTTTGGAACATTTCTATTAGTTTGTTCATCATGAAATATTCCAAAAATCATAAAGGCTGGCATTTTCAAATGGTGGGGAAAAAATGGAGTTATAAAGTTTGATATGGCACCAAAGACACTCTGTAATAGTGGAACAGCTGGTATGACTTTTCCGTATGTCTTGGCTTTCTGCAGTTTTTGGATGAACAGTGAATCAGTGACATTTAATGCCAAGGATATTTGTATCATGGCTGCCCCCACCTTCCTGCCTAAGGGATGAATCTGTGCTGCAGCTCTAGGACACATTGCAGTCTTTTCTTTTGGTTTCCCTCATGGCAGCAGACTCTGTTCTGTACACTCTAGAATTATACTCATTACCCATAGAACCTCATCAGCTTTACTTCTGCACTGCTGCAGGTTTGGAGACATATCCCAAATCTAAATGTACTGCAGACATGACATAGAAAAAAAGTTTGAAAATGAAACCTTTTATAAATGCTGAATCAATACAAATGAATGCCTAATAATTCTAATGTTGAATAGCTGGCAACCCAAGGACACACAGACATATACAGAAAGAGAAGGAGCAGAAGGGCACAATGGCTGATGGACAGCTTAAAATGTTCTGATCATTCTAACCCTGAAGCAGCACATACATGCATGCAAGACCACAAAAAGAGATCTCTGTAAATTGACACTGACAACTATTCATGAAGAGACTGCTTTTACAAAGACAGTAAAAGAGTATTAATGAGAGATATGAGGTGACAGACGCTCAGAGGTAGCATTCTGTATAAAAAAAAAATCACTTAATTACAGTGCTATCAATTAGTATTCTGAGCAGATCACAGTCCATTTTCCTGGAATGATATGTGATCTGATCATTATATTATGAGATGACAGCAATGCTAAGTCTATGATGAACACGATGCCCAGCATCATTCACATACAGGCAGAAACAAGATTCATCTGACCAGATAACTCGTTTCCAATCATGAACAGTCCAATTTTTGTGTCTCTTCGCCCACTGTAACCGTGCAGCTCCATATGTTCATGGTATGCAGTTCCGTGAGAAGTGTTCTTTCAGAAATTGGTTGGGTGGAACCTGCATTAACTTATAGAAGTAATTCTTGCCTGGAAGCGAAGCCATTTTTATTCACAAACGCGCTGGCAGACCCTGTCATCAGCTTTACTTCTGCACTGCTGCAGGTTTGGAGACATATCCCAAATCATCAGACCAAAATAAGGGCGTTGAAGAGGTGATTCAATTATATTAATTAGAATTTATTGCATGTTTGTTTAGCTTATATTGCTGATACAGTCGTATGCAAAAGTTTGGGTGCCCCTCGCCCCTGGTGGAGTGAAAATAAGTTCACATATCCTCTACAGAGAACATACTTCTGCTCATTTTAATGCACATTTACTGTTTATTTGCCATATTGAGGGGAAAAATAAAGCATGAAATGTGACCTGTGCAAAAGTTATGGCATATTTCATAATTTATGTTTTTTTTTCCCCTGTATATTCAACTCACCAAAACATAAAAATACAATTAAAAGAATAGAAAAGTCAGTTTTCATTCGGCCATGACAATACAGTACTGTGGAAAAGTAATTAAATTTAAAAAGATGATTATCAAGGCAGTAAGAGTTTATGTACATGACATATACTAATATTAGACAAAAACACAAATATTAATGCAATAGGTAGTGATTTTATATTTGTCAATGTTCCCATTTTTACCATTTCCAGATCTCTCCTTGAAGAAGCCCAGTATTATTAGTAGTTACCATCTAACACCTGATTTAACTAATCAATACTTTGTTAAATTAGATCAGGTGTGCTGGTGATGGGTTTGCATGAAACTATGCAATGGCTGAAAGCATGAAGAAGTAGTTGGGAACTAAACCTCTTTTCTTCTGTCCAGCACAAAGGAATGCTTCTTTTAAAACATCATGTTTTGCTCAAGCCACTTTGTATGTTTTTTTTCCCATTAAATTTTGCAAATAAACACTAAATGAGTATTAAAATGTGCAGAAGTTATCTTCACTCAGAAAATCTACAAAAACATGCAATGTGATCCAAGGGTGCCCAAACTAACGGCTGTATATCAGGTATGTAATCACAGACATTGATGACAGACTTGTCCTACCCCCAAAGTAGTAATTATCTCTTGGCTCCAGGTAGTCCTCCAGCTGAATTGATGAGGCTGGCTCGTTGTCCAGGGTCATGGTCATCTGCAGACCTCTAGTGCTGAGACTCACCAAGTGCCACAGACCATCGTTGACCCTCTGACCTATCATCAAAGATGCAAGAAAAGAGTAAATATTAGCTGAATGTCAGGGTGAATGTGTTACTGTACTAATTCACTGCTCTATGAAAGATTCACTGTCAGTGTTGCCATAGGTGCCAACATAGCAGGGGGGCACTGGGTTGTTCGCCCCAACTCAACTAAAGAAGAGGGGCAATGCCCTCCCATTCCAAGTGCAAATCCGGAGAAGAAAATGTTGTGGTAGTGAAATTGCATAGAATAGTTGAAAACAGTTGCTACAGTGAAACTGCATGTAAAAGCAAGGATGTTAAGCAAGTCCTATGAAAACCAGAAAAACAGTGCTGTTTTCTATATGTGTTTCATTCACAAGCTCCTTCCTGTCACACAGGGTTTCCCAAAAATCTGGCTGGTTTGAAAGTGCAGTGTGAGTAGAAATGACATAGTTGCGGGATTCATTTTTGAATGTACTAGTTTCTAAATGTACTGCAGACAAGACATAGAAAAAAAGTTTGAAAATGAAACCTTTTATAAATGCTGAATCAATACAAATGAATGCCTAATAATTCTAATGTTGAATAGCTGGCAACCCAAGGACACACAGACATATACAGAAAGAGAAGGAGCAGAAGGGCACAATGGCTGATGGACAGCTTAAAATGTTCTGATCATTCTAACCCTGAAGCAGCACATACATGCATGCAAGACCACAAAAAGAGATCTCTGTAAATTGACACTGACAACTATTCATGAAGAGACTGCTTTTACAAAGACAGTAAAAGAGTATTAATGAGAGATATGAGGTGACAGACGCTCAGAGGTAGCATTCTGTATAAAAAAGTTCACTTAATTACAGTGCTATCATTTCGTATTCTGAGCAGATCACAGTCCATTTTCCTGGAATGATATGTGATCTGATCATTATATTATGAGATGACAGCAATGCTAAGTCTACGATGAACACGATGCCTAGCATCATTCACATACAGGCAGAAACAAGATTCATCTGACCAGATAACTCGTTTCCAATCATGAACAGTCCAATTTTTGTGTCTCTTCGCCCACTGTAACCGTGCAGCTCCATATGTTCATGGTATGCAGTTCCCTGAGAAGCGTTCTTTCAGAAATTGGTTGTGAAGGACCTGCATTAACTTATAGAAGTAATTCTTGCCTGGAAGCGAAGCCATTTTTATTCACAAGCCATGAAACATGCCGGCGGACCCTGTCCATCAGTTTCGTCTTTCAGCCACAATTCTGATTAGAATTTCCTGTAGACTGAGATATTTGCCACTGCTGGTCGACTTGTATGACCTCAACACACATGTAGATTCAGCTACTTCCTTCTCACTGTGGCCTTTGGCACACCCTAATGGAATCACTCCTTTTTGCTAATCATTAATATCTGCTTTGCGACCCATTGTCCACACATCGAATGAGACATTCAGTGCACTGTACCACCTTTTTTCAATCTATGAATCCCGTCACATACCACGCAGGTATTTATAGCCCGATCATCCTCGTGCAACACCATCTGCAGGAGCCTGAAGTTACTAACACCTTAAACACGTAAGGTGCTTATTTATATATTTAACATGTATTCACCCATGATTCCTGCCTTTACTTCAACGTCCTTCCCCCAAATTAAACGTCTGTCATCGGATTAGGCCATAAACTCAAAATTCGTTTTTTCAATCTTGAACCCAAGGAGGCCCTCAGGAGTGCTGCTCTGCAGCAACAACTAAATGTGCTTGAGAATGACTCATCATTACATAATCACCTGACTGCAATTATTTGAGATGATCCCAATTATTTAATCCACATTCATTAGATTTTACAATCACATTGTATCGCAACAAGCATGATGTGAGCCAGATGCATTTCCATCAGTTGGCTTTAGTCAAATAAATGTAAATAAAAGAAAGTCTCACTTTTAACTGTGCGCTATATCACAGTGACGATGGAATGTCAGTTAATTTGATAGTTAGTATTGCTAATGCTTATTTTAGCATGTATGCTTGCAGAACAAGTGTTTTTTTGCTCATAGTCTCAGATACTGTAGATACTTGATATGCACAGTACAGTGCAGAGTTTGCTGCGAAGTAAAGAGCAAGGATATAAGATAACTAATAAACTTATTAGTTAGTTGCACAAAATGAACATATGAACAATTATTTATATGACAATTAATCGTCGATTAAAATTTAATAATTGTGACAGGCCTAAAAATGAGTTGATAGTTTTCCCCCAGCTGAATATTCCAACACTTTGACTGCTTGGCTAAGTTAGAACTGCGAGCAAAGCTGGAAAATGTGCTATTCTGTGTAAGAACTATAAATATCAGCAAGTGTAGGTGGGATCTATTGGACTGTGAGTCTTTTGAATCTACAACAATATAAACCGCAAGCGAAATGCAGGCAAGCTTGGTGTTATGCATATGCAGTGGCATCAAAGCCAACCTGGCAGCAAACACTGGTAGGAACTCTCTATGTGGTTTGATTTAATTAATTCCGGCCATTACACGTGAAGGGCACACAAGCTGTGTGTGGCCGCTGTGTGTCCACGGTCCCCTCTGTGCCAGCCATCTGCTTGCCGTTCGAGCTTGATCTCACGTTTGGGCCACAATTACGCTCACCGTACCGCTCTTTCTCCTATTGACCGTAATTACAGATCTCCACATTGTGGTCAAAAATCCACATGAGCTTCAGGCGTACAAGAAACGCCACTGCATTCCTGGACGAGCCCTCAGAAAGTCAACAGATGGAGAGCGCCTTTCTTCCTCACTCCCTCTGATGACTGTTGTTGAACAGCACGTCAGGCCCCACAGCTGGGGTGAAATATGCAGCTGTCTGTCTGTCTGAGCATGTGCGATGGGCTAATCCTGTTTGGGTGGGTTGCCACCACCGTATATTTCGCACATTTATCTTAGGAAGAAGCAGACAAAAACGTGACGCTGCCTGGCTTTGTGAGTCGCGAGATAAGACGCAAATGGGTTTTTGCTTTTTTTCCGCATAGCACCGAACATGGCAGTGAGTCAATCTACGCTGTCTTAGGAAAAGAAAGAATGTCATGCCTTGCATAGCTTACCTGCCTGAAATAAAAAAGCATTTACACTGCTGATCCCTGTGCATGTACGACTGGCAAGGCTGAGAGGTGTTTTCAGTTAGATTAAGCGGAGAATCAGCGGTGTTTAATCTTGGTGTCGGGTCCTGGATCATTTAATACCATATTCTCTTTCAATAGAATGCCAATTTTCATCGCTCTAATAATATGCAAACTTGAGGTAGGCAATCTGGGTACATTATGGATATCGTCAGTACTTAAAGAACATTTATCAACTGCAAAATAAGTTACAAACACAGGACAGATTGTCCGGTTTAATTGGACTGGACTTAATTGGTTCCTGTCAGACTAACGAATTCCAATGTATGCTCATTAAAATGGGTGAAAGTCCCAGTTATTCAACTGCATTTACATTTTTAAATATTAAACAATGAGTTTATCAAATTTTATTGAATACTCCCTTGCAGCCCTACAGTTTAGTAGCTTATTGTAGGTGTCTTGTTATCTGTCTTTGCTAATTCTGCTAGCTTCTGATACTTGCTACACTTTGTTGGATGATGTACTCTAAAGGAGGGTTTCTCAACCAGTGGGCCATGAACCATGCTCTAGTGGTCTGCGGGCTCAGAGGGAGCAGTAAATCATAGTGGGCTGGTAACATCTCTTAAAGTCATAAAAACAAGTGGAAAAAAGATTAACTTAATAATTAAAAATCTAAGAATTAGACGTTTTCAAATTATAACGAGTAAAAATATTAATAGAGATGTATAAATACAAACATCGCAGTAGCGGGCTAATTAAACGTCATCATGAATAAAATCATAAGATATGCGTTCCAGCTCATGGATTGCGAAGCGTATATTTGTCAGAGCATCAGTGACTTGAGTAGGTAAAGAATTGCTAAACTAACGACAAAAAAGTAGATATCAAGTGAGATTTATCATTATTGCTGATTGTGATGACGTTAATCCAAAAGCCCAGTGAGAGGAGTTAGGGTCCATCTGTTTAAAATGAATCACAAAAACCTCAAAACTAGAGACATCTCGAGACCAAACAATTACACGATGGCCTGCAGCCCCAAATCATGCCGATCTGAAACTTTTTTCAGGCCATAATTCTCAGGTTTTCAGTGTCAGCATTTAAAAAAAGAAAAATAAAGCTGTTTAAAAAAGCTGATTTTAGTTTTCCTGTGGGCTGCTGTGCTTTGTAGCTACACAGATGGGCCTTGGGGTGGAAAAGGTTGAGAACCCCTGCTCTAAAGTGTCATAACTGGTTAATGGTGTTAAAAGGTAAAATGGAGTTTACTTCCCTCATGAGTCACTTTGCGAATAATACTGGCATGGTGAGAAATGTTTCCTTACAGTGCATGTAGCAAAATTTGGCTTACATATTCTGCACCATTGATTGGTTCTCATTATCTCATTATAGCTCCTTAAATAGCCAGGGCCCACCGGGCGGACCCAATGTTTTATTACAGACCTCTTATAACCTAAGAACAGCTCCCTGTAGTTACTGAATAATAAGCCTTAGCATGTAATCAGCTAGGGATTTTAAGGGGTTAAAGGAATATTGGCTGACTAACAATCACAAGCCTGATCAATCTTATCATCCCTAGTCAATACTTAAAGAACACTGATGAACTGCATGTTTCATTACGAAGAGAGCATAATTTGTGCTGTTCAGTTGGACCGAATACAGCACAGTATGTACAATTTTGTATCAAAATCATATCGAAGTTTTGGAATGTGGCACTAGTAGTGCAAGATATCGTGATACGTATTGTGTATCATGAAAATGTCTTTAAGTAGCGTGATATGATATTTTTGCCACCTCAAACACAAACTATCATCTGCAGGATCTTGCTTTTCACATGCTGGATTATAGTTATGGAAATATATTCCTTCTTCTTTTCCAGTACAGATAACGACCCAATACTTGTTTTAATGAACCACTTCACTTAAGATGTCCAACTTGATGCAAACAAAAAAACACCAATGACTGACTTACCAGTGGACACTTCCGATGTCTTGAGGTCAGAGGTGTGGTGGGTGAGGCGAAGGCGACCGCTGCTAATCTGCAGGAGCAGGTAGCAGGGCTCCTCCTCAGAGGCCAGCCGGGTGGACAGCAGCAGGCCATCCGGGTTCCAGGTGCGGAACTGCAGGCGCACCGAGAGCCCCTCCAGAGTGGGCGCCGGGGCCGGCAGAGACAGGAAGCCGCTGCTGGAGCTCAGGAAGGTGGCGGCTACCAGCTGCGGCTCTGAGCAGGAAAAGGTCACATTGCCCTGGGAGAGGGGAGAACGGGCCAAGCCACATGTCAGTTCACACGCCGACAGGGGAATGTCAAAAGGGCACTGGGACCCAGATGCAAACAGTCTGCCAGAGTATTTGCTATAACAGATCATGTGCAACTGTCAAAAACTGTTAGAGAGCAAGAGAGTGCAAATGAAAAATGAAACTGTCACCAAAAATGAGTAAACTAATAGTGATTTATATGGCAGAACACTGGTTAATAGTTACAGCGTCCAGTTTCTTTGCCTCATTGTTATTAGGGCTGGTTATTATCATCTCAACTCACGATACTCAGCATAGTACTGCAAATTTGATACATTATTCAACATTTTAAAGAAGAAAGTTTGATGTTCGCAGCACACGAACATCTGATGTACTGCACTTGTAACTGGATCACAGTGTATCATGGTGCTTGTACATCTGTGGGTGATATCTTTGCCACGGTGAACTGTAGCAAATGGAAAGCTGGGTATATAGAGTAAGCCTTACTGTTTTTTCTATTGACTTCCTTTATAGGCATGAAGCAGGTACCTCATCCACATTGACTGACCTATAGCAATGAATATAAGCACACATTATTAAATAAATACCGTTGCAATGTTTCAAAATGATTGATGCAAATTTGTGAGAAACATAATTCACTCATTAATCATAATATTGGCATAAAGACAAATACAGTACTGAGCAAACGTCAGAAAAACGTTTTAGTCAAAGGATCACTAAGTACAAATTATTAATTTTTCAGGAGATATTTCAGAGAAGATTTGATAAAATAATCCACTTGCAAACGGCAGGTTAGGTAGGTAGGTAGGTAGGTAGGTAGCTAGGTAGGTAGGTAGATAGATAGATATATAGATAGATAGATAGATAGATAGATAGACAGTTATTGCTATTGTTTAAAAATAATAAAAATCATTTAGCAGCTCTAGAATTGAAAGCAAGGACATAAACAAAAAAGAAAATAAATGAATTATGTTTCTCACAAATTTGCACCATTAATCGTGAAACATTGCAGCTGTATTTATTTAATAACGTGTGGTCATACTCATTGCTGTAGGTCAGTCAATGTGGATGAGGCACCTGCTTTATGCCTATAAAGGAAGTAAACAGAAAAAACAGTAAGGTCAAAGACGAAAAGGAAAACACAAAAAGGCAGTATATACAGACATACTACTGCAAAATGAAATTATATATAGTGCAAGATGAAAATATCTCAGTCTTAGTCTCAGATATTTTTCATTTTGCACTATATCATTTCATTCCATTAAATCAAAGGAAAGTAAGTGAAAAAAATTATATATATATATATATATATATATATATATGTATATATGTATAAAACAGAGGAAACAGCCCTGCAAGACCTGGTAGACCATCAAAACTGTCTCTATACAGAACTTGAGTCTTTCATCTTTGAGAGAGAGGAGAAAATCAAGCTCCACTCTTGCTGAAAAAAATACACAAATCCTTCCACTGTGAGAAGACAACTCTACACTATGGGAGGATGAAAAGGATCTGAAAGGATGTGTAGCTGTTCAAGAAGCTCTTACTGAGAAAAGGAAACAGACATATCAAATAAAAAAGCTGCTGGTGTTCTCAGAAGTCCAGACCTCAACATCACTGAATGTGTTTGGATTATTTGGATGGTGAAAAATGCTAAACCAACTTCTAAGACTGAACTTTGCAGGTATGGAAAAATATCCCTGCAGATTTCTTTGAGAAACTGAAAGTGAGTCCCCTAAAATGAATGTAAGCTGTAATAAAGGCAAAGAGTGAATAATGAATGCTGAAATACTGCGAAAAAAAATAATATAACATTTACTTGTTGAGGTTTCTGTGAAATTTTCTGTTAAATATAGGTTTTCTGCTCTTTTCCAATACTGAAACATGACTAATTTATATGTGATGATTGTTTTAACTGGAAATTCTAAATGAAATGAAGTTTAGACTCTGAGCACAGCACTCTATATATTGATTTATATGAATACACAACTAAATACATACATCTATATCAAAGCAATTTTCCAAAGAATTACGGCAAAATTGTGAAAAATGATTAACTTTATACCACTAATTAATGTACTGCCAATACTGACAGTCAAACACAGGCAGGGGAACAGGCAGAAGATACGCCGAGTAACAGTACAACATTCCAAGAAGCTAGAAGAGTTGATCATAAGAGATAGGGAATAGCGAGGCGGAAGGAAATAAAAGAAATGAAGAGTAGGGGGGTTGAGCCAGACGGGCTGAACCCACAGAGGGGAGCCGGCAGCCTGGATAAATGTCACAGGCGCAGCTCCACCGAGACCAGCAGGAGCACGGAGAGCACATCCGCAGGACAGAAGCTCATGTAGCCGTGAAAAGGTTACTGCAGTGCGAGGTGAACACCTCATTGATCCCAGTGCCACAGGGCCGTACAGACACCAGATCAGTGAACTACAGCCTCGGAGGACCCACTCCCTCACATGCTCTGCCAGTCTGACAGCCCACCTCTCTCAATCACTACTTCCGTCTAAAATGACTCAACTGTCTTGTTATTTTTGGTTTCAAAGCTAGAGGGACAGCTGGACGTTCTCTGGAGACGCAGTGATGGACAGGAGAATATGATTATGATCACGGAGAATGTGTCTTTGCAGAGAACAGCAGCTATTGTTCCAGTACAGTACATTTAAGCAGCCTTAAATTGACTCCAGCAGAGGTAAATTGGACCCTGCTGTGTAAAAGCAGCTGCTGGAGGAGACATCATTTCTGACATCACCGTCAAAAGAAAAACATAAAAAATGCAAACAGTTTGCCTCAAACATAAAGTCTCTCACTTTGTATTAGCAACAAATCTAGTAGACAGTAAGTTAATGGTGAAAATGATGTTTCTGGGGGTTTTTCACCTCCACATAAAACTAGAGGTGCACAGCATATCGGCAGCTGATCTATTTATTGATAAAATGGAAAATTTAGTTATTATATTAGTCTGTTGTATGGAAATGAGGTGTTTCATGTGTATTTCATATAGGATACTGAATTACAGGCAAAAATAACAACTGATAGTTTACTGCCCTATGTGAAGTCACTAGTGTTTTTCAGTTTCAAATGAACAACACAGTGGATATCACCACCTTCCATACATAGACGACTGGGGGTTTGATTCCAGTCCAGACAAAAATGCCATTGCTTTACCAGCAAGATTGCCTGGGCAAGACTTCTAGCACTGTACGTAGCTCTGGAAGTCCACTAACATAACATATTGACATAAAATAATGTAATTGTCTACAGTAATGGACATCTTTGTCCATCATCAGTTTTATTGTGCACACTGCACTTCATTATTGGATTACAGTTGTTTTAAAATGAAAAAAGTATTGGTTATTATAACGAGTCACAATTATTGGTTACTGTTATTGGCCCAGGAATGCTATTTTGGCACATCCCTGTGGAAAAGCATACATCATCAATACTGTATATTATAATTGCATTCAAATAGTGTAAATTTCAATGGGAGAAATGGGAAAATTTAATAAATTAATATCGGTCTGATACTAGAAATACCCACCATGATTACAACCAATTATTTTTGAATCTATATATATATATATATATATATATATATATATATATATATATATATATATATATATATATATATATATGAATAATTTATTCATACAATGAATAAATTATTGCTTGTTGGTATCAGTCAGGTTAATTATTCGTTATTGATATTGGCCCAGAAATCCTGTACTATAAATGCCATATATGCATTCAGCCATGCATCCAGTATAGTTTATATTATATTTGTATAAAAAGTCTGATTCAAACTGTTAAACTCCCAACTTGGCTTTGCATCTTTGTTTTTCACAAGCTAAAATTTTATATATTACAGTGAACAGACTTACCACACTGTATATCTGTGGTTTGCGTCGCTTAGCAAGATCAATGATGTTTACTCCGTTGTAGTAGAGGTTCTCCACGCAGCCGTGAAAGTTTCGTCTAAGGAAGGTCCCAGGCTTTCCAGGGAGAGGAATCCCACCGAAACTGAGCTTTGAGGAGCAGACATCAACAAGTTAAAAACCATCTCAAAAGTCTACAGAGACCTAGTTTTTCCCAAAAGACAATAAATGACATTAAGCGTTCTCTAGGCCTCATTGTGCAGTTCTGGCAGTGCACTGCACTATTATATCTGTTTAGTAGGCATAGGCTGGTAAAAAAAAAAAAAAAGATCACAACAAATACAGTGTATGGTCTATCATTTTTACACTAGTAGTAAACGTGTAGTATTTACTATAAAATAATCATTCAATATTAAAAACTGACTGAAGAATCTCACTGTGTATCATTATCATACAGGACTATTAGTGGTCAGGACCTGCCCTAGAAAAAAAAAGCTAATAAGCTGCTCCAACATGACATACAGCAATGAGCATCCTACTGTTACCTATACTGTAATGCCATAAAAATGGCATTTACTGCGCTGTATCACACCCGTCAGTACAGAAGAGTTTGTAATGTGGAAACCTTCACTTTATTAGTTGCCTCTGTTAATCACCCACGATGAGAATGCTAATTTCAGGTAACCTTTTTACTTTGTATGCTCCAGATGTACAGTGAATTATTTCAACTTGAAACATTTCTTTCAATGTTTCAATGTAAGGTTCAGTCTTCTTTCATGTATATATTTCATATATACACAGTTTGTGATGCTTGTTATTGTGAGATGGGTAATATGGCAATATTTTATCGTTATCTTGATAAATTATAGTGATAGTTATAGTGACATTGTGGACATTGTCAGCACTTTGACTGACTGCATGTTTTTTATTAAAATAAAGCATAATTAGTCATATTTAATTAGATTCATTACAGTGCAGTTTGTGAAACACTGAATAAAACTCATTGTAGTTGTAGGTTTATTATAATATTTTTTATAAATGTCACTGATTTTGTCTGTTCTAGCTTATTAAATATCATAATAACAAAATATCGTGATGCATATCATGATACAATATTTTGGCCATTTCGCCCAACCCTATGTGAGACTAAGCCATTTTCCTCTGTCCAAGCTGGGTGACACGTATGCTGCGGCTCTGCGTTGGTTGTGATTGTCTACAAGCTCCGCCCATCACATGGTAAAAGTGTGAGTGCGCAGTAAGAAAGCAGAGGCGATCTGTGTATTTAAGAAATCTCCGGTCAAACAGCAGCTTTACTAAACCACAGTGCCTATATTATTGTGATTTATCAAAATGACTGAATATCGGCACACATCCACTGTTTGGGCTAAAAAAGATGAAGAGGTTCTGTTTTGAGAAATTTTTCCCCCACATGAATTGTTGACCGATACAAGATCCAATTTCTTCTCCTTACACAGATAATTAAATTTTTTTTAGAAATTCTTAACTCATGTACAGAGTCTATCAGCAGTACAGGTAGTGCAAAAGTTATGCATTATTAACAGCTTAACTTCTTCAGAGAAAAGAAGGAAAGGAAAATCTACCTCATAGTCGACATCCAGAGAGTCTCCATCACCTTTGGCCCTGAAGTGTTGCGTGTGTCTGTCCAAGGTGAAGTTGACCTGCTTGTTAAATCGCTCGATGAGCACTGAATGCCAGTGCTGGTCATCTAGGAGACTGCCCAGTGTGACCACCATACGCCCACTGCTGGACCTGACCCTGGTGTCATCTGAGGGAGGCACAGAAACAGAGAGAAAGAGGTTACTGTCAGGTGAGCTTTTGTTCGAACATAGTTAATATGTGAAAAGCAGAAGAGGCAGGGTACAGAACTACAAGTAAAATTTGGCCTGAGCACATTTTAAATTTTATGTTCTTTATTCCAATATGTTAAACATGGCAAGATAACAGAAATTGTACACTACAGAAAAATTCCATGTTTAAGTCTCCTGTAGAGGATGTATTAACTTATTAACTTAACTTAACTTATTTCAAATCAACAGAACATGTTATTTGGCCGGGGTGTTTTGCATATGACTGTACAGTAACAGACACTAATCCAATACTGTGAATCATAAAAACAACAGTGCTTAATAATAAAGTCTAAAGCATCAAGTGGGGTCCAAAAGTCTGAGACCACTATTGAAAATGGTCTATTTTGCAATTTAATACAAAGAGTTTTATTACAAATGTTATCAGCATGATAATTTGAGTGAAAATTGTTATTGATGTATTAAATATTTACATAAATTTCAAGTTTTTAAGTATTTAGTGTGTCTTCCTTTCGCTTTAATGACAGTGCACACTGGAGCTGGCATGGACTTTTTTGCAAGATCCTCTGATGAGTAGACCAAATCTGCCTCAGAGAGTCATCTGAAGATTAGCATTAATAGAAGGGATAAGACCCAAAAACAATCAGATTTTTTTTGTACAAATGCTTCAACATAAATTACTGATTTACTATGTAAATTTTGTTAAGGTTTCAAAACATTAAATTCACTCCCCAATCCATACAGTCCATACAAGCTGCAAAAGCAGCCTGTTTTAAACTTATTGTTTCTGTAATGTCACTAGAGCCACCTATTTACATATATCCACTTATTCAACCTGCAGCAGTTTAGCCCCACCCACTCATGTAACCCTGCGTCAGATTGCTTTCTGAATGAGGCACAAAACAGGGCAACCAATCAGAACTGAGTTCATTTACATATATCAGTCTTAGAGGCACTGTAACAAACACAGCCTATTAATTTCTAAGGGATAATGAGAGGCTGGAAAATATTTAGTAAAAATGAAACATTATGACTGTTTATGGTACATAAATCATACAAATGATATAATGTGGTCCTTGGGGAAATATAAAATGCAAGAAATATGTAGGATAAAATTTGAATAGTGCAGAATCTCAAATATTCCCTTTTTTATTTTATTTTATTTTTGTTTACGTTTTTGTTTTAAATTCTTCAAAATTCTTAAAATCTCAGTGGTTTATTTTCAGGTTTAAATAAAAAAAAATCTCAGGTTTTCTTCTTACCTCCCCAGTTATCACTATGATATTTCTTTGACTGTGCTATCCAAAGTACAGGGATATTCAGTCCAGACATGCTGACAGGCCTAGCAGTGAATAAACACCACAGCTAACTAACCAGCTCGCTTTTATTAACCTGAGGCAAAAAAGTGGATAATTCTGCATTTTAATCTACTCTTCTTCTTTAATAACTTGATTTCTTACATTTGTTTTGATGTGTACAACAATGTATATAATGTCTAATTTAGTCATCTTTTATTCTACCTCTGATGACGTGAATCGATTAAAAAGCTTATACTGATCCAAATTCCAGTCTTAATGCATACACACTCGTTCAGAAACTCACAGTGGATCCAACAATAAAGGCAGCATGGAGCTTCTTTTATACAGTGATGGGAAACACGGTAGCTCAGAGAAAACTCAAATTCCACATCTGTTTTACTATTGCCAACTTTAACATTCTCATGTTATAAATAAAAGAAACACCAGCCAAGGCTGGTTGCCGATGTTATGTGAGGTCAATAAGCCAGGACTCACCAAGATTCAGGTGCAAAGCTAGCCTTCCGCGGTGCAGCTCCAGTGTGATGTAGTCTCCTCTCTGGCCCTCCCCATGCAGCAAAACACCTTCTGCCTGCCGACTCTTAAAGCGCAGAGATATCACGTCCTTCACTGTGCTCATGGACTTTTGGTTGAACCGGTAGAGCAGAGAGCTCCGGCCATCAAAGTCCGCCACGTACGATTCTTGACAGGAATAAAAAGTAAAAAGAAAACATGAGGCTTTTTTGCTGCAGATGAATGTGTGTAAGTATCATCTGCAGGTGCAAGCTTGTATTCAAGTCACATGAAACTTTGCCATTCCTCCTGATCACAGCC
Source organism: Colossoma macropomum (assembly GCF_904425465.1). NCBI lineage: Eukaryota > Metazoa > Chordata > Actinopteri > Characiformes > Serrasalmidae > Colossoma > Colossoma macropomum. Next base: position 506,590 of record NW_023495280.1, on the reverse strand, counting down.
GTGTGTGGAGTGAGAGTGAAATACACTTCCTCCGGTGCTGGAGCTACATTTAACATCTAAATGTAAATCTAGATTTTTTCCCTCTCCCCAACTTCAGGAGTGATTCATGTATTTATTGTCTAACAATGAGGGAAGTTTTAGAGCTCAAGCTTAATATTGGCCTTTGAACTTTTTGACGGAGAAGCACTAGTAGCACCATAACTTAGCCTTTTCTGCTTTTCGGAATATCGTAAATTAGAATTCATTCCTATAGATCCTGTTTACCCCTCTGTGATTTCAGGTGACTAGTGTCTGCATTGTAACCTGATAAGATTTTAACTACTTGCCTGTCAAACGTGTCTCCGGTTAAGTCGCCAGATCACTGTACTGTTCACACTACACAACTTACTGTCTTGTAATCGGGAATCTTGAACTTGGTGTGCTGGTTTGCACACTACATGACTGACCAGAGACAGGGGGTCACACATTACAAGATCTTTCACCAGGAGGAATCTCTGATGAGTCTGTCTGCTCTCTAAACTATGCTTTGTCTCAAAAACACACATGGGAAGTGACTTGGGGAATAACGTGATAACATGCGTGAGACAGATTTTTTCTTCCGAAAAATCAGCAAGAAGCAAGCCATCCAAGTTGTTTGTGCACTGATTTGCAGCAAAAAAAAACAGAGGGAAAAGAAAGAAACATGGCTGAGAGAATGAATTGATGTTGTACAACTCCTCCTCTGGGCTTCCCCTCACCCCGTGTCTTGCACTCTCACTGGCTGCAGTGCGTCACCGCACTCTATGCCAGTCACAACACTTTTCACGCATCAGGATTCGGACTCTCCAACAGGTCCAGACATTTAGCCTACTTGATATCTTTCAGGCATCTACGAGGCTTCAGTGAGAGTCGATTTGCGAGACCCAAGCAAATGCCTCTGATCTAATGCTTTTCTCAGGGATCTCCAAAAACTCGAGTGGTAAATCAGGGCTAAAATCGTGATCGCTGCATTAATCAGACTGAAATCTGATTGCCGTACAGCACATAATATGCAAATCAGCTCAAGTACACCAATCAACCGACCATGTCATTTTTCTGTTTTATTCAAAAGAAATCACAATTTTGCATGACGATGTTCGTTTCCTGGCAGGTGATGTTTATAAGACGACTGTTTAGGACAATTAGCTTCCTATATAAGTCATTGCCATCATGAACCATATGCATTGAAACGCAATGCATTGTAGTGAGACAATGAAATTACAAAGTAGTTACAAAGTAATGGTTAACCAAACTGGACCATTATTTAAGCAAATTAATTAATGGATATTTTGTTAATCATGAAAAGGGAAAATAATGGCAAAAAACATACTTGGGACTTAATTATTGTAGGACTGTAGGCTTGCAATATTAGTGACAGCACTTGTGCTGAACAAAAATGTATCAGTATGCAGTTTTAATAATCAAAAACAGCCATTGGTAGGGCTTTGTCTTTAATAAGAAACAGTGGCTGCCCCTTCAGATGAGTTATTGAGCTACTACATGTACAACATTCGATGCTGATGAGAACTTTTCAACTTCAACACAAGGAATTTTCTCCTCAGTAGACAATGTGGCAACATATTATTTTATCATAGCAATAGATTTTCACTGTTCCACTAGCTAACACCAGCTAAAGCAGTTAGCTTTGTCGCAACACACTCATGGTACAGCCCTAATGTTTCTTAGTAGCAAATATATGAAATATATGTACTTACTCAAGCACATTTCACAGTCCTCAAATAGTGTTTCAGTACACTGAAGTACTCGGGCACATCCGTAATATGTTGCCCAACTACATGTTTTGGGTTTTGGATGAATGCTAAAAGATCAGCATACTTATCACCACACATTGTGTCAGTAATCCAAGTCTTGTCTCACCCATGTCTGTGCTGTGTATGCCCCCAATATGAACCGCATATACCCTGTTCCTTAAGCCGTAATGCGCATTTTCCCCAAGTTTCGCTCTTTGTGAGCAAGGTAAGGCTGTCGGAATGCATAATGCAATCTCCTACACGCACCTGCCTTCCAATTGAAAAGCGGGAGAGGAGAGAGGGAGAGATTTCGCAAGAAACGAAGGCTGAGAGTCAACTTTTGAGCTGAGGAAAAACTGACATGTTCGGGCGGAAAGTTGTTCAAACGCTGCTTACATTATGGCCTATCAAAGACGCGAGTGTGGAAGCGCAAGGAGCTTTTGAGGACTTTTGGCAGTGCACTGCTGCAGAATGTCATCTATAATCCACACATGCGTAAAAAAAAAACACAGAAATAGAAAGAAAACTCACAAGAGAGGAGGGAAGGGGGGCGGTCATTATTTTTCATGCTTGTTTGCACTGTTATTTTGTGGAATTCTCTTGATCTGGGAGATTTTTCAGCTCATTACTGCGTAATGTTACTCATTAGAGGGACACAGAAAGAGACACAGAGTGGGAGAAAGGGAGCGGAAGCGAGAGGGGGATAAAAATGATAAGATCCACGTGGTCTCTGTGTATTGCATATTTTATGGAAGTAATGTAGCAAAGATGTGTTCACACCAAGATGTGGAGGCAGAGGAGCGAGTAGAATGTCTATTTTGCTAACCAGCAACTGTCCTGTGTAAGCTAAATGAGGAAACTATTGGCTAAGGCATGAAATGGACAGTGACATTCATATTCACTGAGTGCAACTTGGGGTCACACCTGTCACACTGATTTGTGGATCCTTGAAATGCATTTTTGCCCATTAACAGGAGATGCTGGTGTTGTAAATCCATTATCTTTGCTATTTGCTGAATAATGAATGTGTCAAATAACAGCAAATCAGCTGCATGCACGAATGACTATCGAGGCCACTTTAGGCCATAACAAGGAATGCACAGTGATGTTGGAATCATATGTTTGGATTTGACTGATATTTCAAATGAATACTTATTAATTTATGTAGTCCTGCATTTTATGTATTTATCTTATGTATCTTATGTATTTATTGTGCTCCAGAAATGTAGAACTTTTAGCAACGCTGGGATACTGTGGTAAAATTCCAGTAACCCAGCGTCCATGAAATTCCATTCCACAATTATTTTTCAGCATCAGGACAAAACAGCAGAAAAAATATTACAGAAATTCACACAGAATCATGTCATCAATAATGTTAATATAGTGTGTCCACTCTTTACCTTTATTACAGCTTCTATTCTTTTCAAGAGACTCAATTTCAGTTTCTCAAAGAAATCTGCAGACACACCTCCAAAGTTCAGTCTTAGAAGTTGGTTTAACATTTTCTGCTTCTCACCATCCAAGTAATTCCAAACACATTCAGTGATGTTGAGGTCTGGACTCTGGGGTGGTCAGTCCATTGTTCTGAGAACACCAGCAGCTTCTTTTGTCTATTTCCTTTTCTCAGTAAGAGCTTCTTGAACTTGACTACCATATCTCCAGAAATATATCTTGAAAAATGAGTGCTTTTAAAATAAATGAAGGGTGGATATCCGCACTTGCCCACAACTCCCAAATCAGAATCCAAATTTAACCAAGTATGTTACACATATGAGGAATTAGTCTTAGTGAGTACATACACGTATGACATGTTACATACTAAACAGAACAGGCAAGCAAACAGACTGTAAACAAAATTCTCGTTTTGGGAAATTTAAAATAAAATAATGAATAATGAATGGTCTGATGACATATACTATAAAAGCTGTTATATACAGAATATTACAGAATGATATCAATATTTTCAGAAATTTACATATCAGTGCATCTCTAATGTACAGTACTATGTTCTCAAAACATTTCCCCTTGTTTGCAGATTATTCAAAGCTAAGACCTTGCAGTGAGACACATACATTGACATAAGGGTTTGCTATAGGCGTTCTTTAGGTGACCCATACATTGCGAGGTTTCAATATTAAGGGGAAGCTGAAAGGGAGCAGTCTTCATGCAGCATTTATCAGCAAAGCACACATTCATCCAACTTTAATAGGGGGATCATGGCACGGAGCCATGCGGAATAATGGAAACGCTCACTAAGGGATAATTATAAATGTCTTTTACAGTGCAGTAATTCACCAACTGATCCATTTAGTGCTGCTTGACTATGCATGCGATGGCATCATTAGAGACACCCCTTTATTTATTTAGCGCCAGCCTGACAGGGGCGGACTGTGGAACCTCCAGACGTGTCCACGTCCCCCCGTCAGCTGCCAGGATAGTGTGGGGTCAGCAAAATTCAGTGATCTTAAGTGATTAAAAGAAGAATTAGCATATTTCTCTGTGGGAATTGCATGTGTCTCCAGGCACCTGCCTCACACTGTGGACCTATGAATCAGACATGGTGAATAATTAAGAGAATCGTTATCCTTTTTCATGTACTATCTATGGTGTTTTTCCACCAGGCACTGGTACGGCACGGTGAATTTACTAATCCTATTACTACAACCCCAATTCCAAAAAAGTTGGGATCCTGTGTAAAATGTGAATAAATGTGAACAAAAACAGAATGCAATGATTTGCAAATCTCATAGACCCATATTTTATTCACAATAGAACATAGAACACATTTTAGATGTTGAAAGTGAGACATTTTAACATTTCATGAAAAACATTAACTCATTTAGATCTCGATGGCAGCAACGCATCTCAAAAAAGTTGAGACAGGAGCAACAAAAGGCTGGAAAAGTAAGTGGTGCTAATAAAAAACAGGTGGAGGAGCAATTTGCAACTAACTTATATGACTCGATTTAGGTTCACCAATCTGCAAAAAACTGAAAATCAAAAAAATGTTCCTCAATGTAAAATTGCGAAGACTTTGGATATCCCACCATCTACCGTACATATTATTATCAAAAGATTCAGGGAATCTGGAGAAACCCTGTACGTAAGGGACAAGGCCGAAAGTCAAAATTGGATGCTCAATATGGGCTCAGGAACACTTCCAGAAACCATAGTCTGTGAATACAGTTCACCGTGCAATCCACAAATGCAAGTTAAAGCTGTATCACACAAAGGAGAAGCCATATGTCAACACTTGGCATTTAAAATGGATTGGGACAAAATGGAAAACTGTTTGTGGTCAGATGAATAAAAATTTGAAATTCTTTTTGGAAACTATGGATGCCGTGTCCTGCGGACTCAAGAGGAGAGCGACCATCCAGTTTGTATCAGCACACAGTGCAAAAGGGGGTTGCATTAGTACCTATGGCATGAGTAGCTTACACATCTGGAAAGGCACCATCAATGCTGAACAGTATATAGAGGTTTGAGAACAACATATGCTGCCATCCAGACAGCATCTCCTCACTTCCCAGACGTTTACAGACTGTTGTTAAAGAAGAGGGGATGCTACACAAAAGTAGACATGACCCTGTCCCAACTTTTTTGAGATACGTTGCTGCCATCAAGTTCTAAATGAGTTCATGTTTCTCATGAAGTGGTAAAATGTCTCACTTTCAACATCTGATATGTGTTCTATGTTCTACTGTGGATAAAATAGGGAACTATGAGATTTGCAAATCATTGCATTCTGTTTTTATTTACATTTTACACAGGATCCTAACTTTTTTGGAATTGGGGTTAGTAATTAGTACTCTAGTCGGGTGCCTGTGTTCATTTCCCATGCACAACAGAGTCGTGAAAGTTGGTGGGGTCTTCTGACAGTTGTGTGGTGCATTATTGGTACTATTTTCCTTCACAGTCTCTTAAACTCTAGGTATGAACTTGTTAAGTGTGAGTACTAACTCAACTTAACAAGTTCATACCTAGAGTTTAATTCTTTTCTGTATCATAATGGTAAGCTGTAAGGCAGTCTAACTAAATTACACTGAAATGCCCAACAGGTTCTATATTAACTGAGTAAGAGGAACAAACTCTACAGCACTGTGTAACTATTTGGGGTAAAACGTAACAGGAGAATGCAGTGATTCTACTATTTTACAGTTTACTTTAGAAAACTATCTTTGTATTTTGTGCTGTCATTTTAGGTCATAACTTATCCACTACTTGGAGGTGTTTCTGATTGACCTACCTGCTTAAACATGTGACATTACAGTGTAATTTAGTGTTACTCCAAATAATTATAACACATTTTACTATGTTACTATTTTACAGCCTAATAACTAGAACCTGTCTGTCATTTCAGTGTAATTTAGTTGGTACCAAAATAATTACACATAATTGCTGTTTAAAAAAGTTTTTTTTTATCATGGGACAGCAGTTTGAACTAATTTGGTAGAATGGTCCACATAGTAGGTGTGCCTGATGAAATGGCCAGTGCTTGTTACATTTCAAAAAGATGGTTCTTCAAGGGTTCTTTTGTACAGAAAAATGGTTCTATATAGAACAATGACTACTCAAAGAACTCTCTGCATGATAAATGTGTTCTTTGCATCATGAAAGCGTACTTCCTTTAATGTTCCATAGATGGTTCTATACAGCACCAAAAAGGGTTCTTCTATTGTTATGATGTCAAGCTTGTAACAATAGAACCCTTATGTAGACCCCTGTCTATAAACCCATCTACAGCACATTCTCTATCAACCTGAGGTACCCTTTCATAATGCAAAGAACGCTTTAAGCATGTAATCGGTTCTATGAGCGTTCGTTTTCTTTACTAAAGAACCCATGAAGAACCAGCTTTTCTGAGTGTGTAGGAATATAGGAATAAGGCACCTTCATGTAATAAGCTGGCAGCTCAGTCTAGTGTTATGTGATGTCCATCACTGCTCAGTTACTCACTGTATGCACAGCCGTAGGCCTCCACTCTCAGCCCCACCCTGCCGCTGGGGTTCCACTCCACTGGAACAAATCTCAGAAACCGTGTTCTGATGGACTGGCTGAGCTTGTGGTGGACCACAGTGTCCGAATTTGAGTTCCCCACCAATCTCTGGAAACACAAGGAGAAGAGAAAAATGATTATTAAAAATAATAATGACAATAAGTGCAGATGTTTGAAGTGATGATTGTTATGAAGCATTAGTTTACCAGTGACTATTGTAACTTAAAAGGGCCATTTCCTACATTTTTAGTAGTTTCTTTCCACCCCTGAGGTTAATTTGATGTTTGTGTGGGTTTATAATAATAATAATAATAATAATAATAATATTAACATAAGCCTTATTTGTATAGCAGCTTTCATACAAATAATGTTGCTAAAAGTGCTTCACAGACAAGAAAACAATAAAAACGATATAAAAGATAAAATCATAAAAACATAAACAGCAAGAAAATAGCAGAAAGTAAGAAAGAAGAAACAATAAAAAATATAAAAATAACTAAAGGTAAAAAAGTGACACCAGCAGCAATAGAAATTATATAAAAATAAAATAACATAAAAAAACATATACGGCAAGAAAATTCTTACACAGCAGAAAATAAGAAAGATGAAACAATAAAAAATATAAAAATCACTAAAGGTAAAAAAAAAAAAAAAACGTATGCCTTACTGAGCCTTTAAGGCTGACTTCTGGCTGTAGTGTCTCATTCAAAGAGCAGTCCTTGCAGTTTAGCTCCTTGGGTGGACCTATACTGCTAAAAGTTGAATGGGGGTATTTGCAAATATGTTGTTTTTTGTGACATCACAAATACAATATACTTAAATGGGTCATTTTTGGAGCTTAGTGTCCATATATGGACTGTGTAGACAGGAGAGTGCATGCTAAAGTTTGAAAAAGTACCAAAATGCTTTTATTTAACCCTTTAAAATCCCAGCCTTATTACATACAAAGGCTCATTATTCATGAACTACAGGGACTCTGGTGCAGACTGGTTGAACTATTCTTAGGTTATAGAAGTGTGTAATAAAACTTTGGGACTGTGTAATTTCTGCGTAATTCAATCACAGTTATTCAGAGCGGTCTGACTGTTACTGAAACTTACTGTGTCAGACATCTTCACAGTGATAATGGTGCTGATAGGAACCAGACGTCCACCTCTAAAAAGCTCCCTCACAGAAAGTTATACATGAAATGGTTATGAATACACTGCCTGATGTGTGAGACACTGTTTTACGATAGTTATAGCCTATACATATATATTTTAAATACATTCATGGTGGAGGATACACGCAGGGCATTCGGATATAAAATAGTGCATGTAGGTCCACTGGTGGTTTTGGATGGTAAATAAAACGGCTATATTTGTGCTGATGACTCCTGGTTCCGATCACCACCACTATAAAGAAATGAAACCAAACCACTCTAAATGTCTTTGAATTTTGAAAAATCAGAAGAAACTCCTTTGTAAACTCCAGGTCTCTTCATTCCACACCACTGTAGACAAAAGCCCAGTATTTGGATTTTTTTTAATAGAAGCCTCAACAGTTTATATAAATGTCAACTTATTTTCATCTGTTAATTCCCCTAATGCCTGTGCAAGTAGGGCTTGACTCACCCAACAGTTAAGATACGTGTGGAATACGAGAACAGATTAACAGAAACCCACATGGTCTGCAGTGAATCACAGCGCTATGGACCTGCAGGAAAATGTCAACTTTCCTCGAACATACTGCACTCCGCCCTCTGAGAAAGTGTGATAAATAACTTGTGCGCGATGACGCTGGAGAACAATATCACGCAACACCCTCCCTCAGAAATCTGTCGAGCCTCTTACTGTGCCCAGACATTGTTCTGGTGCCAGCAAGACTTTTCTTCTGAGCATGAAGAAAGCTGGGAGGTCCTGCGTTTTTCACAGCGTAGACACTGTATTGACCAAAATAAAAGCTCGCCACTTCTTTTTTAAGTACTATCGTTGATCAAATCAGACAGACTTTTGCCAATTGAATGTTGCCTTTTGGCCTTTGATATATCTGGTGTTTATGCACATAAACAGTTATTTATAGGCTGTATCATTACTATTTACAGAATATATATATATATATATATATATATATATATATATATATATATATATATATATATACATATATATATATATATATATATATATATATTGTTCATAGATTTGGAATTATTTGTCAAGGTAATAATGATTATTCAATAATAACTAAAACCTACTGTCAAATGCTTTAAACTGTGCCATTATTAAATTCACAATTTCAAGTGCTGATATGGTAAAAAAAAAAACAGCAGATTATTAAATAATAAGCTGTAATCAACTATTTACAGTGTTTTCTGATCACAAAGCAGAAGATTTGTCCACCACAGTTCAAATATGAGGCATTCTGGATGTTAATATTTTGACATTATAATATTATTATATACACCGATCAGGCATAACATTATAACCACCTCCTTGTTTCTACACTCATTGTCCATTTTATCAGCTCCACTTACTATATAGGTGCACTTTGTAGTTCTACAATTACAGACTATAGTCCATCTGTTTCCCTGTTTTTCAGTGGTCAGGACCCCCATGGACCCTCACAGAGCAGGTACTATTTGGGTGGTGGATCATGCTCAGCACTACAGTAACACTGATGTGGTGGTGGTGTGTTAGTGTGTGTTGCGCTGGTCTGAGTGGATCAGACACAGCAGTGCTGCTGGAGTTTTTAAACACCTCAATGTCACTACTGGACTGAGAATAGTCCACCAACCAAAAATATCCAGTCAACAGCGTCCTGTGGGCAGTGTCCTGTGACCACTGATGAAGGACTAGAGGATGACCAACACAAACTGTGCAGCAGCAGATAAGCTATCATCTCTGACTTTACATCTACAAGGTGGACTGACAAAGTAGCGTCTAATAGAGTGGACAGTGAGTGGACACAGTGTTTAAAAACTCCAGCAGCACTGCTGTGTCTGATCCACTCATACCAGCACAACACACACTAACACACCACCACCACGTCAGTGTTACGGCAGTGCTGAGAATGATCCACCACCCAAAAAGTACCTGCTCTGTGAGGGTCCATGGGGGTCCTGACCACTGAAGAACATGGTAAATGGGGGCTAAGAAAGTATGCAGAGAAACAGATGGACTACAGTCTGTAATTGTAGAACTACAAAGTGCACCTATATAGTAAGTGGAGCTCATAAAATGGACAATGAGCATAGAAACAAGGAGGTGGATGCCTGATTGGTGTATAGAAGTTCATTATCGATACTGTAGAGCTTTCTCAAGTATTAAGGAATAATCTACAGTCCCATTTATCATGGAAAATTCCTTAATTTTCCCAGCTTCCTACAAACTGTTTGAAACCTATGGTATACTATATATGTATGTATATATACATGCTTAAATGGTTCTTTGCATGGTGAAATGGTCCTTCAGATTGATGGAGAATGGGCTGTGTATGGTTCTATACAGAACCTTTTCAAAAATGGCACCAAAAAGGGTTCTTCTATTGTTACAAGCTTGATGTTTAACAATAGCAGAACCCTTCTTGGTGCTATATAGAACCATATACAACATATTCTCCATCAATCCTTAGAACCATTTCACCATGCAAAGAACCATTTAGGCATGAAATGTAGAACTTCTCTTTAGAAGAACCGTTGAAAAACCGTCTTTTTTAATAATGTTGTGTAGTCTATGATGTTATTTACAGAGTATTCTTAGATTAATTTTTAGGTTGACTGCCATCATTTTGTGATATCAGGGCCAGACTAATGTACTGGTTGGCTGATAATATTACAGATGTCAATGCTGGCAAAATTCCCAATGTTGATTAATGGTTTGTTTTTATTGCAAAGAACCTCTGATGGTAAGAAAACTGTCAGAAAAATGCTTATTTCTAAGGCGTTTCACATTCATGCTCCAGTCTCTATCTCAGCAATGCAGGCTGAACTGGGCAGTCTGAATATGAAGCACCATCATGGTCAAAATAACCAAAACATGTGAAATTCACCCAAATCTTTAGCATGATGTTTGCATGTTATAATGCGAATAAAGCCTTTTTCCAATCTGGGGTGATAAAGGAGATTCAGTTCAGTGCAGTTCACCAAAGACGAAGAACACGCTCACTGGATGATCTATATATAGAGCTTTGTTAGAGGATCTGTAGTGCCATCATTCAAGAGCAGTTATTACGCTCTCTAACAATAAACCGAAGCACACTCACAGGGACTTGACATCATAATCACCTTCTGCAGGTTACAACACGACTTTTTTGGTTAGAGCAGGGCTCAGAAACAGTAGAGCTCAGAAACAAAATGAACATACTTAAGTGGGTTGAGCTGGCAGACAACGTACATTTCACCTCTAATGCCCACTAACAATGAACTGCCACATTTTTGGACAAACAATGGTCTGTTTATACAAAAATCTCAATTCAAAGATGCATAAACAAAGAATGCTGCAGTGTGCTTAAAAAACGATACTCTGTGACTGTATGTGAAAAACAACTAGATCCAAATCTGATCACTGATCATAAGTCATTTTAAAAAAAATATATATTTTTTTTTTTTTCAAGCATCCAACTAAATTTGAAGGTCACATGCACTGTATGGACAAAAGCATTAAGACACCTACACATTACACCAACAGGAGCTTCTATGATACCCCATTCTAAATCCATAGGCATTAATATGGAGCTGGTCCCCACTTTGCAGCTATAACAGCTTCCCACTTTGCAGCTATAACATCTTCCACTCTTCTGGAAAGCTCTTTACAAGATTTTGGAGTCTGTCTGTGGGAATTGTTGCCCATTCATCCAGAAGAGCATTTGTGAGGTCAGACACTGATGTTGGATGAGAGAGCCTGGCTCACAGTCTCCGTTCTAGCTCATCCCAAAGGTGTCTGAAGGGCTCTGTGTAGGCCAGTCAAGCCTTTACGGACCTTGCTTTGTGCAGTGGGGCTCAGTCATGCTGGAATGGAAGAGGGTCTTCCCCAAACTGTTCCCACTGTTGTCCACAATGTCTTGGTCTGCTGAAGCATTAAGATTTCCCTTCACTGGAACTAAGGGGCCTCGGCCAACCCCTGAAAAACAACCCTATAGCATTATCCCTCCTCCAACAGACTTTACAGCTGACACAATGTAGTCAGGCAGGTAACGTTCTCCTAGCATTCGCCAAACCCAGATTCACCCATCAGACTGCTAGATAGAGAAGCGTGATTCATCACTCCACAGAATGTGTTTCCACTGCTCCAGAGTCCAGTGGCGGTGTGCTTTACACCACTCCCAATTCTTTTGTCTATATATTGTACATATAAAGTGGAAAATATGGCAAAATATACTTCACTGTATGTAATATATACACCAATCAGGCATAACATAATGACCACCTCCTTGTTTCTACGCTCCATACACTATACAGGTGCACTGTGTAGTTCTACAATTACAGACTGTGGTCCATCTGTTTCTCTGCATACTTTCTTCGCATACTTTTCTTAGCTTCTCAAACACATTCAGTGATGTTGAGTGATGCTGAGGTCTGGACTCTGAGATTGTCAGTCCATTGCTCTGAGAACTTCAGCAGCTACTTTTTTTGATAAGTACGTCTTTATCTTCTCAGCAGTGTGCTTGGCATCGTTATCTTGCAGTAGAAGAAGTCTTCCCAATCAAGTGTTTTCCAGGGGCATTGCATGATGTTCTGACATTTGTTTGTACAAAATAAACAAAAAATGAACAACAACTGAATAAATGAAAGGGGGGTCTCTGACTTTTGCACAGCACTGTTCTAACACTAAAACATTTCTGTTAGGAGAAATTTAAAAAGCCACACTTTAGGTTGAGTCTAAAACATCGACAAAATGCAAAAAGCTAAAATGTATGTGTATTTTTAAGTATGGAACAGCAAGTCCAGGATGGAAGAACAGGGGTTTAAACTTGATGCCCTCACTGTCAGGCATGGGCGGACAACTAAACAGGGCGGCTGATGGAAAACACTTAACAAACAGAGACCACACAACCCATTTTAAACCTTTACACAGTAACAGCCAGAAATGTGCATCATTAGCTGAAATGCGAAGCTGATATTTATAACACAAATGCCACTTTAACCACATCTGGTATCGTGAATAAATAAATCAGTAATTCTCTGTGAATCCAGCACAAATCAGGGACTTCAGGGAAAGTCTGCAGAAGCCTTTCGCCCTCACTGTCAGCACCCAACTGTTCGACAAGATAGCTTGTCTGTTTTTCTTGAATAATTGTCCAATTTCCCAGCTACAAATTGTTCAAAATGTGCATGAAATAACTCCAGGACAGAGTGTACCTCCCAGTGGGTCCCTGAGGCAAAACTTTTTTATTACTTACATATCCATATATATATCACCTGCTGTATTTACTGTGTTGTATATGTTGCAGGTGCTCATTGAGAAACATATTATTCAGCATCCTCAGTAGTGCTGGGTGATATATCGTCTATACAAGTATATTGTGATACTGACGCACCGTAATATCGCTTTCCAGTTTTAGCAATATTGTTAGCGATACATTTGACAGATAATAAGTATTATAACCATTACCTAATGCTTATTAAATAGCGGTGGCCTAAGTTGCAGTGATCCATGAGGAGGTTAAGCCAATGTTTTACTGAAATTTTGGTTCTGTCCTTCCAGTTCAGCATAATTTTGGCAATGATAAATGATATTAATATAAGGGATTTGAGGTGATTGGGTGCTGAAAGTAAAGAAAGATCATTAAGTAGTTCTACAATGGGACATAAAGGGAAGACTTGGAAAGTCTTGAAAAAAAGAAAAAAAGGGAAGTGGGCATTATTACCTTGTTTAATATTTTTTTAAAAAATGTTCTTGTTTGTCTGTCCTTTCGTGTCCAGTTTGTCTATTGTTGAATTCCTCTGCCTTGTCTCTCAGCTACCTCTGTCTTTTCTTTCATTCAAAGTGGTGGGATAGGTGGGTGGGATGTGGGGTGGGATGGTTGGGGTAGTGGTGGGTGGAGGTGGGTTGGGTGGTTGTGGTACCACATCACCTTATATCTGCATGATTATTGATAAATAAAACAAATAAATATGTAATTAAAAAAAGAAAAAGATATAAATAGCATTGTCACTGTTGCCAAACTGTTTTTAGTTATTTTAATTTTATTTTTATTTATTTTTAGTATTTTTTATTTTTTATTATGTTGTGTACTTTACTCATGGACTCAATAGCTAACGTTTGTCATTCACTGGCTGCTTCAGACTGTTTTAAAAGAACTGGTTAAAATCCACAAAAAGTAAATAAATAGGTTTCCTTTCTGGAAATGTGCTTTCTGTCTGGTTAATGATGACAGTTGATAAGGTTATATTTTGTGTAATACTTAAAAATCAAAACTGTCAGATCAAAACAAGCTATAGCAGGTTTGTAAGACACTCTTTTACCAGTGCTCAGGACTCACATTCATTTACTTTAATATCATCTGACTCTGACTGTGATATATTTGGAAAATACTGTGATATGAATAAACCTTTAGAAAATAGTATGGTTTGTCAACCATATGCTGTTGAATTAATGCTGTAGCTCAGTAATATTCTAGAAAAAGATCTTTAACTATATGGCATGATCATCAGTTCTCAATTATCACATTTAACTCAAATAAACAGCAGAAACCCTGCACTCTCAGAAATAAAGGTATGAGAGGTACGAGAGGGGCAGTACCCCTCTTGTCAGTGGGGTGGTACCCTCAAGGGTACATCTCAGTACCTTTAGTCAGAGAACATAATTGTACCATAATCCATTGAAATTATATTTTCTTTATTTTTTTAAGTTGACTCCACACACTCCGTTTTGAACACTAGATTATATTTTGTAAAAATGTACAAATAAGTACTTTTCACCTGGAAAATCTTTAAGGTACACAATTGGACCTTAAAACCACTGTTGTACCTTTGAGGGAACATTTACATTGTTTGTACCTTGATGAACAAAAGATGTACTTGCACAGAACCTTTATTTCTAACAGTGTGGGGATGGAGCTGCCCAGAATGCTTTATGCTTTTAGTTTCCATTCTTCACCTTTAATTGTCCTTATTTTTTATTAGGTCTCTCCATTTGTGTTAACATCCAATTCTCATGCTAAATTTTAAGTGTAGATGAATTTTATGTTTTTGTAATACTTAATCTGATGGTGTTTTGTATTCAGATGCACCAGTTGAGCCTGTGTTGTTGTCATATAGCTAAACAGACAGAGCTTTATTGAGCTGCATGGTGACATAACTGTCTGCCTTTTCATCAAATTGTTAAATATTTGTTTATATCAGTGATGCAGTGGGTTCCCAATAACAGATATATGGGTGGGGTCATACTTAGCAGCAAAAAAGACAACTAAAAAGAATATGAACACATCTTTTAGGAAACAAAGCAGGGAAATATAACATGATGGAACAGCAATATCCTATGATTTGGCAGAATGAGACAGAGAGAACAGAGAGGAAAGTCTTTAAGTGGGACTTGAAGGCTGAGATGGAGGAGGTGCTATGAAGGCTCTGTGGGAGTTTCTTCTGGAGTGTAGGAGCCACTGCACTGAAAGATCTGCCACCTATGGGAGAGAGTCAAAGCTGAGAGTAAGGCTGGAGCAGCTCCATATGTGAGTCCTGCACGGTTTGGTCAGTTTCCTGTACAAACACAACTCAGGAATTACCAGGTTTAGTAGTTGTGACAAGAACTGGAAAATCACCAAACTGGTCACCAGCCCTCCAGGACCACTGTTCACTATGCTATACCCAACCTGGCTTTGGACCACACTTACTGTTAATGCAGTAACTTTACAACCTGCAAATTACCACCCAAATTATGATATGGTAATGTGACAGTTATCCAATTAGAAGTTGATGAGGACCATCCAAAAGCACTATGAAACATCTAAAATACTTTTTTGGAGATATACACTTATATATAATCACAACCAATCAAAGGAACTTATGGTTTAGTTCCACTCCTGTTACATTTGGGCTTTGCTCTTTAATGCAAGAGACAATAAGAGACACAATATCTCCTTTCTGACCCCCCACCCTCACCCTAGTCTATAGCGTCACTCCTCCCATTACATCACAGCCTGTCCTCCCAGCTGTCCTCTGTGCTGTATTTCCACTCATGATGAAACATTGCCCTCTCCCAGGCTGCCTCCTTGTCTCTATCCTTCCACCTTGGAAAAAAAAAAAAACAGCAACAATACATCTTCCCAATTACCCATCTGCAACAACTCACCCCTTGCCCCCGGGGCACAGCCAACTTCCAGTCATACCTGGGGGGGAGCAGCCCGACTTAGACACAAGGCCCACGTAAACAGCTTCCCCTGAACGCTTCATTATCTCTATTCTCATATTCTGTTCTCTATTCTCCGCCATTAGGCCGCGGCCTGCTTGCGTCGCAACGCTCTCCCAGGGGCCGATTTCATCAGCCCCGGTTTTACGTGTGCTTATAGTGCTGTTAAACATTTCGCGCCACTAAAGCCCTGAATGATGCGAACGCACCCCAGAGAGCACTAGGAAGGTAAATTAAGATCATTTCTGGCGTCACTTGGAGAAATACAAAACAGTTGGTCTTGAATAATTATCCAGTTTCCACTAGATAATGAAGAGGTGCATGACACTGTTCCGAGAATGACTGAACTCCTCTACAGAAAAACAGTCTGTTTTAAAACAAAAAAAGACTTCTTGTACCCAACAACACATATACCCTAAAAGTGCTTGTAAAGAAACACTTATGTTAGCATCAGCAGATAACAGTGGCGAAACCATAAACTGTCAGATATGAGTTTTGTCATAACTGTTATACTGGTGCACCACAAATAAGCACAGATAACGCGATGTACAAGCATTGCTTGACGAAGAGCCGTCTGACTCAGTCAGCTGCATCAGACGACGCCATGGTCGAGGCCCAATATTCAAAACAAGCTGTGTAGCAGCAGGTACTGAAGTGTAAATGACTGCAATGTTTTCCTGTGTCTGAAGGCCTGAAGCACGAGTATCTGGGATGCCAAACACAAACGACGTGAGAAAAATCGACTAATTTTAAGTTGGCGTCTTATTTGAATTTCTCGTTCCACCTTAAATGGTGGTTACATTCAGGCATCTGTACAGGTGGCAGAATGTAACTACTGTTCCATTTAAGGAGGAATGGAAAATTAGGGGTTAAGAAAAGATTCTAACTTCAGTCTTGTAGAAATTCAGATGTGAAACATTAGCACCATGTTCGCCAGTCCTACAGTGCTAGTGAAAACAATACTGACAAAGGTTTATCTATATACTGTACAATGAAAATATTTCACTTTTCTTTGCTGTTAAAAAATGGGACAGCCCAGAATAATAAACCACTTTTAACCTACAAAAATACATTTACTTAAGCATATATCACGAAAATCTTCAGAAATTTTAATTATATCACCCACTATTAAACAAGCTGTTGCATCAATGATTTGGAATTGGCTGACTGTCAGAATAAGTTAAATGAATAGTTTAAGTGTCTGAAGTTTACGGAGCTAATGTAGCCAAGCAAAACACCTTAGTAATTAGCATCATGCCAGATGTATGCCTACATCACACGCTTGACTGAAACTGCCTTGAGTTGTTAAGAAATCTCAATTTGACTTGCTTATGTGGTGTCTGACACTGTATGGCACACTGTTACCTACAAACACTTACAAATTGGGGGTTGCTTCAATTAGACGTTAGCTACATTAGCCTTGTAGCTCCCATACAAACTTAAAGAAGCAATCTTCAGACACCATACATGCCTTCTGGGGTAAGAAAACTGTGTAAATTTGACTTTTTGCCAAACTATTATTTTGAAAATGAAGTCCAGCTTGTTGCATGCACACAGTAATTGTCCCAAGACTGACGAAAGGTGCCGAGCCGGGCTTTCAGTATGATGTTTTGCGGAGGTGAGCGTAGGTGAACAACAGGAAAACGTTTTCAACCCGAGCCACTCTGGTTTAATATGTTCCAGCGGGCTTTCTATCACTTCCATTCGCTTCCTCATGCATCGCTGTTGCTCCCTGGGGAGAAGAGGACCTGAGTGTGTATCAGAAATAGAGAGCGCGTCTCAGAGCCTCAGAGGCCTTTACGAGGGAGCTAAGACAGGAACGCTGTCCTGAGGGGCTAAACAGGCACTCTCTCACACTCTCCATCTCCCTCTCTTCTTCCACTCGGTATCTCGTTCTCTCTATCTCTCTCTCTCTCTCTTTCTCCTCCCCCTCTTCTCTCTCCCTCCCTCCCGCCCTTTCCTCTCTCCCTCCCTCCCTCTCCTCTCTCCCTCATACTCGACGCCTGTGATGGGCATTGCACTCCTACACCGAAAAACATCAGAGCGCATGTATTATTTACCGCTGCTCAGCGGACTAGAAAAAAAGACAAAATATCTAAAGGGATCCAGAGCCCCTGACAGGTGATGATTCCATCACACAGCATTGGTGTTGAGCACAGGAAGAGGCAACTGGGAAAATTAACACCCAAGGCGGTTTTGGCTACAGCTGTTTTTTTCAGCATATAAATGTAAACAAATGTTTTAAAGGAAGTTTTTTTTTCAATAAAAATAAAAAAAGATTTAGCTTTAAACACACCAAAGATGGGGGAGAAATCATGCCTTGATTATATATAACACACATATCGTTGCTGTCAGAACAAAGTCTTCAAAATGGTAAATTTACAGGAGAAGGAAAAAAGCTTAACTTATAATGAAAGTCAATGTACCATGATTTTTTTCAAAGTCAATTTGGACCATTTCTAATGGTCCAGTTATAGTGACATTTTAACATGAAGAAAAGTGTAACTGGAGTTTTCAAGTTATGTAAAACAGTAAAAAATGGCAAAAATGGGGATACAAGGTTTTTGCCCACACACACAATATATATATATATATATATATATATATATATATATATATATATATATATGTGTGTATATGTGTATATATATATATATATATATATATATATATATATATATGCCCCGCATACCACCAAAACAGCTGGGACCTGCACAATGGACCCTACAAGACCTCTGAAGGTGCCTTGCGGTATCGGGCACCAAAATGTTAGCAGCAAATCCTTTAAGTCCTGTAAGGCAGAGCTGCTGTCGTTCAGATTTGTCGTTCCAGTATATCCCACGGAAGCTTGATCAGATTGAGATCTGGAGAATTTGAAGGCAACACCTTGAACTCTCCATTGTCTTCCTCAAACCTTTCCTGAACAATGTGAGGCAGGGCCATTATCCTTCTGAAAGAGACCACTGCCATCAGGGAATACCGTCATCATGAAGGCATGTACCTGCTCCGTAATGATGTTTAATTGTTAAACTGAGTGTTAAATTGACGTTCACCTGAATGTCGGTCCAGAACATCGCCCAGAGCATCAGACTTCCTCTATTAGCTTGTCTTCTTCCCATAGTGCATCCTGGTGCCATCACTTCCCCAGATTAATGGTGCACATGTACCCAGCTGTCCATCTCATTTGACCTTCTTCCACTGCTCCAGTCCAGTTCCAACACTTGCTTGTCCATTGTATGTGCTTTCGACTGTGGACAAGGGTGAACTTGGGCACTCTGACTGGACTGGGGCAACACAGTCCCATATGCAGTTGTCTGGCCATAGCAATGTGGCTTGTGTCAAAGTCACTCAGGTTTTCACAGCTGCCCATTTCTCCCACATCCAACACATAGACGACAAGAACTGTTAGCTTCATCTGTGAGTTAAGTGGTTAAGTGGTCATAATTGGCTCATTGGTGTGTGTGTGTTCATCTATATATATATATATATATACACCAACAAACTCAAGAGTTGTGCACTGTGAACAGGTACTGGCATGTACTGTGACCTTGAATCAGTGAGCTGCAGAGGCCTCTCACTCTATAACAATAGTGAAATAGCTTCAAGTCTTATAGTAGAGGAGAAAAAGAAATGCAGAGTCACTGAACTATTATGGTACCTATCGATTTCAGAGAGAAAGGTGTAAGAGAAGCCTCTGGCGCCAGGTGCAGAATACATGCACACTTTTTTTTTTAGGATTTTGAATTATGGCTGCTATAAGGCAGCCCCTCGGTCCAAATCCAGATCAGTGCACATATACTGATACAGTACAGCACAGACTGGCAGTTAATCCAGGTATTAGAATTTTAATACACTATAAATTCTCAAAATAATCAGAAATATCTTCAATATCCTTGTTTTATGTAGTACATTAAGGTCTGAATAAAAAAAAGATTTAAAATGTCAGTAAAAGAAAGTGGTTATCAAGACTTAATGATTAATTAGAGTTGAAACTTAAGGCATGCTTTCAATCCCTGAAGCCCTTGGGATTTCAATAATCATCCATTTGGCTTTCGTGGAGAATTGAGGTCACATTTTTAACTCACTGCCATGCCTGTCAAACAGCCATTGGGGATTTTTAGCCTTTATCTCCCTCAGGCAGCGAGCACTGTCCCTAAAGCTGACCAAGGATCAGAAAGCCCAAATAAAACAGCTCCAAAAAGAAATTAAAATGGCCAGAAATATCATCAAATGTCTTGTGTAGTGTGTCCTTCATCCAAGCAACTGCAGATCACTGTAATGAATAAAAGTCAATCTTAATTCTCTGCATTCCTTTAACAGCAGCTGGGATGAAGTTTGTATTTTTGAATATAAATCTACCACTGGCTTAAAGCAAGGGTATAAAAAAACTGCAGACACCACCATATATATATATATATATATAGAGAGAGAGAGAGAGAGAGAGAGATAGATAGATAGATAGATAGATAGATAGATAGATAAGCACTTACAATTAACAAGCACACTTCAGTCCCAAAAAACTTTTGCTTTTTGCTTTATTGTACCAGTAAATCATGGAGTGACGAATCCGGTTCTTCACAATACAGTCAGCCAGACTGTCATTCAATCCCACTGACGCAACTTCGTCTTCATGAGGCTTTGACCAAGCAGTCCTGAGGGTTTGTTACTGAGATCGCTGAAGATTACTGCACTATGACTGTGCATTCCTAGTACATAATGAACTTCTAGTGTTTGCCACTCCACAGAGATTCTTTATTCCACTTGACTGGGAACTTTCTAATTCATTTCTTATTTCTTATTTTTTTTGTAGTCATCATTGTTATCCAACTCTATCCAAAGTCAGCGATGTCAGTGGGAGTAAAGCCATATTTTAATAGCCCACCAATCACAACAGGCTAATAAAAAGGCGCAGAGTTCTAGAAAGACGTTTTCACATTAGGTATCACGGTGGCAAAGTTAAAGAGCAGAAAATTCCGGCAAAGTCTGATTTGATGAATTTTTGTTCTGGATCTCGTGCAGGAGGTAGCGGTTTTGTTATTTTTGGTGGATGTTTATGTATGTGTGTCATCTGATGGGTTGTTCAAATAGAAAAAAAGCAAAAAGTCTCCAAGGCAAGTGCATACAAGCACTGCATTTTTATTAGCCACAAATTTGAAATGTTGTGGCCAGAGCCACCGGTCAATAGGCAATGTCAACCCCTCATTAAAATATGACAAAACTCTCCTAGAGACTAGAAAAGGTCCAATGAAGTCTGATCTTTTGTTCTTGCTGTCTATAAAACCAACCTGGATCACAAAGTCTGCTTCTCCAGAACCACAAGGGATGACATGAACCTCACTAACTACACACAAAGCACATTTTAAGCCACTGCATGCACCGATCGTGGACATTGGCATGATATCGGTTAAGAATTTTCTGATTTTGAGCTGCAGGAGCCTAAATGAGTTGCAGGCATCATTAGGCTTGATGGGACCCGAATGGACCACCAGGCTCCTGCTCTGAGCAAAGCAATCTAATAAAACGATGGGCCTTTCGTATCGATTACCTCTGGGCTGCTCAAGCCTCTGTGTAATGGAGAATGGAGAGATGGGGGAAGATGGAGGGATGGAAGAGGGGCTGTATTGTCTGATTTAGAGACCTGTAGTCAATGGAAGATAATTGGTGCCAGGAGCACCATATGAAGCCAGGGTAAAGTTCAGCGATTAGGTGTCAAAGGCCAGTCAACCATATTTAAAGCTTCTGTTTCATCATAAAATGGCCATGTTGTTTGCTTGAGGGGGAAAAAATGATTGTGACACAGAACACGAGTGGAAAAATAAGACATAGAGCACAGTATCCAACAGACAAACATGCAAAACTCTATTTTATTCGACTGCACTTATTCAAGAGGAAAAAAGCTATGGTGAGTGCTGTTTCTTAACATTTGTTGCAAACACGACTGAATCTGCCAAGCCCAATATTCTATGCAGGTTGATGATTCTTGCAGCCTTTTTTCTATTTGTATGCAACAGCAATTTTGCTGCAGCATGACCAAACCTCTCCAGTCTTTGATACAATAACTGGCTTCAAAGTACCGCCAGCTTTTCAAAGAGCCTGACTACAAAAAGAAACTACAGCACTCAAAAATAAAAGGCAAGCAAAGCAAAGGAAAGCCAAGAATTTGTGACTGCATTTCACTCTCATTGGGAGAAAATGGCTGAAAGTATGGATCTTTTCTGTACTTATGTCGTTTGCTTGCCGGTTAGCAGTCGGGCTGCAGCGACTACAGTCCTGTGCAAAAGTAAGAGGTTCCTCACAATTCTACATCATGGAATATCTTCTGAAAAACTTTTTTATTGGGAAGCGAGAAATGCATTCAACATCAAAATACCGATGCCAAGCACACTGCTGAGAAGATCAAGACGTTCCCACCCAACAAAGAAGCTACCGGTTTGCTTTTTTCAGAACGGTACGTTAGAATGCTCGGTAAAGATTTACTTTACTGCAAAGCTTTATTCTACAGCAAAGGAGGATTATCAAAATTTTAACCTATAAATCTAATTCTGCTGTGGAGCTATAAGGGGGGTGAATGTTGCTGACCCCTGTATTATATCAAATATTCTATTGTTATGCTGTTCCAAAGAGGAAAAATTTGCATATTGCACAAACAGAACTTTAAATGATGGTGGAGGCAAGGGGAGAGGAAGTGAAGGCATAATAGATAAATGTACTAATCAAATAACATTCAGTAGGTTAATAAGATAAAGTAATGGTCATTAGTTGAAGTTCTAGTTAACAGTCCCCACTTTCTCTGCTGTGGGTTTCCCAGGCTGTGATTTACTGTCTGAGAAAAAATTGCTGCATTTTCCATACAGCTAAAGTGTCACAATGCTTCTGATAAATTGGGAAACTTATGATAATATAACACACATGCTTTAGTATATGCTTTTCCAAAAGCATCTATTGTTGAATTGTACAGTGACTCACCTTTAATAACAGGAAATATTCCCTCTTTTTTAAATAAAGCATGTGCAAATGGCTTTGGGAAAGCATATGTGATCTGCAGTTCCTCCAGCAGGGAGTGCTATTTTGGCGCAAGTTACTATGAACCCACACCAGAAGGAGCTCACAAATCCATGTTTGCGGTGAAATCAAATAACACGATGTGAGGTAGTTTTCAAAATATGCTGGTTTACTCGCAATTTGTGCTGTAATTTTTTTTATATCGACCAGGCCTTTATCTGCTATGACATGTTTATGTCAAGAGTATGCAGCAAGGCTCAAATAAAGTGTTATCCAAATTTCTATGGCTAATCCTGCAAAGAAAAGCAACTGAAAGAGATTTTGAACCCAAATAATGTTTATACAGACAGATTAAAATACCTTTGCTCTGACATCTACCATACTCAATCAACCATCAGTTCAATCCAGGTTCTTCCAATCCCCCTCAGCATCTGCACTCCATATAAAAATAGTGTGGGCGATCCTCCAGCACCACTCCTCCTTCCATGCACACACATATGGCCTGTGAAAAAGTCATCGACGCTGACAGACACGAATGCGGCACTGTAGCTCAAATCCCCCCAGCAGCTCGTAAGAAGAAAGCAATGACTGTGCGGAGACGCCTGCAAAGCCTCTGAACTCAGCAATTTTCCGACGAGGTAATCCTGGTCTGGGTGCCAGCAGGTGACAGACAAACAAGACAAGAGGCAATGGAGGTAGCATGTGAAATGTGTAGCTGTCAGCTGGCTAGCAGTAGGGGCAACTTGAAACACGCTCCATCCATCTAAATAGCTATTTCTGCTTTTTAAATATAGCTCTGTCAGCTTAGATGGCTTGTGACAATATTGTCCCCCTCTTCTCACCTCAATTGCCCAGTTTCAGCTACACAGACCTTCCTCAGATCTTCACAGGCTACACAGCTTTCAGGTGCAATTCAATGCACAGTGAAGTGAATGTTAACGGCAAGACCTGCTGACTGAACCACTCAGAGCAAAAATATGGAAATGCATGTTTATTAGTGGTGGGCATTACCACTAATGCACATGTAGGTTTATATATTGCAGTATTTTCCACTATTAGATAACAATATGATATCCTAATACCCCAAATTAATAATAATGACATATCTCCAAAACGGTAACTTTACAGGAAAAGGAAAAAAACCTTCTTTACTTTTAATGTAAGTCAATGGAACCAGACATTTTTCCAAGTCATTTTGGGCCGTTTCTTTTGGTCCATTCATCCTGAAATTTACACACAATGTAAAGGCAACAGGTATTTTCAAATTATGTCAAAAACTGAAAAACGACAAAAATGGAGATAAGAGGTTTTCTTCCGACAGCAGCGATATACACTCATCTAAATACACTATATTGCCAAAAGTATTCACTCACCCATCCAAATCATTGAATTCAGGTGTTCCAATCACTTCCATGGCCACAGGTGTATGAAACCAAGCACCTAGGCATGCAGACTGCTTCTACAAACATTTGTGAAAGAATGGGTCGCTCTCAGGAGCGCAGTGAATTCCAGCGTGGTACCGTGATAGGATGCCACCTGTGCAGTCGTGAAATTTCCTCGCTACTAAATATTCCACAGTCAACTGTCAGTGGTATTATAACAAAGTGGAAGCAATTGGGAATGACAGCAACTCAGCCACAAAGTGGTAGGCCATGTAAAATGACAGAGCGGGGTCAGCGGATGCTGAGGTGCATAGTGCGCAGAGGTCGCCAACTTTCTGCAGAGTCAATCATTATACATCTCCAAACTTCATGTGGCCTTCAGATTAGCTCAAGAACAGTGCATAGAGAGCTTCTTGGAATGGGATTCCATGGCCGAGCAGCTGCATCCAAGCCTTACACCACCAAGCGCAATGCAAAGCGTCGAATGCAGTGGTGTAAAGTGCCTCCACTGGACTTGCAGTGGAGACGTGTTCTCTGGAGTGACCAGTCACGCTTCTCCGTCTGGCAATCTGATGGACGAGTCTGGGTTTGGCGGTTGCCAGAAGAACAGTACTTGTCTGACTGCATTGTGCCAAGTGTAAAATTTGGTGGAGGGGGGATTATGGTTTGGGGTTGTTTTTCAGGAGGTGGGCTCGGCCCCTTAGTTCCAGTGAAAGGAACTCTTAATGCTTCAGCAGACCAAGAGATTTTGGACAATTTCATGCTCCCAACTTTGTGGGAACAGTTTGGGGATGGCCCCTTCCTGTTCCAACATGGCTGCGCACCAGTGCACAAAGCAAGGTCCATAAAGACATGGATGAGCGAATTTGGTGTGGAAGAACTTGACTGGCCTGCACAGAGTCCTGACCTCAACCCGATAGAACACATTTGGGATGAATTAGAGCGGAGACTGCGAGCCAGGCCTTCTCGTCCAACATCAGTGTCTGACCTCAAAAATGCGCTTCTGGAAGAATGGTCAAAAATTCCCATAAACACACTCCTAAACCTTGTGGAAAGCTTTCTCAGAAGAGTGGAAGCTGTTATAGCTGCAAAGGGTGGGCCGACATCATATTAAACCCTAAGGATTAAGAATGGAATGTCACTCAAGTTCATATGCGTGTGAAGGCAGACGAGCAAATACTTTTGGCAATATAGTGTACATCTTAGTCAATGTTCAATTCAATCTTCAATTCTTCTCTCAGCACAAACCACAACTACTCAAAAGCACCACAACATCAAAACTATGAAATAACACAAATAAAATATTGTACGGATCAAAACAAATCACTTTCATTATCTGATTCCCTTTTGCCTTGATGTAGCTTTGCACACTCATAAGAAGCCACCTGAGACTAGACGAAAAAGACTCATATCTGAGAGCACAAAGCAGAATGATTGATGTTGGAGTGACAGCCGATAATCCATGAGTGTCCAATCGTATCCACACAGGGCTGGCGTGGCTGTGCATTTTCATTCCAACAACATTGAAGTGCACATGGTAAGCGGTTAAAGACTTAGACTAAGTAGAATCAGGTGAGATCCTGTTTGGAGTGAAAACCTGCACTGGGCCTTTACAGATAAGACTGGATACTCCTCTGCTAATCAAACCTGTACTATAGTATGTGTGGCTGTAGCCACTGTCCTGCCTAGTTTTCTTCGGTATTTCCTTGTCCTGTTTTAGCAGCACATCAGACGGAAAAAGAAACCATAGCCGGCAAGCTGTGGGAGCCATTAGGCTCTACAGTGGAGGTCGGCAGCATCTGTGAAGCGATTAGAGGGTGCTTAATTTTTAGATGGGAGTGCACGTTCGATGTGTTTCTCTCTGGCTACGACTAGGCCAATGTTACAGACTGCCCAAAATGCAAATGGGTGGAATGTGTTTATTTACTGGGTACAGTGGGGTCCAAAAGACAAATTGAAAAAGTCTAGGATTGTTTTCATTTAATCTTCTAAATAAATGGCAAAGTTTCAGAATTTTTTAAAACTTTAAAATGAAGAAAGGTTTTGATAAGTAAAAGCAAGAAGAAATATTCGAGATTTCTAGGTCACTATTCAAATTTGTGAAACGGACCCTGTAAAGGTCTTTGTACAAAAGAGTCAGTTGTTTTGAGTCTTACTCATTCCAGTGAGGCTCGTGTTCAGATGACTCTCAGATGGATTTGATCTACTTATCAGAAGCTTTTGGCAATGTTAGTGATCAGAGTCGTGCCAGCTTGACTGCACAGTCATTTAAGCAAAAGGGGAAAAACATGATGTAATTTGTATTGAAAAACATTGTATTAAATCAGAGAAGAACGCAAAAGAGAGGCATTTTCACTAGTGGTCTAAGATTTTTGGACATCATTTTGAAATACCGTCACCATTTTTAACTACCCTCTTTCCATTATACCATATTCTAAGCCGGTAAAATGTCCAAACTTTAAGCTGGTGCTGTATATTCACTGTGAAACATATTACAGTAGAATACAGCAATGTCAACATTACTGTAGTTTCTCCTCTCCATGGAAGAGCTCTTTGCCGTTTCTCTCGCTCTCATACACACAGAAGACCATACGACAACACACACACCAACGCACAATAAAAGGCGGTGAATGCTGGTGAGTGCAATTATCCCTCTCTTTGGGGAGCCCATTCACACCTACCTATTGGAAGACCTTTGCTGACACACAGCAGAAGCAAAACAAACTCCACTGTAACTCACTGCGTTTTCATCCTCACATCTCTCCTTCGCAGCTGCTCCATCGCTCGAGCGACATGACACGCGTTGCGATGAGGACATACAGCAGCTGGCTAACGCAATCAGCTCCTCTGTTAAAACAGCGGCTTTTCAAGAGAGATCTACTCGAGGAGCAGGAAGCTATGGTAGCCGAGGGATGAGGGTTTCATTTGACGAGGGTGAAAACAGCTGCTTGAGTGAGGGAGGAAGCTTTAAAAAGCAATCAAAAGCACATTTTTGCAATCATTCTGTTATTATTACCACTTTTGTCAGCGAGGTACACTATTACAGATGCACCATGATCTCAGAATCATATTGTATTGGCTGATAATTGCTTAAAAATAATCATCATCAATTTGACTAATACTTCAAACTAATCACAGTAGAATGTTTAGGTATCTTTTTACTGCATTGGTAGCTCTAGAAGCTTCTCTGTAATAATAATCCAGGTACACAGTCCCAGTTTTGAGTTTTATAAATGTTTATGTATTAGTATTGGCAGTGGCATCAGCAGATATGCACGTAAAATAAGAGATATCGGCTACGGCCCACAATTCCCACACCTGTGCATTCCTGTATACTCAAAATTTGTCAGAATGTATCAGACACACTTTCTAATTTGTGAATCGGAATTTGTGAATTGACACAGCTGTTCAGCTGCACACACACAGCTTGTATAACCTCCATAAAAAATACTGATCAATAGAATGGGACACTCTGGAGCAGCTGCACATGAACACAAGGTCATCATGTTCAATGCCAAGTGTGGGCTAGAAGGGTATTAAGGCGCCCCCCCCCCACCCCCCCCCACCCCCAGCATTGAGCTGTGGAGCTATGGAATTGTGTTCTCTGGAGTGATGGAGCTCCATCCAGTACCTTTGTGATGAGTAGGAGTGATCCAGAACCCATCATCCATCATCAGTACCAGACCTCACTAGTGCTCTTGTGGCTGAATGCAGTAAAATCCTCACAGCAATGTTCCAACATCTTCAGTAAAACCTTCCCAGAAGAGTAGACGCTGTTACTGCAGCAAAGGAGGACAAACTCCCTATTAATACCCTTCGTTTCAGCAGAAACACTGGATGAGCAGGTGTCTATGAACTTTCAGACACATAGGGTTGTATTCAGAGTGAGCAGCTTAACATTTATTTGCTTATTCTGTGTATCAGAGTAGTCTTATTATCTCAAAGGGCATCTTAGGATGTTCTGTGCTTTTCTATGATTCTCTTTCACTGGTGTTTGACCTTCATGCTTGGGGGGAAACAGCTGAGAGTGATAACGCTCTCTCTATAATGTGTGTGAACTCCTGCTCTGTGGCAGGAGAAGGAAGAAAACAGTGACCCCTCAACATCTCTGTATGCGGACGTCTTTAATAAACCCAACTTTCTCAAGAGCACAACTCTGTCTAGTTTATTCTCAATAGCTTCAATAATTTAGGAACAACAACGACTATAAATCAACATCTGTGACCTGTTTTCTCCCCCACCTAAGCATCCCCTGTGCCCCGTTCCACAACATCATTGAAGGCACATTAGAAATAAGCAGGGATGCAGACATTCATTTATGTAAGTGATACTATCTTCAATAGCCTATAATCTATTTGTTTTATTTGACGTTTGTAGGGGTCTGACAGTATTTGCTCGCCATTTTCAGACATGATCTCTGAACACAGAATTTTTAAGAATGTACACTGCTAATGTTCAGAAGCATAGATCATTAATGTCTTTATCTCTATTGAGAAAAAAGTCATGGTGTAAAATAAAAGTTCTCCACTGTGGCTGGCCAGCCTCCTGTAACTAGTAACTAATATTAGGCTTTTTACATATCAGTGGCTGTTTTCTAGCTACGCTGAAGCACAAGCCTCAACGCTCTTAAGTACACTGTATGTAAAGTATCATGTGGTCACATAACAGCTTTGGGGTCCATAAATGTTTTTTTATTAATAAGGTTTAAAAGATTTAACTGATTATATGAACCTCTGGCGCATTATCAGATGCATCCTTGCAGTAGGCTGATTTTAATCTACAACGTACATCAGAGGTTCTCAACTATTCATGGCGAGCATCAGTGAAGAATTAAGAAACTTTTTACTGGAAAACCAGAAAAAACATCAAATACAAGAATTACAACGACACCAAGTAAAAAAGCATCATTCATTGGAAAATATGAAGACAGTGACATAACATGCTGATCCAAAGCCAGTGGAGATGCTACTATGTGTAGTCCGCGGGGAGAAGGTAGTGAAAGAGGCTACAAGGCCGTCTAATTAGTTCACTGTTTACAGACTAAATGTAATGTGCGTCACACCGTCATCACCACCACCAATCCCAGAGCTCCCTTACCCGTCTATGAAAAGCAGTGTGGGCTGTGATTACGTCTGCGCTGTTACAAAGTTTGGGAGTCACCGTATTACATTTACCAGAGACATCCCACTTACAGCTGAATGCAAAAGTGTGGGCACCCCTGGTCAAATTGCATGCTTTTTGTTGAGTGTAAATAAGTTATACATCCTCTACAGAGAACACATCTCTGCACACTTTAATGCAAAATTACTGTTTATTTGCACAAAAAAACACAAAAAAAACACATAGCATGGGGCCTGGGTAAATTTTTTCCAATATGCTAAATTCAGCAAATAAATAGATATTGTGCATTAAAATGCAGAATTTGCAGAAAAATTACATATTAAAATTTGTTCTCTGTAGAAAACGTGATAATATTATTTTCACCTAGAAAACTTTAAAACTTTTGCATACCTGCATAAACAGTAACACAAAGGTGAAGTGAAATGTATGCTAACAACAGAATTAACTCATCAGACATGTCTTACTGTTCATCCATCATTAGCTTTAAACAAAACGAATGTTGTTTTTTGGATAAAGAACAAAAATCAGTGTCAGAATTATTATTATGCTTGTTAAAGACTGGACAACAAAAAAGCAATTAAATTTGAGTGTCCACAAGCAGATGTTCGTGTTTTTTTTCCCCAATTTTCTCCCCAATTTAGACTTATTCAATTACTCCTATTTAGGACTCCCCCAATCACAAGATACCACCAGCGCTAGGAGGGTGAAGGCTAACACAGGCTTCCTCCGAGACCTGTGAAGCGCCACCACGTTTTTTCGCACAGCCGTTTACGCAACGTCATTGGACAGCTGAATGCACTCAGAGGAAAGTGCCAACTGCCAGATGTGTTACCTAACAGCTAACAGACACCTGCGCTGGCCAGCATTGCACTAGGTGATGGGGAGAAACAGAGACCATCCTACACACCCAGAGTGCGAGACCAATTACGCTTTTTTGGACTCCTGGCCACAGATGGCTGTGGGGATCAAACTCACGATCTTAAGGCTGAGGCTTAGACAGTTGTACCACTCGGAGGCCCATAAGCAGACGTTCTTGTAAGATCCCCCCCACCCCCCCCCACCCCCTTCAGTTCTTTTACACCATGCTAAACCATTTAGGTTGGTGTCCCAGACCCATATGATGCCTAATTCTAGACTAAATATGATTTCCAGTGGTGATGAATCACCATCCACATTGCATCTAGTGTACATATGGAGCCTATATCTGTGAATATCATAATGCAGCACAGAGCATAAGGAAAATGTCACATTGCAGCTATTAATTAATGACACAGATGAACTCCTGAGATCTGTTTGAGATAAACTGCACTGAGGCAGCGGGAGACGGCTCCCTAAACTTGAATTAGCTCCTGTGGAAAAAGTGCCCGGAGCTGTGTGAAAGAGCCTGCAGGTTTGGCCGCCCGTTCTGCTGAATTTGCTCACTGAATGACTCGTCCATCAAATTCAAGAAAAAAATTGTCAGAATTTAAAAAGCCTAATCAGTCATATCTCTGTCCCTCAGTGCACGGCTATTAAAAAAGAGCTCGACGCATGAAAGCCGAGCTTAAAAAAACTCTAATCTCGAGCAAGGAGAGACCCGGCGCAGACGCTGACTCGCTACTTTGATTGAGGAGTGTGATGGCTCGCTCGGCAGCGTCATTCTCTTCCCTTTGCTAACCGCGGACTGGCTGTCAGAGTTGGGATTTTCTTAGGTCTCGCTGGAAAAAAGCCCCTTTGTTAATGCTCCTCTTTGAAGTAGAACGACTTAGAGAAAAATGAATTACGTTAGCCTAATAGAAACCACTTTCTTAGCAGAAAAATTTTGTCAACAATGAAATGTCTGACATTCTCAAGGGGTGGTTCGTGACACGAGGATTTTGTGCATTCCGTGCATTTCCAGCTCACGTCTCTGGCAAGAAATTCATTTCACACCAAGTCTGGAGGTTTTCAGTCAACAGACAATGTACAGTGCTATGCAAAAGTCACCCTTTATTTATTTCATTTCCAGTCGAAAAGGCCATTAAGGCAAAGTTATTTACTTTCCAGGAGATATTTCTGAGGAGATTAGATATGAAAGAAAGTCAAAGGAAAATATGCAAAAAAAAAAAAAAACTAGTTTTAATAAATTTATTTAAGACCACCAAAACTGTCCCCCTCAGATAAACAGCGCTTAAAGCTTTCATCTTTGAGAGAGAGGAGAAAATCAAGCTGCTTCAGATCTGAAAACATCCACAGGTGTTTCTGTCCATCCTTCCACTGTGAGAAGACAACTCAGCGCTATGGGTCTGAAAGGATGTGTAGCTGTTCAGGAAGCTCTTACTGAGAAAAGGAAACAGACACATCAAACAAAGAAGCTGCTGGTGTTCTCAGAACAATGGACTGACCAACCCAGAGTCCAGACCTCAACATCACTGAATGTGTTGGGGATTATTTGGATGGTGAGAAGCAGAAAATGCTTCTCAGACTGAACTTTGGAGGTGTGACTGCAGATTTCTTTGAGAAACTGAATGTGAGTCTCCTGTAAAGAATGGAAGCTGTAATAAAGCTTGCTCACTTTGAAAAGAATATATTATATTCAGTTGTCGAGGCTTCTGCATAATTTTCTGATGCTGAAATATGAATTAACAGTTTCTTAATGGTCATTTTGACTGAAAATTAAAATAAATAAAGGGTGGTCTGTGACTTTTGCACAGTACTATATTATAAAATGCTTTCTTTTTTTCACTGTATCACTTTGCAGAAAGCTGTCAGCAAATTACAGTGTATCTCTCTGTTGCTTCACATGTAGGCTACCTCTATGCCCATCTTAATTAGATGCAGATTACCTGTCATTCACCACTGTTCTGAGTTTTCTGCAATTTTCTGCAGAAACATCTACGAACTCAGTTCAGCAGGTGTGTTTTAAGCTGTGCAATAAAAAACAGTAATAGAACGCTTCACAGACCTCCGTTTCAGCACCCACGCAAACTTGGCTAATGGAGCTTAACAATGTTGACTTTGAGCGAATCTAAACTCTTCTTCTGCAGCTGGAAAGTTTTATAACACACAACCAAGTGACAAAAATGAACTAATTAACTCTATATATAAACTTCAAGCAATATTTCACCTGGTTTATGGATAAATGGCCTCTTATTTGACTGTAATATCTTTCTGCCATTAGGTAAGCTTCTAAATGTCATTACACCTTTTATATAACAGAGGCGTCACAATTTGAATGTAATTGCCTGGCAGCAATATGAGACAATGAATCTCTCAGTAGACGCTCTCCTCCATCATAATAACCCACATTATAAGCATGAAGGCTTAGCCTCAAGGAAGAAGCCTTCATAGTTCATCACAAAATTCCACACGAAGGCCTAAGGTTCCTTAAAAGGGTTTCACGTCAACAAAGTGGTTGCTCTGCCAAAGGATTTTCCAATGCATCATCCACACCTGGCATTAAAACGGGATTCAGTCAGGCTGCCTCGCTATCAGAGTAGGTGAAGTTGCGCTGTGAT
The DNA here is from genome assembly GCF_904425465.1 of Colossoma macropomum. Classification (NCBI taxonomy): domain Eukaryota; kingdom Metazoa; phylum Chordata; class Actinopteri; order Characiformes; family Serrasalmidae; genus Colossoma; species Colossoma macropomum. Next base: position 473,515 of record NW_023495280.1, on the reverse strand, counting down.
TGGTTCTTACAGTTGTGTGAAAGCAGTGTGGCTACGATACATGCATTCAATTGGCATGTTATTCCAGTGGGAACAGTAAATGTTTTATGAAGGCTGCCATGGAAGATCAGGATATGTGTGAGAGGAGCTATTAGCATTCCAGTCACTATTTGCATCATTGAAAGAGAGGAAACCCACACCAGCAGGATCTCATGAATGCATGTGTGTTTGTATTTGCAAAGTTTATGTATATAAAATAAAAGGTGAAATAAAGATCTTGGATCACCAGCACAACAGACCTCTCCAGTAATATTCAGTTAGGCTTTAAGTTGAAATATTCACTGAAGGATTCACTAAACAACAGCAACATAGAATATATAGCTTGAATGTCTGTTAAAAGCCTAACACTTCCATTTCTAAGTAGAGCTGTCATAACTAGTTTCAAACCCAGTGTAGGAATGAATGTACACCACCATAACATAAATTTGGGAGCCCCATAAAGGTACTAGAAAAAATAGCATAATCTTAGCTGAAATTCAGAAATGTGACCTTTATTTGAGCATTAGTAAAAGAATCAGTTTCGAATGATTCCAAACAAAAAATATTTTAATTGAAGCTCTAGCTTCAAAAAAGATCTTTTATTCTTAGTAGGGCTAAAACAGTTATTCGTCAGTAGCGATAATTGACAATAAAAAATAATTCACAAATATTTCCATTGATGATTTTTCATTTGCATTTTCAAAGTGATGTCCAACCGAAACGACTTAACATAAAGAGAGCAGCAGTTGACTTATAGTGTTGTACCTCTGTGAGCAGATAGTGAAAGAAAAAGAACAATTAAGACAAAGTTAAAAAAGAAGTAAAGTCTGGAAGTATTTTCTTGATATAAAGGAAAAGTCATGACATACAACAGAAGCTTTTTTTCACTGAGCTTTCTAAACAAACACAACATTAAAGCAGCAGAGTGGTAAGTGAACATTAGCTTTCCCTCCATGCTGATGTTCTGACTACTGATTTTTAGATTAAGCTAACGTTCCCTTAACAAACACCACAAAAGCTCATCATGTAACATTAGTAATGTTAGTCACTGGAATATTAATCAGTTTCTATTTATTAGATGTATTTTGCAGCTACTTCAAAAAAAATTAAACATGTGGCAGCTCGTCTTATGTCAGCGTTACATACATTAGCTAACTATGTACTGTTTAGTTAGCTTAAAATACAACTCTTGTAAACTGTCATCCACTCATGCTGGAGACCTGTCCACACAGAGCTCATCTAGTGAACTAACACAATAAAATGTCAGATCGGTTAAATGATGCCGAACCTTGATCTGCATATGAATTATTATATCTTTTAGCTATTGCTTATTACTTACAGTAGCTCAAAATTATGTTCAGGCTTAAACAAAGTGCCATGTTTTTTTCCCTGGTGGTAATTTAGCTTGTGGTAAAGGGAACTTCAGAATATTGCCAACTTCACATTCACATTTACAGGCCAGGTTTAAGCAGAATAATCAATTATTAATTGTAAATTTACATAACCAAATGTCAAAACGTTGTAGTTCTTCTCATATGTACTATACATTCACATTTCACAACAGGCACCTAAATATTCCTTTCTTTTACTTCATTTTCAACAATCTCACAGTTATATCAAGCTTTGTTACTTAATAATACTCGACTGCATTTTCCACTCCAGCACAGGATATGTGTAATTGATTGGCTCAGCAATGCTAAACGCTAAAAGAAAATCTTAAGAGGATGTTGTCAGGAGGGCAATCACTGTTCTCTTGAGCAGGCTCCGAGGTTAATCACTATCAATATCGCAATCAAAAACCACCCAGTCATGAAGCCCGTTGCACCACAAATTGCTGGTTGGAAATGTCAATAGGCGGGTAATAAAAGCCTTCGGACTCACCCCCACGCTATCCTCGTGCCTGTACTGCTTCCAGACGCGCCCGGTGTCGCTGTACAGGAGCATGTAAGCGCTAACCCAGTCGTGGCTGCCGTAGCGGCCCTGGGTGGCCACCGCTGTCACCTCCATTCGCATCCGGAGGTCCAGCTGAAGCCAAGGGGACCTGTCTGTCAACTGCGGGCTCCAGCCGCCTCCTCCTGGAAAGGTCAGTTTCAGAGAAAGATATTAAAAGATGTCTATCAAACTGAGTGAAATTTTATCAGACCTTAAGCAAGACTCTTAGAGGAGAGTGACAGGCACTGTTAATTTCAGAACAGCCTCCACAGTCCTTCCAACAAAAGGGACAAAGGCATCAAGGGGATGCTTGATAAAGGCATTTTAGTAGTTTCCTGTTGACGAATACAGACAGATGTTTTAAAAGAAACCCTATGGTCATCATCAGCATTTTGGTATGATTATTTTAACAGTTCCCTTTGATGGCCCTTTTCTAATCTAAACTCCCTAAAGAGTTTTGGTCTAAATAAGAGGATTATGTCAGGATTACTAGATTAAAACGAATTATTCCAATTTAAAAAATGGTCAATTAAAATGAACTTTCTCCAACAATATGCAATGATTAGTTCAAGATTTAAATGATAACCAGTGTCTCTGTGGGAGGAGCTATAAGCATTCAAGTCACTTTTTGCATTAGTGAAAGAGAAGAAACCTACACCAGCAGGATCTCACAAATGCATATAGGTTTGCAGGTGCAAACTACATGTAAATGAAGCAGAAGTGCATATGAAGTAGAACGTTTTGATTAACTAGATCTAAGGTGACCAGATTTTCAGTTTTAAGTTAAAATATTTACTGATTCCTTGAACAACTGCAAAATATAAGGTAAAAAAATGTTACATGATTGTATGTTCTTGTTATGCAGAGCTACAATGGCTTATATTAAAATCACTTTTGGAAGAGAATGCACACCACCATTATTAAGCTGCTAACATAAAATTGGACGTCCCAATGAGGTGCAAAAATTAGCAAAATCATATCTGTGTTACTCCCATATATAAAAGCCAGTTCCTGCTTTGAACATGACAATGTAATACTAAAGTGCAAAACTATTGGCATTGTGGAAATGTGTGCAAATGATCAGCACCAAACATCCCACTCCAGCACTCCTGTACTACTACACACAGTTTTGCTTTGTGGGACGACCAAACATCCTTTAAATTTTTGTCATGTTTTGTCATTTTCCAACTTTTAAATACAGTATCTAAACTTAATGCAAATGTAATTCATTACGTAACTATGTAAATGATGTAATTACATACAGATAATGAAAACAATGTATAATAATACAACAGCAGCAACTGTATATTTCTAAAAGTTAAAAAAGATTTCAAGCTGGCCTTTAAACCAGACGACTCCAAACACCGCTGCATGCGTGAAGAACCCAGACACCGTGACCTTAGTTAACATGCACAGTGCTCCTCCTCAAGTTAGCCTGAAGGTGGGAGAAGATTCTCCAAGTGCACGTTTTCCATAAAGATGCGCTTTGAGTCCCCACGCTCTTCCAGAGGCGTAGGGAGGAACATGCCTAGTTCGGATGGAAAGGTTCATTACTCAAGCACTGCCGGCTGGGAGTCGACACCATGGTAGGAGATGAGAGCTGAATATCAAGCTGGTGATCTCCGGCTCACAGGAAGCAGCGTTTACACACACCCCCACCCCCACCCCAGGGGAGGGAAACTGTTCTGTTTGCAACACACTCACAACACAGTTGGTCATGGACGAAAATAACTCGTAGACTGCAGCCTGAGTAAGTGCTGGGTCGAGGACCAGCGGGGGGAAGAAAGATGTCCTTTTTAGATTTTATAAATGTGGATTTTTTTTATTTCAATTGCTTAAAGGTAGAAAGGAGGCAATTTTCGAGTTTAGCCTGTTAGATGTAGAGAGGAGCTGCCAAGGACTTCAGAACCTTCACTGAAGGTCTATGGAAAGTTGTAAAACGGCACAAAAAAAAAAAGATTTAAGAGGTTTCCAAGTGACGCAAACATCTAAGCCAGGGGGCTCAAACTATCATCCAGCAGGCCACATCCAGCCAAGACAGCTTCAAGCATTTTTCTGTACCTAAATATTTACATCTGATGGGTAGATTTGCTTCACCCTCCAGACACTGTGGCTGGTTACCCAACATACACACCTATAAAATCAGTCTACACTGATGCTTACAGTATTAACAGAGTTCTGCATGCAAGAGGAACCATTCAAAGAAAAACCTGACGCAGGATGACTGTAATTTAGCTGTAACTAACTTATGTATTATTCTAATTTAGACTAATTGTTAGTTAAATCTGCCTTTGTGGTTTCATTCATGACACAGTTGTAGATAGAATGTGTTATAATTAAAAAACAAATCCAACGGGATTGCAGAATCAACCGCTGGTTTTACCAAAGCTTTACTTGAAATAACTTCACAAGCTGACAGAATTGACAGTGTTCTCCTCCAAGCGTGTTGAGCTGTCCAATGATGTAATGTTAGCTGCAGTTTCAAAAGATGCAGAAGTTGGCTTCATGTTTCTTAGAGAAACTCCCTGCTTGGTAGCGTCATGTGATATGGAGAGGCCTAGATAGTGTAAATGGTCACAACTAAATTATATATGTGTGTGTGTGTGTGTGTATATATATGTGTATATATATATATAGATAGATAGATAGATAGATATAAAATGTCTGATTCGGTTAGCCAGGGTTGAATGATTTAGAGAAAATATCTAATTGCGATTTTCTAACCAATAGTGCAACTGCCATTTAAATTGTGATTAATTTCTATACATTAAGCCACAGGTTTTTGTTTGGGGGGGAATAAAACCAGCACATCCACTTTTTTCTGGCTGCAGGCTTAAACCCTGTAAACAAAACCCATTGTGGTTGTCAAATGTACAGCACATGGATGTTTGGTTGCTTCTGATTGGTCCAACTCATCTGCATGCAGGTCACAAAGTCTGCTATTAGGATAAATTTCACTTAAAACCTAAAAGAAAATTTCAACAATTTTTCATATTTTCTTTAAAATTCGTTCATTGAGATATAAACAGAGTCATTCAGAGTGGTTTGGTGTGAAATGATTCATTGTATAGACTCACCACCACAGTGGTGAAACACAAATATAACCATTTTATTTACTATCCAAAACCACCAGTGAACCTACACGTGTCTTCTGAGTCTTTGTATGTATGACGATGGTAAAATAGTGGAAAAACTGATAAATGTGTTTTCTTTGGGGACTGTTTTGCCTGCATGTACCACTCTTACATATTTTTAGACTAAAATCTTTTGTGAAAAGTACCATAAAACAATGTCTCAGGCATCAGGCAGCATACTCATAATCATTTTGTGTAATAACTTTCTATGAGATGGTTTTACGAGGCATTAAACTCTTCAGACGTCTGGTTCCTATCACCACCACTATGAACAATTCTGGCTCTGCTAATTTGCATAGTACACAGGACTTCACATAAATCCACTTTGTTTACATCTTAACTGTTTAATTACGCAGAAATAATTATGCAGGAATTCCCCTTTAAGATAACATTGTTGATAATGCAAGTATATAAACACATTCTATAACCTACTTTACAACCTTTTGAGGCATCAAAACGCAAATACAAGTACAAAAGCATTGTCAACAGATCACTAGGCAGAAGCTCTTTTTTTTCTACAAAAGTTTGCTTATTTATCTATTTATTTGGTGTTTTTTCTTTTGCACAGTATATTTAATAACTGCCATAACAAAGTTTGCACAATGTATCACAGCTACAGAGGAAGATATAAAGCTACCTCATACAGCTTTCACAGATAATCAGCAGACTGTTAGCACCCTCACATGTCTGACTAATGCAGAGAAGGAAGGCTTTCCGTAGCCTAATTAGACTTTTTTTACACCTCCCTGTGAACCCACATCATTCCATCGCAACTACTGTAGGATTTTTTTCCACGGAAACCTTTTTTGGAACATGGAACTTTTATGGAAATTGTACAGTTAATCAACACCTATTGAAAGCTATGTTTGGGTGTTTGCTCTCATGCATCACATTAGATATCTTCAGCACTTGCGATAATTTGCACTTTTGCTAGTCTTGCTAGATGAGCCATCAAGCCACTATTTACAAAATATTTATGCCGGTTGATTCCGCTTACAACCCTAATTCCAAAAAAGTTGGGACGCTGTGTAAAATGTTTAATAACATCACTATCTGTGAAAGGTCTGGACTGCAGGTCCGTGGTTTCCAAAAAGAATTTCAAATTTTGATTCATCTGACCACAGAAGAGTTTTCCATTTTGCCTCAGTGCATTTTAAATGAGCTTTGGCCCAGAGAAGACGGTGGCGTTTCTGGATCGTGTTGAGATACAGCTTCTTCTTTGCATGATACAGCTTTAACTTACATTTGTGGATTGCACAGCGAACTGTGTTCACAGTCAATGACTTTTGTAAGTGTTCCTGAGCCCATGCAGTGATTTCCAGTACAGAATCATGCCTGTTTTTAATGCAGTGCTCCCTGAGGGCCCGAAGATCATGAGCATCCAATATTGACCTTCGGCCTTGTCCCTTGCGTACAGAGATTCTCTTAATCTTTTGATGATAATTTGTACAGTAGGTAGTGGGATATTCAAAGTCTTCGCAATTTTACATTGAGGAACATTTTTCTGAAACTGATCCATAATTTTTAGACGCAGGTTTTCACAGATTGGTTAACCTCTGCCCATCTTTGTTTCTGAGAGACTCTGCCTCTCTAAAATGCTGTTTATGCATGTGAGTTAGTTGCAAATTGCTCCTCCAGCTGTTTTTCATTAGCACCACTTACTTTTCCAGCCTTTTGTTGCTCCTGTCCCAACTTTTTTGAAATGCGTTGCTGCCATCAAGTTCTAAATGAGTTAATGTTTTTCATGAAATGGTAAAATGTTTAACTTTCAACATCTGAAATGTGTTCTATGTTCTATTGTGAATAAAATATGGGTCTATGAGATTTACAAATCATTGCATTCTGTTTTTTTTTTTTCACATTTATTTACATTTTACATAGCGTCCCAACTTTTTTGGAATTGGGGTTGTAAATCAATTGTATTTAAAGGTCAATTTCTGAAGTGGACTATATATTTCATTGGAAGTCATTTTGTTGTCCCTGTCACTTTCAGACTTTGCAAAAGGTCTCTTCAAACATCAGCACTATGTCCCCTGCTCTACCTACAAAAACATCAGGCGCTAAAGGTTGAGGGTTTGTTGATGATGGCAGCTCTGACAGTAAGTGTTGTAGCTACAAGCCAAGCATCTTGTTGCTAATTTATCAGTGTCACCTTTTTACGGGGCTTGCATTTAATGAAACATGGAAACTCTGCAACAGGAGACAAGCACTTCTGTGCCTCTTGTGGCCTAGAAAGAGTTTCTAAAGTATGAAAGTATTTACACTGGGGTGGGCAGTATGATGATATTTATCATTATCATGATAAATTATGCTACACTGTGTTCAAATGCATTTTTCTGAGCATAACGTGGACACTGTCAGTAGTTTGAGAACATTGACCAACTGCATGCTTCATTATGAAGAGAGAGTAATTAGGCTGTTTAATTGGATTTAGTCTGCTGCAGTGTGGGAATTGTTGACCTAAGCCTTGGGTACACTACATGACTTTTAAAGTCTTAACAGATTATGCAAAAACTTGGCATCTCACACTATCCGACTGGCTTTTGTAGACTTGAATATTGGGATCACACACTAAATGATTAGGAATCACACACTACTTAACTTTTCAGCTGTTGCTGAACCGAACAGAACTCACTGAACTCGCATGAACTTGTGTTTTCTCCCTTTAGTAGGAGGTCCAAATAAACAAACGTGGAGCTGCTGCTGCTGTTTTCTCTGCCATTTGTGCTAAAACAGTAAAGAAGCAGCAGATAAACACGTTTAATTGAGGCTCATGGATTTAAAAATGCAATCTGTGTCATATATTTAAGAGTTTTAAATGTACATAAACTCGATTCTGCTTGTGCCTTAAACTCAGCTCATTAAAAAGCTTCGCTCCATATGTAAAAGACTTTTTGCCATTTTTCTTTGTTTATTTGTGTATTTTCTTCTTTTGTGCTCTCAGTTTTCATTGGCTGTTGCAGGAGACTGTTCAGATTGAGTCATTAACCAGTTTACACTAGATTACACTCAGAGATGGGAAAAAATCAAACCTGTTTGAGAAACTCTGACTGGTCTGAAACTCAATTGGGAGGCCAAAAATTTGAGTCTGCGCCCCTCAAAGACTACCACTGCTTTTCTCTCCAACTGTCCACTCCAATTGACCCAAAATCTGTAGTGTAGAGCCGAATAGCACAGACTCGGCCAGACTGAGAATTGGGACTAAAATCGGGGTAAAAGTTGTGTCGTGTAACCCCAGCTTTAAACTCATTGGGCCAGATTCATAAAAACACAGTGGTAAGAACAAACAGCATGGTGGTAACATGATTGGCCATTCATAAATGAGGACAACTAGCAATTTTTGACTGCTTGCATGATGTGAGGCATGACCGTGCCATTATGTTATTTAAACATTGCAGTATTGATTTATAATACAACACAATCCTGCAAAAAATTCTGCCTTCTTTATATGTTCAGCATGATAAATGCAGTTTGCAGAGCCAAACAGCTACTTTAGTGTTTTTATGCCAAGTGTAAAGCCACCAGGACAGGACAGTTGTTCTTTTGAGTTGTTGGATGATGTGTAACAGCTGACAAGTGTTGTATTGTTACACGAGCATATGCATATGACAGAGAGCACACTTGTCGCAATTATTACATAATCGCCTAATTGCAAGTATTTGAGATGATCGCAATTATTTGAGATGACTGCAATCATTTTTCCACAAATGTTAGATCTCAGTCATATTATGCTTCAACAAACAAAATGTAAATAAAATAAAGCATTAAACAAATATATTGAGATGTCATGGGACAAAAACAAGGAAAGGTCTAACTTTGTGCTCTAACATGTTTAGAGGGTAGCGCTGAGTAATCTTTGTTAATTTGTTAGTTATGTAGCTAATTCTAACATTTTAGCATCTATACTGGGAGAATTCATTAATTCATTAATTCATTCATTCATTCATTCATCATCTAAACCTCTGATCCGTTCAGGTCGTGGGGGGGTGGGCAGGAAGGCAGGAAACACCCTGTACAGGTTGCCAGTCCATCACACGGCAGACACAACGTCACACACACACACACACACTCATTTACACCTAGGGGCAATTTAGTATCTCCAATTGGAATGACTGCATGTCTTTGGGAGGAAACTGGAACACCCGGAGGAAACCCACACAGACACAAGGAGAACATGCAAACTCCACCCTTCTTGCTGTGAGGTGACAGCACTCCCCGCTGTGCCATCATATTACCTTACGCTGGTGGAATGAGAATGAGATTTTTTTTGCTTATATATTTATATATTTTTGCGTATTAACAGTACAACTAATGGCTACGAAGTAAAAACAGCTAGCCATTTAGGTGGCTAATTACCCAATCTGGCCACTTTAAGCTTAAATGTAATTATTTAGATGACAGTAATCATCAGCCAAAAGTTTGTGATCATGAGAGCCCTACAGTATACTGCAATTCAGAAATGTGGATATGCTGCAGTCCCTGTTCCTTATGAACGTCTGGCCCATACACCTTTAGCTTCCATGACCACAGTGTTCTTTTTAATGAGATGATGTTGCATTTTGAATGTTGGGTGTACTAAAGAGTACAACAATTTAAGATCAACATCAAAAGCCTACTGAAATACACTACGAAATATATCTACATTACTGAAATACTGAATTCACCATTCACTGTTTTCAATAATATGAAACCAATTTGGTCGCAGGTACATTTTGTTATGATGCCTTTACTCTGTAACTTTTCAACTTCTACTTTGTAGGAAGCTGTAAGAAATAAAGAAATGAGTCCAGAGCTGTAGATAAGTCTACGATGACTGAGAAAGCTGTACAAAACTGAAAATGAAGTTACACTGAAATTAACATCTGGAAAGCCATGTTTTTAAAAAAGTAATCAAATGTTGTAGCAGGTAAAAGGATTTTTACAGTATATATAATTTAATGACTTCTTGCTGTTCCCAAAAAACTGGAAATATTGAACAAAACAACATTCTGGTGTGTAGCTTATAGTATTTCAGTCTAGATTGTATCATTAAAAATTATATATTTGTACTTTGGTACAAAGGCACATCATCTGCGTTTATAGCTGAGTTGAACCAGAGGGGCGCTGCAGAGGCGGAACTGACCACGATAAAAATGATATTTTTACAGTTTGGAAAGATGTGTTCACATTTTAAGCAAGGCTGGCATATTTTATTATTACAGATCAGTACGTTTCAGCTGTTAATGAAAAAAAGGTCTTAGGGTGGAGTTACTCTTTAATAAAATTAGCTTACAGCTGTGGCTGTAGCATTAAAAAATGATGCAGTAATACTGCTGACTGACCAAGTATTTTAAAAATATATGTTACTTTTCAAGTTAGAAGCAGTTAGAAAGCTAACGAGACTCAGCCTGGTAGCCAGTAAGCTAGCGGCTTGGACTAACAGCTGTTAGTTTACTTCCTTATAAAATTCTTCAGCATTTCATTATGCTTTTATGATCTTTTAAAGAAAGTGCACAGTTAATCAACACCTAATGCTTGCTTGTTTGCTTTTCGTCTCAGTGCTGCATCACATTTATATCTTTAGCACTTATAATGATTCACACTTTTGTTGTTTGCTGCTCCTGCTAGACACGAAGTCATGCAGTTATTCTCCAGTTGTTTTTTCAAAGAAATGTACTGGTGAAAATTCCGTGAACTCTACTGTTTTTAAGGCAAACAGTTCTGTGAAATCAAAGGTTAAGTTCAACAGTGAACTAGTCTTTTACCCCCAGCATTCATATCAGGAACTACACTCTTTCAGGGTTACAACAGAACCGAAACATGGAATGACAGTGTGGTATGATAATGTAACATGGGCTGAAACAGTAAACCCAGCATACTAACCATCTCTTCTGTTGAGCTTGGCAAAGTATGCGGCCCGACTCTCTGAAAAATGCGAGGAGCTCTGGAAGGAGGCTGCAGGCAGTCCAGACGTTAGCGATCCATCGCAGCTATCTGGGTGCGAGAAGGAATGAACGTTAGAGAAAGAGCAGAGCAGTTCATTACCAAGCAAACACGAGAAGCCCTTCAGGGCACTGCAAGTCCACTGCCTCAATCGCACCATACATTCTGTTTGATCTCCCGACATCTTAGCATCAACACATGGCCATATGTCCAGATTAGGATTTCTGAAAGTGCTCCAAACAACAGTATGTCAGCAGTGGTGTGTCAAGAGGGAGCAAAACATAAAACAAACTCTTGTAAATGCCTCCACTTCAGGATGATATATTGGCTCGTAGACGAATGCTTTTGTTTTGAAAACGGGCTCCAATTCATCTCAATGAACTACATTATGTGACTGCCGTCTCAGGAGGAGGCGCGAGGCTTTGAGGACTGATGAAACAACATGAGAACCCTCCAGATGACCGACAACAAACTCCCTGCAAACTGTTTGAAGTCATCCGTTCTGGTCCGGAGGGAGAGGAGCTCTTCTTTCATCTCTCTCATTGTTAGGGACAAAGTTATTTGGAGTTCAAACAAAGGAGCACTGCCGGCATCTTGTGCGGACCAAAGACAGCTTCGATCCTCGCTCGCTCGTCACCTCTCGTTAACGTGAAGGCCTTTTTGTCTGATCGACAGAACGGCAATCTGATAGCAGGTTTTTAGGGAGGAAAACAGAGAGAGGCTTGGAATGCAGAGCGAGAGCAAACAGGGAGAGCTGATTGCGCGGCCTGGATTCCAGCGCGAGTGCACCAGGCCGTGCCTGTTGAGCTGGCAAGGCCAGGCTGTCTTGTCAGTCATCTTGTCAGACTCTCACAGTTCACTCATCACTCCTTATTGTGGCTTTCACTCGCTCTCCCTCACTCTTCTCATTATCTCCTTCTCTACTCAGCTGCCTTTCTCCATTGGCCTCATTAGAGCATGTCTTTGCTCCCTACACTGATATTGAGGTCTCTGCTTCTCATCTGTGCAAGCAGTCAAGTCAACTTGTGGGGGGCTATTGGACATGATGCCTTTTGCCAAAACAGTTCTGTAACATCAATTCTACTGTTTAACACTTTGGCTTGTGTATTTTGTATGACGCTGCTGTCGGAACAAACAAACATTTTCAAGTTTGTCGTTTTTTTAATTTTTTGACATAATTTGAAAATACCAGTTGCTCTTCACACTATGTGTAAATTTCATGATGTATGGAGCAAAAGAAATGACCAAATGCCCAAAATGACTTGGAAAAAATTCTGTTTCCATTGACTTACATTAAAAGTAAAGCATGTTTTTGCCTCTCCTTTAAAGTTCTCATTTTGGAGATACAAGGTTTCGTTGTGACAGCAGCAAAAATTACATTGGTATTATGCTCACATTTTATGATACCACAAACATTGCAATGTTCAACACATTTTTCAATACAGAATTAGAAACTTTTACATTCATTTATTTTTTGGTCAGTCCCAAAATTTTTTGTTTTTGCAATTCCCACCAATTTCTCAGAAGAACAACAGTTCAAGGTCTGCGTTACATGTGTTGCGCATGTGTTTGAAAACAAACAAGCTTTAGAAGTTCATTTGCAATCCGATCTTGTGGTCCTTCATAAAGTGTGGTTCTGACCTTCTGGCTGAAATGAGTGAGAGAGGGAATTTTCTAACATGGATCAATCACTCCCAGTAAACTGAGGACTCTAAAGCGCTATTCGGATGGGTTTAGTTATCAGTAAGAAGGTGGGTTAATGTCAGTTTACCACAGGACACCTGTAATGTTTATGAGCGATTCAAATGGGATAAGACATCTTAGTCTAAATGACATAGATGTGTGTGGCTACTTGATTTACACACCATCTTAAGAATCTGACTTCAGCTTCGTCAGTCTCCATTTCCACAGGATATGATAGCGTTTTTTACCGACACGTCAATTAACATGGGATTAAAATAACCTGGGGTTATTTTTATGGCTTGTTTTACAAAAGGTAAAAGCCGCAAAATTATTTACTGATGCGGGGGCGCACAGCCGGTAAAAATGGTGGTGCATTCGGACAGAACTAACATTGCTGAGAAACAAGGGCAATAATTACATTACACCACCTCCTCATGTAAAACTAATCCTGTCCAAATAGACTCTCTACAACTGAGAAGTGGTGCAAATCGGAAGCTATCAACATCCATTTTACACAAGCTCTTTTTTCGCCCCTCCAGAATTGGCACTTAGCGGCAGTCTGAATCTGTTTGAAGTGGCTGCAGCTTATGTTTTCTCCACAAGCCTGAAGTTGGCTTTGTGTTCACCTGTTCATATTTTCTGTTCCTTTGCTCATCGTTACTGTATTTAACTAGGAAACCAAAGCTGTCCCAAACAGAGTGCAAGGATGATTTTGCTTGTTCCATCTTGGAACGAGTTTGCTCTCTCTGCTTGCCATTTCAACCAGCTTTGCTAATCAACCATACAAGTAGGCTGATTCTTCTGTTTTTTATGTTTGTGGTTATCACTTTTAGGAATATTGATTAAATATAACAACAGAAACCAGTCCTGTTATCATGCATTTTATTGCTTGAAATCTACCTATATTAGATTAACAGCATGTATAATCTTGAAACCTTCGCATGGAAAACAATGAATATTAACATGCATAAAAAACACATCTGGCCAGGATTTTTAAATTGCCTAAAATGTCCAGGACTTGGCTTTGCTTTCACATTGACATTGAAAACCAAAATGTTGTAATATCACTGCCCTTTATGTGGTAGACTGGTAGACTCCCTGGCAAGCACACCACACTAAACCAATAAGAGTTCTGGGCAAGGCTCCTAACACTACATGTGCCTCCTTCTGTAACATGATTAAAATTGTAAGTTGCTCTGGGTAAGACCATCTGCCAAATGCATGATTGTAAATTACATAAGGAATAACACAGTTTAGTAGCAAATTACATTTACATTCAATTTACAATCTGTGTTAACAGGTGTGAGTCTTCACTCATTTCAATTTGCTTTGATGTGAAGCAGTTACAAAATTATGGCAAAACATAAAGGATTTTTTTCACATTCTTTTCACAAAGTAGAAGAATAAACATAATATTTTTCTACTACTTACAAAGCCATTTAAAAGCTGTATTTGAACAAGAGGGCTACAATCATGGCTTTTATCATAGCAACATACAGCACGCTGACGCTTGGCTTCAGTGTGGTTGGTTGCTTCAAAATGTATTAACTGCGATAAAAAATTAGTAGTTTATGGCTGTGTTCACATTTCAAGCCTCATCACTCAAATCCGATTTTTTGCTCAAATTCGATCTCTCTGACATGATGGTTCACACTCGTTTAGGTAAGTGATTCAAATCTGTCATTAATGTGGACGAACCGGCGTCCTGAAGTGACCCGCATACGCACATCCTACTCAGTAACGTCACGTGAATGAATTACGTGCGCCACGTGCATCATCAGCAAACAAGCTAACGAGCAGAACGAGCCTTCACTGTGAAGATAATTAACTCTGAACAGCTCTCAGCTGCATTATTGGAGCGAGATGAAGGTGAAAAGGTGGGATGTGTTGCTTTTCCACCGTTTGCAGGCTTTAACGTCTGTTCGGCGCTGCTGCCACAGTAACACTGAATGATGGCACACGCGAAGTGGAAAAAAAAGCACATGAATCCCAATCTGAGCGTTCTCATTAAGGTCGCATGGCCACGAAACGGATACGTATCTGATCTAGGACCACATATGACAGTGGCTCAGGTCGGATTTGAAAATATCAGATTTGCGTGTCCACATAGTCCTAAAAAAACATCAGATCTGAGTCACGTTAGGGCAAAAAATCAGATTTGTGCCACTTCAACCCGGTAATAGGAACATAGCCTAAGATGTTATAGCGTGTTATTAACATGTTAACTCTGACAACGTCATGACTATAAAGGTTAATTACTGTTTATCACATCAAACACTGAGGAAAACATTAGAAATCTCAGGGTCAACCACATCTCAACCATATCTTTCAGCCGTCTGTGGTGTGGGAGCAGACTTCTCAATCGAGAATCATTGATATTCAGGGAGGACTGGCATCAAAGAGCATTCCTCAGCTTGTCCACACCACCTGTTCTGATATTCTCTGTCTGTTCGCACCTGGTCCGCGGCATGTTTGCCAGCCTCTGTATGTTTCTTTCCATGGGCTCTTAAATATTTTATTTGTTTGTTTGTTTAATTTTTCTACTGACTTGAAGATAATACCCTGACTTCGTGATGGCTCAATATCTATAGGTAGACAGGTCAAGAATGTCGATAGCATATTCTAAGTTGAGTGCTACAGTCAGTAAGAGGTCATGTACCAGCTCTTGTCTGCTGCATAATTTCATCTACTGGTTACTTTACTTATTGATTTATTGACACAGGGAGCTGTCACACCAATTAACATTTAGCAAAAGGTCCAGGCAGGTCCTAGGATCTAAAGAGCTCTTCAGAAAAAAGGCAGATGATACAAAGGGCTATAATGGTAGATAAGGGAAACCTTAACAGTGGTGCGAAGAGATTGCTCTTAGTGCTACAACAAAGAAGTAGCTATACAGATACTAGTAGTAACATTTAATAAGTACACTCTCAGAAAAAAGGTACAAAACTGTCACTGTCAGTGACTCTTGCCACTGGGGTGGTAACTTCTCAGTACCTTTAGTCAGGGAACATAACTGTACCTTTTTATTTTGTTCTGTTTTAAAACTTTAGGTTATGAAAAGGTAAAAATATGTACTTTTTGCATGGAAACATTTATTTAAGGTTCACAACTGGATCTTAAAACCACTGTTGTACCTTTGAGGGAACATTTACATTGTTTGTACCTTGATGCATGAAAAATGTACCTGCACAGAACCTTTATTTCTAACAGTGTATATAATATAATAAGAGGTCATAACAAACAGAAACTTGATCATTATCTAATTGTTTGTCAAAGACTGCTAACAATTATTTAACTGCTCCATATGCATTACTATAAACCACTTACTCATATATGCTACATGTCATCACTGTCCAAAGAAAAACAAATATCTCTGAAATAGTAACTTTACAGGAGAGGGCAAAAGCATTCTTACCTTTCAGTGTAAGTCAATGTAAAGAGATTTATTTCCATGTGATTTTAGAGCATTTCTATTTGTCTATTTCACATGAAATTTTGACACAATACACAGTGTAAAGGACAGCTGGTGTGCTGAAATGATGTAGAAAAATAAAAATCAGCAAAAATGGAGATACATGGCTTCCTTTGGACAGCGACGATATGCATTACTATAAACCTCTTACTTATACATAATTAATCCACATTTTTAAATTACAGAAGCAAAAATTTGTTAATAATTATTTAGGTATTTGATTAGCTATGAACTCATGACATATTAAGTAATTACTAAATATTTTGCATAACAAATTCACAAATCACTATGAATAGCAATTGTCTGTGTTTTAAGTGATTGGGTAGTTTCTGTTGTATTGCTATTTCAAGATGCAGAAACAACTATTAATGTTTTAAAATCATAATTAAGTGGTGAATATATAACATTTATCACCAACTGAACCCCAATTATGTAGTTGCGACTGAATTTTATAATGTATTTAGACAGTCGTTAGCAAAAGTTTCAAATTAAATGTTTTATTGGTTTTCCAAGTGAAAATTAGTTCCCCTTTAGAGAATACATACATACATCATCTAAACCGCTTATCCTTCTGGGTCACGGTGGGGTGCTGGAGCCTATTCCAGCTGTCATTGGGCGGAAGGCAGGATACACCCTGGACAGGTCGCCAGTCTATCGCAGGGCAGACAGTCAGTCAGACACACACACACGCACACACACGCACACACACACACTTCAGCATGTCCAATTGGCCTGACTGCATGTTTTTGGACACCGGAGTACCCGGAGGAAACCGGCAAACTCCACACAGAAATGACCCTGGTCGCCCAGCCGGGAATCAAACCCAGGCCATTCTTGCTGTGAGGCGACAGCGCTACCCACTGCACCACCGTGCCGCCCCCTTTAGAGACTATTACGTCATGTGGTCCAAAAGCTCACTCAGAATTTTATTTGGCAGTCACAGATATGAGAACAACGTTTAAAAGCTGTCATAATTATGTCGCCTGACCTTAAACAATTTTCTATCCGTCCAGTTAATTATCATTAGTGCTTAAAAAAGCATATATTAACTGTTTAATTAACGACTGACTAAGAGATGTAAAGCATCACAAAGTAATAAAATAAAATTCTTCACTGCTTTTTTCTTTAAGACAGATGTATTATATTAGCACCCTGTGATGGACTGGTGAGCTGTCCAGGGTGTTTCCTGCCTCCCGCCCAATGAGCACTGGCATAGACTCCAGCACCCCTTGCAACTCAGGAGGATTAATGGCTTAGATGATGTAACGTGTATGATATTAGCATATAAGACATTTATTTGAGTAATTCATACTAGCGCTGCATGTAAGTCCAGACTATTCTACACTGAATTACAGCATGTGAAGTCATCTGGTTCAGCCACTTGCAATTAAATAAGTGCACAATTAATTGCATATTTAATCACATGTTGAAATTCAGTGTAAAACTCTGAGAATGCTTCTGTGTTTAATTCCGAGGAAATTTATTCAGAACCACATCTTGCTACCACACCTAATACTGCTGTTCCCCAGTTTATCTTAATGGGCTCCAATAAAGAACCTTGTAATATAGTGCAATAACTTAAAAGTGCTTTTTGCATTGCTTGGGCACATTGTTGCAAAGGCAGAATACTGATTATAACAACGCTGGTGGCTCTCAAGTGATAACTCAAGCACTAATGTAACATCAGAATTTACCAGCAGAATGACTGCATTTGGTCATAATTTTATGCAAAGTGGCTTTTTATGGCATTTGGTGTTACAATTGTTTAACATACAGGAGAAAGCTGTAAACAAGTGGCTAGCATTAGATCAGCTATACAGGACTCTGCAAAAGTCCACATTGTATTTATTTAATTTCCAGTCAAAATTACCATTAAGTACAAGCTATTCAGTTTTCAGTGTCAGGGAAAAAATCTGATTAAAATCAAAATATGTATTTACAGAAAATTTCACAGAGGCTACTAAATCTAATATAATGTTGTTCAGTATTTAGTGTGTCCACTCTTTGCCCTCATTACAGCTGCCATTCTTTTACAGGAGACTCACTTTCAGTTCTTCAAAGGATCTCCAAAGTTCCGTCTTAGAAGTTGGTTTAGCATTGTCTGCTTCTCACCATCCAAACAATTCAGTGATGTTGAGGTCTGGACCCTGGAGTGGTCAGTCCATCGCTCTGAGAACACCAGCAGCTTCTTTGTTTGATGTGTCTGTTTCCTTTTCTCAGTCAGGGCTTAAAGAGCTACACATCCTTTCAGAGCCATAGTGCTGAGTGTCTCACAGTGGAAGGATGGACAGAAACACCAGTGGATGTTTTCAGATCTGAATCAAGAGTGGAGCTTGATTTTCTCCTCTCTCAAAGATGAAAGCTTTAAGTGCTGTTTATCTGAGGGGGACAGTTTCGGTGTCTACCAGTCAGTCCAGGTGGTTGTTAGGAGTCCCATTTTCTCTGTAGCTTTTAATCATGTTTCTCAATGCCAGTTTTGAAAACCCATTTTTTTCCCTTTGACGTTCTCCATTCTTATGCAAGTGGATTATCTTATGTGTAATCATGGTTTCTGACTTTTGCACAATACTACACATTACAGCTTAAGTAATGTGGAGAAAAACACAAAAAACATGAAGCTTTAGATTTATTGCATGTGTAAGCTGAGCTTTACTCAAGTCTTAACATGCCGTTCTCTCTGCTGAGCCTCAAACACAGAAATTCTCCAAACGTTACATAATATGACGACACGCTCCCAGTGTCTCCAAACACCTAAAGGATTGGACAGTGTAACGGTTGTTACTCAAATCTAACTGGACAGCCGGGACATGGTGGATTACTTATAGCTGTTTTCCAGTCAAAACTTTAAGATGTATTTCAGCTTAAAAGAGACCTGACAAGCTGAATAGCCGTGGAGGGATGATTTCAGTGCCTGCTGCCTGAATCGAGCATCAAGTGTGCTTGGAGCCAAACAAAACCAGTATTGGCTTTTTTGTCAAACTCTGTCTTACTCTGTAGATCAGCAAATAAGAGGAAAGGATGTGGTAGAAGCAGGCTTTTGTGTGTGAACATCTGGGTGACTTAAGTGAGTATGAGCTTTAAAATCAATCTGAAATCAAAATTTACCTTTTTAACTTGTTATTTTGTGTCGATGATCATGTTAAGCACAACTATTTGCATTAGGGATGCATCTGTATCATTTTTTCAAACGTAGTATTAGTAGATGCATGGATAAAGTTTACAATATATTTGCTCAGACTATACGCAAAACCTTCAGTTTGATTGACATGCTGTGATGTGGGTGCTCACGTTGCACATGAAATGCAACCCCCAGAGACTTCTCTGCCCTGTGCACGAGTGCAAAAATGTTGAGAAACTGTGCTGTAGCAGCTTTGCTAACCAGACAGTGAGGACAATACCGTCTCTCTACAGCCTATTTTCTAAAGAGAATTTAAAAAATAGACGTATTAACATTTATACCTTGCAATTCTAGTCAGTCAAGCAGAGTAAAGTCGGCATATACACACTTCGATTCTTCAAATGCCAACTTTTTGCCTCTGTTTTGCTAGCCTACATGTCTCCACTCTTTTGGGGAAGTGGCTGTGATTGTGTGTGGCTAAACAGGCTAAAATTATAGAGTATTCCTGGCAGGAATTCACCAAAGTGGAAAGTTTAAAACAACCAATAACTTCGCTTCCCATTGCCACGGAGTCAGCAACACTTCACTGCGCGAGCAGACCGTCTCTCACTGTCGGCTTGAGTCGTTGATAAGCATGGTAGCATACACTAGGCTTACGCCACATGGTATCAGGTGGTAACGGATGTTGGTGTTGGGGTATTTTTTGCGAGTATGAGTGCCACACATCCCTCCAGTCCCTGTTAAGCTCCCTATATAAACCCCTTCAGTTTGTTTGCATGTCGCAAAGTATTGCCTTTGTTTTACAGAGCCTTACCGAGCCTTCCGGTCAGTTAGTCCGTTTTTCCGTGTATGACCATTGCTTTGTTTGTTTTCAACTTTGTCTTTTGCCTAGCACTCTTAGCACTTTTGATATTTCTGGTTTGGACAATGCTTTTTGGACTTCGCTCATGGTTACTGTTTTCTGGACTTGGCTTTTTAACTTTGTACTGGTTGACCTTGATTTTGGAAGCTCCTTTTGTTAATAAACCTATTTTACAGTTTGGTCTGCAAGCGTCTGAATTCTGTCTGAACCTGACAATGAGTAAATGAGCATAGTGTTGGATGGATACCTAACAGTATCATTATCGATGCATCCCTATGTCATATCCCCCCAATAATATCCCACCTCCAATTCCCACCTTTCATTGAGGGAAAATGCTCAGATAGCTGAGAGACATTCCACGATACCATGTTTTACCCTGAAATACGTCACAGAATGGAAGGAAAATGCATTATGATTTCCAATTCTTGATTACTCTAAAATCAACACACACGTAACCACTTCATCTAAAACATTACATTTAAGGGGAAGCCTTGAGCAGCCCTTCTCGCTCTCTTTCAAGGTTTGTCCAAGGGAGTTTACACTGGTGCTACAGGGAGAATATACTCAGCACCCAACCACCTTCAGTACAGGGATGTACTTTTTTTTCCTT
Source organism: Colossoma macropomum (assembly GCF_904425465.1). Lineage (NCBI taxonomy): Eukaryota > Metazoa > Chordata > Actinopteri > Characiformes > Serrasalmidae > Colossoma > Colossoma macropomum. The sequence goes on along the minus strand of NW_023495280.1, from coordinate 452,764 downwards.
GGTTAGTTAAATGTTTAAGGAAAAAAGAAAGAAATCACAAAATTGATCTCAACATGCCATTGCTTTTGCCACTCTTTCCATTACGAACAAAACTATCCATTTTATTCATTTATTCACTGACTGTTGGACTACTTACTCCCTTCACCTTCATGTATCTTGATCTATACCATTAATATTGTGTGTAACATATGAGAGAGGTCAAGCACTGTCCAAAGAGAAGAAAAAAGACAAAACTGTGAGACACATTAGTGAGAAATAGGTTTCTGGGTCAAGAAACACTGCATAGAAGGTTATTGCTATGGAAACGATGAGAAATACATGTCCGTACTTTGGTAATCAGGGTTAAAACTCAGTGGGTGTCTTGACTGTATTGTTAGATGGGGGAACAGTGGGTCAACATTTGAAATATGCATGGCTAAAGCAAGGCTAGAGCCTGCCCTTTATATTTTCGGAAGGCTGTCTGTGATCTCAACCGTTCCCTTTTAATGCCATTGTTTGTTCCAAAATGGCCTGTGTTGTGCCAAGTCTTCAATAATGACTCTGCACACAAAACAAACATGTCTAACCAAGGACAACATCCATCAGGGATGTGCACACAAACACGCACCAGTACACACATAGGCAGTCCATGACTCCATAGAGAGGGAAGGTCAAGCATGAAGAGCGCCTGGCATTGGGATCACCTTGTCCCCTCTTCCTCTCAATAAAGCCTCTCGTATGTACAGCTCCATCAAGATTTGCTCTGGCACAACCATGCGTACCGCACTGAGGTTGTTTTATGTTCCCAAGGATGAGTTCATTTCTAAATCAATTCCATTGCTAAATAGCAGACCTTCCTCTTTTCCTCTCAGGGCCATTTACAATTCATGTACATCGCAGACTCAATTTACTGTTGTGTTCATTAGCCTGTGTTCACCAGCCCAGCCTCAGCTACAGTATACAGCAAGCAAATTACATCTCATCTGAAAGCAATGGTCCTGAGACAGGGAAAAGAGACATGCTAGGATAATTGAATGTCAATATTTACACATGGGGATTCTTAGTCAACCCAGCCCACTATTGATGTATACCGCTAAAGCGATTTCTAGTTAAATACATTTTAATATACTTTTCCTATGTAGTCTGTTCAGAAACACTGGGGAGGTTTGCGAAAGAGATAGAGATGAATAATGATTAAAATGGCACCAAAACCTTTGTAAAAAGGCAAATCTAGGGCTGAAACAATTATTTGTCGCTATCAACAACGTCGACGATTAAAAAAATGCAAATATTTCTGCTGTTTATTTGTCAGTTTCATGTTCAACGTGATGTGCAACTTGGGCTGATGAATTTGGGGAAAATATCTAGTAATGTTGTGACTGCGATTTAATTTGCGATTATTTTCTATAAATTAAGGTTCAGGTCTGTTTTTTTGGCCAAGAAGACCAGAATATCCACCCTTGTTTTGGCTAGAGGCTTGACCCCTAAATGTAGTGTGCGAGACTGCCAGTAAGTTGTGTTTATGATGTCACAACACACGGAGGTTTGGTTGGATCTGATTGGTCTAACTTATCTGCTATGGTTAACTTTCCTGACCCAAAACTAAAGACTACGTTTACAACTGTGTGAAAACTGTGATTTCGATATAAAAATGATTCATCTTTCAGCCCTACGTCCAACCTAGAGTGACTAAACGACTTAACCTGAAGAGGACAGCAGTTCACTTAAGACAGTGTCTGTGAGCAGACAGCAAAAGAAAAAGGACAATAATGACTGAAAACGAAAGTCTGGGAATGTTTTATTACAATGAATGACAAAGTCTTTAGCTTTCCAACTGGCTTACGTCACATGGTATCAGGTGGTATCGGATGTTGGTATTAGGGTATTTTTTGCGAGTATGAGTAAATGAACATGGTATTGGATGGATACCCAATAGTATTGGTATTGATTTATGCCTACTTCATATCATCTAATTTTTCTTGGTGGTTGTGACTTTTGACGGCTTTCAAAAACATCCTCTGATTTCTGATTATGTCACCATACACTAATAGGCAGGGCAAAATAATATTAATCTCCCACTTCCACCTATTAGCTTTCCTTGGAAGCACAACATTACCCTCCACTACTGGAAAAGAAAACATGCTGAACCAGCAGAGCGGCTTTTGATGAACAGAACCTTGTCATTTTATTGTTACATCGCTTCATATTTACAGGCCACATTGAAGCCAAATAATCAATTATTAGTCGATTTATTTAAATGAATAATTGAATGGCAAATATTCATTTTGCAGCACTTCAATAAGTATTTGTTCTTTCATTCTGAAAATATGAAGCCTTCATCAACCATTGGATGCAGTAATGCACTGCTTACATATCCCCACAGACAAATCTAATGCATGCTATCCCCCGCCTGGAAATTTAGGCAACATATGTTGAGCTATTTACCTCCCCCCAAGTGCGAGTCCACTTTTGACCTTCATGCAAATTCAAAGGCAGGCATCCTGTTCTTGTGATGCCTCTTTGGGAGCATAACTGCTTCTTTCCACACTTGTGAACAGTCAAAGTTCATTTACAATGACAAAAAGCAAAGATCAAGATCTGTTTGAGGACGTTTCTTGAGGCTTGCGGTAAAAGGGATTGTATAAGCGGAGGTCGTTCAAAGAGAATCTTATACGACTGTCACCGATGACTAAGAGAAAAGTAATTAACTCGCATCCTTGTGGAATGAGTCTGAGATGTATGACCTACCACAGGCAGCTACTGACAGCATGCGCCATTGACATTAACAAGGTCGAAAGGCAATAAACTGACTCCTACAAAGGCTTAATTAGAGAAGTAGCTGTTCTAGACTTTCTCTGAGCTCTGAAAGCACTGAGTGCTATTTAGAAGAAAAGTCCCAGTCGGAAAAGGTGCTTCCTACACAAGCAAAACTGTCACCATAACTTTGTGCTTTGTCACCACATCCTGCCCACCCTAAAGGCCTGGTGGGGAAAGTATGACACATTTGAACAAATTAGCTGAGACCGCTCCCAAATTTGTACCCATGACGAATGCCAAAGCCCTAAAGGGGAACGACAAGCATCCCACAAAGACAGCAAGCGGCAGTGCTGGCTCTCTCAGCGTGCTCTCTGAGGTCCGCAGTTAATCCCATGATTTAGGATTATATCATGCCTTCAGCACGGAGCGGCAGATTAGAAGGACATGGATCCAAGTGCATCGGAGCTCCTGGTCCTCCGCTGATCCAGGATCAGAGCGCCGAGCGGCTCTCCTCATTGTTCCTCTGCTGTTAGCCAACGCGCTGCATAAAATGCGAGATAATCCAGAGTGGAGCAGGCGAGGACGTGGCCCGTAACTGGCAGCCGTGTGATTAGAATGATCACTGCACTCCAGCCATCTGTGCGCCAGGCACTCTGTTCACTTCGGTGCAATCGTTCAGCTTCAAATCACAGCTGGACCATAACCAGCAGCACATCTTCTGTCAGAGGTTTGGGGATATCAAGCTTTGCTAAAAGTTTGGTAACACTTTGTTTTGATGCTTTGTAGATACTCAGTCTGTCTTTAACTAACACTAACATATATATACATATATATATATATATATCACTGTTGTCGCTGGTGTCCGTTTTCCATTTTGCCATTTCTTTTGGTCCATTCATCATGAGATTAACACAGTTAATATGCAGTTCTGTTTGTTAAATTTTGTGAAACTCTAATTTAGTCAGGATCCCTGCTTCTGTTGAACAATCTTTGTGAGACAGACTCCAGGTTTGTGTTCATTAAAAAACATCACACGTGTAAATATCTGTTTCAATACTACCTTGGGATATTATCCCTATTGTTATATCTCTACATTATATCTATTGTTGTGATGTCATCTCTCATCAGCTCTCAAACTATTCAGGTATTTAAACAAACTTTGAGGAAAAGGATTTTCAATAAGTTTTGAGAAGAAAATTCTCACATTAGAATTTAGGTAAAACCTACTTTTTGTACCAAAGCAAGGCAAAATATGTCCAAAGTAAACTTATGTTTCATGTTAACAAAACCTTTTTAGGTACTTTTTCTTATTATGTTAGAGTCGATCAAAGCTACATGTTCTTTATGAGAGTGAATAATTCTATATGCAAAAAAAACACACTCACTCTGCTAGAATATACGCTAAAAACCTTAGAATTAACTACCTATCTACAAATAAACAAACACCACTTGGCGCTACCCTCTAAACATGTCAGAGCACCAAGATAGAAGTGTTTTGTGTTTTCATAAGCCTCATGACGTGTCTCAATAAATGCATTTACTGCTTTACATTTATACTTATTTGCCTCAAACCAACACACCCAGTTCACATTGTGGTTGTTGTGGCTTTATATAACTGTGAACTTTTCTGTGGAAAATGCCTGCAGTCACCTTAAATAACTCCAATCATCTCAAATAACTGCGATCATCTCAAATAATTGCGATTAGGCGATTATGTAATAATTGTGACTAGGTTGGAGAGAGCGTTACAATATGAAACATTCATCAGGGCCGTGGCCGGGGGAGCACGGGAGTTCATGCGACCCGATGTGACTGTGTTTAGATCGTTTTTCCGCCCAGCAGATGTCTCTAATGCAGATTTGAAAGGAAAGTGAAGAGGATCAAGCTGTTTTTATATGTCTAAGCAGACGTTTATCTGCTCACGTCCATTACGCTGATAAAAAACAAAAAGCATTAAAACATGCTCCTCTGAGATTACGTCAACCTTTCTTTGACACTCGCAGAGTCTTTATCTCTTCGCATCACTGTCTCAGCCATTTACCCGCTTTCGCCAGGAAATCTCCCAGGCCCTTTTTTCCCTCCGACTCATTCTATCTATCTTGATGTTGTTCTAGCTCACCCTTGCTTTATTCCTCCATATTGCTCACTCTATCTCTCTTTCAGACCTTTCATGGGAATGATGCAAGAGGGTACCATGCAAACTGTCACTGGTAGCAGCAATGTGTTCATTTTAGCACAGTGTGATTTAAACCGGGTGTGTACTTTATGGAATACGGTACGGAATTGCACTGTTGGAGAAATATTTTCTCCAAGGGACTTGTTGACTGGCTTGCTGACTAAAGTTTGTTACTGTGCGCATTCATTTTCTCCACCTCTGCATTTGCTGGATGCTTCTGAAACAGTCCTCTGATGCATCTCTCCTGTTGGTGAGGCCACTGACTCTGAGCAGAACTGGAGGAGTTAATGAGTGACTATTTTTAAACCACTGGTAAATCAGTTTTAACTGTCACAAGAAATGTTAGAGCAGTTATTTTGAGATTTACCAAATTGGGGTGGGCAATATTATGACATTTTATTGTTATTATGATAAATTATGTCACAATACACTTTTCTGAGCATGTTGTGGATATCTCTAGGACTTAAAGAACAATGGGCCTCATTCACCAACTGTTTTTAGGAAGTAATTTCTCCTTAAAGCCCAAAAAGAAAAACTTAGCAAGATATTGGTGAATGAGGCCCATTGACTGATTGCATGTTTCATTACAAAGTGAACATAATTAGGACGATTTAACTGGATTTATTTCAATGTAGTTTGTAAAACATTAAATTAAAATCATTGTAGTAGGTTTATTATTATTATTATTATAGTACTTTTATAATTGGCACTACAGGTTCTCTTTTGTCTGTTCAAACTTATTAAATCTAATCTCAGAAATCTGTCATGATGCATATTGTGTATCGTAAAAATGTGATATATTTTTCCATATCGCTCAATACTTTCATGAAATTTTCCAGTGTCCATACAATAATACGATATCACAATATACAAAAAAACAACAATAGAACAATAATAATAATATTGTTGCATGTTCTCTAGAGGCTTCCTGAGTTCCATTTTTATGGAACCAAACCAGAGATACCAAGGTTAAAAAGGAGTTAAAAAGGAAGCCCTCGTGGCCATTTATAATAAAAGTGTACACAAACTTTTTTTATTCTTATTATTCGATATTTCACATACTGCAAACCACTATATCTGATTAAGCAGGACCAGTAAAACTGGACTCTCTGTATAGTTAGGACTGAGTTTGAACGTACAATCCCAATGATATACGTAATAATATATGTCATTATAAGCATCATAAACAAAAGGCCAAAATCTTGCTTGGTCACTTTGCCTAAATCTCTTTATAGTGAAACGTGTGCATTCTGTTCTGACGATAATGACTACACACTCCTAAAAATGTACGGTGATGTGATTTATTGTGATAACAATATTATATTGTCATATCTTCTAGCCCTACGGCACCCAACTTGTGCAGGCATTGTAATGAAGGCAAATCAACCTTCTGCCATAAAAAAGCTTCAGAGATCACAAAATGAATAAATAATTTTATTATTGAATGCATGCTCTTAACTATATGGCCTTGGATTTTTATTACAGCATATCACTTTAAATTGGACTGCATACTTAAGCCCCAAAATACTAACATGGCCAAATAAAAAATGTGTTAGGGACACATTACTATGCTCCCATTTGCTCACCCCGGGCCTCAATGAATTTTGGCCCATTCTTAGCAACGCTGGCTTTTTTTGGCAAGATTCCTTTAAGGCTCCCTATCTTTTGCGACATCTATGAGAAATCATCCATCTTCAGCCTCATTGACTCTTACTGTCCGTGCAGCAAAATGAGATCACCAACTGCAGCGGTGACTCAGCCTGAGCAGTTGGTGGTTGCATTAATTATATTTCACTTTTGTCAGCACATTAAATGCAGACACTGGTGGCAGCTGGCATGTCATAAAGTGTCGGACGACTGTAACATTTGGGCTTTTTGACCTCCAAACAAAATGGCTGATTTTATTTTTTTTCTTTCCCCCCATACTGTCACTTAAAGTCAGCAATCAGCAAAGTAACAGGACTCCAACTAGAGAGGTCAATTTTACTTTATTTCTACAAGCTAAGGGCAGATTGGCCTGTCAGCATCACGCAGAGGTTGGTGTAGATGTAGCAAAGCCTTTCTCAATTAGTTTGTATATTAGAGTGATGTATCGTGTGTGGATATAAACTGTCTTAAAGAAAACTCTCACTACATGAGCTGCACATCTCCAGATACATCAATATTTGGTTTGGACTTACATCACTATAGTTATTCAGCTTTAAGAAACACTGACTGGTTATTTCTAGGTAGACTGTGTTTTGTGCGAAGCTCTGAATTAATGAGAAGGGCAGCCACTGAAGGGCACTGGGGCAGTGGTGAGTCCCAGCTAGCAGTAAAAATGGAGGCGGGTGACCCTTGCTTGCAGATGCACATTAATCACGAAGACATGGAACCATGTTCCTGTCGAAGAGGCCAGTCTCTTACTGGACCTCAAATGATCCCTTTCATGTTCTGCACCACGAAAGCATGCTTGGGCTTCTGAGGAGATGCTCATCATTCTATTAACTAATTATATTATGGTAAACGGATTCGTGGTTGGTGCAACAAGCAGGCGACACTGAGCTGCCTGCTAAACTGGCAGTGGCAGCAGCCGTGTTTTCTATTTCATTTGTTCTCACAATGTTTTGTTTCTGTGCTTTCTGCTCACCACGTGGGCCGAAAAAAAGAAAAGGTCTCTAGTATCAAGCGTCTGTTGGAGCCCATTTTCTCCACAATGAGCCGCATTCGGTTTTGGCCGCTAAGCCTCGCATCATCTGTCAGCATTATTTGTGAGTATTTCTGCTTAACAGCTCCAAACACCCTCTATTGTGTGCCCTCTACAGTCACAGAGCCTAACGGTGGATTGGCATCCCTCTATCTCCTCATTAGGTTGCCCGCTCCTCACCAAAACAAACATGACTCTACAAGGAGATCTGACTCAATAAGGCTGACAAATTGCCTTCTGTCGCCCTGTGGGGATCTCTTTTTCTGCTTTTTCTTCTTTTCCTCTTCTCATTCCAGGCCGAAGGAGATGCTCAGATAGGCTTCAATCTCTTGGTTTGTTTGGAACCCAAATGAGCTGTCCTGTGAAGTGCCTGGGAATGGAGAACTCCTGAATTTGTGGCTGTCACCCTAGAAAAGTGCAGTTAAGGAGAAACCCTGTTTGTGAGTGGCTTGTGGAACGATAGGGTGCTTACAAGCGAGTTGACATGACAGGTGTGAAAAATGAAAAGGCGTAACCTTGCAACCAGATGGAAGATTATTCTCAAAGATAAATTACAGGGTTAAAAGCCTTGCTCATATGCTGTAACAGTATGTGATAGTTCTCACTAAGCCTGTGCCTGGTGTCGGTCAACCAAGTTACTACTGTAATAGCCTCTGCTCACTTACCACCAGTTAAAAAAAAAAATATATATATATATATATTATATATTTGTGCAAACCACAGCAAGACGCTAAGATTCCCAGACAAATATAAAAGAACTTTTAAACATGTTTTAAACATGATGTAATTAATTCATTACCTAAGAGATGAAATTATTATAGAAGCATGGCTGTTGAGCTGCACTGGTTGAACATGCTCAGTGCTGCACAGGCCGCCTATAGTGTATGCTTTAGCACGTCCTTAGACCACAACGTCAGGTTTCAGAAATCAGACAGCACAGCTTCGGCTCTTAGGAAATAGTTCATGTGACATTCGCAATTCCGTTTGTACTTATTACACTGTAAAATAAAAGTCAGGCAGCAGGGGTGCCAGACAAAACCTGTTAATTAACAGTAAAAGTATGTTTGATGGTAAGAATCTGTAAAATTACAGTCTTTCAACTTCTTAGACATACTGCTGTTTACTGTTCTAGTTATTCTGACATACTGTATTTTATCATAATAATTACAGAACAAACCATAAAAAAATAAATACAAATGTATGTGGAATAAAGCTAACTCTTCTTCTCTAAATTAACAGCAGTAGTGTTTCAAAAAAACAGGAACTGACCATTACATTTTACAGTACTTTGACAGTGTAGAAAAAAATTATTATGGCTTCATGGCCGAATGAAAGCTGACAATATACATGCACAACTTTTACTGAACTGCGTGTTTATGATGTTCTTTTATTTGACAAAGATTAAGTTTCAACTCATGAGCCATCACTGTGTTTGCACCTCCACTTCAGAGGCAAATTACTAGAGGATAAATAGTTGCAATTATTATTATTGTCCATATTATTAGTAGTAGTAGCAGTCATAGTATTTCTGTAAGCACATTTACTAGTGCTTTTGGACCCATCATCACACAGTCCTGGAAGTATCAGTAGATACAGAGATAATGATAACCACAACAACACTTTTTCTTCTGGTAATTTTGACGGTTCCTACCTCTGAAATGGCTATGGAAGCGTGAGCTGGAGCTTCATTGCTGGCAAATAAAGGTAAAGCAAAGGAAAAGTATGGTTTAACGATTTATCCTGGTTATATTCCACATGGTTATCTGAATAAGATGATTCTGTTACCAGCACAGGCCCAAACAGCAAGTAAGGAAAGTATTCAAATAACATGCAATCATTATAGGAGCATGATAAGAATACAACACTAAAATAAAAAGGTGTCTAGAGATTTTGCAGTGAGTGTACCAATGATGAATGACAGTAACTGCCTGGATTTGTTTTTGCCTTTAGCTTCTACAGAGTTGAATAAGAGAATAAAGTGGCAATCGGTGTAACCTGTCATTCAGAAGCCCACATAAGAAGCAGCAAGGAAGGTTTAGGAAGTCTTTGGCTGAGTGTATGCTAGGGAAAAATCTTATTAGCTTCTAGTATTCAGAACTAGGGCCTTTATATACAGACTAGAATGAATGTATTCTCTCCTTTTAGCTGTAGGATATGACTTACTGGTTTGACATTGCAGGGATCAATGCCAAGTTATCATTACCTTTCATGACACTCCATAGATCATTTGACATTCCTTTGTCCTTTGTGGGCATTAAAATACGCTTACATGATTAATATACTGTTTATGGCACATAAAATATTGTATATGGCACACAGACTAAAGGAGACCTAATGGATAAAGTAATTCCTGAAAATCCTGTAATTGCTATTCTATAGCTTCTAGTGTCCCTACATTACTCCCAATGCTAGGGAGTCCTTAGCCTTTTGTATTCCTCACAGTAAGAGGGAGGCCTGGGGTTACTGTCCTATTAGCTTCTGGCGAACATCAAATCAGAGGGAGCAGGACTCCCGTTAGAGGAAGCTGACAGGGTGCTCCTATCCCACTCGCCCCAGATGGCTAGGCACATGCTGTGACCCCCCCATCCTCCACCCACATCGGCTTATGGAAATGTCACGAGGCTTGCATTTAAGCCGAAATGGGAAAAGTGGAGGATGCATGGCCGTTCTAGCTCTGCTGATGTACCAAGTGTGATGTGGCTCACTGAAAGTTAGGTCAAACAATGTGGACAAAGTGGCAATTTGTGTTGAATCACAGGTCTTAACAACGTGTTCCTTTTAGAACATTCGTTTTAAGCTAACATCATTTAGATGGAAATACAGTTGGGACATCTTTTTACACTTTCTTGTGTCTTTTAGAATATTCTAAGTCTACTAAATAAATGTTGCCCCACATTTAAAAACAAATTTTCCAAAAATATACATTTAAGAGCGTTTTACCACCTACAGTACTCACATGATTTACCTTTAAGTGACTGAATCACTTGAATGCTTGAGCACCTTCTCATGGTCCACTGAGACTTCCACTAAATCTAAAACACTGTGCAAAGCCAGGCAATTATGAGCCTTTAACTGCATGTGGGGGTTGGAAATAACATTGATCACAGTGCGCTGGGAAAGTACGCCCATGCAGAATTAAAAGTGAGCGCTCATAACTTCATAAAAGGGAGGAGAATAATAGATCAAAGGATAGAAGCTGACTGAACTCTGCCTGTTGGGACTAACAGAGCAGACTGCAGTAAGGCCACCAAAGTAGAGCTCATGACGGTTGAGGATGTCACTTTGCATGCACACTTTAAAGCTCAGATTACACTTGAAGCTTCAAGTAATTCCCATGCACTTAATCTGTTTATAGAAGAGAAAGACCCCTGACACTTCACCAGTGAGGCACAGCTGAAACAGTGTCATGGCTGTCCAAAGACTTAGCTGTAAGTTTGCTGGCAGAGGTGACTAAGCTGGGCACACTCTGAGGCAGAGGTTATCATGGTCATTAGACCATGCTCAAATACAGGATCAGGTACAAGCTAAAGCACAGAATATGAAAATGTTACACTTAGCTGTGCTCTCACGGGACAAAACAGGGAACATGCAGAGCTATGTACTTATGATGTGAGATACCTGCCACTGCGGCAGGCGTTCTGCTGTTGTGGTAATGTTTGGAAGCCTACTTTAACTTTCAGTTTTCAAAAACATCATAAATGCTACACATCTAGGCCTCAATGATATATTCACTAAGCATATCCAAGTCAGTATATCCAGACACCCTTTCTAGTGTATTAGTAAATACAGCCACTTTAAGATGTATCCATTGCAGTCTCTATACCCAGTGCTAAGTCTCAATTAGAGGGGTATAAATCTCCCCACTGGACTGTGAAGCAGTGGAATTGCATTTCCCTGAGTGAAGGTGCACCTTCGAATACCTCTGGGATGAGCTGAAGTGCTGTTTGTGATCTAGAACTAATCATCAGTACCTGACCTGACTAATGCAATCAAATCTTCACAGTAATGTTGCAACATCTAGTGTAAAGCCTTCCCAGAAGAGTAGAGGCTCTTACCGCAGCAAAGGGGGACAAATTCCCTAATACCCTTCATTTCAGAAGAAACACAGTATAAACAAGTGTCTACAAACATACAGGGCATATTAGGGCTGCACGATAAATCATATTTTTATTATTATCACAATATGAGTTCCCATGATAAACATATCACTAAGAGCTATGATGACAGAACATATCAAATTACCTTATTTCACTGCCGACACAAACCATTAGAAGCCTAATGAGTGATTTTCCACTTGAATCATTCTCTCCTACATGGGAGAGAGTGACTTAACCATTAGGCTAAACAGCCAACAACAAAAACACACACATGCACAGCTTAAAAACACATCAAACATTAGGATTGTTCCCACACCCACTATTATGTTTTAAGTGCGCAAGGCAGTAATGGCTACTGTGACAACAAACATATTTAATTAAGTGAAATAAATTAGTAAACAAAATATTAATTGGTTCTAGTGTGTCTATATAAAAATTAAACATATATTTATTTGTTTTGGAATCTTTATAGAAAAGCTGTTGAGGTAATGCTGACTGCTTCTCCTTTCAGTGTGCTTGCAGTTCTGATGTAAGCAGCTGTCAGTATTTTATTTCTTTTTATTTTGCACAATAGTGAACGGTACTTATGTAATTTTGTATTTTGCTATTTGTTTAAAGAAAAGGTTATTTAGATTTCTGCATTATGGTAATAATTTATCACTTCTAATATCATCATCGTGATATCCAACAGGTTCAGTATCAAGCATTGCATTTTATGTCTATATCGTGCGGCCCTAGTGCGTATAGCATATAGCGCAGCTCTGTGCTACTAAATGTACAATTGCTCTGATCAAAAATTCCATGTTGTGCAATGCTGATTACTGATGACTATTATACTCCAACATGCATGTACTCCAGTATGTAATTTACCAACAAAGAAACAACACAGCACTGCTTGTACTTCGAGTGGCTGGTTATTGGTGTAATGGCAATTCAACTGAGAATTTAAAGGCCCCTAAAGGCGACACATTTATCAAATTGATCCTTTTACCCATCGGGTGGCCATGAGAGAGAACGAACTGTAAAACAGCCTACGTTGCATCACCTTCATCTTTACACGCAACATCGGGGAGGCGGGCGACTTCCTTCTCTTTCTTTAAGGGAAATGAACCGTAACTTAATGTGCATCTCCGATAATTAATTTCGAAATGAGAGCAACTCGTCCGGCGCAGGCGTGATTAATGCTAGGCCATACAAATTGCCAAGCCAAGACTGAAACGAGCTGGCTGGTTCATTATGGAGTCGAGAGATAATTTTCAAGGATCCATCATCAAAAGTTATCTGATGAAAACACAGCGGTAATGAGAGGCCACAGATTTGCTGTGTCAAGACCCTGGCTGGTCCCTTGCCTCGGCTTCTCTCAAATTGGAATGCAACTGCCTCAAAAGCCCATTACAGGAAAAGAAAAGACATCCTTAGAAGGTTATTACTTGGTCTGCAAAACCATTCTTAAAGGGACATTGCTGGTCATTTTCCTATAACTTCGATAGTGCTGAACCATATCCACATCTTCAATGGAGGAACACCACCTAAGGCTATGTATTTCATTAATCAAAAGTCTTCTGACTTTGGCAAACATGAATGTGGAATGCAGTCTAATTCCTATGAGCATTTGACTTGTTAAGTAGTACTGCATCTAAAGGATATACAATAGTGTTCTCAAATTAGTCATTTCATGTCTTGTAGGTCAGCCTTTAATTCTGCCCCAGCGTACAAAGAACACTAGGACAGCGACTTAAAAAGAATCCCATGTACTATAGAAGACATCTGAATGAGAGGTTTTTTCCTTTCTTTTTGCATTCATACTGAAAATAGTTGAAGCAGAAATGCACCAAGGAGTCTATCACATAAAGAGTGCAAAACAGCATACAGCATTCAAAGAAAAAAAGCTCAGGAGAGAAAAATACAGTATGTGGGCTTGTCTCGTTTTAGTGTCAGTAACTCTCTGAGGATAATGCTTTTACAGAAAAATGCAGTGCCACATTTCAGTCTACATTAGGCTTTAAAGCAGAGGAAACAACGGAACCTGCATTAGCTCAGCTGTGTCTAGTGTACTGTGCATCTGCAAACCTCAAAAAGGTTTTGCTGTATTCTCTGTTAACATAACTGTTCAAAAATCAATCATCAATGACATCAAAATGTCTGTTTATTTATTTACTTACTTATTTTAAGCATGAATCCTATGTAACTTCTTTGGTCATGCCAGTTTTTCAGGCATTTAAATGGCAACTTGACTGTTAGCTAGAAATAATTATGTAATATGTAGTCCATGTTTAAGGTAGATCATTCATAAATGGCACTAAATCCAGTGAGTGAAAATGAATGTACACCAACATTAACTTGGTGCTAACATAACACTGCAAACCCCACTGACACAGTCACTGATGTTTGCATCAAATATCAAAGAGTTGATATTTGGATAAAAGTTGTTTATGTTTGTAAAAGGTGTTTTGGTGAAAAATAACTAGAGGAAACCAAAGACATAATGCCCACAAATGAAGACTGCTGTATTGGATGGCTCTGATTTACTGATGTAATCTACTACACTAACGCCCTGAATATGGCTAATAATGACATATTATACATAAATCATACCATAGCTAAAGCTTACTGAGTTAACTTACCCTAAATGCTGCTGTTATTGTATCATTGACATTAGGCTGGGCTACATTGTCTTTTTTGTATTTAACATGTTCTATATTTCACATGAGAAGACGTTCAGTGAATGAAAGGCTACAGAGTGTCTTTATCTGGTTAGCAATTAGTGTTACTTTCGATTTGGATTCATTCTGATGTTATCTGAACCCATCTGCAGGATTTGGTTTGGTGTTATCTGGTTATATAACATCAGAATCTCTTTAAGATTATAGTAGTTAAAAGGTTCATAAGGAGCAGATATACAGGCCCTCCAAGGCAAGCTTATTCCTGATCAGTCTACTGACAGCAATCATCTGTGAAACCTCTACTCCAAGCCACATAATCAGCTGTGCTGATCTCCTGACCAGCAGTGTATTTGCTCTTATGCAGTCTGAAATGCTACAGCATGGCTTCTCTGTTCAGCAACTAAGGTTTTAAAGACTTTTAAGGTTTTATTTCTTTTATTGAATTGTTTGAACTAGTTAAACTCTATATTTGACAGAATAACATGTAAGCGTTGTATTGTTGTATAGCTTTTTTAATGAAAGTGAATCATCTGGATTAACCAACACATCAGTAATATGATCTAGAAATCAATACTACCTAACACCACTAAATGAGTCTATCTGACCATTAAACGTAACACTTGAATTCCTAGCTTGGGATTTTTGTGACATTGTCTCTTAAGATGTGTTCTCCAGTTAATAATGCATTCAAATCTGTACATTTCTTTCCCACACCCACATATTCAGCTCAAGAGTCTTCCATATCTCCTATTAGCCATCCAACATCTCTTCCTACAGATCTGAAGAGGTGTGATGAATACTAGCGACACCATCGTTTTACATGAATAATGTTTCATTAAATCAATCATTTTGTGCTCTGATGCCCACACAGCATAAATCAGCATGGGAAATGTCTAGTTAACGGTCCAACACTATCAGTTCTCCGCCCAGCTTCTTGCTTTTCAAGGTTATCGCTGAATATTTTTAATGTATTTCTCTGTCTATGAATATCTCAAGAACAGACCACAGAAGCCTGGTAGCCATGGGCTAAAGCTGCTCTTTGGCACTGGTCCAGAGAACCATAACCCCTAACCTTAGGAAAGACGTCCAAACTGGCCTCAAATCAAAGAAGAAAAAGGCCATTCCTGTCAACGGCAACCTCAGAATGTCATGAGTTTCACCATGCAATCTGGTTTCCATATTGAAAGTCCCCCGCTGCTCTTTGCCCACGGCAAGCTTCAAACTCATGCTCTCCCACTCAGCGGGAGAGTTGCTTTTAAAAAGCCTCCTATGTTTGACCTTATAACATTGAAATGAACGACTCTATCAAACTAATGCTCCGGTCAAAAGTCCGCCATCCCCCACCGAGAGATGAGTTGTATTTAGAATGTAAAATTAACTGAGCTCTGCTGAAGCAGTGCGGTGACATGCAATCAAACCAGGGACTCGGGTAGGAATGAATATGTATGCGCTCCGCTCGATAATGTAGGTACGTGCACAAGCTATACACTGACAGTGCTCAAAATCAATGCAAAGATGACCTAAACTTGGCAGGAGGCTCATCTGAGATTTGCAAGTGACTAGCTTTCACAGATCCCTTGATTGTAAACACAGAGCACAACCTCAGAATCAAGGCCTTTTGTCCACAGTCCTACGCCAGTGAAAATACAAAGTACAAGGGCAAGTATGCAGCAGTCACACTTACTGAACTCGCCTAGTGGCAGTGTCATTTAGACAGATTTCTCGAGAGCTACACTTCTCAATACAGGTCCAGAAGGCATGAAATTGTGAGAATCAGTGACGTCCTCAACATTCTGAGTGGGTATGCTTTATTTTCAGCTGTTGGAGCATAATTACCAATTTTTCAGTATTCGAGAACTCAAGTTTCCCAAACGAGGTATTTTACTAAGAGTGCTCCAAAACAATCTACTACGTTCTGCATCACTCAACTTAGACGTGTATATTTAAGTAATATCCATATCGTGCATAGTATACATTGATCAGCCATAACATTAAAACCACCTTCTTGTATCTACACTAATTGTCCATTTTATCAGCTCCACTTACTATATAGGTGCACTTTGTAGTTCTACAATTACAGACTGTAGTCCATCTGTTTCTCTGCATACTTTGTTAGCCCACTTTCACCTTGTTCAATGGTCATTACCCCCACAGGACCACCACAGAGCAGGTATTATTTGGGTGGTGGGTCATTCTCAGCACTGCAGTGGTACTGACATGGTGGTGGTGGTGTGTTATTGTGCTTTGCACTGGTACGAGTGGATCAGACAGCAGTGCTGCTGGAGTTTTTAAACACCTCAGTGTAACTGCAGGACTGAGAATAGTCCAATATCCAGCCAGCAGTGTTCTGTGACCACTGATGAAGGGCTAGAAGATGACCAACACAAAATGTGCAGCAACAGATGAGCTATCGTCTCTGACTTTACATCTACAAGGTGGACCAACAAGGTAGGAGTGTCTAATAGAGTGGACAGTGATTGGACACAGTGTTTAAAAACTCCAGCAACACTGCTTGAACCAACGCAACACACACTAAAACACCCCCACCACGTGAGTATCCCTGCAATGCTGAGAATGATCCACCACCCAAATAATACCTGCTCTGTGGTGGTCTCATGGGGTCCTGACCATTGAAGACTATGTTCTGCATCACTGATGTTAGACATGACATGCTGTGCAAGATATTGGACATTTTAAAAACTGCAAAACCTCTTTCCTATACTTTGTATGATGCACTGATTTCACTATCCTGATGCTATTCATGTCCATAATACAGGTGGCAAGGTCTGACTCCTGGCTCCTTAAAGTAGAAAATGTGAGCTTTGCTTCTTTAAACGACTGTGTTCGAATATCTGTAGGCAGGCTTGTCCTAAGGTGGCATCAACAAACAACCATAATGTATAGATACTAGCCTAATTCTAATTAATTTCAGAAGGATTAACGTATCCCCAACTGAGATGCATGGTAAAACTGCTTAAAGTGATAGATTTGCCCCAGTTATTTTTAATGTTGAAACTCCAGCTGTGGCACTGATCGTAATGCTATTGGCAAGACAACATGGCAATCTGTCTATTGCCCATTGCTAATCACTGAATGAGTCAATCCAGTGTCTACGTGTTTGTGTGGGCTGAAATTGTATTGTATAAATGGTCTCTTCTAGACACAATGAGGTGTTTGAGAATGACACAGTGGTAGGCAACATATATACTGGACATACACTCACCGACTGCTTTGTTAGGAACACCTGTACACTTACTCATTCATGCAATTATCTCATCGGCCAATCATGTAGCAGCAGTGCAGTGCACAAAATTATACAGATACAGGCCAGCAGCTTCAGGTAATGTTCACATCTACCATCAGTATGGAGAAAAAAACGAATATTTCTGAATATTACAGCTGATCTCCACACAACAGTCTCTAGAGTTTACTCAGAATGGTGCAATAAAGCAAAAACATCTAGTGGCCAGCAGTTCTGGAGACAGAAATGCCTTGTTGATAAAAGAGGTCAACAAAGAACGGCCAAACTGGTTTAAGCTGACAGAAAAGATATGGTAACTCAGATAATCACTCTGTACAATTGCAGAAGAGCATTTAACAATGCCTAACACGTCAAACCTTGAGGTGGATGGGCTACAACAGCAGAAGACCATGTCAGCTTCTGTCAGCCAAGAACAGAAAGCTGGGGCTGCAGTAGGACTTAGTCTGTCTTGGGTCAACAGTCCAGGCTGATGCTGGTGGTGTAATAGTGTGTAGAATGTTTTCTTGGCCCATTTTGGACCCTTTAATACCAAACAATCAATGACTGAATGCGACAGCCTATTTATGTATTGCTGCTGACCATGTGCATCCTTTCATGGTCACAATTTACCAGTCTTCTAATGGCTACTTCCAGCATGATACTGCTCCATGTCACAAAATCAAAGTCATCTCAAACTGGTTTCATGAACATTACAATGAGTTCAGTATTCTTCAGTGGCCTTCCCAGTCACCAGATCTGAAAACCTTTGGGGATGTGGTAGAACGGGAGATTTGCAGAATGAAAGTGCACCTGAAAGTGCAGGAACTGCAAGACTGCATGATGTAATAATGTCAACATGGACCAGAATCTCAAAGGAATGTTTCCAACATCTTGTGGAACCCATGCCATGAAGAACTGAAGCAATTCTGAGAGCAAAGGGAGGCCCTACCCAGTATTAGTATAGTGTTAAACTGCTCGGTGAGCGTACATCAGCCAGTCACATCTATCACATATTCGCCTAATCGCAATTATTTGAGATGATCGCAGTTATTTAAGCTGACTGCAATCATTTTTCACAGTTGTTAGATTTCAAAGTCCTATAAAGTCACAACAAACACAATGCGCATCAAATGCATTGGGTTTAGGCAAATAAATATAAATGTAAAGCAGTAAATACATTAATTGAGACACATTGTGGGGCTTATGAAAACACAAATGTTCTAACTTCTATCTTGGTGCTCTAACATGTTTAGAGGGCAGCAGTTTGTTTATTTGTTAGCTATGTAGCTAATTCTGTAGCTAAAAGTTATTAGCATTATTAGCTAGCAGAATGAGTATGTTTTGTTTGGTTATATGTTCACTCTTGTGAGGAACATGTGGCTTTGTAGAGGTGGGCAATATAATGATATTTCATCGTTTTTGTGGTACATTACATGAAAATACGCTTTTTTTGAGCATATTGTGGATATCGCCAGCACTTAAAGAACACTGACCAACCTCATGTGTCATTTCAAAGAGAGCATAAGTAGTACTACCTAAATGACAATCATTGAATAAAGATCATTATACTAATAATTATTAAAAGTATTATTTTAATAATTGTACATATTTTTGTCAGTCCCAACTCAGAAATACTAAATGTTGTACATTATAATATGCCCTGCGACGGACTGGCAACCTGTCCAGGGTGTATCATGCCTTCCGCCCAATGACAGCTGGGATAGGCTCCAGCACCCCACCGCGACCCAGAAGGATAAGCGGTTTAGATGATGTATGTATGTATGTATGTATGTATATTATAATAAATGTTGTGCATTATGAAAATATCTTTGAATATCATGATATGGCCAAAACTATCACCCACCTCTATTAAACTGTTAATCACAATTATTAATATAACAATTCACTGTCAGTAAAATTTCATGATTGAGACAGGTGCAATCTTTACTACCCCAAACTAGTGGAATGGACTCAGTAGTTAAAAGAACTCCACTGACCACAACATAAAAATACATCCAAAACATTGGAAAACTATGTTTTATTTTTAAAGATTGCTGACTTTTTACTCCACTGCCATCTTGTTTTCGAATCACCAAATAACAAAACCCACTTTTGCTGTCTGTCCTGGCCCGACGAAACCAGGCTTTCATCTCATGTCATGTTGGGACCCTGTGCTGTCCCAGAGGTCACAATAAGGGGGATGTAGTTGTTTTCACAGGGACACCGGATCTGAAAGGACATCCCCTCGTTATCCCTCCCAGAGATGTTGGATGGTTTCCTCAGAGAGACAGTGGTGGGCCATTATCTTTGTCACCTGACACAGATGACACGGCCGTGATGGATCCCCAGCTTTATTCTGGTGTCTCTGTGGTAAATCTGAGACCATCCATTTGCTTGTCCTCTAAGAGGAGCTGGCCATTTCATCTGATACTGTCAGTCGGGATGCGAGGTGTACTCGGTAAGCATGCACGGCTCATGAATGATTGAGAAGGTTTTTACCATTTCTGTTTTGTCATATTTTGGGGTATAAAGCCGTGCTTTGCAGAAAAGTGAGATTTGATGCTTCCTCAAATATTTGATGTAATCCATCCTCAATTACTTGATATCGGTGTGCAACTCTGCACTGATGCTCTGGGCCTAAAGAAAACATTGCAAGGGTATTCTTTCCACTGTGAGCAGATTGCATTTTTTTAAACTATTTATTTATTTAGTACCTCATTTCGTCTCTCATCCATGCAAAGGCTTTTATGAGGCTGATCCTCGTACTAATGTCTGTGCTGCTAACACGGGAACATTTGTCTCACTGTACTTTCCGGATGTACGCCCATCATCATTGCCATCTTCAGATACAGTCTGCCTGAGACAGAGCGGCTCAGACTGCCTTGACGCCTACCAGTAACTGTACTCACAGTGAAAACACTTGCAAGCAAATGCACATCATGCTCTCCTACATACTTAAAAAAAGATGGTCCTTCAAGGGTTCTGCAGTAAAGGCAATCGTTCTATTCAGAACCATTCCATGCTTAAGTGGCTCTCTGGTCCTTCAGGCTGATGGAAAACGTGTGGTATATGGTTCACCATTTGAAAATGGCTCTATATAGCACAAAATTGCTATTGTTATGATGTCAAGCTCGCAACAACAGAAGAACCTTTTTTCCGGTGCTATGTAGAACCATTTTCAAAAAGGTTTTACATACAACATATTCCCCATCAAACTGAATAACCATTTCACCATGCAAAGAACCATTTAAGCATGAAATGGTTCTATAAAGAAAACAGCATCACCTATATAGAACCATTTGCATGCTTAAATAGTTCTTTGCATGGTAAAATCGCTGTTCAGATTAATGGAAAATGTGTTGTATATATTATTTTTGAAAATGGTTCTAGAGTTCTGCTATTTTTATGATGTCAAGTTTGCATCAACAGAAGAACCATTTTCTGTGCTATACAGAACCACCAAAAAGGTTCTACATGGAACCACATACAACACATTCTCCACCAATCTAAAGAACCACTCTGCCATGCAAACAACTATTTAAGTATGAAATGGTTATTTATAGAACTCACGGTTCTGAATAGAACAGCTGCCTTTACGACAGAACCCTTGAAGAACCATCTTTTTTAAGTGTGTAGTTCCCAATTACTCCACAGGGACACATTTTGAATGAGGATGCTGTTGGAGAGCAATGAGAGGAGAAAATTGCCAGGAGGAAACAAGGCCATGGAAATGAACTCGACTGATATTGTGATCGATGCTGGCTCTCCAGGAGTTCTCCGTCCTGCAAACAGCGAAAACACACCGCAGCCAGGAGCCTGGGTTAACGGCTTGAGGCTAGTAAGTGAACGTTGTCGCACGGTATCTACATCCTTCTCAACTTCTCTTCACCATCCACCTACTGTAACTTATGCTATCAGCTTTCATTTCAAACAAGGAGACAGTGAGAAGGTAAGAGAGGAGAGCAAGACAGACCCTATTGTTGTTGTTTTTTCGCTCCTCTTCAATTTCCACAGCTCTGAATCAAACCTGTAAACCCATTAACATGTAGGACGTACAAAACAGATACACAGACAGACACATATTTACACCAGAGGCGGTTTCATGCATCCCCTCACCCGTCATCGCTCGGTTTCTCAGAGCCGTGCCGCGGACTAGCGAACGGTAAAGTTAATTTGGCTAGATTTGTTGCTCGTTTGAGAAAGTCCTGAGGAAAAGTCGGTCCTTTTTTAAACGCTTCACCATTTGCAGCCCTCAAAACATTCACAATATGGAGTTTTCTTCAGGTGTCTTTAGAAAACGTGTCATTTCAAGACGAGATGGCTCAACGGCTTTAACGGAACCCCAACGGTTAGTTGGAATGTAAACATTTAAAATTTCAAATTCACTTTAAAAGTTAACGGTTTCAAACCGCCGTACTTACAGTGCGCAGCTGCCGCGGCTGAGCCGAGGACGGCGAGCAGAGTCAGACTGACAGCGCAGGACTTTGGCAACTCCATCATGTCTCTGTAAGGCTTCAAAGGGCGGCAGTTATATCCTAAAATCTGAGACGGGGAGAAAAACAACGACAATAAACGTATTTCCGAAGCGGGTTCAGCTCCAGACAGCTGCTCCTGTTCAGCTGCTCCTGTTCTACCGGCTCGGCGTCAAGAGGGCAGAATGCTCACCGAGCGGGAAAAAGAGGCTCTTAAAGACACCCACAGCAGCTCCCACAGCGCCGTCACCGGCATCTCTGCCTCTCTCTCTCTCTATCTCTCTCTCTCTCTCTCTCTCTCTCTCTCGCTCGCTCGCTCTCGCTCTCTCTCTCTGTATGTGTGTATGTATCTCTCTCTGTTTCTGTTTCTCTCTCTCTCTCTCTCTCTCTCTCTCTCTTTCTCTCTGTGTGTCTCTCTCTCCATATCTACCCCCTCTTCGCTCGCTCAATAACACGCACTCACTTCTCGTGCCAATAACGTCTCATTCCAGAGCACTGATTATTTTTATTTATTTATTTATTTATTTATTTATTTATTTATTTATTTGGAATATTTGAATTTTCTAATTCAAACTCCGTTCGGAACGTTGCGATAACGGTGGCCAGTGAGGTCGCGCGCGCTCTTCACATACGCTGACAGAATGCCTTGGAGAGTCCGTTAGTCGCGGTAGAAGTTAAAGGGGATTTCCAGAAGCCCTTTAGAATTCCTTTATGAACTGAGTTGTTGACATGCTGACAAATCCCTTCACAGTGCTGAGTGTTCTGTTGTGAAATGCGCCGTTCTAGACCAAATACCCTACAGAGTCAGATCGGCTCACAGTGGCGGTGATAGGAACCAGACGTCTGGAGAGCGCTTAACATCTCTAAAAGCTATATCACAGACTGTTATTACGTGTTAAATGGTGCTTGATGTCTGAGACATAGTTTTGAGAAGGTTTTGGCCTTAAAACCGTTCATGGCAGTACATGCAAGGAATTGGAAAGCAAAGTCACTGCAAAAATAAATAAAAAGATAAAACGTATTTTTCGGTTTTCTTACCATCATCACATTATAAAAAAACTCTTTCCGGTGGCTTTGCATAGTAAATAAATTGGCTATGTTTGTGTTGTAGACATGGCGACCACTTGGACTGCATTACAGAAACATCCTAACTCTGAAATCTTTTTTCATTTAGTCACTGGACAGCTTTACAACTTTAGTTAGGACTGAATTTAGGACAGTAGCTATTACAGAATAACAGTTCTTAACTTCATAATCTTGTTCATTAACTCCAGATAGGAAAACACTATTACAGAAACAACCTAACTAGACAAATCTCCTAAATAGTGAGTGTGTTTACATGTACGTAGGAATCCGATAACGGCAGAAAATCAGATTTTGTCAGTAATCCGATCAACACGTTTACATGCACTTGGGTAATCAGATAATGGGAAAACTCTGGGTCTATGTGCGTCAGGCAGTAATCCGATTTCTGCTTTGCAACCAGCCAATAAACTGACAGAAGACGTGACGTAAACTTAATGTAAAACTCAAACTTCATGCTGCAGCTTTTTTGAAAACATCACACCACTTTACCTGAAAATATGAACATACATCATCTAGAAAATGAAGAATATTTAAAGCCTTCATTTTGTCAAGCATGTAGTCGGTTTCAGTGTCACTCCAGAAGTGTTCTGCTGCCTTTTCACTGCTTGCTTATTTCCGGTACCGCTGTCTGTTTTATACATGTGCAGACTGAGAAATCTGAAAGAAATCAGAGAAAGAGTTTACATGCACTGAGAAATCTGATTAATCTCTCTTTATCGGATTTCTTAATCAGATTTCTAGACCATACTCTGATCTAAGAAATCTGAGTATGCTGTTTACATGACCATTTGAATAATCAGATAACTGCAGAAATCCAATTATGATGTTTGCTCTTTACATCAGTATCAGTAGCTTACATTTTTAACTTTATTTTGTTTACATGTTTACGTTTCAGCTGTGTGGATCGACGCTTGCTCAGTAACAGACAACAGTTGATTGACGACTTAGATCGAGTAGATTAGGACTTCCTTAACTTGAGGTAAGATGCTGTGAGATAACATAAAATTCCTAAATTAAGGTCACATTTGCCTATGTAATATAATGTAATGTAATATTTGTGAAATATTTTATCGTGACTGGTCAGATCTTAACTTGAGACAAAAGATAGTATGTTTCTGTAATACGACTTCTGGTTCCTATCACCACCACTAAAAAAAATATGAGTGTCTTTACAACCGTTTCACACCAAACCACTCTCAATGACTTTTTCACCTCGCTGTTGACTGAATTGTGCAGAAACTTAGAAGAATTCATGGAATTCCCCCTTTTACTGCTAGAGGTATAATGAAATTATTTGGATGGTTCTTTTAATTACTGTCATATCCTCAGTGAACATTACCGAGGACTGCTTGTTAAGGAATCTTATCAGTTTAAATGGGGCTACAGTCCAGGCTTTCAAAGCAACCCCCCAGAGTTGAATTAACACCTACAGTGTTAACTGAACACCTGGAGTCTTGCATTTTGTCCGTTTAAGTAATGTTGGGCACTAATGAACAGGGATCGCTGGGGATTTTACTTATTGTTGGTCTTAAATGAGCAAGATGTGGGTGTTAAATTAACATTAGGAGTTTATTTCAACACAACAGGTGTTTATTCAATACTGGATATTTTTCTCTACGGGTCTATACAGAGTTCTCCTTGATTTCTTTTATGCTATATGCCAGGGGTGTCCAAAGTCCAAATTCAGTAGTTTAGTTAATATTTAGCCCTTTAAGGCAGAATAAAAACATGGGTACTTATGCTCTTTAATCTAGTCTTCTGGTTTAATAAAGTGATTTTTGAATGTGGTCGCTGCATTTATTAAACATGTAAAGAACATAATGAAAAAAAGATTTTTGTTTAGTTTTTCTCACAATATATATATATATATATATATATATATATATATATATATATATAATATATTTGAACAAGTAAACACTTAAAAAGGAATACAATTCAGTCATCCGTGGCCAGGAGTCCAAGAATGCTACGCGATTCATTAATTGGTCCTGACCATCCACGGCCTACACCTGGCTTTAAAATGACTCCACTTACGTACCTATTCTGCTGCTTTCAGTTGCCTACGTTTTGACGTTCCCCTCCTTCCTCCCCACCACCACCAGTTGTGTCCCTGTCTGGTTGTCTGGGGGTAGGCTCTGCCCCTGCCGTCTCCATCAGGATCAGTGAGGGTCTTGACGCTCCAAGACCTAGACCGAGGATGGGGCCTACACCAAAGACTCTTTAATTTCAACTGAATTGTTATCTTTCAACTTGTAAAAATTCCATTGAGGATATAAAGATTGTCCTTCCTCCGAGCGCGTTCCGCTGTCCAATGATGTTGCGTAAGCAGCAGTTTCACAGGTCTTGGAGGAAGCCTGTGTTAGCCTTCGCCCTCCTAGTGCTGGTGGTATCGTGTGATTGGGGGAGTCCTAACTAGTGGGTGAAACTGGGTATGACCAAATTGGGGAGAAAATTGTGGGAGAAAAAGGAATTAATACATTAGACATGTTATTGTTACTTTTATACAATTTAATAATTTGCTATAAATGCTTACTGACCCAAATTGCTCTTCATGAGTAATCTAACAGTAAAAGAAGCCTTGTGCATCTTTTACACAGTGATGGAAAACACATTAGCACACACAGCTCTGATTCTAGGCCCTGATATTTTATTATTCATGAATAATAGATATTCCGACATGGTACAATCTGACTGACTTTGAGAAAGTTTGGACATCCCTGCCATATGCCTTTTTGTAGAGTAAAAAGAGGTACAAAAAGATGTTGAAAGCAAAAGAGTGCACTCTTTTTCATCTATCAGTTATATAAGCATGTGTAAGCTTTGCTACTTGAGAAGTAAAACCGAGCTGTAATTTTGCACATTGTGCCCAACAATAGCTCAAAAACACCTTTTTTTGGACGTTCACATTCTTATTTCAGCATTTTTGGGATAATGACAGTCAGCCACATTGAAAAGACTGAGAAAATGCCGCCATGTTCCTCAATGAAATGTGGTGAGGATTGTGAATTTGTCGTGTGACCTAACAATTATCAATTATGTATAACTGAGAAGTCGTAAATCATAAATCATATGCTGAGACATTTGAAAGAGAAATCAATTCTAGACATCAATTCCCAGCACTGAATGAACACATGCAGTGCTCATTTAAGGCCGGCTGAACGTAAATGAACACTGTAAGCATACACTGTAAGCTTTGGGGATTTGGCTGGGTGTTTTTGCAAAGAGATGCCTTGCAAAATACAAGAAGAAAAGCAGGTTATCATATTGAAAAAAAGGCTCAAAAGCAATCAGTTATCTGCAAAGTAAAAAAAAAAATCTGATTATGTTGTGTTTTACTTCATCTCCTGGAAATCCACCAGCAACCTCATCTATTGTACATTAGGAAGGTGGTTCAAATGACAGATTTGTCTTTTGTGCCACTTAGAACAATCCCCCGTCGCCTCACGTTAATTAAACTTTTCCAGTATTGTAAATGCTCACAAAACATTTTAGACCATGCTGGGAGGCCCCCAGGTGAGACTCGGCATAAGTCACTGTTTCTCCAGGCACCAATTATTTTGCACATTTGTAGGAAACATTTCGCATATTGGTACACCAAGTCCAAATGTATCCAGACGCTCCTTCTAGGGGTGGTCAATATGGCAATATTTTATAGTTATTGGGATACATTATGTCACAATATGCTTTTCTGAATGTATCAATGATATCATCAGTACTTAAAGAACGCTAACTAACATTTCATTAAAGAGAACAGAATTAATCATATTTCATTGGATTTAGCGCAATGCAGTTTTTTTTATTAAGGGGGATGGTTCTATATAGAACAATAAGTTTTATATAGAACCAATTCATGCTTAAATGGTTCTTTGCCTGGTGAAATAGTTCTTCAGATTGATGGAGAATGTGTTGTATAAAGTTCTATATATAACCTTTTTGAATATGGTTCTATATAGCATCAAAAATAGCTCTGCTATTATTACAAACTTTGCACTGTAACAATAGCAGAACCTTTTTCGGTGCAACATAGAATCATATACAACACATTCTCCATTAATCTGAAGAACCGTGCAAACCGTTCACCATGCAAAGAACTATTTAGCATGCAAATGGTTCTACATGAAACATAGACGCTGCTGGTGTTCTCAGATCAATGGACTGACCACCCAAGAGTCCAGACCTCAAAATCACTATATGTGTTGGGGATTATTTGAATGGTGAAAAGCAAAAAATGTTAAACCAACCTCTAAGACTGATCTTTGGAGGTGTGTCTGCAGATTTCTTTGAGAAACTGAAAGTGAGTCTCCTGAAAGGAATGGAAGCTGTAATAAAGATGAAGAGTGACACACTAAATACTGAAACAAATATTTAGTTGTTTTTGCTTCTGTTTAACTCTTTCTGCTTTTTTCCTGATCCTAAAAATTCAAATAAACTATTCTTAATGGCCACTTATGAAATACATGAAGGATGGTCTCTAACTTTTTCAAAGTACTATATATTGACTATCATAACAAAACTTCATATCTTCAAAATTGACTGGAGAAGGAATTTTTTATGTAAGTTATTTGAATTCCTTTTTATTTCAAGTCCATTTGTCATTGAAACATTCACTCAACGTAAAGAGCAGCCAGCTTTAGCAAACTTGATTTGATATGACAGCAACAAGAGTTTGTGTCTTCTTTATTTATACAATTGATGATGATAATATACTGTTACTATTTCTTATTTTGTCTTTTAACACTTGTCTTGTGTCATTTCAGCAACTGCTAAGTCAAAGCCTCATAAATCTTTCGTATTTGGCCAGTAAAGCTGATTTTGTTTGTGATCTGGATTTGAATGGCCTCCTAGAGAGCAGCCCATTAGGCTTTCCCTCGCTTAAAAGCCGCACCAGCCCCCGCACGTCAGAGCCACTATTATGCAGGGTGGACTGACAGGTAGGCAGCGTCTTCTGCGTCTCAGGTGTGCCTTAGAAAAAAAAATAAAGAAAATGGGCTGTGTATGGGAAATGTCATGCTTGGAATGCCTGGAATAGGAAGTCGGCTGTCTTCTGGCTGCCTGACCTAAATTTGCTCCGGATGACGGCAGGCACATAGCAACTTCTCAGCTTCGCTTGCTGTGACGGAAGTTGTAGTCACTGGTGAAAGAGGTTCCTGAAAGAGAAAACTGTAAATAGGAGACATTTGCAGACATTGGGTTCTCAAACTGATATGATCTAATTGGTATATCCTGGAATTCCAGAGTTCCAGGGAACTTAAGGACTTGTTTGCCCCTTATTTATGCACCAAAAACTTAAAAGGGGTCCAAGAGCATGAAAATAAAAAGAAATACAAAAATAAAAAGGTGTGAAACCAGAGGTAGAGACAAGCGTGAAGTTCTGGAATTAATCTGTTATCT
The DNA here is from genome assembly GCF_904425465.1 of Colossoma macropomum. Classification (NCBI taxonomy): domain Eukaryota; kingdom Metazoa; phylum Chordata; class Actinopteri; order Characiformes; family Serrasalmidae; genus Colossoma; species Colossoma macropomum. Next base: position 424,213 of record NW_023495280.1, on the reverse strand, counting down.
TATTGCTGTGAGGTTCATCATGTGAGGATGAAAATGAAATGAAAAAAGGTAGAGTAGGAGTCTGATTTTCACAATGATTACCATATAACAATGATTCAAATTAAATCTAGTGTAAGTCAGCATGCATGGGTGCCACTCTTAAAAAAGCTGGTTCTTCAAGTGTTCTTTATTAAAGACACTGGTTCTATATAGAACCACAATCACTCAAATAACCATTTGCATGCTTGAAAGCCTCTTTGCATGGTGAAATGGTTCCTCAGATTATCAGAGAATGTGTTGTATATGGTTTCATATAGAACCTTTTTAAATATAATTCTGCACAATACTGTTCTTCTGTTTTTACAAGCTTGACATTGTAACAATAGCAGAACACTTTTTGGTGCTATATAATGTCCTATTCCAGTGGTCTGTAACCCAAATGTTAAGAAGTGCTATTTTGTCCCTACTACAAAAATCAAACCATTTCCTGAGCCACAACATTTTATGTCCATTTTCATTTTATGTCCATCTTGACTGTAAATATGTCTCAGTGTGTGATAATGTACTAGTATAGGCAAAAAATTATAATATTCACGAAAATGCTGACTCACTTTGCTTTGCTTTAAGCCTTAGCTTAGCTCACCTTTTCTTGCATCTCCAGCAGGAAACTTTTCCACAACAGTAGAATAGTTTCTTGTAGAATATCTCTCAATGTTTGACTTTTTTATGAAGCTGAAGTCAGCTTCTCATTCATTGTTCTGAATTTTCCCATTCCCCCTTAAATGGTGCCTGAGGTACCAGAATATAACTGCTGCACTATTTAAGGTGGAACGGGAAGAATCAAACAAGAAGCTGGTGAATGACAGGCTTCGCAACTTTAATGTTTGACAGTTTCTTGTTGAAGATTAAACATATCAGGAAACCAGCTGGAGTGATTCTAAACGCAGACAAGTCCATTATTTTCCAAATTATCGATGTTTGTCTTAAATCTTTCTGTTTGCCGTTTCATTAGCTACTAGCTAGGTGAGATTGTTGTCTGCATTGCTATGGTGACCAGCAGTCTGTGTGCCAGTCTTCAGGGTTAAATGTTGGTGAATTAGCAGATATAGGCTACATTAACCATTAACTCCAATGTTTAACACCATTTATTGTTAAAACTGTGTTAGAACTGCAAGTTACTGCAAAGAAGGAGGCCACATGTTGCTGACCCCTGCCCTATTCCAATGACTGATGCTCTAATCCAATTATAGAAATGTAATACTAGTAGTCCATATGCCTGTGTGATGTGCACATGAAGGGGAGTCAGAATTTAGCCCTTGTCTAAAGTTGCTGCCCCCAGCGTTTAGCTACATGATGAAGTTCTGTTTCTTTTTTAAAGATTACTGTCAAGCCAAACTGTGCCCTAAATGATATTGACAAGTCTACACAACCTTAATGACACGTGGATGTGGGGATTTGAGAGAAGGTTTGCGGGTGTAAAAAATTGGGGTGTCTATTAACTTAAGGTGTTTGTTAGCAACGTTAGCCCCATAACTCCAGCGCTAAACTAAAGAAGCTAATTTTGGACACCAAACATGTCTTGATGAACGGAAGAATGTGCAAATTTTTCACCGAACCATTACTTTTAGTAATATTGTCAAATGCTGATAAAGGCCAGCTCTTTTCCATGTGCTTCTTACAGATGTTTTCTAAGTATAAATGCACCTGCTTTTATGTATTGTGATAGAATACAATGTATTCAGTATTCACCTTTAATTACTAAGTATTTTGCCCTTGGTTCTCACTGGCTGTATCTATCATTTTTGTTCTTTTTGCCACTGGAAAGAAGCTGAACTATGCCAGACATGCCAGTGAAAGTTGAATAAAAACCAGTCAAAATGATCCCACTTGCGACAGCCTCAGCTTTAATTCATTCAACATTCTAACTTTTTTTAGTTGAAGTATCTCTTTAAACCTCTCCCTCTTCTGAAGCCATTTTTAGCACTGGCAGTATATGAGCTGAGTGTTTTCATTGCAGTCTGGCTGAGAGTCGATGTATAAGTACTGGTAGGCCTACTCACCACAGTAATAATTTCATTGCGGATTTGAACAGGACATACCATATTACTGAAATCAATGGTCATCTCTTGCATTTCAGACATAAGTGATTTGATTTGGCTTTAATTCACAGTAGAACACAGTATAAAACATGGTTTGCTGATGTTCCATTATCAGTAATATTTATTATAATAAAGGCAAAATATAATGTCTTGAATGATATTATGATTGAGTCATAATAATCTAGTAAATTAGCAATAAAAAGCTTTAGACTTATTATGTACATCTGCTACCCTTGTTAATGCAATAACAATAAACAATAATGTGCATTATTTGTGTCTTTCATATCACTTGCATAACAGCCTCAGGAGGGCTGTAGTTTTGGAATAGCACCAATGACACAATTCCCAGACATTGAAAACCTTCAATTTTATTACTGTATAATGATGCTGCTCTGTTTTTCCGCTTTTATTTAGTCGCTAACCTCTCACGCTGCTGTGATAGAAATAGATTTTCAATGTACATAGGTCTCTTGGGCTCCGTCTGCCAAAGTCATCATCTGACAGATAAGCCATTGAATAATTACACACTATTTAACACCATCATATATGTTCAAAATCACAGTTGTCTCTGAGCCCCCAAATATATATCGAATTCAGCAAGTGACACCTATTCATTTAGATAACGCACCCTCTAATGGTGATTCATCTGCCTGGCTTCTTCAGAAGGTACCGTTTCCATAATCTGCATAAGTGCATTCAGTCCTCATTCATCTACCGACTCTATAGACTCCCCCTTAAGGGCTAACCCTGAGCTTTTTTTCTAGCCAGGTGTCAAGTTATGAGGTCTACACCGAAGAGCTATTAAATTACAAGGCCATTTCTGACACCCTTTTCCATCCTTACAAATGGGTTTAACATCATAAGGCCTCAAAGGTTGCAGGGTATTGAATATTTGAAGAACCTCTGTGCACACGCTACCAGGGAAGCTGCAGGCGCGTGTAATACAGTAATGTGAATACGAAGGCCATTGATTTGTAGTGCTTTCTATTGCTTATCAAAGTTGAAAGAAAGAAAGAAACATCCAGGTTGTACCTTGGCTTCATCGGCTTGGGCCTTCTGTTTCCTGTTTTCAGTGTTGGGTAGGAGTCTTCTGCAGATGTTCTTCAAAGAATCATCAATGAATAGTTTTACCTGGTACAACTTTAATTTAGCTTCTTTTAGACTTTCAGTGATAATCAATGCAATGGAGGCCTAAACTCTAAACAAATCTTAAGATTACGAAGAACCATTGAGAAGACTTTTTTTTATGCCTAGAAGCGTTCTATAACCCGAAGAATCACTTAAAACCCAATGGATTTGAATGGAGAGGTGGCATGCTCTGGTTCTGTAAACAAACCTTAAGATTACGAAGAACTATTAAGGAGTCTTTTTTCAGATCTAGATGATGACATACAGTGTTGTACAACCCAAGGTAACACCCAATACCCATTGGACTTGAAGGTAGAACTGGCATGTTATGCTTTTGAAAACAAATCTTTAGATTACAAATAACCATTGAACCATTTTTTCATGTCTAGATGATTGCATACAGAGTTCTATAACACACAATGACCCAAAACCCATTGAATTTGAAAGTATGGCATTGTGTACTTCTGAAAATAAATCTTCAAATTACGAATAACATTTGAACCATTTTTTCATGTCTAAATGATTGCATGCAGAGTTCCCCGACCAATGGAATGACCCAAAACCCACTGGATTTGAATGTAGAATTGGCATGTTATGCTTCTGAAAACAAACCTTTAGATTATGAATAACCATTAAATCATTTTTCATGTCAAGATGATTGCATACAGAGTTCCGCAACCCACTGGATTTCGGAGTATTGCATGTTATACTTCTGAAAACAAGTCTTCAGATTATGAAGGACCATTGAGGAGGCATTGTCATGTCTAGATGATTGCACACAGAGTTCTACAACCCAGGGGATGACCCAAAACCCATTGCATTTGAATGTAGAACTGGCATGGTATGGTTCTGAAAACAAACCTTTAGATTATGAATAACCATTAAACCATGTTTTCATGTCTAGATGACTGCAAACAGAGTTCCACAACCCACAGAATGACCCAAAACCCATTGGATTTGAATGTACAATTGGCATGGTATACTTCTGAAAATAAATCTTCAGATTATGAAGAACCACTGGGGAGACATTGTCATGTCTACATGATTGTGTACAGAGTTCCCAACCCAAGGAATTATCCAAAACCCATTGTATTTGAAAGTATGTCATGGTATACTTCTGAAAACAAATCTTCATCCAATACCAATTTGACTTGAATCTAGAACTGGCATGTTATGCTTCTGAAAACAAATCTTCAGATTATGAAGAACCATCGAAGAGATGGTCATGTCTAGATGATTGCATACAGAGTTCTACACCCCAAGGAATGACCCAAAACCCATTGGATTTGAATGTAGAACTGATATGGTATGGTACTGAAATCAAATCCTTAGATCCCGAAGAACTATTGAACTGTATTTTCATTTCTAGATGATTGCATAGAGTTTCCATTGGATTTGAATCCAATGTATAACTGGCATAGGAGAGTTCTGAAAACAAATCTTCAGATTTCAGAAAACCATGATGAAGACTTTTTGATGTCTTCTTTGTTCAAGTATACATACATGAGGATTTCGACTTGAAATCTGTAGGCAATCAGAATCAAATGATAATCTTAAGTCATGAAGTTTATATACTTATTCAATTATCCTAGTGCTGTCTTTCACATTAAGCCTTGTTTGGGTTGCTAATGAATCCAGCATGATCACCATTGAAAAAACAAGCACCTAAAGAACCATCCTTTTGTAGTCTACACTGTATGGATCTAATGTGCATAGTTACGCATTAATGCAGTGCTTCTTCACAGCATTTCAATAGTCTTAGCATTTCAAAAAAATCCAAAATAGCACTGCTTTGAAAGTCTTCTTTCTCTTCTGTAGGTAATATTACAAAGGCATGCAGCTCAACCGCTGCATAGCCTAAAACAGCATCACTGAATTAAAAACCACCTCTAGCTTCTCCTTGACTCCGTTAAGCTTCTCCACTTTGAGGTGTGAAATTTTCATCAGCTCAGTAAAACCACAAACTTTCTCTGAGAAACAGAACCCCAGTGGCATGCTGCGTTTTAACATCTCTCACCTCGAATCACCTCGGGTAACCTGAGAGAAGAATGGCCCCTGTCTGATCTGCTCTGTCTGATCTCCTCACCCTCCGTCTGAGCACATGTTAGGCAGAGCCTGCAACAATGCTCGTCAGGACTTTCCCACACTCTCTGCCTTCCTCGGCTCTGCCAGCACAATGTCAGGATAGTGGGAAGGTGCAAGGCATGGACGTGCGCCATTGCACCATTTTCTTTTACCAGCCAGAAATAGCCCGCAGTGACAGTGAACCCCTTTGATAGAGTTCAGGCAGACCTTGGTGTGCTGGGAAGGAAGCGTGCTATTGCTGTTGTTTCCAATGTAAGAGTTAAGGACAGGCCTGAAGAGATAAACAAACTTTCCAAGTATGTCTCCTGGGGTAGGAACTGACAAAATAAGGAAGCAAAATAATCTGTTTTTCTTTGTGCACTGTCCTTTATGTGGTCCAAAGAACACAAGAGCATGTTAGGGTTATCAGTATTACTCGAGTAAAACCAATAATGAAATAAATGAAAATGTACATTCTCGATAAATCGGCCTAGAGATTAGTTTGCAATTTGAGTTGAAATTTGAGAACCCTCAGATTATTACAAAGCTGTGTTTAGCAGTCTTAACATTCTCCACAAGGGAGAGCTATTGTGCTCTTTCAAGTGGTCTTGATTTTATTGGAAAAATAAGTTTATCACAAGGATGCACCATATGCACCTCCTTTGAAGTTGGTGATGAAGTCGGGTAGTCAGGAAAGCAGCATTAGCATTTAAATTGCTTGTGTGTGCCTCACTGAAAGAGAATAAACCCACACCAGCAGGATCCCACAATGCATACATGTGTGTAATTTAAATTGCGCCTATGTAGATCAAGGAAAATTAAATGTTTGCTCTTACTTTGTGTTTATTAACTTAAGCCTAGGCTGAACAGGTCAGCAGACAGCTAACAGGCTAACAGACTGCTGCTACAATACTTATTCAGGTTTTTCAGAAATATTCACTATAAAACTGCAAAATACAAAGTAAAGAATATACCTTAAAGAAACAACTTAAAAGCATTAAATTGAATTAACTGACACCTGCAGATACACTGATGATGCTTTTGCAAAGTCTCTCTTGCATTAAGTCTCTCTTGCATTAAGAAACAGTAAGTCACTCAGTTACAAATATATTTGAGCGCCCTAACTTTTCAACATTTTTAGTTATTTTAAGGATTCTTTGTGAAAGAATGTGAATATTTGCATTATTATTGTCGGTGTCATTTTCTAACATGATGTTATAGCATTTCTCCACAAGGTTAAAGAGTTCTCCTCCGAATTTAGATTCATGCACCCGAGTACTGAACTGGAAAATAAGCAGCAAATAAATAGATTTGGAGGTGGACAAATAACTCCCTCCACTACTCCATAATCCTCTCCAGCTAGGATTAGCCACTCTTTGCATGGCCTAAATAACACCTTGAGCATATGCATATGTGGGGAGAAAATATTTCTCATGCAAAAAAGACATTGCAGCATAATTGCATCCAGAGCCTTCATAAATACACCGATTACCATTATCTTTCAAGGTGTGGGCATATAATGTATTTTTGAACTGTCGCTTTCATGCCGCTTTACATAAGAGCGTTTTCCAAATGTGAGCCCAGCTGCGTTCAAATTAGAAATGCTAATCAGTATTAGCATTTATGATGCTATCATTTGCCATGCTGTTTTTGTTTAGGAAGCTTCTTTAATTATAAAGGCTCGTTTATGATGCATGGACCACGAGACGGCTTGACAAGTCTTCTCTAGGGCTCCATTCGAGTGTTTCCAATTGTGATTGCGACGCTAGCAAATCCAGCCAGAGAAGGGCAAGCAGTCCCTGCTCGCACATCCCGAATGATGGAGAAACTCTAGGAGGAGACGAGTTCCATCATTAAACGTGGCAATAAAACCTCCTTCTCTTTCAGTAACGCAATCCATTCATTCTTCACTTCAGCCCGCTGGCTAAAGAAAGGCCAAGAAATCAGCTTAGCTCAAAGTGGCAAAATTTGGCAAGGGCCGCTCATCAAGTTGATTTATAGCCACCTCAGTGACACCCATCATTGCCGTAATAGCGCCTTATGACTGATAGCCTGGGCGCCATAGCTGGCGTCGGGCTAAGACCAAGGCTGCGCTGAAGCAATGCCGATTTGCCTGTTATGTTGGATCAGGGGGTACATCTGTTATGAGATGACGCGAAATATTAATAATGGGCGTGACAGCGTCAGGGTCATATTCATGTCACATATGGCAGGGCAGGGTATTAAGTAAGATCCTCTGAGACGCTTTGAGTGCACTTTGCCTTTGGCCTGTATGACTATGCGAGTTTATGTTGAGGGAAAGATATGTCATTCTATGTTTTAATAATGTTGTGAACTTCCAAATCCTCCACTGTTATCATGCCTCACTGGTTCGCTATCCACAGCAGCAGAAGACAAATTCTGTATTCAACACAATCCACATACCATCTGTGCCAGCGATCTGCAATATTAACTCATAACCATACATGAAACTCATGCATCATATTCTGAAAAGCAGTAATTCTTTAATCAGTAGATCGATCTGTGGACCATGCATTGGAAAACTTAAAACATAATGATGCCTAATAACATGCACTCATACCTCCTAACCGTTGCTGTGTTCATATTCCTCAGCTTATGATTTATAATTCAGTGTGCATTAAGAATATACTGTGTGACTTGATCACAGCTGGTGAGCATCAAGCTGTATAATCTACTTCCAAATGCTGCATCCCGACATCCTGCATTTACAAATGTGTGCATTTTGTAAGAAGCTACACTGTGCATTTATTCGGGATTCACTTATGTGTCTTCGACACGCAGCAGCTTTGTTCGCAACATTTTTAAGCCACCACTTGGCAGAAGCCATTGTAAGTGGGAGGAATAAATGAGAAGAGCCATCCACCCACTTGAGCAAACTAAATAAATGTATGTGGAGAGACAGAACAAGAAACAACAATTGGGCCCAATTGAGACCGCTACAGCTACGGGAGTATCCTTGATGTATAACACACACTGTAGTGACCCGTTTCTTGGGCACAAACAGGATTTTTTTGCTATGATTTATTGTGGAAAATGGAAGACACATAGTTCACATCTTCCAGAGTGCCACCACTGATAAACAGTTGTTTAGCAGAATCACTCTACCTAGGAAATATTTTAAGTTATAAGGTAACAAATGATGGCCTCTATTTTTGTGCAGGCACAAGGGCTGTTTAATGGTGTAGCACCAATGTGTTGCTAATTTGGTTGAGCGCAAGCGCCTTTGTCCCCAGTTGCTATTTGGATGGCTGGAAACGAGTGTGCCTACGCTGAGGTGGGTGACAGGGAGCATAACATTCAAAATCCACCAGGGTAATGCATCCTTAATGCCAACTTTGGTCCAAAATTGGTTCACCTCATGAGGCCCACTGTTAGGACTAAAGGGCTAAAGGGCAAAAAAGTATTTTTTTACTTCGAGTGCAGGCGTAAAGTCCTGTCTCATCCCACCCCACTTCAATATAAATAGACTGTATCACCCAATTAATAAGTAAATATAACTGACTAAACTGTTTTATTTGTAACAAATAGACTCAAACACCTCAGTTGTGGCTACCTGAAATACACACATATGACCACACAAATAAACTCTGTATTCTGTTCTGAACTCTGTTCTGGATCTTAAACTGTTATATTGCTTGACAACAATGTCATACTGTTAACAAACTACAGTGCTTGGCTAAAGAATTTATTTATTTATTTTGCTTCAATTTTTCAGTGTTTATTCCTTTTTATTTATTTGTTTCTTTCAACATCTGTTTCATTTGGATTAGTGACTTTTAACTACAATGCTACAACTACAATAAATTTGGCGAGTCTGGTATTTTAAAGCAATAATTACAATCAATATGGAGAGTGTGGTATTTTATACTACATAACTACAGTAAATTTGGCAAGTCTGATATTTTAAAGCAATAATTACAAGCAATATGGCGAGTGTGATATTTTATACTATTTAACTACAATAAATTTCTGGAGTCTGGAATATTAAAGCAAGAATCTACTCCAGGCCATGTGCTTCAGTGATTTCACTCCACATCGCATAAGCAACACACTTGTTAACCATTTAAAAATCACACAAAGCCTTGAGTTGATCATTACTTTAAAATACCAGGCCCTTCAAATGTATGGCCTTGATAGAGAAGTGGAATTAGCCAGTATAAGCACTCTGCTGTCAAAAGGAGATCATACACATGATCTTTTGAACAGAGCAACCCAGTGGCGCACATTTGTAGTAAGTTGTCAGCCTCATTTTTACTGCTGAAATGTTGACATGAAATCTATAAGATGATTGTATTCATAGGATTACTGGAAGCATCTATGTTCTCACATGGATTAGGAAAAGAGAAGAGTTTATTTGACAGGATGTTGCTGAAGCTTTCGACCATGCCTGTTGATAACATATTCACTCAACCCTGGTCCTGGAGAGCTACCTCTCTGCAGAGCCTAGTTCCAACCACAATTCGCCACATCTGATCCAGCCAATCAGGGACTTGGGAAGAAGTTGATTAGCTGGAGCAGGTGTGGCAAAAAGTGATTGGAACTAGGCTCTGCATGAAAGTAGCTCTTCAGGACCAGAGTTGGAAAAGCACTGCTCTAGCCCAATCCTTTTTGCTTGACTGTCTATGGAAGTCACTGACTGACTGATTGACTCACTGATACCCATTGTTGAAACCCACATACATGCAAACTCATACCCCAAACACAGGGCTAACATACAAGTAATGAAAGAAAGGGAAAAAAAAACATTCATCGCAACCTGTCTTGAAAAGCTCTTCCTAATAATTCTTCCTAATAACAGGTGGAGTAGCACAGTGGAGAGAATTTGCATTTGACTGTGTCCCACTTCATTTGGAAGATCTCACCTTGGAGGAAAAGTTATTCAGTTATTCTTTCATTCTTTCAGGTGAGGATATGCTAAAATGCTAAATTTGCTTGACTTTACAAATGATTACGTGCTACGGTAGCAAACTGTAGACATTTGTGTGTGAGTATTATGTTAAGAACAGTTCTAGAGTATGCTAATTTAGACCTGGCTGGAGAGCTAAATAAATCAGCTTTCATGGATTTATTCATGGCATAGCAATGCGTGCGTTTACATGCACTCAATAACCTGATTGTAATCGGATTTCTGCAGTTATTTGATTATTCAAATGGTCATGTAAACAGCATACTCTGATTTCTTAGATCGGAGCAAGAAATCTGATAAAGAGAGCTGGATATTAGCTCAGTAATCAAATTTCTCAGTGCATGTATACTCTTACTCTGATTTCTTTCAAAATTCTCAGTCTGCGCATGTGCGAAACAGACGGCGGTACTGGAAATAAGCAAGCAGTGTTGCTGGAAGATGGCAGCAAAACACTTTCGGAGCGAAATCTTTTAGATGATGTGTGTTCATATTTTCAGGTAAAATGGCTCGATGTTTCTAAAAATAAAAAAGCCGCTGCATGAAGTTTGAGCTTTACTTTTGACGTTTACGCCACATCTTCTTCTGTGAGTTTATTGGATGCAAAGTAGAAATTCGATTACTGCCAAAATCTGATTTCCTGCAGTTATTGGATTATGTAAACCCACTCAATGTTAGTAGTATTAGTAGTAGATGCAGTAGTTGTTGTTGTTGCAGCAGCATGATACAATAGGTGGACTTATTATTAGCCACCATTAATGGAAGGGCCTTTTTAAATCCTGTACAGTAGACACTTGCATGACACAAACACCAGGCAGCCAATGGCGATCCAGCTAACCTAGACTTGCCAATTATGAACTGCACCACTCTACAGCAGGTTATCCGATGGTCACGACAATACCAAAAATGTATCTGCCACACCCACACATGCCAGCATCATGATTCACCTTACCTGTGCACTATTGTCATGAAAATAGGGCCCTATAAGGTGTAAATCTGCTGTCCCATTATTAATAAGAACTAATCAGTCTGCCTTAAAGTTTGCCTGACAAAAATACTCCACAGAAATGTCCACCCACAGCCCTCCCCATATATTATTGTCTTTTGTAACATTATTACCTCAGCAGGAAAGGAAGAGCTGAGCTAATATGAAGAGACTAATGCCAGGATGATTAAATGACAAATCTAGTCACCATCTCTAGATAGAGGTTTTGCAGGCAGCTCATGCTGGACCAAGAGCAATGCAAATATATCTAAATGAAAGAGCAAATGCTGCCGACTAAGCCCAAGGATTATGAAGTCGGCTGGAGCAGATCCTAAAGGATAGCGGGTGGAGAGGAACTTGGGCTACGTTACTGGATTTGAAATTTGTATCTTTTGAGGGAATTACGCAAACATAGAGGTGTGTGGCATCAAGTGGTAGGGGAAGTGTTCTCTCATGAAAAAGCACAATATAAATTTAACTCTTAAACAAAATCCTTGGGTCACTAGTGACCCTTGACCCCCATCTCATCCATGTCTTTCAGTTTGGTCCCAGCTCCAACCTTTTCTCAACTTGATCTCATTTACATCATATGACAGGATGCCTTTTGATGTTGCACTTACGAACAAAGAAGTAGGTATTCATAAACATAAACAAAGATAGATTGTAATTATCTGAGATCTCTATGGTAAGAAGTAATTAGCCATCTTTAATTCCCAATAAGACTAATAAGAATAGTTAATTTCTATAAATTTTCAGTGGGATTTATGTCATGAGACTGGCTAGACCATGCAAGAACCTATACCTTTCTTTTTAGAAACCAGTCTTGAATGATCTTGGCTGCGTATTTTGGATCATTGTCTTGTTGAAACCTCCCCAAAATTAAGTTTCTTGGCAGATGAGATGAGAAGCCGTCCTCTATTATAACCCAGTACATATATGGTTACCACATATGGTTCTATATAGCACCTTTTTGAAAATGGTTCTCTCTCTGGCATCAAAAGGGTTCCTCTATTATTACAAACATTGACAACCCTTTATGGCGCTACATAGAATCATTTTCAAAAAGGTTCTAAATAGAACCATATACAACACAAGCTCCATCATTCAAGAAACATTTCACCAGGCAAGGAACAATTTAGCATTGGTTCTATATATTGGTTCTACATGGTAGCTTGTTAGCTGACTACCTAGAGTCTAGAACAAATCTGGTGCCTAACCAGGTTTAGCAAGTTAACTGAATTTTCCCCAGTAGAAACATTAAGGCAGTTTTAAAATGACTTTATATGGACTTAATCTAATGCTATTCTGAAACCTTTTGGAGAAAAGCTGGTGTGAAGACATTTGTCTAAAGAACATCTGATACCAGTAGTTGCTCTGTAAGTAATATACGCTATTAAAAGATTATAGCAAATATAGTGAAGGAAGCTTCTTGTGGGTTTTGTCTTGATATTAATTACACCACATGGCTTACAATAATCTAACTTTATTCTCTTCCGGTAGCTGCCTGTTCAAGTAAAACATGGAAAAACTTTATAGGCTACAGTATGCTATCCATATAAATAAATAAATAAATAAATAAATAAAGAGAAATCCCCTCCTCCTCATCGCCACCAATGCGATCAGCACAATCATCTCAGAGCATCCTCATCCTCTTCTGAATCCAACCGCACATTACCAAACATCAGAGAGTGCTGAGCTCTCAAAGTCATCCATCAAACCAAAGGAGGGGAGCTCCGCTCAGGCTCCCACTTTCCCAAATTAAATTCTCGGCAGCGGCCAAGAGCGCCGATGTTCCGGGAAGAGTAATGTTCAGGTGAGAAGGACCGGAGAAGGTTCCAATCAGGCAGGTGTCGGAGCTGCAGGTGATCTGTGAGTCCCCTTTCTCCTTAGGCACCCTCAACCACTGGCAATCAGGAGAGCTGTATTTCTCTCCATACACAGTCGCTCATAAGTCTAGCGCTGGGAATGGACGGCGTGTGTGAGGGTAAGTGCCCCTTCTGTTCAAATAGGCTGCATTTTGTGACGAAAAGAAGGGGAAGGATAAGTGGAACATGAAGTAATCAGACTTAAACTGTCACTGAGGGAGTGGACTGCACACTAGAATGTGAGGGTTGTTATGTCTCTTACAAGTCTAGTTATTTTTATTTGGCCACAGTATTCTACATAATTATGTAATTAACTAGAAGAGGAAAGTTCACAGATGAACTCTGAGCTGGCTTAACAAAGCCATTGCTATGAAATCCCAGGTGGTTGATAAGGTGTAGCTAGGCCATCGCTATGGAGTCCTAGGTGGTTGTTGAACTGTTGCTAGGCCATTGCTATGGTGTCCCAGGTGATTGTTGAACTGTTGCTAGGCCATCGCTATGGAATCCCAGGTGGTTGTTAAACTGTAGCGAGGTCATCGCTATGGAATCCCAGGTGGTTGTTAAGCTGTTGCTAGGCCATTGCTATGGCATTCCATTTGATTGTTAAACTGTTGCTAGATCATCGTTTTGGAATCTAAGGTGGTTGTTAAACTGTTGCTAGACCATTGCTATGGAATCCCAGGTGGTCATTAAACTGTTGCTTGGCCATTGCTATGGTATCCCAGATGGTTGCTAAGATGTTGCGTCCTTCAGTTCAGGCCATAAATATCAACGTTTGGTCAAAAAAGGAGAAAAACATATACCTCTACGATATTGCTTAGCTAGATCACCTATGGGATTTCTATAGTATGTTAGTGCACAGCCAACACTAGTGCACATTTTTGGCCATGCTATATTTTTATTTAAACTTGCCAAAGATACTAACATATATTTTACGTTGTATGTTGCGGTTTTACAGTTTTCAGTCACAGCCATTGAGCTGCCACTGTTGTGCATTTCTAACAACTAACTGAAGCCTGGTTAGAGTACGACTCATATTCGCAGTCAGTGACATATCTAGGACCACCAGAAGGCCTAGAGTGACTAGTCATTAAGTTGGTCCCACCCATTGTAAATAAAAACATGATTGGTTAATTCCCATCTCACTTCCTAATTATGTTGGTGATTAATCTAGAAAATGAGACTTAAACAATAGGAGAGCTTGTCTGTCTACCTAGATAGATGTATCTACCTAGACACCTCAAATACAACAAGTGTTAATACTTTTAAATAAAAATAAACTAAATTACAAAATTTTTAATTCACCAAAATTATGAGGCATTCTCTAAAGGCCTAGAAGGCCCTGAAGGTTTCCCTCTGATAGTTCAATGACAGAACATTTGATTTACATTCTGTATCAATAGGTTCCAGTCTGCGCTTAGGACTTTTTCCATTAATGTCAGCAAAAAATGTGGCAAAACTAATTAACATTAAATTGCAACTGCTAATGTAGTCAAAATGTTCTCTCATCATCTTCACAAAAAGGCATAGTGTGACCAAAAATGATAACAGGGCTGTTTATGAATGAAAGCTTGAGTGGCAAGGCCAGCTTTCTTTCCCTGTTAGCTACATCAGCATGATTCATCGCTCTGCCCATTTAAAGCCAAAATTTTGTCCATAGTGCATTAGACTGTCCAGTGTATTTGTACATAGTAAATAAACAAAGAGCTGTGGTCAATATTCATCGCTACAAGTGCTTCCAATTGATCAAACTGAGATGCTTTATTCGGTTGTTCTCATTAAGACTGCTCTAGTGAATAATTAAGCCAGTAGAAGGCTTGTTTTACCAAAGCGCACATACCCACAATGAGGCTTGTTGATTACTGATGTCAGCAGTGTAAGACCATCAGTGTTCTTTCTTCTGCAAAATAGAACCATAATACTCGATAATTCATGTATTTACATTGGCAAGTGCTGATTAGGTGTTATTAAGTGTAGCCATTAGTACAAACCCCTGCACTTCAGAAGTATATTATAAACCCCGTATCTTGGAAACAAGCCCGGGGTCTGAAAACACAGTGATTATAAGGCTACAGTCTCAAAAGCAGGCCTGCTGTTTGAAAGGTGCATTTGACCTGAAATATGTATTTGACCTGATCTTTTTCAAATGTGTTGTGCATGGGTTAACATTACTAGCAAAACATGCACCCGGCATTCCAAGACATTCAAGCCAGTAGTGAAATTTTAATCATGAGCTAAACCAAAGAAAAGAGAAGTGGTGTAGAATCTAGATGAAAGAGTTTCTAAGACCAATTAAACCAGTCAGAAATCACACTGCCCTGCTGAAAAAAACAACCAGTAAAAATATTAGGATTAAAACCTGATGGTTGTGTTTTCCAGTGGGAATTGGTTACCGTTAGAGACCACTAGATTCCTGTAGGACACCTTTAGATCCCATTAGGAAACCATCAAATGCATCTAGAATCAGCCCCAGAATGCTTGTTACACCATTAGAATCTATAATCTGAGCTTCTGTTTTTTGTTTTCATAGCCAGTCCTTCCGCACATGCGTTAGTCCCGCCCTGTGAAAATGTTGGCCCTCCCCATGTTTTGTTTTACCCTCCATGAACAGTGACCACCCACACAGTATTGTTCATGTACCACTTAAGGTGGAACGGAAAAATGCGAATAAGAAGCTAAGGCACCTGAATGTAGTCTCAACTGCTGCACCCTTTAATGTAGAACAGGAAAATTCCACATAACATTTCTAAACATAAAATAGCAATAAACTCATCATCTGCAGTACATAATATCATTAACAGTGTGCAAGGGACAAGGCCGAAAACCAAAACTGGCTGGCCCCTCAGGCAACATTTGATATACTGTCTTTGTACTATTTTCTATTAAATATAAGGTTTAAAAAAATTATTTGCACTTCAATGCATTCTGTTTTTATTTACATTTTGCACAGCGTCCCAAATTTTTTGGAAAAGGGGTTGTAGAACCCTTTTTTCAGACACAATTCTGTAGTGGAAATCACTGCATGGGCTCAGGAACAAAAATCATTGTCTGTGAACAGAGTTTGTGACTGCATCCACAAATCCAAGTTAAAACTCTACCTTGCAAAGAATAAACTATATAAAAAACAGGATCCAGAAACACTGCTGCCTTTTCTGGGCCCGAGCTCATTTAAGATGAACTGAAGTGAAGTGAAAAAGTGTCCTGTGGTCCAACAAATCAGAATTTGACATTCTTTTTAGAAATCATGGATCCTATGTCCTCTGGGCTAAAGAGGAGAGGGACCATCCAGCTTGCCATCAGCACAGGGATCAACAGCCGGCATCCGTGATGGTATAGAGGTGCATTAATGCACATCTGTGAAGGCACCTTTAATGCTGAATGATATAAACAGGTTTTGGAGCAACATATGCTGCAAAGGTCTTGCTTATTACAGCAAGATAATGCCAAACCACATTCTGCACTTATTATAACAGCATGGCCCTGTAGTAAAACAGTCTATGTGCTAAACTGGCCTGAATGCAGTACAGAGCTGTCACCCACTGAAAACATTTGGCAGATTATGAAATGAAAAATAAGACAAAGTAGACCCAGAACTGAACTGAAGTTCATTTTATTACTTTTTACACACAGATGACATTCACTTCTTCAAGTATGAACTCACTTGTGTTCTCAGTTTATCATCTACGCAAAGAAATTATTTCATATTTTCAGAGAAATCCGTGAAAAGGACTATAGTGTATTAATTTTTTCCATAGAACTAGCAGACTAGTGGTCTACAGAAGGTTCCTGTTGTATCAGTGGGACAGAGGGCACAATGCAGTTAAAGCTAGCTGTAGCAGATGGGAAATGGAAAAATATGGTTCATTATATTTGACATCTCCCCCCAGCCTACAGTCCAAGGCTCAGATTGAAGGAGGAACCACAAAGAGCTTCCAGTGGCCCCCTACCTCCAGCCAAAGCTGCAGGAGATTGGCTATTAGGGTTTAGGCTGCTGGAAGCTTGGTTTTTACTTGGTTTTGTGTCTCATGGCTTCTTCAAGAAACATCATCATTGGTCCCTGTAGAACTGGCATCTTGGAGCAAGATCTTAACCAATCGACAGGCCACATCAAGTCCATTACCACAGCGCCAGTCCACTAGTATGATGATATCAAGGATGAGGAATCTCTCTGAAGAAGACGAAGACAGTAATAAGCATATGGTTGATGACTGTGAGTAGGAGGAGGAGGATGATGGGTATATCTTCCTACAGTTTGCAACAACTAACTTTGATTAATCAAAATGTTAGAAAATGGATAAGAAAGTTATTTAAAGATAAATGTCAGTCAGTAAACAATTAGACATACAAAGTAGAAAGATAAATAGCAGATAATGCGACAATAAGAAATACATGTAGCAGGTATAATAGAAAAAATAGTACATAGGCTTGTTTATGAATACACTGCAAAAGTCTACTGGCACTGTTAGTGCATTTTATTAGCCTGGTAAAAATAACAACATGAAATCGACATTGTTACTTCAGTTGCTGCAGGAATGTTATAACACAATTCTCCCAAGTACAGTATAATAACCCTTTGTATATCCTACATGATTTCTTCATATAAACACTTTAAAATTGCTTTTGAGGACTCACACTGTTTCATGGTCACTGGACTAAAGATGACTGTTCCAGACTCATTTACAAATAGAAGTTGATGGTGAGATGTTCCTTTGCATTATTGCAAATTGCATAGATAATCACAGCAAAGTGTAAAGTAGAGACTTTTATTCATAAATATCACTTTTATAGTAAATATCAGAACTCTATAGTTGTTATTAGAACAAAATCTTGTAAAATCCAAAATGGTAACTTTACAGAAGAAGGGAAAAATGTTGTTCAGGATTTTTTTCCAAGTTTCTTTTTTAGGAGCGTTTCTATTGGTCCATTCATCATAAAATTTTAACACAATATGAAGGCCAGCTGGTATTTACAAATTATGCCAAAGAATGAAAAATGACAAAAATGGAGATATGAGGTTTTCTCCTGACAGCAGCAAACTTGGGCTTTTCCACTGAATTGCGGTCCCAGAGTAAAAGCTAAATATATACAAAATCATCAGTTATAGAGTACTTTATATAGAAAGGTGTCTGTCCCAAACCACATCCCTTAAATTTACACTTGTTAAACCTTTCGGTATTTTTAAATATTTTTTGGATCTTTTTAAGTAAAGTTGAAAGTTTTAGATTTATCATAAGTTACATTTTGAAATATTAAAAAAAAAAACTTTTTTCAAAAAATGCTGTCCCACATTTTCATGTCACTACTCAAACACAAAGAGTTTCAGTCAGTAGGCGGGGCCTTATTTTAGCCACAACCATGCATTTTAGAGCAGGAAGTGAGACTGTATCCCTGTCCCTCATGGCCACATGGTGAGCTGTCAGATGCCAGTGTTTTGAAGTAAATGTGTCCCAAAGTATGAAAATCAGTGTGGAGCATTAAGAACTGTCACTATGAAAACACCTACTTTCTGCAATTAGTTTAATTTAACTTTTTTGTGTTTTAATAAAAAAAATATATGATTTTATTAACAATTGTTGTTTATGTACAGCTGTGTTTGCTTGTCATGTACTGGCTAGTGTTTTTGAGTTCTAATCAAAATGAGCTAAAATTATCACTACTAAAACAGTCACTACTGAAACATTTGGTAAAGTTTTGGGAGTGTTATGATTGTTTTGGTAGTGACAAAATGGATTGCTCAATTATTTGTTTTAATAAAATAAACATAATTAAGGTATGGGGTCACTCAAAGCAAAAGTATTTTAGTCTACAATTAAAGTCAGTTAAAATTCAAAATTTTCAATTCTAAAATTCATTTTCTATTTTCAATTCTGACTTTGAATCACTTCTGTAGAATGTTCCATATATATAGCTATACATAGAGTTTATATATAGCTGTATATTTACATGTTTTAGAAAATCATTAAATGTGACCTGTGCAAAAGTTAAATTATAAAGGTATATTTTATTTTATTTTATTTTAAAGGTATATTTTAAATGTTATGTTTTTATGTACAGGATGTGTAAACGTATGCTCACAAATCAACAAATCATCATTTGATTGTCGATGTCCAAAATCCTGTTTGCAGTGCTTATAATCCACATTTCTCAGCTAATTTCGAAGAATTACAAATCAGAAATAATTCATTTTAAATGAAGCTTTTGTGAATTAGGGTTTATTACCAGTACCTTGATTTATCAAACTGCATGTGTGTTTGTGCTTGTACACATGAAGAACAAACCTGCCCGCATCACATCCCTCCAGCTCTCGTTCCCTCTCTCTCATTAGAAGCAGTGATGTTGGAGACATTTGATTGATTGCAAACAAAAAGAACCGTGTTTGAAAATGAGCTCTATTTCTGCTAATGTTTTCCATATCAAAAAAACGTACCTAACAACCACGTCTCCGTCTCATTTCTCAGCATATCCCCCATTCGTTGGGCGAGGAGAGGGTGATGAGAAACAGGTGGGCCACCAGCTGTTTCCCTGGTTCTCTGCCATCACCCTGCAGAGCCAGATGGGGCTCTTCCATACCTCCAGAAGAAGTAAGAAAGAGGACAAAAACTCTGCTTTGAGTGTGGAGGCCTCACTTCCCAGCAAACTAGCGTCCGTCTGTATTATTTTGCAGCGCTTAGATCGCTTCTTCATCGACAGCAAAGGCTCCCCCTCCATCATCCAGAATCTTCTCGCTTCAGCCTTCAGTCCGTAAATTGTGTTTACTGAGCAGCAGGATGCTACAGATGGCACAGTGTCATAATTACAGTGGAGGTGTGATTATATCTGATAATGAACAAAAAGGCACTGCTGAGCATGCTCCTTTGGTTGGTTACACACTACATAGGTGTCATACTATTGTGCATTGAATTCTGTTTATTACAGATTCATTCTGCTATCTACACTCACTGGCCGCTTTATTAGGTACACCTCATTGTCCATGTTATCAGCTTCACTTTGTAGTTCTACAATTACAGACTGTAGTCCATCTGTTGCTCTCCATACTTTGTTAGCCCCCTTTCACCATGTTCTTCAATGGTTCAGATTCATGGGTACAGTGGGTGGATTTAGGCCTAGTCACATTTCTTGTTGTTACCCCTACCCCTTGTTTACGAGTGGCACCTTGTCCCTTGGAACAGAGTTACAAGGGGTAGTGATTGAAATCTTCCTCTGCGAAATGGGACCCTCAAATAAAAAAGAACTTCATTAACAGGCTACTAGCGGTGCTCAGTCTGCAGTGATAGCAGAGGAGGGTAAAGTTCAGCGACCTCGCTGCTGGGCTTTAGTTACATTTAGGGAATCATATGCCTTCAAAGAGGGGGGATAAGACAATTAGCAAAGTCAGCTATTCTCCAGCTTCTTGTTTGAATTTTCCTGTTCCACCTTAAATGTAGCAGCAGTTACATTCTGACGCTTCAGGCGTCAGTACTGCTGAACTATTTAAGGTGGAACAGGAAAGTTAGCTAGCTAGCTACCGAGACATTAGCATACTATTAGTGAGAAAGGGACCACAGTACAGTCAAATAACATTAAACTAAGATAGTATAATGGTTATCGTATTTTTAAACAGACAAAATACTTGTATTTGTGGGTTTGTTTGGTCGCTCATGCAGCCATCTTGCTGTTTTTCTTTTTTCTCGTAATATTCTGTTTGGAGTCTGCCTCTGAACCACCTCTGTTTGGAGAACGATGTAGCCCTGACACTTCACCCTACCCCTCTATTTCAACAAAAATCGGGACAGCAAACCCCTAGGCATGAACGTGCAAAACGGAGGGCTCAGGGCTAAGTGGTAGGGGCAAGTGGTGAAATGGGATTAGGCCATAGGGATTCTGTGGTTCTGGGCAAAAGACAAGAATGGGGTTCTGTGAAAGCACATTTGAGGCTCTGGACTCTGGACTGAGTGGCACAACTGTCTACACTGCAAATTTTATATCTCAGCAGGTGAAATCATCTTAAATCTAGTAAATATGTCTAAACTTCCTCACTTTGAGATTGTTATAAGAATATTATAAGATTAAAAAGTAATGTAATCCCAAAATAGTTTGAGAGAAGTAAGTAGTTAGTAACTTTGTAATGGATTACTTTTTTGAGTAACTGGAGTGATCTATACAAACATTAAAGCTAGCATTATGCACTGCGGAGCCTGTGCAGCTCTCTGTTCAGACTAAAAATAGGTAGCGACAAACTTCCTGCTTTCCTCCCTTTTTTGCGTTTCTTTGCTGTACTTGTATAACTTTGACTTTCTTTCTCAACACCTAAAATATCACACTGAAGAAGCTCCTCTCCATAATGTAGATTATTGCTTAATTGCCTTTTTCATACCATCTGTCTTCACACAGTTGTGTCAACATGTAACTGAATGAATAGTCAATGAATAGTTCATTATAACCATGACTGAAAGGCTGCACTGAAATTACTGAAAAGAACCAATACAATCGCAATTAACGGCTTTTTTTGTAACGTGTATGTTTCAGAATTGGTTATTTAACATTAAAGCGTATGGTATGTCTAATCTGTATTATCATGGGGCCTAAAGGGTAAGGTGCAAAGACCACCCCTGCACAGAACCAGAGCTGAGCTAGTATTGTTTGGGTGCTGGAACTTTTATAGGCATTGGAACAGTTAGGACTAGATAGGGTTTATTCTAAAGTTAGGACATTACTTAGGACATTTTGGCAAGTTAGAATGCTATCTGTTTATAAGATTATGAGCTTAATAGCTACTGTGTAAATTCAGTCCAAGCTGAAGTTGTCATGGTGACTAAACAGATGAGATTTCAGAATTAGGTAGTTTCTGTAATACTGGGGTTCTGTCACCACTATTATGAACAGTTCTGACAGTTCACATCAGGTACATCAAACGCACATAAATCTTCACTATTCAACTATAGATTTTCAAGATCAGTAAATTTTAACTTCTAACTTTAACTTTAACTTCTGATTCCTTTTTTAGTTTAATTTTTTGTGCTGTTGGTTCAGCTTCTGATCTGCTTTAATGTTGCTCACACTCCTCCCTGTTGAGCATTAGCATTTTTTTTTACACCAAAAGAATCCAAAAACCAGAAAATGATACATAATATATACATTATGTATAATGATATGTAATATAGCATAACAAAATATATAAATGTATAATTTATATATGTAACATACATTCATGGTGGAGGGATACATGCAGGGTGTTGTGAGGCTAAATAGTCTCCTGTTTTCTAATTTACAACTTTTTTACCATCATCAACATTACTTATAAAACCTCAGGAGACACACACATATATACATAGACATTGAGACCCCCAATCACCACCACTGTAAAGAAATCTAAGTCACAAATTCCTCTACAAAGAACTATTTCACATCAAACCACTCTGACTGTTTATTGTGTGCCAAGTAACACTGAGAAGTACAGAAAAGAATGTGACAGAGTGGATAATTCATCCTCTCCTTTGTCAAGATTAGACCTTTAAACATCATTACATGACTTTTCTGTAGATATTTCAAAAAATTTTAACAAAAAAAAACAACAAAAAAAAAACGACTTGTTCAATATTTTCTATATTTTGTGTGGATGAACCTTGTCCTGGACTGAGAAAACAACAAATTATCAATGTTGAATAAAAGTCAAACCAATCAGCTTTTGAACTCTTTTGATGGCTTAACTGATAACACTTACTTTTCATTACATCAATTAATGTGGCAGGCATTATTTTAAGCACATATAAACTGATTTGACTGCAAAATGGAAAGCAAAACTCAAGAACCCTGATAAATTATTACATTTTTCTTAAAACTACATCATCCTGCCTGACCTGGATGCAGTTTGAGAGTTTTGATGTATTTGTGGAAAAGATTTGGGTGACTATTGACATCTAGTGTTTATTAGTTAATTTGGTGACCAAACAGGTCTTGACTGGTCAACTACATCTGGGATCTGGGGTAAGTCTGCAAATGTTCATCGGAACATAACCTTTAACCTCAGGGGCCAAAAGCAGATTTTATATTTTAGCAAATTATACAGAAAGCTGTTTAACTTTTTCTAAAAAACAAACCAAAAAGAGCTGCAGCACTGGGGTAAAAAAATACCTTGGCAACCAAACAATGTCCCCACAATATATTTTCATATATTCCCTCATCCGAAAGTGCAGAACATGCAGGCATACACACATAGACAACCACCTGAAGAAGAAAATGAACTCATTCTATGGTGCATCCGTCCTGACTCTCGTAAAATACAGTGCTGTCGTGCTCCCGTTATCTCCCTCTCAGACAGCCTCAGTCCTCCTCCACCCACGCAAAGGTTCGCTCTGGCAGTCGGCCCAGAGGACTCCAGCTCACCTCCTCTACACACACCTGTGGCTGGGCAGACCGCCACCAACCCCCCCACCCCCCACCATCTATTGCAGCCCAGCACCTCCTAATTAAAGAGATGGTCTTCTGAGTGATTCAGAGTGGTTTGGTGTGAAATGGTTCATTGTAGAGACTCAGATTTCTTTACAGTGGTGATCATAGGAACCAGGGGTCACCATGACTACAACACAAATACAGCCATTTTATTTACTATCCAAAACCACCAATGAACCCACATGTGTCTTCTGAGCTTTTATATGGAATGTTGATGATGGTAAAATAGTGCTAAATCTGAAAAAACTGACTATTTTGCCTCAGAACACTGCATATACCTCTTTTAATGCATTTTTAAAATATCTTCTCTAAAACTATTCTAAAACAACATCTCAGGCAACTTCTTTGTCACCATTTTGTGTCTAATAACTTTCCATGAAGTAGCTTTTAGAGGTATTTCAGGTATCTGGAAATGTATCTCACTCATCATCTAAGCCGCTTGTCCTCCTGGATCACAGGGGGATGCTGGAGTCTATCCCAGAGCTCATTGGGCAGAAGGCAGGATACACCCTGGGCAGGCCTCCAGTCCATCACAGGGCAGACATACAGACATACAGGCTGCGTCCAAAAACTTTTGCTGCTGCTCCTGTCCTCCCTCTCGCCTTCTACTGCTCCTCTCCTACCCCGCAATAATGTGGAGGAATCAATGAGAGGAGCAGGAGTAATGGAGAGAAATGGGTAAAATGGGACAGCGAATTCCTTTAAGCATTAAATCTGATGTTGACTGTTGATGAAATGAGCCTATCACAACATTCGCATGAAGGCACAGCCTAAGCTGCTACACAGAGTCCCACTATTCGTGTTTGTGCAGTTTTCTACACCATATTTTTTATTTTATTTTACCTTGTACAAAACACATAACATATAATCATATAAACCTAAATAAAACACAGAATCTAAAGAATAGTTGGATTGGCAGCCTCAGTGGGTATTTTAAGTGGCTTCTCTTGTCTCCTCCGATTTTCGGACAGCCGGTACCACAAAATCAGTTTCCTGGTCACAGAGGAGGAGGATCGTTAGGAGAAGGTTTCTGGACGTAGCCACACATTCCCACACACACTTGCACTTAGGCGCAATTTAGTATCTTCCATTAGCCTGACTGCATGTCTTTGGACTGTGGGAGGAAACCCACACAGACATAGGGAGAAGATGAAAACTCCACACAGAAAGGACCCTGGTCGCCCGGCCAGGGTATCGCACCCAGGCCCTTTTGGTTGTGAGGCAACAGTACTACCCACTGCGCCCCTTTAATGATTTGATAAGGCAGAAACTCTAAAAAGAGGTGGAATTTCCCTGTAAAGGGCCCCTTTCATGGAAAAATATCCTCTCTTATTTTAATACAATTTGCATATGTCCACCTATTCAGCGTACAGCAGTTTGCCCACCCCATTTCACACTGAAGGTATAAGGAGTGTTTCTACTTGGCCTGCTTTTTGAACAAGGCACAATACAGTGCAGCCAATCAGAACAGAGCTCATTTACATATATCAGTCTTAAAGGTACAGTCAAAAAAACAGACTATTTATAAAGGATCATTAAAAGGGTCATGGAAAAAGAATTATTAGTGATTTTGGTACACTGTTAAAAAAGAAGGTTCTTCAAGGGTTCTTTGGTAAAGGAAATGCTTATATTTAGAACCATGAGTTCTTTAAACAAGCATTTCATGCTACAGCGGTTCTTTGCATTGTGAGATGATTCTTCAGACTGATGGAGAATGTGTTGTATATGGTTCTGTATAGAACCATTTTGAAAATGGCTCTATATAGGACCAAAAAGGGTTCTGCTGTTGTATACAAGCTTGACATCGTAACAATAGAAGAACCCTTTTAGGTGCTATTTTGAACACATTCTTCATCAATCTGTAGAACCATTTCGCCATGCAATGAACCATTTAAGCATGAACTCATGGTGCTATATAGAACCATTGCCTTTACTAAAGAGCCTTTAAAGAACCATCTTTTTTGAGCGTGTACATAAAACCACACAAATGTCTACCTCAGAGGGAAAAATAAAGCATAAGGAATATTGGATATGATGCCAGAGATCATGAACATGTTTGTCTCTGGAAACAGAAGTTCTGAGATGCAGGTCCAGCTCCACAGGACTGGCCTCAGGCTGACTGAAGATGAGCAGCCACTGTCTGAGAGCTCACACTGTAAACAAACTACTTGTTGCGTTTTCTTATGTTTCTTAGAATTACATGGCATGTCAAAAGTTTTAGGAACCTTTTCAGAATGTTTTTAATACAAATTAATGTGTTCTTTGCTGCTTTGCAAACTGCAAAAGTGAAGGAACAACTGACAAAAGTGCTGCCTTTTTAAGGAAAATGCACTCATTAAACTAGGGACAACATTTTTAATGAGCAAATAGTTCTTTTACATTAACAAAGCCACTGCAGTCTTTTTTTCTTATCTAAAGGGGAATTTCACAGGTTTTTCAAATTTTCTACATAATTCAATTGTGGAGATGTAAAGATGTGGAGTGGTTTGGTGTGAAATGGTTTATTGTAGAGACTCAGATTTCTTTACAGTGGTGGTGATAGGAATCAGGGGTCGCCATGTTTACAACACAAATATAGCCATTTTATTTACTATCCAAGTGAACCTTAACATGTCTTCTGAGTTTCTATTCTAATATTAATGATAGTGGAAAATTGGAAAAATATAAAGTTTTCTTTAGGAACTATTTTGCCTCACAGTGCCCTGCATGTATTCCTCCACCACAGTGTTTTAAAAATAGGTAAAAATCTTCTCTAAGCAGTGTCTCAGACATTAGGTAGTGTATACATCATCATTTCATGAAATAACTTTCTGTGAGGGAGCTTTTAGAGGTGGACGTCTGGTTCCTATCACCAACACTGAACATTTCTGACTCTGCAGGTTTCTCTAGAACAGAGCATTTCACACCAAACCACTCTGGCTTTGTTTACATCTTAAATGGTTAATTATGCAGAAATTTTGATGGAATTCCTCTCAAATAGAAAAGTAAGGGTAAAAATCAAGCCTTGCTTAGAAAATTCCAAAACATTTAAGTGGCCACCAATTTTGACGGACAGTATAGAGATGAGGTCAATGTGACTGGACTTGGGGTACCGGATGTTTTGACACTGGTCTGAGATAGATGACATTAATGATCTTGATGAATGTAAAGCTTGATGTTGTTGAGATCCTTTATATAAAGAGTGCATCATACCCTTTATGGTCAATATTATTCAATACTCTGCAGCATAGCACAGCCACCCTCTGACCTCAGGCCTTCAGTGTGCAGGCCTCCATCCAGAAAACCCAACCTATCACCCTCCAGTGAAAACCCGAGTATCTGCCAGGTAAACAGAGAGTAAAACCCCGCTATGAAGAATGCTGCTGTTTGGGGAAGGCAAGAGGTATTACTATAAAAGTGTCTCACTTTTTTTTTACAACCCACAATCCACCGGCCCACTTAATCACCGTCTACAATATGATTAATTCCCAACTCCTTTCACCCCCGAGCTCAGAAATGCAACAGGCCTTGCATGGATGATTTCTTACCTAATTACCTCGATTACCTTAGAGAGCTCTGGAAAAAACCTCCAACATGAGTTCGTCGTGGGACGTTTCAAGAAAGCGTTCGGAAACGTAAAGCCGCCTCTCGGAGCGCGTCCAAATCCTCTTTATATTAATTAGAGTGGTGAGTTTGTGTTTCTTCACTGTGTTAATGGACAGTTCCTTTCTTGGAGATGCTTGAGAATGGAGAAGTGCTTTATCCTCAGGGATGATGATCTTCAGAGCCATTTATCATGTACTGTACTGTCTGAAAAGATCAGCACCAGCATTTTCGAGTGATAAAAAAAGACAAAAAATGTGACCTGCTTGACAGTCACGATCGAAATGTTGTGCTGGCATACTGAGGGACTTTGTGTAAAGGTTTCATGTACAATTATTCGGGTCGCGCCATCATAAATCGCGTGGCGCCGCAATGCTGAATTAATTGGATAAAGATAATGCGCATTTGAACAAATTGCATTACCGTCAGTCTTGATTACAACAGCATAATGGATATTAGCGCTGCGTTCGGATCCCCCAGGGAATCATTTTTTGTTCCTTGTCAGTTGTCATGACAGCGTGACAAGATCAGTCCACCCCCTCACAACCATAAAACCATACAAAAATCACACACACATGCATGCACACACACACACACACACACACACACACACACATATCACCCTACATTTATTTAACTTCCAAGTTAGTTATTTTTGAGAGTCAGTAAAATTTTACAGGGGCTTCAACATAAGTATGACATCAAATTTTTCAGTATTTACTGCCTCCTCTTTTTACCTTTACCTACAGCTTCCATTCTTGCTTGTGTTCAAAGAAATAGGGGATATTGTTCCACACCTCCATAGTTCAGTCCTAGAAGTTGGTTTAGCCTTTTCTGCTTCTCATCATCCATATAATCCCAAACACATTCAGTGATGTCTGCACTTTAGGCTGGTCAGTTCATTGTTCTGAGAGCCCAGCAGCTTCCTTGTTTGATGTGTCTGTTTCCTTTTCTCAGTAAGAGCTTCTTGAACAGCTACAGATTCTTTCAGACCCATAGCGCTGAGTTGTCTTCTCACAGTGGAAGGATGGACAGAAACACCTGTGGATGTTTTCAGATCTGAAGCAACTTGATTTTCTCCTCTCCCTCAAAGATGAAAGCTTTAATTGCTGTTTTTCTTGGGGTTTATCAGGGGTTTCAGGTGGTTGTTAGGAGTCTGATTTTCTCTGTAGCTTAAGTTAATTTTCTCCTTTCTTACGCAAATGTATGATCTCATCTAATCTCCTCAGGAATATCTCCTGCAAAATAAATAACTTGGACAATGAGTGAGAACTAAATAAGTGAAGGGTGGTTTCTGATGTTTGCACAGTACTGTATATAGTATTTGTACCTACCAAGGTACAAAGAGCAACTAAAGCACATGATAAAAGGCCTTTTTTATCAGAGTAGATTCCCATGTGGCGGAAGAAAGTGGCTGTTGATTCTGCTGCCTACTGTTCTGTAGCTCTATAGCCCCTGTGCTATAGCCCTCTGGGGAAACCTCCAGCAGCCACCCTCACACTTGCTGTAATTGCTTGCCACAGGCACAGTTTAACACAACTAGCTGCCTGTGAACGAGCGGGTGGGTGGTATTTGTGTGTGTGTGTGTGTGTGTGTGTGAGAGGGGAACAGCCTCAAAGCTCCAGAGTTCACATTAGACCCTGGAGTGTGGCAATTCAGCTGCTCGGAGAGGAGCTGATACGGCCTGACAATCGCTCACCAGGGACCCAGCTGGATGAGGCCACTATTAGCTGATCCGGTCGTGGAAGGAGCGCGGCGTGTCTCACTGGGCTTGGGGGGGTTCTAAGGACTCCTGCTGAGTCATGAGCGAAGGAGAGGAAGCACAGAGTTGATAGGCGAGCTATTCAATATGAGAACAGCCTACCGCTTTAAATGCAGCACAATAAGATAAGAACCAAAACAAAGTATATTACATAAGATGAAACTCGTCTTCTTTGAAATGTTATAAGTAGTGCTGTTAAAGTTAGGGATGGATCATGGTCTCATGAGGCTGCTGGGCAGCAGTGTCTTTGGGGCCCCCACCCACCCCTACACAGACAATAATATAACAACCTCCCTCCCAAAAAAAAAAGCAAATAGCAAAATGTATTGTAAATAAAAATATTAATTCTTAATCAATGTGCATCACATAGCCTATTATTTCCTGCACAGTTATATTTCCACACATTTTTGGGTGTTGGGGGGGCCCTAATTATTTTAAATGTAGTGGAAGGGTATGGGCCTATGGCCCTTTATGTCATTTATTTAGTCATTACATAGGTAAAGGCTATTCATTTGTCTGATTTTTTGTATCTGCAGTGGACTGTCAACTGTGGCAATCAGAGGCCCCTGGGCGCTGGACTGGGAACTAAATTCAGCCCTGGACTTTTGTCTAGACCAGCCCACTACAACCACACTGAATCCTCCCCCCTGCCGTTATCATAATGCTTTGCTCTGGAGGTGGTGGCCTTTGTGGGATTGGCCAGTGGCTACACACTGAGAATGCAGTAAAGTACTAACGTGTCTAGATATGCACACTCCAGTATTCTGACGCTCTATATTTTTAACACTGTCACTGCATTTTCCTAGTTTGACCCTTCCTAGTTCAAAACCATCAATGAAGCTCAGCTGTAGACTGTAACCCTCTCATTCAAATACAGTTTCTCAATGGTTGGATCTTCTTAAAGTTATTTCCAGCCACTGCAATGATGAATTGCCTCATCACCAAAAAAGGCTGAACCTGAAATATTGTTTAAAAGCAAAGTCAGTACAAAGCAAACATCAGTTCCAAACTTTTGAACAGAAATTCCAAACTTTTAAAAGTTTCTAATTTATAGGTATTTTAAAAAATGGGAACAAACAATGGCTGCAAAGTTAGCACCAAAAATAAGACAAGCTTTTCACAGGCCTACATCAGTGTTGGTAAATTGGAGTAGGTGCTTCATTATAATAATCTGTTCCTAGTATTTAGAGCTTTGAAAGGAAAACTGCTGTAAAATAATATGCAAATGAGGCAAAAAGCAGTGATGCCCCTTTTGGTCTTATTATAGGCACTAAAGGACCATTGCACCTATTTAGTAAATCACTTTTTGACACCAAAATAGAGTTTGTGATGGCACAAAATGTAAGTAAATCTGCCCCCAAATATATGTATTTAATCTATGTTTTGGTGCATGGAAGCTAACAGCATGATTTCTCAGCAAGACATTTTTTTTTTACTCTGCAAAAAGTACTTTTTAAACCCACTGCTATGTGAGAGAGTGCCAGTGCACTGGAGTCTGACTTTTTCACCCTCGAGCAAACATTTTCCAGAAAATGGCATCTAACTGCCAGGTCCAAAATAATGTTAAGCACATCACAGTTTTTGGAAATGTGTGAAAAAATCTTGTTTTAGATTCTTTGTCACCAAACCAGTGGAAGTACACATTGTGCACTTGTCTTATATACCGGATAAGGCTAGTTAATGTCATCAAATATGACATAAATGCATACAGAATGCAACTATAGCCTATAAAAAATTAAGTACAACTGTCAAAATCCATTTTTGTGCCTCTTTTCATGTGAAACTCCACAGTCATTTATAAACTAAACCTCTAAAAAACTGCAGTTCAGAATTCTGTACACATTTCCTCAATGCTGGCTACAGTGCACATGCATACTAATCAGAAGGACCATATCTAATAATATGATTTCTCACGCAATGGAAACTGCTTGTGCTTGTTGCAACAATGCTGTTCAGAGTTCAATGCAGGACAATCCAGTCAAATGCATCTGCATGCCAGACACACACAAGCACAGCTAAGCTTAAAAAATATGCCAGGTTTGCTGCTAGGACCAATATGGAGGACCTACTTCAATGGAAATCATCATATTTTACAGGCTTGTCGAGTATCTCTGTGAAGTGGATCCAGATGTAGAATTGTGACATGCAAATGAGATACTGTCCCTTACCTACAGAGCAGTTTGTAAGCAAATGGACAGGGGCAATTTTCTCTGCCAGGCCTGTAGATGCCTGTTCAAACAAAGTATGATTTTTAACACAGTGGATACTTCACATCAAGTCCAATGCACTTGTTTCCTAAACACTCTGTTGGAAAGAAACCCACTGGGAGCAACCTATTCTACAACCAAGACAACATTTAGAAATCCACGGCATTAAATAAGAGTTAAAGCTGTACAATGAATGATTCCAAATGTGTTTTTGGATGTCATTGTAGGAATTTGAGACTTTGCTTCTGCTCATAGCTTCTCTCATTAAAAAAGAAAATAAAAATCACAACAATCCTGTTGCTTATTGTGCAAGTTTTTGTTCTCTACTACAAACAAGATGAGCCATTCTACCACCATCTTGATGCAACTCTGATTGGTCAGCCTGATTTTAAAAGCATCTATTTAATGTAGAAAGCCAAGCAGGCTCCATTTCAAAATTCAAATGTTCACTTTCAAAACAAATTGGACTCTTCAAGTTTCTTTAAATGCCTTCTTGCCTTCAGTCATCAGGGGTGTAGCTAGAACCTGTGGGGTGGTCTGGTCGGACCAGTGATTTTACTGTGGTGGCAAACTTTGTTGTCATTTACATAAGAAAAATAATGACAGTAACAACATCAGCTTTTTAAACTTCCCGAATGTCCTGAGATCAATAAAAAGTCATTTTCTTGATGTCCTTTCATTTGAAATTGGCTAAAGTTAACATCATTTGTCTAGCAAAATGATCATAGCGTGCAACTTAATATTACATACGGAGCCCCGCAGGTGACGACTGTATAAATAAAAGTAATGTGTGTCCACGACTTAGTAAGGCATGGGAACAAGATAATTAATTCGACTGCCATGACTTAGTAAGGCATGGGAATGAGATCCTAATGCGTGGCCATGACATAGTAAGTCATGATCTCGTTGCCATGCCTTACTAAGTCATGGCCATGACTTAATTATCCCATTCCCATGCCTTACTAAGTCATGGACACGCATCAGGATCTCGTTTTGAAACGTTAATAAGCCATGGCCATGCATTATTTTTATTAATATGGGATGTCACCAGCAGGGCTCCGTAATTACACACTAAATTTGTAAATCGAGTTTTTCTCTGTAAAAGCAGTCTTAGGAACATAATAGCTAACAATTACAAAGTTTACATGTATATCAGTGGTACTATGTTAGCCTGACATGGTAGTCTGACTCTGCTACAAGTCCTTCTTCATTATTGTGTGCACCTGTGTTTTGTTTACCTTGTGTTACTTTGTCTCTGAGTGTCCTAACAGTATTCCTTTGGTTTTCACCGGTTCTTTATAGTCTTGTTTTTGTTCTCAGTTTGTTTGCTGCTTCTACCTTTGGTCAGTGTTTTGTTTTGCACTTGTCCTCTCACCTCCTACTTTCTCTAACATTACAAAAAAACACATCTGTACATTTACATCTGTAGCAATTTGACACCTGATCCTAGTAACCTTAAGCATGCGTACAAAAAATATGGTTTGAAATTGATGATGAACTCTAAATGTAGGCATTCTGACAAAAATATTGTAGCATCCAGCATGGGCCATGCTGCTGTGAGGAGCTTAGTGAGCGTGGCCATGCAAAGTGGCCACACACCCAGTGGAAAAAGAGACATTTGTTGTTGTTGTTGATGTTGTGTTGTTGTTTGCGTGGTTTGTTCAATTGTAGTACGTTGTATATATGGAGGGTGGGTTTTTTTGTTCGAGGTTGTCCACCCTCCATGCATATTGTGTCCCTGCTTTCATGTTGAGGAAGCACTGGGCTGGGCAGTTTTCCCTTTCTTTTGTTTAGAATAAAGGAGCATTCGCTTGTACGCCCTATATTGTCTGCACAAATGCTACAATATATTTGTGTCCTACAATTTCTAATTAGCCTTAATGAGACTGTTGCCAATGTTCTGTGTAGTTTGTCCAGCCTTGTTGAACAATTGAACTGGTATAAGGAAATCATTCTGCTTCCTCTACTTATTTATTGTAGCACAGATGTAGCCCAGCGGCCCCTGAACTTGGCTGTGAAATAACGGGTCAGGGGTTTGAGCCTAGCTGTTAACGTGCTGCCATTGCCAGCGCAGCCTTGAGCAAAACACTTAACCTCAGGTAGCCACAGTTCTTACAGCAGGTTTGTCTGCATGGATGTTAAACCCCCATTCAGAAATGAACAAAACAGCTTCCAGTGGACCAGCTCAGAAATCTCCCATAATTATGGTAACTGGCACTTTTTAGTGTTATGTAGCAAAAAATATGACCTTTTACTCTGGATCACAGATATTTCCAGTCAATATAGTTGTGTTCATTGAGTTGATTGTTAAATTAAGAATTACACTGATCAATTCAACATCCATCTAACAGCATATTATACACAGTACAGTAACAGTACAGTATGTTCCTTTTAAGGCATCCCGACAGTATCTGCAAACTGCACTGTGTTGTTTTGTGACAAAGAGCATTCTTTGAGAAGTGCCATGAAAGAACCAGTTTTCAGTCAATGTTTTTTTAGAGAACCATTTTGTATGAATAACCTTTCTAAATACCAACAAAGCTCCAAATAAGGTAAAGGTTCTTGAAAGAACCCTTACTTTGTTATAAAACCTTTGAATCATGTTAAACCTTTCAAAGGTTCTCCCAATACTCTTTTTCAAACATGGTTCTTTAGGGATCCAGAAGTAGTTCCATGGCATTGCTCAAACCTTTATGGCACTTTTTGAACACATTTAAGGCATTTTAATAATGTTATTGTAGAGGCTCATTGCCTGAATTGCCCCAATTGTTGAAGTAACTCATTACCAGGACAGAGTTGTAACAAAATGTTTCATTAGCAAAGAATATGGTTCTAGATAGAACCATCTTTGTTTTATGAAAGGTTCTTCGGAATGATGGAAAACGTGCATGAATCTGCTGTAGACGGTTCTATATAGAACCTTTTTTTTGAAAAGTGTTCTATATAGCACCCAAAAGGGTTCTTTTATTGTTATAAGCTTGACACTGTCATAATAGAAGCCCCCTTTTGGGTGCTTTATAGAATCATTTTCCAAAAGGTTCTTTATACAACCATCTACAGCTCATTCTCCATCAGTTTGAAGAATGCTTTTATGATGCAAAGAACCCTTTAATCATGCAAAGGGTTCTTTGAGTGTTCATGGTTCCATATAGGACCATTTTCTTTACTAAAGAGCCCTTGAAGACCCATCTTTTTTTTGTTGTCAAACATTAAAACATACAATTTGCTAAAGAAATGCCATTACTGTGTGTTTAAGAATTTGCATTTTTTCCCTGCTACTATAGAGAATAGCGGTAAGTGGCAAAGTCCCAATTCAACTGTTTTTTTACATGGCCTTGCCAACTTCGACTTACCATTCAGATGTGGGTCACACCTACGTGGTCACTCCCAGCCCAAGAGGAGGAAAGTGCAGCGGATTTTTTATTTGGAACACGCTGTCCCTCGGTTAGGTTATCCTCAGTGTGCTGAGCCATGCAAACTTTTGAGAAGCCGGAACATAACATACACAAATTCTGTGAAAAACTGCTTTACCTTTAAATGCAACAATGTCTCTACAGACAAAGCTTTAGCCTTTATCTTGATAATTAGCAAGCTAGCAGAGTAACATAATTAAGATGTATCAGCATTCATATCTATAACGTACAGTGGTGCTTGAAAGTTTGTGAACCCTTTAGAATTTTCTATATTTCTGCATAAATTTGACCTAAAACTTCATCAGATTTATACAAAAACCCTAATAGTAGATAAAGAGAAACAAATGAGACAAAAATATTAGACTTAGTCATTTATTTATTGAGGAAAATGATCCAATATTACATACCAGCGAGTGGCAAAATTATGTAAACCTTCAGGATAGGCAGATCATTTGAAGGTGAAATTAGAGTCTGTGTTTTCAGTCAATGGGATGGCAATGAGGTGTGACCACCCTGTTTTATCTAAAGAACAGGCATCTATCACAGTCTGATCTCCACAACACGTGTTGGTGGAAGTGTATCATGGCATGAACAAAGGAGATTTCTGAGGACCTCAGAAGAATTGTTGATGCTCATCAGGCTGGAAAAGGTTACCAAACCATCTCTAAAGACTTTGGACTCTAGATTGTTCTGCTCCCCAGGAGTGGTCGACCAACAAATATCACACCAAGAGCAAGGTGTGTAATAGACCGCAAGGTCACAAAGGAATCCAGGGTAACTTCTAAGCAACTAAAGGCCTGTCTCACAGTGGCTAATGTTAATGTTCACCATCAGGAGAACACTGAACAACAATGGTGTGCATGGCAGGGTTGCAGAGAGAAAGCCACTAGTCTCCAAAAAGAACATTGCTGCCCATCTGCAGTTTGCTGCATGGACAAGCCAGAAGGTTATTGAAACAATGTTTTGTGAACGGATGAGACCAAAACAGATCTTTTTGCTTTAAATGAGGAACGTTATGTTTGAAAAAAGTAAAACACTGCATTCCAACATAAAAACCTTATCTTATTTGTGAAACACGGTGGTGGTAGTATCATGGTTTGGGCCTGATTGGCTGCATCTGGGCCTTAATCCTATAGAAATGTTGTGGAAGGATCTGAAGCAAGCAGTTCATGTGAGGAAACCCACCAACATAACAGAGTTGAAGCTGTCTTGTATGGAGGAATGGGCTAAAATTCCACCAAGCTGATGTGCAGGACTAATTAACAGTTAAAAAGATTTCTGGGCAGATTCTGCTGCTGAAGTTGACACTTGTGTTCACTCAGTCTCTAAATTCTTCAAGGGCTCTTCTAACAAACTTCACTTGATGAAGTCAGGGATTCCCCAAGAGGAAATGGTGAGGCCAAGTTTACAAGGACATGTTAAAATGGTCAACATGACAGATGGTGACATCTTGGTGCCATGTAAATGACCAAATTCATCACCCAGTAGAGTTACATAAATAAACCTACCAACTAATAACCCAGAGCAACATTGTGACTTACGTAATTTGAATTGTTTTACACGTGCCTTTCAAATCTATTCTGAATAAGTTACTTTTGTAATGCATTATATCCAAATACATTACTGAGTACATTTAAGAAGTATATTCAATATTCAGCCATCCCTGCTTTTTCAATCTATTTTGCCAACCCTGCACTAACCTTCTTCTCATCTCATGCAGGACAGTAATATCTGAATTACCTGACTGTGGTCAATGAACTACATTTCCCATCCTCCTTAGGGAGGCTTCCCTGACTGTGATGGATTAGAGAAGAGGGATAGTGAGCTGAGAGAAAGAGACAGGGCTTCAAGGCTCCCTGCAGGTCATACGCAGGCTAAATGTGATGAATATTCATGCATCTGCTGACAGAGCCCACAGTCTAGCCCTGCCAAGGCTGGGGCTCCGGAGCCCTGAATATGCAAAAGAGTGGGGCTGATAGACGTCTGAACTTCCTTTGAATATTAAGTCACACTATGAAGTTAAAGCACAGAATGTGAGCTTCCATTCCAGGCTGTTTACATCTATGTTTGGTAAAATGTATAGAAATGTAAGAATTGACAGCCCCCCAAATTCAGGGAGGTATAAGTAATTGGACCAATGGTTTCATGGTCAGCTATGTGGTAAGACCCTTAACTGCTCAGATCTAATTGAATCCTTCATCAACACAAGCAGATGAGGAATAGTGGAAGAAACATAGGAAGAATGCTAAAGGAATGCCTTTGATAACACTGAAGCATAATACTGTGACACCTCATATGGAGAGGCCATTTAGGCCACTTTACAAGGCTGGTTTGCTATGTTCACGCATACTGAATGTCAGTGGGGAACCCTCCGGGTCCTCTAGGCCCTCACAGAATGCCTAATGATGTCTGGGAACTTAAAAAAACAATAGTTCATATTTATTTAATAGGATCATCATGCTTATTATATTTCAATTCTGCAACACTCTTATTCCATTGTTAAGTTTTTAGTTGCAAAATGCCCAACAGAAAATTATCCAATCAGAATTTTTCCCCCTTTGTATCTGGGTAGATACAGCCAAGCAAGCTCTCCCATTGGTTAGGCCGTCAGGAGCTGGAAGTGACAGAAAAATCGACTAATAAACTTTTGATTCACAATGAATGATGAGAAAAAATATCACTGTAGACTTTCAGGAAGATGCATCACTGACTGTAAATATGAGTCTAACCAGATTTCAATCAGTTGTTAGAAATGAAAAAGAGCAGCAGCAGCTCTATGACAGGACCCTTTACTGAGCCACAACTACAACATACAAGGTGGAATATATGATAGCCTCTTTCTGCAGGACCTCTAGTGGCCATACTGCCAGCTTTATAGAAATTTACTGGAATATCTTTAATTGATATGATCATATATGAAGTTTAATTTTTAAAAAAATATGCTTTGCTATTGTCTCTCTGTCTGTGAAATGTTGTTCATGACTATGACTGTGATGTGTTGAGCTGCTAGTGAGCAATGAGGGGTAAAAGTGGAGGGGTGAGAACATCCTGCTGTGAAAACTATTCACTGCTCTCCACAAAGACTGATGTGCTGAAGTAAAACAGAGAACAGCAGCTTTCTTCATATCAAACAATCCTGAACAACAGATACAAATAGCATTTAAACACAATAACACTTTTATAAATGTTGACTTGACTCACACCAGTTCACTTCCAGTTTTGTAAATCATATGCATTTCCATCATAATATTTTTATATATATTTACATATTTATTCAAATATATTTTCAAATACAAATGCATAAAGCAGGGACCGCAGAGAAATGGGGTAAATGTCTGCTGTGGGCATCAAACAAAAATGTGAAATATCTCAATGCCCAAGTTGCTGAATGTGCATAGTGGTACAACACATCACACCTTATTGATTGTTTGCTCCTCTACACTGAAAGCAAACTGTGCTGTTTGATGGTTTTACAGTACAATATAAATTTGCTTTTGAACACCTTTTTTGAACACTCTCCAAACACTTCACAGACTCAAGTTCATACTTCATATGCAGATATGAAATAAGATAGAAAAAGGAAGATTTAATGACGGAGCTGTAATTATCACTTGTATGCGAGGAAAGAGTAATTACTGTATATAATATAGGCTAACCACTAATTTCATTAAGTGCTTAAAAATGGAGCTGCCATTTTCATATGCATATACAATTTCAGGGAGGTATAATTGGACCAATGGTTTCTTGGAGTGGCAGGATGAATTCTTAGATGTGCAAAAGAACCTTAACTGTTCAGATGTAACCAAAAGCTTCATCATCAACACAAATGGATGAGGAATAGTGGAAGGAACATATGAAGAGAAAAAGGAGAAAGGAATGTCTTTGACTGAATGCTCAAGCATAATACTGTGACACCTCATATGGAGAGGCCATTTAGGTCACTTTACAAGCCTAGTTTGCTATGTTCACGCACACTGAACATCAGTGGGGGACGCTCCAGGTCCTCTAGGCCCTCACAGAATGCCTAATGATGTCTGGGAACCAAAAGACTACATGTCTATTTTTTTTACTTCATATTTATTTAATAGAAATATCATGCTTATTGTATTTAAACTATGTAACACTCATAAAGATGGTTCTTCAAGCTAGCATGCTCGCTATACAAACTACACTAGACTAGACAACTGTTGCAAGTACTCTCTTAAAAAAGATAATTCGTCAAAGATTCTATAGTAAAGACAATAGTAAAGGTTCTATATAGAACCGTGATCACTCAAAGAATCGTTTGTATGCTTACACATTTTTTTTGCATCTGATCGTTGCAGAATGTGTTGTATATGGTTCTATATAGAACCTCTTTGAAAATGGTTCTATAGCACCAAAAAGGGTTCTTCTATTGTTAAAAGCTTGACATCGTAACAATACACACTTAAAAATAATTGTTCTTTAAGGGTTCTGTAGTAAAGAAGATGGTTTTATATAAACCTATGATCATTAAAAGAACACTTTGGTTGATTAAAGGGTTCTTTACATCATGAAAGCGTTCTTCAGATTGATAGAGAATATGCTGTAGATGGTTCCATATAGAACCTTTTTGAAAATGGGTTCTATATACCACCAAAAAGCGTTCTTTCTTTGTTATAAGCTTGACATCAAAACAATAGAAGAACCCTTTTGGGTGCTATATAGAACCCTTTTCAAAAAGGTTCTGTATAGAATCACACACTAAAAAATATGGTTCTTCAAGCGTTCTTTAGTAAAGAAAATGGTTCCATACAGAATGATGAACACTCAAAGAACCCTATGTATGATTAACGGCTTCTTTGCATCATGAATAGGTTCTTCAGATTGATGGAGAATATGCTGTACATAATTCTTTATAGAACCATTTTGCAAATGGTTCTATATAGCACTGAAAAGGATTCTTCTATTGTTACAAGCTTGATGTCGTAATAATAGAAGAACTCTTTTTGGTGCTATATAGAAACTGTTTCAAAAAGGTTCTTATATAGAACCATACACTAGACATTCTCCATCAGTCTAAAGAACTATTTCATGATGCAAATGACCCTTTAATCATGCAATATAGAACCATTTTCATTTTTTAAGAGTGAAAACACAACACATTATCCATCACTTTGAAGAAGAACCTTTTAATGATACAAAGAACCCTTTAATTATGCAAAGACTTCTTTGAAAGTTTATGATTCTATATATATATATCCATTTTCTTTACTAAAGAATCCTTGGAGAACCATCTTTTTTAAGAGTGTAGAAGAACCCTTTTTGGTGTCAAGCAGAACCAATATTAAGTGACTCTATGTTGAGCTGCTAATGAGCAATGATGGGTGAAAGTGGAGGGGTGAGAACCTCCTGCTGTGAAATATAATTCACACCTTTCCACAAAGACGGCCGTGCTGAGATAAAACAGATGTGTAACATGTAACAGTCCTGTCCAGCTGACCCAATAAACAAACAGCATTTAAACACAATAACAACACTTCTATAAATGTTGACTTGCTTGCTCACTCCAGTTCACTTCCAGTTTTATAAATCACAAACATTTCCATCAACATATATTCATATTTATTCACAATATATATTCATAGTTATTCAATATATTCAAAAACAAACATATAGAGCGGGCACCTCACAGAAATGGAGTAAATGTCTGCTGCGAGCATCACACAAATATGTGAAATGTCTATAAGTCCATGTTAAATATAGTACAGCCAAAATTAGCTAAAGTTAGTTTAGTGCTAATGTACTATTGGAAATCCCATAGAAGTGCTAGCAGAGATTTCCATTATTGTTACTAAGCTGACACTGGTGCACATGAACATAGGTTTGTTTCTTTGAGTTTGTATGAGTTTTGACATTAATGGCCTAAATTGAAGGTCTAGCTCTAATAGACAAGGTTTGCCACTGCTGAATGTGCATAGTGGTACAACACATCACATCTTATTGATTGTTTGCTGCCTCTACACTGAAAGCAAACTGTGCTGTTTGATGGTTTTACAGTACAATATACATTTGCCTTTGACATCTTTTATAAGCACTCTCCAAGGACTTCACAAACTCAAGTTCATACTTCACACGCAGACATGAAATAGGATAGAAAAAGGAAGAATTAATGATAGAGATGTAATTATCACTTGTAGGAGAGTAGAGAGTAATTACTGTATATACTGTAGGCTGACCACTAATTTCACTAAGTGCTTAAATACGAAGCTGCCATTTTCATATGCACTAGGGTATTCATCAAGCCTTAACAATGAAAACTATCAGTGTGCTTTGAAGAAAACTAATGTAAAATTAGTGGCAAAACTGACCGGCATGTGAAAAATACATTTGCCAATCACAGAGTGCTACAGCAAAAGCTGAGAAGAATAGCTTTTTAGTGCGGTGGTAAAAATAGAAGTGTCCATCTTGCTGCTGTTTGCTCTTCTATGGTGTTTAAATCCTTCTTAGCTTCTTAACAGTGGTGGAATCAGAGCTTCATCTATTATGTTTCCTGATGCACCCTTTGTGTTAGTGCTGCTTGAAAGACATAGAGGTTTTAATTATATCACAGCCTAATTCATATTTGATTATGATTTAGCTCAGTTGCTGTGTTCAAGAGACGGAGGTCAACAAAAAAGCAAAGATAAATTGAACAGCAATGTGTTTGCTCTGCTTTATGTTCTGTGAATCAAATAAAAAAAAAAAAACATGATGTTTATGATATTCACACGTTACAGTATTTTATTGTTATTGTTGTTACTTAACTGAAGAAGGGTTATGTTTCCCTGTGAAGATCTTTACACTAGCTACTTTATTTCTTCAAAACAATTTGA
Source organism: Colossoma macropomum (assembly GCF_904425465.1). Classification (NCBI taxonomy): domain Eukaryota; kingdom Metazoa; phylum Chordata; class Actinopteri; order Characiformes; family Serrasalmidae; genus Colossoma; species Colossoma macropomum. The sequence continues at coordinate 382,941 of NW_023495280.1, read as the reverse complement.
GGCACAATACAGGCTGGCCAATCAAAATGGAAGTCATTTGCATACACACTCTTAATAATATAGGTGCTAGAAGGAGTTCTTTGCATGATCCTAATGAAGAACCACTTTTGGCTCCCTATACAACCTTTCACTAGATCAGGGGTCGGAAACCTAAATGTTAAAAGGAGCCATTTTGACCTTTCAACAAAAATCAATCCGTAATGGGAGCCACAACATTTTATGTCCATTTATTGAAGTAACGTTTTACCATCTTGGCTGTAAATATGTCTCAGTATGTTCTAATGTACTAGAATAGACTACAATATAAAAAGGAAAACGCAGACTCACTTTGCTCTGCTTTAAGCTTTAGCTCAGCTACAAGCGCTTTTCTTGCATCTCCGACGGGAAACTTCTATGCAAAAGTGGAACAGTTTCTTGTAAAATGTCTCTCAACGTTCGACTTTTTACGAGGCGGAAGTCGCTTCTCATTCACCAGCTTCTTGTTCAATTTTCCCGTTCCACCTTAAATGGTGGCAGAATGTTACTGCTGCACCATTTAAGGTGGAACGGGACAATTTGAAAGAGAAGCTGACCTAAGCTTTGTGACTTTTTAGTGTTTAACAGTTTCTCATTGCAGATTAAATGTATCAGGAAACCAGATAAAGTGTTTATAAATGCAAATAAGTCTATTTGTTTTGAAATTATCCATGTTCATCTTAAATCTTTCTCTTTGCCTTTTCATTAGCTAATAGCAAGGCGAGATTCTCATTGTGTTGCTGTGACCAGCAGTCTGTGTGCCAACCTTCAGGGTTAAAGGGTGAATTAGCAGTTCTAGAGTTTAAGATCATTTGTTGTTAAAAGTGTGTTAGAATGACCAAATTGATAAAACCTTTGTTGTGTGGTGTGAAAGTTCTTTAAACCTTTAAATGGTTCCTCACAGACACAAAATCTATTTTTCAAGCATAGTTCTTCAAGGAACCAAACGTGGTTCTTCAGTGGCAGCATGGCGTGAGGTTTTATGGGCTGATGAGTCTAAATTTGTAATTGGGATTACGTGGATTGTGAGAAGCAGAAAGTGTAACCAACTTCTAAGACTGAACAGGTGTGGAAAAATATCCCTGCAAATTTCCTGGAAAAACTAAAAGCAAGTATCCTGAAAAAGAATGGAAGCCTTGCCCCTAAATGATCCGCTGAGGCTTTATAATCTAATTCTACCACATTTTATTTGGATAGTCCACTTTAGTTTTGTAGATACTTAATTTACTTTCAAGTTACATTCAACTAAAGATCTACTAAATTGACCATAATTGTTTTTAACTCTAAACCTGCTCTAATCCTAACCCTAACCTTAACCTCAACCAAAACCTAAACCCAACCTTCACCCCGGTCCTAGCCCTAATCCTGGTCCAAATCTTAACCCTAACCCCACCACTGTTTAGAATCAAGTGAGTTTCAACAAATTGTTTGTTAACAATTTGAAGATCTGTGGATAATCTTTAAGGCACTATATTGGACTATCCAAATAAAGTGAGACCCTAAATCTTACATCTTAGAAAGGGACTAATGTTACTGTAATGTGCATAAAAGATACAGGGAGGAGAGTAGGTGCATTCAGAATCAGTAACTGACAAACTGATATCTAATAAACTTAGTTCTCATTGTTTCATACAACCCAAAAAGTTATCCTTGTTTATACTGATGCCAGAAAGACAAAAAACCTTGTTTATCTATGTTGGTGTCAAAGGGTGGCATCAAATTTGGCTTTTCCAATAGAGTCCATATATTGCTGGATATGAGTTTACAATCTCACTCTCTCTTTTTTCATGGCCGTGCGGTGGATTGACAGGACAGCTCGCTGTCATACGAGCACCACAACAGAGGAACTGTCAGTCAAGGCTAGACACTGCCTGTGGCGTCTGAAGGTCCCCCGCTGGCAGATGGTCAATAAAGCCATCATATGGCCTGTCATGTTGCACAACAAGAGAGTGGAATTTGAATCTGAGCTATGTGACTGAGTACAGCTTCTACACCTGGGATCAAACCCACAAAACAAGCAACCTTGAGAAATGCTATCGGCCTCTCCGCGTGGGCTGTTGGCCTTCTGTTGTGAGTATGGATTTTTTATGAAAAACAACCATATATATGAATTTTTGGTCTTGAATAGCTGCTTGGATGCATATCGTATCATTTCTTATATTTAATTCCTTCCCTCTTATGTTTTTGTGGGTTCACATGCCAAAAACAGTCATAATTCATTTGTACATGACTATTTGCCAACCTCTCTTCGCCCCTTAGAATTAAACAGGCTGTGTCTTTGAGACTGACACATGCAAATGACCTCTGTTCTGGTTGGGGACTTAACTTGTAAAGGAATGTTTTGGTAAAAAATCAAATTTACATGATATTCCACTTGGTCCAGATACAGTCGCTCAGCCAAGACGTGTTCGGTGTCCAAATTCAGTACTGGAGCTACAAGGTTAATGTGGCTAACAAACACTAGAAGTCAATAAAAAAATCTTTTCTATAAATACATCCTCAGACCTTCTCTCAACCCGCTTAAAGCACATCCAGGCCTTCATTCAAGCTTCTGTTGTTTCTGTTTATTAGGGATGCACAATGATATCCGGCACATATCGGTATCAGCAGATACTTACTTCAAGTAATACTATTGGTATGGTACAGATTTCAAAGCATATTTTTATGATGCCGGGCTGCTATGCTAAAATGTCTCCATTTCATTTTTAAAGCTGACAGGCTAAAATATGGTGAGTGTGTGCTGCTGCAAGTCGACATGTAAAGCCTGAAATAATCATTTAAAAGTCAGACATCAGATCAGGAGTCACACCACGTTATGCATCTTTACGTGTTAGTGTCACATGCACAGGCTCAAAAAGACAGTCTGGCTCAATGTTTAGGTCTCAAGTGGTCTCAAAATCAACATTCTACTGATGAAGATATGACAACAATAGTAGATAATTCACTGACATCCTCAAAAGACATGTCCTTCACCAAGTTTTGACAGAGTTCTCTTTGAATTCTCTTTCAGATTCATCCATTTGGGGAAGGAGATAGAAGCACAACCCATGCTACAAAATGTTCTTCTGCATGCAGTTACACATTTTCACCAGAGGGGTCTCCAAATCCCCTAATTTTACATAGTGCAGCTTTAATTTACTGCATTTATAATCCTCTACAAATGTTATATTTGCTACTACACTTGTGGCTCTAATGTCTACATTTTAGAAATGTTTGTGTTGGTATCAGGTATGTTCTTAAAATATCAGCCCACAATTTCCATATCAGTGCATCCTGACTATTTAATACTGTTTATCTTGAATTTTTGAACTGAAGGTATATGTTTAGAAATAGAAACAACAGAAATTGCAAATGAAATCAAATGCCTGTGTGATGTGTGCACACGCCAAGGGGAGATGGATTCTACAGTGAGTCAGAATTTGGCATTTGGCATAACACTAGTCTCCGCCCGATGCTCGCTGGGATAGGCTCCAGCACCCAGGAGGATAAGCGGCATGGATTGTGTGAGTGTGTATTTCAAGACATTTTTATTTGTTTTAGGTTAAATTGTCTCATTATATTGGCAGATAATTTTGCTTATCAGGTTACAACAATCTAAAAATGAGAAATATTAAATAAATTTACTAAATTTAAGGTCATTTCACTTGCCAAGATACCATTTGTTGCAGCACAAGCTGTTAGTCTCCAGCCTAAAGAAGACCTGGATGTAGTTTGAGTGAGTTGAGAGAGGTTTTGGGGATATATTTAGCAAAAAGATTTGGGTGACTACTGAATACTAGTGTTTGTTAGCAACATTAGCCTTGTAGCTCCAGCACTAAACTAAAGAAGTGAAGCATGGCTAATCGACTACATCTGGAGTAAGTGGAAAAAATGTGTACATTTTGATATGTATCACAATTTAAATGTATAATAAGCAAATACATTTAAATGGGTTGGTTTTTGTGACATCACAAAAACAAAGAATTCAGACTGTTGCAGCTTAAAGACCACATGAACTCGGGAGTGAACAGTACATCTTGAAACTTTAACAGTGTTTGCAGCCCACATGAAACTCTTCAAAAACACGAGGAGAACTTCGCTGTCCATGATCTGGACATTTTAGACTAATTTCATCCCTGCTGAAGATCTTCATAACATTTTCATGCATTAAAGAAGGGTCATTAAGCAACAGGTGTCAATGGTTTTTAATCTTAATTGCCTTTTTTGCTACACCTGTGGTTCCTAATCTCAGTCCTGGGGCCAAATCTCGGCACAGTTTTGTGTTTTGCCTAATCTAACACACCTGGTTCAGCTAATCAGCAAATGATCAAACTCTTCATGAGCTGGGATAGAGAACCGCTGTGCTGTGCAGTCTGAGTCGCATGACCGAGATTTACAAAATATCATTTACTGGGTGCTTTTATGACTGTTTGCTGAAACCCGCTGGTTATTTAAACCCCCAGAAGTGCTGGAGTATTACAGCCATTTTGCAGTGCTCTTTAAAAGGACACTCCAGCCAGACTAGGAGACATGATACATCTGATGATGTATCAAAAGGTAGGATTTGTGAAGAATTACAGGTGGTTATACAGAAAGTGCTGGAGGCAAAGTGAGTCTGCTATGTGTTTTTGCTCTCTGGTGAATGCAGAAAAAGCGAGATAGCTAACATTACAGCTTGGAAGCTAGAAAAGACTCCCACCTTTAAACATCCACCCATATTTAACACCTTTTCCCACAATTTTAATACATCACCGGAAGGGGAGGGGGTGGGTAGAGTAGAGAAATTGTAAACAAATAATGTTTTACAAGGAGCAAAAAAACATCCAAAATTTTCCAAAATGTCCATAATTTAGTGGTTGAGATGTAAATAGAGTCATTCAGAGTGGTTTGGTGTGAAATGGTTCATTTTAGAGACTCATTTCTGTACAGTGGTGATAGGAACCATGGGTGACCATTTCTACGACACAAGTATAGTCACTTTATTTCCAAAACTGACCTGAGAAAATGTCAAAACTATCATAAAACAGTCTCAAACATCAGGCCGCATATTCATAACCATTTTGTGTAATAGCGTTCTGTGAGCAATGCAGCTGCATTTTCCTAGAACACAGCATTTCACATCAGTGTGTGTGGTGGATTTATATGTGTATTTATGTTTGTAGATTTATATCCAAAGAAAAATAAGCATCTCCAAACTGGTAAGTTTGCAGGAGAGGGCAAAATGTTCTTTACTTTCAACGAAAGTTAACCTAAAGAGATTTTATCCCAAGCAATTTTGGAGCATTTCCATTGGTCCAGTCATCATGAAATTTTCACACAATGAGTGAGTTTACATACACACAAGTAACATGATCTGATTACCAAGTGCATGTAAACGCGCTGAATCAATTACTGACTAAATCTGATTTTCTGCAGTTAGCAGATTGTTAATTGTTAATCAGATTGTTGTACAGAGCAGCAAAAACTAAAATTTGAAACAAATGGAGATACAAGGACAGCGACAATATATTATATCTATACTATAACTTTGCTTTGCCCTTCTCACCCACTGTAAAGTATAGATCAAGGTTTCTCAACCACTAGGCCGAGGACCACTTGGTGGTCCTTGGACCTATACTGAGAGGGGCCAGTGGTCTGTATTAGGCCTGTGATGCCACTTTGTTGTAAAAATCAGTGAAAAATAATTGACTTAAAAATAAAAAAAGAAATATAAAATGTTTTCAGACAGTTAACAACATAAACACAAGCCCCACAATAACAGTGCGCAAAGGAAGCCTCGTCAATTTTTTTGCCCTTTGCCTCTGGAAACACCTGACATTTCAGTTGTCCAGTTGCACCAATATTCTGCTGATATTTCATGTTCACTGATACACATTACATATTGCAGGAATAGCCTCCACTTATCGCTGTGTTGAAAATTTCCTTCATGCTTTCTAATGATAAACAGGGGGGCCTTTAGGTGGAAAAGATGGAGAACCTCTGGTATAGATTATTACCGTCATGCTCTAGAAATTACTGGGTTGTTTTTTCTTACTGAATACTGGGATCTAACCGTTCTGCTGGGTCATTTTGTTGGGCCATTTCCACAGTGCTGGTCAGTTTTGGGGCTAAACCTGGAGCCCAGCTGGGTTACTGCCTGTGTCACAATAACAACCCAGCCAAAGGGTTAATTATTAAATATGTGAGGATTCTAGTACAGAGCTGGTTAAACAGCTTTTCATCAGTAATCAGCAAGTGAACCTCTGTAAAATACAGATGGCTACTCTCAGTATGACTTACTATTCATAGTGTTCATTGAAATCACCTTAGCTTAGTGCTAACATATTACTGAAACTCCATAGGAGTGCTAGCAGAAATTAGAAGTACTTTTCCTTGTTTTGGATTAAGTTTTGACATTTATTATCCGGTCACTGGTATTTTGTTCGGTTACATAGTGGGTCAGTACAGGGTTTGGAAAAACAGGTTTTCAGGGTTTAAAGGATGTTTTTCATTCTGCAAACTTTTGTACACATTTAAATCATAATAAAATATCTTCTATTCATGAATGCTAATGTGGTACAGATTAAAAGGTCACAATCTGCACTTTCGACAGAGTTCCTTCACTTGTTACGGTGAGCTACAAATGAGAAGTAATTAAATGAAATGCAAGAAGAGGTCTTTCAACATGTTTACACCATGGGGGGTCACATTCTGAGGTATTCCAAATCATTGCTAAGGTGTTGCTAGGCCATTGCTATGGTATTCCAGGTAGTTGCTTACTTGTTGCTAGGTCATTCTATGGAATTCTAAGGTGTTGCTAGACCATTGCTATGTTATCCAAGGTGGTTGTTAAGGTATTTGGCTCAGTACAGGGTTTGGAAAAACAGACTTTCAGGGTTTAAAGGATGTTTTTCATTCTGCAAACTTTTGTACACATTTAAATCATAATAAAATATCTTCTACTCACGAATGCTAATGTGGTGCAGATTAAAAGGTCACAATCAGCACTTTCGAGTGAGTTCCTTCACTTGTTTCGGTGAGCTACAAGTGAGAAGTAATTAAACGAAATGTAAGAAGAGGTCTTTCAACATGTTTACACCATGGGGGTCACAGGGAGGGCAAGCAGGGTTAAAACATGATTGTTTGTCAAGATTAATTGCACTTGCAAAAAAATTTTAAGCAGAAATTTGCAAGAATTATTTATGGGAATAGAGACCAGTGAAAATGACATCAGAGATCTAGCTTGCTATTGCTATCTTGTTTTCAGGCCCCCTTCTAGGAAGCAGACACAAAAGTTTAATTCGGGTGAGCTAATAGCCGTCATTGATGCTGCAAGGTAATTTTACCTTTTCTCTTTTGTCTTCGTGGGCCACTACTGATGGTCAGCTCCCCTGCACAAGGACACAGAGGAGATCTAAAAGCTTGTTTGATGGCGTCGTCACCACTGTTTGGCATCTCATCTTTTTTCAAAGGCGAGGAAAAAATATGGGGGGAAAAATGAGAGATTCAAAGTTTTGGTATCTTCAATTGAATTCCGATTTGAAGTGCTCCACTAATCTTGCTCTCTGATGTATTGCACAGTAAGCTCCCATTCTCCTGGAGATTTGTCATAATACACGGCCTCGGGTGGATCCATTTCCATCCTGTCGGGGGCCTTTTGTCTTGATCTTACCTCTCTCCTTTGCACCGCGTCGCTTCATTTCCATAATTGCCCACAATGAAAGCTTTTTTTCCCTTCGATGCATGACCGAATGTCTTATTACTCCACTGCAATAACAGACTAATCTGGACAGGCAGGCGAAAAGAAATGTCCATGGTGCTTTCAGAAACTATTATGACTTTAATTGGTTGGTCACCCAAACAGCATGTAGCCTTAGCACTTATGATTTTTAGTATTCAGGACAGAAATGCTTGTATCAAAACTTTGGTTTATGACATTGAGGACCACTGAAACTGTAGAGATTTTGATATTATCACTACCTCTTCATTTAAATACTTTAACACCTTTTTAACAGGGAATTTATTTTCCTTGGTTTTTTAAATAAATAAAAGAAGTCAATGTAGAATGTAAACACTCTTAAAGTCATGTCTCTGTCTATTACAGCTTCCATACTATTTTTCCACACCTCCAAAATTCAGCGTTGCTAGTCCAATGCTAGGTTATCCCAGGTGGTTGCAAAGGTGTCGATAGGTTGTTGCCATGGAATAACAGGTGCTTGCTAAGGCGTTGCTTGTTTGTTGTTCTGGCATCCCAGATGGTTGCTAAGGTGTTGCCAGGTCATTGCTAGGGTATCCCAGGGCTTTGCTTAGCTGTTGCTAGACTGTTTTATAATATCACAGGTAATTGCAGGTAGATAGGTTGTTGCTACTGAATCCCAGGTGTTTGCTAGGCCATTGCTATGGTATTCCAGGTAGTTGTTAAGGTCTAGATAGGCTGTTGCTACTGTATTCCAGATGGTTGCTAAGGTGTTGCTAGGCCATTGCTATGGTATTCCAGGTAGTTTTTAAGGTGTAGATAGCCTGTTGCTACTGTATTCCAGATGGTTGCAAAGGTGTTGCTAGGCCATTGCTATGTTATCCAAGGTGGTTGTTAAGGTGTTGCTAGGCCATTGCTATAGTATTCCAGGTGGTTGCTAAGGTGTTGCTAGGTCATTCTGTGGTAATCCAGATGGTTACCAAGGTGTAGCTAGGCCATTGCTATGTTATCCAAGGTGGTTGTTAAGGTGTAGATAGGCCATTGCTATGGTATTCCAGGTGGTTGCTAAGGTGTTGCTAGGTCATTCTGTGGTAATCCAGATGGTTACCAAGGTGTTGCTAGGCTTTTGTTAAGTTATCCAAGGTGGTTGCTAAGGTGATTCTAAGCCGGAGAACTTCCACGAAATTGTGAACAGACAATTCATTGAATGTTTCTAACATCCTAACATGATAGAAACGTGGGAATAAATACAATTACCAATAATCTTTATTGTTGGAATGTTTGAATACCTGTGTGCCAATGTTTGTAGCTTAAATGATCTGTGAACAGAAACCTGGACCTGTGGAAGAGAAATGTTTTAGTCGGAGGTTCCTGTTTATAACATACACAAATTATTCACACAGATAAAGTCCTTTCATTGAAACTTTTTAATTGTGTTTACTCTAAGAGTGAGGTACAGGCATGGAACTATGAAGGCTATGTTCACATTACAAACCCCATTGCTCAAATCAAATTTTTTGCTCAAATCCACTCTCATCATCTCTTTGACACGATGGTTCACACTCGTGAGTGATTCAAATCTGTCATTAATGTGAACGAACCAGCGTTCATCCTGAAATGACCTGCATGCGCACATCCTACTCAGTAACGTCATGTGAATGAATCACGTGCATCAACAGCAAACAGACTAAGGTGCAGAACGAGCTTCGCTGTGAAGATAATTAACTCTGATCAGCTCTCAGCTGTTCATTATTAGAGCAAGACAAAGGCAAAAAAGGTGAGATGTGTTACTTTTCCACTGTTTACTTTGTTCGGCGCTGCTGCCATGGTAACGCTGAATGGTGGCGCACATGCAGTGAAAAAAAATCACATGAATTCCGATCTGAGTGTTCACATTAAGGTCACATGGCCACAAATCAGATACGTATCAGATAGGACCACGTATGAAAGTGACTCAGGTCGGATTTGAAAATGTCAGATTTGCGTGTCCACACAGCCCTGAAAACATCAGATCTGAGTCACATTAGGGCAAAAAATCGGATTTGTGCCACTTCAACCTGGTAATGCAAACGTAGCCAAAGTATTCCCTTTTCACTGAAATGTGTGATGTAGAAATCTGTCTTTAAACCAGTGTTTCAATAATGCTACTTGTATTTACACCATGGTAGCTAGCTATGTTAGCATCAAGCTAGCAGGGTAAGCTTGGCACTATACAGGATTTTTATGTCATCTCTAGCTTAAATAGACAGGGACATATTTAGCTCATATTCAACATTCTTTACTTTGTGTCTCAGTTTTTAAGTAACGCTTTATGTAAAGGCTTAAACTTGAAGTCTGTCCTTTATTATTGTATCGTTAGACTGTTAGTCAGCTAGCTTTCTGTCACCTGTCCAGCCTGCTAGTGAGGGCAGAATATAGCCAGTTATAAAGAGAATATAAGTGTAAAAACGTTAAAGCGTGTCTGTCAGGAATAAACAGTCATGTTCAACTGGCAGTTTATCATCTGGTTGAATTTAATGGACACAGATTTTAATGCTAACAAATGGGTTTTGTCACTGAGTCACTATAAAGCCACAGTCTCATGTCTGCTGAAGCTCTCTGCTATTTCTGCTTGTAGCATTGCTGTTCTTGCCATAATTTCATTATTTCAGCTGCAAACTGTTTCAGAACACCTCAGAGATGTTTAATGAGACAAAACAACAGCTCAAAAAGTATGCTGACTTTCTTTGACTTTGCTAAAAATTATAACAAACAATACTTCTGTTTCCTGTTCATGATCTCGAAACAGTGGTCACGTGAAAAATAAGGTGGATGGAGAAAAAATTTGTGTTTAAGCGAACACTGTACGAAAACCGGTGCCAGCCCACTTACGGCAGATGAGAGGGGGATGAAATCTTGCGGGAGCGGGTGGGAGCGGGACTGAGAAAACAGTCCTGCGCAGATCTCTATTTTGCAGTTCCACTTTGAAAACCGTGACCCGTTCAAATGGCACAAAAAGGCATATAATAATAATAATAATAAGAAGAAGAAGAAGAAGATAAATTAATTATGGCTATTTTTGCTATCCAAATGTTATATATAAAATATATTATATATAAGTATATAAAATATAAGCCAAGCCAAGGACAAATAAATAAAACAGACTGCAAACTGAGCAGCACATGATCAGTACAAGAATTAATGGCTGCCTGTCTCACAATCACTTTCACCGCACAACATGCAGTACTGCTCATAAACTCATGACTGTCCAGCCACTAGACACCCAGCAGCCATCCTCCCGTCCCAGGATGGGGATTCTGGAGGGGAACAAACATCTGAAGTGTCCAAAAAGAGGCTGCCTACACCAGCAGATTTCACTGTTTAGTGGCCAATGGTGGACAAGACGGACCCAAAGACTGCCACTCATATCCCTCAAGAACACTGAAAGAGAAACAAAACAAAGGCTTCAGCACTAACAAAAGGTTTTGAGAGCGCCGCTGAGTATTGCTTTAACGCACGCAGAGCTGCACTGTGCGTGGGGTTTGACATTAGTCTTGTTAACGAACATATTTTTCTTTTAATCTTTGACGTTATTTTTTTCTATAACTGTTTAATTTAATTAAGAAAATGAAAACTGGCAGTAGCGAGACTCAGTAGCGAGGGCCGACACACAACTGCTCAGAAGTCTTATTAAAACTTCCATGTGTGTTTTTTAATTATTATTATTACTGTTATTATTATTAATGTCACAGATTTATTTATTTAATTGCTCTTTGTCAGAGAACAGGTTGTTTTTACTAGTTTATTATTTTTTAAATGTATTATTAAAAATAGTTGGCAGAATGAAACATTATTAAACTTTTTGTTCTTGTTCCTTTTTTTCTGCTTCTTGGTAATTAAATGCCTATTATAGTTCAGCATAGTTTAGGGAGCTGAGAATGGCGTATTTGATGCTATTGTAAGAATAAAGAAGGTTATGTCTGTGTGGGTGGGTATATATATATATATATATATATATATATATATATATACATATATATATATATATATATATATATATATATAAAACACACCACCACCACATCAGTGTTACTGCAGTGCTGAGAATGATCCACCACCCAAATAGTACCTGCTCTGTGAGGGTCCGTGGGGGTCCTGACTACTGAAGAACAGGGTAAAAGGGGCTAACAATGTATGCAGAGAAACAGATGGACTACAGTCTGTAACTGTAGAACTACAAAGTGCACCTATATAATAAGTGGAGCTGATAAAATGGACAATGAGCGTAGAAACAAGGTCATAATGTTATGCCTGATCAGTGTATGTATATATGTATACACATATGTATGTATATATGTGTGTGTGTGTGTGTGTGTGTGTGTTTTGGTTTGTTTTTGTTTTGTTTTTTGTTGTTGGCAAATGCAATAAATGCAAATAAACCTATTTTCAGCAAACATACAGTCATATGCAAAAGTTTGGGCACCCCTGGTCACACTAAGTGTAAATAAGTTAATACATGCTCTACAGAAAACACAACACTTTACTATGCAATTACTGTTTTTTGACTGAATTTAACATATTGGAAAAAAAAACAAAACGTATAAAAGGCTCAGTAAAACTCATCAAATAAATTGCAACTGTGCACTGAAAATTGCAGAACAGGTGCCATATTTAAGTTTGTTCCCTGTAGAGGACATGTTATGTTAACTTATCTTTTCACACTCAGTGTTTCCTTCATAAATCTTATAACTAATGTATTTTGAATAAGATATCTTATTAAAATCCTTACTTGTGCTCAATTCAAATACATTGGAAGCCACATACCAGAGCTAATGTAACAGGCCATTCTGTTTGCCATTTATACTTAAAACCAGTGAAAGTCTTTACTGTGACATTGACCTTGCTGCAACACTCAGTCGCTAAACCCTTACAGGAAAATCACATAGTATATTTTACATGTGAAGTGTGCAAAAACCATGTTTTTTTTTTTTGCACATGTGAAAAAGGCATTTTTTCCCAGAAATCTGATGGCCAAAACGGCCCTAAGTTGCAGAAATCCCACTATACAGTGAATTGAAACAGAGACACAAGTTGCTTCAAGCAAGTAAAGTGGAGTTTTGAGTATTTAGCAGAGAATTCAACATAGTTTCATTACTAGCTGCATGAATTGCATTGTAAAAAGTAAACATCTGCTAAAAACCACTAAAGCACTACATGAAATCAATGTGGTGTTTAAAGGAAAGAAACAAAACTACACTCTTAAAATGGTTCATCAAGGTTTCCGTGATCCGTGATATATTTTCAAGCTTAAATAGTTCTTTGGGTGGCTAAATCGTTCTTCGGATTGATGGAGAATGTGTTGTATATGGTTCTATATAGAAACTTCTGGAAAATGGTTCTATATAGCACCGAAAGGAATTCTTCTGTTGTTGCAATTTTGACATCAAAACAAAAGCAGAACTCGTTTTGGTGCTATATAGAACCATTTTCAAAAGGTTTTTTTTTTTTATTACAACACATTCACCATCTGAAAAACCATTTCACCATACAAAGAGCTATTGCAAGTAAATCATTCTGTAAGTGTTCAGGGTCCTAAATAGAACCCTTGTCTTTACTAAAGAGCCCTTGAAAGAACCATTTTTTTAAAGAATGTGCTTAAACCAGTTGTCTAGTCTTGTCTAGTCTAGTGCAGTTTGTATAGCAAGTATGCTAGCTAGCATAATAGCTAATCCAGCTGAAATTTTAGTAAGTTTTAAAGAAATGTGATCTGTAACTTCCTAAAACATCAGCTAGACTAGATGAGATCTCCAGCTAAAGTAGCTGAAGTAGCATGCTAACTATTTAAACTACATGCTAGCCAAGTTGTTTTGCCTCTTTCCTTTAAATACAGCATTGACAGCATGTAGCATTTCATTCTGTCCATCAGACTGAAGTTTTTTCTATAAGGAAAGGCTCGTTATTTGAAGCCAAGCTGCAGGAGAACAACATTGCAGTTATAACTGTGCATGACTGCAGCGAAACTGATTGACTGAAAGTTGTGTTGAGGTTTGCAGTGCTAATTTAATCCGTTTTGTTTCTGTTATTTGTCATTTAGCCTCAAGTCTGAGTCTCTGACTCAAGCTCTCTGACACATGATCACCATCACTATTGTACGCAAAACAGCCCCAAACTTTGTCTTTCATTCCGGTCCACATTGTCAAGCTTAACTGCCTGTTACTTCTTCACCTTCGTCACATGAGGGACAAAACAAAAGATCCACTATCAGCTTTTTGCTCGCTTGCTTTGGCTCATTCATTTCCTCAACTCTAGAGCTCTGCACAAGGCCGGTTGACCTGAAGGTCCCACATGATCTGCTAAATAACTGGTGAGAGAGAGTCATTTTGAGGCACTGCGGTCATTGCAGTTAAACAGCCAACCGGTTGCGGACTGCAGGAGAACAGCATTGCATTTATAACTGCGCATGACTGCAGCAAAACTGATTGACTGAAAGTTGTGTTGAGGTTTGCAGTGCTAATTTAATCAGTTTTGTTTCTGTTATTTGTCATTTAGCCTCAAGTCTGAGTCTCTGACTCAAGTTCTCTGACACATGATCACCATCACTATTGTACGCAAAACAGCCCCAAAACCCAAGCTAGCCTTCACACTCCCAGCTTGGTAACATCATGAGATTCGGGGAAACCTAACTAGTGAAGGGAATTGACCAAAACTAAAATTGGTGAGAAATTCGGGTTGAAATTCAAAACAAAAAAAATTAGAATGCATCTGATTTGTACCTGAAACTGTAGCCAAAATTTTCTGTTGACATTTACTTTTATTAGCCTTGTTTATGATAATGTACACTGTAAAAACATCACATGTTATCTGGTCAATAGAAACTGACCTATGATGAATGGGGTGCAGGATGGCTGACAAATTGTGCCTGACATAGCAAGCATAGCAGTTGACATCAACATTGAAAGGCCTCATGCCCAGCAATACACTCACATATGCTAAATCGCTAATAATGAATGAAAGTCAGAGGGAGCCTGCCAAGTTTGAACTTGCGCAAGCCTTCTGTCATTATTATCGCAGTGGGCATCGCTGTGTAAACTGTTGTTTCAATCAGTCACAAGTGATTGGAAATGTAACAGCACTGATAAAGTCCTGAAATAGGGCAAAATCTGCATTCACTGGGAGGCCCAGAGCAACCCCTCAGTCTTTATCTAGACAGACACACCAGTTAATTTCATTGAGAAGATCCAATACTGCCAGTCAAAGAGCTAATCTAGTGTTTTCGCAAGCCATTAACAAATTGCTCATCCATGCAAGCTATAGCGCTACTCAAGGGTCTAAAGAAATTAAGTGTTACACAGCATGGCCGGTGTTTCTCTCCCTGAGCATTGGAGTAAGTTGAGAGAGTGCTGGTTCAATACTGATATTGGTCTGATACTGATACTGGGTATCAGTTTTGGCCCGATATTGATACCTGGTGTCTGTTTCGAGAAGATAATGCAGAAAATGCTGAATTGAATATCGTAGGGAACTAATCACATCTAATTGATCACATCTAGTCTGAAATATCACCAGATCACTTGTAAAGTCACATGATAACATGTTAACCCCTTAAGCCCATAAATCTTCATAAATCTTGATTTCTCAGTGCTGCTGTTGCATTTATCTTGATATGTAAAGAACATGGTCTAACAAAGTTTGAAATTCATCAATTTTTATAAGATTGTCTCACAAACTACTGCTTTTGTCATGTAAGTCACACATCAGTCGTACTTTATCGTCACTCTGGGTCATCTAATATTAGTACTTGACCTCACTAATGCTCTTGTGGCTGAATGCAATCAAATCCTCACAGCAGTGTTCCAATGTCTAGCGTAATGCCTTCTCAGAAGAGTGGCTTGGTCTTAGAAGATGCTTCTTGCCACCCAAGTAATCTAAATTACAAATTCATCAGTCCATAAATCCTCACTCCACATCTCAGATGTCCAGTTTTAATGTTCTAGTGAAAATATTCACTACCATGCGTTACGCTCTGCTCTGCTCTGCTCGCATTTGTTTTGTCTGTGCCTCTGTTCCATCTTCCTAGTTTTTACCACCATTCTATGGTCCAGATCAGGTCTTTTCTTCTCACCACTCATTCCGGTCCACATTTTCAAGCTTAACTGCTTGTTACTTCATCACCATTGTCACATGGGGGATAAAACAAAAGAGGCCTCCTCAGATCCACTATCAGCTTTTTGCTTGCTTGCTTTGGCTTGTTCATTTCCTCGACTCTAGAGCTCTGCACAAGGCCAGTTGACCTGCAGGTCCCACATGATCTGCTAAATAACTGGCGGGAGAGATTCATTTTGAGGCACTGCAGTCACTGCAGTTAAACAGCCAACAGGTTGCGGACAGAGGTATTATGGCTGGCTGGGTGTGGTGGGTTTGGACAGTTATTGGCTGCTTGTAGAAGCAAACAGGCAAACAAAGGAAAACACGTTAGTAGTCACAATCTGCAAAACACATGAAGCTATAAAACATCCAGTAATAATAACTTATGCACAAAATACAACTGCTTCCTTTCCACAACAATTATTCTGGCTTTTTAAACTATGTCGTGGCACGTCTCAGCATCTGTACTGGTGTTAATTTAATTTCAGCTGACTTGGAGACGTCATTTAGAGTAATTAGCCAAAAATATAAAGCTAACGCAGATTAAAAAAAAATATTTTAGCATTGAAGCTTTTTTTTTTGTTTCATGCTTGGCCGTGGTGCCGCCCATTTGTCTGTGGACAGTGATGTCACGTGACACAGTGCTCGTTGTGTGGTGCCATGTGCAAGTTCACATGGTTTTGTGTGAAAACATTATAAATAAAATATTTATTTCCATTGAAACATTAATTCTGTGGCTGGGTGAGTGGAGGTATGATGGGTCTGGAGGCTCATGGGTGTTGCATGGACATGTCTTACACCAGTGGAGCAGACTACAGCAAACACAGGTAACAGTGGATGAGGACCACAGGCATAGCCTAAGGCAGGTGGGTGTGGGTTGGCATGGCTTGTGGTTGAAGCAGGCAGGAGTAGGCAAGATTGACATTGGATTTTTTGCTAACAATTTTTTTGGATAGTACACTTTAGATGCTTTGTTTATTTACTTTTACATTCAACTAAATATCTACTAAATTCACTATAATTTTCTTTAACTCTAGACCTGGCTCTAATCCTAACCTAACCCTAACCTCAACCCAAAACCTAAACTCAACTCAACGCTCACCCTGGTCCTAGCCCTAACCATGGTCCAAATCCTAACCCTAACTCCACCACTGTTTAGAATCTCAACAGATAGTTTGTTATAGATTATCTATAGATAATCTATAAGTGACTGTAGTAGACTATCCAAATAAAGTGAGACAGATTTTTTGGATGTGATTAGTGCTTAAATCAGGCTGCGGACATTAATAATCAGGCCCGTGCAGACCTCTACTTGACTCTTCTTGATTACCTATTGACTGTTTGGCACCTCCGACCTTGCTTTGATACTTTGTGATTTAGCCTACTTATTTAAACCTGTTTGCCTGTGTATTTTTGTATGTTGTCTCTTTTTTGTGTATTTTTCTAAAGAGCTTCACCAGGTGTAGGGTTTGGCTGCTATTGTGTTTTGGGTTTTGTCTGTGTTTTGGTGTTATTTAAGGGGTTAGGTAAGCTGTTTGTCTTTTCTACACATTCCCTTTACTTGCCATTTTCATCTCATTATTACACACTACACACACATTCACAAAGCATACATTTCACACCACACCATTCTTTTGAGACCAGGTCATAATATCTATAGCAGCTTGTTGAGGATATTGAGATGGTCTGTATTAAACCTGTTACATGTTCAGTTCCACTCAGGTTCACATCCACAGATATGAACTTGGATCCAAATAAAGTGAAAAACAATTAAATTCAGCAGATTATAAACAAATAATATTTACACAGTTAATTAAAAGTCTCTTGATAATCTTCTGCATGTATTCACTGCTGCTACGTCATTGGACTGTTTCTTAAAGAGATTATCTGTGTTTTATTGGTGGGATTTCCAATGCTGTGGTGATCAGAGTTACTAAGGAGAACTGCAGCTGGTCAGTACTGCTCCAGAGGTGGTGCTCAAAAGTGAATTAACTAGGACACTGTTGGATCTCTGTGTGTGAAATGTTATGACTCGATTTTGAGCTGCTAGTGAGCAATGAGTGAGAGATGAAACCCCTCTGCTGTGAAAAACACCTCTCTACAAAGACAGGACAGGAACTCAAGACCCTTTTTGTGCATATACAGTTCTGCGGTCAGAAACTGACCAATGATGAATGAGGAAGAGGACTGATGATGAATTGTGCAACAACAGATGAGGTACAGTCTGTAATTGTACACCTATACAGTGGAGCTATAAGACAGGTGGAGCTCACAAATTGATCAGTGGGTGAAAGTACAAGGGAGGGGTTTTTAATAAAGCACATGGAAAGCGTACGTTATTAAAAACAGCATTTATACCTACATCTCAATTTGCTTACTAATTAAAAAGCAAGTGGCAACAACGGCTTGCACAAATGAGTCTCAGCCAAAAGGCCTGAATTACAGCTCATCATACCAAAGAATAAGTGCTGGCAATTCCTGCAGCAGCGAAAAGCAGTGTTTGAATATTTAATCGCAGTAAATTACAGGTTGAGAGAGAAGTTACAGTTTACAGAGAAGCACTGTGTAAAAACTGATCTCCTCCCAGCCTCGTCCACTCAAGAGAGCTTTTCAGTAATGTAATGACTGTCATGATGATCTTTCAATAAGCGAGCCCTTCACATGCAAGGGCAAACGTGTAAAGTGGTACTGGCTCTGAAATTAAACACCTTCTCCACCGCATCCACATCCATGTTCAAATATAACTGGCGTAACTGACACCCCTCAATCCACAGAGGAGTCAAAATAACTTTCACTTAAATGATACTTGGGCGGATTTCAAGCCATAACCCTCAGATTTGAAGACTTAGTACTTCACTTACATTGTTTTCTGTATATTTATATATACATATATATATATATATATATATATATATATATATATGTGTGTGTTCTTGTTTTTGCTATACTAATCAGTGATAAATAAGTTTCCTTTTTTCAAAAAACACTGTTAGAAAGTGAATAACCATAATTTAGGCACTTTTAATTTTCTACAATTTTGCAACATGATTTTGAATGTTTCAAACATAACATCAAACTTTATTATTTTGAATTTTTATGACTAAATTACCCAAATTAACAGTTTATTTAATCTACCCATACGGTAGTCAATATTCTGACTTTGGGGAAATGACATATTCTACAGTACTTGCTTAAAACTGACTTAGAAGATGCTTCACCCCAAATCACTGATATATGCAAATAGTGAAGATATACTAGTATGCACATGCAAATGAGACTGTGCTAACTAGCTAGATAGATAGATTTTATCTATTGATAAGTATAATGCAATTTTTCGATGAAGGTCTTTGAAGCCAACCTGAAATGAAAATAGACTTTTTACCTTGTTAGTTCATGAGCCCGATCATATTAAGTATGATTCATCATATCGTATAGTTGAAAAGTCAACATTCTTGCCTTTGTAAAAAACGTGAATTTTGTCCACCTCGAAAACATCTTTGGAGTTTCCTCACTGCACGCCAGTGGACAGGGAAAAATAATATTAAGCAATAATATCATGATTTACCTCCACCTCCCATCACTCCCACCATTCATCAAATACTCAGCTCACTCAGAGACCCTTCCTGGTATACCTCAGAAATGTCATAGTAGGGATTTAATTAATATTATCAACAAATTTTAATTGTATTATTTGTTTTCAGATGACCTAGGACACTGTTATCTCTCTGTGTGTGAAATGTTGAGCTGCTAGCGAGCAATGTGATTGGTGAAAGGGACGGGATCAGAGTCCCCTGCTGTGAAAAACATTTCACACCTCTCCACAAAGACGGCTGGGCCGAGATAAAATGGACAATGGCAGCGTGATGATACCAGTTAGTCCTATAAGAATATCTCAATTGATTATTATATTGTTTGAATGTATACTTACCTGTAGTGAGTCCAGGTGAACCCAGTTTCCTGAGGTCCTGGGAGGATCCACCATGGCCCATGGGAAGAGGAGAACCTGTAAAAGAGAGAAAATTGGTTACACTACATCAGCAGTGCTAGCAATAAATGAATTACTACACACATTGGAATTGATGACTTATTTGCTCTGTACTATGAATCTGTGACCCCTTTTTTGTTTGATGTGGTATCTTCCTGACCAGGTGTGGGAGCGGCTAGCAGGTTAAGAGGGGTAGAAATTCATGGTACTGGGAGAGTCATACGCAGAGAGAGAGGAGGCAGAGCTGTTGCTCCGTTAAGCTCTGACATAAAGTCTTTGGATTGCTAGTGTTCCTTGTGACTAGAAAAACTGTCTATAATTGATAGCATTTATCAGTGAAGTTGTTCCAACCCATCAAGGTCTTTTAATCCTTTTCATTACCTTTTTGTTTTGTTTTGTTTTTTTCCTCTCGTGAACAGTGTGTGCCACTCATTAATAAAAGAAGAGCAAAATAAGAGTGCCATGTAACATGCAGCTTTCCTCGTATTGAACACAATAAAAACCTGTGAAGATGAAGATCATAGTTCACATATTCATTAATGTTACTTAAGAAAAAAAGGCAAGTGGGGAACCTCCAAAAGAGGTAAAATTAAACATTGTATCTGTAAAAAGGGTTAATAGGCCGTGTGTAGTAAACATTTGGAGTGTAAACATCTCGTTTAGTCAAAATGGAATGCCTTTATGCAGGAAGAAAAGCATAATAAAAAGGTGCAGTAATAAAAATGCAGTTTTCAAAATGATTTAGTTTTCAAGAGTGGATGAATAAACAGAGAACAAAGCTTTTAGTTTATGGCCATATTTTCTCTCTCTGCCTCTTTGATTTAGGGTATTTTTCACATATGAAATTGTTTCTGCGGTGTGGTTCCCTGGAGTGTTTATGATGAATTTGCTCAACACATTTTGTTTCACAACAGGCCGCAGTTGGCAAGATCTATATTACAAATGAGGTTAATTTGCCAGCTCGGTTTCACTGGACAAAACTTCCCCACACCTAAAAGAACTACCAGGATTCATCAGTGTTCATGTATAAATTTCAGCAAATTGATCAATGCAGGATGTGTGAAAGCACCCTTGTGGACTAAAGGGAGTCCACAAAGAAGCAGTTTTGTACCATTGAAGTCGAAAACCTCTGTTATTAGCAGTGACGCAGCAGGTAATCGGGAGGGTCAGGGGACTTCCTGGTGGGCCAGTAACATTTTGGGCTGATTACTGTGGTCTAATAACATCGCATTAATAAAAGCGTTTCGCTGTGGCTGAACTGCTTTGTCTTCCACACGTATAAACACCCTCACAGACTGGAAATGTCACAACCAAGTCTATTGTAGCAATTTAGCAGGGTAAATTAGTGCCGTCTCGCTCTTTAAGTGGTGCAGCGTTGGTTTATCAAATGTAATTGTTTAGCTAATGCATTACGTAAAGTGAAATGAGATCAGTCTTTGAAGTTTGACCTGCTCGTATGAATGGTGCTTGTTGAGATGCAGTAAATGGCGTTCTACAGAGTGCATTACTTTTAGCGTTTTGGACCTCTTCAGCTCATCTCATAGGTTTTCTATGGGGTTGATGTCAGGGGATTGGGATGACCATGGCAAAACCTTGATTCTGTTGTCAGTGAACCATTTAGTGTTGATTTTGAGGTGTGCTTTGGATCATTGTCCTGCTGGAAGATCCAACCACAGCCCAGTTTAATCTTCCTGGCTGAGGCAGTCAGGTTTTGAAGTAACATCGGCTCATACTTGATGGAGTTTGTGATACCATGCTTTTGAACAAGTTGTCCAGAGCCTTTGGAAGAAAAATAGCCCTAGAGCATCATAGATTCATAGGATGTCATCCAACATCAGTACCTGACCTCACTAATGCTCATGTGACTGAATGCTGTCAAAATCAAAATAAAGCTCTACTAAAAACATCAAGTTTGACACACCTTCAAAAAACAAGCCATTCATTACAGAAAAACCTTCAGTCTGAAGGACAGAACTGAAGCTCTACTTGCTATAAAAACTGTTTTTAAAGGAAAGAGGCAAAACAACTTGAAACAGTTGGCTAGTCAGTAGTTTATATAGCACTTATATAGCAGCTAGCTAGCACTGTAACTAAACCAACAGAAACTTTGGTAAGTTTTGAAAGAATGTGATCTGTAACTTACTAAAACTTTGGCTAGATTACTTCAGTTCAACTTCAACATTAGTTTGAGTGAATTTGCTATTGCACTAGTTAGCATACTTGCTAGCATCCAACCTAGGTGCAACAGCTTCAAAGTGTTTGCCTCTTTTCTTTAAACGCAACATTTCCTGGTAGTAGCACTTCTTTCTGTCCATCAGACAGAGAAGGTTATTCTGTTGAGTCAATGTCTCTATTAATACCCTTAATTTTGGAAGAAATGTTGGATAAGCAGGAGTCTATAAACCTTTGGACATAAAGGGTAATTATCAGCTGACTACAGCATCAAGCACCTATATTTGGAGCATTGGCTCATCAGAAAAAGCCTACCATTTTAACAAAACCATTCAACACGAGAACATACTGTTTCTGCCTATTAGCTTATAAAGTAGACATTTCACTTCTTCAGAAAGACTGAGCTGACAGAATGAGACACAGTACAGGCCAGCCAATCAGAACTGATCTTAAAGGCACGGTAATCAAAACAGCCTGTTTAATTCTAAGGGAGGCTAGAAAATGGTCAGATAAAAAAATATAACTTGGTACATGAAACCAATACATAAAAGAGCTGGAAAATGTAGAACCCTAAATTACCCTTTGGATAAGGCACCGTCTACCTTGGCTCTCCAACTTGGACCCATCTACCAATGAGGGCCGAGGTGTTCGTTGTAAAATGGTCACTTACCCATCATCTAACTCAGGTGTGCACAACTCCAGTCCTGGAGAGCCAGTGTGCAGCATAGTTTGGAGTACAGTTTGTGTTGGACACTGGCCCAGCAGGACTGGAGCTGTGGTGGTGGTGGAGGAGCTTAAATGTGGCGCTGTTACAGCAGAAGCCATTTAAGCAGCTAGGTGAGCAGCATCAAGCCAGGAAAAAGTGAATTAGAATCATAGTAGTTATTGCTCCTTTGATCCAAACAAATACTCAGCTCTGCTATAAGAACAGCTGCTTATTTAATGGTGCATTATTGTCAACAGTCATGTAAACAGTATTCATTTTTACGAGACAAGTGCCCGGTTGCGCAGGGAAGTGTGTTAACAACAACCCGCCATTGTGGCAGCCGAAGGCACAATGGCGTCGGAGGAATAATTCAGACGGCATGATTTTTGGCTGAAGAACATGAAAGAGCAGCCCAGCAGAACACCTCAGTTACGGAGAGAGCACAGGCGGAGTCAAGGCCAAGTTGGAGGAAAGGATTAACTATTCATAGAAGGAATGCTTCAGTGGTTCATTAAATTAAGCAATGTTCAATGTTCCAGAGTGTTCCGATAACTTTCACTGCTCCAGTTCAATACCCAAATCTGTTGTCATTAAAATGAGTCACATTAATTACTGTGAGGAGGAGGAAAAAATGCCCCTTGCATTTTTTTAATGAAATACTACAGAGTTCAGCTTAATTACTTTGGCTAAGAAAAACCTTAACTGTACGTTCAAGGCTCTGTGAATTTATTTGATTTTTAGCAGAAGAGCAAAAGAGCATAAAAGAGCCTTGGAATAAGTTTAATGCCTGACACTAATTAGCTTTTCAGTTTCTGAAGGACTTGGAATGGTGTGTTCAGTCACATGTGGCCCACTTTTTCCTCTGGGGACGTGCCAAAGGCACAGAGTATTGACGAAAGTCTCCAGTTGTTCAAAGCTGTCTTTCTACAAGTAAAGGTGTGAAATAATGGGGACGATTTCTAAACAGGCAACTGCATCTGATTATCCATTACCAGAAACTCCACTCTCTGACCACTTTATGAGCTCCACCTATATTATAGGTCCAATATATGGGTGAGTCAACTGCAGTCCATCTGTTATCATTCACAATTTGTCTGCAACCCTGTACCCTAGTTATCATTGGTCCCCAGGACCCCTCTTGACCAGATAGTGTGGGCTATAAGCATCAGTGGCTGTAGGAATATGCTCTAGCTGTGAAAACTACCTCTAACTAAACTTTTAGAAAATTCATGAGTTTCAAGAATATGAAACTTGGCTTAATGTGACTACTTTGCACTACTCTTGCCTCACCATTATGGATACCAGTAGAAGATGTACTGGCCCGAAACCCTCACATTGGGCCTAATGTGGTTTGCATAGCAGACCTCTATTACAAATATGAATTTTGGCTCAGAAATACTGCCTATCCCTGCTTACATTTTATTACAACTTTCTGTTCGTGTGCAGTCCATTGTCCATTTCTGCTCTATGGCAAACTCTGAAGGTGCTTTTGTCCTCCTGGCCATTTGCCTCAGCCTTTCCTTTTAAAGAGAATGTCTTGCCGCCCCTTCGCTTCCAATCTCTTTGCTTACCTCCAGCGCGCCAGGCTCTTCTGTTTCTGACCGCAGAGTTCAATTAGCAGAGACACTCTTTTTCACAATCACTCACCAGCCTTGTCAGGCTCCGAACAGGGTGACTCTTAATGACTCTGAGAGGGCAGAGAGGGGATCAATAAGTCACTGGACACCTCGCTCCAGGCAGCTTGTCAGGTCCGCGCTCCTCCATTCCCACCTCAGAGCATGGTGGAGGATCATGGACAATGCTGGACGAGGAACCTTCATCCCATGTCTAAAGGAAAAAATGATTTACTAACTCTTTATTCCAGAGATCCACATGTACATGCATGCAGGCATTTTGGCACTTTGATGTTTGGTTAAGACTTTGATCCCAAGGGAAAAGTGAAAAAGTGCCAACTCCTTATCACAGCAGCCATACGATGCAATTTTTGCTTGTTTTGGTGAAATATGCGTTTGATTTACAAAGTAGCAAGCCAACTGGATTTTCATCTTTGTGAAAGATCAACCAAGTCAATCATTCATAAAAGTGCCTTTATTGTGTTTAAATGCTGTTTGTTTATTTTATCAGTTGTGCAGGATTGTTTGATATAAAGAAAGCTGCAGTTGTCAGCTCAGCACGGCTGTCTTTGTTGAGACGTGAATGTCATTCATATTTAAAATAAAAAATATTTATCCTAAATTTTGCCTTGACAAACACACCAGCCCCTATATATACACAGTTTGCTTTAGCATACCATTTGTATTTTATTATAGGTCAGGGGTCGGCAACCCAAATGTTAAGAAGAGCCATTTTGTCCTTTCAACAAAAATCAAACCACCTTGGGAGCCACAATATTTTATGTCCATTTTACCATCTTGGCTGTAAATATGTCTCAGTATGTACTAATATACTAGTACAAGCTAAAACTATACTTACTTACTTTGCTCTGCTTTAAGCTTTAGCTCAGATATTGCTGCTTTTCTCACATCTCCAGCAGGAAACTTTTCCACGAAAGTAGAATAATTTCTTGTAACATGTCTCTCAACATTGTTTTTTTTATGAGGCTAAAGTCAGCTTCTCATTCGCCAGCTTCTTGTTCGAATTTTCTCGTTCCACCTTAAATGGTGCCTGAGGTGCCAGAATACAACTGCTGCACTATTTAAGGTGCAATGGGAAAATTCGAATGAGAAGCTGGAGAATGAGAAGCTGACTTTAGCTTTGTGACTTTTTAGTGTTTGACAGTTTCTCGTTGCAGATTAAACGTATCAGGAAACCAGCTGAAGTGAATATATATGCAAATAAGTCAGTTTGTCTCCAAATTATCGATGTTCATCTTAAATCTTTCTCTTTGCTTTTTTGTTAGCTACTAGCTAGATGAGATTATTGTCTATGTTGCTATGGTGACCAGAGTCTGCGCACTAGTCTTCAGGGTTAAAGGGTGAATTAGCAGTTATAAGCTACATTAACTCATCAGTAGAGCTTTATTTTATTTTACCTAAAAATCTAAAAAAAAAGGGCAATAAAAGAGCCGCATATTGCTGACCCCTGGAATAGGTAAAATTGCATTTGGACTGTATTGACAGTAGTCAAGTTAGCCTAGTTAGTTATAGTAGCCTAGCTAGCCTAGGAGTCTAGAACTGATAGTTGATACTGCTAAATAAAAAAGTTACATGCCATCAGGCAAACCACAATGCATAAATTGGAACTGAAATATTTTTTTCAGTATCAGAAAAATAAGCTCATACATACATTATGTGCAATGATTATGTCTGAAAAAGCCTATAACAGAGCTTTGTAGATTATAAAGATTTTAAAGTCTTTAGTTTAGATGACCGTAAATGCACAAAACCTTTCTATGTATGTTTTTTATTTGTATTCTTCCATGCATATTAAATGCACCTTTATAATCCTATTGCTGTGTATCTATTGTGATATAATGTAAAAAACAAACAAACAAACAAATACACACACACAAAAAAAAAAAGAAAAACTATTTCTTGTGTACATACAGTCATATGCAAAAGTTTAGTTACCCCGGGTCAAACTACACATTTTGATGAGTGAAAATAACTGAACACATCCTCTTTACATATAGTTTAATATATTGTGTATATATATATATATATATATATATATATATATATATATATATATATATATATGTGTGTGTGTGTGTGTATATATATATATATATGTATGTATATATATATATGTATATATATATATATATATATATATATATATATATATATATATATATATAAAACACTAACTGTGCATTACTTGTAACTATATAACTACTTCCCCAGACAACAGTAAACTTACTCACCTTAAAGCATTAATTAGCAGTAAATGCCAAGTTTTTTCCATGTTAGCCGTTTATTGTTGTTATTTAATAAAACGAACAGTTCTTTTCTGTAATTTCACCTGTTCCAGAATTCCAGGATTAAAACCAATTAAACATTGTTTTGAGAATTTAAAGTGTTTTGATTTCACAGTGGTTGGCTGATGTGCATAAACTGCTGTGGTGAACTTTCCCATTTACCATCAGATGACAGAAACAACTGGAGTTAAAGAGGTGTTGTATTGTACTGCTTTACTTGGAAGCAGACTTGATGTGGGGCTTTGGACACTCACCCACCCACACACACATGCACACACACGCACACACATGCACACACACACACACACACACACACACACACACACACACACAGTCACCACTCTTGAGTCGGGAATTGTAATGCCCAGCCTTATAAGGTCATATGTGTCAATCAAAATACGGTCACCCTGTTGCTGGGGAATTGCCTCCATGTACAAAACATATGGCTAGTGTTTACACTTCACTCAGCTATGCTCTAGCACTCATGAGCATGTCGTTGCACACACACCTCTCCTCTCTTTCATTTTTCTCTCCTCTTTATGTAAAAAGAAGCACTTCAGTTCTGTGCAAAAGCCAGACACCACCTACCACACTTATTTAATTTCCAAAAAATGTCCTGCTTCTCACCATCCAAGTAGACCCAAACACATTGAGTGATGCTGAGGTCTGGACTCTGGGGTGGTCAGTCCATTGTTCTGAGAACACCAGCAGCTTCTTTGTTTGATGTGTCTGTTTCCTTTTCTCAGTAAGAGACTGTATAGTTCTGTATAGTTAAATAAAAAAGGATGGTCCCTGATTTTTGCACTGTATATTAATAAAAATGCAACTGAATTGAATATATGAGGCTTGTAGAACCTTTTGGGCCAGTTTTTGTAAGATGCGCCCTGCAGCAAATTGCACACATGATGAACAGATTTGCACCACATTACACAAATCTGAGCGCTTTATTCTATCACGAAAAATGTGATGCAACCAAGAGTCAAGGAGTGTTGCTTATTTTAAGTGTACCAGGCCACCTTACATGATGTAGTCTTGTAACACGCTTCCACCAATGCTGATAATTAGGTCCCTACTTTCATGAAGGACATACGTGCTGTATAGATTATAAAGGAATTTAAAGTACTAAATAAAAAACATTCCATAATTGTGTCTCAGTAAGTTCTTGAGCCACAACAAGATGACAGAACAGCCTCAGTGCACCTCGGCATAGATTCTGCAGGTCTCTGGAACTCCACTGGAGGGAAGGAACACTCTTTTAAAAGATTCCCTCAGTTGATGTTTTGATGATGGTGGTGGAGAGCGTGAAAGATGTCCAATTGGGTTGAGATCTGGTGTCTGCAAAGGCCATAGCATATGAGCTACATCATTTTTATACTCATCAAACCATTGAGTGACCCCTCAGGCGCTGTGGATGGGGGCATCATCATCCTGGAAGAGACAATCAGGATAGTAATGTTTCATCATAGGGTAAAGGTGATTGGTCAGATTAACTTTGTATTGATTTGCAGTGACCCTTCTCTCTAAGGAGACAAGTGGACCCAAACAATGCCAGCAAAATGCCCGCCCAATAGCATAATGCACCCCCTCACTGTAGGGCTCAAGCCTTCAGGCCTGTACTGTTCTGTTGGTGTACACAACACATGCACTCTCCCACAATCATTTGACCAGATCACTAGACCAGTGGATGTGGTTCTTGCACACAGAACTCTTAGATGGTCATTGGTCTTGGTAATGAAAGGTTTATGCACTGCAGCTGTACTATAAATTCCCTCTTAGTGTAGTTGTGGATGGACTGCTGCTGCTAATGCAGTCTGATCACATCCTGTATTGACATTCTCAGTCATCTAAGGAACAGGTGAGACAGTAGTTACCACTGTGTGAACTACCACAATCAAGGGGTCTTGTTAGAGCTCCAGCATTGGCTGGCTGCTAACTAATGAGCCGTGTTAATACTTATGTGCTAATACATGCTAATAACTTCAGTGGCAGCCAAATGTTTGATTTACATTTCTTTGTTTAGTATATTATAAACGTTCTGTGAAATACCTTAAAAAAAAAAGATAAAAGAGAACTTAAGAGAGAACCTTGTTTTGTCTTTTTCTTTCATCATACACTTGGTTACCATTGCTACCCTCTGACAAGCTTTCAAGCTTGTGCCAACTTTGGAGTTTTCATTGGAAAGGTAGACACTTCACCCCCTAATTAAGCAATATGCCACAGGAGAGCATACCTTACTGTGGTTTTATCACGGGAAAGGGTGTTCTTAGTCACAATGTGAAGCGAAATAAAACCTTTAATAAAATCACAGTGACGCACAGCCTCAAGTGGCTTATTGCTTTTATAAAACATGCAGCATAAAATGATAAAATATACAGTTTTTCAGTATATAATTTTAGTTATTATTAATAATAATTAACATACACATATATTCCGCCAAGAAATGTCATTCCTTTAGAGTATGGATTCATTGCCAAGCAACCATAAACTGCTGAACATTTGGTCATGCATCACTGTTTATTGTGGTCATTTTATTAACTTTTTAATGAAAAAAATGATGAATATATCTTAACAAAGTACTTTTTAATGTTTAAGTACTTTTTGGTCACCTAATTACCACTGTGAGTCTTATTTAGCACCAAGCTAATGGCGCCCCTCTTCCCATGCTGAGACTCTATTTCAAATATCTCCCTACTCCCTACTTAGTGCATTACATAGGAATTTGAATACTGACCCTAACAGTGCATAATATAATTAACAAATAGTCATTGGCTGTAGAAGCTAGAATTTAGAGGATCAAGTATATTCAAACTCAGCCTATCAGATTTTAGGATAGGATCCATTTCATAATGAACTTTTTTACTACTTTTTGGAGCAATACATCCAAAAGAAGTATTGAAAAAAATCTCCAGGATCATTTGATGGCTGCATGGATAAAATCCTGAGCTCCAGGCAGCTTTACAGCGCTAAAAGGGTAAAGACAGGCCTGACAACAACAGTCAAGAAGTGAGAAGCCTCATTAGATCATATTTAGTTGACAGAAAAATGAAAGAGCTCATAGAAAAAAAGATAAATGTATGATTTACTTAAGCATGGCCCTTTAATCGAACCATTACCCAGATATTTAAAACTGATTTGCGTATATTCTCATTTTCCCACTTCCCATATACCACACCAAGCTCCTTCTAGGAAGTCAGAGACCACACGCAGGCTGTATTGGTTGACGTAGCTGTCAGCTTCCTCTTTAGACCGGTTATCTGATCTCCCCGCACTTCACACAATGATAAGACAGACAGGCCATCAGCAGTAGCCGGCAATGGATTAGATTGGAAATCTGATAAGCCTGCTCTTCTGCTCGAGTGGCATTCAGTCTGAATCCATTTCATCTGGGGCAAAAAACCCATCGAGTGACGGGAGGCGAAAACGCCACCAGATGACTGACGCTGCAAGATTGAAGTCATACTAGACCTTCACATCCCTCATGTGTATCACCATATAGATCTTACTGTTGTAAATGCATGTTTTCACTTTTGGCATCAAGCTATTTTTACACTGGGATTCTAAATGTAATCTGTAGGATTATTAACCTTTGGCTGTCTTACTGTTGTTTTTCTTGCTTGATTTTCTCCACTCTCTCTCTCAAAGATGAAGGCTTTAAGTGCTGTTTATCTGATAAGGACAGTTTGGTGGTCTATAAGGTCTTTCGGGTGGTTGTTAGGAGTCCCATTTTCTCTGTAGCTTTGGAAACTAATGTTATTTTTGCTTCCTCCTTTCTAATCTTCTCAAAAAATATCTCATAGAAATGAATAATTTGTATTTAATGGACATTATGACTGGAAATTATATAAAGGGTGGTCTTGTACAAGTTCAGTAGTAAACACTATATGAAGTGGCCTCGTATCTCCATTTTTAATGTTTTTCAGTTTTTGACATAATTTGAAAATATCTGTTTCCCTTTACCTTATTTGTTAATTTCATGATGACGGGACTAAAATAAATGACCCAAATGACTTTGTAAAACATTGATGTACATTAAAAGTAAAGTAGATTTTTCCCCTCTCCTGTAAAGTTACCATTTTGGAGATATGTGGTTTCCTTCCAACAACAGTTATATATATATATATATATATATATATATATATATATATATATATATGTACTAGACATCTGCACTATATGGCTGAATTTCCTACGAAAAAAACAAAAACAAATATCAGATCAGACTCAATGTAGGCAGATATTCCATATTAAACACCAGGTGCAAAAAGATTTGATCTGCACATGCGGAAGGTTGAAGTGATGGAGTACCTGTTATTAAGGGTCACAGTAAATGATGGAGAAGCAGACATGTCGGCACCCAGAGGAAAAAGAGTGCCACCTGGCAGTTCCGTCACTGAAGCTGCTGAGTCTGAGCAGCCTGCCAGTATCCACAGGACACGGAATGAGCACACAGCAACTACAGAGCTTCCAGAGGTGTTGATTCCTGTTATTCCAAGACAATTTTGCTGCAGATTATGATGAAAACATGAGTCATTTCAGTGCTTTGTTGAATATATACTCTAAAAAATAAAGGTTTCTAAATGGTTCTTGTTTGGGATGTACAGTTATAGAAAAGTCTTTAATTGGTATAGAACCTTTTTTTACATATGCATTTACATGTACCTTATCAGCGTATCTGCCATTCAAGAAACTGTGAAATGTGAAGTATCCACCATTTTGGCAGGTTTTCCTTTCACAGAAAGCATGCAATTCTACAGGCTGGTAGGATTTGCTGCTCGATCCTGCATAACATTGAGCAAATGCCCCGCCCCACTCTCATAGCCATGCCCACTCACCCAGCCTGCATACTTTCACCATTTGGAGCTAATATACAACATATTCTCCATCAAACTGAAGAACCATTTCACCATCCAATGAATCATTTAAGCATGCTAAAGGTTATTTGAGTGTTCATAGTTAAAATGACTTTAGGCTATTTAGTTGTACTTTTTGGGCAGTTTATCATGCAATTTTGTGGGTTTTGAACACTTTTTGCCTGGAAACTATAGACACAATCTGGCAACACAACAGGGTAAAACAACGATGTAATGGCACATATCGCAAACTTCTGCATTAATGACATTGATGTTAACAGGTCAAATTAGAATTTGGGCATGTAGCTTAGCAAATAGTCTCTAGTAATATTCAGAGACAGAGTTATATCTTTACTAAAGGAGCCAACATCCAAATTGTAACATCCAAAGTAAAGAATAGGTTACTTAAATGTCAGTTACAAGCAACATTCACCACCGTTAGCCTGATACTAACATAATAAGCAAACTTCTTTTACCAGGCTAGTGAAATTAGCATTATGTTAGTGGGGCTAACACTTAAACAAAACCTACTTTCACAGTAAACTACAGGGTTTACGCAGTAAACCTTGCTGTATAATGACATCATGACATGCATACTGACTGAATCTGGTCTTTTAGTGTAAATAAGCTTAAAAAGACCAACATGTATGGTCTGTCAATATTGTGGTCTGTGGCAGCTATTGTTCAGCTTTCCAGCACCACATAAGGGCCACACTGTATCCCACTGCCTCTATTAATATAGCCAATGAGTGCATGCAAAATTGAACAGCTGTTCTTCACAGAGGAGTAATGGCCAGGGCCCACTGGTGGGCCCAAAGTTTTATTATGCAATTCTATAACCTAACAATAGCTGAACTAGTTTGCATTGAAGTTACTTAACAATAAGCCTTAGTATGTGGTTAAAAAATCATGCACTGAAAGTTTCCTTAGGGTAAGCTGTTCTTCTATGGCATCGCTCCAAACACATCATCACAATTTAATTTTAAGAGTGTACTTATTCATCTTGAATTAAAGGCTGCGGGATCATCTGATTATCTCCTCTGCAGGCAATTCAGCTGATAAACACACCAAGGTGCCTAATATATCCTTGTTACTCTTTATTTCGATCATCTACAGTAGATGCTTTGAAGATGCTCACCTTGTCTTTAAATTACTTATACAGTGAAACACTTGAGGTTGTGTGATAATGAGAGTAACATCAAGGCTGTGATTTGGTCACAGTAGATAATCTCATTCGCGATAACACATGACCTCAAGTGTTCTCATGCTTTTATACAGCTTTGCCAAGTAAACAAGAAAGTAAAGAAGCTGAGCTGCTGAGCGTACTCTATGTGAATTGCCCCTTCTGACAAATTTTCCAACTTGGAGGCAAGTTTTCAGGTCAGGAGCTCACCTGGAATCGATAAGTGGTGAAGACAATCTTGTAAAGTACTGTGAAAAAGTATTTGCCCCCTCCTGATTTCCTCTATTTTTGCATATCTGTCACACTAAATGGTTTCATGCCTTAATCCTTTAAAATGTCAGGTTTAGTACATAATAAGTCTTATTATTCAGTAACTACATGGACCTCAATGCAAATTGGCTGAGCTATTCTTAAGTTATAGAAGTGTGTAATAAAACTTTCGGTCTGTTGGGTTAATACAAAATGCAACATAAGACAAGGAGATCCACATTGCTGTGAAGAAACTGGAGGGCTTTCGAGCATGAACTGCTAAGGTCCTGTCACAGCATCTCAACAGCTATGTTTACATGCAAAGATTTACACCAATCCAATTGAATTCATTATGATAGTGGATTAAAACTGAGGTGTTTACATGCTCTCTACTCAACAACCTGATGAAAATCTCTGTTTACATGCACACTACACACAGTACAAGTAATCAGGTCTAAAATTACATGCATTTGCAGAGTACCAGTTGGTGTAGATGTTACCATAACAACAAGCACCACGTGAGTCCAGTTAGAGTGAGATGAGCCGCAATGTGTTTTCATCTGGTGTGCAGTGAGTTTTCATGGTGCGCTTGTGTTTTAATTGCTTTAAAATGATCTCAGACTCAGGAAAATGTACTTCACATGCACTTATTAAAGACAGGGCGACAGGAAGACATCATGTCCTGCAATATTCTGAGATATATTAGCTGGATGCCAATCCCACCACTGATGACACAAAACCTCTGGATGAAAGTGTGCAGTAAAAACTGGCGAGAGTCGTACTGAAGGAATTCACAGATTTTGAGTGGACGCAAAATTTCCATATGACACAGCAGTCATTTATGTGTAATTCATGGAATATGATTAGCTGGGCCCCACAGAACATACCATAAGAGCAATTACATTATGATGCAAATGTACACAACTAGAATGTGCTTAAACTTACTATTTGGGAATGCAATTAGATATAGATGTTTACTTTTTATGTTTCTATTTAATGTATTATTTACAGAATTATCCACCTCATTCAATCGGATAGAAATTATTTTTAGAATGGCCTCAATTGGACTAGTCTATTTTGATTGAGGTGTATGCATGGACATGTTCTATTCCAATTGAGCTGTTAGTTGGATTATTAATGGATTATCAGTCTGAACATAAATATGGCTCAAAGGTTCAAGTCAGGACTTGAACCTTGTTTCCTTTGGACCATTCAGAAATGAACTTGCTCTTGTGCTTTGAATCATTGTCTTACTCCATTACTCAAATATGCTTGAGCTTCAAATCACAGTCTGATGACCAGGCGTTCTCCTGCAGGATTTTTCTTTTATTTTCCAAACTGTTATTAAAAGCACATAATGAAACTCTTTTCATCTGAATGTGGTTAAAACAGCTGAAAGGTTTGAGTACTGATGAGGGCTGACACCACAGCAAGGGGATAAAATGGGCATGTTCTGGCTTTATTCCCAAGATAATACAGTCACAAATACAGGCAAATACACCTTGCTGCAGCCTTCCGAAACATGAACGTTGAAACATGAACGTTGAAACATGAACGTTGGCTTAACTAACTGACATTAGAAAATTCAATATAGCCCAGCCTTATAACTGTAGTAGTCTACAATAACAGTAGCATCCAGGTTAACTTCATATAGTAAGGTTTAGCCATTTGAAGAAGAAATGATTTATGAGCTGTAAAATTTAATCAAAGCATATCAAAGAAAAGTTTTAAAAAAAGCAATCTTAGCAAGTTACTAACTTACTATAACTTACTGGAAAGCTCTTGTCTACCTCCACATCCTTCCCATGATAGTATCATCCATGCGATGGCTGGGGAGTGTGATCGGACAATGGTGTACTGCACATAAACATAAAAACACAAATAAAACGCTTAAACCATTTTGAAAAGCTAACTGTCCCTAAACATTTGACAGACAGATGACTTAAACATTACTTTAAACATTTAAACATTAGTAAGTCAGTCAGCAGAAGATCATTAATCTATTTGACCTGAAAAGAAATAGAAAAAGCATCAAGAAAGTCTAAAGATGTGAGGTACAAATGCTCCAAAGGTGCCCCACCATCAAGCGCAGAGTCAGCTGAACCAGCGCTCCTACAATTAACATCCCTGTGCTTTTGGGAGGTCACCCTGCTCGCGGTGACTTGTTAAGGCACGAGTCCCCGAATGGCAGGATGGACCCAGCAATGTGTGTAAGGGCTCTCGCTGCCCGGCCTGGCCATGTGTACCTCCCCCCCAGGCAAAAACAACAAGCTGTTAAGCAACTCCACTCTTGTGCACGGAATACGAAATGCCTTTTTGTCCGCCCTCAGGCCTCGGGCGAGTCACCCTAGGAGAGAACTGGTGTGAGCAGGGCTGACCTGGAAGGCGATACAGCACCAGATGCTTGCTTGTCATGAGCAGATTCTTGTTTTTTGCTGGTGTATGCTAGGTATGGGTATGAATATTAAATTACTTCTAAATTCTTGTTTACAGTAGTTTTTTCTTGCTGGATTCTTGTTTAAGATTGCAACCTTGTTCAGGCCATTTTTTTCCCCAGTTGAAAAAAAGAAGCAATACAACTTTAAAAAAAAAGGTGTGTGGTGTCTCCAAGGTTAAAGTCATGTTTGTCCTTGCTGCAATAAAGGAATAGAGACTGTGATCCTTGAAAAATGACCAGAGGAGCATATTAGGCCAGCTGTTCTGAAAGGAAGAGTCAGACAAAATCAAAAAATATCACCTTGTTTGAGGTCACTGTGCAGAGTCTTCATTGATTCATTTTGTCCCATTTAAGTGATGAAGTGCTCCTCATTTAGCAGTTCTTTGAGGATACTGGGAAGTGAGCTTGATTGCCAAGTCTAGGAAAAATGCTTTTCCTTAGTCTGTCTCATGATGCAAGATTTGTTTAGCAAGCTAATTTTATGCTTAGTTTGACCTAGGATTTTGGATCATATACAGCTCTCCAAACCAATCACAGCCCTCCAGTCCTTATAGGGTCACCTTTATTTCTTTGTGGCATTTGCTATTTAGTGTCATTCAGTCGATTCCGACTCCTGGCAACCATATGGATGGTGTTTCTTCAGAATATTCTGTCTTCTGTTTGGTTCTCCAGCCTTCTGAATGGCTGGTTCATGATTCCTCTGACTGTGTCCATCCATGTTGTAGCTGATCATCCTCTTCCTCTTTTACCTCAAACTGTTCCATGATGGTCTTTTCCAATGAATTGGTTCCTAAACAATGTCCAAAATAAGAGCTTGGTTTAATTATCTGCAATTCAAGTGACAGATAAGGCTTGATTTGGTTGAGGATCCATTTGTTTGCCATCCAAGGTTCTCTCAAAAGTCTTCTCCAACATTGGGGCTCCCAAGTGGTGCAACCATCTAAGCGTTGGCCCTCTCACCAGGAGATTGTGAGTTCAATCTCTGGTGATGCTACAGCCATTCGTGGCTGGAAGTCCAAGAGAGCAAAATTGGCCTCGCTCTATGGGTGGGTAGGATGCCCCCTCCCCTCATCACTCAGTGTGATGCTAGTCAGCGCAGGCATCTGTTAGCTGACGTAACAGACCTGGCGGCTAGCACTTTTCTCAGAGCACATTTGGCTGTCCAGTGACATTGCGTGAGCGTGAAGTGGCACAGGCCTTCACAGGTCTCATAGGAAGCCTGTGCTAGCCTTTGCCCTCCTAGTGCTGGTGGTATTGTGGCATTGGGGGAGTCCTAACTGTGGGTGAAATTGGATATGACTAAATTAGGGAGAAAATTGGGAAAAAGTCCCAAAAAGGTCTTCAAACGGCATCAATATTTTTCCTGTCTCGCTTGTTTATTGTCCAGCTCTACATCCATAAAGAACCACAGAAACCACCAGAGGTGGAAACAAGTTGCAAGTAACAAGTAAGTCTCGACACTCAAATCCCAAGTCAAGTCCCAAGTCAAGATAGCTGAGCCTCGATTCAAGTCCTGAGTCAGTACAGGCGAATCTCAAGTCAAGTCCCAAGCCAATAGCCCTAATCTTTGAGTCCTAAACAAGTCTGCATTCTTCAGCTAATTTAAGGCCAGAACACGGACTAATGGTATCAGTATGAAAGCCTTTCAATGTCAGTGTGTTAGCAGTGTGTGGCTGTATATTAATTTTTTAGTATCATCATATTACCTTGCAACAAAATCCACCACACTCTTAAAAAGGATGGTTCTTCAAGGGTTCTTTAGTAAAGAAAATAGTTCTTTATAGAACTATGAACACTCAAAGAACCTTTTGCATGGCTAAATTTTTTTTTGCATCATGAAAGGGTTCTTAAGAATGCGCTGTAGATGGTTCTATATAGAACCTTTTTGAAAAGGGTTCTATATAGCACCCAAAAGAGTTTTTCTATCGTTACAGTGTTAAACTTGTAACAATAGG
Organism: Colossoma macropomum; assembly: GCF_904425465.1. Taxonomy (NCBI): domain Eukaryota; kingdom Metazoa; phylum Chordata; class Actinopteri; order Characiformes; family Serrasalmidae; genus Colossoma; species Colossoma macropomum. The sequence goes on along the minus strand of NW_023495280.1, from coordinate 345,692 downwards.
AAAACCCTTTTGGGTACTCTATAGAACCCTTTTCAAAAAGGTTCTATATAGAACCATCTACAGAACATGCTCCATCAATCTAAAGAACCATTTCATAATGCAAAGAACTCTTTAATCATGCAGAGGGTCCTTTGAGTTCTTTAAGAGTCTCACTTTTCTCGAGTCGAGTCTCAAGTTATTAAATTTGTGACTTGAGTCGGACCCGAGTCCAAGTCATATGACTCGAGCCCACACCTCTGGAAACCACAGCCTGGACAATTCTGATCTTTGTTTGTAGAGATAAGTCATTGATTTTTAACATCTTCTCAACCTCCTTCATCTTTGTGCTGCTGAGTGTGTTGCATTTACAAGTTTAATAGCTGGAAATGAAATCACTGAAAAATGGTGTTTAACAAAGGTGTTGCTGTCCTGTTTTTTTATTATTTTTTTGACATTAAAACCAGTCTGCAGTGCAGATCTGTCAATGCAGACTGTAAATGGAATGTAATTGCAACAGTTTATGTAACTAGCTATGCAATCACTGTTTGAAATTGCATTTAAATAGGAAGTCAAAGCAACAGTAATAACTCTAGACGTCTAAATAACCCAAATGATTCTTCTATACATTTAACACTGATATGTCTGCATTTACTAGACTTCCAATTGGGAGTAATGTCCATACGGTTTTGCACAGATAAGACTTTTAAAACTAGGAGATGAAGCAGTCTCTAAATCTATTCGCCCTTAGATCTACCTGAATGATCTCTCTCTGCTATATAATCCACATCAAACTGCAATCTGTAGGCCAATATCAACCTTAAAAGCAGCAGGCTAGTCATTATCTTTCTCATTACCTTTCTTCTGAAAGGTCTTTATGGCATGATAGAAGAAGAGGAAGACAGGTCTGGGAATCATCAGCAGCTGGCCGATCTCCTGAGCCCATTTAAGTGTGAGAAGGTAAAGCTGCTGTTGTTTACTCTGTGCCCTTGTGACGGAAAAAAATCCCCAGCTGGGAGACAGATGTAGCTGTGAAAACCCCTCAAGAACTCTGAATCTGGTGGGCGTCTCTGAACGTCAGTTCTGTCCGCAAAGCCCAGCTGCCCACGCCCCCCCCCCTCCATGTGGGAAGAATCCCGGGAGGATCCATAAGAAAAGTCTGCCCTGATCACCAGTGCAACCCAAGGCTCTTGATGCAGCAGCTTTGTGTGTTGTTTTTCACCATTTTTTTTCTTGTTTTTCTCATCGTTGATTTTTTTCTTCTTGTTTTTTTTTCACAGCCGCACACCATTCAGATGTTGTTGGTCAATCCACATCTGTGCAGCATAGAAAATAGCAGTAAACACGCAACGCCGCCAAGAGCCTTGTCGCTAATCCAATTAATCCAATTATGCCAAATTTACTGTACAGATCTGTTCCTGTTTGCAGGAAACTCTCAGGGAAAAGAAAAGAAGTGACACATAAAGCTCAATGCCCTACTAATGGGGGAAGGTCGAACTGTAGAAGATTGGGGGCCAGCCACAGTTGATTGAAAAAAAAAATTGATAAAAGAAATTAAGTGAGATTAATCATTTTATACAAACAGCTGACAAATGAAATGAAAACATGATCACAGTGGTATGCTTGTGTTGTGACATGGTACCCAATGTTCTGGCTTGAAACCATTCTGTTATATAATGGTTTTACACTGCAGCAACAGATTAGTACATCCCCCCAGAAAAATCCCCCAGCGTCAATGAAAATGCTGCTAAATATTCATCTTGCACTCTTATAATACAGGATGAACCAAAAAAAAAAAAAATGTGGAAATGTAATATGTAACAAGACAATATATAGGTCACCTCATAGTCAGACTTTCCACCTAGGGACCCTCCTGGTGGACTTGAATCCTTTTCTTGGTAAAACAGCTTTGACTCTGTGTCAGCTGTACATGGCTGTAGCCTATCAAGTTGGAGACACTAGGTGAAGCGGGAAGCCGCCTATTTAATGCAGGCTGACGTCACTGTCCCACCTCACTGTCGCCCACCAAACCCCAAGAATATCACCACAGCAGACAGCCGTAAAAGGATGTACACTCTCAGAAATAAAGGTACTAAACTGTCACTGGGGCAGTACCCCTCTTGTCTCTGGGGTGTTACCCTCAAGGGTACATTTCAGTACCTTTAGTCAGGGAACATAACTGTACCATGATCTATTGAAAATATATTTTCTAAGTTGTATTGAGTCCACACACCCCGTCTCGTCTCCAGGCCTTTTATTTTATTCTTCTGTTTTAAAACTTTAGGCTATGAAAAGATAAAAAAAATGTACTTTTCACCTGGAAAAGACTTATTTAAGGTACAAAGTTGGACCTTAAAATCACTGTTGTACCTTTGAGGGTATGTTTACATTGTTTGTACCTTGATGACTGAAAAATGTACCTGCACAATACCTTTATTTCTAAGAGTGAAGTGCCAAACACATTACTTCCGTTCCTGCTACATCATTTCTAAATCTGTTTGAACCTTTTTTTTAGACATTTTTTTCTATTTTTTTTTATCCAAGGTTTTAAAGAGGTGGATGGAAAACCCACAATTAATTCCCTTTTTGCAAGCAGATGGAAAAGCAAAGAAAAGAAAGAAATGGAAGCAAAGGCAGGGGGCCTCCAAAGACACCTCATGAGACCACTGGTATGGCAATGGGAATACGAGAAGATGACTAAAAGCATGTTATACTTGACTTGTTTAACATGATCATGTTACCTTTTATCCTGCATTAGGTTGAGCCCTGCGCTCCTCTACCACCAATCTTTTATCTGCTGCCTCCTTCAGAAAGAGCCATTTTTAAAGCTAACTACAGAGCCACGAAACAGGCGAACGGCACACTGTGCCATCAAAACCTAAATGGCCCGTCCATACGTATCTTGAAGGAGACGGAGCTGGGCGCGCTAATTTCCCTAACACGAGTCTGCCATGATTTGCGTCATTATACTTACAATCATCTGGTAATGATGACATTAAAGCTACATGGGATAGTCCATTACCGGAGAAAAGCATCCTCAGAGGCTGCGCAAGGGGTATTATTACTGGCCATTTGCGGTGCACAGTAATTCCACAGATGCCTGTTTAGATCTGCATGATAATGAGATATAATATGTGAAACGTGTGCCATCAGAAACACGGGCCTAATGTATTCAAATGTTACAGTTAATTAGCATATTTAGCTTCGCCTTCTACAGGGTGAAGGAGCAGAACCATTGGGAGATGAATGAATCGACTGGGTGAGCTTTGACTTCATGTGCTTTATCACGTTCTGCTGAATCACACTTGATATTAGAGCAACCAGAGGAGTGCATAAGTAATTAGACAGTGGCACTTTCTTGTTTGGTTCTGTACTCCTGCACATTGAATTTGAAATAAAAAGTAGATAATAGATAAAAATACTTTTTCAGGGAATTATAAATAATTGGACAAAGAGTTGCTCAGTTGTTTCTTGGCCTACTTTGTCGTTGCATCATCAGTTCATTCATAAAAGAAAGAAGAATAGGTCTAGAAACCATAGCAGTATTAAAGCCAGTAAAGATGGCCATTATGAGGCTGAAAATTCAGAACAGTTGGGTACGTTGACATAAAGCAAAACTGCACTACCGCATGAACAGTCTGAAAATGGTGGGAGCACTTGGCATTGTTCGTGGTGACCTTAGGTTCATGTGCGGCTGTTCCAGAGCGTCCCATTCTATTGGCCACTGCTTTACTATGGGCTTTATACAATTGACACCCCAAAGTACTGTATTCATTAATTAGAAGAGGTGTTTGGATACTTATGCACATTCATTGTCTATCATTATTAGAGTTTGGCCCTTAGTTTCTGCCATAACCCACCTCTACAATAAATCTTATTTCCATTAGCACCTCTATGGGATTTATAGTTGTACACTAGTGTAAACTAATGGTGGTTAACATTTTTTTGGCAGTTGGAGATTAAACCCGAACATTTAAAGCTCATAAAAGACAATGTATTATCCTTTACAGCTTTACCTGTTAAAAAATGTAATTGTAACCTAATCCAAAGGATTACCATTCTAAAGTGATGTAATCTGATTACTTTCTGTTACTGTCGGATTACTGGTCTTTTTAATGTCATATATTTAAACAAGCAAAGAGGAAAATAGTCAAAATGATAGGATAATTATAAGTAAATTATGGATTAAGTCACTGATACCACATTTATTACAATGGCCAAATATATACAGCAATATATGGAAATAATTCCATATATAGTAATTCAATATACAGAATTCAATGTATAGTAATTCAAATCAAAAAGCTGTCAAATGTGTACAGTATAATATGTCTGAGTTATGTGAGATAAGACATTCAGAAATCAAGGCACAGCTCCTCTGGAAAAACTATGAGCGATTTTAACAGGAAAAATTAAAAATCCTGTTCACTGAGATTAAAAACTCTGATACTAAAACACACAGAAACAGAAAATCATATGTTTACAGCGCTCATCAACAATGATCAGCTTTCAGTGGTTTCAGTTCACAGAGATCAACGTGTAATATGAGTTTTAAAAGGCATTAATTTCGCCCAAAACTAAGAGGGAGCCAATCGTCTTAGTTAAGTGTGATAATTTACACATATTAACATTTTGCCCCATCATTTGAAAACTGCTGAAGAAAGAATCACATGCTCAAATGAAACTAACTTTGCCGCTCACAAGACTTTGTTCTCTTTTCTTGATAGTTAATATTAGTTCACATCAGCATTAAACTCGGGCAAGTTAATTTTCTCAAAAGATTTATATCCAGATGAAATGTAGAATATTACTCAGCAGCAAGCAAGAGTAACAGAGTTTACTGTCAGTTCAGATCAGTCTAATGCAGTAGAATCTGGTAACGTGGAAAATCAGGGTAAAAGGTTGATTCGAACATATGTTCAGGAAAGCACTGCAGATCTTTATCCTGCCAATAAAGACAAAATGCTTTCTAAAATTTCTATAGATTGGGATTCTTCATAATTCCCTCCTGCCAGCAGGACCCTCCTCACTCCTCTTCCTAATTAAATTAGTCCCAAATCAAAATGTGATTTGTTGATTCCTCTGTCAGTTCCTATTTATGTTGGTAGTTAATCTAACATATATGGCCTCTAGTCCAGCTCCTGAAATCCTAACCAATGGGTGAGCTAACTTAGCTATATCTATCCAGATACCATGGAGACATTGGGTGTTGTTGGGTGTTTCCAACCAAAACTTCACAATGAAATAGACTCACTACAATACTTTTAGAGTCTCAGTATAATAAGCATGGAGAATCTTCAAAATAAGAATTTGCTAAAAATTACAAACATTATTCTTAGGACCTAGAAGGCCCTGAACGTTCCACACGTACTGCCTGACATGATATGTCAAAATTGATATTTACCAAAAATATGTCTACACAAAGTTTCACAAATGGTTCTTTGGAGTGATGCCTCAGAAGAACCACTTTTGGTTGCCTAAGCAACTTTCCAATCAGTGGTTCTTCAAGAACTATTTTTGTAAATGTGATGTGCATGGGTAAAGTTTAAAGAACCTCCAGAATAAGAAGAAGGTTCTATACCAGTTCTAGAGCCATAGGACAAAGCCAAACCAGTTTAGGAACTTTAATTTTAAGAGATTTGTGGTAACCCATCATTCACCAATCAAATTAGCACTCCAGATTTCCATGAATTTCCATTAAGTCTCCACTCTGAATCATCATGTGTTTTTCACCTCCTTAGCAACTTTCTTTCTGTTTATTAATGTATTGTTTCATTAGTTTGGTCCTTTGGGAAGTGAGCTTGAATGGCTCCATCTGCGGCAGAAACAGCTCCATGCCAATGTGGAATGCCACCCAACATCTGGAGGACTGGGTCTCTCTCTGCTGGAACAGCAGGCTACCACATGTTCATCCACAGAGGGAAGACAGCAGTTCCAGAGCAGGACAAATGTTTGGAACATGTGATAAGCGTATGAGGAAAGCAGGTGGAACACCAGCAGTTTTCATATGCTCTATAAACTGTCACAGAAGTTCTCAAAGTAGTTCTGTGTTCAAATGGATTGAGGCTGTTAGATATGGATCGCTATAATCCTGCATTATTCTCTACTCTGTGCTGTTCTTTATCAATAGCATATTGTACCATGTTATCTTGTCTCTTATGCTTTATGCTGATGTGTTTATTTAGAGGTTGCTTATATGAATCTGTTTTAAAGGCATAGTAACAAAAAACAGCCTTTTAATACTAAGGGTACAATGCTAAATATTGGGAAACAAGGGGCACTGTGTCGGGTATGTGAAGCGCCTCTTGTGGCGAATCTTTAGGCTGCTAAACATGAGTGAGTGAGTGAGTTACAAATGGCAAAACATTCAAATAGATCTAGTTTGGGAACATATTCTTTTAGCACATGCAACAAACATACAGTCACTTACTATCTACAACAATTTCCCTGTCAAAACACATTAATGATAGAGACCATTGGACAGGGGAGTTCAGTTCTTATACTCAGCTGTTAGAGATAAGGCAGCCAGAGATTAAGCTTAAAAACACAGGAGTATTTCTTCAGCCCCTTAAATGGCCAAAACCTGTCATTAGATCCTGTTAATCACTCTATAATTTAAGAAAAAACATAGCCAGTTTGCATTGTGTTGCATGCAGTTGCTGAATAATGAGCTTTAGTAATTTCAGGATGTAATTATTAAACAATACGATTTTAAGGGGTTCACTCAATTACTGTCGAAAGTAAATGGGCTGAAAAACAATAATGGCCAAAACAGCCATTAAAAACTAAGAAGAACTAAGAATTAAGAAGCTGTTTGTTTTGCATGAGTTATTTCTGAGGAGATACAAGATAATCCACTTGTGTAAAGAAGGAGAAAAAAACTGTTCACAAATTTAAAAAAGTTTTAAAAAATAAGACTATGCAAAAATCAAGCTCCACTCTTGCTTCAGATCTGAAAAAAAATCCACAGTTGTTTCTGTCTATTCTTCTACTGTGAGAAAACAAAACTCAGAACAATAGACTGACCACTCCAGAGTCCAGACCTCAACATCACTGAATGTGTTTGGGATTACTTTGATGGTAAGAAGCAGAAAATGCTGAACCAACTTCTAAGCCTGAACTTTGGAGGTGTGGCTGCAGATTTCTTTGACAAACTGGAAGTGAGTCTCCTGAAAAGAATGGAAGCTGTAATAAAGATGAAGAGTGACACACTAAATACTGAAACATCTGATATTGTATTTAGCTGCTGAGGCGTCTGTATAATTTTCTGTTTAATATGTTTCCTGCTCTTTCCTGACTCTACACATGTATTTTTCTCAGTTTAATACACAGTACTTCTGAACGAGAACCCCATTTCTTCTTTATCACATTAATCCGCTGTAGGGATGGAGGTCTCCGACAGAGGAGTCCTCGAAGCTGTCGTGTAAAGTGCGAGAGGCAGGAGAGTCTGGGCGAGGGGAGGAATAACTGATGCCATTTCTGAGCTGATTAAACATTCGGCGTGCGCTTAGCGGCAGGGCGTGATTTCAGTGGCACGAGAGCGAATCTCCAGCTAATGGATGAAAATAGAGGCAAGATTCAAGGTAAATGTTAAAAAGCCACTTATCCACCCCCCTCCTTCCCCTTCCCCTGACCCTCAAACCCCCTCCTGCAAGCACTCCATTGAAATGCACAGCGGCGAATGTCATTCTCCGAGTGGGGAAATGTCAGAGAGGCCGTGGGCGAGGTATGGAGTGCAAAAAAAAGTGATAGAAACAGGAAAATGAATGCGCTTCCATAGGTGCAGGATCTGATTAAAGGGGGTTGTTATGTGATGATGAAATGGTTTTCTAATACATCACCCTTTGTCTCCAACACATACAGGTGGGTAAGGCAGAGCTTCAGAGATTATATCTGTCTTCTACAGCACTCTCGACACCGTCTGTTTAGCATCAGTGCTGGCCTTGCGAGCCCTCTCCGGAGCGACGCGCCAGCAGCTGCAAAAATAATGGTGCTGTTCAGCACCGCGGACAGCTCCCTCCCTCCCCAGCCAGCCGGACAGCTCCAGTTGAGCGGCTAGCCCTGTTCTGTCCAACAGAAGACAGCGATATCTAATCCAGAGACAAAGGCATGTCTCCCATGGCACTGAGAGAGAGAGCTTACATTACTCAGACTCAATACTTAATCATCTTTTTCATCAATACTGAGGGAACCCTGTAGCTCTACGGTTCATTCCACTGTTTATAAATAGATTTCTAATATATCAGTCAAGTTATTACGGGACTATAAGGTCACAGTTAAGAAATTCTAAAAGCAGTTGAGGTGCAGAACTCATCAAATTTTTGGGTACAGCTAGCTTTACAAAAGACACTACAGGTAGAAATGACAGTTTAGGTCCTGTCAATCACTTTTCAGACTTTTGGAGAAATTCCATGTGTAACTGTAAATATAAACTGTAATTATTTCAGCATGGCCCTGCGATGGACTGGTGACCTGTCCAGGGTGTATCATGCCTTCTGCCCAATGACAGCTGGGATAGGCTCCAGCACCCCACTTAGCATTAGCATGCTAATTGTTAGCCAGTTAGTTCCCCAGTAATATTTTTCACCTGGTTCCTGAAGGGTAACAGAACAAAATACAGATGCATCCTGCTGGTCAATGCTGGTGTAACAAGCTAAGTGTTAGCCACTTTTTATTTTTTCATACATTACTCATCTGACACACAGATTTTTGACGTGCTGCTAGGAAAAAGCGAGGCTATTATGGTCTGTTACACAAAGCAGATAAAATAAATAAAGTGGAACTTAGACTCAGGAAAGTACATTTATTTATTAATGTATTTACATCTTACCCTTCGTGGCTTCTGTATGTCTCACTCTATAACTGTATTTTCCTAAAGTTAGCAATCTTAATGAAGACATAGAAACAAACGGTGCATGTTTTCTGAGATCTCACTGTATATCTCAGTTCTGACGCCTGTTCTTAAAGCTTTTCTCCACATTCAGAACCAAAAACATCCGATTCTACAACATCTGCATTCATCAAATTTTACACATTAATTTCTAAACCTATTCTGAAAAAAGTTACAGAAGAATTTCACTCATAGCTGGATTTGTGCTGGATTATACATTATAGAATGCCCTGAAAAAAACAATGTATAACAAAAGTGCATAGTCTTGATGAATAAACAATGAGATTCCAGCAATGTGTTCTGTAAAATCTTTTCTTCACAATCAAATCCTTCACAACATAATAAACGTTTTAGTTCTAACAGACTAGGTTTCTAGCCTAGGAACACCTTTATTATCTTCTTAGAAACCCATCAAATGCATCTACACTCAAAAAATTAACGAACAGGCTTGTTGGACTTACAAACTGAGAAAATGTCCATATTAAGTGCATTAATTGTGTTGTCTTTAAGTAACAAGTTTACATAAAATGGACAATGAAATGCATTTTAATAAAGGAAAAGTGTTTATGTTGAGCTAAAAACACTTCTCTTCCAATGAAAAGAAACAAAATAAATGTTTCAATATTGTTCCATTAATAAACAATTGGTGTTATGAAGTCCTTCTATACTGACTCTATTTGACCGAATGGAAATGTTTGGTATATTTGAATTAAGTTCATAGAGTAATTTATTATTTTGAGTGTAGAATCAGTCACAGGTCACCTGTTAAATCATTAGGATATCATTTTACATTGTGATATCAACACATCAAGACAAGCCAAAATGCATCGCCAAACTGCCAGGAACCAGGTTTCTATGGTCTTTTAAGCAGAATATCTAACATTCTAAAATGTAATTCATGTTGAAGATCACTGTAATTATCATGTTTTCTGTCAAAATGAACCTTATTAAATTGAAATGCAGAATGTCCAGTAGAGGCCACTGTGGGGTCTAGCAGATTAAATACAAAAGACTTCATTTTATTTGGGTATGCATCTCACGAAACTTGAAAAAACACAATTCATTCTCTAATAGCTTACGTACACTTTTAATATAAATTAACGTCAACTTGATTTGTTTTCTTAACCCTTATAAGAGCCAGATCCAGCTGTGCCTATTTTGAGTCTGTCCACATGCCATTTTCAGCTTGGGATTAAAGGGTTAAACAGGTCAGCAACCCGCAAATTGTTTTCCTTTTTTCAGTTATTTATGTCCTGCCATCCATTCCGCACCTTCAGCGAAAGGCCGTCACCTGAGCCGCAGACGCTTCAGTGCGGTTAGCATCAGTGATGTCTCACCAGTGTTTCTGGGGGCCCGATCAATCCGGCCCACTTCGTGTTCTCTGACCTTTTCTATTAAAGGAGGCTGAGGTGTGGAGAGAGTGCCTCTGTGAAATAGGTCAACACTCCGAGCTGTGAAATCTCACTTCAGAGCCTTTCTGATCGCTGTGTCAACATGTCCCCTCTTGCGTCGCAAGGCCACAAGCGCATGTGCGTAAGCTAGGGTGGGGGAGTAGTCACAGTAAATGATGGAGTAGCAGAAATGTCGGCTCCCAAAGGAGAGAGAGAGAGCAACAATCAATGGTGTTCAAACATAGTTGTGAGTGAGCGAGACGTCAACAAGGCCAGCTGCTCATGAATCATTTATCTTGCTTTGCGCTTTGAAGCGAGGGATCGGTCTCGTCTGTCCTGGTGACGGGCAAGGCTCGGTGTTAGTGGAACTTGCCCTTTAACACTGATCCGTGACCAGCTTGGGTTTCGTTTCTTAAAACTGTGCAGGGGATTCGTCATCCTAGCAGCACGTGGAAGCTAGTAGGGGCCTTGTGGACCAAGATAGTGTTGATGAGCTTGGGTGCAATTTTGTTTCCATCACTTTAAATGCTAACATTGCTAGCAGTGCATGGAACCTAGTAGGGGCCTAACAGACCATGCTCGTTTTGATTAAAAACAGCTATAGTGTTTCTCAACAGTGTCGAGAATCGCCAGCCACGTTAATAACACCGGTCGTAACACAGTACAGATAATTTGTCATCATTAAATGCTAGCACTGCTAGCAGTGAAAGATAATTAGTAGTGCTGTTTAGCCTTCTACAAACAACATGCTCAAGAATTCTGCAGTTTCACCTACCACCATCTTCTGTGTCCTTTAACAGCAGGGGAATTTGCTATCCCCGCTGAAAAAAGACCATTAGAAACATTAGGATTAAAAACTGATGGTTTTACTTTCTAATGGGAATTGTCTTATCGGTTACTATTACAGACCACTCATCTACTGTAGGACACCATTAGATCCTATTAAGAAACCTTTTACACTGTGACATCACCCCTCAGAAGCTAGTAGGGGCCCAGTTGATCATGCTAGTTTTGAAGGACACTAGTGAAACAATGCCTTTAACAATGATCCATGGCCAGGTTTTTATATCACTATGAAGGAATTTGTTTTCTAAAATGTTAGCATTGCTACCAATGAATGGAAACTAGTAAGGCCAGTTAGCATTCTGCAAGCGACAAACTGATCTTGATGAAAACATCAGCAGCCAGTTGCACCAGCTGAACATAAGTTTGATCGTAACCTAGTTTGGACGTTAACTGCCACTATGTTCAAGTTTACGAGCTACTAGAATGTAACCGGTTCCACCAAGTAACATAGTTTCAATGTAGCTTTAAGTTATACCTTACAGTTTGCACATACCCTGTAGTAGGTGTGAGTTCTGCCATAAAAAATCACTTAAAATCGATTTGAAATATGTCTCGTTTTGCTTCGGCGACCACTTCTGTAGGATAGACTACACCTGTTGTTGATGATTGGAGAAAGAAAGATCACAGACCTCCTAGCCACAGATTTGCAACACAACACAGACAGTAACAGAGCCCTGAGTCCTCCTTTGTGTCTGGCACTGAAATTTTTCTACAGGGTCATTCCAAAACCTGGTGGGTGACTCTATTCAAGTACATAAGCCAACTGCGTGCAGAGCAGTAAGAGCAGCTCCATCAGTGGTCAGGTTGTGTGTGATATTATCATAGAATACATAACAGATTATTTTTTAAATATAACTATCATAGCTAAAATTACCTTTCTGTTATTTAGTAGATTCAAATAGGAATTGCATTAGGCGCAGCTTCCTAACATTATTGACCGTTCATTGATAAAGTGCCATTAAAATGTTGTGTACAAGAGCCCAGTTTGAATATTGGAAAAATTGCAGCAGCAGAACAGAATAAACACACATACAAGAGATGGACCCCAGTTTTGAATACTCCACTTTACTGTAAAAATAAAGTCTCTTTCTGGATTATAGCTAATATGACCGACACACCTTAAGGAAAGTAAAAGTCCTGTTTATGTCGGGTGGTGTTTGTTGATTGGCTGCAGAGAGTGAAAACGTCATTCTGTGTGACAGAGTTTTAATCTAAGTTTACTTTACACACGACTAGTTAAGATGTACCATAAGTGTCTGTAGTGCAAGCAAAATTCTGTGTGTCGCTAGTTTTAAACTAAGTACTCTCAATGTAAGGTTTAGGGTGGACTTTACTCTCCAAACTACAATCGAACTTACGTTCAGCTGGTGCAACTGGCTGCAGTAGTTCTGCAAGGGCATCTACCATCCACTTTGTTAGAACAAGAGCCTAGTTTTCATGTAAACAGCTATCATGAGTTCTGCAATGGCATCTGCACTCAGGGTCCACTTTATTAGAATATTTCTATTCACTGGTCACTTCATGAGGTCCACGTACCTTATATGCCCACTACACAGATGTACAGTTACAGACTGTAGCTGTGCCCAATTCATCAGTTGTCCCGTACCAGACATTATTTTTATGGTGGATCATTCTCAACACTGCAGTAACACTGATATAGTAGTATGTGGTGGGCTGGTTTGCAGTGGGCTAGCTGACTTTCACCTCTCCTTATCCATGCACAAAGCATTTTGTGCAAAGTGTTCCTTTCAGGTTTAAACTCACTAAAGGAAGCTGTTTTTCTTTGCCCAGGTAACTGAGAAGAAAACCGTCTGGTATATCATGTTCCTGCCAACGATGCGTCGCCATTTACTGGCTACAGAAGTAGCTGCGTTTTCCGCCTGCCTGATTCCATTGCGCTCTTTACACAATAAAGGAAAGCTGAAACCATCCTTGATGTGAGCCTTAATTACAGATTAGAGTAGCAACAAAGACTGTCCTTCATTGTAGGAGGGAGACCATAGTGTTATTCAGCCAGAGAAAAAAAAGTGGTGGGTGGTTAAAATGAGCAAAAGAACGGGTTCCTTCCTCTGATTTGGGACATGAAAGCAGGTTTCAGAATCAAAGAAAAAGATCAGTGCTGCATAAGTAACGTCAGCCTTCCCTTGACAACATCTGCTAAGTGATGAAATTCAGGTAGGAGATGGCAAGATATGTTGCAACTCCAGCGGGAAGTGGAGTCAGGATATTTTTATGCAAAACACTGATTAAAGTGTGGTTGGGGACTGCATTATTTTTATTGGTTCTTTTACTCCCAGGACAGCCATTTGGTCAATACTGTGAAATTGCAGTAGTTTGCACTTCACCTTCTTCCATTCAGTCTATGACTTCAGCTTATGCTTCCAAATGCTTCAAAAACAAACTCAAATGTTACACATATAATCTTAGCAGCTCTCAAGCAGCTCCACTGGTGCACCATTGCTTTCTGAATAAAGTATGCTTTTACTGATCTTCAGTTTTCCTTTGAAAAAATATCAGAAAACCGCTTTTTCTGATTTTACACTATTTTACCATCATCAACATTACATATAAAACATGTGGCTTTGGATAGTAAATAGAAGGTCTATATTTGTGTTGTGTTCCTATCACCACCATTGTAAAGAAATCCCTACAATGAACCATTTCACACCAAACCACTCAGAATGACTCTGTTTACATCTCAAACACTAAATTATGGAGGAATGTTGAAAAATTCCCTTTTAACCTCATAAATTCCCATGGTTACCACATTTTAAGGTTTATTACTAAGTAATTACAAGGAATAAAATACAAAAATATTCTAGCTGAGTTATTTTTTTAAATTATAGAAATGAGTAATAGAAGTCTGGCTTGAGAGTTCTTAAAAAAGGATAATCAGTATGATTTCATTAAAATATGTCTTGATACTTAAGTATAATACAAAGCAAACACTTTAGCACTGTAAGTCAAGTAGAAATAGAAGACATCTGATGGTACATTAGTAATATTTCACAAAGCGTATCTGTGCTTTCACTCCAGTATAAGATGCGTTTGTCCACCATGTGGCTATGGTCAACAGGGTAGTGTCAATGTCACTGCTTGCCTAGTCATCCCAAACTGCTAGCATTGCTAACAGTGCATATAAACAAACAGGGCTCTAGCAGACTGTGCTAGCTTTCACAGTGTCTACAATTACAGTCCATTAAATGAGAAACACACAATAAACTCTGATGCATGAACAACTTGGTTTTCATTTCATAAATTTGTCATCCTAAAATGGATGGAAGCTAGTAGGGCTAGTTAGTATTCTGCCACAGCTGGCCTTGATGAACTCAGCTATCAGGAGCTCTCATGCAGTTAATTAGAAAAAATGTGCCTTTATCACTGGTCTGTGACTGGTTTGGTTTTTGTTTCTTGACAATGTTGAGGAATTTATTAGCTATTGTGAAGCATCCACACTCAACGTTCACTTTCAGAACATCTAGCTTGTTTTCTTTTTTGTTAGCAAGAATTGCTAGGATTACTGACAGTGAAAGAAAGATACAAAGGGCCCAACAACAACATACTAGTTATCATCCTATAAAACAAATGTGAACACTCAAGCATTCATATGTAACGATGCTATTTGATTCCATTTTTAGTATTCGGAAGCTTAATCTTTTTTTCAAGCCATGTATCATCAGCAAAGGCCTTTAGTTGTTAATATGTGAAAAATGTCAGCAACAAATAAATTGTAGCTTTTTTATTTGAATATATCTTAAATCCATGCTAAGCTTCCGCTCAACATCTGGTTTATTTCACGTAAAACTGAACTCCTGGAACATTCCTCCTATCGCTGGGGTCAAATTGTGGCAGCAGCAGAATTTTCCGTTATGGAAAGTCATGTAATATCCAGTTTGCCATCATCCATTTACCACCAACATGTGAACGCAGTATCACAAAGGCAATTCAAGTGCCTCATTAAAGCTGTATTTTAATGAGAGGGCTGCAGTCATAGCTTCTGTAGCTACATACAGTGCATGAACAGCTGGACTTCAGACTGACTATTACCTACTGGACATATTTTGAACTTCAGTAATGAACATTCTAAAACTTATGACAAATTATGAAATATAAATATTCATGCTTATAAGGGTGATTTTGAGAATTAATGTCAATATCAATGAGTATTCAAAGCTTATAAAATGCAGTTCAGCTCAGTCCTTGCATCCACACTCAGTGTCCACTTTATCGGAAACACGTGTACTTCCTTCCATTCACTTGTCATTTTCTAAGGTCCAGCTGCCTTATAGGTCAAGTACAAAGGCGTGCAATGACAGACTGTAGTCATGTCCAATTTGTCAGCTGCACTCTACCTTATTCGTTAATGGTCAGTTTCTGGCTAATGAAGTGGCCAACAAGTACATATTGTTAACATAGGCAGATACCATCACATAAAGCATGTTCTTTATATCATGTGATGTAGGAATCAGTGTGGTTTAGCAGGTATTACTGAATTAGATGTCTATTTTTTAAAATAATCGATCCCCTTTAAAACAGCAGCTTATAATAAACTCTATTTCCAGAAAACCCTTTAAAAAAGTGGCTTAATATTATTACAGCTCAGATAAAGCACGTTTCTCTTATTTCTCTTCTGCGCTGAACCCCATGCCTCTCTCTCTCACCCTGCTAACACGGCTCGCTGTAAAAACACATTTTGATGCAATGAGAATGAGGTGTGACTGTTCGGAGCGCTGCTCAATCATGCCTGCCGAAAATTCCCGAGGACAGTTTATTGCACTGTTTCAGTGAGATGGATCGCGCCTCGTGGGCTCGGTGTATTTTGGGCGAAGTGTTGTCAGAGGAATGGGCCGATACATTACGAGGCCATCAGTTGATGACAACTCCATTCAGCCGCAGGACCGATGATGTGTTGACCTCCCGCCGTGTGAATTTATGACGCGGGAGAGCAGACCTGATCTGACTATTGATATGTGTTCTTGCAGCTTCACTCTTCGCTCTGCAGAGGTAAAGCCACTCTTCCCTCCAAGGTGAGGCTTCACTTCTGAAGATTTTGAGTGGAGGCAAGTGACTTTAAAAAGCCTGTTGGATATAATAGTCACCTTTAGTCAACACAAAAAACGATTCTCTTCAGCCTTAGCATTGTTCTTGTAAACACATTATACTGCAACATTTAAGGGGCATTGCTGTCTTAACAAAATGTCACATCATTCTTAACCTTTACATTAAGGCAACATGATTTTGTGCTAAGTAAGTTTGGATCATGTCGTCCGTTTTTCACCAGATGTTTATACAGCGTAGGCCTAAGGACAGCCAGTATAGTAGTAAAATACTAGTGTATATTTTTACAAGGTGTTATAGCATAATTTAGGGGAAAACACCCCCCAGAGAAAGATGTCTGAGCCATTAGGCCACTAGCTAAAAGGCCTGAGCCACTAGGGGGCCCCTGTGAGCAATTCTGAAAAAATCTAATAAATACAGCATAAGCAATGTCAACCTTTCCTTGACAACATCTACGAAGTGATGAAATTCAGGTAGAACACAACAATCTATGTTGCAACTCCAGTGGTAAATAGAGTAAGAGAATAATTTTTATGCATAAACATTGATTAAGGTGTGGTTGGGGATTGCGTTATATTTATTGTTTTTTTTACTCCCAGGACAGCCATTTGGTCAATACTGTGAAATTGCAGTAGTTTACACTTCGCCTTCTTTCATTCGAATGAACTTATGCTTTCAATTTCTTCGAAAAGCAACTCAAGTGTGACATGTATAATCTTAGCAGCTCTCAAGCAGCTCCACTGGTTCACCATTGCTTTCTGAATAAAGTATGCTTTTATTTATCTTCAGTTTTCCTTTGAAAGTGTCATGTCCCCAAAATAATCCCCAAAAAACGTATTTTATCAGATTAGTGATTCGTGTAGGTTCACTGGTGGTTTTGGATAGTGAACAAAATGGCTATATTTGTGTTGTAGACATGGCGACCCCTGGTTCCTATCACCACCACTGTAAAGAAACTTCCACAATGGATTGTCTCACATCAAACCACTCTGAATGAATCTGTTTACATCACAAAGACTGAATTATGTAGAAATGTTAAAAAAAAGAAAATCAGTGGAATTTCCATTTAACCCATGAATTACATCCTATCACATCTTTACAGCTGTTTTGACTTGCTCTGAGAACATTCCTAGCAGCACAGTGAAAAAAAGTAAAGTAATGCATCATTGTTTTTACGACTGTTCACAGTCCTGTTGCTCTCCATGCCTTTCCTAAACGCCCACTTCATTTTCACCTGCAATCACCATTACCCTGGTCAAGCTTTCAGGTTTTTAGTAGTGAATTAGCATTCCTTTGAATGTACTTTTAAATCTGAATTTATTAGTGCATTATCAGAGCACCTTCAGAGCTTTTGTGTCTCCATGCTCATGTATGGTCTTCACAGTAGTGCATTTTTTTTCTCATGGGAAAGTGATATTAAACAATATACAAATAGCAAAAATAGTTGAGATGCCCATCCCTCTTGATAAAACATTACAGGTAGCACTGGAGTGGACACAGTGCTACTCTTTGTGTGCTCAGTCTTAAGAGGGCTGTTTGTTTACTTTCTCTTTTATTTTCTTCCTCACGCCCTGCCTCTTGCAGCTGACCACTGTCACCAACTCAGCATCTGATCAGCAAAAACAGAGCTGGTGAGAGCCAACTAGAGTCAACGGTACAGGACACTCAGCACAGACTGCATCTGATGGTCAGCCACTGATGGTCAGCCACAGACACTCACCAACAGCTTGATGGTGTCCAACGGCCATTGGTCATGTTATTATGTCAGGGTCCTTAAAATGAAGTGGAAATGTTAAGAATTCATACAGACCTCAATTCAATATAAAATATACTTTTTTATTTTTTAGATTATATTTAGATATTATGATCATATTTATGCTAAACCCTTATACATATATGGTTTAGCTTTACAATAAATGGACACTTTTCTTAAAATGACAGTGTACAAACTGTATGCCACACATCTAAAAGCTTTCAACATTTACGTCAAATATACTGTATCATCAAGCACCCTTTTCATTATGCTTTTCACAATTTAATACAATTATTCATCCTGCAACAATAAAGATCTACCATTTAATAAATACACTGAGCTACTGTGTATGGTGTCCCCTACTTCCTTCCCCAACATAACATGCTAAAAAAAATATAATAACAACAGTGCAATTTATCAGCTGGCTGAATGAATGAACTTATTTCATTTTCTGATGAAGGTGTTAATAGGAGAGGTGCAGAAGGTGCTAATTACTGTCAGATGAATGCAAAAGAAGTTGTTGTGTCAGATAGAAGGCAGGAGGAAGCTGATGACTACGTGCTGTTCTTAAATCAGAGCACATGACTGTGTCATTTCAGATGATATTAATTATGTCAGGTTCCAGAGATGAAAGAAACTGTTTTCGCCAAATGGGACACAGTCAATTTGCATGCATCAGTGCGTCCATACACTGGTAAGCTTAAGAATCCAGTCACGATTGGGTTGCATTTTCATAAGCAATAACATTCAGTAGGTCAGCACTTTAAAGCTGATAAAATTTAATTCCAGTCAAGTTTTATTTGTGTAGAGTTTTTTTACTACAGATATTGTCCCAAAGCAACTTTAACACAGAAATGTGGGTCCAGCTCTCTAATAAGGGTCACTGAGGGCTACCAAAGCAGGAAAAGGTTTCTAATAGCATCAAGCAGAAGAAAATCTCTAAGAGCATGAAGGAAAAAATTCTTCTTAAAACCCACTTACCCATTTTCAGGAAGATTCAGACATTCACTAGTGTATTTTTATTTGGGATTTGTTCTTGGGTAAGAATAGAATCTACACACACTCAAGAGCACAAAGGTGTGAACAAGAACACGTCATGAATGTGACGTAGACTTTTTCTTGGGGCTTTTCTCAAGAGCAAATTTAAGAAAAACTTCGGGAGATGTTGGTGAATGAGGCCCATTGAAAGGAACCAAGACTCAAAAGGAAAATCTCCTAAGAGCATTATGAAGAAACATTGGGAAATACCAACATGTTGCCCCTCCTAACACTAATACAACTGATCCCACCAATCAAGAACATCCAAAGAAGTTAATAAGCTGTAGCAGGTGTGACGGATTGTGGCTGGAACTAGACTCTGTAGGAAGGTAGATCTCCTGGACCCGGGTAGACTATCTTGCAAAGCAACCCTGGACTGATGAAGGATGACAAGAACTTTGTCACCTATCATTGAATATTACAGTTGTTTCATAAACATCTATAGTTTTTGTCATATAATAATGGAGTATCATAATATAGCAGTGTTTAATGCAGAGGCCTTCACTTTATTAGTTGTTTTTGTTCTTCAAATTACTATTGCAGTGATAATGCTAATTTCCCCTTGAACCCATATATGATTTACAGTGTTAGCACCACGCTAATGATGTCACACATTCCTTTTTTCTGCACTGGGTTTAATACTTCTTGAGGGAAATCTAACTGAAAACAGTTTTAGAGTGAATCATTCTGAATACTGATAGAAGAGCAATTCAGCCTATACCCTTTAAGACATTTAACTTTCAATCTTGTAGCCTAGTTGTTGGGAAAATAAGTTGTCAGCCCCTCAGTTTAAACCAAACTGGGTTCTTGCCTCATCTATCAGTTCAGTTGGTGGTCCATGTGAGTAGTCCATTCACAGCGCAATGTTTCTGGCGCATTAAGACAGAATTAAGTTGCTGTGGGGTGGCCTAGGTGTGAGTATATTGAGTATTTTACAATGACACGGCTCAGCTAAACAGATTCATCATTCAAGAAGCAGTGGACAGATATGGAATTCAGTTTAGGTATGGTCAGTCATTTGAAACAGATGTACTTATCAGTCCAGAACATCTCGCATATGAAACCGAAAAGAACTAAAACTGTAATTTTTGTAGATGATATAAGAGTGAAATAATGGGGGTCATTCCTGTGTTCCCAGAGTTCTATGTTCCCCAGGCCCTTTATTTTCACTGAAATTTCTAGGAAGCAGCCCTATGTTCCCCGGGCCCTGTGACCTTATCATTTTTGAAACAGCTCATATTCCCATGGTCCCATTTTTCCAGTCCTATCTGCTCTCTTTGAACTTTTCATGAGAAATAGCTCTATGTTCCCAAGTGGTCTCAATCATATGTCCTCAACATAAAGATAAGATCCCACTGATAAGTGTCCATCCCACTGGTATATTTACAAACATACACATTTTAAAATGTTCAGTAAATAATATCTGAAATTGTGTTTATGTGCATGTCCAATTAGAGGCCCTTATTAAAACTCACTCTGATTGATTTCATTGAATGAGAATGAGAAACAAGAGTAATAGATATCATTTAAAGGTTTTATTCATAATTTTATTTTAACTTTGCAATATTAACATTAACATAAAATTTTATTTTAACATTGCAAAACATTAGCGTTTGTGCTAACAGTGGAATCTTTAAGCACATCATCAACCACAACATCTGTCTTTAGTTTCAAAGCCATTTTAACATGCATGCCATGCCAGCTTGCCCTCACCTTTTCACCAAACTCGAGAACTCACCATCTCAAATTCTGCTAACTTGCTAGATAGTAAGCTAAGTGCTACACAACAAGCAACAACAAAAAAGAAAGACAGTGCACCACACTGAAACCAGACAAAGCGATTATTCAAAAAAGTTGATGTATTCTACAACGTCTGCGAAATGGTTTGAATTAGCTACAATGTTTGCTTTAGTTAGTTAAATACTCAGTTAGCTAATTAGCTCACTGAGGCTGGCTTGGCTAAGGCAAAATTCCTTATTGTTCTCTTTATGACCTTTGGTGACCATACAATGTAACCCTTTACCTTGGGACCCTTTCACAGGTTCTCTTTATGTATCCAATTGAGGTACAATGTAACAATATAAAGGGCACATAGGTACACTCCCACATAATAGACTTGATGTGATGCTGTTAAGCACTTCAGAGATAACCATGTTATTAAATTGTATAATGTATTGTTTATTATATGCCCTCAAGAAATCATACACCTTTTTGTTTCAATGACTTTGAATAGTTTTACTTAATCCTCTTGCCAAAGAAACCAATCACTCCAGTTATGGGTGCTAATGCTAACAATTTGAAAGCCTGCAAACAAAGTGCACTGAGGAATAACACTTCAACTGGACAATGTATGACCAGGCCAGAGACTGAGATTTTGGACATTCCTGTTGGGGGCATTCCCAGATTTTAAAACATTCCTTCACCTGAATAGCCCATTTGAAGCCAGGACCTTCAGGATCTGCGGTAATGTCATGTATGATGAACCCATCAGAAAAATAGTGCTGAGAGCAGCAGGAACTAAGGCACGTGGGGTGTCCTCCGACATCCGATTGAGTAAACAGACCAGATAGATGGGATAAGATTAAGCCAGTCCGATCTCCTGGGAACCGACAGTGCAAACAAACCATCTGTAATCATTA
The DNA here is from genome assembly GCF_904425465.1 of Colossoma macropomum. Classification (NCBI taxonomy): domain Eukaryota; kingdom Metazoa; phylum Chordata; class Actinopteri; order Characiformes; family Serrasalmidae; genus Colossoma; species Colossoma macropomum. The sequence continues at coordinate 324,101 of NW_023495280.1, read as the reverse complement.
GTCTTTGTGTAATGCCATTCAGCAACAAGAGCATGGAGATGAATCACAAGAGGACAGATGAAGCTGAGCCCCATTTCCCATTTACCTTATCAGGTGGAGCAAAACGCAGGTTGAATTTAGAGAAGGTGGTGTTTTGACCTATTTTTTAAAAATCGTGACAGCTTCTCTGAATGTTTTCACGTTAACTTAAGCGTATGGAAGTAGTGTCACAGTAGTGGTTCAAATTTCAGTATGCTGATAAAATAATGCCAGAAACCTCTGATGTATCATTGCCTTTCCTCAGTACTCATGCTGAAGGGTTAAACTGGGATTTTGGAAGTAGGGGAGCTCAATTTTTTCCACATATCATTCAATTTATGTGGTAAGATATGGAGATCACAGCACGGATATCATGAAAATGTGATTAAACTAATAGCCTATCTGTTTCTGTCTTAATGGCCTAATTAGGCAATTAATTTACTTGGCTGTTTTCAGTTTGGCATGAAAATGATATGAAAATATTATCTGATTCTTTTCTCACAGAGATGAGAGTCACAACAAAGGCTTTAAACTAGCATAGTGAATTGTTCCAAATAATGATGCCAACCATTGAGAACCCTTCCTGTCCTTTTACATGTATGTTTAGAGCAGTTGGCTTTAGAGCAGGCCTACTATATGAACAAATGTTTGATGTAGCCACCTCTGTCATGACAACAGACTCAGCTAGATATGTTACAGAATGCTTTGGAATTACTTTAGATTTAACAGGATTAAGAACAGGAAATCATCAAGAGTAATGGTCCTCAAACTGGACCTCAGGCAAACCCGAGACAGTCCAGATCATTGAATCATACATATATGTTGCAACTTAGGTTACTGGGGGTCCCTGATGACCAGTTTGAGATACACTGATCTAGGCTACCTAAATGTTGAAGCATGAAGAACAAATTTGTTTAGGAGCTTAAAATATTCTGAAACAGCAGTAAAGATTCAATATATACTATCATGATTCTGAAAATTGGTAGAACATTACAAAGACGATGTGCCACTTAAACAAGCAGAGAAATCTGGATAATATGTAACTGTTTAGAACAGAGGTCTCCAAATCTGGACAATACGTAATTTTGGTAGAGGAGAGGTCTTCAAATCTGGGCGACATGTAGCTGTTTAGAGCAGTGGTTGTCAAATCCAGGCCTCAAATCTTTCCTGTCTTGGATTCTATAATCACTGTTAGTTAATTGAGCTGTTGTTTTAACAGGCCACTTGGGGGGCCAGATTAACTAAGCGATATGTAACCATGCAGAATGTAGTAAAAATAGCTCATGCAACTGGCTCTAGTTAGTGCCTGATTTACTGTGATGGGCCACTAAAATGATGTCACCCACAAACTGGTTCATTTGACCGGCAGAGGAACTAATACACTGATCTCCTTAGAGTACATTTCAACCATAGACAGAGGAAGGAAGTTCTGATGGTGGAGGCGAGTCCCAGCTCCCACAAACGAGCAGTTTGGGGAAAAAAATGCAATTAAAACAACCAGAAGGTCTGTGGAACCAAATAAAGATCAAGATGATTATCCATCCAGCATTTCCATCCATTTGGAGGTTTATCTCGCATGCTGCAGAAACAAAACAATGCCCAACATTTCAAACATTATAAAGAAACTATTATCTTTGTGTGTAATGTTTTAAAATGAAAACTTACTTGATAAAAACATTTTGCATATAATGACAAATGACTGCTAAATGGAAGAAAATAAAGGATGTCCTAAGAAATTAGCGGCAGCATTAGTGGCATTCTCTGATGGAAAATTTGATCTTCTTTTTTGCCTTCTCCAAGACTGGAAACTAGATTTAGGGTCTGGATTTGAAGAGGTTACCTGTTTGCATGGTTTATCATGTTGAACAGTTAAACGGATTTCATGAAGATTGCACTGGAAACAATATACACCTGATTTCTTTTGCTGTATAAAAAAAAAACACTCTTCATTATGATAAAAGTTAATATTTCTGGGTCGGGGTTTAATTTTTATATGCTATATTGACCTGTTCCTAGAATGATCTTGACATCAAGTGTCATTATTTATGTGGTGAAGTAGTGTCCATTACCACAAGGCATGAGGTTCAAATCTCAGCATGGTAAACAGAAGATACAGAAGTATTGATAAATTCCTCAGAACTCAAGATGATAAAAGTTCCCACTTTGTAGATTAGGGTTTTTTTTACTGATATGTAGATCCGTTCTTTGAATGACCTTCACACAAATCTCTAATTAATTAATAAAAATACTCTGTATGCTACGTGTTTCCACTTGTCAAGTAGTGTCCATTAAGACAAAGTGTGAGGGTCAAATCCCAACATGCCAGACACCTTTATCATTAAATCCATCCACATGCTAAAGTTTGGGTTTTAACTGCTATGAAGACCTGTTACTTAAGTGATCTTAAAAGAAAATGTCATTATGTAAGTTGTGAAAGAGTGTCTATTACCACAAAGTGTGAGGTTCAAATCCCAACATGGTATACAAAAAATATAAGACTATGCCGGAAATCCCTATTTTATCATTGAATTACTCCGTATGCTAAACATTCCCACGTGTTTTTTTGGGGGGGGGGTTTGAAGCTGTGTAGAACTGCTCATTGAATGATCTTGGCAGGAAGTGTTGCTATGTAAGTTGTAAAGTAGTGTCTATTACCACAAGGTGTGAGGTTCAAATCCCAACATGGTATACAGAGGATGTAAAACTATGCCTGAAACCTATATCACTGAATCCATCCATATGCTAAAGTTTGTTTTTTTTCCACTATGTAGAGCTGTTCCTGGAATGATCTTGAAAGAAAGTGTCATTATGTAAGTTGTGAAGTAGTCTCCATTACCTCAAGGTGTGAGGATCAAACCCCAACATGGTATACAGAGGATATAAGAGTATGCCTGAAACCTCTAATTTATCACTGAATCCATTCATATGCTAAAGTTGGGGTTTTGTACTGCTGTGTAGATCTGTTCCTTGAATGATCTTGACAGAAAGTGTCATTATGTGAGGCGTGAAATAGAGTCTATTACCACAGGGTGTGAGGTTCAAATCCCAGCATGTAATACAGAGGATATGAGATTAAAAATCTCTAATTTATCATTTAATTATTCTGTATGCTGAATGTTCCCACTTGTAGGTTTGGGTTTTAATGCTGCAGAACTGCTCCTTGAATGAACTTGGCAGAAAGTTTTGTTACATAAAATGTGAAGTAGTGTCTTTACCACAAGGTGTGAGGTTCAAATCCCAACATGGTACACAGAGGATATAAGACTATGACTATAATTTATCATAGAATCTATCCATATGTTAAAGTTTGGGTTTTTTACTGCTATGCAGACCTCCTCCTTGAATGATTTTAAAAGAAAGTGTTAGTCTTGGTACAAGATCAGTGGGTACAATATCAACAAGGACAATCATAATCAAACCTAAATGAAGCAAAACGGTCTTCTCCACCAGCATCTTTTAGGTGTTTCCTTTTATCACCTTATGATGAGCCAATACTCTCTCCAATTTAAATTTAAATGCAATCTTTTGCAGCACGAGGAAGTCTTTTACAGTTCGCCTGTGTTGCAAGAAAGCCTAGCAATTAAGGCACCTGCTTGGTCACAGCGCAATAATTTCCTTCACTCATTCTGGGTGATTGAAAGACGTCGTGCAGTTTTTGTGAGAAGTGCGTTCCTCGCATCATTCGGCAGGCAAATCCAAGACCACCAGACGAGACAAAGATGAGAAGATGAAAAAGAGCTGTCATGCCCCGCAAATCCTATTTCCTCAGTGGCTGTGATAACAGTAATAATATAAACACGCTTTGACAGGTTTTTTTTTTTCTTTTTCTTTTTCTTTTTTTTCCTGCTTTTCAACCGGCGGTCGTAAAAGTCGTCCGCTGTGGATTTCAGAACAGAGCCATTAAGGGGAAGGTTTTGTTTAATTCAAACATCGGGCAAATCGTCGGCCGTATTCACACGGTCCAGTGAGCAAACCCAATCATCTTGACACCATTAATTTAGCTCCTCACGGCGTAACGCGGTCATTGTCCGTTTCGCGCTGACAGCCCGAGAGCGATACGAGGTTCAATACGTGAAGAATGGGGAGAGCGTGGGGAGGGCAAAAATTAACACATTTCATGGCCTCCGGGTCAGTTAATATCAGGGTCCTCTATTGAACTGCTCCGAAGCATTGTGCTCTGACCAAAAGAGCCACACAAGATGAACATAGGTCCATTTATTTTTGCTTCATCTCTGAATAGATGCAGTGCGATGAAGGAGCTGCTATATTTTAGTGTTCCTCAGAGTCAGAGTGAGCTCAAAGCTGATGGTTGGTATGCATTGATATTTTGTTTATAAAATTAATATTAATAACAATGACTGGGTTAAAATTTAACTTCATTCCATTTTTAATGTATGAAGTACACTAAGCCTATTCAATGGTCAGAAAACTACCACAACATAAGGAAAACCTGAGGCCAGTAATTCACAATCTAGCCTATATAACAGGGTTATTAGGTGCAACAATGTACCCCATCTAAATTAAGTGTGATCTAAGAGAGCTCTAAGATGACCTTGAGTTTACAGCCTGTTAAAAGCCAGCTCTGCCGTTCCACTGGCATGGACAGTGGCCAACGAGACCAGCTGGTCAAATTTGCAAGAGTAACCACCCAATTATATTGGGCTTTTTTCTGATTAAAGCTCGTTCCAAAGCACTCACATTACAATTAGTCACATGACAAAAAAGTTTAGTATAGATGTGTAGGGGCAAAATAGCTGTGCAAGACCTGGTAGACCACCAAAACAAGCTTTAATCTTTGAAAGAGAGGACAAAATCAGAAAATCAAGTTCCACTCTTGGTTCAGATCTGGAAAATGACACAGTCCATTCTATTCATCCTTCCACTGTGAGAAGACACTTAACACTATGGATCTGAAAGGATGTGTAGCTGTTCAAGAAGCTCTTACTGAGAAAAGAAAACAGACACATCAAAGAAAGAAACAGCGACCACCCCAGAGTCCAGACCTCAACATCACTGAATGTGTTTGGGATTATTTGGATGGTGAGAAGCAGAAAATGCAAAACCAACTTTCAAGACTGACCTTTAGAGGTTTGACTGCAGATTTCTTTGAGAAACTGAAAGTGGGTCTCCTGAAAAGAATAGAAGCTGTAATAAAGGTAAACAGTGGACACACTAAATACTGAAGCATCTGATATTATACTTTCTGTTAAATATACAGTACAGTGCAAAAGCCTTAGGCACCCAGGGACATTATTTAAAAGCATTATACATACACAAAAAAAGTTCTTGTTTTCAAAAAAGTTTAGTTCCATATTTCACAGGAATGCCTCCAGCCATCACATAGATTGGTTAAATTCCAACACCAGCCAACTTAATTTAGAATAATACAGTATTGATTAACCAAACCAGGTATAGGATAATAACAACCATTAATACTTGATTTCCTTGAGGAGAAGTTTAGAAATAGTTAAGCAAACGCATTAACATTCATGCTTTTATGCACTTCACTTAAACCATAAAACTGCAGAATATGCTCAGGATAAGGCTGTCAAAAGCAGGTCTGATAAAACATGTGTAGCAGTTCCTTTCCTTTCAAGCCAGAGTTTCAGCCTAAACGGCTGAATGGCATTGTTTGTTCTATATTGTTACTGATTTGATGATTTGATGTGCTTTTTTCTTTCCTTTTTGTCACCATTCTGTCTGCAGCTACAGATGATTGGATGATTGACAGTTGTAGTGTCTCAGTTGCTGCCATTGGCTGATAGATTAGGAGGAAGGGGTGGAGGGGGTGGAGGGGGGTGTAAAAACACTCACATCAAACCCATCCCAAAGGCAAAATCTTACTTTCTTATCATGCGCCACAGCCTGGCTGTCCGTTCTCCATTGTTCGGCCCACTGATGTTTCCTCTCTACGCTTCAGATTGGGTTTGCGTTCCGTGCTGCGGTTCGTAGAAAGCGAGCACATTTCTGCCTGTTCTGACGGGTCCCAGCTAGATTGGAACCACGCCAGCCCACATGGTTTGGACAACTCAGTTGTTTGGAGATCCAATCTTTGCTTAATTTATTTTGAGCAGCAACCCTCGTTTTTGGCGTCAGCACAAACAAATTCGGAGAGGCCAGGATCGGGCTGGCTGTATGAAGCAATCGGCAGATATGAAATTCAATTTAGGCATGAGTGTTCGTTCGGAACAGATGTTCTTTTCAGTCCATACTGTTTCCCTTTGTGAAATCACTTGGCGGACTCGATGCCCCCTGGCTTTCTGAAGACTGTATGCAAAGATCCAAGTGAACTGAGGCTGTGATTTGTTTAGACTGGTGAAAGAATGCCCCAGACATGGTGTTTATATGCACTATATGCACAATATACACTCTACATGTGCACAGTATACTCATAAATGGTGCCAGGGATCTTAGGGATCTTAGAGTAATAATGTAGAACAGGGGTCATCAAATAGATTTGACCTGGGGCCAAATTCTCATGAAACAAATATTTTTTGGGCCACACCCCTGCATCTATAGCCAAACTGTACAATAAATAGCTGTTAATAAAGTGTACAGTGGCTATTGAGGATGGCTCATGTAAGTTGGCCTCTTTTATGTTATCTCATAAAAAAAAAAATCTGAATATAATCTGTAATGGCAACTCATGACAGTCAACATTGGACATAATACTTTGAAAAAGTAGTGATGGCTGAATACTGAATACATTGTCCTAAATGCGTTCAGAAACAAACTCAATTACAATGCATAAAAAGTAAAACATTCAGAATATGTTTAGAATACATTTTAATAAGTGAAAAGGGGAAAAACTCTGCTGTTGTATTTTCTATTTAATTCAATTAGCTCCTTGTACAGTAACCTTAAGATTAATAACTAATCACAATGATTTATCAGTCTACTCAGGCTTTAGCAGAGCTCAGTAACACTGAGATTAATAACTAATCATCACATTGATTTATCAGTCTACTCAGGCTTTAGCAGAGCTCAGTAACACTGAGATTAATAACTGATCATCACATTGATTTATCAGTCTACTCAGGCTTTAGCAGAGCTCAGTAACACTGAGATTAATAACTGATCATCACATTGGTTTATCAGTCTACTCAGGCTTTAGCAGAGCTCAGTAACACTGAGATTAATAACTGATCATCACATTGGTTTATCAGTCTACTCAGGCTTTAGCAGAGCTCAGAAACACAGATTAATAATTGATCATCGCACTTATTTATTATTTGTTTATTGCCAGCTTTAGCAGGAACTTAAGCTATCTAAAGAAGTTGAGTTCCTTAGAGGATGTCTTTACATGCACTGATTTTAAAATAGTTTATAAACATGCACTGATCATGTTTCGTTTAGAGGTAGTATATATTTTTTTACATTTCATGCATACATATTCAAGCATTATGCTAAAAAGAGGTGATAGTTTTGTGAATACTCCCTTCACAAAATGTAAATTGGACAGAATACAGATACTTAATTTTACTATTCTGAATGCATATTCCAAATACTTGCTTTCCATTAGATCTCAACTCCGATGACATCATATGACATCTGCCATAACATGTTTATGTCAATGTTGCGTAGCAAGGGTTCAAGTAAAGTGTTACCAATGTTTCTATTCTACAGAGCACTTTTAGATATTGAATCTAATGTGCTGATGGAATTGAACAGAAAGCTTGAGCTCTTTCCCAGTAGATTGGAATTAATTAGAAAGAACATGTCAGATGACTGTGTATTTATGCATGCTGCTCCCTATCCCCTGGTTATAGGCTGTATCCTCAGCCTCAGCATTTCTGCAGATGACAGATCTGCCAGGTGGCGTTCTATCCTCTGGACAGACTCATTTCTGCTGATCCATTTTTCATTGACCTTACATACCTAATAATACGCTCACTGACTCGGAGTTTAACATCTATATTTGAATAATAACATTAATATTCTTGCCCCATAAAATGTGCTGCCAAGATGCCAGATGTTAACCAGATGTTAAGTCCTTTATACCAGATGATGACCCATCACTAACTGTGCAAGTCCATAAACTCATTTTGTATGAAAACATCGTAGCTAATAGCATAGAATTGTGAACTATGTTTCCGTCTCTACTTGCAATCAACTGTTAATCAATGGCATAAGGTAAAAGTAGAGTACACAAGCAATTATTTTTATTGAGTTGACTTGAAAAAGCTTTATTATCTTCTTATTATTATGATTGTTATGTTACCCTGTTTTTATGCAATTTTTGAGCTGGGACCACAAAAACAATGGCCTTACAACACCTTAGCAACCACCTGGGAAAGCATTGCAACATCCTAGCAAAACCTTAGCAACCACCTGGCATACCTTAGCACCTTCTGATCAACAGATTAGCAATTCTCTGGGATTCCATAGCAATGACTTTGTCAAGCCAACATAATGTTTATTCACAAACTTACCCCTTTTGGTTACTATTATTTTTGTTATTGTGGTTCCTTGCATTCCAGATGGCCTTTAAGGGATGGAACTATCACAGTAAGTGGATCCTCCCTGGCCTACATTCAAAACAACCCAAGTCTTATAATTTATGACATAGTAGTCTGGAGTACAAGCACTGCTGTTATGTAAAACACCCTCTTGGGATCCCCTGACTCTGAATGATAGACAGTGCTGACAGTAATGCTGAATAAATGTAACTGAAAGTACATTTACCAAGTCTAGAGGATGATGTTTTTCCAGATGTAATGAAATCTTCTATCTACCTGCTTAACCGTTTACCTACTAACATTTAAAACAAGGTTTCTGCTCATTATCAGCTGATTTCTTGAGTATTATCGGTCAGTCACTACATCATCGAATGTATTTGCATAGTCTCAAAACTGCTATTGTCAGGTCTCTGTTGAAGAAAGAAAATCTAGACTCATTCGTGTTTAATAGTTATAGACCAATCTCTAACATTCCATTTCTTGCCAAAATGATTGAAAAAGTGTCCATCCATTTGAAAGTTAACTGAAGATTACGCATTCAGGCTGCCTTTGTTTTTCAGTGCTGCCTTTGATACAGTTTTTAGTTTACTGCCTATTGGCCTTTCTGACTCATTCTTAAACTGGTTCAGATTTTACTTAAGTGGTTATGAGTTCTATTGAGAATATGGGTCCATTGGGTACAAAAACATCATGCAATATCTTGCGAAGTACCGCAAGGCTCAGTTCTAAGCCCTTTATCATTTAGTCTATATTGTTGCTGTTATAACAAAACTTTGTATCTCCAAAATAAAAAGTTTACAGAAGAAGAGAAAACAAAACACTTTTAACTTCATTGACCATTGATTAAATTACATTTCTTCCAGGTTTGGACAATTTGCACAATGTACATTTGTCATGAAATGTAAAAGGCAGGTGGCACTTTCAAGAAAGCCAAAAGAAAGAAGGAAAGAAAGAAAGAAAGAGTTGCAAGGTTGTGAAATGACAATGAAGATGTGCTTCCACTAGCTGGGATAATTAACAAATGTAACATTTGCTCTCATCAGTATGCAGAAAGGATGCAAATATATCTGTCTTTTTCAAGTGATGCTCACAGATCTATTAACTCCCTTTTTGACTGCATAGACAGCGTTCATTTATGAACGTCTCAGGGTTTTCTTCAATTACACAAAGAAAGAACAATAGGTTCTTATTACTGGGAATGAAGCACAGAGAAAAGATACTGAGGCCTATTTCTTGGTCTGTGTAGGCCGAAAACGGCATCTAGAATCTAATACTTATTTCTGACAGTGATCTCCGTTTCAAGAACCACCACAGCAATGTCTGCAAAATGGCATGCTATCATTTCTGTAATATCTCTAAGGTCTGTGACATTCTTTCCACTGCTCACATAGAGAAATACGCACCTTTGTGTTCACCAGACTGGATTACTGTAATACTTTATCTGCCCTACCAAAAGCATTACAAAGTTATTACAGAGTCATTACAAAGTTTTCAGCTTTAATCCTGACATGAACCAAAATGAAGGTTAATATTGTGTTCTTTGGTTATTTGTATAATTTAAACACAAATTTTAAAAGCATTTATTATTTCTCAGTATCGGTTTTAGCTTGTGCTAAATGGATCACTCAGATTATCAAACAGTAGCATGTCAGTCATCCCTGAAATCTGAAGGGCTTTCTTCCTCTTTTATCATTAAATAATTAGGTAACCCCACCCCACCCCACCCTTGAATATGAAAATACTGTAAATTACACTCAGTTTTACGTGGTCCTCATTTTTGACATTACAAGTGCACTGGAAAATACTTCATTCACTCTAGTTACTGCTTAATAATGTATTACTGTGCTGCCAGTTAGTTAATTAGAAGTTATGGGCTTTATAAATTGAATACCATCTATTGGCTTGATTAGGCTTAATAAGGGCATAATACTGAATGGCTAAAAAGTTGCGCAAAAGATTATGATGTTGAAGACATAAATAAAAGTGTTCTGGAAAATGCTTAAATTACCTTAGTTGCTGCTTAATAAAATAGTAATATGCAGTCAATTACTTATCAATTACTGGCTCATTATGGCTTAATAAGTGCATAACAAGCTACTCTTAATGTCCCCCTCTGCTGAAGTGTTAACACTATTTTATACTTTATGGATGATGTGCAAACAACTGTTCTCAAAATAACTTTGAGAAGAGAAAAACATAGTTAGCCTAGCTGCGCTACTTTAGACTCCTCGATCATGTCCTTGGCACATTGTGTTTTGTAGTAACAACATAAAATAACATACAACAGTAAGACAGTACTGAGTTGCCAGTTCACCTTCCTTGTACCTACATTCATTGGCATTTTGTCTGCACCCTTAAAAGTGGACGCTGGAAAAGGTTTATTTCACATTACATTTTAGCGTTTAGCTTAGCAACCTACTGAGCATTTTAGTCAGCCATTGGTAGGTGGGCCACACACTTGAAAAAGATGGTTCTTCAAGGGTTCTTCAGTAAAGAAGATGATTCTATATAGAACCATGAACACTTTAACAACCCTTGCTTGCTTGATTTAAGGGTTCTTATGCATCGTAAAAGCATTCTTTAGATTAATGGAGAATGTGCTGTAGATGATTCTATATACAACCTTTTGGGAAAGTGTTCTATAAAGCACCAAAAAGGGTTCTTCTATTGTTACGATGCCAAGGTTGTTACAATAGAAGAACCCTTTTTGGTGTCTTACTGTTGTATGTTATTTTATGTTGTTCAAAAAGGTTCTGTATAGAACCATCCACAGCACATACTCTATCAAACTGAAGAAACATTTAATGATGCAAAGAACGATTTGAGCACGCAGATTGTGCCCACAGTTCTTTATTGAACCATTGTCTTTTCTAAAGAACTCTTGAAGAACCATCTTTTTAAGAGTGTGGCCCACCTACTAATGCACTTCTAAAAAAGATGGTTTTTCAATGGTTCTTCAATAAAAAAAATGGTTCTATATAGAACTATGAACACTCAAACAACCCTTTGCATGATTAAAGGGTTCTTTGCATCAAAAGGATTATCTACATCAATGGAGAATGTGTTGTAAATGGTTCCCTTTTTTGGGAAAGGGTTCTATATAGCACCAAAAAGGGTTCTTCTATTGTTACGATGCCAAGCTTCTTACAATAGAAGAATCCTTTTTGTTTCTATATAGAACCCTTTTCAAAAAGGTTCTATATAGAACCATATACAACACATTCTCTATCAATCTGAAGAACCATTTCATGATGTGAGGAACTATTAAAACATGCAAATGAGTGTTAATGGCTCTTTATAGAACCATTGTCTTTTCTAAAGAACCTTAAAGAACCATCTTTTTCAAGTGTGTGGCCCACCTACCAATGCGTGAGTAATATACTCAGTAGGTTGCTAAGCTAAATGCTGAAATGTAATGTGGACTGAACATTTTCCAGCGTCCACTTTTAGCATGTCCAGTTCTACATTTAAAAAGTTGACCCTGTGACATCAACTTTTGACAATGTTGACTCTTCTCATTATGGAAATGCCTCTAGTACAGCTAGTTACTACAGAATCTTATTAAATTCACTGTGTAAGAGCTTTACCTGCTTTCCGTCATGTGAGAATATGATTCATTCTGTAATCAGTGCCCTCTAGTGGTCAGGAGGAATGACATAGAGGCCCTGTGTGCTTCTAAAGATTCTCAAACACATATAAATCTGTTTAGGCACTTTTCAAGTGATTGTATTTGAGTGTGACAGTCTCAGACAAGTCGGCCTTTAGCCATTACAATCCATATTTCTCATCTCCATGGTAAGAATATGTGCAGGCAGTCATCACAGCTTTTGAATCCATATGCAAGTCACAGCTCTGTCTCTGTATAAGCACTCTCTCCCGTTTCTAATTGATCAAAATTGTCATGTGAGTCCTTTGGTTCTCTGAACTGTTGAAATTGTGCAGAGGCATGGTTATTGTATAATATGCACAGCAGGCCACGTTCCAGGGATATTAAAAAATTTGCAAACATTTAATTGTGTCAATTTAAATGAAAGCAGTAATTAAATTCTGACTGCTGAAATGACTAAACTAGACGTAAATAGTATGTGTTGTGATGCGGTGGGTAGCCTGTAGTTAAGCTCAAGAGCAAACAGAAAGCAGAAAAACAAAAATCACAAAATTGCCACATTGGACACGCCCACTGGGACAAGTGTGATGTGAATGGATTGGTATGTATGACTTTGCTGCCGAGACAGAGCCCGCACACTTTATCCCTGTATTGATTTCTTATTTGTCTGTTCTTAAATTTGCACATCTGCAGGAAGAATAATATAAAATATCTAAATACAAATATCTTTCTTCATAGCTGACATCTTTATGCATTCATTCACAGTGAGGCAGGAGTTTAATGCATAGCCCATAGAAGAAGATTTTAAAACTCCGCCAGACTGAGGCCTCATCGTTCTCGCTTATAAATTCAGACTCACTGATGATTCTCAGGCATAAATTGCTGAACCTTGAACAGAGGACAACTTTATGTTGGTAACTTTGCTACATAACACTGACATAATTATGCCATAAACATATGCAGATAATGTCCAGTAATATAACAGCATCATGTCACCATTACTGCTAATTTTTAGAACAGATGTCATGATGTTTGAAGGCATAATAATAATAATAATAATAATAATAATAATAATCTTTATTTAGGTTGCACTTTTCATTTAAGTTACAAAATCTCAAAAACAAATACCTGCCTGAGAAAGACTGTGTGGACATTTCAGAGACAGTGGCATAGCCATGGCATCATCAAGAACCTCACAGCAAGCTGTAGGCTTCCTTTCACTTTTTCAAGCTTTTATTTTCTGGCAGAAATCGGACTTGTCTGTTGTAAAAGTTGGTCTTCAGCTTTGCGGCGCGATCTATATTTTGTGCATTATGAATGCTCACAATGTTCTTCATGAGGCAGATGACATCAAATTGCATGCAGAATTATTTCCCTTTACTGGGCTGGCATTTTTGCTTTATCTTGTGAAGACTGCGATTTTCTAAACCGATGCTGATGTGGAAGAAATGGAGAAAAAAAAACGTTTGTTTTTGAAATACATCTTGTACAAATGAATAAGGCCTAAATCTAGAGCTGAGTATCAACTATTTGAAGAAGTCATCTATATTGCAAAATTGGACTGGGACAGCAAAGACACACGTTAGTGGTTGATTCAGCAGGCTCTTTTTCATTCACTGATCTTAACAGGCTTGCTGTGGGCTAACTGACCCATATTCTGTGCTCATTACAGTAACTGTGGAACTTAGCTAAGCTAACAGGCTCTGGTAATATTTAGACACAGGAGTTTGGTCAGCCCTGTTGTTTCTGCCATTCTTGTTAGTTTGTACACCCACTGTAATGATCTAATGCAGCTGGAAAATGAGACACGTATTCTGCAGATAAAGCAAAGGGAATGGGTCATTGTGAAAGAAAGTAGGGTGACTAAGGCTGTGTCCACACGTCCAGATGGTTTTTGAAAATGTCGTTTTTTCATGTTGTTTTAGCCTCCCATTCACACGAAAATGGCATTTTCAATAAAATTAAGTTTTTAAAATGCTTTCCAGGGTGAAGATTTTTGAACATGCTGACATCATGTTTTCATTTAGTAAGTATTGTTGTGTGTTCAATAATGTTTGCATGGTAATTTTGGGTAATAATTCTGCAGTATTTATTCATTGAGTTTTTATAAGGACTCTTATTCTGAAGGTGGGTCTAGCCATAGCTGTGCTGTATGTAGACTAGAAAGTACTGAGGGAGTCTAATGCTGATGGCTGAGAAAGCAGGAACTAGCATAGGTTAAAGCGCCAATCAGTCAAAATTCTCTAACGTTGGCCATGGCCAACAACAGCTATTTAATAAAGCACAATGACTTGTGCATAAGCAGTAAAGTGTCCTCTTTAATAGAGGCTAATGCTACAGTATGCAGAACTGTCTGAAATACAACTGACAACTATGTTGTGCTCATGTGCTCAACAATTGGGGGTTGATAACATGCTTATAACGTTCATTCAATTTAGCTTTACTTTTTCATTAAATCATAGTGGGGAGGCATTAGAATGTACTGTGCTCAGTTCTTTTAAATGAGGTGTCAACTTGATTGCAAATGTTAAAAATTCATGCCTATTCAGGACACTTTCTTTGGCTTGTTTAAGCTTTTATTTTCTGGCAGTAGTCAGACTTTGAATCTGTTAGAAATATTGAATTAAGGAGGTCTGATGGCCTGCAAGTCAAAAGCGCTTGTGATCTATATTTTGTGCAGTACGCATGCTCACAAAGTTCTTCTTGAGGCAGATGACATCAAATTGTATGAGGTATTATTACCCTCTTCTGGGCTGGCATGCTCTCACGGGAGCGTTTTTGAGTTTACTTTGCATTCTCAAGTGGATGGAAGGACTTTCAGAAACGTTGCTGCTGCACATGAAGATTTCCTGGACATCAGAGTGAATGAAGCCTAAGTCTAAAGCTGAGTGCCAACTATGGGAATGAGTCACTTATTATACTGCAAAATTAGACCAGGAAAGCAACGATGTATCTGGTAAGAGAATAGTTTTGCCAGAAATGCTATATTCGTGGCTAAAAATGATCGAATGCTACAGCAATAGAACCACATGAGAACATTGTTGAGTTACTTCTGTTTGTGTACAGGCAGGGCAATTCATTAAACTGTGCAGAATTTAAACTTTGTAGTGCTTAGGGAGCAAAGATAGGCCTTTGGGGCTTTCTTAAGTGCAGTTGAGAAGCATATAGTTGAATAAAGTAAGCACTAATTGCCTAGCCTAGGTGGCATATAGATTAACTGTTTAGGATTTGGCCCACAAATAATGACCACTACATTTCACAACAAAATATGAGGCAATCATGAGCAAATATTTGCAATGATAATTTCTACACCATGCTAGCTTTAGATCTATACATGTTTTCCCCTACAAAAAAGCAATGAGTTGCTATTCAGACCTGTAACACATTCCAAAAAAGTTGGGACGGTGGCAATTTGGGCTAGTAATGAGGTAAAGTAATCAAATAATGATGTGATTTGAAACCGGTGATTGTAATCTTGATTTGGTACAAAAGCAGCATCCAGAAAAGGCCTATTCCAGGGGTCGGCAATCCAAATGTTAAGAAGAGCCATTTTGTCCTTTCAACAAAAATCAAACCATCTTGGGAGCCACAACATTTAATGTCCATTTTACTGTCTTGGCTGTAAATATGTCTCAGTATTTGCTAATGTAATAGTATAGGCTTAAAAACATAAAATAACTGTTTCTTGTAAAACATCTCTTAATGTTCAATTTTTTACGAGGCTGAAGTTGCTTCTCATTCTTGTTCAAATTTTCACCTTAAACGGTGCCTGAGGTGCCAGAATATAACTGCTGCACCATTTAAGGTGGAACGGGAGAATTCAAATGAGAAGCTGACTTCAGCTTTGTGACTTGTTAGTGTTTGACAGTTTCTCATTGCAGATTAAACATATTATGAAACCAGCCTGGTTTTGCAAATAAGTCCATTTGTCTCCAAAATATCGATGTTCATCTTAAATCTTTCTCTTTGCCTTTTCGTTAGCTACTAGCTAGACGAGACTGTTGTCTGCATTTCTATAGTGACCTGCAGTCTGTGTGCCAACCTGTTAAAAGTCGGTGAATTATACATTCCAGCGTTTAAGACCATTTATTGTTAAAACTGTGTTAAACAATAATCCTCCTTTGCAAACTGTGTTAAACAATAATCCTCCTTTGCAAACTGTGTTAAACAATAATCCTCCCTAAAAATCGAATTCTGCTGTGGAGCCACAACAGGGCAGTAAAATAGCTGCGTGTGGCTCCGGATCCGCAAGTTGCCAACCCCTGGTCTAGTCCTCTAGACCATCACACAGTGGAAACATATATGGTGGTCAGACAAAACAGTATTTCAGATCTTTATAGGAAGAAATGGACACCGTGCGCTCTGGACCAAAGACGAAAAGGACTATCCAGACTGTTACCTGCAGCAAGTCCAAAAGCTAGGGCCTGTCACGGTACGGGGTTGTGTCAGTGCCCTTGGCAAAGGTAACTTACACGTCTGTGATGGCACCAATTATGGCAAAAATACTTAGCGGTTTTGCATATGCTGCCCTCAAGACGACATCTTTTCCAGGGATGTCCATGCGTATTTTAACCAGACCATGCAAACCACTTTCTGCACACATTACAACGGCATGGCTGCAGAGGAAGAGGGTGCAGGTGCTGGACTGGCCTGCCTGCAGTCCCTACCTATCCCCAAAAGCGAATGTGTGGCGCATTTTAAACCACAAAATAAAACAAAACAAAGATCCTGAAGATAATTTACAAATCACTGTTTTCAGTTTTCATTTTAACATACCGTCCCAACTTTTTTTTTTATCTTTTAGGGTTGTATATTTAAAACTGGTCCATATATTCTATTCATATTTTGGAATATACTTTAACACACTGATTCGTTTTATTTTCCTAATTGTCTCAGAAGGGTTTCTTTGTCTGGGCCTCAGTTTCCAATAAAATGGTCTCCACTCTCCATATAATACCCTCCATACCACCTCAAAGCCCTGATAGCATTCACTTAGGGACGCAGAAAGTTCCCTCTGGAGTGTGAGCCTCATTGCTTCCTCTGCTTCTTTCTCTTTAATGATGATTTCACACTTCACTTCTTTATCTCAGCATGCAGGCTTCTTTTGGTTGCACATTCAGCGCCAAAGGAAAACAATGAACCATTTGTTCATTAACACTTTATTATACTGTTGGTTGCTGCCTTTAGAAGATCCTCTGCAGGCTTTGAGGGAGCAACACCACCAGATTGTAGACGTACTTTATGACTATAATGTTTTATTGAATTATATTTTTTACTAGTTTAAAGATGTTTAAGGTACTACAGGTGAATTATTATTTGAAACAATATATATATAACAATATATTTTTGCCAGCTGATCACTAATATTCTTAAAAGTACTTTTTGAATTTGAAGTTTACTCAAAACTTACATTTTGATATGCAAATGAAATTGAATGAAATATGCATACATGCTGGAATCTTGTTGTTTTATTGTTTAATGCTAAATAAATAAACCCACAGTATACTATATTCTAATTTTTTTTCAGGTCATTTTATAGTACAAAACCTAGAATACATCTGTAATATATTTTAAGATATGGTTCAAAATGAGCATGTAAAGTGTCATGAATGCAAATTCTAGAAGCTGAGATTTGTGGTTCTGAATGGGGAGAAAAGCTGATTTTGAGAGAAATTACTTTAAGAATGGGCCTCAGAACTGCATTGCACAGAGAAATCTCACAACACGCACCATTTTATGTGAATACTGTCATTAGTACAAAGTAAATAGACATATGTTGATATTCTAGTTTGTTCTACATGAAATGAGCTTTTCAGTGATATAAGACAGACGTGGTTGTGCCAAATGTGGGCAGAGCTAAACCGTCATTAACATAGCTCTCTTTTGGAAAATAGAGTTGGATGCAAGTGTTGAGCGTTTAATTTTATGATCACTGTTTAACAGAAGACACGATATAGATAGATCCAAAAATCTGAATAATTGTTGATGGGACCAAAATATATATTCTTTATTGGACAGTAAGCAATTAATATTAAAATATGCCAGTTAGCACTTACATATGTGCTACATTGTTGTGCAGTTGTTCTGCCATAATAATAAAAATAATAACAAAACAATATAAGGTACATAAGAGATGCATTAAAATAGACCATAATCACAAGCACACTGTATGTCCAGCTCTTCTTCTGAAATGGAGAGTATTAATTGTGACTTTGTCCTCCTTTGCTGCAGTAACACCCCCTACTCATCTGGGAAGGCTTTACACTAGATTTTGGAAAACTGTTGTGAGGATTTGATTGCATTCAGCCATAAGAGCATTAGTGAGGTCAGGTACTGATGTTGGATGATCAGTTCTGGATCACTCCAACTCATCCCAAAGGTACTGGATGGAGCTCCATCACTCCAGAGAGCACAGTTCCACTGCCCCACAGCTCAATGCTGCAGGGCTTTATACCTCTCTAACCCACTTATGGTGACCTTAGGCTCATGTACAGCTTATTTTATGGAGAAAGGCAGTAAGTTGTTGAAGTAAAAAAAAATCATTCACATGTAGCTGTCATGACACATCATTCGAAAGCCTAAGTGTGGCCACCACCAGTTATTTGTGGTATACTGGTATATGTGGTATAGGGGTCATTCTACAGAAATGTCCATTTTTGTGTCACTAGCATTTACAGATATATTACACTTAAAAAAACATGTTAGGTTTACAATTTTTTTTTACATTTTCAAATAAAACAATAAGTTATTTTAACAATTACACCTTCTTGAGTCATCAGTTTAGCAATATTGGTTTTCAAGTCAATTATCTTGAATTTCAAGCACCACAGAAGTGTTTGTCCCCACAGTCATGTGTAAAGGGTGCGTGCCAAATTTTGAAGAAAAAAACATGTTTTTCTGCAATTTTATCCATACATAACTATGAAATATATGAATTAAATGACATAAATAAAACAAATGGCAAATAAATATTATAAAATATATAATGAAAGTTGTTGTCCCCAGGAGTCGTGTCACTGGTGTTACCATGTAACAAAAAAAAACTCTTATTTTGAAATAAAAATCACACTGATGACATCACTTGACTTCCTTTACCTGTTTTCTGAAGATCTATGAAGAAAAGCACATGGTGAGTCCACTGTGTCTTTCAGTTATCAGAAATGTTCTCATTTAGCTCATGATTTCATATGAAGCTTTTAGTTGGCATCACTGGTATGACCTACTTTATTCTTAGGTCATTGTGAAAAAATAGAATACAAATGGATTACATTACATAATTTAGTGGATATTCCATGACTGGATGGTTTGATGCTCTGTAACAGACATTTTATAAAATACATTTTACATTAAAAATGTCACTGGTGTTACTGTCACTGGTGTTAGCTTTCTTATGTTTAACACCAATGAGGATTGGTAACACCAGTGACACCTATGGATAGATCTGTAGTGTCTGTAGAATGACCCACATCTGTTTTTTTATGTTACCAGTTTCTTGTCATCCTCCACCGTTCTCCAACAGATATCTCATGAGCAAAGTGATCCTCCGAAACACAAGCCAACCACCGCCAACCAAAGACTGACACGATGAACAAAACTAATGGCTGCTAAGTTACTGTACACTCCTAAAAAAAATGGTTCCTCAAGGGTTGCTGAGCAAGGACAGTCTTTCTATATAGATCCATGAACACTCAAAGAACCATGTGCATGCTTAAAGGGTTCTTCGCGTGGTGTATTGGTTCTTCAGATTGATGGAGAATGTGTTGTTGAAAATGGTTCAGTATTGCACCAAAAAGGCCAAAAACAGTTCTGCTACTGTGATGATGTCAAGCTTTGGATATATAAAACCATTTTCAAAAAGGTTCTATTTAGAACCACATACAACACATTCTCCATTCATTTTCTGTGAAAATAAGTTAACTTACAACAACATGTAATTTGGCCAGAGGTGCCCAAACTTTTTCACACAATTAGACATAGATTTTTTTTTTATCATTTTGTCATTATGGAAAGCATTTTTATGGCAAAGTAAAAGTTTGATGCAAACAAGCTGCTGGCCAGCAAAAATCCAGTAATTTGTTCATTTTTATTGCTCACAGTAAATCTTACAGTGTCCTAAACCACACCGACAAGTGCAACCTTAATGAAAACTTGATGTGATTTGTATGGGTTGAGAGACGTTTGGGGATGTCTGTACAGAAACGATTTTGGTGACTATTGACTTCTAGTGTTTGCAGTGCTGTAGCTGAACTAAAGAAGCAAAATTTGGATACCAAACATGTCTTGGCTGGTTGACTACATCTAAAATAGGTTTTACCAAACCACCCCTTTAAAAACAGGTAACAGTAAATGTAATTAGTTACTACTCTCCTTTTTCCAGTCTGATACTGATGAACTGCTCAAATCAGCATCTCCCTCACGACACAAGACATTTTTAGCATGATGACAGAGTGTTTCAGATTCATTTCTTTTCAGGGTAATATCTCTGGCACTCGCCAGCACTTGACTGGATTTAAGCCATTGCCTGCGGTTATCAGTAACGTGGAATGTTTTCATTGCGCGGAAATATTTAACGGGAGGTTCACTGACCCACAGATAATTTCACCTGTCACACTGATGACTTAATGTGTACTTGGGGAGAGAGGTCTCTTCATGCCAGCAATGGCTGATACTTTAGCGGCTCTGCGCAGTCAGCCACCTGCTCTAAAAATAAACCCAGCTTGCTTTTGAATATGAAAGTGGGATTTCCATATCCTCTCTGCCTTCTATTCCAATTCATCAATCACATCCAGCTGTAGTGTTGAATACTCCAGAATCAGATTGTTGATCCAGTGGGCAGGGAATGTCCAGCCAAAATATGAGCATGCTTAATCACAGTTACCAAGCATGCTAACTACTGTATAGGTTGCAGACAGATGCAAAATAGGCAGCTAAGGGGTCAATATTCTACATGTTCTAATGTTTAAAGCAGGTAATTTTGAATTTGCTGTTTTTGTGGTGTCACATATTCACCTGCCTACAGCAGTTTAGCCCCTACTCTCTGTTTCTGCTCTCATTGTCCATTTTATCAGCTCTACTTACTATATAGGTGCACTTTGTAGGTCTACAATTACAGACTGTAGTCCATCTGTTGCTCTGCATACTTTGTTAGCCCCCTTTTACCCTGTTCTTCAGTGGTCAGGACCCCCATGGACCCTCACAGAGCAGGTACTGTTTGGGTGGTGGATCATTCTTGTTTAGTACACAGTATGACTTATTGTGAGCTATAAAAATTAAGAAAACTTCAGAATAAGTGGAAAAAGTACATAAATTAAGGAGATTAGATTTTAGTTGAACATTGCTTTCTGTAATCTTATTAGACTTGCTTATGTATTTGCTGAGACTGTATGACATACTGTCCCTTATAAAGATGGACCAAAGTACATTGCTAAACACTCTAATAGAAGCCAGTGTTCAATTTTGTTCACTTTTATAGATAACAGTATACCTTACAGTGGCACATAAGCCAGCTATATGTGGTTCTACTAAAATTTGCTGCACTGTCCTTTTTAATAATGTATTATCAGTTTTATTCTTGCTATTTTTCTGACAACTCTAGGCCCAAGACTAGTTCAACTCAATTGTGTAATGGAAATGGTCAGGAGAAACACATTCCAATGTCCAACAGCAAGGCTGACCATACACACACTGGTAGACTTGTTGTTTGTGATGCAAGATGGTGCAAGAAAAGAGTTTGTTTAGATCTCCAGGGACAATTATACATTTGTAGCCATTATAACAGTGGTTTTGCGACATCTACCAAAGATGTGGAGGTGATTAATCACAGTCTTATAACAGCGTTATAATTCAGAATTTCAAGAACAACTTTGGTTTACAAGTACCTCAACCTCAATGTACCATCACAAACATAACAGTTGCATCAGACAGGCTACGAATCCATGTTGTTGATGCTGGTGTACACTGTATGTCTCCTAATTTGCTCCTGAACTGACAGCAAGCGTGAAGATTCATTCTTTTATTATCTGTGAACAGTAACAGTGTCTGTTTCACTTTTGTTTCTCATCCTGAATTTATTTCATTGCTAAGAAAGATGCAGATATAATTGTGGGATTTGAATGCATTAGTGTTCATCCTTTAATTTAAGGTAGGAGACATTTCTTCAAAGAAACTTCGGAAAGACTCCAACTAGAAAAGATTCCGCAGGGACAAGCTGAGGAAAATGGATCTACTTGAAGCTTTTTCTTGTGAAAGTGAAGCTGTCTGCATCTGGCTCAGCTTCTGCCTGCATTCACTCTGACAGCTGGAATGATGGGAAGGGGTACATCTAAATGCAGGACTAGGAACTGCTGCAGGTTGGCGCTTAGCTGCCAGTCGGAAGCCAGCTAACACATTGTTAACAATGGTTTGTTTTAAAGTTTGAAACATGCCAGGAATAGACGCTGAGGAGATTCCTCAATGTTGTGTGGTGTATCTGGCCAAATCTGCTATAGCAGAGCTTCAGTGAGTGTTGTGTGTGCCCCACACAGACAGGCCTATATTATATATAATGTACATAGTGTAATATCAACAGAATGGTTCTATATAGAACTATAAGTGAAATGGGTCTTCAGATTGATGAAGAATGTGTTGTATATGGTTATATTAGAAACTTTTTGAAAATAGTTATACATATAGTACCAAAAGGGTTCTTCTGTTGTTACAAGCTTGACATCATAACAATAGCAGAACCCTTTTTGGTGCTATATAGAGCCATTTTCAAAACATTTTTTTTTTTTATAGAAACATATACAACACATTCGCCATCAATCTGAAGAACGATTTCACCACAGAAAGAACCATTTAAGCATGCAAATGGCTCTGTATAGAACTCATGGTTCTAAATCGAACCATTGGCTTTTTTAAAGAACCCTTGAAGAATCATCTTTTTAAGATTGTACAGTACTGTGTAAAAGTCAGAGACCACCC
Source organism: Colossoma macropomum (assembly GCF_904425465.1). Classification (NCBI taxonomy): domain Eukaryota; kingdom Metazoa; phylum Chordata; class Actinopteri; order Characiformes; family Serrasalmidae; genus Colossoma; species Colossoma macropomum. The sequence continues at coordinate 301,055 of NW_023495280.1, read as the reverse complement.
CTTCCTTCATTTCATTCCCACTTAAAACAGCCATTCAGTACACATTATTCATTTTTCAGAATCAGAAAAAAACAGCAAACATAATAAAATGAAATTTAACACTGAAACCTCAACAACTAAATACTTTGTATAATATAATGCATTTTCTGCTTCTCACCATCCAAACAATCCAAACACATACAGTGATGTTGAGGTCTGGGGGTCAGTCCCTTGTTCTAAAAACACCAGCAGCTTCTATGATTTAATGTGTCTGTTTCCTTTTCTGAGTGAGATGAATGGCTTGAACAGCTACACATCCTTTCAGACCCATAGTGTAGTCTTCTCACAGTGGACGGATGGAGCATCTTGATTTTCTCCTCTCTCTCAAAGATGAAAGCTTTAGGTGCTGTTTATCTGATGTTTTGGTGGTCTACCAGGTCCTGTTTCCACACACCCATACTCGACTACTTTATCACGTGGCCAATTGTAATGTGAATGCACTGGAAAATATATTTAACAGAAAAAAATCAATCATGTGGTCACATTTGACCACCTGGCCTCGTTGGCTACTATCCATGCCAGGGAAATGGCAGAGCCCACTTTTAACAGGCGGCAAACTCAAGGTCATTCCAAGAGCTCTCTTAGATCACACTTAATTTAGAGGTGGTAGCCTACATTGTAGCAGGATGGACAGAAACACCTCTGGATTTTTTTCAGGTCTGAAGCAAGAGTGGAGCTTGATTTTCTCTCTATTTTTTACTCTCTCAACTTTTTTAATCATTTTATAAACTTGTTTTTGTTTGACTTTGTCCTTCCTTATCCAAGTGGATTATTTTATACCTAATCTCCTCAGAAATATCTCCTTCAGCCATTGACAACATTGACGGCAACAAAGGCCAATGAGGTAATATTATATGGTGCTGTGTGTTCAACCAAACGGCTATACCTTTTCATTTTTTATACCAATTTAAAATATATCGCTGCTGTTGGAACAAAACCTCGTATCTCCATTTTTGGCATTTTTCAGTTTTTGAAATAATCTGAAAATGCTTGCTGCCTTTCACATCGTGTGTAAATTTAATGATGAGTGGACCAATAGAAATGACTTGGAAAAACATCTGGTTACATAGACTTACATTAAAAGTAAAGTAGGTTTTCCCTTCTCCTGTAAAGTTACCATTTTGGAGATACAAGGTTTTGGATTTAGCAGCGAAATGTTCCATTTTCTAGACTGTTCTTAATTAACTTTATTATTTGCTCCTCCTGTATGTAAAAAAATGATTTATCTGCAACAGTCAATCAAAAATGCTATTTCTGGCAACATGCGTAATTTAAAGATATTTTTTTTTTCAGCGCTAGCAAAAAAATGCAGACCCTCATGTAAAGAAAAGTCAAGACTCTAAGAAAAAACAGTGAAGTTTTCAGCTCTTTCAGCTGCATTTTTTCAAGTGCTTTAACAATGCATAGGACTTGATGTGAAGTCTCCACTGCGTCGCAAATCCTTAAATTTTGCTAATATCACTGAAATTATCTTAGATTATTTTGCAGTTTTCACTTAAATTTAGGAAATAGAATGGACGTTTATTGCAAACATAACAAGTATTTACTGTGAGATATTTTGGGAATCGTCACATGACCTGTTGGCTAATCAGACAACATTATCATGGGCCTGATTACCATCAAGATCATCCACTGACACTGCAAAGTGATGGGTCAGCACTTTACTGGTAGTTCCAGTCCGCAAGCACTGATTGCTTTGGCCACACGTAATGAGTCGTCCAACTGTCACAATCAGTGACACCACATGACCAGCATCTGCTCTGAAAAGTGTCCGCCTCGCAGTCCCCAGGGAAGCAATTTGAGATTGAAAAAAGATGTTTCCTTTCAGTGATGATTGTAATTGCTTGCTACTGAACCTGTTTTCTTTATGAATACTCAATTGACTTCTTCTACATGAGACTCGGTGACATCCTTTGTTGTTAGGCAAAGTGAAACTTCTATCAGTATAATGTAATTTCAAGGCAATGTCTGAGCTTCTAATGGGCATGACAAATGGGAGACCCCTATTTACCATGCTTTTAGCCACAAATTAGCACAAAAGCTAAAGACCAAGGCAAACTTAATGCAGCTGGTGGCCTACTAGAGATGGCAGCACCCAGATGCCCCACATATTGGTAATACATTGGCTTTTATTGGCCAGAAAGCAGGAGTCAGGGCAGATATCGGTGCAAATCCTCAGAGGATGCCTTTGTGGAAAGATAGGGGCTTGGAATGCAGCAAAAGTGGACCTAGCAGTGTTTGACCAGGCTGTAATGGCAGCTCTTTAAGAATATAACTGTAGCTTAAAAAGAACGCATTCAAGTGGCTGAAGTGGCAGCCCTTGTGGAGTTAACAGCGTCCTCCCTTGGCCACCTCATCTGCTCTGGCATCTCTCCCAGGTCTGAGTGAAGTTCTTCTAACAGAGCAAGAGTCTAATCGAGGACTCTTCTAACAGAACCGGAGTGTAAACGAGGCTTCTCGAGAAAAAAAAGGGAAAAAGTAGCACTCTTAATAACAAAAAAATCCTCCACTCAGGTGTGATATTTCGCACGAACATCTTGAGCGCCTCCGCAGTGGAAAGTGAATTGGCAGAGGTAACGCTATTAGTGAGATGCCAAAGGGCACTCAGCTTCTCCAATACAGAGTCAGCATTGTTCAGTCTTCTCCATGTGCTCCTTGCCAAGCCCGTCCCCTCCACTCTCATTATTCTTATCTCATCCTTCTCACTTTTTTCCTCTCTTTGAGAGAACTGGTGCTGCCTTCTACCAGCAAATAGAAGAAATCGAATAAAAAGGGAGTGAAGGGCCTTGGAAAGCTCCTTACATTTGGCCGTGAAAAGTCAGTGCAGTACAGTTATACAATTATATATTACCATTAATGAGGTGCTGCTTCAACACACATGCTCACATAGAAATAATAATAATAATAGAAATGTAATAATGTGTTCCATATGTATTATACATACTTAAGTACCTATATGTTACAAGATTATGTTCCGTATGTATTATTAACCAATCAGCCATAACATTAACTCCACTTACCATATAGGAGCACTTTATAGTTCTACAATTACAGACTGTAGTCCATCTGTTTCTCTGCATACTCTGTTAGCCCCCTTTCACCCTGTTCTTCAGTGATCAGGACCCCCATAGGACCACCACAGAGCATGTATTATTTGGGTGGTGGGTCATTCTCAGCACTGCAGTGACACTGAGGTAGTGGTGGTGTGTTGGTGTGTGTTGTGCTTGTACGAGTGGATCAGTTACAGCAGTGCTGCTGGAGTATTTAAACACCTCAGCGTCAGAGAATAGTCCACCAACCCAAAATAACCAGCCTACAGTGTCCTGTGGGCAGCGTCCTGTGACCTCTGATGAAGGACTAGAGGATGACCAACAAAAATTGTGCAGCAGCAGATGAGCTATCGTCTCTGACTTTACATCTACAAGGTGGACTGACAAGGTAGGAGTGTCTAATAGAGTGGACAGTGAGTGGACACAGTGTTTTATAACTCCAGCAGCACTGCTGTGTCTGATCCACTCACACCAGTGCAACACACACTAACACACCACCACCACATCAGTGTTACGGCAGTGCTGAGAATGATCCACCACCCGCCTGCTCTGTGAGGGTCCATGGGGGTCCTGACCACTGAAGAACAGGGTGAAAGGGGGCTAACAAAGTATGCAGAGCAACAGATGGACTACAGTCTGTAACTACAACTTTATGTGTTTGTTTCAGGCAATTTTGGATCATGTCTATTAATCCATTCATCCTGAAACTTCATACAATGTAAAAGGTAACTGTTTATAATTATATCAAAAACAGAAAATGGCAAAAATGTAGATACAAAGTTTAATAAAGATTCAATATCACTCAGTAACATCATTAACACAGGTTAAAAATCATCAGAAAAACCAAGCAGAATCACATAGCGAGGCCTATGAGGCATAGTCCAACTGCGACGTGAGCGTCAAATTAAGTCCGCAAAGCCTCTTGCCACTGCGTGGGAGTATGCACTGTTTTCCTTAAAGGGGGGCTTTGTGACTGTCATATATAATTTAAATCCCCTTGTCATAAAGCTGTCACTTATTATAGGCTGCAGATCTGGGCATTATTGCACCCTCTAAGCTCGCTTTTGTAACTCTCTTTATAGGAGCTGAGAAATTTCTCATTTGGAGGAGGCGAAGCTAATGCGCCTTGTGTGTAAAAAAAAAGGAAAAAAAAATCCATACGGACGTTCCTCCAGCTGTAGAAACCGGTCTGGCTCCAGCGGAAAGGTTCATTACTCAACCGCTGTGGGCTGTTGCTGCTCGACGCAACGGGAGGAGATGAGAGCTGAATTTCAAGCCGGAGATCTCGCGTAAAAAACGTTTACACAGTCCACCCCCCCCCAACACCTACCCATCCATCCCCCGCCCTGGCTGCCGCCCCCTCACCCCAGAGGGCCACCGTTCTGTTCCGTTTGCTTCGGAGGTCACATCCAAAAATAGCCCGGCTTGAGTTGCGAGGGGGTTGGGGTTTTGAGGAGGTGGCATAGGGAGATGAGGAGAAATGAAGTGTGTGTGTGTGTATGCGTCCATGTATTCATCTCTCTGTGGGGACCAGATCACCCCAGGATGATGGATACCCAGTTTGACCATCGTGGAGCCTCTTGCATGTCCATTCATGTTCCTGCTCTGCAGAAAGTGCTTTTCATTGATCTGTTACTCGAACAGTAGTTATAGGTCACTTGTTAAGCTAAATGCTTCTGTTCAATGACAGGTACATTTCATTTCTTCTTTCTATGTACATGATGGTATATTAATTCTCAATTTTGTTTCTTTATTAATATTGCTCTTGCTGTGTATCTGTTTTGCTCTCCGATGTGGACCAGAGGAGGATGGGTTCTCCTTTTGAGTCTTGGTCACTTGGCCACTCAAGGTTACTTCCTCTTACTCTTACGGAGTTTTTCTTGCCACTGTTGCCCGTGGCGCTCTGACCTGGACATCTCTAAACCTCTAACCCCCTGTATAAATAAATCTAGTATTGAATTGAACTGAAAAACATAAACTTTTGAGGTTGTTGACTGACTGAGGTGAGTGTGATGGTTACAAACCAGTGACTGGCGGACTAAGAAAATGAAACACAGCTTCAGTTGGACTTCCTCACCCCTGCACAAATGACTCAGAGAGCATTTATTATGAAAATATTTTAATATTTTAACACAATAATATTAATTACCAACAAATGTTCTATATTTTAATATTTTAAGCAATTCATATTCCTCTGACACCTCTTCAGCTGTCCCTCCATGTGGTTTTACCATTGTTAAATCACTGTAATGTACGGCCATGTGGCTTACTTATTACTTAAGTTCCAAAAACATAATTAAACTTAATTAATTAATTTAATTGATGTGTGTATTTGTATGTATGCATATATGCACGTGGTTTTGTACGTCAAACATCTTTGAACGTGCCTCATCCTATTCATCTATCCAACTATACATTCTATAAATAACAAGAGCTTATTAGCAGATGGTGAATTATCATCCATGTGTCAAAACAACATCAGAAATTCATACCTAACAAGGTGAGCAGACAGGAGGCGATGGTTTGGTCTGTATAGACATCTTTGTTCTGAATTGCATTGAAACTTCAACCACACAATGTGCACCAAAGTTGGTTTAAAAGTAGACCAAGACCAATTTCCACATTGTTTGTTGTAATCGAACAAGTCTGAACACACCATATAATTAGGCTTGAATTAGATGTAGCACAGATTCACTTAGCTGTCCTGTAAAAAATGTGGAGAGAACTGAAAATATGGCAACATGATTCATCATGTTCTTAACCAATAGAAAAAACCCCACAAGAACATGAATACAAGTGTTTCCCATATGGAAATCTGATATATGGCCATTTATGTGCATGTATCATGAAGGGTCAGGCATTTATTTCATACTATTTGTACATATATGTTCTGTAGATATATGTAAGTATTAAATATTGGACATATACATACTATATGAATCATACATATATGTCTGAAACATGGTTTAATGCACCCTAGTTATAATTGTTACTATGTTATCTGTTTTTACATATTTAATAGTTTAAATGTGTCTGGAAAAAATATTCACATTTATTTCAAGTGTTAATGATTTTATTGCATAACTTACAAACTTTACAGCAGTTATTTTCACTCATTTTCACTACATTAGGATGTAATAAATGTCTAAATACTGTTATTACACAAGACATACATTTTATTTGCTGAACTTAACATATTAATTAAAATTAAATGTAGCTTGTGCAATAATATTTATTTGTGGTTCAATTCAACTCAAGATTCATCAGATACATTGCATGCTTTGTTTTTAATGTAAGTTGGAAGCAAAACATCAAAATGAAATACTCCAGCAGCATAAGTTCAATAAAAAACCTTATATTATATAATATAAATGTAGCATATATGAGTAATATATATCATCCATATATGAATAATGTTTTCTGTCATATATTGGTAAATATAGGTGTTACACATATATGTTTGTATATGTAGATATATGGCTGAAACATATATCTCATGTTTGAAAATGGCGAATTTCAAATAAATTGGCGTATATGGCCATTAAGGGGTTAAGCTACTGAAGCAAGTGGACATTTTGCCCAAGTCCAAAGAGAGAGAGAAGAGAGAGACTATGGAATGTGAGCTGTCAGCCAGCCCTGTCAGTCAATATATCGAGCACATGAACTTACAATGAGGTTAAGCTACCATATTGAAGCAAGTGGACATTTTGCCCAAGTCCAAATCCCCCACACAACTTTCTGTAGCTATAGTCGGCACAATGGGTTTATGAAGTCCCCCCCTGTGGGACTGTGATTGTAAGCCAGTGGTCTGGAAGTCCAATAAGTTGTAAAAGCGAGAAGTTTTTCGAGGCAGGTCATTAGCGACGCTGAGAGTGATTTGTTAGGAATAAGAACGAGGACAGCAAAACACTAACCTAAGACGGCGAGCTGCCAGGTTATAATGGTTTCTCAAACAGAGAGCAGGGAGGCCAAATTCCAGATTGCACCCATTCAAAACTCTGGACAAAGCACTGCTGTCACCAAGTGGCCAAAAGCGGCAGTGCTCCTTTCGAAATTTACAGGGGCTTCAGAAAATTCCTCCTTTAATTTTTCATTTCCATGACTCAACTCTTGCTGCAAATACATATTCCGTCCAAGCACGATCACCAGAAACTCTTCCAAACTTTCCCTTTTCGTATGGTAAGTGGAACTTTCCTCAGATGAGGAATGAATCACCGGTGGGTTCAAGTTTAGCCAGCCTGCTATAATAAGACATATTTCTTTGTTCCCTGGAGCTAGCCTTTTGTAACATTTCAGTGCATCCATCTGGGCGTGGGATCCTGTACTGTATCACTTCGGGCCCTCTGCAGCTCCTAGATGTTCTCCTTTTGTCTCTCCGAGCTTCTTCAGCATGGGTATTCGTTTCAACAAAGCGTTTACTGTACCTAATTAGCTCGCCCTAATAGATTGAATCAGATGGTGCGGTTTATGCTTGGAACAAATATCTGTGGACGAGGTGGCCCAGGAGATTCCGGGCAGAATGGTGACGGAGGATGTGGGATTATCTGCGTTTTTCTCCAGCAGATGGTGTGGGAGATTGGCGCCTCTTGGTTCGGTTCTGAAATGAGAAACACCCAGGATTCTTCCCTTGGCCAAGGTATTATCACTGCACAACTGGCTAGGAGATATTAAATTCCCACCCAAAACAGACCTGAGGGTTTTAAAAGGACTGTAATGTGGAAAAAATCATATTTTAAACGAAAGAGTTGGATGTAAACACTATTGAAGTCTCAACATGTATCATATCATTAGTCCACATATGGAAATTAAACTGCAAACAGCCTGTTTTGTATTCACTGTTCTTGTGGTGTTATGCCAATACATTTACATATATCTGCCTATTCGGCCCACAGCAGTTTAGCCCCGCCCCTTTGAAGTTATAAGGAGTGTTTCAGCCCAGTTTTTTGAATGAGGTGAAATACAGAGCTGCCATTCAGAACAGAGTGCATTTCTCTACAGAGAACACACTTCTGCATATTTTAATGCACAGTTAGTGTTTATTTGCTGAATTGCACATATCGGGGAAAAAATAAAATATAAAATGTACATATAAAGTATGAAATGTATATATGTTTATCCGTGTAGAGGAATATGTTGACTTATTTTCATTAAAAAAATAACAAAACATAAAGAATATGCCTGTGTTTTCTTCTACAGTGAATACAGTTTAATTTCATGAATATAGCACTTTTCAAACAGACATTGTTGTCATACGCTTTTAGAAAAAAGGTACTAAACTGTCACTGGGGCAGTACCCCTCTTTTCACTGGGGTGGTACTCTCAAGGGTACATCTCAGTACCTTTAGTCAGGGAACATAACTGTACCATAATCCACTGAAATTATATTTTCTATGTTGTATTGACTCCCCACACCCCGTCTCGTCTCCAGGGTTTTTATTTTATCGTTCTGTTTTAAAACATTCGGTTATGAAAAGGTACAAATATGTACTTTTCCACTGGGAAAAGCTTCTTTAAAGTACACAATTGGACCTTAAAACCACTGTTGTACATTTAGAGGTACATTTACATTGCTTGTAACTTGATGAATGAAAAATATACCTGTACAGTACCTTTATTTCTAACAGTGTAGGCTGGGTGATAATCAGTAAGGCATGGCCATGAATTAATATATTAAGGCCATGAGTTACTGTAACGCCAGTTAAAGTTTGAGTGGCCTCAAAATATTATCTTGTGGACACAAGAAACTGAACTCACAGCCTAAATATATTAATTCAGTACCATGTCACCTTAGGGGCTCCATAGTTGACGTCATGAAGATGTTCTTCAAAATCACCAAAGCTGCTTTCCAGAAATGTGGTCTGGACCTCTTGAATCAGTCTGACAAGCCAGACTTCTGACTAATGTCTGAGACTCTGGAGAGTTTCATTGCATAATGTGGCCAAGACCTGCCAATCTGAAAGGAAAACGCAGTGGCACTTCAAATACCGCAGACTACAGATAGTTCACATGCAATTATCACTGAATCACGCTCAAGTCAGTTAACCACTCTTTTGAAAAGAATTGCTGTCTGTGACTCTTTAACTAAAAAACTATAAAACTAAATGCAGAGAAAAATGTAAATCAGAACTTGAAGCTCCTCCATTGTTGCTACTACTGTTTGTGTTTACTGGTTACACTAACTGTTTACTGGTTGCACCAACTGTCTTCGGTTCATTCCTTTTTCTTAGGCTAATGAAGAACTTTTGTGTTCATATCAATGATAAAAAAATTAATTAAATAATGATAAAAGTTAATCAAGAAACTTTCAGAATAAGATCTTGTGGACTATTAATAGTAATCTATATAGGTTGTATCTCTATATGTTGTATATCTCTATATAATAGTATATGTTGAATATGAGAACCACATACAGTACTGTGCAAAAATCAGAGACCACCATTCATTTATTTAGTTTCCAGTCAAAACAGCCAATAAGTACAAGTTATTCATTTTTCAGGTGATGTTTCTGTGGGGATTAGATGTAAAATACGTGAAAAAAACAGGAGTTTCCAAAACTGGAGTTCAAAACAAATGATTAAATGATACAGAGAAGATGGTCCTAAACATCACTGAATCTGTTTGTGGCTAATTGGATCGTGAGAAGCAGTAAGTCCAACCAGCTTCTAAGACTGAGATGTGGAACAATATTTCTGCGGATTTCTGTCTTCTGAAAAGAATGTAAGCTATAATAAAGGTAAAAACTAGACACATTAAATACTGAAAATTCAAAATTCTATGTAGCTGTTGAGGCTTCTGTGTCATTTTCCATTAAATATACATTTTTTGCTTTGTTCCCCTGACAGTAAAAACTGAATAACTTGTATTTAATGGCCATTTTGACAAGAAATTAAATGTATGATGGGTGGACTGTAAAAAGATTGTGAAATCAATGAAAAGCAAAGGGTGAACAATATAAAATCCAGGTAGAAGAACATCAAAACCAGCACAGAATCTACTCTCCAACACATAAAGGCAAAATACCCCAGTAATGAAGTCCTGCTGGGCCAGCTATCTTTCTGGAATGCGTAGGTAAAGTTTTTCTCAACTCAAACTAATGTTAAAGCAGCTTAAATTATCTCTGGCACCCCAAGCAGGCCTGACTCATGAAAAGAGCTCTCTATGTATTCACAGTTCTCTGCAGCACGCCGAATGTAGACTTCTATTACTTTGAGCACCTTCCCCGAGCAGCCCAGCACATACGACAGAGTTGTTATCTTGTTACACGGGTGGTAATTTCTTGAGCTGCAGGACCACCACTGTGTGCGAGTGGCTCCAGATGAAGATATTAGACAATAGTGGAAAGCAGGCTGATTCATTTGTCTTCTCCAGTCGTAGTTACTTGAAAGCTTTTCACGAAGGAACGGAGACCTTATGCTTATTAGAGGAAGATTTCCTCTAATGCCTCTAAGTCCTGATGCCACTTGGAATCATTCTACTGGTGAGTCGTGTATGCAGTCGCAGGGCATTTACACTGGACCAGCAAATGATGTGTATGCATCCACCCACTTCAGCTGGCTGCATATGGGAGTTGTGAGGGTGTTGGAATGAAGTCTTGCTTAAAGGGACACCCAAATGAATATTTGTACCATTGCTTCATGTGTTTTGAATATGCCTATTTGCCTTCAACAGTGGTGCTGCAAGATTTAAGTTGACCTTTTTTGGTTTAAAGACCAGGAAAACCTCACTCAAGAACAAGGATATTGGAGGTTCCTGAATGCGGCTCAGTCTTTTAAACGTTGACCCCATCATTGTCAGATTGTGAGATGCCACAGCCATCCATAGCTGGGTGTCCAAGCTCTCTCTGGGCGGGCAGGTTGGCCCTCCCTCTCTAAACAATGCAGCTGCATGTTAGTTACAGATTTGGCTGTTAGCATTCTCCTCCAAGCGTATTGAGCCTTTCACTGACATTGTGTTGGCAGCAGTTTGAAAAGATGTGGCGCTTCATGTGTCTCATCCGAAGCACATACTAGCCTTTACCCTCCTAGTGCTGACTGTACTGTCATCGTGAGAGACCCACCTAGCAGGTAGGAACTGGACGTGACCAAATATCACACAACATTTCTGCCCATGGCTTCTGCTCAAGTTTGTTTGTGCATGGTCTGGTGTTTATCGTAGTTGTAGTCCTTTAGGTAATTCAAATAAATTCGTAAAAAATCCCAAAGTTGTCTGTGGACATGGAAACTGAGGCAGCCATCTTTATCTATCTTTTGCCAACTATCTTTAGCCTGTTTTTTTTTTACAATTGATTGATTTAAAATTATATTCAGTCATATGCAAAAGTTTGGGCACCCCTGGTCAAATAACATGTTTAGTTGATTTTTAAGTGGAAAAAAGTTATACATCCTCTACTGAGAACAGACTTCTGCACATTTTAATATGAATTTTTTTTTATTAGCAAATAAATAGAAATTGTGCACTAAAATTAGAAGAAAATGGCACATTGAAGTTTGATCCCTGTAAAGAATTGATTATTTTCTCTTAGAAAATCAACTAAATGTGTCATTTGACCAGGCCTGTTCAAACATTGGTTTGACTGCATTAAACATTTTATGAAATTTATGACTCCAGTCATTACTGCGTCGTGTGAGTTTATTGTAGAGGTGTCTTTTCTTTAGCATTGTTTAACCACGTTTTAGCATTCATGGCCCGAACTGAAGGCCTACCTCTTATAGTTCACCACTGCTTATAGGTCCACTATAAGGTAGGCCTCACAAATATGAGGTCAGTACAAGTGTACATTTACGGACAGTAGCTAATCTGCACTGGTTCGTAATGAAGCGTCTGGTGAGTGCAGATCCAAATACGTGTTATAAATTCTGCACCTTCAGTAAGTTCAATGACAGTCTTTGTTGTTGAACAAAGGTTCTAACAACTTATGCTATCTTTTGCATTCATTCACCTTAAATGTTCATACGCCTACTGTACCTTGTGGGGCTGATTCTTCAGTTTAATTACTTTTCTTGCATAAAAGTTTTGACAAAGTGCTCCTGTATACTTGTTATCAAAAATTATTTTCCCCAGGAATCATGAGCATTACTGATCCCACTCAAGCCCTCTCATGATCAGATTCTTCAAACAGTCCTGTGATGCTGAAAGGCTGCCAGAGGGCCTGAAATAATCAAAAAATGTTTGTTGTTCATCAGAGGACAATCTCTCGGAGAGCACTTCTCAAGCGCACATCAGGGGGTGTGGAAACCGAACCTGCATTTGACTCTTGATGGCTTTTGGTGATTGCTTGTTGAGATCAATACGTTTGCACTTATGAAGGAGAAAAGGAGCATATGCTGTTATCACAGCCCAGGGAGCAGTTCATCACAGTGAAGTTTCACCAAGACAATTTATTTTCAGCTCTCATGTCCCTATATCCATTTATTTGAAACAATCAGATGGACATAATGTTAGTACATTTGCTGGCCACTTGAAACCCCCTACCTTGCAGCTCCACCTTGCTTGTGCACAGTTCAAGACTGTAGCCCATCTGTTGATGCACAGTTTGTGTTAGCCATTGTCTAGTCTAGGGGTCGGGTAAAACGCGGCTCTGAAGCCACATGAGGCTCTTTAACTGTCCTGTTATGGCTCTACAGCAGAATTAGATTTTTAGGTAGAAATAAAATAATCCTCCTTTGCAGTAAAATAAAGCTCTGCTGATTGTTCAACACAGTTTTAACAATAAATGGTCTTAAACGCTGGAGTTAATGTATAACTGCTAATTCACCCTTTAACCCTGAAGGTTGGCGTGCAGACTGCTGGTCACATAGCAATGACAACAATCTCAGCTAGCTAGTAGCCAAAGAAATGGCAAAGAGAAAGATTGAAGATGAATGTTGATAATTTGGAGACGAATGGACTTATTTAATGTGCAACGAGAAACTGTCAAACAGTAAAAAGTTCAAAACTTCGGTAAAAGGCTGAAGTTTCTTGTTCAAATTTTTCCGTTCCACCTTAAATAGTGTGTTCTGGCACCTCAGGCACGATTTAAGGTGGAACGGGGAAATTCAAACAAGAAGCTGGGGAAGGACAAGCTGACTTCAGTCTCATAAAAACTTGATGTTAAAAGACATTTTACATTTTCCTTATTTTTAAGGAAAAGTTTCCTGCCAGAGATGCAAGAAAAGCGATTATAGCCGAGCTAAAGCTTAAAGCAGAGCAAACTGAGTTTTCATTTATATTTTTTTAGCCTATACTGAGACGTATTTACAGCCAAGATGGTAAAATGGAAATAAAATGTTGTGGCTCCCAAGGTGGTTTGATTTTTGTTGAAAGGATTAAATGGCTCTTCTTAACATGTGGGTTGCTGACCCATGCTCTAGTCCTTCATCACTGGTCAGTTTCTGACCACAGAACCGCTAGTAGTGGGATATTTTTGGGGGTGGACCACTCTCAACGTGGCAGTGACACTGAAATATACTCATATATTCATAACAGAAGCATCACTGTTATGCTAAGAGTGATTCAGCACCCAATTGATCTGGTCAGTAGTGATCATGTGGTCAGAAACTGACCCGTGATGAATGGGTTAGGGGGTGAATGGCAAAGCAGCCAGCAACAGATGGACTACAGTTGGTAATTGTACACCAACAAATGTGTTATTTTATTCAAAACCTGAATTAGTAGAGAAACATAATAAGCGCAGATCATTGCTGTCAGAACAAAGCCTTCTGTTTTTTTTTTATCTTTTTCTGTTGCTTCACATGGTTTTGACAGTCACTCTTCACACTGTGTCAAATTTTCATGATGAATTGACTAATAGAAATGGTCCAAATGACTTTGATTAAGATCTTGTTCCATTAATCTCCACTCAGAGTTAAGGATGTTTTTTTACTTCTCCTGTGAAGTCATCTTTTTGTAGATATGAGGTTTTGTTCCAAGTAATGAGATTCTTCCAGATAGAAATACTGCATGATATAGTCAAGCAATCAAGATCCTACCATGCTCTGTGGCATGTATGGAAATGCAGAGCAGACCCAGTTTACCTCTTTGACTTTGAAGGAGGTTCGTCATTGGGGCTCGGATGAGAGAAGCTTCAGTCACAACTATCTGACATCTGCATTTAGATCTGTGTGAAAGACACCAGGGCTGAAAATTGGGGGTGATGATTCAATGACTGTGGTGCTCATGCATTAGTACAATATGTCGGAAAGAACAACAGAGGAGCATCTGTTCCCCAGGTGACTGAGAATGTCAATGCAGGACATAGTCAGACTGTCAGAACAGTCCATATATCTCTCATTACAAAGACTATGGAACATTTGAGAGGACACTGCTTCACTGGTCTACAGAGGTGCAGAAAAGAGTGATACGGTCAGATGATGCATGCTTCACCATGTTCTCCACAAGTGGGAGAGTGCATGTGCAGTGTTCAGTAAAAGAATGCTTGACCCATGCACTCTTAAAAAAGATGGTTCTTCAAGGGTTCTTTAGTAAAGCCAATGGTTTTATACTGAACCATGAACACTCAATAAACCATTTGCATGCTTAGATGTTTTTTTTTTTGCATGGTGAAATGGTTCCTCAGATTGATGGAGAATGTGTTGTATATGGTTCTACATAGCAGCAAAAAAGGTTCTGCAATTGTTATGATGTCAAGCTTGTTACAATAGAAGAACCCCTTTTGATGCTATATAGAACCATTTTCAAAAAGGTTCTACAACACATTCTCCATCAGTCTGAAGAATGATTTCACTATGCAAACAACCATTTCATGTTCATGGTTCTATTTAGAACCATTGTCTTTACTAAAGAACGCTTGAAGAACCATCCTTTTTGTGAATGTTCAATGACGGGGTCCAGTGACTTTGTTATGCAGTGGGAGGTTTGTTCCCTTAGAGGGGAGAGTCGCTGCAAATCAATGCAAATCTATTCTGAAAGCTTACATTCATCCAGGAATCAAACCACCAACAGAGGGAATATCTTCTGGAAGAATAGTGTTCCTTCCATCCAGCACTGTTCCAGAAATTTGAAGAGTCTATTCCAGGGGTTGGCAACATGCGGCTCTTTTGCTGCCCTGTAGTAATAATATAGAATATTAATGTAGACTAATTCACCAACCTTTAACCCTGAAGATTGGCATGCAGACTGTTGGTCACCATAGCAACACATACAACAATCTCACCTAGCTAGTAGCTAACAAAAAGGCAAAGAGAAAGATTTAAGATGAACATCGATAATTTGGAGATGAATGGACTTATTTGCATTTATAATCACTTCAGCTGGTTTCCTGATACATTTAATCTGCAACAAGAAACTGTCAAACACTAAAAAAAGTTGTGCAGGTGAAGTCAGCTTCTCTTTCACCAGCTTCTTGTTTGAAATTTCCCGTTCCACCTTAAATGGTGCAGCAGTTACATTGTGGCGCCCTTAGGCACCATTTAAGATGGAACAGGAAAATTCGAACAATAAACTGGCGAATGAGAAGCTGACTTCAGCCTCATAAAAAATTTAACGTTGAGAGACATTTTACACGAAACTATTCTACTTTTGCTAAAAAGTTTCCTGCCAGAGATGCGAAAAAGTGGCTATAGCTGAGCTAAAAGCAGACCAAAGTGGCAGCTTGCGGTGACCAACACCTTTCTAAGACATTTTGTTTCTTTTTTTCATTTGTCACCTGTTTGTATAGAATGGACATATAAAGTAGGAAGACCTCAGTGGTCTTGGAATGGAAGTAAAAGGTAGTGGTTTCTAATGAAGTGGATGGTGATTGCATTTCAGATCTACTTATCAGTCTGAAGAAGCAATTGGTAATCATGTATAAAGGGAAGTAAGAAGTTCCTCCAGTTTCGCTTTAATGAGTTTATAACAGTGAATAAGAAGTTAAGCAAGTGATATACAAGGCTAGTGGCGGTGTTTTATTTCCACCACCAAGTAGAGGGGATCAATACTGATTAATTATAAATGAGCTCATTAATTGATCTCTTTAAGGTGAGACAGTGTCCGTTTACATGCTCCAGGATGTTAGCTTTCGCCACAATATGTCACATGGCTGTACAGAATCAAACTGTGCCTGAGCACTGTTCAAGTAGGGGGGAAGGAGTAAATAAATAAATAAACAACATAATGAGCTGCCTGATTATCTGATTAGAGCATTAGAATAAAATGTATACTGTGCTAGCTACAATGGGTTGATTATGTAGAGCCCTTATAGTAATTGACTCTTTGGCAAAACCGATTGAATAAACATATGTTAATCGAAGTTTATCATCTTTGCTACATAACATGGAGACAGGGCTGATACTTGGAAATACAAGGATCCCAAGCTGAGAATTGATTGCCAATAAGTTGATAAGATGAAGACTCTTCATTAGACACACCTCCCTTGTAGCGCCACCATCATGGTGTAGACAGTTAAAGACTACAGAATGTGAAACTGTCTTACCCCCAAAATAATCCAACTATCAATAAGCTGAAAATACACCTCAATGGAGACGGTAGCCCATCTGCTCATGAGCCCACTCTCTGGTCCTTCATCGGTGGTCAACTTTGACCACAGAGATGCTCTTTCTGGGTGGTGGAAACCCCTCAACCTAGCACACTACTTATCAGAGCAGCCTAGACCAAACTCCAGTAGATGTATTGTTACGTCAATGAAAAAAGTTTACCCACAAGGCTTCAACATTTGAAGAAATCAAATGGAAAAACTAAATTCTTGCTAATTTGCTGACTAATGATTTCAGGTTAGGACCACTGAAAGCTTGATGTTTTGCCATTGTGGGCTTGGTCCACTTTTGAATGGGAGTGTTGCCCTGTGATGGACTGGTGACCTGTCCAGGGTGTATTCTGCCTTCCACCCAATGACTGCTGGGATAGGTTCCAGCTCCCCCTGCGACCCAGAAGGATAAGCAGCTTAGAAGATGTGTGTGTTTGTGTAAATGGGAGTGTACACTTTTTTCACTCCTTAGATTTTTTGCTAGACTTCATATAATAGTAGATAATAATAGAATCATAAAGACTCAAAGAACCAAGTGCATGCTTAAATAGTTTTTTGCATGGAGAATGTGCTGTATATGGTTCTTCAGTGAACCTTTCTGAAAATTGCTCTATAAAGCACCAAAGAGGGTTTTGCTATTGTTACAATGTCAAGCTTGTATACAGTAGAAGAATGATTTTTAGTGCTATATAGAACTTTATATAACACATTCTCCATCAATCTGAAGGACATTTTGCCACACAAGGAATTATTTAATTGCAGATGGTTCTTTGAGTGTTCATGGTTCTATATGGAACCATTGGTATACAAAATAACCCTTGAAGAACCAACTTTTCTAACAGTGTGTATTGAAATTATGTTGCTGGCAATTACAGCTTCAAGACATCAATGGTAAGAAGTAATTAAGCTACTCTTTTTGAGTGACCATTGGCTTCTCTCTTACCTTCCTTATCATTAGTCTGAGACAGATGGTGCACCTGTCCAGTAAGGGTGAGAATCCACGATATGATATTATCACGATACTGAAGTCACAATATGAAATTATCACTATACTGAAATACGATATTGCTGTGATTTTAAAAAATTGCAATATGCTGAGTACTGCAGTAACATAAATTGTACTTTATTACTTTTTTTCAACTGGGAATTTCATCCCCAAATGAAAGTTTTGTCAACATCTGATTATCTAATGAGATAAAGTTTTCAGTGTGTTCATCTCACTTAAATAATTTTTTTGCAGCAAAATGGGACTGTCAAGCAGACAAACTGACTAACAATGTCATAAAAACTTTACTTTAAATTTATATTTTAAAATCAATAGTTGCCGTCTGAATATCAATACAACATTGTGGTGCCACAAATCGCAATACTATGCTTTATAGATTTTTTTTTCCCCCACCTCTACTGTGCAGGGACGATTAGGTGTTGTTCAATGTTGCAAATTATCAAACCATTTCTACTGACAGGTCTCAGTAGGTTATGTAGTTTTTTTCATTAAAGTGTACAGGCAATGTATCCTTAACTTTCTGGCATCTGGCTTTTGGCAGCATGAAACACTTCAGGTGTCTGGTTACTATCACTGTCACTGTGAACCACTTTGACTCTAGAACAAAGCATTTTGTTTCAAACCACTTTGAGTCACTTTGTGGAGGTGTGTGGTTGGTGTTTCTAATAAAGTGGATGCTAAGTGTTAAGTGGAGGTGAAATTTGGCCCAGCAGTTAAAAAAAAAACGTCAGAGAACATTCATTATTAACTTTACACTTAAAGGAAACATTGAAGTCTTTAAACTGCAGGTGGTCAGTCTGACCCCCAAAGACATTTTTTTTCACTCAGTCTCTTCGCAGCTCAAAGTATATCATGAAAGACAGGAGGAAGGAACACAGTCCTATGAAGAGAATCCACCGCATGATGCTCCAGATTTTATGGACTAGGCTTTCAGCGAATGTAGTCTCTCTGAAAAGAAGAACATGAGAATAATGAACGTAAACATTTCTAGGAATGTGTTATCAAACTGTGAATATCTCTGCTTTCCATTCAGCCTTTTACGTACTCTGTAATGGCGTCAGGCATTATACTTGTTAAATCTGTGGTACTGGATGCTGTTTGTGATGTCCGTGTTGTTTCGGTTGTCTCTGAAGTCGTTAATTTGCTGGTTGTCACTGGTAGTGTGGTGGTCTCTATGACATTGCACAGTGTTGTGGGCTCAGAGCAGTGCTGAGCTTTTTCTGTAGAGATTATGACATTTGACATTAGAGCTTGCACTTTTACTTTTTCCACCCAAGAATTACTGTATGTAACCTTTAAGCTCAGGCCAGAGAGGTTTACTGTAGATCAATCTGACCAATAATGGTCATTCCATTGCCATTCCACAGTCTGCATGTATATGGATGCTGATTATATCATTTTAAAATTCTTCATATATTTTTACATTGCAAACAGATATCTTGTCATTAGAAGGACACATTTTCCTTGGCCATATTTGAGATATCACAGTTTTTGAGAACTGTATAGTTAGTACTATATACAGCAGGGTCCAAAAGTCTGAGACCACTACTGAAAATACTTCTATTTTGCGTTACATTTGCGTTACATGAAATTAAGATTTCATTACTACTGATTGATGATTATCAGCATAACAATCTGAATGAAAAATAGAATCATTAAAATTTTAACATGAATTTCAATATTTCTTAGTGTTTGAAATGTCCTTTTTTTGCTGTAATGACAGTGTGCACTCCAGCTGAATGGTCTCCACATGTTTGTATGTATGGGGATGCGGTTGTGTTTAGAATTAGCCTATCACATTTAAACTCATGTTAAATCGTAATCAGTGCACAGCTGCCATTATTTAAAGTGATTCTGATTAACCCCATATAAAGCTGTTCTAGTAGGATTTTCCTGACATTTTCTTAGTTGCATTTTACAGCAAAAGCCATGGTCTGTAAAGAGCTTCCAACACATCAAAGGGATCTGATTGTTGAAAAGTATCAGTCAGGAGAAGGGTACAAAAAAATTTCCAAGGCATTAGATATACCATGGAACACAGTGAAGACGGTCATCAAGAAGTGGATTAAATTTGGCACAACAGTGAGATTACCAAGAACTGGATGTCCCTCAAAAATTGATGAAAAGACAAGAAGAAAATTGGTCCAGGAGGCTGCCAAGACACCTACAGCAACATTAAAGGAGCTGCAGGAATTTTTGCCAAGTACTGGTTGTGTAGTGCATGTGACAACAATCTCCCGTATTCTTCATATGTCTGGGCTGAGAGGTAGGGTGGCAAGACGGAGGCCTTTTCTAACAAAGAAAAACATCCAAGTCTGGCTGTGTTTTGCCAAAACCTACATCAAGTCTATAAGAAGTATGTGGGAAAACGTGTTATGGTCTGATGAGACCAAGGTTGAACTTTTTGGCCATAATTCCAAAAGGTATGTTTGGCGCAAAGCCAACACTGGGCATCACCAAAAGAACACCATACCCACAGTGAAGCATGGTGGAGGATGCATTATGCTTTGGGGCTGTTTTTCTGCAGCTGGGGCTTTAGTCAAGGTGGAGGGAATTATGAACAGTTCCAAATATCAGTTAATTTTGGCACAAAACCTTCAGGCCTCTGCTAAAAAGCTGAAGATGAAGAGGAATTTCACCTTTCAGCACGACAATGACCTGAAGCATACCTCCAAATCAACAAAAGAATGGCTTCGCCAGAAGAAGATCAAAGTTTTGGAATGGCCCAGCCAGAGCCCAGACCTGAATCCCATTGAAAATCTGTGGGTAGACCTGAGGAGGGCTGCACACAGGAGCGCAATCTGACAGATTTGGAGAGCTTTTGCAAGGAAGAGTGGGCAAAGATTGGCAAGTCAAGATGTGCCATGCTGATAGACTCCTACCCAAAAAGACTAAATGCTGTCATAAAGTCAAAGGGTACTTCAACAAAGTATTAGTTTAAGAGCGTGCATATTTATGCAACCACATTATTTTAGTTCATTTTTATTTTTCCCCTATAAATGATTTTAGTTTGTTTGTTACAGATCATGGGTCACACTGAAGGTGGAAATAAGTCTAAAATGATTCATCTGATTTTTTTACATGACAAAAACCTGGCATTTTAACATTTTATTTATTTATAAATGTGTGTGTGTGTGTGTGTGTGTGTGTGTGTGTGTGTGTGTGTGAAATGTACAGGTTTATTTTCTGTTTGCAGGTCCAAACTTTTATTATTCACTTCTATGGACTAAGAATAACTCAGCTACTTTACAATAAGGTTCATATTGTTAACAAAAAGTCTTTAGATGTAATAAATTTCTTTTTTTACTTTTTACTGACCGTGAAAAGGCTTTTTAACAGTATATGCATTCAGGACTATAAAAGGAGAGACAGTATTCATGCTCATTCTATCTGGAGCCTTTCAAAGTCGGCTTACCTGAAGATATGATTAACTCCATGGGGATGGACACATGTCGGCTGACTCTCTCTATTGCACACCAGTACCATCCATTATCACCTGGTTTAATGTTCGTCATATGGATGGTAAAAAAGCTTTCCTGTTTATTGTCGGCTATGGCTAGTGGTCCGTTGGCATGAGCTGGTTGATCTGTTCGTAGGAGAGTGGTGCAGTAATTAAAATAGTAGCCTCTGCACCAGTATTTTACATGGTCCCGATAAAACGCGTGATACCGACAGATGATGTGAATGGGTCTGCCAGCACACTGCTTCACTTCTTTAGGGCCGGTAAGTTGATTTCCTGCAACTAAGCACAAGCAGATTACAGCTCCAGTTTAGAGTGGTGTAAAGTTCAGTAATCAATGTTTAAGAAAGATAGCTTCACTATCAGAACAATGGAAACTTTATAGGAGAAGAAAAAGCCAACGTTAACTTTAGTGTAGTAGCCTAATTATCACATAATTAAACAAATGCAACTCTGTTATAAAAGAACAACGCTTATAAAGCGTGACTCACCATTTTCAAAAAGAAGCAGAAAGATTAAGATCATTTTTAGACCACCTGCTCATTTCCAGCTGTGCCAAAGATGAATCAGATGAATCAAGAAAGAAAAATGGAAAGGAAAAAAGAAAGTTTTGCTAGCTTCCTGCTCTACATTTGTGAGGTCATCGGCAACATCCTGTGGCTGTACGGCTTTTGTTAACACAGGAAACAACACCTTAAGAGAAAACAGCCTTAAAGGCCACCTATGTTCCTAAATACATAACAAATGAAACAGCTCAGGCTTTCACTGACGCCCTTCTTTCAGTAACTAGTTGATGTAATATTTGTGCTGTCAGAGTCTCAGAAACCAGCATAATATTCAAGAGCAGGTGATGGAGTGACATTGTCACTAAAATTTTTTTTTTAGAGGTGAGGTGCGAGACAGCAGTGTGGCCAGAAACAGATGTACAAACATCCCCTGTGGTTTAAACCTTTAGTTTAGAAAAATGAGAACAATGCAAAGGCCTATGGCTTAAAATAGCCAGCTCACCTTTTATTTCATTTTCAGTTAAAACAGCCGTTAAGTACAAGTTATTTATTTTTTTGCATCAGGTAAAAAAAAAAACACACACACACATCTTCTTATCCTTCTGGGTCGCAGGGGGTGCTGGAGCCTATCCCAGTTGTCATCGGGCAAAAGGCTGATTATATATTTAGACTCATCAGTCCATAAAACTTCCCTGTCTCAGATGGCCAGTTTCAGTGTTATAGTGCAAATTTTCTCCTTTTTTTGTATATTTATTTTTCTCAGTCAGAGATTGAGTCACAGCTACACGTCCTTTCAGACACATCGTGCTGAGTTATCTTCTCACAGTGGAAGGATGGACAGAAAAACCTGTGGATGTTTTCAGATCTGAAGCAGCTTGATTTTCTCCTCTCTCTCAAAGATGAAAGTTTTGCCGTTTATCTGTTGAGGACAGTTTTGGTGGTCTAGCAGGTCTCCCACAATCTAAAAATAGATACAGATACAGATGTAAATAACACATTCTGTGTCTATCTAGACACATCACTGTGTTCAGATAGAGACGACACATTTTAAGTTACTTTTGACACAAAATGTGTTCAAATATTTTTGTGCCCACTCACAGATCACACCGTTTGTGTTACTTTTAACACAGAATGTATAAAATCAAACAACAGCATGACACAAAAAGTGTTAAAACAGGGAATACAAGTAAATGTGTTGTTATTTAACACATCACTTTTTTAACACATCAGTGCAGGTGGTTGTTAGGAGTCCCATTTGCTCTGTAGCATTTAATAATGTTTCTGAACTCCAGTTTTGGAAGCTCCTTTTTTCCACATATTTCCCTTTGATGTTCTCCTTCCTTGTGCAAGCAGATTATCTTATATCTCATCTCCTCAGAAGCATCTCCTGAAAACTTAAGGGCCATTTTTGACTATAAATTGAATTACTGAGGATGGGTCTCTGATATTTACACAGTACTAAACAAGCAAAGTCCTTCGGAAGTTGTAATATGTGCAGTAATACATATAAATGCTGAAAAATAAACATTTTTATACATGCATTTGTTCATTTGCATACACATATGGATTAGTGTGCAAACCTGTTATGTGCAAACACCAAAAAACTGATAGCTGTTCTTACAGCAAAAGTTAAGTCTATCAAATATTAATGGGTGAGGTTCAAACAGTTGTTCCACCAGCAAATCCACAGACAGGTAACTTATTTTGACTTTATATAATATTTGCATTAGAGAATATGAGTTTGCAATAGTCTGTACTGTCATACTAAGGTCTTCAAGCAGGATCATGTTTGAAGTCCCCCCCCACCCCCCCGGAAATCCTCAGTGACTCAGTGGTCAGACTGAGCAATCAGCTGCCTCATGTGCTTGATTGCCTTATGTTGTACATTATGGCTTGGAGAACACCTTCAGCTACAAGAGTCATGCATGAAATCAGCCAAAGAAGGGAATTTTCGGGTTAGTCTTCTCTTGTAGGGGATTTCTTCATTGCAGTAAGTGATAACGGAGAAAAATACCAGTATGAAGGCTATAAGAAGCAATTACGCAGCCACTACAATGAATAAATATCTTCATTTCAGGCTATTAAGGAATGAAGAACAAGAAAAACTGTGAATATAAAGCTGAATTAAAGTATGTCTCTTATAATGTGGTTGTGTGTGAGACTGGTTCATCAAACCTGGCAATAGTCACCAAGCTTTCAAGGCAAAGCTGTACTAACATAAAGCTATTTCATGGACTTTTTCATTTTGTGTAAGCAGAGAGCAATATAGAACAGAGAAAATGATGAGTATGTTCCAACCATGTTATTATATATCAGTTTTTAAAGCGGAAATCTTCTAATTACCTTCATACGTAGCCTTTGTTCATCTGATTTCATCTGTCATAATGCTAGTCAGCTAATTTCTGTTACATTTGTACTGTTATGTTAGCAACAAGCCAACAGACATTACAAGGCAGCTGTACCTTGAACATTTAAAGCTTCTATCAGACATCACATGTATTATTTTGTGTGTAAAAGTCATCAGAAGGAAACATTATCTGTGACCAGAGGTGTAAGTAATGAATTACATTTACTCTCGTTACTGCAACCGAGTACAGTTTTCTGTGTAACTGTACTTTTTTGGAGTAGAATTAAATCATAGTACTTTTATTCTTACTTGAGTTAATTTCTAATGAAATACTTTTACTTCGCTACTTCAATTTTCATAACGTTACAGAGTAAAAATAAATGATGAGCGTATCAGTTCAGAAACCAATACGAACGAAGCGCGGTTAAATTTAAAAGATTCACCAATCAAAAAACAGCAGCTCTGGCAGGAAAAACACTACAGAGAGGTCCAGTTTAGTGGAGAAGGACAGAGGAAAACTGCACCAGCACACAGGAGGAACAGGCCGCGTCCAAACAGTCATCTGTATTCATTTAAATGAACTAAAGAAAACGGCGTTATTATCAGCGGCCAAACACGAAACCTGCTGAGATCCGCTCTCTTTTGTCACACTCTCGTTAACTGGCCTGATCTGATCCCTCCCCACCTCCCCCCGCCCTCTCTGTCTCTCTCTGTCTCTCTCTGTCTCTTCCTCTCTCTCTCTCTCTCTCTTCTTCTCTTTCGCTGTCTCTATCTCTCTTCCTCTCTCTCTTTCTTCTCTCTCTCTTCCTCTTTCTCTGTCTCTCTCTCTCTCTCTCTCTCTCTCTCTCTCTCTCTCTCTCTCTGTCTCTCCCTGTCTGTTCCCCTCTCTTTTTCTCTTCCTCTCTCTCTCTCTGTCTCTCTCTCTCTCTCTCTCTCTCTCTCTCTCTTTCTCTCTCTCTCTCTGTCTTGGTGTTTGTCTTTAACTGTGAGAGGTTGTGTAGCTGTTTAACTGTCTAATGCAGTAATAATGTCTGATTCTGTATGAAGTGATCAGCATGATTAGTGAAATATATTACAGTGAAAATCAAAGCTGGGTAAGTTGCTGATGTTGCCGCTAATTTTAATGGTGTAAATGTTCTAAACTGATATCAGTGAAATTATACAGTTCGAAGGCTGTGAATGTGTTTACTGTCTGTAGAGGTTTACACCTATTCTAGTCCAGGAAGCTGATGGGCAGCAGGTCTCACTAAAATTACATTATTAATTAAACAATCTACTCAATTTTTTTTCTCTTAAATGAACTTAATTAAACAGTAACAGCCTCTGCACAGTCTTTTAGGGATTCTGAAATACTTTACTGGAAGCAGACAAACTAGGATGTCTTATATAATCATCTAACCATGAAACACATGCAGTTTAATGTAAACCTTGTTCCTTACACAGTTCACAGAAAAGTGTGTAACTGTGCTCTAACAGAGCGAACTGTGATCAGTCTCAGCTCTCAGAACTTTAGCTTTAGTGTTTTTCTGTACAGATTATTTCCAATGACGTAGCCGAGTCAGCTCAAATATGTTCAGGTTGTGACAGCGGAAATAAGAAAAAGTAACTAAGTAACTCAGTACTTAAGTAGTTTTTTAATGAACTACTCATTTACTCTTACTTGAGTAATTTTGTTTACTGATACTTTTACTTGTACTTGAGTAAATTATCACTACAGTAACAGTACTTGTACTTGAGTAGGGATTTTCAGTACTCTTTACACCTCTGTCTTTGACCTCACAAAAGTCAACATCTGAGTATGTAAAACAACATCTAGATAAGTCAGGGGCATTTTGGAACAAAGTGCTGGGAGCTGATGATGTATAAGTGAAACTCTTTGGCCACAATAACTAAATGTTTGGGGAAAAAAGGAGCAGCATTTGATGAAAGGAACATCTTGCCAACTGTTAAGAATGGGGGAATGTATTATGCTTTGGAGTTCTGTGGCAGCCATGGCACAAACACTGCACAGGTACACTGAAGTATGAATTCTACCAAATATTGGTACATTCTGGAAGCAGATGTGACAGAGTCAGTCATGAATCTGTGGGTAGCCCTTGAACATGTAAGAATATAAGAATACAAGAATAGAACGACGCAGGCTACAAACAGCATTCGTAAGCTATGAAATCTGCCAAAGTGGGTGTTAGTAAGTACTGACTTATTTGGGTGTCTAAAATTTTGTACATGCCACAATTACTTTTTATTTTTTCATCAACTATAAAGTTACTGTGCATCACCATTACCACTGAACCACAAGCAAAATAAAGAAAACAAGCAAAAACTGTAATTTGGCCAGGAGTGTTTTGTCACTGTATGATGGAGAATGTTTGATGAGTTCTGATTTATGTTGACTTTAAGAAAATGTTTCAGATTGCTTTTTGGGGAAAAAAGGTCATTTACATTTGTCAGCCTATTTAATTCTAAAGGACAAAAACGGTCATACAACAGTGAACAGACTGCGGAAGTCATCACAGAGAGGAAAACATTACAGTAGTGGCAATGTTTGTGATTAAAAATGTAGAGGAAATCCTCCTTTGTAATTTTTAGATCTTTATTAAGGCAATTATCTCATTTTTGTGTTGTTTATTTGGTGGAGCAGTTTTCATTTTCAAAGAGGAGTGAGCTTCATACGGTCTACACGTAGGCTTTTCTTTGAGAATTACCTGCATGGCTGTAAAGACAAGTTAAGAATCTCTTGACAAGTTACCCAGTGAGGTCAGCTAAAGTTAACTACAGCATAGTCAATGTTGTGCAGGTTGGGAGTAAAGTTAGCTTAGTTGGTTATATCTCATTGTCTTTTGGACATATTATGTTACTTTTCCCCTGTCTAATCTTCATGTTGTTTTGTCCAATGTTGTAAACAGCAAGGTCAGTCTTTTTATGTAGGCTGACCAAAATAGCAATAATTAATAACTTTAGTGTTTAAGCAGTAATATCACTAATACTATTATTTACTATACAAAAGTGTCAAAACATACCGATCAACACAATCATAACACAAGACCCTGCAGAAAGCCCACAGTTCTTCTACCTAACAATAGGTAACTAAGATAACACCACCAGTTTCCGCCCAGTAGTTCTAGCATTTTTCGCCCATCCAGTGCTTAAGCAGTGCCGTCAGTAGATATTTTCAATGTAGAACTTATCAAGCTCACTCTGTTCTGTAAATGAAAACTGCTCCAACAAACAACATCTTTGGTAACTAACTTGGTAAATACCTTAATAAGGTTGTGAAATGTATCTTCTATACCAGAGACAGTATAAAGGAGAAGCTTGTCTACATTCTCATTCATAAATAGCACTGCTGCTGTAATGTTTTCCTACAGCGATGACTTCCACTGTGTCAAAGAGGGTCCATTTTGGCTGTTTTGGTATATTGTAATTTTATAAGTAGACATCAGTAAAAAATAAAATGTAAGATGGCCTTTAAAGCCTGTTTCATATTTGCCTGCATGCACACCAAAGTTTGCACAGTTCACACCACAGAATGATGAAAGAAGATTCAATATTTTTGCCTACTCTCTCTTAAAACACCAAAGCCTTTACGTGCAAAACGGTAAGTAGTATTTTATGCCGTCTCTTTTATGGCCTTATTTTGGCCAGCACAGCTTAAATGATCAACTATAGCAACTATGAACAAGCTATGCATCTACACTCATTGTCCACTTTATTAGAAACCTTTGTAGTTTCACCTTGCTGGTGTAGAGTTAGAGACTGTAGCTCATCTGTTGAGGTACAGTTAGTGTTCGCCATGTTCTAGTTCTTCAGCAACAGTCAGTTTCTGGCCACAGAGCCTGGATATTTTTGGAAAGTGGTCCACTCTCAAACTAACAGTGACACTGACATGTGTAAAAACTCCAGAAACACTGCTGTGTCTGATACACGCACACCAGCACCACACACACTACCATGTCAATGCCACTGCTGTGTTAAGAATGGACCACCACCCAAATAATATCTGGACAACAGCAGTCTTGTGGTCAGAAATAGACAAGCGATGAATGGGGTAGAGAGTGGCTGACAAATTGTGCGAGTGAGTGGAAGTACAAGGTGGGTGTTTCTAAGGAAGTGGCCAGTGAGTGGAAGTACAAGGTGGGTGTTTCTAATAAAGTGGCCAGTGAGTGGAAATACAAGGTGGGTGTTTCTAATAAAGTGGCCAGTGAGTGGAAATACATGGTAGGTGTTTCTAATAAAGTGGCTAGTGAGTGTAAATACAAGGTAGGTGTTTCTAATAAAGTGGCCAGTGAGTGGAAATACATGGTAGGTGTTTCTAACAAAGTGGCCAGTTAGTGGGAGTAAAAGGTAGGTGTTTCTAATAAAGTGGCCAGTGAGTGGAAGTACAGAGTGGGTGTTTTTGATAAAGTGGCCAGTTAGTGGGAGTACAGGGTGGGTGTTTCTAATAAAGTGGCCAGTGGTCAGTAAGTTGAAATACAAGGTGGGTGTTTTTAATAAAGTGGACAGTGAGTGGGAGTTTAACATGGGTGTTTCTAATAAAGTGGCCAGTGAGCAGAAGTACTAGGTAGGTGTTTCTAATAAAGTGGCCAGTTAGTGGAAGCACAAGTTGGGTGTTTTTAATAAAGTGGTCAGTAAGTTGAAGTACAAGGTAGGTGTCTTTAATAAAGTGGCCAGTGAGTGGAAGTACAAGGTGGGTGTTTCTAATAGGGTGGCCAGTGAGTGGAAGTACTAAGTAGGTGTTTCTAATAAAGTGGCCAGTTAGTGAAAATACATGGTGGGTGTTTCTAATAAAGTGGCCGTTTAGAGGTAGTAAAAGGTAGGTGTTTCTAATAAAGTGGCCAGTGAGTGGAAGCATAAAGTTGTTGTTTCTAATAAAGTGGCCAGTGAGTGGAAAAATAATGTTGTTGTTTTTAATAACGTGGCCAGTGAGTGGAAGTACAAGGTAGGTGTTTCTAATAAAGTGGCCAGTTAGTGGAAGTGCAGGGTGAGTGTTTCTAATAAAGTGTCCAGTGAGTGTAAGTACAAGGTAGGTATTTTTAATAAAGTGGGCAATAGGCAGAAGTAGAAGGTAGGTGTTTTTAATAAAGTGGATGGGGATTGTATATGGTTTGAGAAAACAGACACGTCAACTCATACAGTAAAACTAATACTGAGATACTTGGCGTTTTCATTTCCAAGTATTAGTTACTGACGTGTCCAGACTTTTCCCAGTGTTATTCCTCATTCCTATCCATCAGCTTCAAAACACATGATGTGTCACATCCTGAACATTGCTCTTATGAAATTCAGCGTGTCTGTACCAGCGAGATGGAAACAAAACAGGCCATTATAGAGAGTCATTTCTTTCTTTTTCTCACCTTTACGTTTCAGTATCTCATTTGTCTTAGGTTGTGTGTAACATCAGTAAATGCTAACATCTCTGATCTAAATGGGATACAGTGACATTGAAAATACAGTTTTTGAACACAAATTGCATCTGCATCAGTAGAAATGCATAAAAACCAAAAACTTCAAACAAAATATCCAGGTTTTCAATTAAAGAATCAAATAGTGAGCTTAAGAAAACAAACAATTCTGTTACAGTTGTTTAAGTTTGGAAACTCCTAGTCAAATTACGTTTTGTTGTTATTATCTGAGTAAAAATAAGTTAAACACATCCTCTAGAGAGAACTTGAATAAGCTAATCTTTAGCAAATTTTAGTGCAAAAATTTATATCATAATAAGCCAATATATCAGACAGTAAAATACAGACTGTAATAAAGCCGCAGCTCAGGATTTTCTTTGGGTTGTCAAATTTAGTTCACACATATTGTCACTGTCCAAAGAAAAACATGAATCACCAAAATAGTAAATTTACAGGAAACAAACATTATTAACTTTTAATGTAGTTCATGTAAAGTGATTTTGGAGAATTTGTATTGGTCCATTTATCATAAAATGTTCACACAATGTAAAGGACAGCTGCTGTGTTCAAATGATGTAAACAAAACATGGAGATACATGTTTTACTTTGGACAGCGATTATATGCTCCGAAGTTTGCAGGACATATGGTTAGAGTTGAGTGGATATTAATTACATGTACTTAAGGACAATTTGGATGTATTTGTACTTTTCAAATGATAACTCAGTTACTGACCTTCACAAGTTTAATTGTGAGCACACATTTCCGACAAATATCTCACAAATATCTGAAAAAGAGAAGAATAACAAGCTTCAGTTCCTTTGCTGATAGATGCTGGATGTATGAGAAGTTTCACAGTGAGATCAGTGCTGGAGGACCTGATTTTACTCAGCTCGGTTTTCTAGCTAATTTTATTTGAGTATGGGTGTGAGTAACCATACTTTAATTCGAGAATGGTTTGATGGCACCTGGTTGCGGTATAAAATGCAAAAGTCATTTTCAAGAGGTTGCTGTTATATTGCTTGTCGTCCAGCAGAGGACACTACAAACCAATCTATGACGAGAGCCGAAAAAGGTGTAGATTTTATAAAGGAAAGAGTTGACTGACATCCCAGTCCATATTTATATTTATTTGTGTGTTTATTTACAGTTCTATGCACAAGTTTGGACACCCCCAGTCAAATTACATGTTTTGTTAATTAATAAGAAAATAGGTTAACACATCTTCTACAGGAAACAAACTTGAATATGGCATTTTCAAAGATAATTCTAGTGCACAGTGTCTATTTTATTGTTAAGGGCAAAAAACATAAAATATCAAAGGTGCCATAACTTTTGCACAGGCCATATTTTATGCTTTACTTTTTGCCCCCTGGTTCCAACCATTAATGCTGGACAATAATCGGTACGTTTCTCTATGATGCACCACATCAAAACAGTCAGAATGACTTTGTTTACATCTAAGCGACTGAATTATTCCCTATTAAATGTTAAAATGTCAAAAATTGTACATCACCATTACAAAGGTGTTCATTAATGTAGTGTAGTGTAGTATAGCATAGTATAGTATTGTATGGTATAGGGTTGTATTGTATAGTAGTGTTGTATTGTATCATATTGTGTTGTGTTGTATTGTATAGCACAGTATTGTATCGTATCGTATCGCATTGTATTGTATTGTACAGTACAATATAGTAGTATAAGCTCCTCTGGAAGGCCCCGCCCACAACAGAAGCGTCACCGCCGAACCCTCAGAGCTACACTGCTGTGCTCGCCCTGCCTCAGTAACGACTGCGAGCTGCTCTCTCAGTAACTTATGGGGGATTTGTCAAAACTGGAGTAAGTTTATTTTTACTTTCCTCAATTTAAGTATACCCTGAACAGCATGTCGGTGTTCTCAGGCTTCCACTCTGCTCCACGTTGACCAACTTGACGAACTGCCGATGCTCCATGCTGGAGCTGTAACGTTATTTGTCGTCCCTAACGGTTAGCTAGTTAAGTTACTAATTCTCAAAAAAAACCTCTCTCTAACGGCTTTTGACCTAATTTATAGCTAAACCTCACTATAAGTGGGCAAAATCGGTATGTACATGGTTGAAAAACGCCTTTGTGGATGTAGTAGACTTCTTGTTCCAATTTTCCCGTTCCACCTTAAATGGTGCACTAGTCCTTCTACGCCTCAGGCGCCGGAATGTAAGCGCTGCACAATTTAAGGTGGAACGGGAAAATTCCCAGAAGCTGCTGACTTCAGCTTCGTCTTTTTCATTCAGCCAACGTTACTCTGAAGCTGTGCTGTTAAACTCTGCCTTAAACCTCCTTTTTTGTTGACAGTGTCTGAAAAGAAGTTTCTTAAAGCTAATTTACTTCCATGCTGACTGTTTCAATGCCGCCCTTCAAAAATAATCTGAACGGCGTTTTCTCCACAGATACAAACGTGAAGACAAATTCATGCCGCGTGAAGGAAGATTCAAACAAGTAAGTTATAGCTACTTTATTTTACTTCACTTCACCAGTGTGTTGTGGTGAAGATCCTTTAAAGCCTCAGTGAGTGAGATATCTCCACAAAACAGACAGATATGCATTATAAAAGGTGTTATTTTTCTCAGTCTGGTGATACCTAGACGTTGACATTATGCCGTTGTATTTGATTCAAGTGGCCTACAGTTACATGTAATTTAAATTAGCCTCCTCAGTTGCACCTACTTGTAACAGATTATGTTTAAATGCATGAACTGATGCTTTAACCAAAAACCAAAGCGAGACAAGGGAATGTATGTCATTGTGTATTGTCCTCTTGAGGGCTAAAAATCATTTCAAGGGTCAAAGTTATTCACCCCTTGTGTTAAGAGAGGACGGTTTCAGGAACTCCTGACTGCTCCTCATCACAAAGGCATTTCCTCCTGGTTTTCCTGCCGATTAGATGGTCATTAAGATGGCACTGTCCAAGTCCTTGTTTGCTTTCACATTAAGAGTTCCATTATTCTGTAACTTCAGTTTCATTTTTTGTGTGTATATGATTAAGCTATCTCATCCTGTCTGGAAAGTATAATGACAGCAATAGCAGAAGTAGCATTTAAATATGCCCATACGGTGGCATATGTTAGCATATATGAATTTCCCTTTTATCCAACCTATATTTGTCACATGGATATATATGTGGCACATATGCCAACTTATTTGGATTTGGCCGTTTTCAAACATGAAACATATATTTCAGTCATATATCAACATATACAAACAATATATGATAGAAAACATTATTCAAATACTCATGTTATATAATATAAAGCATATTTTTCAGACATATATGTGTAATCCACATATTATGCGTATACGTCCAATATTTGATGCTTACATATATGTTCACAACATATATGTTCATATGTTTTGGAATATATGCCTGACCCTTTGCATATATGGCCATATATCAGATTTCCCTATTGGTGGACTGCAGTGGTGTATGGCCACTTCCAAACAATCCTTTTTGAGCTGAATGTTGTATGAAAGTTATTGATTCTTGACTTAAGATGTATAATACAAGTTATTTATTTGTTTACTTGGTAATGGAATGTAACTGCTCACATTAGGAGCCAGATTGGATTGATAAGGAATGTTCGTTGCTCCAGGTGTTCATTTTAGCTCAGAGGCATTTTGCAAAGTACACTGTATGGAAGGCAGATCTTACCACTCAGAGACTGATAGATGATTTGTAAAGGGGTAAGGCCTCTCCCACCACCAGAGTGGTATATTAGTGTTATTTCACTCATATTCCCAACATCTCCTTTTTGCATACCTGCCCTTTCCCATGGAAATGGTAGTAAAGGGTTCCTGGTAAAAATCATAATGCTACTAAACATCAGCTGAATGCTGATATTAAGCTAGTACCAATAACACCATTTTAGACAACTGTTCGTTCTGATATTGCATTTTCCCCATTGATGCAGGTCATGTGAATGAAGTTACAGAATTTGGCCAGTGATTGTGAATGCTTTTGCAGAGTATTTCACAAACAGGTTGAAAGGTACCAAAACACAGGACTAGAGCCAAGCTGAAGGGAGGTCTTTGTGAATGCCGTTATAGAGGCAACAACAAAAGCCTTGCTAGCTAATGTCTGTTAGTGACTGGCATTAACATTTTAGTGGCTCTCATTAAATTTCAATATTTGAACTACATTGGAGCTTTTACTCATCCTACCCCTGCACTTTTCAGTCATGTTAGTGCCCTTGGAGTGACTTGGGCACGTCAAGGAACTTCATACACAAACATTTTGTCACAATATCGATAACATCTTATACATATTTGGCAGGAACCTCACTGACAACAGTTCCTTTCTTATATAGTACTGCACAAAATGAGTGCAAGTTATTTATTTTACAACATCAAGGAAAGAAAAACAGAAAATATGTAACAGAAAATTAGATAGAAAATTCAACTGAATTAACATTTGTTTCAATATTTAGTGCGTCCAATGTTCACCTTCATTACCGCTTCCATTCTTCCATTCAGGAGACTCACTTTCAGTTTCTCAAAGAAGTCCGCAGCCACACCTCCAAAGTTCAGTCTTAGAAGTTAGTTTAGCATTTTCTGCTTCTCATCATCCAAGTAATCCAGACACATACAGTGATGTTGAGGTCTGGACTCTGAGGTGGTCAGTCCATTGTTCTGAGAACACTAGCAGCTTCTGTTTAATGTGTCTCTTTCCTTTTCTCAGTAAGAGCTTCTTGACAGCTACACATCCTTTCAGACTCATACTGTTGAGTCTTTTCACAGTGGAAGGATGGACAGAAACACCTATGGACTTTTTCTAAGCAAGAATGGAGCCTGATTTTTTCCTCTCTCTAAGATGATAGCTTTAAGTGCTGTTCATCTGATGGGGACAGATTTGGTGGTCTACCAGATCTTGCAGATGGTTGTTAGGAGTCCTACTTTCTGTGGAGCTTTTAATCCTGATTTGAACTCCAGTTTTGGAAGCTCCTATTTTCACTTGACTTCCTTGGACTCTCCTCTTCTCCTCTTCTCCATCCGAAAAATTAATAACTTGTACTTAATGAGTGTATTGAGTAATAAACATACAGTACTAAATGAGGTCTCCACAACATACTGTCATTGGTTTCATCTAACATCAAAACATCAGTGATATCATTTTGGGTTGGTAGGCTTTATGATGATACCAAACGTACTCTCAAGATAATTGGAAGAGAAAAGCATAATAATATCCTGATGTTGACATTGAATTTCCAGCTTTGCATCTGTACCTGGAATTGCCCATGAGAACTGTTTTCAGTCATTTTGTTCACTTATCATAGCTTAGAGTACTTGAGCTATGATGACTTTGATATTGCTCACAGCTTTTATTTGTCTAAACGAGGGGTGAGAATCTCTAAGCACCTCATAAATTTGATTTTAATTCAGGATGCCAAGATGCAGTTATTAAAACATGCATCTTTTACGCATCTTGATATGCTTCTCAATTTTTGATTTTGATTTTTGAACTAAATGTGTTCTTTTTTCTTTGTTTTTTATTCTTTACATACTACTGTATTTTTTAAATATAGCTTGTAGTTTTCAGCAGAAATGTTTGTTATTGCTGCCCTTCTAATTAAAAACAGTTTTAAGTAAAATGTATTTCCATTTTAGAAATTATAGCACTTTTGTGCACAAACACTATTTTAGGGCACAGTATGTACAATAAAATAATCATTACAATAATAATAATAATAATATAAAAATTTAAATAAAAAATAAATTGCCCACAGCAGATGCTTACTTTATGTATATTTAACAATAAATGCCTATTTGCCATTGTTACTGGAGCTCTTACATAGGGTGTGTTTGGAATGGTTTTGGGCCTTTACTTTGTAAATGCATAATTTGTGAACTCCAACATTTGTGCGTTCAAGAGATCCTGTTTTTCTCTCTTTTCCTCTTCAAAGACATACTTTTGAAAGGAGAATCCATAGAAACAGTGTAATTAACTGAGACTGAGACTTATATATATGTCTGAGTTACATATGTGTTATGTGCAGTTTTGGAATGCGCAAAGAAACAATAAAGCCAGGTTTCTGTGAGACCTTCACAGTGTTACACTTGGCTATTTGTCTGAAGATACTCTTGTGTAAATGCCTCCCCTCTCCAAGGTGGTACCCATGGAAACCACTAATGTGGGCTTCTGAAGAGCTTTCTGTGTCTGAGATCAGCCATAAAAGGATGCAAGGTTGCACCTTAGTGATCACTCTGAGCCTGACCTCTGAGGGCAAATTTTGAATTATAAAGACTGTCACTGTTTTGCATCTGCATATTTGACGTCTGGCCATGGGGACTGCAAAATGAAATAAATACATGTAGTTCTACATGGTAGTTTACTAACCTTCATTTATTTTTTTCTTTTTCTGAATGTTGTTGCTACATAACTACAAACTGCCTCTGAGAACAATCAAAACATTTCAACTGTGAAAACGTATTCAAGGAGCCATTTCTTCAACATTTGAATAGTGGCATGATATGTAAACAAATTGAAACATGCTAGAGAGAACGTGATATTACATCAAAACACAACCAAAACCTTTTTAGTTTGAAACGACTGCCTGCCTTCACGTATCGGCGAGACATAAAAGATAACATATATAGTAACTGATCTTTTCGACATTTCTTTGCTCACATATGCATGGAGATAATGTCATAATTCTCCCACTACATTCTGAGCAATGAAAAGAAAACATTTAATATGCATGATGCCTCCTAAAATTTTCATATCTAAGTTTTAGTGCTCTGGGTAAGATCATATATGATTTTTCAGACCCAGCTGCATTCTTAAGAATCTTAAGAAGAAATCTAAGGATCTGTATTAAACAAATATCAATTATCAAATATGCAACAATTTATGAACAAGGAAAATGACTTTCAGAGATAATTCAAGTTGAATCCATTAAGCTTCCCTGAGACGGAGGCTTTCCTTCACACTCCAGTGCACTGGAGGACTTAAGGAATGAGCTAGGGAAACCTGTCTAGACAGGGAGAAACATTTTTCCCTTTCTAGTTTCTCAACATGACATGTCACGACAAATTGTGCCCTTTTTGTATTTATGGTGCGGCTCATAATGCAATAATTGTGGTACTAATTTGGAA
This sequence comes from Colossoma macropomum, assembly GCF_904425465.1. NCBI lineage: Eukaryota > Metazoa > Chordata > Actinopteri > Characiformes > Serrasalmidae > Colossoma > Colossoma macropomum. The sequence continues at coordinate 264,660 of NW_023495280.1, read as the reverse complement.
CCAGATTTACTGTAAGGGCTGCAAAACGCTGTTAAGTAGTTTGTGAAACTGACTATTTGAATTTCTTTAAATGCATAAAACTAACATACTCTTGTGACTGTTCAGGGACTGTAAGAATGCAGTTTGAAAAATAGAAGACATTAAAGGATTATTCTTTACAGTAAAATCAGTGCCATATTTATTCATTTAATCATTTTATTAATTAATTTGGTGAAACACTGCATCTCCAGAAGTTATTTCACATGAAGTCCCTGCTGATAAACCTGTGGAACATTCTTGTCTAGAAAGTTCTGAAGAGTTTTGGAGATTACGAGTCTGCATGAAATGTTCTGGGCAGTATGTCTTTGAATCAAAAAGACACAGTTTACTGCTGCTAACAGTACAATTTGCACTTAGTTTATCTTCTACTAAGTAATTATCTTGCCTTGTTTTTGGTTCCCAACAGACTGTTATGAAAGACTGCTGATCACTGTTGCTGTTAGAAGATAGCAATGGGAGGAGCGCCTTGACAGAGACGGGAAAGTACAGCAAGAAACCATGGCTGCCCATCGAATTCGCTCAGCAAACAACAATGCTGCACTTCCTCGCTGCAAGTCTGAGGGAGCGCTCATTGATTTGAGTGAAGGGGTTTCAGAAGCCACCCTCACTGATGTAAAAGGTTTGCTCCTTTCTTTCTGTGCCAGATGTTGTGAATATTACCTGTCAGTAGCACTTAAAGGCATTTTATTCCATTCCATGCTCTCAGTAGTGGATATTCTGATACTCCTACTGATTTAATTTGCTCTTTTTTTCCAGTGCCTACCCCTAGTGCCTTACGACTGGATGCAACTGCCTCAATTGAAACTGCTAGAGAAGTTATTGCCATTAAGGATTACTGTCCATCAAACTTCACCACCCTAAAGTTTTCTAAGGGAGACTGCCTCTACGTTCTTGACACATCTGGTGGAGAATGGTGGTATGCTCACAATAACACTGAGATGGGTTACATCCCAGCAGCCTATGTCCAGCCTATCAAACATCGAGACTCTTCATTCTGCGACAGTGGCATGATCGACAGTCTAGGTGACATTTCTAAGGATGGAACGAAAGAGCTAGAGCAACGTGAAGAGTGGTCAGGGATCGTAAAACCTACACCTTCTCAGAATGGGAATCCCTTTGTAACTAAGCGGATGTCTGCCAATCCTTTCCTAGATTGTTCTCTGCAAGACACAGCTGATCAAAACAGTATCCAGAGTTCGGCAGATCTCCTTGGTTTTAAAACGCTCTCCTCTCCTGACTCAAAAACCAGCAGCACAGTTAACATCAACGGCTTTGGAAGTAATATATTTGATACAAACTGCTTGACACCTAACACAGGGAAAAGCCAAGTTCTCCGGAGAGAAAATCCGTTTTACAGGAGCAAACGCTGTTACAGCTTGTCAGAGCTGTCTATTTTGCAGTCCCAGGCAGATGCACCTCAAGAGTTCTTGAGTTTCTTTGGTGGCTTGAAGTCACCAACACCTGAACAGTTTCAAAGTAGAGAAGATTTCAAAAATGCCTGGTTAAACCATCGGAAGCTCACAAGGTCTTGCCATAATCTTGATTCTATAGGACAAAACCCTGGCTGGGGTCAAACACAGCCCATAGAGACCAACATTGTATGTAAACTGGACAGTTCAGGTGGTGCTGTCCAGTTACCCAATACTAGCATCAGCATCCATGTACCCGAAGGCCATGTTGCATCAGGTGACACTCAGCAGATATCTTTGAAGGCTTTACTGGACCCACCACTGGAGTTAAACAATGACAAATGTACAACCGTGAGCCCAGTGGTGGAAGTCAAGCTCAGTAATATGGAAACTAAAACCACCATTACCTTAGAGATGAAAGTGTCTGTTGTAGTAAAGATGGAGAGTCGACAAAAGGCGGAAGTAGTCTGCGTCCGGAGTGACTGCAAGGAGGGACCTTATGTTCCAGTTCCTCATGCTTATATGTATGGAGATACAGTCCAAGTAGCCTTGGACAATTTAGAGCCATGTATGTATGTGTCAGTTGTTGCTCAAGCCCAGGTTGTAGCCCCATACGCTACAGTGTGGGAGCATGTTGTAAAGAAGGTTACACTTGGTGTATATGGTCCCAAACATATCCACCCATCATTTAAGACAGTGGTTGCTATATTTGGCCATGACTGTGCACCAAAAACATTACTAGTAAGCGAGGTTAAAAAGCAGTCTCACTGCACTCCACCAGTGACCCTTCAGCTGTGGGGCAAACACCAGTTTGTCCTTGCAAAGCCGCAAGATCTTCAAGTTGGTATGTATTCCAACATGTCAAATTTTGAAGTGAAGGTCAGTGAGCAGGCAAAGGTAGTGAGGGGTTTTCAGCTCAAACTTGGCAAAGTGTCCCGCCTCATCTACTTGATATCTGCCCGTGATACAGAGAACATCTCAGACTTCACTTTGCGGGTGCAGGTTAAAGATGACAAGGACTGCATCCTTGCCCAGTTCTGTGTTCAGACGCCACCACCTCCACCAAAGGCAGCGACAAGGGGCTCTGTGCAGAGGCGCTTCTTGAAGAAAAAAGAAATGAACAAAATTGTCCTCTCTCCTCTTGTGACAATCGTAAAATACCCTGTGTTTCAAGACAGACCAGTCAAAAATATCAAATTTGGAAAGTTGCTGAAAACTGTCATTAGACAGACGAAGAACCCGTATTTACTGGAGTACCTAAAAGGAGATGTAGTGGCAATTTTGAACGAGGAAAAAGTCAAACTTAAGGGGCATCTGTGGACCAAAGAGTGGTACATTGCATACTATCATGGCAGGATAGGACTGGTACATGCAAAGAACATTCTTATAATGGGAAAGGTCAAACCTGTTAATTTCAAGGGGGCTGATTTAACTTCTGCTGCGCTCTTGGACCAAATCCTAAAGCCCTGCAAATGTCTCACTTACATCTATGCCTCAGTGAGGACTATTTTGATGGAAAACGTGGGCAGCTGGAGAGCATTTGCTGATGCCCTGGGCTATGTCAACCTTCCTCTGGCACACTTTTGTCGAACAGAGCCAGAAAGCGAGCCTGAAAAAGTGGCCTCGGTTCTGGAGAGGCTTAAGGAAGACTGCAATGCAGCTGAGGGAAAAGACAGGAAGTCCTTCCAGAATGAGCTCATGACGGTATGTACCAACATACAGGTTTTACACACAAGTGTTAGTTCATTAAGTAGTCAGCCAGTAATCTCAGTAATTTAAATGAAAGGAAATGTTTAATGCTTAAATATTATACAGGGTGGAATATTGTGTTATGTTCGCTTTTTTCTCTGTCACTCATGAGCTAAGTATCTTTGATAAAATATCTAATAAAAAATAGAACACACTCATTCCTATATGTACACATTACAATAAGTAATTGAGTTCCTACACGTCCTGGAAAAGGTTATATATATTTTATTGGATCTCTACTGAACCATTTGCATGAATTAGGGCATGCGTTTGACGTCTATGCATTTGAGGGTTAATTGGGGTGTGTCTGTCTCAAGTGATACGTAAATCACTAAAGCTGATTCATCAATTCTGCTCAAATCACAATTATTTCATTGACGTAGGACATTTTCCTGAATTTCCTGAAACGTAATTTGTATGTCATTCAGTGCAGTTGAATTTATTTATTATGAGTATATGTTTCTCTGCAACTTTAATGAGTTAGGGCCACTGAATTTACAATGAACAAACACACGTTATTACCAAGAACCAATCATTGCTTTGAAAAAGAACATATTTATTAAAAACTTTTTACATCACATTAAATTTAGCATAATTAAGAATATTACTGTCACGTGGCCCCAGGTATCAAATTCTGACAAAATCTGATTTGATGCAGTTAGTTCAATGTCTGACCAAACGGGCTCTGGTTCTTGCATGGGAAGTAGAAACAGTGGTTGTTCTGTTATTTATGATGGATACTTGTGATTGTCTAAAAATTCAACTTGTCTGGTGGTTTGTTAAAAGGGACAACAACGCAATGCAAAAAAAATCTGCATTTTTAGCAACAGAAATGTGAAATGATATGACCAGGGGAACCAGGGAATAGGCAGCTTTGACCTCTGGGTGATGTATGGTTGGTGTGTGGTTGATATGACTGTAGGGCACAAATCTTAATTTCAGCTACTTAATTTGTTTTAATTTTTAGATTTTTTTTATTTTAATTTTTTTTTAATCTGAAATTTCTTTGCATGTGTGCAATTGTATTTCTAGTACAATACAGTAACCTGTTTGTATGTTAACATTAGTCTGCATGTGGCTGCTGTTTTTATCACTTTTCATTACTTCACTTTACATTATGTTCTGCTAAAAGGGCTAGATTTGTTAAAGAATCATATCATATCAGTTCATTTTTAGTTACAGTATCTGATCCAGCATTTCTTGCTGGCCACATTTTTGTTCTTTTCCAGCCCCCAACATGAATCCACCTGAATCCCCTCAGCATTGTCCGATGTTCTGACAAAAATGTGAACCTTTTGGCTGAGATGGATTGTAAGAATAAATTAGAACATTTTCAGAAAGGTTTAGTCTATTTATTTGATGTAGATATGCTCAGTAGAGCTGCAACTTAGAAGTATTTTTTTATCGGTTAATTTAGCATCTGTTTCTTCAATGAATCTACTTGTCTAATCCACTAAACTAATATATCGATAATGTTTCTGTTTCTGTGAGAAATAAATTTTATTAATGACACAAGAAACATCAGTTTGAATCATTAAATTGCATTTTTTACATACCTGTTACATTTATTGCTAAATTAAAATTGTTGCTGAATCAAAATTACGATTAACTGTAAATTGTAAGTTAAAAAAAAATTAATTCTCAAAATATTAAAAAAATGAAAAATAATGCTTAAAAGATTAATAAATAATTATTTAGTTGCTACTTTTGTTTGTCATCTAACGTATCACCTTTCCTTTTTTTAATCCCAGCACACATTTAATCATTTATCTATTTCCCATTTTTTGCCACCATATATGTGAGTGGGGCATATCTTAAAATCTTGAGCACCCTGAAAGCATCTTAAAACAGATTAAATATCATCCTGTGCGTTATTTTTATCTTCCCTGGAAGACCCGAAGCCGTTAGTCTGGAACTTTACAGTTTAATTATTGAACTGTTCTCAGAATAGCATTAATTGTGCTTATTGCACTTCACTGAAATGTGCCTGTTTTACAACATGTAGCCTAACTTTAACTTTACTAGGCTGACGTTGGCCATTAAGGCTAGTTAGTTAAAAGAGCTTACCCACTGGCAGCAGGATCAGCAGGCATATTGAAACTCATGTTTCATTTTATTTTTGCATCATGTCTTGTTGCTGTCAAATGCTATAGCCACTTTTACATATCATGCACTGTATTGCTTTATGATATTTATGGATCTTGCTTTCTTGAATTTATCTCCATTTGCACCACTGTCATTTAAAGTTATGCCTGTGACATACTGACAGTAAAAAAATCAACATTTTTCATAATTGATGTAGTCGACTTTGTTGACCAATTATTGCAGCCCTAATGTTTGGTAGCTTTAGCTTATAAAATCATTTACTTGTCCATCCATAAGCCACTGCTGATCACAACAAATAACCACGTTGTAATTAAAATCTGACCCACACCAAGCCTCTGTCCCATTTAAGCTGTGCAGTGTGATGTAGTAACCCACTGAAAAGCACACATGCACATACACACTTGGCTCTTGTGTGTCAACAGGGTTTGGAAACAACCCAAGATTCAACAGGAACCTGAAACAGGATGTTCACTGAGGAAAGTGTCGTTTTTGCTTGAGAGAATTAATTAAACAATGAAGGATTGGATAGGTACTTTTCTTTCACAGTTTGAAACCCGGAGTTGTCTTGCTGTTTGATGTATACCATTATGTTCAGCATAATCACAGGATTTGTGTTGTTGTTGTGAAGAAGGCTGAGCTGTTTTTCTTTGATAGGCCCTATAAAGTAAGTGTAACAAAAGCAATATTCCACATTTTGTATATGATAATGCTGTTTGTCTGCCATATTGTTGTCAGAAGCTGAACTGAGACGCTTCCATTTGAGTGCAAAATTTTAAGTGTTAGAGAAATCCTGTTATGTCGATTCAGAATAGAAGGCAACAGTGATGAGACATTTTGGTCTGCAGTGATGTTGTGAAACTGTTTTACAGTTGTGCACACTGAAAAGCAAAGCACAAACATTGCCTTTGAGTTGAGATACGCCTTAAGGCTGTTTTAAATAAAGAATGTCTCTATTTAAAAACTTTTTCAGCACTTGTAATACAGAGCCGTTGTGCCTTGCTGCACATAGTCACGAATCGACTTCAAGGCTGCTGTTTTTACAGCTTGACAGTGTCGGAAGTGCTTATACAAGCTTCTCACAATGTTTGTCCAGATGGCACTGTAGGTTGTTGTGGTGTTTTGTTTTTTAAACATAATTGAGCACTGGGTCATTGACACTTGCTATGTACAGTCTCTCAAATCAGAAATTATATTAATACTCTGAAGCTATGTTGATTGCTTCTTGTTACTGGGCAAATAATTATAAACGAACAGCAATAAATCGGTTGAATTCCATATGTTTACTGTCAAATGACATGTTTCGTTGATTTTCTAAAGGAAAATAAGTTAACACATCCTCTAAAGGGAACAAACTTAAATGCGATATTTTCTGCTAATTTTATTGCATAATTTCTGATTATTTACTGAGTTTAATATATTAGAAAAAAATAAAATAAAAAGTAGAATTTGCTGTAACTTTAGCACAGGCCATATTTTATGTTTTATTTTTTTCCTGATGTGTTAAATTGAGCAAATCGGCAGTATTTCTGCATTAAAATGTGCCGAAGTGTACTTTCGCTTAGAAAATCAACAAAAACATGCAGTTTGACCATGTTGCCATGGTGTGTGTGTCGCAAGATGTAGGGATCATTTGCGGAGGAAGCAGAAGGGCGATGTAAGGAAAAAATAAAACCTCACCTCCCTTGCAACACTTTTTGTGCAAAGTTGGTTCCAGTCATTTGTAATTCTGAAGTGTATTTCCAGGCAGGGGTTTTATAATTGGCATGGAAAACCTGGTAAAACAGTGACGCCCTAAATTTTGAGCCAAGTCCAGTGGAGCTTCTTGAAGTCTCATCTGTGTGACCAGACCAGACTGACTTGTGATTAGTATTCTGTTCTGTATTGGCGGAAGATGGAAGAAGGCCAGTGGGTGTCTCTCTGTAGAGAATCTTAGCTCGACAGATGTTTCCTTTTTCATTGTTTGCATCTAAACAGAAAAGCCATGAGTGGAGCAGGAGGCGCCCCATACTTCACGCTCACTTTTTACAATTTGGATCAAGCCAATAAAAACAGACGCAGTCATGGTTACATTTAGTTTGAGTATGTAAATATGTATCTAGGCATGTCCCGATTCAGTGTTTTTGCCCCCCTGTCCAGTATTTGTAATTTATTAGATAGTACAGTTGCACAATTTAGGTAATGTCAGGTTGCAGAAAAATCACTTAACGTTTGTGAACAGTGTGAATAATGTGGTTGCTTGTGAACGATGTGGATGCATTTTGATGTTTTTTGGCCTTTTAATGACTTTTTTAGAGATTGTTATCCGGTGTGATTGACCTGATTTTGGCTGCAAGTTAGTTTACAATTCTGCAGTAAAATTTATTTTTTGATGTGCACATAGTGATATATGATCCATATCTTTTGTTTGTGGAGTATTTATGTGAAATAATATCAATATATTTAAAATAATCTTGTTATAGTGTTGTTATAATACAGGGGTGCACAACTCTGGTTGTCCAGCACAGTTTGATGATTTTACCTGCTCAAATACACCTGACACACTAGTGGGTGTGTTTGAGTAGGTAAACCTCCAGACTGTGCTGGACACCAGCCCTCCAGGACCAGAGTTGTGCACACTTGTTATAATACATATTATGTAACTTGTTTGAGTTATAGAAAATAGAGATTTAGGATGAAGTAGGCAAAGGCAGATATTTCACTACATCAGCACTGCTCAGCATGAAAACAGTGCAGTATGGTATGTTTATCCAGATGGAGTACTTAGGTAAATATTTTATTTTACTGATGTTTTATATATATATATATGTTTTTTAATCAATAATCTAATAACAGCTGTCATTGCTGCTACATGATTTAATAACAGTTGTATTTGGCACTTGCTGATGAAGGGCTGGTTCGGCTCAGTTTCGGGCAAAATTGTGATGGGCTCAGGCCAGGTCTGGACCTAAAACATGATTATGTGGTTTGGGTTGGATTGAGTTCGCACACAATACGGTCAGGCTCAGTTCGGGTTCAGACATCACTAAATATATGTATATTTAACAAGGGCTGCATGGATTTATGCAGTGATAAGCCCTTTTAAATATTTAGTGTGAGTACACAATAGCTCAGCCTTAACACTTCTAGACTGATTTAAAATACAAACATTTCCAATCAATTTATGTTGGGATGAAGTACATTTTCAGGCCTTTTGTGCTTCAGTGTGTAGCAGTTACTGGTTTTGGAACAGGATTTTGTAACAGTCTGCATATGTTGTATCACTGGCTTTTATTAGTAAGGCGTAGTTTTACATATGTCTTACTGGTAATATAACAGTAACGTAATCGAGACTAAACTATTACTATTAACCACATAAGAATAATAAAAAGAACCTCAGTCATCTCTGTCATTTTTTAGATGCTGTCCAGTGGTGAAGTAGGTGATGTTTATTATATAATCCTTTATATATTTGCAAATCAGTTAAAAGTGTAGCCTGGTGCCCTGCAGATGCAAAGTGGAGGCATACATAAGCCAACAGTTAAAGCACACCTAACACAGTCTAAGCTAAATGAGTAGAAAGTTCTATAATTACAGAAAGTCATTCAAGGAATTACGCAGTCAGACCTCCCTAATATTTTCCCATTAAGCCCAGCAAGTCATCACAGGAGCATTTAAACAGAGACAGAGCTTTTAGACAGCAGCAAAGTGCCTAATGCTGTTTCCTTGGTTGAAAAGCCTCTCACAGTTACTCTTGATTTAAGATGATGACTTCATCTGCTAGTGGCATTTCTAACATGAACCCAGTCTTCTAACACATTAAAGGTATGTGAAAATTGGCATCTGGGTAAACATCTATTGATGGGTCTTATCAGTGGAAGATTTGTTTGTCGGGGCCGAGCACTGAACTCCTTTGAACTGTGTTAATCCTCTCTTTTCACTCAGCACTCTTTGAATATTTTTGAAGTCAAAAGCAACAGTTCAAATTTGTGAGTAGTGAGCTAAGCTTCCAACACAGTGAGAGTAAATGGAAACTGGCAACTGAGTAAACGTGTAGTGGAGGGTCCTATCAGTGGAGGACTTGTTTACTAGGGCCAGGCATTGTACTGCTTTGCAACATATAAATGTTAATGAAGAATCCACTCATCTCACTTTTTTCGAATACTGTTGGACTTTTCGAATACTTTTGGAGTTGCTACAGTTTATGTTTTGTAAGCAGGGAGCTGTGGGAAAAAAAGGTTAGGTAAATTAGTAGTGGGCTGAAATTCTTCCTCAGGTAAGAGTTTTGTCCTGACAGTTATACCGGTATGCTACAAATAAGCAATAATGCAATGTACAGACAGTGCAAATCATGCTGAGGTTAGCCTGTTTGGCTGAGTGGCTGAGTCACATCACAAAATCACAATGAAAATGCAGTAGTCCTTTGATCACCTCACGTTGTCTAGTACATTGACAGCTGTTGGCAGGTGTGTATGGTAGGAAGGATTACGACAAATGGCTTGAGAAATTTTATTAAGTTTAAAGGTTCATAAAAGGGTTGGCTTTTTATTTGAAATTCCTGTTCCACCTTAATTGGGGCAGCAGTTAAATACAGGAGCCACAATGTAATTGCTGCTCCATTTAAGGTGTAACAGAAAATTTGAACAAAAAGCTACTGAATAAGTCTTGTAGAAATTCATATTTATGGGCTTAGTGTTACAAAGCAATATTAGTTTATATCTATATACTGTTCAGTTTTGTTTTTACTATTTTGAACAATAAAAAAGGGACAAGAATTTCAGAATAATGTGTAAACCTACACAAATGTTTACTTATGCTAAAATCAACATCTAAAATGTTTTTATTTCAAAATATATGCATATATACTGTAACATGTAGCAACTTTAACACTTCAATTATAAATAAAATTTTAGCATATAAAAATTTAGTAATATTAAATTTTGACCATACTAACCACTACTAATATAAATGCTGTGGGCCAGTTTCCTGGACATGGAGTAAGCCTAGTCTTAAACTACATTGTGGTGCCTATGGTGAATCACCACTGGAAATTCTTTCTAGTCTAGGATTTAGCTCAATCTGGGTCTGGGAAAACATTTGTCAGGCTCCGTTTTTTTAAACAAATTAAAAACATATATCCCCTTGTCTGTTATTGCTTTTCTATGTTGCATTTGTTTATTTTATTCTTGATTACCTTTTCTCTCTTCTTTCTCTGTTGGTTTTACCTTGTATTGTAAAGCACTTTGAGCTTAATATATAAAATGTGCTATATAAATAAAGATTATTATGATTACTATTGCCCTCTGAGTCTAGTTAAACGAATAGTTAGAGGAACATGACAGAGTGATTAGAAAAAAAGCAGGTATGTGAACTCCACACACAGGACGATTCCTGTTAAACACAGTCACCAGAAGCAGCATTCTTCAATGACAGCTGGCAGAAATGCTACCTAAGCTCACACTATCTCTCTCTTTTTTGTCTGGGGCCTTTGCTTGAATAGTTCTTCTGGAGTATCATAGCTTCCTACCCCTCCCTATTCATTTCCTCTCATACCGTGCATTCCAGTCCATGGAACTGCAGTCAGAGATTACAGAGCTCAGAGAGAGTGTAAGTGTGCGCACATGAGCGTGCATATGTTAGCATGTGCAAACACCTCGCATCACTTTGTTTGTAAAAGGTTTGGAAGTGCTTCAGATCCCATGATGTCTTGTCTGTACACTATAAAACCAGCTTTTCCTTCTCTAAAGGCTTACTTCAGTCACCCATATCTGGAGTTTTCAGACATTTCACTGAGAAATTTTAATATACCTTGCTACTCACACAAGGGAGGACAGGGTGGGAAAGCAACTAGCCAGTTAAACCAAACAGAAACTCCAGCCTTTTCCTACACACCAGCCGGATGTTCCTCCTTCCCACTTTTTCCCGTTTGAAAGGGCCTGCATGGCCTTTGGCAAATTATGCTCGCAACTGCACGTACTTCCCTCTCTCCCTGCCTATCTGCGAATTCATCAAAGTGCACAGCATGTAAACTCAAGCCCCTGATTGATCCCGCTTTTTCAGTGCGGTGCTTAGCAACCGCATGGCAGCGTTCCTTAGAAATGGACATGGGGCACACCGAGGAAGGTTGTGACACACATGCATATATAGAAAAGTATAATTAGTGCATATTTATATTTTTGTGTCATTCATGCAAAGCACATCTTCTCTTCCAAAGCACTTCTTTTTTTCTGTTGTTTTCTTCTTCAACCAAAAAAAAACAGTACACTAGATATTCAGGCATAAATTCATGAACTTTTAAAAATATAACAATAAATTTAATCTAACATAATGATAAAGTTGGTAGCCTTTGTTTATACCATAATTGCCACTGCAACAATATTAATTTCTAGTGATGAACTGAAATGAAATATATTGATAAATTAGGACAATAGGACAAAACTAAGTACGCCCCAAGTAGCCTACTTGTTAAAGCCCCTGAATGTAAAATACATACACACATACATCTACATACATGTTTGATCACATTTGTGAGTAAATATGTGATGGTCGTCTGTGATATTTTTCATACTTCCTTATACAACAGTTACCACTAGTCTGTGGAGCCATGTGAGATTTTTATCTCTTATGCGTGCTGTTGGGTGATTTCAGTGTGTACATGAATGGATATCTGCTGCACCTGTAACGTTCACAAGCTGTTTGTATCTTTGGTGCATTGTGAACTCTTGCATGCCCCAGCTCGTACCAACTTAGAATGGCTAATTACGCAACAGTCTCTAAGTTCTACTGCTATAATCACTATCTAGCCACTTGCTATAATTTACTTACTGCAGTGTAACATAGGATGTATTTCACCTGCAGTTTGTATTTAAAAAAAATGAGGTCAAGGCCAGTTTGTTGGTACAGAACAACTCCTTAGCTTAGCCTTCTTTCCAAAGTCAATCTATAAAGAATAATTGAACAGTGCCCACTGTAGTAAACAACACACATTAGTTGTTACTATATTTTTTGTGAATGCATGGTTTAAATAAGCATGGCCAGTGATGGAAAATGTAGATAAACTCTATATTCGGTAGGGGACCCCATTGGTGATTTTCTCAGTGAAGCCCTTTCTGTAGATGCGAATCAGGTTTGAGTGGCTAGAATTTTTTTTTTCCAGTTTCTCTTTACACATTTCAGTTTATGTATATTTCTGAACAGTTTGCTTCAAATGATGCCCTTGTTTTTTAAAGGACTGTGACATAGGCTTTCTGCTATACAATTTCCAGATAGGAAACTTGGAATTCAGTAAGCTGTCATAACATCCACCATGCTTCACATTTGGGATGAGGTTCTGGTATTGGGCTGCAGTGTTTTGTTTTCTAATGCATGCCCAGGTTAAAAAGTATTTATTCAATAAACATAACACAATATGTGACTGTCTTTATAAGATCTTTATATGTATATTTATGCCAACGGAACTGCATTTTTCAATTTGAAAGTATTCCTTACAATTCTGTTGCATTATTGGAGCTCAGCAAGTAAGAACAAATTCTTTTGTGCCCTTCAGGCTTTGCTGAAGATGGACTGTCAGGGTCTGGTGGCTCGGCTGGTCAAGGACTTTGCACTGTTGACCGCAGCAGTGGAGGTGGCCGACCGTTGGAGGGAGCTGGCTGAGAAACTGGCCAAAGTATCCCGGAAGCAAATGGATGCTTATGAGGCTCCTCACAGAGACAAAGATGGGGTGGTGGACAGCGAGGTGGGAACCATACACACTCGCATGTACTCTGATGTAAAAATCTGTGGCTTTCATTGACATGTAATATAGATATGCGCATACTAATTCTGTCAGAAGCAGCTGTAAATATGTATGTAAGGCTCATGCAAGCTAAAAAATACACACAACTTTGAATCAGAATTTAACTCTGAACTTATTTAATGGATGTTCTATTAATATTCCACTTTAATACTGTAGAAGTGTGCACTAGTAGACATGTTGTGACAGATGAATTTTGCATGTCAGACTACTTTGCTCCAGAGACCATATCTGAGAGTGAACAAAATTGTGGATATTTCTTTTACGGTGCACAATTGTGGGAATTCTGATGCCGATATCCAGCTTGTTTTAGATACATACTGGACCAGGATTATTAAGAAATCCCATTTACTTGTATATCCTTTCAGTTTTGCAGACCATGTTCAATCTTTAAAATTAAAGGCGTCTGCTAAATCACATTTGGCTGAATGATCCTGAAATGGGTTCATCATAGTTTTAAATGGTGCATTTTTTCTTTCTTTTAGTTGAACAAGTGCAATAACAACCTAATAATATTTGAAAAACATGAAAAAGTTTAATACTCTCATTTTATGTTTCTTCCATAACTTCCATCCTCTCTCTCTCTCTCTCTCTCTCTCTCTCTATACATATATATATATATACACACATACATATATATATATATATATATATATATATATATATATATATATATATATATATATATATATATATATATATATATATATAAAGAGAGAGAGAGAGAGATAGATAGAGATATATAGGTAAATGATATATGATTCCAATATCATGTTTTGTATTCTATTTTGTGTTTTGTTCTATGACTTCCTTTAATGACCTTCGCTACTGTTGTTTCTTCTCTCAGGCCATGTGGAAGCCAGCTTATGACTTCCTGGTGACATGGGCAGCCCAGATCGGGGACAGTTACAGGGACGTGCTTCAGGAGCTGCACACAGGACTGGACAAAATGAAAAACCCCATCACCAAGCGCTGGAGACACTTGACAGGAACCCTCATCCTTGTTAACTGCCTGGACCTCTTACGGAGCTCCGCCTTCAGCCCCGCCCCTCAGGACGACTGTGCCATATAACCACTATGTTTTGAAGGTCAAATGTTTTTGAGGTAAATTGCTACTCCACACCAATGAAAACAGACTCACTAAGAAACCACTGGGATCGAAATGAACTCCTGGCTGAGCAAAAGCCTCAAAAGTGTTAGTGCTGAAAGTATTTAAAATAAACACCTCAAAGATGGTGTTTCTTTCATACGTATGTTTCCGTGAAAAACTGAGAACAACTAAGATCAAACTACTGACTGAGCGATCACCTTAAATGTGTTAAACTGTCTGAAACAAAGATTTCAAATATGGCCTTACCTCTGCATAAACTTCCATGTTATCCCCCCAGAAAAACTCAGTATGGAATTAATACATTACTTCTAATATTTTTGGTGGTTTAAGCCCAACACTAAGCATGTTTTGGTCCTGATTGACTATGATTATGTTCCATTTACACTGTTTATATATATATATATATATATATATATATATATATATATATATATATATATAGATATAGATATATATACATACAGATACTGCTTTATTTTGTGAAGTTTGAAGAGTCTTCTTGAACAACTGGCCACCTCACACCAAAACCCAGCAATCACTGTGTTTATAAGGATTCAAGTCTCACATTTATCATTGCACAGTTTGTATAGAATATTTTAACTCTTCCTCCTAAGGCTGCACAATTTGATACCGTATTGGTATTCCTCGTATAGAAAAGACTGTAAAAAAAGAAAAAAATGTGCTTGAAACGTGTCAAAACTGTATTTTATGTGTACTTTCGTCGGATAGTTGAATTCATATATGAACAATGTTATATGAAAACATTTGATTTTTGAGATTTTGTACATATTTAATAACATTTAACCACCATTTTATCAAAGGTGCATGTTGACTACTGTTTTTCAAGTTCAAAAAGACTTTTGTAAAATGAGCATTTCCTAACACTATGACTGTATTCTACTACTTAACTGTACTACTTAATTGTCTTTTAATATGTATGAATTTGCACCAAAGAATTAATTTCGTATTGTTTTTTATGTGTATTTGTTCTTTTTGTAATGCCAACCAGCTACTGTATGTTCAAAGTATTCCCCAAACCGGTTTGTTTGTAACTTTGATGTTTTTTAATTCAGTGAGTTATCGTGCTGTATGTGTTGCCTCCAAATCTTGATTGTTTCAATTTCGTAATTTTGTCATAAAATATTTTTAGCAATTACATTGTGACAGCTGTGACAATATAGAGCAGGGGTGTGAAACATACGGTCCGTTACGGTTCTTATCCAGCCCACCAGATAAATATAGAATCTGTCTTCTTAATTATTAGTCATTATTAGTCGTCTTGTGGACTGCAATTGATTGTTCACAAAATAATGATTGACGCAACACTCAACCAGTCATTGCTTAGCAGCCGTCTCTTAGCACTACTTCTTCCAACAAGTGAACAAAACTCCTCAGAAAACTCTGCGGTGAGAACGCTGGTGGCAGTAAATTGGTCAGAATTATGAGGCTAAAACTGAGGAACATCTCATAATTCTTCAGTGCCAAAACTATGAACAGCTCTCACGTAAACTAAATTTACTGCACTTGCTTACATCAGTGATAACTAACCTTGTAAAAGAATGTTGAGATCAGTCCTTCTGGGTCGCAGGGGGAGTGGGGTTGAGGGGGGGGGGTCACGGTAGGGTGCAGGAACCTATCCCAGCAGTCTTGGGCAGAAGGCAGGATACACCCTGGACATGTCGCCAGTCTACACAGACTGGGTGAGAACATGTAAACTCCACACAGAAAGGACCCTGGTCACCCAGCCAGGGAATCGAACCCAGGCCCTTTTTGCTGTGAGGCAACAATAAACATAAAAATGTACTCGTACAGTACTTTTGCATTTCTTGAGATTTGCTCAACGATCTTGTCTAAAAGATGAAATATCCTAAGCATCTACTGTTGCACCCACTTGGGGAGTGGGAGGGGCAATTGTACTGGGAGCCTGTGGTTAATAGGGGGCCCTAAAATCTTTATTGGGCCCCTCATATATTTATTGTCATAGTTGTACACCCATGACATGCAAAAAGATTCAATTTCTAAACAACGTAACTCACCACTTAGCTTCCGTCACCACTGCACGCACAGAACGACATTGAGCAAACAAGATTGTCATTCCGTTTTTTTTAGCACTGAGGCACATAAGATACCAGTTAGGCCACTGGTTATACCAACTAGCTTTAGTGTGAGTAAGTTTGTCGGTGATATCTGTTCAGTCTGTTTGTTAATTCAGAATGCATCTTTTTTTTTTGTTCCGGACCACTTGATATTGGACTGATGCTACCTAAAATGAGTTTCACACCTAAAACATAGAGCATTATTTAATGTGCAATCAGCAGAAATGTCTTGTATTTACACCTGAAGGAACTTTTTTCAGGGTTCTGCCATTTTGTAGTGGTATCCAAAAACAGTGCAGAAGATCCAGTGCACTCAAATAAACCCACAGTGCACCACAATAAGTATAGTACAACCAATGTACCCTAGTCAAATGCTCCATCTTAACCCATTCGTTTTGGACTCGCTCAGGAGCGCTGTCTAGCGGTTGAGAAACCCAGAAGACATTACGGAAGGGTAATTCTTCTTTCTGCTACCATCACCAATTCTGTTCCCTATAAAAGTGTGCTTTATAGTCATCCAGATTTTGCAGTGTCGTGATTAGGGGACCATTTTGGACACAGCATGTGTATCCTTTTATAAGTGGACCTCTTAGAGACTTTCTCAGAGTAATCCTGAGCTAAATGACAAGAAACAGTGACTATGAGGTCTAGAACAGCTTTAAAAATCCAAAGCGAGACTGAAAACAAACTGGGGTTAATTAGTCATGTTCAAAGCAAGGAAGTGCATGGATCTTTTCTCGTCTATTAATGAGCATAGCTTGGAGCAATTAATATGAGAAATGGGGCAGCGTCACACTTTCTACTGTGACTGAGAAATACTTCTTTAACACTTTACCTTTACAATGATGTCTGCTTCGAATCAAAATGTATGAGGAGATGACGCTTGTGCCAAGTTATTACCTTCTTGGCCACAATTGTTAAATAATAGATGTCAACATTATATTCATGTGATTATGGTTCCAATCTTTTTCTACAGCCCCACATCTCTGAAATATTGAGCATCATGGACAATCACAAAGTCATCCAACAACAAAGTTCCTCTACAGTTTGAACAAAACCTTGATTTTCCTATTACTTGGTCCATCAGAGTTCTTGAAATTTGTGAGAGAAGCCTCAGAGCATTTGCAAGAGCTGATGAGATGAGTATCTTGCAGGCATAACAGTATCGAGAACCAATTTCCCGCTCTGTGGAGGTGACATTTTCTCTCACCTTTTGTTATTCCACTTTTGCTCTGTATAGATATGCAATATTACTCAACTGTGGACCATGCATGACCACTAAAATTGGTTTCTAGGCCCAAAGATACCCAATTCTCCTGTTCTGAGGCTAATAAAAGTTATAATAACCTCCCAGTTCAAAATGTTCTCAATTTTATTCTTAAAATGCACATAATCGTCATTCACCTAAAGAACAGGAATGGTGCTACTCTTTTATTTCCATGTCTTTTATTGCTATGGGTCCAATCTAGAGCTCTATGCTTGTTTCCATTTCTGAAATATTGTGCATCAAGGACAGTCAGAATGTCATCTGGTCTGTCATGTCCATCGTTATCCTTTTGGCACTGATGTTATGTATATAGTCTTGAAATGCCTACTAGAGATTTTTTGTTCTGCTCCTTTCTGGAGTATTTTAATGCACTGCTCTAAAGATTAGTACAAATGATTAATCTTAGTCATAATAAAACAGGTGGAACAGTACAGCAGAAAGGGCCTAGGTTTGGTTCCCCAGCCGGGCAACCAGGCTCCTTTCTGTGTGGAGTTTGCATGTTCTCCCTGTGTCTGTCTGGGTTTCCTCCTATAGTCCAAAGACATGCAGTCAGGCCAATTGGAGCTGCCAAATTGGCCCTAAATATGAGTGTGTGTGAATGTGGACTGGCGACCTGTCCTGGGTGTATCCTGCCTTCCATCCAATGACCACTGGGATAGGCTCCAGCTCCCCCCCGTGACCCTGAAGGATAAGCGGCTTAGAAAATGTGTGTGAGTGTGTGTGTGTGTGTGTGTGTGTGTGTGTGTGTGTGTGTGTGTGTATTAATAAAACATGGGAGGTGCAATTAGTTGCAACAGAACAATGCAGAGTACATAATTTGATTGAGGAAAATACATCACTGCTGACCAAAGAAAAAAACAAGTATCTCCATTTTTTGCCATTTTTAGTTTTCTGCATAATTCAGTGTCTTTTACTTTGTATGAAAATTCCACAATGAATGGACCAATAGAAACACTCCAAAACTGCTTGGAATAAAATCTCCTTACATTAACTTACATTAAAAGTAAAGAACATTTTTGCTCTCTCCTGTAAACTTACTATTTTGGAGAAACTTGTTTTTCTTTAAACAGCGACGATATGTTTATAGAATCTAAGGTCGTCTTTGCATGTATAGAGGGATAGCATTTGTCAACGCTACTCTGCTATTTGAATGATAAAATAGATTAGCTTCACTACCGAAAAGCTACTTGATTTTTAAAATAGTGCTGCGTCCACCTAACTACTGGAAAATTTGGTTAAACTAATAGCTTTGCTATAGTTGCAGTGCTACTGACCAACACTGGTTGTTTTCATTAGCCTCCTGAGCTACAACCTGATTGACATCACCACTGCTTTCCTAAAAATCATCTATTTTTGATCTGATAAAGAAAAATGGTTTGGAGAAAAAAGCTCATGTTGCTAGCAAACACTAGAAGTCAATAGTCAACGCTGCTGAAAAAACCCATAGAAAACATTGTGTTGCTGTTGGTTCTGAATAGTTTCGTAATGTTTTGGCTTTTTAATGGGTTGATATCACATTGTAACAGATCTTAATGGGTTAACAGGTAAGCTGATTCTAAACACATTTGATGCTTTCCTAATGGGATCTAAAGATATTGTACAGGAAACTAGTGTTCTCCTTTGGAAACAATTAAGCCAATTCCATTGGAAGGCAAAATGGTCCTTTTTCAGCAGGGCACCCAGATCACACATCCCCAGAATTTCTCTTAACCCACTCAAACAGCATCTAGATCTTCATTAAGGTACAGCAAACTTGTTGATGTGGTTTAGGACACAGTATGACTTACTGCGAGCTGCAAAACCTCACCATGTAGTTGAAAGCTGAGGAATTATTCTAGTGTTTCTTAGCCTTGTAGCTCCAGTACCAAACTAAAAAAGGTCTCGGCTGATCAACTGTATCTGGGCCTAGTGGAAAATTGTGTAAATTGAATTTTTCAGCCTACCATTCTTTTAAAGGAGCTCCATTCTGCATCACTTCCCACTGGTTACATGAACATGCTGATGGTTGAGAAAAAAGAATGCTGAATCTGAGCCCAACCTTAGTGCATTAGTTTTGCTCTGGAGCTGTGGTTATGTGTTTTCTGACACTGTATGACATTAAGCTGTTAAATGTATTTTTATTTTTATGGCTAATACTATCATACAGTGTCT
Source organism: Colossoma macropomum (assembly GCF_904425465.1). NCBI lineage: Eukaryota > Metazoa > Chordata > Actinopteri > Characiformes > Serrasalmidae > Colossoma > Colossoma macropomum. The sequence goes on along the minus strand of NW_023495280.1, from coordinate 244,964 downwards.
GAGACTGCATAAGCAAGTCTGTTTGAGATTATTTAACAACTGAAGATTCATGAATCAATATGTCTGTAGTCAACATCCTTTCCTTTCTTTGACAGGGGACAGTCTGTGCTGGGGTGACTAAACCCTTTTTCCTCAATTTATAGAAATGTTTTCCAGCTGCCATACAACACCTGACCGACACAAGCAAGTCTGAGAGATCAAAAGAACAAAGAGCACATTGTTCTGTGTGTCTGTGATGAAAGGAGGGGTAACCAGGGAAGGGGCTTGGGGGGGGTCAGATCGAAACTTGGCAAAGGGCCTCCAGTTTCTTCCTTCCATCTCCTACTTATCTGATACCTCACTCGTAAAGTCTTACGATGGAGTCCATCAGCTAGAAAGCTGAGCTGTTCCCAAAGTTCCCAACCAAGTGTGGTACAGCCAACAACTTGAGTTGTTTGGCATGAAAAACAACCACGGAGGGTAGCATTGGAAGCATGTCCTCTATCTCTGCTCTCGTCCTCTATTCCTCTCCCGTCCTCTATCAGTCTTCTCCAACTCCGAACGTCCATTGAAATATTTATGACTTCTTATCTTCAGCAGAGTGTTCCAGCTTTTAAGTGTAGGCGCTAATCAAAGCAGATAAATTCCTTATGACTAATATTTACACCAATAGATCATGTACTTAAAATGCATGAAAAATGATGCCAAATGAAAGGATACATTTTGTGCATTTTAAAAAGCAAAGCATTGCTGATGCCTTGGCCCTACCCTGCAGTACAGACTGCAGACTTTCTTTTTAGTTTGTTTTAGTTTGTTTTCATTTGGTTCAATCTTAACTGGATGAAGGGTTCAGTTTTTAGCCACACACGCTCATATGTCCAAAATGATAACTTTACAGGAGAAGGAAAAAAGCAATAGAACCAGACTATTTGGGCCATTTCTTTTTCAGAGTATGTCAAAAACTGAAAAACATTTGATGATATGGGTTTTTTTTCCAACTGCAGAAATATATAATTCTTTGTCCCTGGATAGTAGTGATCCATGCAATGACTTCATTGGCTTTTGAATGATTAGGGTTATAGTGTATTTCAAGTTAAGAAAGGCCTACTTTCTTTTTTTTTTCATTAAAACGACACTTTGTAAGTTTTAGATATTTGGGGATTTGGAGACCTCTCTGGTGGAAATGTGTAATTGCACACAATGTGCGGTAGCACATTTTGTAGCATGGGTTGTGCTCCGGTCCCCTTCCCCAAGGGGATGATTGAAAGAGAATTCAAAGAGAACTTCTGAGGATGTGAGTGAATTATATACTATTGTCATCACATCTTGATCAGTATAATGTTGATTTTGAGATCATTGGAGACCTAAACATCAAAATGGACCTCCTTTTTGAGTCTTTGCTTGTGACGTTAAGGTGTTAAGCCGTAAAGATGTGCGACATGGTGTGAAAAACTCCTGACCCAACGGCTCTGACATTTAAATTATTATTTTAGGCTTTACATGGCAACTCACAGCAGTGCACACACAGCATATTTTAGCCTGCTTTTATTCTTTTCACTCACTAATGAGACTTAATTCAGTTTTCACACCAAAATCTTACATAGTGCAACTTTAAGGATTGATTAATAACTTCAAAATGGCAAAATGGTTCTGTCTGATTCTCTAACGAAGCCATTATTGTGGGGTAAATAAACATTTACTCCACTCCTCCATCTTCTCTCCACTTGCTTTATTTCTCCAAGCAGCTCTCCACTCCTCCTCTTCCACGAGAGATGCTCTCCTGTGCTGCAGCCTGCATTAACCATGCATTGTTGTGTGCTTGAGATCACATTGATGCTGGGGTTCTTCTCTTCTCTGTTAGCTCTTCCCCAGTCTCCAAGGACTTCCTACCCATCATGCATTGCAGTAGGTCACCTCATGCCACAAAGAATTTGGTCGCTGAATTTCTGCACAACCTCTTCATGACCGTGTTAGATTCCTGCAAAATGTTCTGCAGGGAAGCATGAAATATTAACCCGTCTAACATGTGGAGAAGGAGGCCAGAGCCTGAGGAGCATTAAATAGTGTCATATGAATTCCAGCTTCGCATAAAATTCTCCAGCATTTGTACAAATACAGGAGATTACAGTTTGTTTTTATACTCTATACTACTGTACAGGTCTAACATTTGGAAGCAACAGTAACTTTGGAAAAACATAAATATTAAAAATATTTAGTCATTTTGAAAAATCGCAGTGTTTTATTGAGGAGTATAAAGGATTTGAAAAAATATCTCTGCCAATAGTGTCTGATTATCGCAGAGGCGTTTTGGCCTAAAACTACATTTTAACATGTTACTCGTTGTTTTATATCATTTTCATATTTATTATGTTTTCTCACTACAATACCCAGCGTGTACTGTGCAAATACATCATACACAGCACAAAATAGACAACAGAGTTAAACTGAGTTAAGGCCTTTAGATAACCAGATAGCTACTTTGCTAACTTTACCTTTTAGCTTGTTGTCCTCCTTATCTGAGGTTGAGAAATCCATTCTTACTGAAATAGCGATCTGAATACAGTTACTACGATTATAAAGCTTTAAATAAGATATTCCACCTCCTAGCAGTAATGTTAGCTATCTGCCTTCCTTCTGTGTTCGCTAACTTACTGAAAGTAAATAATATTAAAACAAAGCCTGCCCCAAAAAATCTACCCCAAATCAGTTGTAGGTTTTTACCCCACCCTAAAGTTCCACCCACCTTCAAGATACATCATCAGAAGGGCTTGTAGGTCTTCAGAAGGGATTGTTATCAACAAAGTGTGTTCAGACTTTTATTTTGGAAAAAAAATCAGTTACAGTAGATGTCACAAAGTGGTTGGCTTATTGTAAAATTCTGTATTTGTGAAACTTTAAAAATCAGTGGTTGCATCAAAGGAAATTTCACCCATTTTTCTAAATGTTTCCCACTTGCACGTTGCACAGATGAAGCGCAAATTAAGAATATTTTCTGTCCACATTTGTTTCATCTAGTAATTAATAAGTTGATATAACCTGCATTTGACTTTATTCCATTTACAGAATAAATAAACTTTATGTAGATGATATTCCAGCATAGCAATAAGTTATTAACTGTTTGAGAGGGGTGTTGATTGTCTGATTCCTCTCTCATCACTCCAACAGACTTTTCCAAGTTTGTGCAGTTCTGCTGCTACAGCTCAAAATATATCTGTTTTAATTATGGACCTAGACTGAATAATACTGTGGCTGTGAATGCCACCCCCACCATTAAAAAGACATATGTTGTTGCTGTTGTTGTTGTCGATGTTGGTTTCAGATGTGTTTATGTGTTGCCTGTGTTTTATTGTGTTGGGCTGTGGCTTAGTGTGGGTTTGTTTGTGCACCATAGAGAGAAGTTGTTTGGCTATAAGTGACCTTTCCTGCTATTCCGGCTGTTTTTCAGTGATTTCTCTCAACAGTCCAACAGACTTCTCCAAGTTTGTCCTTGTGCAGTGCTGCTGCTACAACTCAAAATATATCTATTTTATTGCTTTGTACCTTGAACAGAAATAATGGCATACTCTGGTTCTTCTTCACCAATGATGCCACAACATACTGAATTTTGTACTGTCTGTACTGTATGCATGCAGGGTGCAAATAAAATGGCTATATTTGTGTTGGCATGGTGACCCCTGGTTCCTATCACCACCACTGTAAAGAAATCTGGGCCTCTACAATAAACCATTTCACACCAAACCACTCTGAATGACTCTGTTTCCATCTCAGCCACTCAATTATTCAGAAATTATGACGAATTCCCCTTTAAATACATAGCTGTAAAAGATTATTAGAAAGTGAATGCTCGTTCATTTAGCCCTGTCAGTCCAGCTCCTGTGCTGTGTACCGAAGGGAAGGTTTAACAGGCCGAAGTAAGAGCAATTTGTATAAATTCCTTCCTTATCATTTCTTCTCCGACCTTTCTGCTGCCCGGCAGCTTTTCCTGACTTAGATCATCGCCAATCTAAACACACGTGATCTTGTTAAGCCTGGCATGTCTGAGCACCTCATTCTCCACCTCATATCCAAACCGAAACTTCATGTCAGAAATGCCTCATCGACCTTTTGTCACCTGGGACGTAAACATGCTGTATAAACATCTGCTTCAGACTGGATCCATTCATCCATCTTCATTTTCCTTCTCTCCAAATGACTGGAAGAGCAACAGTGATTGAATTATGACGGCAACGAATTTTTCTCTACTTTAAAGCAATCTTTTAACCAGTTCATTCGAGGGCACCAGCCTCACCCGTCTCTCGGGACAGTGCTGAGTTGTGTCTCCGCTAATTATCTTCCCAAACAGCCTTCAGGGAGTGGTGGAGGAGCCTGACATAACCAGGACGGTGTGCAAATTCCTCACGCTAATCCCAGCTCCTTCATATGCCAGTGGATATCCATTTACATTAAAGCGATAGATTGGCCAAAAGTCAACTTTACACAGCTTTCTGCTTCTTACCCCCAAAACATTACATAAGCCAAGATATGTTTGATGTCTGAACTTTGCCTATTTCAGTTTGTTATGAGCTTTAAGGCTAATGTACCTAACAAGTAATGGGAGCTAATATGCTGCCAGTTAGCATGTCTAAATCATGCCTCAAACCATGTCTAGTTGTTAAGTGATCTCAAATAGGCTTGCTTATGGAGGTTATGACACTGTGTGGCATACTTTTATCTTTAAAAATTAACAGAAAAGTTCAGGTTTCAAGATGTACTATGTGGCCAAATGTATGTGGACACCTGGCCATCACTCCTTTATGAGCTTGTTGGACAGCCCATTCTAAAACCATGATCATTAATTCGTCTAGGAAGGCTTTCCACAAGATTGCAGAGCGTGTCTGTGGGAATTTGTGCCCATTCAGTCAAAAGAGCATTTGTGAGGTCAGGCACTGATGTTGGACGAGAAGTCCTGGCTCACAACATTCAAGTTCATCCCAAAAGGTGTTCAGTGGGGTTGAGATCAGGGATCTGTGCAGGCCACTGCAGTTCCTCCACACCAAACTTGTCAAACCATGTCTTTATGGCTACGTTCACATTACCAGGTTGAAGTGATACAAATCCGATTTTTTGCCCTAATGTGACTCTTGTCGGATGTTTTCAGGGCTGTGTGGACACGCAACTCTGATCTTTTCAAATCTGACCTGAGCCACTTCCATATGTGGTCCTAGATCGGATATGTATCCGATTCATGGGCATGTGACCTTAATGTGAACGCTCAGATCGGAATTCATGTGGTTTTTTTCCACTGCGCGTGCGCCATCATTCAGTGTTACCATAACAACAGCGGCGAATGGAAGTTAAAGCCTGTAAACGGTGGAAAAGCAGCACATCTCACCCTTTTCGCCTTCATCTCGCTGTAATAATAAGCAGCTGAGAGCTGATCAGAGTTAATTATCTTCACAGCTCGTTCTGCTCGTTAGCTTGTTTGCTGATGATGCATGTGACGCACGTGATTCGCATACGGGTCATTTCAGGACGCCGGTTCATTCACATTAACGTCAGATTTGAATCACTTATCTAAACGAGTGTCAACCATCCTGTCAGAGGGATCGGATTTCAGCAAAAAATCAGATTTGAGCAATGAGGCTTGTAATGTGAACGTAGCCTATGGAGCTCACTCATTCTTGGAACGGGAAAGGGTCTTTGCCAGACTGCTGACACAAAGTTGGAAATATATAATTGTGTACAATGTCTTTGTATGCTGTAGCATTAACATTACCCTTCACTAGAACTAAGGGGCCCAAACCGTGAAAACAGCCTCAGCCCATTATCCCTCCTCCACCAAACTTTACTGCTAGCAAAATGCATTCCAGTAGGTAGTGTTCTCCTGGCATCCATCAAACCCGGACTGTCAGATAGTGAAGCGTGTTTCATCACTCCAGGTTTGGCTTAGGCTTGTGTGCAGCAGCTTGGCTATGGAAACCCTTTTAATGAAACTCCTGACGAACAGTTCTTGTCCAGATGCTGATTCCAGAGGCAGTGTGGAATTCTATAGTGAGTGAGGTTTCCCCGCTTTGTGAGTTTGCATGGTCTACCGCTTCATGGCTGAGCTGTTGTTGCTTCCATTTCACCATAATAGCACTTATGGTTGTCTGGGGCAGATTTAGCAGGGCAGAAATTTCACATATATCACTTGTGGCAAAGGTGGTATCCTATGACGGTGCCACTTTTAAAGTCACCAAGCTCTTCAGTACGACCTATTCTACTGCCAGTGTTTGTGTATGGAGATTAACAATCGATGTGGCTAAAACTCCAGAACTCAATAATTAGGAGGGTTGTCCACATACTTTGGCCATATAGTGTAAATAGTGTAGTAAAGTAATAAGTAGTAAGATTACTTTTTTTCAGGAAGCAAGCTCACTTCAATTTGAGAGAAGTTAAAGCTTACATCTGCACTATGTAACTTTTTTTTTTTGTTAAAATGGCAAGTCACCCTGTAAGGCCCTGTTCAAGCTGGATTAGTTTTACCAGAGGAGGTCCAGTGATGTAATTTATGTCTGATTTGACTGGCCAATTTGTACAGGAGAAATGATTTGTGTAATTTCCCCAAATATCCCAGATAGAAATATCATCACACCAACATTAAAACTCAGCATTATGCAACAGACACTTTGGATGAGACAGCAGACTTTACATCAAATGTGGAGCTCAGCATTCTTGCCATGAACTTAATGATTACAAAATTGGGTCCAATCAGGCTCCATTTGAGCTTTTAGCCTTATCTTCAGGTTGCAAAGAAGAAAAAAAGAAAAAGAAAATGGATGGGCCATTTTCTATTACCTAGTTTTCTTATTACATTGCTGTGATGTGAGCTCTGAATCCTCCCAATCATAGAAGATAATTCGCTCCAGATTTTTTAGCAGACTTCATACAGGATTAACATTACGGATCTCATTAGTAATCACTCATATTTTAGCACCTCCCCTGGAAAAACTAATCCAGCTCCAGCAGGGCTTTAGAGTGCACATCTGCAGTGTGACACTGATGTTTAAGTACCAAATTATATTGTATTTATGTCTATGCATTTTAAATGAGCATGAGTGATTCTCCAGTGTACAGGATGTGTGCGTGCTTAAGGAATGTATGTATATGTACCATTTTGGGGGCATGATGGATGGATGAATGATGAAGAACATGAACATTTTGACATTGTGGGCATTTAGTTGCTTCACATGAAGAAACATGCTTTACTTTTTAACAGAAAATGCAGCTTTTATGTGAAAAAGCAAAAGAGGCCAAAGCCAATCTTTTAGTTTGCTCAGTTTAAGGTTAGGGTTGAGTTAGGTGTGGAACATGGACACAGAAACACCCCACAGAGACAGGAATGTGTGTGTCTGTGTGTGTGTGTGTGTGTGTGTGTGTGTGTGTGTGTGTGTGTGTGTGGTGACTGGTACTCCCTGGCCTTAAAGTGAAGCACATTCCTCCTCAGCAGAGTGAAGGTATGAACTCAGTGTACTATTTATCAGTCTAATGTGAAAAGCTTATCTCTACACTACACCTCAGCAAGTCTTAGACACTGAAATCACTTCTCTGCAACGGATCACTCAGGTACACATTATTCTTAAAGTGGCAGTTCAGGAAAAGTTACATTTACCCAATTTTCCCCCTGTCACACAAAATCTGTTATAAAAATGGACAAACGTGCAGATTCAGGCTTCGAGTTGGCGGCTGCTACTGTTTTTAGCTGGGTCATTCTACCATTGCATTGTCTGTTTTATTGAACAACATTAACAAAGTTGTAACTCCACTGACTGTAACACCACTGACTGTAACACCACTGACCGTAACACCACTGACTGTAACACCATTGACTGTAACACCACTGACCGTAACACCACTGACTGTAACACCACTGACCGTAACACCACTGACAAAATTACTAAAATCGGAGCGTTTCTAAAATATTGTACACTACCACCTTAGTTTTGGAGTCACATTGTCCCTAATTCGTCAAAGTTGCGTACGACCATAGCTGGTTGTAAAATGAGTGCGCACATATTTCACTGACACTTTTGTTACTCTCCAGTTTCATCTTTGGCGTATCTGTACAATCAAACTCATGTCTGGTAGGAGTGCATGTAAATTTGAGAGTAACAGTTTAACAAATGCTTGATTTACCATTAACTAACCAAAATTGTTATCAACATTGTCTATAATAATAATAATTTACGCACATGGAAATTCGGTACAAAAGTGTATGCAGTTATTTGACATGCATATTGGTATAAACATGCATGTCATACATGTCATACACTGCAATAATACAGCATTTAAATATGTTATTTTACTCTACACAATCACGTTACTGTCAGTTGTAATTTAAACACTATAAGGTTTGGTCAGTGATGGGGCAGTGCACTCACTGATCCACCTCAAACTCTGCCCTTCAAGCAAAGCCATTGGCCTGCAAGCCACTGAATGCTGTCAATTTATTGGCTCGCTATTTTAATATCTGCATGAATTATGTTCATGTAAATGATATGTAAATGAGGTGCTGGTATGACTTCTCGGTGTTGGTCTTTCTTCCTTTGAGAAATCAATGCAATTACTTCAAAAAGACTTTCAAGTTTTTTTAAAATGACATTTTATATATGTTTCTCTAACACAAATTAGGATATAAACAAAAATTAGGATAAATAATTCTGTAGTTTATTCTTATTTTGAGCTCATTTACTGGCTTCAAATGTGTGGGACAAAGCAGTAACAGCTATATGGCATTCTTTTCTCCATGGTTATAGATTATAGTTTGCCAAACAGTTCTTCAAGTCTATTGGAGATTACTGAACGTCTCCACACAGTTTGGGGCGAGTGTGTGAGCTTTTCTGCATGGAGTTCGCATGATTCTACCTGACAGGCTATGAGTTTCCATTGCTTGTTGGCTAGTTCATTTCTATTATAAACCAGTGTGCTTGCATTTTGTTGCGTCATTTGTGGCAGTTATGAGCTACACAGTGCCCTCACAGTATGAGTCCACATTAAAGTCCTTTGTTCCAGTTCCAACATTTCTAAATGGCTAAATCTATTATTTCTCATGTGGGGAAGCTGCTCTAGGCCAGGGTGGCCCAACGCCCTGTCCAGCAGAGATGCAGTCCAGTGCAATTTGGAGATTATGCTGCTCTAATTTGGGTGTCCTACTCTAAACAAAACATTCAACATCTGTAGTGAGCTTCTGCCATCTAGTGGACTAAGAGTCAAAGTGCTGTTTTCTCTCTTATTCAACAGCATGGAGACCACTGATAGTAGCTAGTAGAAGAAGAGCAAGAGGATAATGATGAAAGAAGAAAAAGATGAAGACCAATAATAATAATAATAATAATAATAATAATGTACTTTATGAAGTTTTTTAAAACATGTTTACAGAGTGCTTTACATTAACATTAAGACAGTTATGCAAAACACAAAGGAAAACAATTATATTAAATATACATTATATTACATATAAAATATATTATATATACAATATTCAATATTAAATAAATGTGGTTTTCGATTTTTAATAAAAGGTTTTCAGGTAGAATTCCAGAGGCTTTATTATTATTATTATTATTATTATTATTATTATTATTATGGGAACAGTTTATTTTAAGGAACGCTTTTAAGGTCGATCAAGCTTTATTCATTATAACCTGTATTAGAACATAATTGGAGTAATGTGAAAATCACCTTGTTAAAATACCTGTTATGCAATCATTGAGCATGAATTAATCAACTAAATTCACATCTCATTAGTGTATAATTGGAAACATTTTATTCCTATAACTTCTTGGTATCATGTGACTATTTTTATTAGAACCTAAAAAAGGTTTTGATACATAAACCTTTAATCACAAACTGAAATGTTGAAAACTCTTCCATACAAAAGTATCTGCATTTGGTTGTTAAAGTACACTATATGCTCAAAAGCATAAACACTCCTCCTAATAATTGAGTTCAGGTGTTTCAGCCACACCCATTGCTAACAGGTGTATAAAATCAAGCACATAGCCATGCAATCTCCTTAGACAGACAGTGGTAGTAGAATGAGTCGTACTGAAGAGCTCAGTGACTTTAAACATGGCACTATCGTAGGATGCCAAGTTTACCACAGAAAGTTTGTGAAATTTCTAGCTTGGAGTGTTGCATCACTCACTACAGAGTTCCAACCTGCCTCTGGAAGCAATATCAGCACAAGAACTGTTCTGAAATGGATTTCTATGGCTGAGCAGCTGCACACAAGCCTACAATCACTGTGTGCAATGCCAAACGTCAGCTGGAGTGGTGTAAAGCATGTTGCCACTGGACTCTAGAGCAGTGGAAACGTGTTCTCTGGAGTGATGAATCACGATACAAAGAGGTAATAAAAAGTGATATTTTAGGCAGTTGCCTTCAACCTGCCTTTCAGTGTCCCTCACTGATCCCATAAATATGCTTTATGGATTTGTACCTGCAACTGAATGGGCATGAGTGGATACTACAATCAAGGCCCAACATTAAAGATGCTGCCTTATAGGGGAATTCCACCACAATTTCAACATTTCTGCATAATTAAATGCTTAAGATGGAAACAAAGTCATTCAGAGTGGTTTGGTGTGAAATGCCCCATTCTAGAGAAACTTACTGAGTCAGAATTGTTCACAGTGGTGGTGAAAGGAACCAGACGTCCACACTTAAAAGCTCCCTCACAGCAAGTTTTTACATAACATGATTACAAATATTTTTCCTGACATTGCTTTAGAATTATTATTTTTTTTTTGGATAGTAAATGAAATGACTATATTTGCATTGTAATACATCACAATCCCTGATTTCTGTCACCACCATAGTAAAGACATCTGAAGCATTTACTCTTTCTACAATATTCCATTTCACATCAAACCACTTTGAGTTTATTTACATGATAACAATTAAATTATACAGAAATTTTGAAATATCAGTGGAGTTCCCCTTTACAATCTGTGAGTGAAGTGCTCCATGATGCTTCAGAATGGCATATGTGTGAAGACCTAAGGCAGGGGTGCACAACTCTGGTACTGCAGTGTCCAGCATGGTTTTGTAGTTGCCCCTCTCAAACACACCCACTGACCCTGGCAACGAACAGATCAGTTAAATCAGTTGTGTTTGAGCAGGTAAATCATGATACTGTGCTGGACACCGACCCTCCAGGACCGGAGTTGTACACCGCTGACCTGTGTACACTGTGTAGAAATATAGATTTACAAGCTTTCCCAGTGATGCCAGCAGGTGGCGCTGCAGGTCCATGCAGTTTAAGCCTTTTACTTACTCTTTTTCTCTGTATTTTATTTCAGGCACCAACAAACCATAGATCATTAACTATAAGGCAACCTTATTATCACTGTCTCAAAAAAGATTTAAAAGTTTAAAAGTATTTAAAAAGTGTTTTAACGACATAACGATGCCCACATGCAAAGGTACGTGTGAATGTGTGTTTTCAAGGTATGTGTCAAGGTAATTTTGTAATAAAATTACATATTTTCACTTATCTGTAAATGTTTACAACTGACACCACAACATATTTAACGGACATATATGTGCTTATGTTCTAAAATATTGCCATGTATTTAAATACTGGCGTGTACTTGCCTGAGGTAGGGCTTGAATGCTGGTCTCCCATTCAGTGTCTCAAATAGTTATGAACTTGACAATGTACCACATAAATTTGCGATATGAGGGAATCTTTGTGCATATATTTTTCTTTGTCTGACATTTTGATGCTATTATCACATATATTCACATATATTTGGGGCATTAAGATACATACATATCAATATTTTTATACATTTGGAATTCAGTGCTATAATTTACAGTATATTGACATGTATTGCACACATTTTGGATGTGTTTTTGTTTAACTGAATAATTTATATTTTAGGTGTCGTCTCTATCCCTAAATCGCTTTTCCCCCTCGACTAATATTCATACAAAACCCGCCTCCTGCCGCTACGAGCCCATCCCAATGCAGAACTCAGATCCCGATCAGCCAATTCCCGTACACGATTTAGGTATCCGCCAATCCCTATCCGCCAATCCCAGCGCAGTCGTGTTACCACTGGCCAATCGTTTGTAGTGTCGGAATGCGGGTTGAAAAAAAACGTAAATAACGCCATCCACGTAAGCTACAACAGACGGGCTGCTTGTGAGTTTTCTAATTAGATTTTTAATTTATTGCTAAGTATTCTCTTTTAAGTGTATTATTATTGATTATATTTTAATTTATATCCTCCTACATCTTTTTAAATTGAGTTACCTTTTTTTTTCTTATTTGTAAAGCACTTTGATTGACCGTGGTGTATGAAAGTTGCTCTGTAAGTACACTAGAGTATGAAGTATTAGCCAATCGCAGCGAAAAGGGGCGGGGCTGGTCGGAAAACGGGTGGTAAAAGAAAAGGTTCGTGTGGTTTGTTTTCCCACAGCGCTTGTGGGCGGAGCCAAATCGCTAAGCGCCGAACGCAGCGCCCGCTCTGCGTACTCGCACATCGTGCCTCGCTGTGAACGGAGGCACAAATAGGAGCGGAGAAAAGCGGACCTAACGCTGCCCTTCACTCGGTTACACAGTCGGACACGGCAGGAGGACGGTGAAGCACCGCTATGTGAATGGACGTATGTGTGACCGAGAAGACAAAACAGCTGCTTTTGGATTGTGTGAAATTGGTTCAGTCTGGATTGAAGCAGCCCGGAGGAGGACGCAGCTCAGCCCGGGAGGAGCTTTCTTGAACCGGTCGGGCTGGAAAAAGCCAGAGTAGGGTGGGGGGTTGTCGCAATGGCATTTTAAGGTGGTCGTGGGGAGAATGCTAATGTGAGCCCTGGTTCCGGGTGGCCGTGCCTCACTGCGGCATTGGAACAGCACCATCATTTCCATCATTTCCACACCCCAAGGAATAAGGACGGGTAAAAAAAACAACAAGCCTCTGCCTTATTTATGACTGCCTCTACAGTCCTGCTCACTGAAGGGCTTCTAGCCTGCTGAACTGATCCTGTGACAAAACCAAGAAATAAATCAATCAAAATAAATAAAATGGGGAACAGTTTTTCGAACATATCTGCCTTCCAGTCTCTCCACATCGTCATGCTCGGCTTGGACTCGGCCGGCAAGACCACTGTGCTCTACAGACTCAAGTTTAATGAGTTCGTCAACACGGTGCCTACGATCGGCTTCAACACGGAGAAGATCAAGCTGAGCAACGGTGCAGCCAAGGGCATTAGCTGCCACTTCTGGGACGTGGGAGGCCAGGAGAAGCTGCGGCCCCTCTGGAAGTCCTACAGCCGCTGCACGGATGGCATCATCTACGTGGTGGACTCTGTGGACGTGGACCGCCTGGAGGAGGCCAAGACGGAGCTGCACAAGGTGACCAAGTTCGCGGAGAACCAGGGCACGCCGCTGCTGGTCATCGCCAACAAGCAGGACCTGCCCAGGTCCCTGCCGGTGGCCGACATCGAGAAGCAGCTGGCCCTCAGCGAGCTGACCCCATCCACCTCGTACCACGTCCAGCCTGCCTGCGCCATCATCGGCGAAGGCCTGCACGAGGGCATGGAGAAGCTTTATGAGATGATAGTGAAGCGCCGGAAGGCCCTCAAGCAGAAGAAGAAGCGATAGCTGAGGGTCCCGTCGGGTGCTTTTGTCCTCCACCACCCCCTTTCCCCTCTTGATCATGCCTTTATTTGTGCTTGTAGCCCTTGGTCCTTTGGGTAGGCCAACATGGCCATGCAACATTGCACTGGTGACTATGTGACCTTGTTGACGTTGGGGGGTGCTTCTCTTTGCTTTCAGATGGATTTGAGTGGCTCTGAACGGCAGACGCCACAAAGAACCCAAAAATGAACTGAAAATTTTGAAAATCAAACACTGAAAACTTAACGTGACGAAGGGCTGGTCCCTTTTCTGCTGCTGTCAGTTTCCCTCTAATATACAAGTAGCCTCGTTGTCAAACTGAAGGACTGAAGGAGTTGTCTACTTAAAGCACTGTGAAAAACTACTACGCTGCAGTTTTGGTTCATGGAATGCTTGATGAACTCTGTTTTTTTTGACAGCCTTCTCAAGGCATATACTGTGTGCATCACAAAAATCCTTCATGGACAACCCCAGTTGACTTCTGATGAGTGTGTGAGTGAGCAAGTGAGTGAGTGAACGAGTGAGAGAGGCTCATGGTTTGTGGATGTTGCAGTTCAGGCCTGCATAAGAGATGGTGTTGGGTACGTTGGGTCTCATTCTGCGCATGGACTTTGGTGTACATGTCCAGGCTTATGAAGACATAAAGGAACATTATATGTGGTGGAGGATGCCTGCCATCCATATGCTTGCAACGTGGTCCACCACTTAGCACTTTTTCTTACCAAAACAGTAGAGTTCAACACTGTATTGCAAAAATCAGATTATTGTATAACGCAGTCAAAAAGGTGAATCTTGAAGTATTTTTCAATTAAAATGTAAAGAGAAAATGCTTTGAATCTGCAATCGTTTGCTTTTTCTTTGAGTGATTTGGGTGATTCCTTTGTGTAACGTGGTGAGTGGAAATGCAAAAATGCCATTTAAATTAGTGGTAAATCAAATCAAACTTTTCCCTAGATGCAGTCGATCAGCCAATTTTGCTTCTTTAGTTTGGCGTTGGAGTTACAAGGCTTATGTTGCTAACAAACCCTATGAGTCAGTAGTTACCAGATGTAGTGTTTTGTTTACTGCATAGCTCACAGGAAGTCATACTGTACTGTAGACCACATTGTGACCATAATGAAGGCCTAGATGCAGTTTTAAGTTTTAAGGGATGTGTTTACAGAAAAGATCTGGGTGACTATTGACATCCAGTGTTAGCAATGTTAGCCTCATAGCTAGCACTAAACCTAAGAAGCAAAATTTGGACACCAAACATGTCGTGGCCGAGCGACTACATCTGGGGTTAGGGGGAATTTGTGTGCATTTGTTTTTTCACCAAACTATTCTGTTTAGGTCTTCGTTTAATATCATTTGATGTGTTTGCTGTGAATCTGCTGTTGTGATCTATAGGAGGTAAGGGGTAGTTGAGGTACAGGCAAAGCTGAGGCCTACAGATACATACTGATGGGGGGATGGGGGTCAACAAAACAAGGCATTTGCTCTATATTTAGACTTCCACTGTTAGGCCAGTGTTGTACAGTGTCACACTTGATGGCATTGCACCATACAAACCATGGCAGCCTTGTGACCAGTAATGTATAAGGTCATTCACATCCAAAATTAAGAGGAGAATTGAATCATCCTGTCTGAGAATTCAATCACTGAGATGTAAACAGAGTCATTCAGAGTGGTTTGGTGTGAAACCACTCTAGAGACTCAGATTTCTTTACAGTGGTGGTGAAAGGAACCAAGGGGTCGCTGTGTTTGCAACATAAATATAGCCATTTTATTTATTGTCCAAAACCACCATTGAACCTACACGTGTTCTGAGTTTTTATATGGAATGTTGATAACGCATTTTAATCATAAAACAATATCTGATGTACCAGATAACCATTTCATGTAATAACTTTCTGTGAGGGAGCTTTTAAAGGTGGACTTCTGGCTCCTGTCACCTCCACTGTGAACAATTCTGACTCTTGATTTTGTCTAGAATGGAGCATTTCACACCAAACCACTCTAAACAACTGTGCTTACATCTTAACCATTTTATTTTGCAGAAATGTTCGAAAATCAGTGGATTTCCTCTTTAATATGAGACCTATTTATTGCTAATGGTCCAGCTTCACTCCCACACCATATATTTACTCTCTTGACACAAATCATGTTGTTAAGAGTCAAAGACCACCAGCCAGTCCACATTCTTGTTATGTTCCAGCTTGAGTGTTGATTATCTACCACGCAGGTGCGCTAGAAGCAAAAATAGGACAAATATGTTTAGCAGACAGCTGTTCTCGAGAAGCGGAACCGCTGTTTTACCTTATCAAATGTTTGCAGTACTGTCTCGAGGCTTTATCACCTCTATTTCTTTATAATTCTTTACCACATTGCTGATGTGGTGAGGAGGTGTTTTTTATAGCAACCCACCAGTTACAGCTGCTTCTAGCAGCAGGTTTCAACATGCAGCCACCACTAGCAGCACTCACATATATCATTACCTTCTCCAGAGCCCATCCTTCCAGAGAAATAACATCAAAATAGAATACCTCAGTGCTGAACAGCATAGCATTGTTTTGTTGATCTCTGCATGCTTTCATTTGCCTGAATAAGTGAGCATTCTGCAAGGTCCCCATGAGTGTTTGTTAAAGGGGAATTCCACCACAATTTCTGTAAATCAGTTGTTAAGATGTAAACAAAGTGATTTCAAGTGGTTTGATGTGAAATGTTTTGATCTACAGGAGCCTATACAGTTGTTCATAGTGGTGATGATGGGAACCACATGTCTGAATGCCTCTAGAAGCTCCCTCACAGAAAGTTGTTATGAAATTTGATGATATTTTTGAGACAAGCTTTTGGTCTAAAACATTTTTTTAAATAATACAGTGCGGAGAGATACATACAGGGTGACAAAGTAGTCCCTAGATTTTACCTAATATATAAAACTCAGAAGACACAAGTAGGTCCACTGGTGGTTTTGGATAGTAAATAAAATGGCTATATTTGTGTTGTAGACATGGTGACCACTGGTTTCTATCACCACCACTGTAAAGAAAGTCTCTACAATGGACTATTTCACACCAAACCAATCTGAATGACTCTGTTTACATCTCAACCACTGAATCATGCAGAATTTTTGAAAAATGGGTGGAATTGCCATTTAAGCTAACAAAGGTGCATTTCAACCCCCCTCTGTAATTCTTAGGTTTCATCCTGGGAGGGGGGGGTGGGGTCGAGTGGGGGTTGCCTGAGTGCACACAATCCTGCTTTTAAGAAACCTGCATGGTCATGCCTAGCCACAAGCACCAAACATGACCAGGCGCTCAGGCGAGATCTCAAAAACAAAATCATTTTGTAATCATTTGCTTAGCCTAATGCCACTTTGCATTCTCAATTAGCGAAGTCGCGTCGTGTGGCGCAGAAATTACTTTCTGCGGTCACAAAGTGTGGCAAAACATCTGTTAATGAGGGGGATTACTTTTTAATGAGCAGGGGGATAATTGGGGAATGGCATTTGCCGTCTTAATTTGATACCGAAGATGATGCAAGAAGGGTGACAGGCGAGAGAAGCAGTTGTTCGGGGGCTCTCTCAGCATTAAACTTTCATGAAGATCGATTGCTAAACTTGGCCGTCCCGGAGTCATTTGAAAGTACCTCAGTGCCTCTGGGAGATGACTCATTTGAGTGGTACTGAGTGGAGGGGGGGCTCTGGAGAAGGTGATGATACACTATAGCACTTGAGACCCTCACATGTCGTAATCAGCTTTCTGTATGTGCTTTTTTTCTTTGTGGTTACCTTCATCTGGATATAGATCCTATTAGGAATTATTCAGGATGACATATTGCAAGAAATGCAGAACAGCCATTCATTCTTTAAGAAGCTCCAACCGCCCAAAACATGCTGAGCAGATGTGAGCAGGCAACGTGGCTTACTTTTGGCCACGAGAAGTAAGAAAAAATAATCCAGATGTTGAAAACTTTTGCCATCTTCTCAGCTGCATTGTCTCTAATGGGGGTTGGGTAAATATTGTTTTGTGGGTCTTTCAAATATATCGGTCGCAAAAATTCTCCAAAATTTGATTAGCTAGTTAGTAATTGAACATTGCTATGGGATTTGACATAATCAAGAATATTTAAAATTTGAGGTGGCATGATACCAATGCTTTTCACTTAAAAGGCCCACAGGTCTGGTGTCAAGGGCTCTGTTAATGGGGCAATGCCCTACTAACATTGCATTCAGCAGCCCATACAATCCATATTTTATATATATATGTATGTGTGTACATATATATATATATATATATATATATATATATATATATATATATATATATATATATATATATATATATATATATATATATATATATATACACGTGTGTGTGTGTGTGAGAGAGAGAGAGAGATAGAGGCAGAGCAAACTGTTAATATTTATGCACATGAATGCAAAAATATATGAATGCAAATATGTCATGTGATGTTACAAATATCAACACATCTGCAAATGTAAATGTATCCACCTATTCAGCCTCCCATACTTAAGCTCCAGCCATTCACGCTGAAGTTATAAGCAGTGTTTCACCCCAGACTGCTTTTTGAAGAAGGCACAGTACAGGGCACCCTATCAGAGCAGAGCTCATTCACATATCAGTCTCAAGGACACAGTTGAACTTTTTTAGTTTAAGCGATAAATCAAGGTTATGACTGTTTATGATGCATAAAGCCACAAATTATGAGTGAACATCATGGAAAAAAAATGCAAGAAATCATCTTTAAGATGAGCATCGGAAGTGCTCCAACTATTCTTACCCACAGAAAAAGCTACACAGCAGACATCACATCACACAGTGTGAGCATGTGCTATTCAGGATAGATTTGTTACTGTTCTTTCTTTATGTCCTTCCACTATCCACTCCAGCATTTTCTCCTGATATCAGCCTGATACCAGTTCCTGGAATCAGATCGGTCCATCTCTATGTTAAATGACTGGAAGGTACATTTAATCCAGACATTATGTGGCTTATTACACAGGCTGCAGTCAAAATAACCCCGTCCAGCATTCTAAGCAGTTGATCTCTATACAATGATCTTCATTTTCTCTTTTCAAGAGTGAACTGGCTGATATGTTGCTTGCTTCCACTGTCTTGCTCATTGTACCATGTTGTGTGTTTTTTCATACTGAATTGGATTACAGGTGATCTCCAAATGCGAACCCTGCTATACTGTAAATAAGTCATGCACAAGTGTGGTTCAGACGAGGTCAGTGAGGTTTAAAATTGGGAGCTGTGGTCATTTTTAGGGTGTCTCTCTCAGCAGCTATCCTGTTTGTGTCTGCCTTGTTCCCGTTTTGCCGTTCCTCCTTCCTGAGCCGGGTTTTCCCTTGTTTGTGAAAACAGTCTTAATTTTGGATGCCGTCTGGCTTAGCAAAGCACTGCTGCTGCTGAGGCTACAATTTGAGTGCCCAACTATTCATCCCACACATTTCACAGCTGTTTTAGAAGCTCAGAAATGCACACTGCACACAGGATGTGTGTTATAGCTAGCAGAGTTGAGTCTTAGTATTAAAACTGACAATGCATTTGTGTGTATTTCACCATCTGATAAATGTAATCACCGCAGAATATGGCCTGCTTGTGTTTCCATTATTGTGTCCATGCCCTTTTTAAGGCCTGGCAATGGGGAATCACTTCTAGCAGGATGTTTTCAAAGCTGACACACTCCCTTTGTGCCATGTAATTAACCTTGCGGAGGTCGTTCCGCTGACGAAGACGGACTGGCCTGCGAAAACAAATGCATGAATATTCCGAGGGGAGAGCATCCGGCAACAAAACATCTATTATCTTTTAGCAGCGTGGTCCTATAAGCTGCAACTGTCGTGTCTCCGGAGAGACAAAACATAGCATTCCGTTATTGTTCCTCGCACAAGGTCAGTGTACACACTAACAGAACTCAGTTAAAGTGGGCCTCCACGACTGAAACTGTTGCTTTCTCAAGGCAAACTCGTAACGACCCCCTCTGCAGCCCCCCGCACTCTCTCAGCATTGGCCTGTCTTACTTTCTTTGTTGTGTAATTACTAGTTTCAAGAGATTAGCCTCAGCGTTTAACAACACAGCCAATTAAGCTTAATATCTGTTTGTCTTCAAGTGATAAAGGGCTTTATACTGTGAGCATGGTGTCCAAGACGTGTCTTCTCAGTCCTAGCCTTTCCGAGGCCTTAAGCAAATGTTGAAAATTGTTGAAAAAATGTAGCTTTTCTACTTTTCCTGGAGGCAAAGTCATCAGTGATGTCATCACAAGAAAGCTTACAGCTAACCTCATAATAAATGCTCATGATGGCAATGATGGCATTCATAGGCAGAGCTGGACTGGGAACTAAACTCAGCCCTCGACTTTTGTCTCGATGAGCCCACCACACCCCCCGAAAACCAGTGAGTGAACATTTTTGAACAACAATAATCCCTTTAAAACAGATAAGCATGAACACGTCAGAAGTGCTGTAGCTTGGCTGAGAACTAGCTAGTTAGTTAGTAAATACCTGTCCGAATCCAACTGCTCACGTCTGGTTTGGTCGGGTTTTACCAAAATACGCGTTGGGCTCGGATTTGAATTTCTTGTCTGTTTTAGTTCTCCTAACTTGCCATTCAGATGCTTTGCTGCTCTGGTATCTTTCATTTCTTCACTTTATTTTCTCGTATTTTTCATGCTACAGTGTCTGAGCTCATTATATATGTAGAAAGGTCAAGAGCACTATGAAGCCTAGGCACTTTTTGATGAATAAAGTGGGATGTAAACTTGGACTCTTAACAATGGGGTCAGGGTTGGACAGAAAGGTCCCAGGCTGCATTTTGGTTTGGACCAACGTTTCAGGTCTGATTAGGACAGAATGTGTTTTTTTGCCAAGGTGTCTGCTCAGCTGGGTTCAATGTTTTGAGGTCTATCAAATACATAAGTCAGTGTATGTTCACATGTATGTGAGTCTAAACAATGGAACATTCTCAGTGTGAGACCGTTAGCATTGTCTTTTTACCAGACAGCAAACCTTTGTATAATTTGAAGATAGACAATACAATAACATAACGTCTAACTGTGTTTATATCTAGCCTGTAAAACGTCTTGCGCAAGTCCACATTTCCAGTGAAGTGTTTGTAATGGTGATACCATTTGACTATTCCATGTTAGCATGTAAACAAGCACGGAGGTACTTGCAGCAGTCAAACAGCCTATCACTTAAGCTCTCTATTCATGGGGGGAATGTAAGCTTGCCTGTCAGTCAAATGGTCACCTCTGGCCGTGGGCTAGGTCTGCCAGTTCAGATGTGTTGATTGTGTATGAGAGTGGGGGAGAGAGGGAGAGAGAGAGAGAGAGAGAGATAGAGGGTGGAGGCCAAATGGGGTGGGCTCAAGTGTGCATGTGTTTACATTTCCCTCGAGAGGGGGATGGGTGACTCGATCTACACAGTGGAGGATGGGGAGAGCAGAGCGTGTATGGGTGAGGTTCCTTGTGGGAATAGGACATACATAGAGAGGCGAAATCTTGAGTAGACTGGTTTCTCCCATGTCTCCGTCTCATGGAAGCGAGATAGACGCCCCCCTACTCTCATCAAATCTGGTCATCAGTATTCACCACCCTTCACTAGGCCACGACAAGTGCTAATGGCTTTTTGAGAGAGCGAGAGACTGAAGTTTCACAAGCTGGCGGACTCGAAGATGTGTTTTCTTTAGACGCTTAGTTTCACTTGAAGATCGGTTTTGGTGTGTGGTTAATGACAGAGATGGCAATGATCCGATATCAGGTATCATCAGCATTGGGCTGATACCAGCAGATTGGATAACATGAAGAAAATAAAGAATCCTGTAACAGATCGAGACTGAAGCAGCCCTTACTCACACTGTGTCATGTGATGTTAAGATACTCATCTTAAGAGAAGCACTTCATTTAAAACAGCTTATTTTAAGGCCTAGTGGATTTTAGGAAAAATCTGTATGGGTATTGGTCGATACTCAAAGTCTCAGTATTGGTATTGGAAAGGAAAAGTGGTATCATGCATGATAACACTAAGAAGAGACTAGATTAAATTTTCATTCAGAAACATCTCTGTAAACTTAATATTTTATTCATAAACATTTTATTTTGAGGCAACTGTTTCTAATAGAATTAGCCAGCAGAAAGCAGGGATAGTAAAGTTTACTGTGATTGGGACTTTCATTGTAAATAAAGGACAGAAAAGGATTAACCCCTTAAAATTCCACGCTGTTTACATACTAAAGGTTATTAGTCAGTAACTACATGGACATTAATGCAAACTGGCTGAGCTATTCTTATGTTATAGAAGTGTGTAATAAAACTTTGGCTATTTAAGGGGTTAATGTGGTTTAATTGTGCTTTCCAGCTGGTACAGATTTGTATGTGATTTAGAGAGTTACTAGTAAAGTAAGGAGTAGTGAGATGACTTTTTTGGGAAGCAGTGAGTAAAATAATCCCATTATAGTGTGAGAGAAGCAATTAGTCATTTGCAATGTAGCAA
Organism: Colossoma macropomum; assembly: GCF_904425465.1. Taxonomy (NCBI): domain Eukaryota; kingdom Metazoa; phylum Chordata; class Actinopteri; order Characiformes; family Serrasalmidae; genus Colossoma; species Colossoma macropomum. Next base: position 222,842 of record NW_023495280.1, on the reverse strand, counting down.
ATTCTCTAAAACTGGTTGGCTATTCAAGCTTCTAGTTGCTTTTTCACTCAGACTGAAGTTTGTAAAGAATAAGAATATACGCTGGTATTTTGCCAAGCAGTACTCTGGCATGCTAACTAAGTGTACCTTATTCAGGACAGGAATGTCTGTTGAATGATTGACTAAACAGTTAACCACAGGCTGCATTGCTTTGCCTCAGGCTTTGGAAACCAGACTGAGTTACATTTGTCTTGGCCTTAAAGGAGACAATGCTAATATTACTGATAATGAATGAAAAGCTAAGTAGTTAGGGAAATATGTCTAATTTAGCACTCACTAGCATTTATTCACTATTAGCAATGCTAATGTTTTGGACTGAAATAACCTAATAGTCTTGTTTGGTCTGATAGGGGTTTGAGCTACAACTTTAAATATGACCTAATCAGCTCACTTTAACTCTTAGATCAACCTTTATTTAGATGTTCCATATAGATTATCTTCAAATGCTAAAGTAGCTAACTCTGCTGTTTAATATAAGTGTTGGGGCTAGGATTAGCTTTAGCATAAGGGTTAGAGTGAGTGTTACACTGAAAAAAATTGCATCTTAATAGATGAAATTATCATAAATAAGTGTATACATCTAATATTTCTTATTTTGAGAGGGTTGTAGGAATGTTCTACGATTGACCTGTTTCTAGATTTTTACTTGTATTAAGTAAAATCTCATTATTTTGACTAATTTTGCACATTTCTTAAAATAAACAAAGTTTATCTTATAATAGACTTACAACAATCTCTAAATGCGAAATATTAGATATATTCAACTAGATTAAAGATAAATTAACTTGCCAAAATGCCATTTTTTGCAGTTTTAGGTTTGGGAATGGATTTTGGGTTAAGATTCAGGTTAATATTAGACTTAGTATTTGGATTAGCATTAGGAACAGTTATGATGCCAATGCTAACAGTTATAAGGGAAAGCTATGTTGAATTTGATAGATTTTTAAAATGTATATTAAAGATAAGGCCAGGATTTGCAAGGAAGGGTCATCAAAATAATCTGTGTATCCACAGATACAACGTGAGAACTTTACAGATTCACTGCATTAGCTTTAAAGTGCCCATATCAGGGATAACCACAATTCATTTTTTTGAAATAGGAGTTTGATGCAGTATGTAAAAGTGTTAACGTTTCAAAACATGCCAATCAGTCCTCAGTCCATATATGGAAACTAAATGGCAAAAAAGCCCATTTTGAATTCAGTGTTTCTGTGATGTTACAAAAGCCAACTCATACCTATTCCACCTATTCAGCTTACTGTTTTTTAGCTCCACCCATTTGTTTTCAAGTTGTAATGAGGGTTTCAGCCTGGACTGCTTCCTGAATGAGGAGCAATACAGGGCAGCCAATCAGAACAGAGCTCATTTGCATATATCTGTCTTAAAGGTTGAGTGACAACCTATTCAAGGGATAAACAGAGGCTGGACTTGGGAAAAAAATAAATGATATAGAAGTAAAAAAGAAAATTTAAGAAGAATGTAAGATATGGGCCCTTTAAGGCTGTGACTGCACAGCAACACCAACATTGGTTGGAATTAGTATGCAGTGCAGGCACACAGGCTCGCACGCTCAGAGGTGGCTGCGAGCATGGGCGAGCAAACATCATCCGTCAAGGCCCCAGAGTGACAGCAGTCTTCCAGCAAGTCCATTTGTCCATGACCTCTTGCTTAGCACTGCAGCTCGCGATCTGTTGTCAGTGCGTCGGATGTGTAGTCAGGCCGCCCCCTCGCCGTATGCTCAGCTGCATGCGCAGACATGGCTCGGGGCCGTTGTGTCTGGCTCTGAATAGAAGACCTTGTGCACCGTTCTAGCGTCAGCCTTGACTAGTCTCATGCTGGTCTAAAACAGGATTAGCTAGAGCGGAGCGCTAGCTGAGGTTTAGCCGCAGAGCTAGCTGCTGTAGCTGGAGGAGGAGGGGTTGTTTACAGAATCTGAAGTGGAAATCTTGAGTAAACGCTACACTGACTCCATTCCGCAGATTAATCCTGGTGATTGACATTGTGATTAGAGCATGCAAGTGCACGATTTGGAGAGAGTGATGTTGGGATTTCATTTGACCTCATATTCATATCAGAGACATTCTTTCACGGAGGTGTGACACACATTACAGTAATTCTGCCTTGTTCTGCGCCCAGCTCTGAGCAAAGCCTTCCTCGATGGATGACTCGTCTGATTAACGCATGCTCCTGCTCAGTATAAAGGAAAAACTTCACCCAGAAAGGCTAATGTTACCATTAAAGGACGCATATCCTACATGTTTCTTCTATATTTGTTTATTTACGAGGACCACTCATCATGTTTTTGAGTTTATGTAATTTATTTTCCTTCTCTCCTTATTCCTTAGAATTAAACCATTTTTTAACCCTTTATTGTTACTTTTGTCTTCAAGACATAGTGAGAGATGTATGCAAATTAGCTCTGTCCTGATTGGAAGTCCTATATTATGCCTCGTTCAAAAAGCAGCCTATGAATATTTTTTATGCACCATATGCTTAAGCTTCTGTGGCACACTGCTTTGTGGCTAAACTATTATTATTCCTAGACCTTTTCACTTCACAATAATAGCAACTTACTGTTGACCAGGGCAGCTCTAGCAGAGCAGAATTTACTGAACTGATATTGGAAAGGTGGCATCCTATGACACCCTGAAAGTCTCTGAGCTCTTCAGTGTGACCCATTCTACTGCTAATGTTAGTATATAAAGATCGAATCACTGCATGCTTGACTATAAGCAGCTGTTAGCAGTGGGTGTGCTTGAAATAGCAGATCCTACTAATAAGAAGGCATATCCACATACTTCTGGCCAGACAGTGTAGATAGAAATGTTATAAACTCTTAAAGAAAAAGGAAAATAAAAGAAAACTATAAAGGTAAAACTTTACCAAAAATGGTAATGTTGCTAGATTTAAATGAAAACAAGTTGACACTTACAGTTGACCAGGCAGCTCTAGCAAGGCAAACTGAATTGTTGGGAAGGTGTCATCCTATAATCCTACGTCTAGTATTTGTCTATGGAAATTGAATAGCTGTTTTCCTAAAGGAAATAGCTTCACCCAAACTTCACCCAAAAATGCTAATGTTATTCATTTTGAATAAAAATGTTGACACTTACAGTTGGTCAGGGCAGCTCTAGAAGGGCAGAAACTGGACAAATGGAATTTTTGGAAAGGTGTCATCTTATGACCAACCCATTCTATGCCCAGTATTTGTCGATGGAGACTGGATAGCTGTATTCTTGTTTTAGAAATTCACAATTTAATGTACAATTAACAAATTAAAATTGTAACCTATTAGCAAGGATTGTGGTTGCAATAGCTGCACCCACAAATTAGAAGATGTGTCCACATAGTTTTGGCCAGGTAGCGTAGATGGAAATGTTATTAATTCTGAAGAAAACAGCAAAGTAAAAGAAAACTATAAAGGAAAAAACAAATAAAGTAAAGAATGACGACATATTTTTGGTTAGCTACTCCTAGCCGGAGTGTTAACGTATCTAGTAGCCCACATATTACCATTCATTCTCTGTTAGTCATGTTCATGTTTTTGGGTAAAGATGACTTCAGTACTGTATGTGTACGTGTGTGTACAGATCCCTGCTCTCAGCTCTGAGCAAAACCCTCCTCAATGGATCAGTGACACGTCTGATTAATGCCTCCATGCTCCTGCTCACTGTAGTCCGTCTGCAGCAGGGCTCCAGAAACAGAGACGGAAGCTTCTGGAATATTCCACACAGCCACATTTACGTGAGCCTATCCATCTTCCACCCCGCACATGCACTCCCCTCCCACGCTCAAAGATATGGCATAATTAATCTATGGGAAATGAACAGTGAGGAGGGGGGCAGAAAAAATCTAAGTCGTATTTTTCTTCCTCCCTTTCGCAGCCGCTCACATAAAGATGAATTATGCATTTAATCTGATGACAGAGAGCGCCAGTCAAACGCAGAGCAAACAAACAGGCTGTGGGCTCTGCCAGGGCTATGCAGGGCTAAGCCACCTGTCACGGTGCCGCAGTGCCACAGGGAGGGAACGGGGGGCAATAAAACAACAGCAGAGGGATGAAGGAATGGAAAGAGGACAGACTGAAGCTAACAGCTTAATGATCGAAATGTACCTGTCCAAGTTTAAACCTATAAGTGGAGTTCTTGTATATGGTAGGTTTAGTGTAGCAGTTTGGGGAAAAATCTAGTTTGCCATATAGTCCATCAGCTAAGATGTGTTTAGTAACAAAGTTTGCTTCTTTAGCTTTGCATTGGAGCTATGAGGCTAATGTAGCTAACAGAATCTCTACCAGTTAGCGTGCCTAAATTGTCCACTTCTGTTGACCTGTTTGTGTGGTTTCTGACACTGTACACTCTTAGAAAAGATTGTTCTTCAAGGGTTCTTTAGTAAAAACAATGGTTTTATATAGAACCATGCACATTCAAAGAACCATTTGCATGTTTAAATTGTTCTTTGCCTGGTAATATGGTTCTTCAGATTGACGGAGAATGTGTTGTATATGGTTCTATATAGCACCAAAAAGGGTTCTGTAATAATACTAATACTACTACTACTACTACTACTACTCCCAATAATAATAATAATAATAATAATAATAATTGCCCCTTTTTAGAGGTGTCACTTAGGCCCAATCCCATTTCTTCTTTTTACCCCTACCCCTTGTTTTTGAGTGTCACCCTAACCCCTTGGAACTGAGTTACAGTAGAAGTACAGTAGTAGTACAGTAGTGGTTGAAATCTTGCCCTACAAAATGGGACAACCCTCAAATTAACACTACTTCATTAACAGCTACTAGACATGCTCTGTAGGCGACCTGGCCCGACTTCAGAGATAGCAGAGAAGGGAAAAGTTTAGCTCCTCACTGCTGGGCTTTAGTTACATTTAGGGCATCATATGCCTTCAAAGAGGGGGATAAGACAATTATTTATTATCACCCACCCCTAATTCTTTGGTGATATGAAGCTGAAGTCAGCTATTCACCAGCTTCTTGTTTGAATTTTCCTGTTCCACCTTAAATGGTGCAGCAGTTCTGGCGCTTCAGGCGTCAATACCACTGGACTATTTAAGCTGGAACAGGAAAGTTAGCTAGCTAGCTACCGAGACATTAGCATGCTATTAGCTTGTTATGCTAATAGCATGCTTGTTATGAAGAAAAGGGATTGGGCCTAAAACACCAACACAAGCAGGTTGAGGTGCAAAGAGTAGTGTGTACAGAGTTATAGGCCAGCTCTGTTTTTGAACTTAAAAAATGTAAACTTATGTATAATTTAAATAATTGTAGATTTAGGTTTAATCTAATAACTTAAATAATCTAACTAAAAGATATTTTTATTAAACATTATCTCCTGAGTGGGGTGCCTTTGTGTTAAATCTCACCACATGGCTGTAGATGTGACACAATCGGTGATGCAATGTGTGACACAATTGCTTCACATATGAACAATCAGCTTAGTCACTGCTCAGTTTTTTTGCATAATTCTAAATGAGAGAGCAGATAGTTGAGACATATATATATATATATATATATATATATATATATATATATATATATATATATATATATATATATATATATATACACACACACACACACACATACATATGATTCTGATTAGTTAATGAATCAAAATGCAGCTTGATGTAGCTCTGTGATTCAGCAATGCTGCTTGCACACTATGCTCATTTATTACTTAATTTATTACTAATTTCTTGTTAGCTTCTAGCAAACTTCAGACACCAGCTATAGTTGGTGCATATGGGCTAATATTGTGTAATTTGATTTTTTTTACCGTACCATTACTTTGGTGCTTCACTGAGTGATGTTAGCCCTGCGATGGACTGGTGACCTGTCCAGGGTGTATCCTGTCTCCCACACAATGACCGCTGGGATAGGCTCCAGCACCACCCCCTCATGACCCAGAAGGATAAGTGGTTTCAGAAAAAAGTGTGTCTGTGTGTGTGTGTGTGAGAGTAATGCTACCGCTTGTGGTGCTAATACACTAGCCTTAAAGATTGTGAATTAGGCCGCAAAACCATTTTCAATTTTGTTACAGGGTAAATGGGGGAGATCTGGGTCACATTCTGTTATTGCATGTGTTTGAAGTTCCACACCCACTTTAACTGCTTTATGGTTGTGGGTCATTCTACAATGTGTTCATTGTGTGCGTTTATTGAGGGACTGACAATAACCTGAATGATATATCTAATGACTCACACACACAGTTTCTCATATCAGATGTACTACGATGCTTTGTTATAGCACCACAGTGGACACCTCACACTTAAACTGAAACCATCAAACCAGCGTACTGCATTACAGTATAACTCCTCTGTCTGTAATGTTCTGTATAAATTAGGTCTGCTCAGATCTGCATGTGTATAGATACTCACACATCTCTTTAGCTCCTTTCACATTGGCTCTTTGTTATTCTTTCCTTTTCTTTATTCTACTTAATGGGTTTTTAAAGTATTCTTTCTTAGCTTAATATTTGTTAACAATCTGTGTGCTTATCTGGTCTGTTTAGTATGTTACTAAACTCACCAAGACCAATTCCTTGTATGTGTAACATACCTGTCAAAATAAAGTGATTCAGATTCTGATGGTATACTAAAAAAAAACAACTAATTGATTTCAGGCTTTTTAAATAGGAGTGAAAACAATGCTCTTCATCAAAGGAAAGCAGATTCAGGTCATAATTCATATGAGGCACTCACTGTTTTGATGTCCTGATTGTAGGAAATATGATGCATTGCTCTAAATAAGAACATATTTTGCTATAAATTATATTGTGTTGCATTAAATACAGTACAACCCTACACTACGCCATAGAAGCCATATGATACAGGATAATAAATACACATACATAAATAAGCAGCACAAAGCATTTGTTTAAGGTATAATATACTTGGAGGGACAGCCTGAGTACAATAGCTTAAAATAAGATGGGAAATTGCACTGAATTTGAAGAATTTCAGTATAATAATTCAGTAGAGTTAAACAAACTCATTCAGAGTGATCCAGAGGAACCAGGGGTCACCAAGTCTACAACAAAAATATAGCCATTTTAATCACTATCCAAAACCACCAGTGAACCTACATTAGTCTTCTGAGTTTTTATGTTGATACAATTTGGTAGATTTCATCTTTAAGCAGTACAGCACAATATGCACTGACAATGGAAGTGTGGTAGCTTGTGAATTTGCATATTTGTTACAATTACTGGCATCATTTCACAGCCAGCCTGCTAACCACCAGGAAAAAAAACCTGTTAGGCCTGAGCTGTCATTTCCAGTTAAACATGAATATATGTTTATTGGGAAGTACACTTCCTATTAAATGTATATCTTGGAAAAACAAATGTAACTTTCTTTTTTAAATAAAAGAGTTTGAGCTGGTATGTAAACACTGTTTCAAAGCATATCAAGCCATATGGTCCAATAATGCAAACTAACCAGCAAAAACAGCTAGATTTACATTGTTTTTGTGATGTCATCAACTAAGGCATTAGCATATATTCGCTCACTCAGCCTAGAGCAGTTTAGCCCCGCCCATTCCCACTGTAGTTATAAGCAGTGTTTCACCATGGACTGATTTTTCTGTGATGCATGAAAGAGAACAGAGCTCATTTACATATATCAGTCTTGAAGGCACAGTAACAAAAACAGCCTGTTTATTTCAAACGGGAAAAGAGAGGTTGGAAAGTGGACCAGTATAAATGAATTATGACTCTCTTTGGTGTGTAGAACCACACAAACATTATGAGTGGAGCTTAGGAAAAATATAAATACAAGAAAAGACAGTATAAGGGCCCTTTAGACTGTTCTTGTCTTCAAATGGTACAGCAGCACCTATAAATTGTATTCTGTGGGTATAGACATCATTGTCTGGACAAAACCTTGCATCTACACTTTTTTGTCTTTCTTTTCTGTTCACATAATTTAAAATCTTTACATTGTGTCAACATTTCTTGATGAATGGACCAATAGAAATGGTCATAAAGTACTTGGAAAAAATAATTTGGTAAGAGTAGTGAGTTTTGCCTAAAAAATGACTTGACAATTTAAACTCTTTTGGCCCAGTGGTGGTTCACACATGAAAGGTCTGAGCTGACATCACAACAATGGGATAAAATGGGTGGGCTTTGGGATTATTCCCAATTTAGGAATAATTTTTTGTCTGTTGTTTCTTCAGTTTTGAAGGTTTTTATTTAAAAATAAAAATGGTAACAGCTTTCTGTGTATTATATGAAGTCATTTTGAACTGAAAGAAAACATGCTCATTTAGTAAGACCATTCTGAAAAGCTTTTGACTGGCAACTCATTTATTTGGTGTACAGTGTGGAGAGGATTTCCAGGAGTTTTAGGGTTCATGCGCAGCCACCTAGTTCCCGTTCCGCCTCTGCTTCTCTTCTACCGTGCGACAGCGACTGAGGCGAGAATGATCCCTTCCTTCCATTCTCACTGGCCCAAGCTGGGGGAGCTCCTTTCAAATGGAAATGCAACAGACATCCCCCCGCTTTCTATTATTCATCCTCCTGGTCTCTACTCACTCGTTCTCTCGCTGGCTGTTCCTTTCACCCTCTGCCTCCCCATTGACTTAATCTACTACTACGGCAGGACTTTTGTTTATACTAGAATATCCTGCTATTTTGAGTCCAGTTGCTAAATTGAAGTGTTCCATTTATGTCATCACTTGGTTTGGGGTTTTTTCATTTCACTATAACTGGAAACTCCACATTTCTTAACCTATTTCTGTCTTTTTAAATCTCTGTTCCCAATTTTTTGATTTTTAATCTTAGTCTTGTAAATGGAAACATCTCCTTCCCTTTTGTCTTTGTTGGTTTCATGATGGAAGTGCTGAAGTATCTACTTTCAGTCAACTCCCGGTGAAAAGGGCAGGAAATTGAAGTTGACATGAAATGAAAAGAAGAGGCAGTGACGTATGGTGATCGCAGCGTATCATGACTTCAAATTGTGGCTTTCACCAGAGGTGAAGGCAATGTGATATGCAGGTATATGTCATATATCCAGAAGAAAAACCACAAAGATTTGCACTTAAAATGCACAATGACTCATATTTGGCTGTTACTACACTCTTTTAAAAGATGGTTCTCCAAGGGTTCTTTCGTACAGACAGTGGATCTATATAGAATAATGAACACTCGTGACCATCATCGTTTCTTTGCATGGTGAAATTGTTCTTCAGATGATGGAGAATGTGTTGGACATGGTTCTGTATGGAACCTTTTTGGAAATGGTCCTATATAGCACCAAAAAGCGTTCTTCTATTTTATACAATTTTTATATCATAACAATAGCAGAACTCTTTACCAATATTCACTTTAATTTAACTTGTCTTTGAGCTGTATTATGCTTGTATGTTAAATTCAAATACTGTAAATAAGCAAACAAGTTCATTAAAAAATGATACACTTGCACATCATAATGGTCTTTCCACACAGACTGTAAACCAAGCACTCTTGAGGTCTCTTCCCTTATTGGTCTGCATTTTGTTGACTTCACAAAAGTGACCGCAGGACTTGGGGTGCCATTTGGGACTGGCCTTTGGTGCTCTCATTGAGCTGTCCAGTGACAGTGTGGTAGTTTGAAAAGATGGGGGCTCCCAAGTGGTGCGACCATCTAAGTGTTGGCTCTATCATCAGGAGATGATGAGTTCAGTCCCTGGTGATGTTACAGACATCCTAGCCAGGGGTCCAAGAGAGAACAATTGACCTCGCCCTGTCTGGGAATTGGATGTGAGCGGAAAAAATAATAAAATAAAATTTAAAAAAATGAAAAGATACAGTGGCTGGATTCATGTGTCTCAGAAGAAGCTCATCATAGCGATTACCCTCCCTGATTGGTTGCATCATGTAATAAAAGGAAACCTAGCAAACAGGTCACATAATTTGGGGAAAGATTGCTTAAATCTCCAAAATAAACATATAAATGGTTTATCAATGTAAGGTTGGATGCTTGTGACCTCAGCAACCCTTCAGTATCAAATTTAGGCAGAAAACTCTCATCTTTGTGTGCCAGCATGGTTCAAGTGTCCACCAATTAGCTTCTATGTAGCTACTTTAATATGCGTTGTAGGTCATAACTAACTGTTTCTCAGAATAAATACTGAGCATTTTTACTTTGGTAAAAGTACTTGAATGTAACGTTAATAGCAGACTGATATTGATGTGGCTCCTTAGGTGTTTGTTACTAGGCTAGTCTTGTTAACAGCTAGTCAAAGTATACCCACCCAGTACACATCACTGGTTTTAATGCTAGCATTTTCAAGTCCAGTGTTTTATGGTTGATTGGAGAGACTAATTGAAGGAATAAATGTCCATGTACTCTTCAGGAAAAGTCCTCTATGGCGATTTGAAGATGGAGGCCCACCTACTCAGTTCCTTCCAGGCCACAGATCTGCAGAGTTTAGCATTCTGCCTGCCTAAACACAGCTGTTTGAACTCATTCGCTAATTACTAAGGCCTTCATGACTTGGACTCTTTAGAAAAGGGGGAAATGCTAAACTCTGCAGACCTGTGTCCACAGATTAGCATCAGCAGTCTTCTGTAGGTGCACTACTTTAATGTAATGAGGTTTAAGTTGAGAAAATATTTACAGTAGGCTTTGCTGTGGCTCATATAACTGTAAACAGCTGTACATAACTGAACATTATTACCAGTAGAGGTACAAATTAATGTTCTGTTGAGGAATGGTTAAAGATGGTAATATTTTAGGCTTTTTTTGTTAATAGCATTTGTTTCTGGTTTTTCCTTTCATTCCTTTTGGAACCTTTGGTGCAATCCATCTTTGTTTAGCCCAGTGTATCTCAACCCTGGTCCTGGAGGACCCCTGTCCTGCACATTTTACTGTTTTCCATGTTCTGACACACTGATCCAACTAATTACCAACTTCTTTCTTGGTGAAAATGAGTGTGTTAGAGCAGGGAAAAGGTAAATCTATGTAGAACAGTGGTCCTTCAGGACGAGGATCAAGAAATACTGGTATAGCCCATTTTATTTATAGTCCTTCATCATATGTCCATGTTTTTGACTGGATTGGCATTGTTGGGCAACACTGTTGGCTGCTTGCTCATTACATTTATTCATATTTACCATGAACTGCCCTGCCTTTGCAGAAGAGAGAGGGTAACAGATAAGAACGCAGATTACGCTAAAAACGGATGAAAAGATTGTACTCATGACTGTTTTACAGTAATATCAAACTGCGGGAACCAAGAGCTCCAAGGCACATTGTTAAATAAAGAGGAAATTGCTAGATTGGGAAACTCCTCTTGATGATGTCATACATTCAGTGACACATTTCAGCCTCACAACCTTGGGGCGATGATAGGAACTTGTACACACAAGACTGAAGACTGTAGTGTAAAGTCTTATTACCGAAAGTAAGAAAGGGACCTGGCAGTCATCTTATTCCCTTTTTCTTACAGGAAGTCATTAGATGTTGCTGTAATATTTTGTCATTTGACATTTAGAAAATAATTTTGGAGTTTTTTAGCCTTTCCATGTAGGAAAACATTATGGGAAACTCCAAAATGTCTGGGAACTCCAAAATGTCTGGGAAACTTGAGCTTGGGATTAGGTTTCAGATTTAAAGCAATTTCTTTGCTCAGACAGAAAAAAACAAAGACTAGCTTTGCTCAGAACCTTGGCAAGACCTTGGTGATGGGTCAACTCCAATGTATGAAGTGTGGAAAAAAAGGACCATTTGTGAAATCTACCAAGTAACTGTAACTTCTCACACTTATCTGTGCGTGTTTTCTCACCAGAAACTGTTCTCGTTTGGGGGTGATGGTACAAATTTATCAATGGAGAAACTGTTTCCAAACCCACAGGCGTTGAAAACTTCACACCTTGTACTCACAGATACCCGAAATGGCTTGTTATGGCAGCTGACAAAAGACCAAACATGTCCTTCTCTTTTGTGTTTTTTGACGGTTTCATGATTGGAGTGTCTCCTTTCAGCCTACTCCTTGAAACTGGAATTGACATGAGATGAAAGGAAGATGAGGCAGTGACGTATATCATGTAATATAGAAGGTTTTATTCAGTGTTGTCTCTAGCATTTTCAGAAGAGCCAATGTTTTGGGATAACTAGAGAAGCTTATTTGAAGGAAGAAGATAAGATAAGATAAGATAATCCTTTATTAATCCCACAACGGGGAAATTTGCGGTGTTACAGCAGCACAGAAGACAGAGCAGCAGGAAATATACAAACAATATATAAAATAGAATAAACAATAAAAATATAAAGATATATGTATATGTACAAAAATTACAAGAAAAATATACAAAGTATTAAATTTAAATTTAGAAATGTAGAAATGTATGTATTGTAGTGAGTATTGCACAGTGAATAAAATAGCAAATAAATAAACAGTAATAAATGGAGAAATATTGCACTTGACATAATTGCACATAATGGTGGTAAACATATTGACAGTGATCCGCAGTGAATGTACTACGCATGGTGGATTGAGATATTGCACACAGTAAAGTGCTGTGGTTCTTTCTACTCTTTTGGAAAAGGCATTGGTAAAAAATTCAGACCCATCCACTGAACAATGTATTGGCATCTTCAGGACTTTGTTCAGTCTTTAAACAAAAATCTCAGCTTAATTTAACCATTAAAATGTAAACAGTCATTCACTGTGTATATGACAACTACAACTAACTGTCAGCCTGGCAAGCCAAAAAAGGGCCTTCAAAGAACAGGCATGGACCTTAAGTTAACGAAAATAATCACAGTCACAGTTCACAATACTCGCATTTTAACACAAATTAGTGGTCTTATGAATCTTAATTGGATGTTTGCCTCAAATCTTTCAGCCCTATATATGAGTATATCAGGAGTAGTTTGCATTCTTTTGCTATGCATGACTTCTTCCAAGCAGTTATATGTACTTGTCAATACAGTTGACTGGAAAACAGTGTGGGCAATTATATTTCATGCATCAAAAAACTCCAATCACCAATCGATCCATTTTAGATACTGTCACAGGTTACGCCACAGAAATGCTTTCTCACAGAGCCGATTTAAATCCTTACTGTAACCACTGCCCACAACAACAAATGGGAACCTTTTTGCATACTGTGTGGGAAGGCAGGGATGTTAATGGCTTCTGGATAAACATTACTGCCCTGGTTGGGGAAGAAATTCCAATGGATCCAGATGAATTATTGCTTAGTGATGACTCCAATTTAGACCTAACAGGAAAACGAAGGAAGATATGGCTCACTGGCTGCGAAAACCATTGCACAAAGATGGCTTCCCCCACATAATCTTAGTGCATAACATTGGCTATTTGAATTACATAATATAGTTATGTTAGAACTGGCCACTGCTAAGATCAGGCTAAAGCAACTACTCTTGAGACATGGAGACAGGTTTGTTTTGATGCAAAGAACTGTATATTGTATAAGTTGGCATCTTTTCATTTTTTTTTTTTTGTTTGTTTGTTTATCTTATTCTACTCATTAAAATCTTATTTATCATGTCAGCAATGTAATGTACAGATAGGTGGACTGGTGGGATGGGGAGGGAAAAGGGGTTTGTTTTTGTTTTGCTTTGTAAAAATGTGATACAAAGCTATTTAATTCTAAAAAAAGTGATCATAAAGTGTTAGTATATTTTTCAAAATTGCCAAAGGATTTTAACATTTTAACCAGGAAAACAGGTTATGTAACTTAACAACCATTCTGAATGGCAATCCTACGACTGCTTCTTCTTTCCTCGTCTCATTAGTGTTGCTCAGAGTTCCCTCAGAGCCACATGCTAAATGTTGCACATAGCATTCAGTTTGTGAATGGAAGCCACGAGGAAAGGCCTTTTCCAGACAAGGTCACGTAGAACTCAGCAATCACTAAGTCATAGAATGTTTTACTCATTTGCTGCTGATGTGAGGGCAGTTTTGTGGTTTCTCAGATTGTGGTTTAAGGCCAGTATCTGTTTCAGAAAGGCTGATTCTAGATCAGAATAACAGGCCACAGAGCCCAGTCAAGCAGGACTATTTGTTTAAGCTGTTTCTGTGGCTACAGGTTAAAGGTTAGAGTTCACGCATGGCTGGTCAAGCAAACAGGGCTTTGGTCACGGCGGTAATGCTAATGGATGAGACAAAGACATAGCCAAGACCTCCTGGAGACACCAAAGCTTTCAGACGGAATCCCTGCAAGAAACTGTCAGAAGAAGATGAGGAAATAAAGAAACTGTGAGGAGAGGTTCTGAAGCCTTATTAGACATGGCAGGAGGAGTCATTAATCATGGTTTAAAGTCTATGGATAATAAAGGATATCAGAAAATATAATATTAAGATGAGGCTTCTGGTTGACATATAATTAATTAATTAATTAAGTAATTAATCACTGCAAAATGTATATACAAGTTTATATATCACTGGTCAGATTACATGTTCTGGAATTGGACCCTCCCTGGCTCCACCCAATCTCCTCCTCTCCCACACACCTGCAGCTCCTTTTGGACTCATTAAGGAGAATATACTCCTTTGTTTTCACAGTGTGTTTGCGAAGTCTCTGCGTTCAATACCTGAGTTTTGAGACTGTTTCTTTTATATGTTTTGTTGATTTTCTAAAATAAGGTAACATATTTTTAACATACTTCACAGAGAAAAAAAATAAGAGCACAATTTCTGTTTATTTACTAAGTTTAACATATTGGAAATAATAAAATATATCATACAATTTTTGCACATTTTATATTATATTTTTATGTTATTTTAATGTTAGATTGTCAAAGTTATGCCAGTAGTTCTCAGCATATTTGGAGCTTCGTCATGCCTGTTGATGGCTCCTCATGAAACTGCTTCACTGTTAAAAATAAATGTCAGGTCAACTAAAATTATAAAGTAACTGATTATGTTGCTTTCCCTTAGCTGACTCAGCTTGAGGACATGAGCATTTCTAGTTGCGTCATACTTTTTAGTCCTGCTCCTCAATAAAATGTTCCACAATAGCTGTGACTCTTTCCATCACACAATCCTCTGACATGTTCTCCTCTTGGGTACTCACTTACGGATGGCTATGGCATTTATATCGCTATGGGGTTGAAACTCACAATCTCATGTTGGGGGTGAGGGCTTGTTCCAGTGCACCACTCAGGAGCACCTGAAGTTATTGTCCATAAATATTTTACACACTTTGGAAAATATTTGTTGTTTTAACTTTGAAGAGTAGAGTGGTTACATGTGGTGCAACTGTCTAATAATTCATCCCAACACCAGGAGGTTGTGAATTTGAAGCCCTGCAATCACAGCTATCCACATCTGGGAGGCCAAAAAGAGAAAATGTCTGATGGGATTGTGTGATGGAAAGAGGACCAGCTAGAAACGGAAAAAATGCAAATTCTATATTGTTTATGTAACTGAGATAAATGACTAGAAATGAGAGTTAGGTTGGGTGAATTCTAGTGTCTTCATGTTGAGTTAACTCAAGAAAAGCAGTATAGCCAGATACATACATTGAGCTGACTTCTTATTTTTTACAGACAAATGTGGGCAACTTGAAGGCTCTAAAATAGAAGATGGTTTGATGTAATACTTTCGTAGTGTCTTCACAATTTTCAGTCTTATTTTCATTATTTTTGTCCATAGTTTCATTCGTTTTCATGTCTTCATTCTTATCCTAAAACTTGCCCTGCTATGAGTGTCTTCAAACTTTTGACTGGTACTGTAAAACAAATCAGAAGAACTAAAATAGAGAGCGAATTTGTGTTTATGCACGAACTATGGGACGCACTTGATCATCATTGAGACAAATGAAAACACCACAGTCATTGTTTGGTCTAGCAGCACGTTGGCTTTGTCTGGGCCGTTCGCAACATGCTGCTCGGGGGAAGGGAAAAAAGCAGTAAGTGCTACTAACAGTGTGTGGGCCAGACAGCTGAACAGGGTTTCCTTCCAAATAGAACTTTGTGGTAGACCAGCACCATCTGGTACTCCCACATACACCAGTAGGCTCAAACACAGTAGTCTGTTCACATAACAGCACAAATAAAGTCAGAAAAAATCTGCAATGATGGATTTGTATTACAATGTATTCCCCAAACCCCAGAACAGAAGTCAATCAGCCAAGACATTGTTTGGTGCATCTTTAGTTTTGCACAGGAGGCTAATGTAGCTAACAAGTTATGGAAGCTTATACTGCACCAAAGAGCATTGTGCAAACAGCAGGCCTAAATCATCACGCTTGCTTTGAGTTGTTAAGTAATCTCTAACAGAATTGCTTATGCAGCTTCTGACACTGTATTACATACTGTTATCTAGTAATATGGACTAGAGTACATGCAAAATTCAGGCTTTAATATGGTGGCTACAACTTATTTTAGCTATGTGATGTATCTTTCACCTATTTTTTTGTCAAAGCACATAAAACAGCAGAGTAAACCGAGTACAATTGTAACATTTTTGTTTCTCGCACACAGAAACTGTAGCTGGAAGTCAACTGATTTTTCTACACAAGCTTCTTTTATCTGTGTACATATGTGTTTGACTCTGAATTTGTTTGTAGACAGTTAATATTTTCCACAATAAGCTTGTCACTGTAGCATTTAATAACAATATACAGAAGCAATATATAGATGCCCATGTGTTACAGTTGTCTCCATACCTGGGACAGTTGTAACACTTTGAAGTACAATAAAGTGAATTCTAGCTATTTATTATCTAATCTGTCTACTTATGAAAGGTAATATTCTTTTAACCGGTTATTGACCATAAATTCCTATTTCTATATCTTTTAAACAAATATAACGCACTACTCTTTTTAAAGTGGTTACTGAAAATTGCAAAAAAAAGTATCTTGTCAAGTGATATGATCTTAAATATAGTCAGTATATCTAGGATTGCTCATTTTGAAATTGTTGTAAGAATATTAAGATTATTTAACTTATTTCTAGACATTTTTATTCACATATCAGTGAATAAGATGAACAGTAACAACAATAAATACAGTGATTGTCATAATAAACAACAAATTAAACAATGAAAATTTAATAACTATATATAGAAGCCTTGTATTTAATTTGTGACTAAAACTATTAAATGAACATGGGAGACTGATGTTGTGTGTTGTAACTGCTATACAATTTCAATTGCCTGAATATGTCATTTTTATTCAAAGATCACAGCAA
This sequence comes from Colossoma macropomum, assembly GCF_904425465.1. Taxonomy (NCBI): domain Eukaryota; kingdom Metazoa; phylum Chordata; class Actinopteri; order Characiformes; family Serrasalmidae; genus Colossoma; species Colossoma macropomum. Next base: position 205,640 of record NW_023495280.1, on the reverse strand, counting down.
TTTACAGTTTATTACACAGTTAAGAAGTCACATGGACATATCTAAACAAAAGCAAGTTGAGAAAGTAAAAAAATGACCCTCACTCAAAGAGGATGATATCATGCATGTTCAGTACGAATATGGCACATCAAGCTTATAATGCAAAGAAGATATTTAACATGTTACAGCTGTTCTGCTGTTATAGCTATACTCGGCCTACTCTAAATTAGGTAAGTAAGGCATGGAAGAGTTACTAGAAGACAAAATCAAGAAGATCTCTTTTTGTAATATGGGAATGTGTCAGAATGAATGATTTAGCACTTGTTTAGCAGGGTTATGGGGAGTTAATAAATATAGAATGCATCTATCTAGTGGAAGCACATCAGTTACCTCCCCAGGGTGCCCCAGACTCTCAGGATGTTGCAGAGCTGATACCAGATAAATAATTAATGACACATGTGTGATCTCATCATCTCATTATCTCCGTCTGAACTCCTCCGTTTGACCCCATGCTGTGGTGCAAATCAGGAAAAATGTGGATTATGCTCAAAGCGTCACCTTTTGGCTCTGCCACGTTTGAGCTGCCTTTGAAATAAAACAAATGGATGCCTTGGGACTTCCTTATGCCTTTTACAAAACCACCAAAGCTGGTGGGTGGCAACCTCAAGTGAATGCATCCAGTGAATTTCTAGATAAAGTGCATTTTCACTGCACTGTGCTCCTGCACTCTTCACTTAAGGTCTCTGTTTCATACTGACAGCAGGCTGTTCCTGTGTGGATAAAGAAGAAAGGCTCACATGTGAGCTGAAATCAACAGCTCCATGGTGGCAGGACTGTCTTCACACCTTCAAAGATGGAAGCATCAAGATCAGCCCAGCTATTATCACCTCCTGCTTGAGAGTAACTACACATGATTGTCAATTTATTTATAGAGCTTGTTAAAAGGGCAAGTTGAGAAATGAGCATAATCTGTTCAGTATGCTGCCTACATAAGACTGCTTTAGTGTGGCTAACCAAATAGGGGTCATGCTACATGGTCATGTGAATCAGGACCAAAGGTAGGTATTGGTTTTGGGTCAACAGGGTAATTACAGGTCATCTGAGGTATCTTTTCCAGACCTCCTGGTCGTTTCATGCAATTTGAGTATCAGGATTTTGTCTGGTTGGTGTTTATCAACATAAACATGCAGGTGGTGAACTATTAGAGCTTGGCCTTCATTTGGCCATAAATGTTACATTTTGGTCAGAAACAAAGCAAAATAAAAGCTCTATGATGATGCTTATTTCTTATAGTGCCCTTTAAGGATTCTAGTATGTTAGTGCTAAGCTAAGGGCACTTTACATCAACATTAAATTAAACACAGATAGTTGCTTATAAAAGACATTTGGTGTTTTATTACATTAATATATAAATACAGACATGTATTTTTTTATTTCATAGAAATTCTTTGTAAGACCAGAAGACCCTGAGCATTACCCAGAGGTATACATTTTCCAAGACAATATTAAAACAGATTCAAATCTGACCACTCAAATCACTTCAGGAGGTGGTCTGAGATGCATTTTAGCCATATGTTATACAGATGTAAATATACGTGTCTTGCCAAGCCACATTTTGCAACCAAATCACATCATACATCATTATACACATGATCCGTGACCATGGTGACAAAAACAGCTCTCTTCTTAAAAACATTGCCTGCTGAAGTTGTTCCCTTCCTCTAAGTGAACATCACGCAAAACGTGAGGCAACAGGCATCAGAAAAAACAGAAATGATGAACGGCACAGGCAGCTTGTTGTGTTATGAGCTTAATTGGCATTTTCTACACAACATAGGATACACATTTCAATCCAACTAGTCGGAGTCGCATTTCACTGCCAAGTATAAATGCATGTGGTTAAGATCTTATCAAAATATAATGCAGATAAAACTAGCATGAAATTACCCAGGTGACCCAGAGATAGACCCAGGTACCCAGAGATAGACAGAGATACAACATGGACACACTGTCCATGTTGTAAGAAACAATTTCATCATAGAGGAAAAAATCATAGGAAAAATGAACACCTGTTGACTGTAATAGAAACAACACTAAAGGTTAGCTTTTCAAAATTTCTTTAGCTTCATTTGTCATGAAACATTCACACAATATAGGAATATAGATAGCATTTTTGAATAAAATTAAAAAATACATTTATTCAAAGTTTATTTTAAAACAAAACTGATTTCCAATGGGTGGGTCCCAGTGTAAGAGAAAAACAGCATTCTAGGCTTTCAGTAAGTTTAAGCTGATGTCAGTAGGTGACTGTGAATATGAACCATAGTGTGACTAGGTTTCGGTTGTTAGGAGTGGAAAACAGCAGCAGCTCTGTGGTAGGACTCTTTATCAAAAGAATCACTGTAAAACTGATACATACAAGCTCAAATATATGTTAACAGCTCGCGTGTATTTGTTTTAATGTCTGTAACAAGCAACAAATAAAACATCTGGAATGTCTTTAACAGCTTTTGTCCCTGTTTAGTCTAGAACGGTTACAAAATGTACACCTCCATTAGCTTAGGGCTAATGTGCTACTAGAATCCCATAGAGGCGCTAGAGGAAATTAGTATCATTACACAGAAGTGTTTTTGTTTTCTGTCTTTTTTTGGCCAAGCTTTCATATTTATGGCCTGAGCTGAAGGCCTAACTCTAATAGTCATGGTTCACCACTGAATATGTTTACTGTAAATAAAATCTATCAGTGTTTAAGCACTAAAAAGATACAGATGGCATTGCTGTTTCCTTTTTTTCTGGACTGTATTAGATTTTATTGTGAAAAGGTAAAGTATGAGTTATATGAGCAAATATTTATATTTATTTTAAGGCATTTATAACTAATTTTATATTAAAAAGTTCTGAAATGTGGCCTGCTACACAGTTGTTTTAACATTGATGGCTGAAGTGAGAGGGTCAAAGTTTATTCATATCTGTGTGAGTCATTGACAGACGTGGAGTGTGAAGCTGAAAAGTTGTTTGAAGGCTGTACAGTCTTTGTCTTTGTATTAAGCCCAAGTCTACAGTCCACAGGGGAAAAAGTATGAGCAAAAAGAGAGGGCGGGGTTGAGTAGTGACTTGAAGTCTTTGTTGTTGGTCACTCTCATGAGAGACTAAGAAAGGAACGCGACGTTGACATGGCAACCAGTCCATCTGGTTACGGTCCAGCTGTCTTGAGGGGGTAGAAGGGTTTCGAGGAGGGCAAACACTCATTTGAATTGCCTAAGTTACCAATGAAAAGCACTGAAATACCCCCATACTGCTTCTTCTGTCACTACCAGACAGACCTCTTCATAATGGACAATATAACAACATACACTGTCTTTTAGAGGTTTGGGGACACATTTAATACAAATATGTTTTCTTTTTGCAGTAGTGTAACATGAAAGATTAATCAGGTTTATTCCAAGGAAAACATCACATGTGTATGTATCAGTGCCAGTATTTGTGCTAGTGCTACCTTGAGAATAAAGCCAAACCCATCCATTTTGTGCCAAAAGAGTTCCAATATGTGCTTGTAACAATAGTTTCAAAAAGAAAATTCTCAAACTATTATTTAGGAAAAAAAAACCCTGCTTAAAAAACCTGCATTGACCAGCATGGCTGGTCACCAGCAACACCAGTATATGTTGTGTTTTGGATGCTTGTACACTGGTCAACCAGCATGGCCCTGCTGGGTGACCAGTCTAACCAGCACTAGGCCAGCATGGAATTCTTGCTGGTCTGTGTTGTTTTTTTTCAGCAGGGACCTGCTCTTTATACCAAGGAAGACTAATGAAAATGAAGCTAAGTGTTGCTAAATATGACCAAAATATTAGCTAATTTTTTTTTTTATCTTCCTATATTTATATTATTTCTTACTTCATCGCAAAGTACCAGCAAAGTGACCAGCCTAACCAGCACTAGACCAGCATAAACCAGCATTGACCAGCAGGGAATTCTTGTTGGTCTGTGTAGTTTTTTCAGCAGGGACCTGATCTTCAGACAAAGGAAGACTCATGAAAATGAAGCTAAATGTTGCTAAATATGACCAAAAATATTAAAAATATTAGCTAATGGCTTTTTTTTATCTTCCTATACTTATATTCTTTCTTACTTCATCGCAAAGTACAAGCAAATTCCAAAAGCAGGTAATCTCCAAACTTTTATCAGCTAGCATGCTAAACTGTCAACTGTAACTGTAGCAAGCTAACTCCTGGCAGCTGTTTCTTGATGCGCTATGTGGCTTAGGACATTATGTGCAACATCAAAAATTCATTATCCCTCGCCTTATGTCAAACTGAATGCTTCTCTTGTGTCCGAAACCCTGAAGCAATATCACCCTATCATCATTTTTGTTAAGAAATTTCATGTGACTTTCATTAGCGCTTAGCTGGAACTGTGGATATTCAATCATTCTTTTTATGTCTGCATCTTTGATATTTACCTTTTGCGTCTCTGTTTTATGAGCTATGGTTACTGTACTGTAGCATGACAACATAAAAGAAAAAGAAGCTTACAAAGGCACCTCAGTTTAGGCTACAACAGTTAGCATTGTTGTATTAGCCAAACAAGGTTAGGTGCCCTTGTCAGATTTTTTGAGCTCGGAGCAGACTCTCATTATAACTTTCATTAAAGCCATGCTGGATTTGTCTCAGTGGTGGATCTTGGGCCGGGAATCATTTCCTTAATTTAACAAGCTGATTAATGGATGGAGATTTGGAAGAGGGGAAAGAGCAGGCCTGAAAAATTGGGCTTTCGTACCTTATCTTAATTAAAGACCCCACTTTGATACCATGTAGTTCTGTGTAATTTTACCAAAGCTTTCGCTTACCGAATATGGAAACTTTTCCAGTTGAGCCTTGGATATCACATTAGTGGATAATATACTGACTACATCTATTATGTAGATGTATTATATAAAATTCTCCCACTGTGTCAATAATTTAAGAGATACAGAAAAATCTGCCAAACTGAGTGACCTGTAATGTGCTGCCTGTTCCCTCACGTGGTTGGATTTCTAAATATGCTTTCCAAATAGTTAGTCACATTCTGCAAACTAGGTACTCTCTTTCGCAAATGGGAAATGACTGAGATCATTCTGTAAGCTCAGTGGAAACAACTTCTCTTTTTTTTGCCTTAAGTGTGAACAATTATGATGAAAGCAATGCTTTCAAGCATTTGGTTTTCACACTGGAAATGCTTGTGTTGTGGTTAGCTAAACCGAAGCTGATATCAATATTATTTATAAAACCAATAATAAGAATAAATATACAAAACAACAATAATATTAATTATGCATGTAGTACAAAAGTGGATCTACTTATTGCACATATGCATTGGTATAAACAAATGCATCAAATCCATATTCCATTTAGAGACACATTAGACTGTGGTTTTGTTTTATATTACTGACTTGTTTTATATTACTGATCCAAAAATGTAAAACACAGCTAGTGCAGAAGCATTTCATACACTGCAATAATACAGTGTTTAAATATGTAATGTTACACTAGTCACATCATTCTACTGTATTAAAAAACAAAGACATTTTGTTTATTTCACATATTATTTTTTCTATTCATCATCCAGTGATTAATTCCACTGTCACTAATAATGCTGGTGGTTAATCTAAAACATTAGGATTTCTCTTCAGCTCCTGAAGTCTTAACCAATAAGACAGCTCACTTATTATGTCTACTTAGAAATCATGGCATCAAACATTCCTTATTGGCTAATTTTCCACTATGTTTCAAGAATTTAACCCTTTTTCTTCCACCTAAAATTTAACAAAGAAATGAGTAGTACTGTACATGTTTAAATACAAGCATAATTTTATTTATAGACATGCATTTCTTAGCTCCCAGAAACCAGAAGGCCTTCTCTGAAGGCCTAGAAGGCCCTAATGGTTCCCCTCTGCTTGTTAGCTACATTAGCTTTATATCGCCGGTGTAAAACTAAAGAAGCTAACTTTGGCCACCAAACATGTCTGGGCTGACCAATCTTATTTGAGGTCATTTATGGCTTCACTTTAAGATTATCAGTGTCATCTTAAAGCGAAGGAATTACATTTATATGGAATTACCTTTTTGAGACTGTGTCTTTCCACATGGATTCACGTGCTGCGTTATCACTCTTCCCAAGAAGTCTAGAATGGATCTGAACTGTTATCTATTTAGAGCTTGGAAATAACTGTAATGTTTGACTCACTGCAACTGGAACTGAAATAAAGGACTGCTGCTAAACTAGGTTTAAGCCTTAAAGGGTCCTTATCACTGAATATGGAAAGTGAATTTTCACAAATTATGAAAACATTATTTCACAAATTCTGAGTGGTTCATACAAGTAAATTAATCTCCAAAAACAGCCTATTTTGGTAATGTCAGAAAAAACAACACATTTACATAGTTCCCTATTTAGCCTACAGCAGTGTAGCTCACTTTTTCACAGTGAAGAAGAATGTTTGTGCTTCAGGTAAAATACAATCAGAACAGAGGCCATTTACATATTAGCCTTAAAGGTACAGTAACAAAAACAATCAGTTTAATTGTAAAGGATAAAGATGGGTTTAGAAATGGTCATGGAAAATAAATGAATGACTGTTTTTGGTACATAAACACATACGAACAACATGAGCAGACTTCAGGGGCGAAAAAAAAACAAAATATGAGAAAAGTGTAGGATACTGGCCCTTTAGGCAAACATGTGCTCTTCAGTTCTGTTAATGACATTTTACACTTCAGTTAAAACTATGTGATGTGCATTCTGACTAATGTCATATTCAAGTATCCTTAACAGTTAAAGTAGCCATAATATTAACTTATCATAATGCACTGGTGAACTGGTGTTAGCAGGCTGAATTCAGTAGCATGAACAAAGATTTAGCAGCTCACAGAGCTGTACATTTGAAATAAGATTATGACCTAATTCTACAGATAACCTGTGATCTTCTACACAAAGGGTTTTTCCCCACTGTGGATGATGCCCTAGATGGAAATTTGATATATGGCCATATATACATTTCAAATTTATGACATGTATTAACATGGATTTCTCTTTTATCCAACTTTTGGATTTGTTTGTATTTGTTACATATAGCCATATGAGAATATGAGACATATATTTCAGCCATATATCAACATATACAAACACATATGTGTAACACATATTTATGATATGATAGAAAACATTATTCATACATGGATGACATATATTACTTATATATGCTAGCATTCTGTCATATAAGTTTTTTTGTTGTCCAAATTTGTGCACAAGATTGTATAGATGTGGATATGAATGGAAATAGCTCAACATATATGAAATACACTTCATTTTTGTCATATTTTCTTAAATAAAAATATTTAGACATGCATCTTCTTTGTTTCTTCCACATACTTCCTAATGAAGTGAAAGTTCAGTATAAAATTTAATATTTAAAAGCAAACAGGTTATATAGTAACAAATATAACTGTGGCTCCAGATATTATGAATATATGTTCACTCACCTATCAGAAATATATGTAGGCTCACGAATTTAAGCACATATGTCTAATATTTGATACTTGCATATATGTACATATATTTTGAAATACATTCCTGGCCCTTTATGATAAATGTGCATATATGGCCATATATCAGATTTCCATATAGGGTGCCAAGTAGGTACCCTAGACACAACCTCATTCTCTCTGAGTCTTTAACAACGCTTCTTTGGCAGCACTTACATAAAGGCACATTATAGCAAACTTTTTTTAGAACATATTACATATTCTTAAATACTCCTAAACTGTCACACTTTACAGTCATGTTAATATCTTGTATATTTTCTCCCTGACTTTCCAAGATGCAGCATAACAAATACATAGATAGGACTTCCTGCGTTTGAATACTGGTACCCACAAGAGTTACATAAGTGCATTGCCAGAAAGGTTACATGTTGGCACATCATCCACTGAGGAGAGGAGAAGATGGCAAGTCATCACCATCTACCAAGTGTAGAGCTGTGCCATATGGCAAAGCAATATCACAATACTTTAAGAACTTTGCTGCGATATTTATTTTTTCTCACATCTGATAAGTTGGAACAGACAAAAAAGAACCAGAAGTGTCACATTTGACATCCTGTGCTGCAATAATTCCAATTAAACAACATTAATTATACTCTCTTTGTAAGGAAATATGGAGCGGGTCAGTGTTTTTAAGTACTGATAATGTCCACTATATACTCACAGAAGTATGTTGTGACATTTTGTGACAAACTGTAATGTAATTATTAGAATAACAATAAATATTGGTGTATTACCCAGCCATAAACACAGTTTAGCTCATTATTTTATTTTAAATGTCCACCTTAGTGAGCGACCAAATTTTTGTTCATGCCACTGCATTAAGCCTTCTAGCAACAGTCACTAGCAGGCTAAATTATGATACACTAATATAATGATTTTTTTTTCCCTTATGATTAACAGGATATCTGTTCTTCAACTCAATAGGGAAACCTGAATATGAAAATTAGTCAGAATGAACATCCCTAGTAAAAACTAGCTTAAAAGGCTATTTAGGGAGTTCTTGGACATACTATTAGCAAAGGCTAGCAACCTAGATAGCATGCACATATTGGTCCACTGGCATGATCAGCTGACTGTATGCCGTTGCTGGTCCACTCTCGGGTACAAGGTTTAACTAGTTTTTAATTTCCACAAACATATTTTAAATGCACACAGCCTTTTATTTTAGAAAATGAACTAACACGAATATTACAAAAAATGAATTACTAGGCCTAATATAAAATGATTGTTATTGCTAGACTGGTTACAGCTGTATAACCAGCTTTATTTATGATATTACTGTTAAAATGATTGAAAACTATTTTACAAAAGATAACAAAAGAAAAAATGAAGGAAAAGTAAGTCAATTGGACTGTGAGTAGAAAATTAGTGCTGAAAAGTGGCCTTTCGTCTAATACTCTACTTAACCACTGGTGCGCCTATGGCCTGCTATCCTCTTGCCATCTGGAACCTGAGCAATGTTTGTACAGTTTGCTCAGCTATTCATTTAAAATCACTGCATACATCCAAACATTACCAGTTACATTGATCGCCTCTCGGTATCATTTACGTTGGCTCTTTTTACTGAGAACTCTTGTACATGCTAAAAAACCGGCTAAACCAGGCATTAACATTCAGCTGTCGCATGCTAAAATGACAAATCAGTCATATCTGCTAGATTGGCTTAAAGTTCAGCTAACATTTTCCAGGAAGGGGGAAAAAGCACATAATGCAGCCCTGTGTAAGTGGATCTGGCGGCTTTGCTGATACTATAACACCAAGGGCAGGTTACCTTTACAGGCTGTCTTGTGCAAACAACCCCAGTAGAAAAGAAAATGTACTTGGCTATTGTGTCTCACAGAACAGCTTTTGTTTGGTCTGCCGCAGATGGAGTGAGTGAGAGAGAGAGATCCTAATACAATGCCTAATTCATGGCAGAAAGCGTGAATGCCATTCATTATAACTAAAAGAACTGCTCTAATTCACCCAATGGGATGTTGTTCAGCAAACAGAGAGTACTACTGTGAAACTACTACTAGAAATCTGTGATCAATCGATTTGACTGAGCTGGCGCTGTAGCATAGTAATAAAAGAGTAAATATAAGAAACAGCGAAGGTACCAAGGCAGCTTTTAACAGCACATATGTGAAGACAAAAGATGACAGATTTCATTTAATGGGTTTCTTTGCTGTGTTTTTTTTCCTTGGCCAGTCGAAGAGAGGCCTCTCGGGGATCTGAGCCATGCCGGGCCGTAGAGGTGTATCAGACAGCGAAACCGAATCTCGCAGCTTTAGACTGGAGAGATGGTGCTTTTGCTTTTTCAGCTACAATGCCCTCTTTGTGTGGACTCTTTTTCAACTGAAACTGCTCAGGAAGCAATTCCCACACACACGGTCAGCCGTGCCAGAGACCGCAGCCCCGGTTCTTTGCGGGTTGGGGCCGAAGGGTCAAAGGTGACTGCCAGGGGTCCCCAGCTGGAGAACGTAAATCCCACCACAAGCCAAACAAGCTTTCACGGCCGCTCTCTTAACGAGCTCTACTCCCTCTGGGTTTCGGCTTTAATGGATCTTGGCCTGCATGTTCCTGCTCAAGTGACTTTAAAAGCACCTTAAAAAGCCACGGGGGGCTACCGGGAGAAAACGAGTTGCTATTTATGACCCCACGATTCCCTCTTTCATGGCAAAGAAACATCTTTTGGTTTCTAAATGTAGTTAAACATAGATATTTTTTAGAGCTTTTTTTAGCATTTGTAGAATATGGTGTTTCATTTAGGTTTTCAATAAGTTAATGTAAAAAAAGAAAACCTTAACTTTCGTACAGGTCCTACATTAAAGGGCCTGCATCATGGAAAGCACAATTTTCTAATATTTTCTGAAGTAAAACAGTTTGATCTAGAATATAAATATTTCTTATTCATTGTGTCAAAAAGTATATTTACATATCGACCTATTCAGTGTAAGGCAGTTTAGCCCTGCTCTCTCATGCTGAAGTTTCAGTTAGGACTACTTTTTGTACGAGGCTGCCAATCAGAGCAGAGCTCATTTACATATATCACTCTGAAAGGAACAATTACAAAAACAGGCTGTCTATTTCTAAGTGATAAACAGAGCTCGTAAATGGCCATATAAAAATAAATTATGACTGTTTATGGTACCCCGCTGGGGTAGGCTCCAGCACCCACCATGACCCAGGAGAATAAGTGGCTTAGATGATGAGCGAGTGAGTGAGAGTGTATGTTTATGATGCCAGTAGAAAGTAGAACATGGGCCATTTAAAATGCCTGTTCTTACATTTCGTACCTCGTAGCTAAAGAGGAGAGACATGCTATGATTTGAGTCTGATAAAAAAGTTATTGTTATTCATGTTTTCCAGACTGAAAAAGCATCCTTAATTTGCATTTCAGCCACGTTTTGGTCATTAGTATTAAAACAAAAAACAGTTGTGCAGACTCGAATTTGTAAATATAATTAATTTAGTAAGTCACTATATAATTTCATTCTTAGAGCCAGGTATGGTTCAGATTTTTTGATATTTAGATTAATATCTTGACTTTGATATTAATTCCTGATCAATATGCTTTTTCAATACCTTTCAATGTCTTTTAAAATTACAAATCAAAAGTGGGTGAGGCTTAAACCTGAAATGAGTGTGAGTTGCTGGAAGTGGCTATATTTACTGACCGCACCAGACTACAAATTAAAAAGCTCTGACGTTAATAACCTGCGTGCAGAATGTAATTTAGACAGCCAATCAGCACTCAGGATTTTTGAACAAGGATGCTTATTGGTTTACAGACACTAATACTTGGATGCTACTTAGCTATCAGGTACTGAATGACACAGACACTCAGTAGTACTGAAGTAGTTTGGTCGCTTCCATACAAGTACTCAATTTCAGTACTCAGCCCAATACATGCTCCGCCCACAAATGTGTATCCTTTGTGAAATGAAATACTTTTTGTCAAAACTCTTTGATTTAGAAGGTATTAATAATTTCAGGTTAGAATTATTTTGTGTGCATGTAAAAGGACATGCTCATAGGCCTGATCAGGTCTTTTTTGCTGCAGAGTGAAGCATTTTAATCTGGAAATGTGAGATTCTAAACAGATTGTGTCGTATTTTCACAAAAAAACAAGTTAATACACTTCATTTTGTTTCCAATCTGCCTAACTTTGATAAGTTACAATGCAGCTCAGCAGTGTAGCACTTTACTCTCAAAATGAAATGTTATGCTGAAATTCTCAACAAACTGTCTTTTATTTTGACCAAAACCTACAATTCGATTTGTTTTCAATCTGTATCCCTTTAATTTGCTACAATGTAGTGCTTTTCAGTAGCACAGCATTTTAATCTGGAAACTCAATGTAACATAGTTATTCTGAACAAATCATCATATTTGGACAAAAACTGAGTCACTAAATTCATTTTGTTTTCAATCTGTATAGATTCGATTAGCTACAACGGTGCCACCTGGTAGCATTTTACACTGGAAACTGCAATTACTGCAATTGGTTTTGTTTGCAATCTGTCAAGTTTTTATTAGCTACAATACTAAAAAAGATGGTTCTTCAAGGGTTCTTTAGTAATGACTGTGGTTCTCTATAGAACCATGAATACTCAAAAGAACGATTCTTTGCATGGTGAAATAGTGCTTCAGAGTGTTGTGTACGGCTATATATAGAACCTTTTTGAAAATTTTTGTGTATAGCATCAAAACATGATTCTATTCTACTACTTTATAAGCTTGACATTATAACAATAGCACGACACCTTGTTTTTCGGTGCTATATAGAACCAAATACAGCACATTCTCCATCAATCTGAAGAACTCATTTCACCATGCAGAGAACCTTTTAAGTATGCAAATGGTTCTTTATTAAAAAAAAAAAACCTTGAAGAAACATTTCAGAAATAAAGGTATGAAACTATGAAAGAGGGCAGTACCCCTCTTGTCACTGGGTTGGTACCCCCAAGGGTGCATCTCGGTACCTTTATTCAGGGAACATAACTGTACCATAATCCATTGAAACTATATTTTCTAAGTTGTATTGTATCCACACACCCCGGCTCCTCTGAAAAATGTACCTGGACAGTACCTTTATTTCTAACTGTGTTAGAAAAGTTTGGAAAAATCTGGAAACCAAATGTTATGTAATGATTCTAAACATATTCAGATGCATCTTGAGAAAAGTATTATGTGCTACAATTTCTAGTTGTTTTATTGGTGTTTTTGCTAATGTTCTGTAAGGCTTGTTGCAACAGCTGCTACTAAAGAGAAACTCATACAGGCCAACTAATTAGGCAGTTATGTAATTGTATTTAAATAATTGCTTAATATAAAAGGAATGTGCAGCAAAATGACAGTATCACTAGATGTCTAAAGGTTGAGTTTTCTTTAACAGCATGTCTGAATAGGTGTAGCTCTTGAGGACAACTTGTCTTTCATCTGCTCTTTCATTACAGCACGAACCGCGGCCGTGGATGGATTACAGCGAACGAGGACTACAGGGAGCGACCCGGTGATTAAATGGAGGAGTTAAGCCGCAGGTGTGTGCGTTCATGAGCGCGTATGAGAATTCTTAGGCATGTTCTAGCCTGCTCTATGCGCTTCCACTCTGACTCATCGCTGCACGTAAACTGAACAAGGGTGTGTTTTACAAGTCTGTAATGTTCTGCAGGGATAAAAAGTCAAGAAAATTTACCATTCAAAAGCATCTTCCTTGGAAAAAAGGCCTTAAACTTCTCAGGACAACACAAAACATGGGCTTTCTGTGGATTTTTGACCTAGTTGTCATGAGACTTCAAGGTGTTTAGGCTCCCAGAGCTATTAAATGCCTGGGAGGCATAAAAGAAGACAGCCAGCTTTTAAATTTTGTATTAAAAAAAGGGAACTGTCAAAAAACGCAGCTAGGAGGTTTGCTTGCTGAATAGATAATGAATGAATCACTGCTGCTTTATCACTAATGCCCGTCAAACTGGTAATATTTCATGACATCCTTTCTCTGAGTAATAAGAATCTTTGCTAATGTGAATAAACAGTATAGGCCTGTTCCACCAGGATTCATGCCTCGTGTTAATGCGCCTGTCTGTCGCATTTGGTGGAATTTACTTACTTTTACTGCCCTACTTGCCCCTTCAAGTCAGATTTATGGCAAGTTGTTTAGCTGTTCCTGTTTGCCTCTTTAAATTACAGTGTAAACTGATTGAATCTGAGGCTTCAACCAGAAAGCCTCCGTGCTGTCGCCAGTGACAGCGTCACGGTGTCTGAACACTGTAAATCACAAGGAACCTGATACCACAGAATCGTATTTTTCATGGTTCGAGAGGAACAAGGGTGGGGGGGGGGTATGAAGCGGAACAACAAGCCAAAAGACCAAATCGACCTAAAACACAGAGTAAAAACAGGCCATTATTGCTCCAAAGCACCTTAGAAGAACTTTTGAAAGATATTTGTGGGCTGAAATCTGCACTACAGCCCTAACGTTTGAAAAATAAACCTGGTTTTTCAACAGATAATGGACATTAATATGCTTATTAACATAACAGAGTTTGACTGCACATCTGCAGCAGTCACTGATTCTTAAAAAGTTTAGCTCCTGCAAAGTTTTACCACAGATCCACCCGATTTCTCCATCCAGAAGCTTTTGAAGGCTCAAAGAACCAAATTAGATGCAGATGTGCGCAAGGAGTTAAAATCTTATTGTAAATATGCTGTGTTTGATAAACTCAGAATTTCAGACCTCCGATTAGGTATTACCAAAGAAAATCAACTAGGAATTCCAGCTCAGAAACTCAAAGCTGTATTTGTAACATTTTTATGTGAATGCATTGTGTGATGTGGCTTTTACACTGCAAAAAATGATCATCACAGGTCAAGTTTTCCTAAATGTAGCCTAAATATCTAAAATTTTCATTTTGAAGGAGTGTGAAAGAATATTATAATATTAATTAGCTTATTTCTAGATGTTTTTTTACTTGTATTAAGTAAATTTAAATTTAACTGACTATATTGGTAATTTTGTTTTTTGTAAAGCATATTTCTTAAAAAAGCAAAATTATCTGCCAATAGAGTGAATTTTACTACCCTAGAAATAAGTTAAATAATCTTATAATAATTGTGCAACAATCTCAAAATTAGAAAGTATTTTGTGTAGTATAGATGTGTTAAATGCTTCAAACGTCTGGTCCTATCACCACCACTATAAACAATACTGAGTCTAAATTTCTCTAGAGCAGAGTATTTTACAACAGACCGCTCTGAATGACTAGACTACGTAGAAGCATTTTGGAGTGGTTCACCTGTATAACCTTTGGCCCTATCATTAGGAGATCGTGAGTTCTATCCCCAGTGATGCCACAGCCATCCATGACTGGGAGTCCTAGAGAGCATAGTTGGCCTTGCTCTCTCTGGGTGGGTAGGGTGGCCCTACCCCTTCCCCCCCATCGCTCAGCGTGATGCTAGCCAGCACAGCACTGTTAGCTGATGGAACAGAACTAGCGGTTAACATTGTCCTCCAAGCATGTTCAGCTGTCCATTGACAATGCGTCACATGACTGGGAGGAAGCTTGTGATTGCTCGGTGCTGCTGGTATCGTGTGATTGGGGGGAGACCCAACTAGTGGGTGGAATTGAATATGACTAAATTGGGGAGAAAACTGGAACCCCCCCCAAAAATTAAGCAAGAAATATATGGTCAGGTTTGGGTTTCTGCTTAATGAACATGACTGTTTATATATATATATATATATATATATATATATATATATATAATAGAGGATATACATTTTCCCATAGAATACGCTACAGTAAGTGAACATTACTGCAAAGTATTCTGGAAACGCTTCTATGGTTAAACTAGATATCAATAAATGTTGGTTGTTGGCAAATTTACTTAATTCTAAAGTGTTTTAAACATAATTAGAAATCACTGCTTGTTTTCATACTTTTGGTCAGCCGTATTTTGAACACCCCTAGTCAAATGACATGTTTTGTTAATTTTTAATTGAAGTAAAAACAAGTTACACATTTGCACATTTTAATGCACAATTTCAATTTATTTAACACATTGGAAAATAATAAAACATAAAATATACTATAACTTTTGCACAGGCCACATTCTACATTTTATGTATTTTCTCAATATGTTAAATTCAGCTAATACACAGTAATTGTGTATTAAAATGTGCAGTTATTTGTAGAGGATGTGTTCACTTATTTAAACGTAGAAAATCAAGAAATCATGAAATTTGACCGGGGCGCCAAAACTTTTGCATATAATCGTAACCGTACAGCAGGCCAATATAGGCTATCCTGTGATTTGGTCACGAGAACGCGAGTTTTTTCATGCCGGTTTGATCTCTTGTATGCGTCACAGGATTTAGTGTGAGGTTTTAAGAAGCCAGGATTCCTGTGGGCGGAATCCAAAGCCGTTTTGGGGGCAGGGGCGTAACTCGTTCATCATCCCGCGAGTCAAGCAGCCCCCGCATGCTGTTTCCTCTGTAATCTCAGCCCCTGCCAAATCCCTGCTTTCCCCCCGTAAGTACAGTGTTTCATCCATGAGCAATAAGAGGGGACACATTTCCCAAAATCAGAGATGCTTTAAGATCAAAGAGCTTTACACACAGCCTGAAAAGTTTACAGACCACAAAGTCTGTAGAACAAAAACTCTAAAGTAACTAAAGCTGGGACCATTTGTGAAGTTTTATTTATTTATTTTTATAGTTAGCAATAATGTCTGTGAAATTGATAGATAAAAATATGCACAATGATATGCAAAAGTCTGAACACTCAGTCAAATTACAGGTTTTGTAAGTAAATACATCCTCTAGAAGGGCAGAAACTTAAACGGCACCTTTTTCTGCACACTTTGACATAATTTCCATTTATTTGAGTTTAATATGCTGTAAAAACTAATTAAACATAAAATATAAAATGTGGCATAAGTTTTGCACAGGTCACATTTCATGTTTTATTTTTTCACAATATGTTAAACTGAGTAAATGAACAGTAATTGTGTATTAAAGTGTGCAGAAGTGTGCTCTCTGTAAAGGATAAATCAACATATTTACACTAAGAAAATCAGCAACAACATCGGATTTGACCAGGGGTGCCTAAATGTTTGCAAACCACTGTGTATTTATTGTTATCCTTTTCTGATCAAAAACAAAGATGCTTAGTCATAGATATGACATACTTTGTTTGTTTGTTTGTTTTTTTAGTTTTACTGAAGAACTTTCTGTGTTGCTGGAAAAAATGACAAAGCTGTCTGCGTACTACGGAAAGACTTTAAATAACAGATTAACATGCTGTTTGTTAGTATTGCTGAAACAAATACTTCTCTTTGATTAAACAAGTCTGCATAATTTATATTGTTATTTTATGCAATATGCAGATATATAGATATATATTGTTGTTAGAGATGGCACCCTATCTGGTCCAATATTTGTTCTTTAGTTCTTCTTTAAAAACGCTTAAGCTTTTAGAAAATGAATGTATAAATGTAGTCTGTAAAGCTGAAACTACTCAAACACTCTACGACCCCACAGGAAGAACTGCACAGCTAACAACACATCATACAGTGTGTATCTGTGCAATTTCAGGACAGTTTTGTTACAGGATTGGATCAGATTCAATCTCTTGTTTCCCTCTGATATCCAATCCAGCCTTTTCTGCTGATATTGGCCTTCATAGTCTTCAATACCGAAATGTTATATTTAATTACTGTTTTTTTTTAGATATTTTGCTTTTTTTTTTTACATAAACTGGTTTAAATAAACTGGTGCTTTTTTTTATAAACTGGTGCTTTGTCACCCCCTGTGGCACAGATGGGAACTGTCTTACATACTGAATATTGAACTGTAATTTTTGTTTTCTGTTTTTGGTTAAAACAGTAAATACTTATTAACTATACATTCATGTTTACTTGCAACTTAAATACATTTTTATTATATATTAGATATTTATCATTCATTTTGTGCTGATTTTTTAAAACTGTGTATCACCTCAGCCCTAAAATGACACCGTGACTACTTAGAAAGTTATAAAATGCTGTACCGTGAAAACAGAAGCAACTTTTGACTTGTGCCTTTTTGAGACGTGACTGACCAGTGACTCACAGATGCATGATTTTTGGAAAAAATAGCTGCTGACTCAAAAATAGCTGCCTCATAGTGTTTGTCATTCAGCATGAAGGATTGCTTGTGTCTTTGTATACATTGATACCCTTTACAAAATTTTCAAAATCAGCTCTCCAGGCTGTATTACGGAAACAATCTTATCTGTTTAGTCACCATGACAACTTCAGTTAGGACTGAATTTAGGACAGTAACTATTAAACAATAACATCTCTTAAGTTCAGAATCTTGTATCCTCTGGTAACAAAAGAGAACTACAGAATCATTCTAGCTAGACTACATTAAATACTGTCCCAGGGATGCAGGAAGTGGCGTTGCTGATAAAAATGTTAGTGTTTATGGACTACTACGATAGGCAGCAAAACAGGTACAGTATTGTTAGCATTAACTGTCATAATGCTAACACGTTTATTATAACGTTAGCACACCTGCATGGGAAATGGAAACGGGGGACAAAGAAGATGGCCCGTTAAACAGCAGGGGGCGCAGTCACAAAACGTTTTCTGACTCTCAGTTCATTGCACTTTAGCTTTTAGATTTACGTACTTTACATTGGTAGCTGTCTAGATAACTAAGTTACAATGTTGTTGATGTTGTGGTTACGTTTTTATGTCTCAGCTCTGCCTGTATCCTCCATTGAGTAGTTTAGGATTCCTGACTTAAGATACGATTCTGAGAGCTAAGATATAATTCTTGAATAAAGACAGGATTTGCTTCTGTAACATGAACTTGTGAAAAATCTTACCTTGTGGGATAAAGATAGAATTCTTTTCCCCAGTAATTTTTGATGAGACACCCTTTCCCACCAAAGCGGATGTTTTGTGTGTGTGTGTGTGTTTTTATTTTTCTGAATATTTCTGGGTTATGCTGTCACTCTCTAACCGTATTCGTAGCCCTAAAGGGCTTGTTGTGAAACTCTGCTGTGATGAGTAATTATCTTTACGATCATTTCTTGTAACAGTGCTGTCTGTGCTGCTTCAGCTCAGTCCATCCAAGAGATGTGCAGTTCTTGTACTGAATGCAGTCTTTTCAGTTTAGACTGTTTAGAAATGTATTTAAACAATGTTATACCAGTGTTTAAAGTGAATTAAACTAAACTAAAGTTCTAAATTCTAAAGTTCTATTTTGTTCATCTTTATAAAATGTCTCCATTTAAAATTTTTACTCATTACTGAATGGTGGTTCCACTTTTCATTCCCTCAGCTTAATGTTTAGTTTTATTTTGTGAAGTAGCTGAATTTCAAGTATGAAAATTTTATTGATAAAGTGATTTTTAAAAAAGGTGCTCTGGCCAAAATGAAAAATGTAAAACAATCATTACATCTGTTGTACACATGCCTACTCACATCCTACAGTGATGCTGGAGTGGTTTCTAGAACCAGTTTTACAGTTTAAAGAGTAGGAAAACCCCCTCCTGATGATGTATTTTGAAGGTGGAAGGAACTTTTAAAAACTACAGCTGCTTTGGGGTTGATTTGATTTTTGTTTTTGTTTTGTTTTTTCGTTAGCTGGTGAACACAGAAGGAAGACATATAGCTAACGTTACAAGAGAAATGAGTACTTGACAGAAGTGACCTGTTAGATGGAGGTCAATAAGCTTAAAGCTAAAGTTAGCAAGGTAGCTAACCAGCTAACTAGACACCTTACCTCAGTTTGGCTCCTTTTTCTATGATCTCTGGCCTCAAGTCTGTGCTGAATAATTTTTTTACAATTTTGTTCAACAACTGAGGTGAGAGTTTTGCTAATACTAGCTGGTTGTATTTATTAGCCTATAGATCAGTGGCTAGGCTAACAGTCAGGATTGGGTGACACCACTGGGATTCTCACTGGTTGTATGATATATTTGTTTATTGCATGCTGGGTATTGTAGTAAATGAACAAAAACCTGAAAACGATATAAAATCATAAATTCTGTCAAACTAATCAGGCTGAGGGATACAGTGTTGAGCTATAAAATACTGCATAAAGCAACAGACACTAGTTTCAGGCCTAAATGTCAGTTTCTGTCTTTTCCATATTTTCCAGTTGAATGTGCCCAAGACTTGACAACACATACTATTTTTGCATTAGTATTGAGAGGCTTGGTATCTAAAATAACAACAACCATTGAGTAGTTGAAGAACATATCTGGTCTAGCCTGTATTTGGTGTTAGTTCTGTCTCTTTAAGCTTAGCTCAGAGGAATTACTTTGATAACACGTCTGAACACACTGACTTGCGTGTGAGACAGTTACGTGTGTTCTGGGCGAAGAACCAAACTTAACCACAGTTGTACTTTCTGTCTTCCTAGAAGTTAAAGGAACATGCTGTCTAGAGAGGTCGAACATAAATCCCTGGCTGTCTGCCATCAAGTTAATTATGAAACTCACCTTTTTGTCTGTTTGTAAATATGGCTACGGAGATAACATGACACCAAATGCAGTGTGGAGCCCTCAAGGCCTCCTGCAGTTTTAGTTCTTTTGAATTTAATAAAGTCATCATGCTTGTTGTGTTTAAACTCAAAACAAATGATTTTATTTTATTGTTTTGTTTTGGTTGGAAACAAAAGAGTTAAAACCTTGAAATGCTGAAAAAAAACTTTCCAAACAGGGTTGTTTTCTCTGTAGTATCTGGGTAGATACAGCCAAGCAAGCTCTTCCATTGGCCTTATGTGTTAGATTCACAATAACATAATTAGGAAGTGACAGAGGAATCAACCAATCACGCATAGATTTACAATGGGACCAATTTTGTGAGTAAAAACATCAGTTTCAGATATGTCACTGACTATGAATAGTCTAACCAGGTTCCAGTCAGTTGTTAGATGTGGAAAAGAGCAGCAGTGGCTCTATACCAGGCAGAGAAGTGGGAAAGTGTGTGAAGTTTAGGTTGCTGAAATTTATATATGGGATGTGAAGGGTGACATCATACAAAATGACTTTTCATTTGATTTGATTCATTTCATTTTGATAGAATGTCCCATAACATCCACTAAAGTGACAGAGAGCAATATACATAGAGCTGCTCACTCTACTCTCTCTCCGTCTGGATTAACTTTATGTAAATGAGCTGAGTGGCAACCAATCAGATTGTTGATATGTGGCGCAGTAACCAATTTTATCACACCCACAGTCAAAGGCTAAGATTCTGAATTTTGAAATTTTTGCATGTATTCAACACATTTTTCACTGAATATTTTTTTTTAAGTTTAAAAAACTGCATTAGGCAGCTTCGTAGCTCAGAAATAGGCAAAACTTTCCCTTTTTATACCTCAACCTGCTTGTGTTTTAGGATCATGCCCCCAAAGAGGTGAGCTTTTGACCAAGGAAACAAATCAGCTCACCATAAAGAAAATGCAGCATTAACTTAAACAGTGCACGACTATTACATCTTTTAAAAGTTCTCGTAAGTCTGTAGATATCTGTACTATGTTCAGATTATTTTAAGGTCAAGATCTTTTTATCATTATTATTATTATTATTATTATTATTATTATTATGTTTAGCAGTAGCAGTCAATCCTGAAACCTAGAGGTGCTGCCGCATCATCACTTCCTGCAACCCTGACGCTAGAGTTACAGGTAATAGCAATGATAATGATCATTTCTGCTAGCTCCCCTATGGGATTCTAATAGTATGTTAGTGTTAAGGTAATAGGAATTAACATTTTTTTGGTCATCCTAGATTAAAGACGGACATTTGCAGCTTGTAAACAACATTCCATATATTTTATCTGAGGTTTTATCAGTTTTTCATTCCTGACGACTAACTGAAACATGCTTAGACTACAGCTCATCTTCATAATCCGTGATGTATCTAGAACTTCCAGAAGGACCAGAGTGACATTTTCCTTAAAAAAAATTGATCCTACCCATAGAAGGAACATGGGTAAAAAAAAAGGGACATTTTTACCCATCAAAAAACCATGACTGGTTGATTTCACTGTCTAATTGTAACAGTGGTCAAATTAATAACATTATTTATGAAAGTATTACTACAATATTTGCATAGTTTAAATGCAAGTATGACGATTATATTAAATACAAATTAATTAAAAATAACAGACATGTATTTTTCTTGGTTCACAGAAATCATTAGGCTTTCTCAGCAGGCCTAGAAGGCCCTGAGCATTCCCCACTGAGAATGCATTTTTACAGCATATCTTCTAACAACAGGCGAATATGGAGTATGAAAGCATTCCATCCTTCTAATAATAATAAATGGAATTATTCAACGAAAGAATTATGCCGTTACCAGCAGTGAAGAGGACCAGCATGTGAGTTCATGTTACACCAGGATTACCAGAAGAAATAAACACATATTCTCAAACCAAACGTGCAATAAATCTGCAAACATGCATCGGATGCATCCGTTTTATTCAGGCTGCTGTTTGTTAGCGTGTTTTCATCCTCTCCCTCCGTGAGGAAGGCTTATATGGCTGTTGCCATGGTAACAAGGGCTTCCCTCTCGCCCCTCATTGGCTGAAACACTCACCCACATTCCGTAACAAGCAGAATTGCTTTGGCTGCGGCCAGGACTCCCTCTCTGAGCCTTAAGGGCACGATTAGCCAGTTTAGGCTGAGTATGTGTGCTAATGCACTATATCTGGGGGGGCTGTGGCAGGGGGGCTTCCTCTTGTATCATGTGCATCTCAAATACTGGTCTATTCATTATAAATCATACATCAATATCATTATAAATCATACATCAATTGCCTTTCAAGAAGGATTAGTGCAAAGCCTAGTTCAATATTTCATATTTACTAGCTCATAAGGTCAAGAAGCTGACAGCAATTTTTGTGACGTGAATGATATGACAATACGATATGACAAAAAGACACAACATAAAATCTATGCAATAATGTGCATAACAGTATATCACACTGCCCATTAGCAGTTTGGCTGTTTGGAGACCTCTAGATCCAGATAACAATGAAATATTTTTATTCATTGCATAATTAAATGTATTATTAATAATAGAGATGCACCATAATGAAACCAAAACCCAAATGAAGGTTTTTATTGTATTTATTTTATTTATGCTCTTGACTAAACATACTAAACATAAAACCTACAAGGTAAAACTAAAAACAGTTTACAGAAAACACTTACGAAAAAGAATGCAGTATGTAGGTTACAGTGTGCGCCTTGAAATCCAGCATCCTCGCAGCAGAGAAAGGCCAAGTGATGTAAATGTTTTTAACCTCTTAATATCAGAAACTTATTACATACTAAGGCCTATTATTCAGTAACTACAAGGACTTCATTGCAAACTGGCTGAGCTATTCTTAGGTTATAGAAGTGTGTAATAAAACTTTGGCCTGCCATGGGCCCTGGACATTTAAGGGGTTAAACGTTGTACCCTCTCCTGATACTAGACATCAACAGAGATTAGAAATCTTGTGTCTAATGTGCCTCATAGAAACTATGAAACGTCCACATGGCCGACATTTTTTTCCACTGTTGATCTACTGCTGCTCAAACTATTTGAATGTGTCTGTACTGACTGGAAACATACACAGCGTTTTTAATCACTGCTTCTCATTTTCATTACCATTTAATTGATTTATTGATTGCTTATTTTTGACACTTCATTGTAGACTTATTTAATTTGTCATTTTTTCTCTTTCAGGCTTTTTTCTCTTTTTTCTTTAGCTGGAAGTGCCATTTTTGGCTACCTTCTGCTGAAATGTTTCAGTGCCCGAAATTTTGGTATATCTCTAACTAATAACAATTACAATAAACAATTTCAGTCCAGTTTGTTGATCACAAAACAGCGTCTCAGGCTTCAGGCAATGTAGTTATAACTTTCAGAGGCATTAAGACCTCAGATGTCTGGTTCCTATCACTGCCACTGTGAACAATTCTGACTCTGTAAGTTTCACATTTCACATCAAACCACTATAAATGACTTTGTTTACAAGTTAACCATTTAATTATGCACAAATTTTGACAAATAGGTGGAACAAATACCTGCAAAACATATGTTGCTACTATTTTGGCCCATAGATTTCTTGAAAGGTTTGAACGATGATGAGTCCTGACATCACAACAAGAGAACAGAATGGGTGGGCCTTGGCTTTATTCCCAAGAAAGGTGTCAATTATTAACTTTTGTTAAAGTAATATGTTAAATTATGGCAAACTAAGAAAACATGCTCATTCATATTATAACATTTTGAATAACTAGGTGTCCCAAAACTGAAAATCATAAGAAGGTTTTTATTTTTATTTGCTGTTTTATTTATTTTGACAGGCAGACTATCTGTGTGCTGATCTAGGAATGCATGTTGTGGTGTTTTGACTGCTTATTGTGACCGAATACAGCGTCATGACCTTCAATTATAATTTGATTTGCAAATATGTAGCTATTTTAAATCCAGTCCTGCTCTGTTGAGTGCAGATATTTTGGATACATGCTTTGGTTGCAATGCAAATGAGCTGGTTCAGGTAAATACAAACAATTCACACCTGTTCCCTGTTAAGCTCTATCATATACGCAACCTTTCATTTTCCACAGGACACAGGTGGCGGTTATTTTTAATGAATACATTTTTCCCCAAGCTATGACGAAGAGAAACAGGAATGAAGCTCAGACTTTCCACATAGTTGAGCAGACTGATTTGTGTTTACTTTTGAGCTTTCGTCACTAAGCAGACGCCTTACTTTTGTTTTGTTATCTCCAAGCCATCAAGGAATAATAAAAACACTGCTGCTCCACATAAATATAAAATTCTTCAATGGGCATTTTAAATACTGAACTCAAATATCCCAGGAAGTGAATACATTTACAATAGTATTCAGAAACTTTTGTATTTGTTATTTAATGTACTTCCAGTGCATAAATCCACTTCAAATTTACTTTTGACTTTGTACTAAGTATGAACAAAAAATATGTATTCATAAGCATGAACAAAGATTTGTAGAAAAATGATATGGAAAAAAGTAAAACACCACACATTTTTAAGTACTTTGTTGTAAAGTTGTTGATGGAAATTACAGTAAGAAGTAATTAGCCTTTTTGCAGCATTGTGTGCAGCACAGTTTTGGCCCATTTCTCTCAGAAAACCATCTTCAGTTCCCCCCAAAGTTACAAGCGTCACTCTGATGGACGATTTCCAAATACTTTCAGTGGGACTGAAGTCAGGAGATTGGCTAGGCCATGCATGCACCTTCACCTTCTTTAGAATCCAGTCCTGAGGTGTTTTGGCTGTTTGTTTGGGGTCATTGTCTTGATAAAATGTCTGTTAAATGTGTCCTTCAATGACGTGTAATGCTCCAATATTGTTTACAGGGAAGCAGCTCGATATCATGAAGCATCACCTTTATACTTCATTGTGGGTGTTCTTGGGATCATACACGCAACCCTTCTTTCTCCAACCATGATAAGCTTCATCTGATCAGAGTAATCAGAGTATATTGTTACAGATTTCTGATTTGTCTAAATGCTTGTGGCCCATTCAACATAAACGTTTATGCTGAGGGCAAGAGTTTACAAATTATGCAAAAAAGTGATGTGTGTATATATATATATATATATATATATATATATATATATATATATATATATATATATATATATACTACAATAAATACTAAATACTAGTTTCCCCTCTATCTGAATATAAAACACAAAGGTTTAACATTCGTTTATTATGTGATTTAACAGAGTAACAGTTCTCAGTTGAAATATTTTTACAAATAACTTAGATGATGTCACTCTTCTTAATGATAAGCACAACATGTCAAAAAACAATTTGTAGCCATTTGTTGAAAAATGTGTACATTTGTTTTTTTTAAATGAACTGAAATCAGCTGAACTGTCCCTTTAAAACTAACTAAATTATAAATGTCCTTGTTTATACAAAGTACTCATTTTCTGAATATAAGATTAAGAAAAAAAGGCTAAAATTACTTTGGATGTCTATATATTCAAATACCCATCTCTACCTGAAAGGTTCCACATAAAGAGCTATTGCTTAAGCTATAGGTGAGAACACAGCTTGAGTTCCAGCTTGGTCCCATATACAGTGTCTCAGATATAAGCGCCAGTCTAGTTCCACTGCACCCACATAATCCACCCTCTTCTTTGGAATGCAATTATGGTTGTAGCTTTGTAGCTGAACAACAGCTTCAAAAGTGAATTACGACCGCAGCCCTGATAGACTTAGTGTGATTCCAGGAGCTCAAAGGCCTCCAGGAAATCTGAACTAAGGGATCTAGAGTCATACGATTGGCGGAAAGTGTAGCCTACATCAGACAAAGAACAAAAAGTACGAACATTAGCTCCAGTGTTATGTGACTTAGATTATATCACTGGCCTACAAGCTGAGGATTATTAAATCCAACACAGTTCTCAAGGTGAAATCTAGGTGTTCATCTGTAGGTCAGTCAGAACAATCTTGCATACAAAACTGGTGATTAGCTCTGTTAGCTCTATTGTTCTACTTCATTTGGAGGGATCATTAAATCTTTAAAATGTAAACAAAGTCATTCAGAGTGGTTTGGTGTGAAATGTTCTGTTCTACAGAAACTTACCATGTTAGAGTTGTTCACAGGACCACTATCACCTCTAAACCACCTCTAAAAGCTCCATCACAGAATGTTATGACATAACACGGTTATGAATACAGAGATACAGAGAGTACAGAGTGTCTGAGATATTGTTTTATGATAGATTTGAGAGGATTTTGGCCTAAAAATCTATTTTTTAAAATCCATTCATGGTGGAGAGGTACTTGCAGGGTGCTGTGAGGCAAATTAGTCCCATAGAAAACTTTTGTTTTTCAGATTTTTCTCTATTTTACCATCAACATTCCATAAAGAAACTCAGAAGACACATGGAAGTTCACTGGTGTTGTAGACATGCTGACCCCTGGTTCCTATCACCACCTCTGTAAAGAAGTCTGAGTCTACATTGAACCATTTCACACCAAACCACTCTGAATGTGGAATTCTTGAAAATGAGATTGTGAACTAACAGGCAGCTTACATTAAAACGGTTAGCTACTGTATCTAGTTAGGCTGCAAAAATTGACTTAGCTAGGTAATCACCAAGCCCACAAGCCACAACCTGCACATTCACAACCCGAGTTAACTCACTAGCTAGTCTTGTGACTAGTGTATTAGCTGAAGGCTAACATATTAGCATGTGACTAGCGTGGTAGAACAGAGCACTAAGAGCTTGCTAGTAGCTAACGCTACCTATACTAGCTACCTGCTTTCGATCTCAACAACAACACGAAGTACATTAACATTGTTATCTCACTATAAAACTATCAATTTAAGATGATCTGGGTTCAACAGTCAAAAAGTGGATAAAATCACACAGCATGGCTGCTTGCAGGTTGCGGTTGGGGTTGTTCTTTAGTCTCTTCAATGTCAAACCTTGAACGAAGCTGCTTGATATGTCCAGGGTTTGAGACACCGTCCAAAGCAAAATTTAGAGAAAAAATGAACAACTTTGAATTAAAGTTGTCTGGGATCCTGTTAAAGATGCCTGGGCTGAGGTTGGCTTTTTTTGAGAATTTTCTGTTCTGGCACCTTTACAAGCTGTAGTTTTCCATTCTATAGCACCTTTAAAATGTCAATGTGGAAACCACATTTCATCATTTCTGTATTTCCAAAGCCCAATCATGTGTCAGTTTGAGGTGAGCATCAGCCTTCTGATGATATCCAGCTTCTTCTGTCTTCTGCTATGTCTTTTCCCTTCCTGTCGTAGCTGATTGAGGTGAGCAGCTGTTTTCCTCAGTCTTACTCAATTCTCTTGTACCGGAATCTGAATGTGTCATATGGAACTGTTTATCTTGAACGCATGCCTGAAGACTCAGAGCTGCGTGGTGACTGCTTACACTTGGAGACACCAAGTTAAAGTAACTCATTTATCTTTCAAAAAGCAAAGCATAATCTATGCAACCATACCCATGATAATGTTCCTATTCAGGATCATGACCGTGTAGAAGGAGGCAATCAATTTTGAGGTAATCCATCTGTGTTTTACATCAAATCCCACTCTTTATGGTCATACCAAGGTCTGTTTTGCTTGCACACCTGGTTCAATTCATCATCAAGCTTTTCATGAATTGAATCATGTGCATCAGCCAATGGAACGGATAAAATTGGGCCTTCCTGTGGTCCTCCAGGAGTGGTTTAAATGAACAGGAGCGTTATCCCAAAAAGTTATCCCAAAAAGCCACTGAAATCAAAAGTCAATACTTTAGCTTTTTATCTCCCTACTAATGACAAGCACACAGTAACAGCAGTGGCCACAGTCAAGGTCACGGAAGGTGAGACGAGATATCTGCAGCTGGGACTCCAGTTCACTTGATCTCATATCGAGCCATGCAGCACATCGGAATGCCGCGAACAAAGACCCACCTTTGGCCGACCTTCAGGTTTGCTTTTATGTTCTGCTAGCTCAGAAGCTAGCCATTCAGATGAAAAGTCTTGCAGGTTAAGGTTACTTTAGCGGTTCCACTTACCTGAGAACAAAACAGCAGCACAGATCATTTGAACTCTTCAACCCTAGGGTGAATAGTGAGGTTCCACATGTCTTGAGTGCACATATAGATTAAGCTACATATAGATTAAAGAAGTAATTCAGTGAAAAATCAAATTTACTAAATTTTCCACTCAAATGTAGTTGATGTTTGGTGTCAAAATATCGCTTCCTTAGTTTAGTGCTGGAGCTATGAGGCTAATGTTACTAACAAGCCCTACCGGTCAATAGTCACCCAAATGTTTTCTGTAAATATAAAATGTCAATCAACTCACACAAACTACATGTAGGTCTTCAGTAAGATTGTGGAGATTTCTTGATGTGGTTAAGAACACAGTATGACTCGCTATGAACTCAAAAATTCACTGTGTAGCTGAATAATAATACTAAGTCAAATTTATATGGTGCCTTTTTCAAACCTTAGGATATTTTACAATAGTAAGAAAATACACAATTGACAATAAACCAAACAACACAGACACAGTTCCCCAGCTGGCAAGAGGAAAGCTCCCCAGACAACAACGTGGAGTCACTTAGCTGGCCAGGAAAGAGTCTTTAGTCATGGGGGAAGGTCAGTTGTGGTATAGCATCACATAGCCAGCTGGCCCAGGCAGCTTTGTGCTTCATAGCTGCAGTGAAGCGTAGCTCAAACAGCCAGCCGACAAAGTCTGGAAAGGGTCTGTATTAGTGGGCAAAAATCCCTCTCAGCCTGGGAGACCTTGTAGCTGCAGTGTAGCATAGCACCAGCGGCCAGCCTGGCCAGTTTCGAAGCTGCAATGTAGTGAATGCTGTAGTGTTGCGCCAAATGTTAACTCCTCCACAGAATCCAACTCCACATCACATTAGTAAATGGGAGCTGTTATGTCTATATATGAATAACTGTTAATCTTAGTTTTCTCTCTAACAATGTAGTCGTTGAATGTACTAAAGCTTTAAAAACATTTAAAAGCTGTATTTGAACTTGAAGACTACAATCACGGATTCCCACCGACGGATTAGGTAGAATGGTCCATATACTGCATACCAATATTCAATCCTAGTACTGCAATATTACAATACTGGACATTTCACCCACTTCCCAACTCATGAAGGGTGTATTAGTGGTGTCAGATTTCAAAAGGCATCTATATATCCTTACTGACAAATATTCAACCCCATTCCCAATGCAGCACCATTGGTTTCCATTTCAAACGAAGTCCCTATGGTTCGGTAGACCTTCTGGAATCTATACAATGTGCATGCCATTTCATACATATAGACGCCCAGACCAAAACAACACATGGCAGCTGTAACAGTCATTTTAAGCATGTCGGATAGGGATTTACACTCAGGCTGATGTTGTGGGGGAGGACTGGTGAAGCACCATGGATTCTGAGATTCCAGCCATTCCATTTGGCTTTAGGGCTCTGTTGAAAGTCTAGTCTTCCCTCTGAACCCCACATTCACTGGTTAATATAGCACTGCTGTTGGAGTCTGTCACCATGGAACCATGTCTTAGTTTAATTTCAAACCCTGAGCTGGTAAATGTACCTATAAACCACACTGTGTGCTCCAAAATCTCATGGTTATACTGTTTCATTTAGGAATTCGGTGAAACCTACCCACTGGGTCATTCAAAGTTTGTTTGTAATGGTCACTGCCAGTGATGGAAGGTCGGAGTTTGATGCTTGCACGCAAACTAAGTAAAAGCCCAATACTGTATCCCAATATTGTACATTTCATCAACTTTTCAACTCATGACAAGCAACCTGGAACAAGAAAACACTAAAATGTGCAGTGGCTATCTGGCTGCACCAGTACTGGGAACCATTTTAAAGGCTTTTTAGATGCAGCATTTAAGACTGGCTTTCCAGAAGATATTGTAGCCACTGGCTTGTAGCCACTTTCCGCAGCTCCGCTAGGGCCATTCCACCAGTGGAATGGATATTGACGTTTTTAATTGATATAATCAGATAAAATATTCCCCATAAAAAGTTTCCCCATAATTCTGTAAGCAGATTAACTATGACATTGTTGGATCTCAAATGTTGTGACTCTGTGTTGAGCTGCTAGCGAGCAATGAGGGGCAAAAGGGAAGGGGTGAGAACCTCCTTCTGTGAAAACCAATTCACACCTCCTCATAAAGACAGCCATGCTAAAATAACTACAGCTCTTTATATGTCCAAAAATCATGTACAGCAAAAATAGCATCGAAATACAATCAAAACACTTATTTGTCGACTTGCTTGCTTACCTACGAGGATGAACATCCAGTTAGTCATACAGACTTCCATTAAAATATATTCCATCAGCATTATTAAAGAAAAAAATGCAGAGTAAAATTGAGGAACTGTCTCAAAAACAGGTGGAAATTGCTATTTATGGCTAAGGGTCAATGGTTTTCAAGCTACAGCTAGTGAATTGATCTGGTGTACTAGTTAGCCATTTAGTGTGAGAAGCTTAAAGGAAAATTACACAGATTCCTCTTTACCCCAAATGTAGTCTTTGAGCCAAGACAGGTTTATGTTATCTGTGTTACCTATAAAAATGGAATAGAGAACATAGCATAGATGAAAACAGCAGTAGCAGTTTTTTTAGGCCTGAATTTTGATCCCTTTTACAGATAAATGTTAGTAATATAAGTGTCAGAAAGACCATAAGCAAGTCTATTAGAGATCACATAACAACTTGGCACAGTTTGAGTCGTGTGTGTGATGATTTAAGCATGTAGCTTGCATAATGCTAATTGCGTATTAGCTTCCTATACTAATTAGCTACATTAGCCTCATAACTCCAGTGAAAAGCTAAAGAAGCAAAATTCAGACAACAAACGTGTCTTAGCTGGTCACTTGCATTTGGACTGAGGGGAAAATTGGGTAAATGTGATTTTTTGATAGAATATTGCTTTATTACATGTAAAGACATTAGCATAGGGGGTCATCAGTTCCAGCCCTGGAGGGCCTGCAGTCCAGCACAGTTTGCTGATTCTTCAGAAGGTAATTACCAGGTTTGTAGGTGCCGAGCAGAGAAATCACCAAACTGTGCTGAACTCCAGCCATCTAGGGCTGGAACTGATGACCCCTGCACTGGTCTTTAGTCAGCTATTTATACTGCAGCACTTTCAGGCACAAAGATGCACCAACTATATACAAAGATAATCTCATACTCATTGATGTCAACACTCTTTGATTGGAAAACAGCACTAAGCCGTCACATCATGTTCCTCTTGAGCTCAGCTCAGCTCAGCTGTTCCCCATACCTTCTGGTTGACACAGCTAGCAAAACAACACTTATCAAAGCAGAGGTCAAATTCTTCTACTCTACTCTTGCATCTACACTGTGCTGCGGTGGTCTTCTTAATGTAAATTATTATACTACTAATGACTGATTTGTTTCTTTTTGTCCTTTTTGGACCATTTACAGGATTATTATTCAGATAATAGTGTTGAATTAGTTCTTATTTGGAAACTACATTGAATTAGGAAACTACTCTGAAACTGATCTGTAACTTATGTGGTTATGAGAGCGAGGAATTGAAATTGGACCCACATATTGGCCCTTGGGTTTTAAAGCGGCACTCCAGCCACAATAAAGAATGTAACCATTAAAACATCTGTTGTAAACATGCCAACTCACTTCTTACAGTGGCGCTGCAGTAGCTTCCAGAGTGCTATTTTTAAATTTAAATAGTAGGAAAACCCCTTTTGATGAGGTAACTTGAAGGTGGTAGGAACTATTAAAAAACTACAAGGGATTTGGGGCAGAAACTTGAATGTGGGCTGTTTGTTTTTCCCTACTAGCTGACTAAGACAGAAAGCCAGCAGGATTTCATTACTATGTAGGGATTCCCAATAGTGCTAGGACATAATTGCGTAATGCATGCTGTGTATTGTAGTGGCAGAACACTGATAGACAAAAACACAAAATGGATACAGAATGGTGAATTCTTTCAAACATATGAGGCTGACGGGTGCAGAGCTGCACTATAGACTATTATATATTACATATACATATCACAAATATTACATATCTCGTCCATCAGTGCTAGTTTTAAACCAGAATGCCCCTTAAGGGTTACAAGTAATTTGCATATGATAAACGAATATTGAATACTAAATAGGAAATGTCAATATGAATTGTAAACAGTAACAGTAAAAGAATAGTACATATGGGGTTTTAGTGAGTAGTGTGAGGTTGTGAGTATTTAAATATTGTGTCTGTAATGTTATGACAATAAGCATGAGGCATGTGGGTCACAGGAGAATAGAGGAGGTTCAGAGTGAAACATTCACTCTCAGTTTGCACACCAGATGAACCTGATTGGGATTTGAAACTCCAGCATGTCAGAGACACTCAATCCATCAAAAAGGAGAACAGGCCAACTGAGGGGTATTTTATTTCAATTTTTGAAGAAAATGTCAAGATTAGTCAGTCAAACTATGTTACCCAATTCAATTTAGTTTGATCAGTGACAAAAAGTTCAGTTTAACCGATGTTAGTTAAACCACATTAAACTAACAGTATCAATAAATAAGTAAATAAATAAATACATGGCAGCAATATGTCAAATTATTGACCCAGTGTCTTTTCAGTATATTGACCTAGTATCTCAAAATATTTACTTATTTTCTGAAAATATTGACTTACTATGTCAAAATACTTATTTTCTAAAAGAAAAACTGAAAATATTTAAAAATTACAACTTACTGTGTCAATATAATGACATAGATGAATCTCATACTAATTACTTATTATCCCAAAATAATGAGGGATAATGAGATATTAAGTCAATATTCTAAGAAAATAATTAATTATTTCAAGATATTATGGCAATATTTCAACAAAACAACTAATTATTCTAAGGTACCATGTCAATATTTAAACAAAAAAAATATTTTGAGATGCTAAGTCAATATTCTAAGAATGTAAGTCATTATTTTGACATAGTAAGTTGATATTTCAAGAGTATGTCATTATTTCAAGATACTATTTCAATATTTAGACATACTCCCAGAAACAGGGAAGGAGAAAAAAAGATCATAGGTGAAAGCACTATGGTTGTAGAGCCATCTTGTGGTGAGTACTAAACACTACACAAAGTAGTGAATCCTGAATACACTGATCTTAATGTATCAAACTCCATGTTGTTGATTTTCTAAGTGAAAAAAAGTTACCACGTCCTCTATGAAGAACACACTTTCACACATTTTAATGCACAATTACTGCTTATTTGCTGAATTTAATATATTGGAAAAAAAAATTAATACAAAATGTGACCTGTGCAAAAGTTATGGTACTTTTTATACTGTGTTTTTTTTTGTTTTGTTTTGTTTTGTTTTTTTAGATATTATACTCAGCAAATAAACAGATACTGAGCACTACAATTTGCTCCTAACAACCACTTGCAACATCTGGTAGACCACCAAAACTTAAAATCAAGCTGCTTCAGATCTGAAAAAATCCACAGGTGTTTCTGTCCATCCTTCCACTGTGAGAAGACAATTCAGCACTATGAGTCTGAAAGGATGTGTAGCTGTTCAGGAAGCTCTTACTGAGAAAAGGAAAGAGACACATCAAACAAAGAAGCTGCTGGTGTTCTCAGAACAATGGACTGACCACCCCAGAGTCCAGACCTCAAGATCACTGAATGTGTTTAGGATTACTTGGATGGTGAGAAGCAGAAAATGTTAAACCAACTTCTAAGACTGAACTTCGGAGGTGTGGCTGCAGATTTCTTTGAGAAACTGAAAGTGAGTCTCCTGAAAGGAATGGAATGTGAAATAAAGGTAAAGACTGGACACACTAAATACTGAAACATCTGATATTATATTCTGTGTACTTGATAAATGTCTCAAGTAGAAGTAAAAGTAGTCCACAACAGAACAGTAATGGAACTTCTTAGTCCAACCAGCATCCATCAGTATAAAAACTGAATTTTTAGGTGGTATTCTCCTCTTTTTAGGCTCCTTTTGGCCTAAAATGAAAAAGCTCAACAGTAAGAGGTGCAAAGCAGTCCAAAAAATAGATCCCTTTTCTCACAAAGATGTTTGAGTAGAAATAAAAAAGATTTAAAACACTACAAAACTACTACAAAAATACATTAAATGGTACCTCAGCTGTTATTCTAAAAACATTGGCGTTCTCCGTCCACAAGATGGCAGTATCATCTCACCTGCCCTCAGCTTCTAACTGTCCAGCTCTTTTTCATGGCAGCGTCCACCTATTGTCAGCAGTTTTTATGGATAAAAACTTCAGAAAAAGGCAACCAGAACATCCACAAAACTAGACGACCACACAGGTAGGCGTTCTTCGTCTAAAGCAGCTTTTATTTGTCATGTAACATTTTGGTCAAAACGGTCCTGGGTTCTACAGAAACGTACAGTACCACTTAAATATATTTACAGTCAGCTATCCTGTTCTCAGACTTATTTTACACAGGCTGAATCATAAACGGCTCACTGTTAGACACATAGTGCACTGCTTGAGTGTGTTAGCCATTACATCTTGACCTACGTGGTGTATTTGAGAATATCCGTTTGAGATTCAGCCACAAGAAATACAAACTTGCTAGGAAATTTCATTGCGCATGCGCACATGCATTCATGTCACGAAGCAGTTTTTTTTAACAACTAAGGCTGTATCTCAAACCGACCTCTAGTTCCCTATGTGGTAAATTACTATAGCCCATTGGGTTGTAAAGGGGACTGAAATTACTGAAACACTGGGATGTAAACAGACTTCTGGAGCAGTATGCTAACCGTTAACGGACAACTGACAACTGACGTCCTTCCTGCTAGAAAAAAACAGCATGTTTTGGAAGCTGGTATGCTGGTCAACCAGCATGACCATGCTGGTCAACCAGCCCCACACCACCACTAGACCATCTTAGACCAGCATAGAATTCATGCTAGTCTATGCTGTTTTTTTTCTGCTGGGCTAGCAGTTAATAAAAATCTGACTCACATTCACATTTAAAAACACCACATTTAAAAAATGGATTTAAAAAATTGTTTACAACATGTCTGTTTACTTCCAGTTAGCTTATGCCAACTGCTAGTTATCTCCTCATCTGTTTTCATCGTTTTTTCAGTAACTTTCAATTAATTTCAATATATATATATCGTTATGTATTTTCAGTGTTTTTGTGTGTGGCACACAGATACCATTTTTAGTCATTTTAATTGTTCATTTTTATTCCAAAGCGATGTTAGCCTACTCTATGGAGCCCCCCTGGTGACATCCTGTATAAATAAACATAATGCGTGGCCACGACTTAGTAAAGCGTGGGAACGAGATCCTAATGCGTGGCCACGTTTTAGTAAGCCGTGATCTCGTTACCATGCTTTACTAAGTCGCGGCCACAACTTAATCATCTCATTCCCACACCTTACTAAGTCGTGGCCATGCATTAGGATCTTGTTCCCACGCATTAATAAGGCGTGGCCACGCATTATTTTTATTTATACGGGATGTCACCAGCGGGGCTCCGTACTACTCAGTGTAGCATCCACATAAGTCTCACTTACAGACTCGTTCTGTACGTGGTGCTTCAAGGAGTTACCAAAAATGAGTTAGCAATGTTTACATCTAGCAAAAGTGAGCAGTAAAGGTCCAACAGTGTTGTTTGAGAGGACATTGTACGTTTCTAGCTATGTCTTCAGTTATGAGGGTGAGTAGCTTAAAGATTCACCAGTATTGTTCAATTAGCTACCACAGACACAGTACGTATAAACACTGACATGAGAAATTTCAGTCATTTGCTCAACTGTGCTCAGCTTTGGTTTCACATTACTCATATCATTTTGTATCTGGATAGACAGGCTGTAGAGGAAGTTAGCGTGTGAACTTGCAAGAAGCATGAGAAGTCATATGAGAGTAGGGTGAGGTTTAGGAAAAGCGTTAACCTACTCTCAAACTGTGTGACTTCTTGTGCTTCTAGCAACCTTTGGTGTGGTGGCCAATGGACACTGTTGGACAATGTTCAAAATATTCACCCTCATAATTGAAGATGTAGCTAGACAGGTACAATTTAAAGCCCTTCTTGAACTTAGTAGACTTGTAAACATCCCTAACTCCCATTTTTTGGCAACTCCTCCAAGCACCATGTATAAAAAGAGCCATGATGAATCTGTTAGTCGGCCTAATGTTAGTGCTATACTGAGTAGACTGTCCAACATCACTCTGGAATAAAACTTAACAACCAAAGAGACAAAAAACGCTTTTCACACTATTTTCAAAAAGCAAACACTGAAAATAAAGAACAATATGTACAAAATTGATTTGAGCATAATGAAGGAACGATGGTGAAGAGATAAGTACAAATTTGGAATGAGGAAATACATCATTGTGCATTGTCCCATTTGACCTGCTTTGAAAAAAGCTTGTACACTCATGAATTAGATCAATCAGGACAAATGTTCAGAACCTGCCTTTTGAGGTCCACTGTGGGGACCAATGTTTTGGTATAGTAGCGTATTTTCAAATCCCCAGTTAGTTCACTACATAGCGAAAAAAGTTCTAGTTTGAGAAACACACTATGAAAACTTTTCTTCCCATGCAAAGTGAAGCAGAAGGATGTTTTTCACAAAGCAGGATTTCTACAGTGTGTCGGCCAAAAGTGAAGGTAGCCCAGTAGGAATGTTCCTGACCTCTTCTTCTATTGGACAGTCTTGACTTCTGGTTTAAAAGCCCAGTCACACTAGCTTTTTGCCAGTGAGGTTAGAAAGCTGAAGTGCATTAATTTAAATTAAATTCAAAGGGGTGAGCAC
Source organism: Colossoma macropomum (assembly GCF_904425465.1). Taxonomy (NCBI): domain Eukaryota; kingdom Metazoa; phylum Chordata; class Actinopteri; order Characiformes; family Serrasalmidae; genus Colossoma; species Colossoma macropomum. The sequence continues at coordinate 168,747 of NW_023495280.1, read as the reverse complement.
TTTCACGTTGAGTTCACATTGAGTTCAACTTGTTAACTTTGACATGTGAATTCACATCAACAACCACCAGCGCTATTGCTTTGGCTGCATTGACCTCTGAAGGGGTGGGGCCTTGTACAGCAACACTGAAGATCCAGAATGGAGGAAATGCCAATGTTAGCAGTGTTGCTGTATGAAGCCCTGCCCCTTTACATGGGGCAAGGCTTTGTACAGCAACACTGAGGATCCAGAATTGGAGGAAACACTAATGTTAGCAGTGTCCAAGCAACAACCTTTTTAAAGATTTCCTCAGTCAGTCTGTCTTGCCTAAAAAGTGTATCTCTCTGTTTTTTTTTTGTTTGTTTCTTTATTTTAAGCAAGAGACATGGCAAACAATGCTTTCAAAAAGGTGTCATCCGAACACCCCCTTAGATGGTATTACTCTCTAAAAATCTGTGATCTGAGGTTGGTGAGTTAGCCAGCATGGTAATTGCTATGTTAGCTGCTTGGCTCAGTGCTGCTGTATACACCTGTCACACCACTGCACCCAACCATGCAGTTATCTACAGTTTAGTGCTACAACTCATTGTGCATATAATAACTGTTTTTACAATTTATACCAAAATGGTGGAATTTTTTGGTGCCAATCTTCCGGTCCAGCCTGCGTCAGGCCTACTTTGCAAGGTGCAAACGTCTAGTGTGACTGTACTCACAAATCCTGCTTTTCTCAGGGAGATGGCTCAGTTGAGCACTGACTATTGCTAGCTATCTAGCTAAGGCTATACACTGCAGCATGAATACAAGCGATGCGCAAGCTGACCATTCAAAGTCAGCTCTAGTTCAGATAGTACACAACATACAGTTATTTTCACAGTTTCGCTTTGGAGTCTGGAAAAAATACAGTTCATACATTTACAGCAACAAGCAGAGTTCAATAAGTTAACACTTGTGTGACCATCATAAACTTTATAGCAATACGCAAGTAATCAGTCACTTGTTGAAATTACACAATACAACTAGTCCATAACTGTCACTGTGGTCCTAACATCTACTCCTGTTTTACAATAGAGCAAGATGAGTCTGATATAAATAAAACAAATGCAAGAAACACTTTACGTTTGTAAACCATCACAAACTTCAGTCAACAATGAATCTTACATTGACCGACAGTGTCAGTGCGCTAACTGTATTAAACAGCGTTAAATGATGTAAACAAACATTTGATGGCCTGTCATTAAATCTGTGAAATCATCAACATATCAGACCATAATAATTGATACTGTAAGCACTCATTTTTAAAGAACAAAATAATAATTGAAAAGAATGGTCAAACATGTCCACAGAGAGTTTAAGCCAACAGTAAAAAACAGAAATCAATAAATACAAATGAATTCAAATGAGAGCAGTACATACGCATGTAGCTTTGCTACAGTGTGCAGTTAGCCATCGTGAGCTGGCCTATGATTGTCTTCCAACAGTTTTGGGGATACAAATCAGTGTGCTGTAGGTGAGCTGAGATGTTGAGCTGATATCAGATCATACTCAATTCATATCCACATCAGACAATAACACTTTAGCTTCTAGAACCAAAATTTACTGGGTTTATATACTGACAGATATGAAGATGCAGCTAATAACTGTCAATACCAAAACCTTTAAACTTCACACATTATTGTCATCTATATGGAAACAAGATTATTATACTCCATATCTATATTGTACAAGGCTATATTTACCATATACACAGTTATACAGAGCTTTACATGTAACATTAACATCACATAAAGGGGCACTCCAGCCAGTGTTGAAAATGTAACCATTACCACATCTGTCGTAAACATGCTTACTCGCCTCCAACAGTGGTGCAGAGTAGTCTCCAGAGTGAGATTTTCCAGTTTAATGACTAGGATAATCCCCTTCTCATGATGTATCTGGAAGGTGGGAGGTACTACAAGGTCTTTGGGGTGGATAATTGAGGGCGGGCTGAATAACATGACTGTATTTATTTGCTTCTACATCAGTGGCTATGCTAGCAATCAAGATTTCTTCATCCCAGTGGTTCTAGACGTATTTGCGTAGTGCACGCTGGGTATTGTAGTGAGAGAACACTGATGAATGTAAACACAAAAAGAGTACAGTTATCAACTCTGTCAGACCAGTGAGGCTGAGTGATGCAATGCTGCAGTACAGAATAGTACATAAACTGACTCAAATAACATTAAAGTCTAGTTTTAGGCCAGAATGCCCCTTTAAGCAGCATGTATATTTAATTTATGTACAAATGATGCAAAGGGTGGAAATGAACTTCAAAGCAGAGTAAAATAAATCAGCATATTAACTAAATTATCTCAGACATTTCCTGAGATAATTTAATCCAGTCAGTAGAGTTGGCATATACAAACTTGTTACAACATAAAATGCAGTTTATTCAACATTTTCAACAAAATCACCTCCTTTATTGTTTTTTTTTGTTAGTGTATCATGTGCTTCATTTGCTATTCATTTACAATGTTAAAAAGACAGTGTGCTTGTCTGGGCAGTGTGCTTATTTACTATTAGGAATTCTGTGATGTGACTACACGTGGCACTTGTACATGTAGCATTAGACATTATCTGCAGTGTCCTTTTGAACCCTCTTCAGAGAACCTTTAACCTTTTGAGGGGAATTTCACAGAGTTTTTCAACATCTTCACTTATTAAATCAATGTAAACAAAGTCATTAAGAGGGGTTGTAGGTGAAATGATGCATTGTAGAGAAACCTTCTGATTTCTTTATAGTGGTATCGAACCCCAGTCTGCGTGACGTGAACAACAGAGCTGTTACCCACTATACTATGCCAACCACACATAATACAACACCCTTCATCCACCCCTCTGCCCCAACATTTTAAAAATGCATTTTAGGCCAAAGGCTTATCTCAAATTTTTTCAGTTCAAACAGTTCAGGCAATGCATTTGTAACCTTGTAGCTTCTCTGCTTTCTGTGAGATAGCTTTTAGAAGCCTTAAACCTTTCAGATGTCTGGTTCCTATCACCACCACTGTGAACAATTCTGACTCTGTAAATTTCGCAAAAAATGGAGCACACATCAGACCACTCTGAATGACTTTGTTCACATCTCAAGCATTTAATTGTGCAAAACTATATGAAAATCTGGTGGAATTCCCCTTTCTTTACACACAAACCGTGATTTATTTGTGCGATTTGATCAGGTGTCAATAAATTAATTTTGGGTTAATTGGGAGTTTTGTAAACTCATTTGACCAATCACTGTTGTTTCTGGTCTTGGCAATGCAAAAATCAAGATAACAGATCACAACTTTTCACAAACATTAAAACGATTAGTTTATCCTCTGCTTTGACACATGTGCTGCTAGCATCTCCAAAAGCAGCTCAGACTGGATTACACTTTTATCACTTTTAAATATTTTCCGCTTATATCGTGTTCAGTGTGTATTGGACTTCAGACATCTTAGTTATTGCTGGCAATAATAAAAGCATGTTGTCATTGTATGTAATTCTTTGTATTTATAAAGGGCAGATTCTGAACTTGGAACTCATACTACATTGTGTTTGTGAGTAGAAGAGGAGATTTTTAATTATGATTTGAATTTGATGAGAAGTTAATGAAATGCTTAGTCTATAGTTATAATTCAGTAGAGCAATGTTACATTTTCTTAAGCTAAAACTTGATTGGGCCTAAGCTGGACCCTGGAGGCACTCCCTTTGCCATTCATTGTCTTTGTGCTTAGATAGCTGAGATCACAGTTCTGATGGACAACCTTTCATGAAGTGCCAGACCTTCTGATGGAACATCTTACGGATTTGTTTTTGAGATCAACATTTCTGCATTTGTGCTTTTCAGCCATTAATCCACTGTTTTCTTTCCATCCCTCTGCAGCATTAGTCACTCTCCACAGTCCACCAGAATGTTTCTGATCGATACATTAGATATTTTAAGGTCTAGATTTCAGAGGATTTTCAGGTTGGCAACATGGGAAATATGACATTGCTGTTCACTGTGGTTTAGTGCTTTGTGCTTCACTGAAAACAGATGAAAGTGAATATAGATTCTACACAACAGGCTCCAAATGTGCTTTAAATACAAACTAAAAACCTGAAAAAAGAATTCCTGTATCCTGACAAACCCTCTCTGGACCCTGCCTCGCTAAATTTCAGCGCAACTCAATTATGTTAGCTGACCTTCAGTAGCTTTTTTCTCCGCACACAGCCTCTGGCCATTCATTTTAGCAGGGTGATTTCAAACCATTGCATTATAACACCATAAATCTTATATTACAGAGACTGATCTATTAAAAAAAAAAGCTTCAACACCAGCAAACCTTTAGGCTGGTCTAATCTGGAAAGTCAAACAAATCCTGTTGTTTTTGGATTCAGCCACAGCAGTCCATGCCAAGCAAATCACACATTAATCTTAACTGATCCCCACATTATAGCCCATTAAGAATCAGATTTAGAGAGATTTGTTTTCTCTTGTAATGAAATATGTAGTAACAAAATGGCATATTAGGCAAAAGCACAACACTTGCTCTTCTTATTCCTTGGAGAAGACTTTGTAAAACAAGTAATCCAGTTATTTGCTGGTTCTGTCCATATACATTTTTAAGTAAGTAAAATCCTATGGCAACACGTCCCTCTGCTATTCTCTAGAAACCACCCACTGGACTGAATGAGGAACAGAGGTGCTCGAGTTCAACTTAAGTTAGCTAATTCTGCTGACCTGCATTTAAATATTTTAATGCAAATTTATTTCCTGTCTGGTTTGTTTAACTTCTTCTCTTTGCCCTTTAAAGCCAACACTATATTTTCACGACTCCTAGCAAAATGGCATTTTGTAATGAATGCAGGGAGTCTTGGGCTATTTTAGCCATTTTTAAATACTTTTGATTTTGCCTTTATATACCACATTAAAAAATGTTTACTATGCCAATGTTTTGTATCTTTTTTTTTTCACTTTGACTACTTTATCAATATTGGACCCAAAATCACACAAAACATATAAAATCGGATTTGAAAAATGTCAGTAGATTCTGACATTTGTTTGTTTCTTAATATGAAAAAAGGGCAAAGATATTAAGATATATAATATGTTTTTCATATCAAATTTATATGATCCCAGCTCAATTTTTTTTTGGCAAATCAACATCAAACAAAAACTAGCACAGCGTTTCAAGCCAGCACTTTCAATGTTGATGGCAATAAGGCTTTTTATGCTGTGACGTCTTAAACCAGCCACGTGATTGGATCACAGCGGCGTGATTGGCAAAGAGTTAGGAAAAAAGTTTTTAAAATATGTTTAAATGTAGGCAACACCTAGGCTAGGCTAGCAAGTTAGGTTGAATTGTATTGATCTGACTCTCAGTAAAAATATTTGAAAGTTACTGCTTGTGATGAACCACAGAAAAATGGATTGATAAATGTAGTAACACTTTACTTAAACCCTGCTACATAACCATGCCATCAACATCATGGCAGATATCATAACAGATTATATTCAGTAATGAAGCAGTTTCATGTTACCATTACTGGTAATTGTCACGATAGATGTGATGTCTTGATGTTGTGACAGTTTATGTCACATACAAAATCTGACTAGTTATACTCTAATTAGCCCAAGAGGAGAAAATACAATGGGATTGTGTGATGGGCAGAGTCCCAGCTAGTGGGATAACTGAGTAAAAAATTTAATTCTATATTGTTTACCTAACTGATATGCAGAACTAGAAATGAGAGACTGAGCTAAGAAGTTTGAGAAGGGTGAACTCTGATGTCCTCAAGCTGAGTTTACTCAAGAAAAACAGTGTAATCAGTTACCTTACAATTTTAAGTTGGGCTGACTTATTTCTTACAGTGCTGCAGTGTAGCTTCTCCCTATGCTAACACAGATATGGTAGGAATGCTAAATGACACCATTTACATGCATTGCAGGTATGGTGTATACAATTGGTCCCCGATCTCCATATCTTGTCTGTATCTCAGCAGTTTTGGGACTCTCCTGTCTACTTGCTGACTTAGTCCTCTTGTTTTGAGGTACGTATTGGTCCCTTGACTGCCATGTTCACTCTAACAATGGACCCTGCATGAACCTGGGCAAGAGTCCATGAAGCTTCTTATGTGCTTTATCGTTGGAGCCATCTAGGGTTTCAGGTATCAAGGGCTAGTTTTGTAACTCTGCAAATCCTGGCTGCTTAACCTTATCTGTCAGTGAATATTTGTAACGAATTTTAATTTGGTTTGGGGTCGACAGGGCTTTGTTAGTTGGAAAACAGGGAAGAAGGATTTTAGGGAGGGGTGATGTGCTGAGGTTAGAAACAGCAAGACACCCATATGACCACAACTGGAAGAACACAGTGTCCTGCAGCTGAGTGGAGCAAATTAATGGATTTTAGAAAAACCTGACAGAACGTTGATGGAGAAGAGCCTCGAAGAATCTCAAGAATATATCAATATCACACCAGACAAAAAAAAATATAAAGAAAAAAGTTTGCCTTTGCCAAGGCCTTTATCCAGTGACCTTATTCTGAGCTTCCATAGCTTCTCCTTCTGCTTCTGTTGAGGTGCTCCTGGCTGATAGATTGAGTTTGAAGATCAGGTGAAGCATGTGATGATTAGTCTCAGAACAGCTGCTCAGATGAAGAAGACCGTTGGGACCCTTCGCTCTTGGATCTGATTGTATGCAAATGAGTGTGTGCTTGTGTGTGTTGGAGGTGGAGGTGTGAGAGAATGAGGGTGATGATCATTACAGCATGGGTACCCACTTCTCCTACATCTTCTCAATCATGCTTACTCAAAACGTTCGTAGTTCCTGGTTTGCCGTACTCGTGGTACCATGTCAATTAACAACCTGTGGCAAAAAGTAACAATGGTATTCAGTTATGGTATTAACTTAGAGTAGTATTGTCCATTAGTTAAAAAATGCAAGATATTCTTTATTTAGCCCTGAAATCAAAGAAATAGAAATCAATAAAAATATCATTTATACACTTTTGTCCTTGCACCAAAATGTAGTTCATCAAACGTTTGCATGTTTTCCCTCAAAGTTCGATACATTTGGCCGACCCCAGTTTTCAAGCCTGGGAGAGGTCAAGAAAAACGATCCCTGGTTCTTCTAAGAATGGTAGGTTGTGGTTCCTGTTAGGCGATCCAGTCCACAGAGTATGTAAAAGCTATAGGCACTATGAATTGAGTAATGTGATTGGTTCTTTTGTACGTCACTCTCTGTTTTAGTGTCCCGATCTATTTGCAATGCTTATCTCCATAGAAAAGCACCGTCAATAGAATTGGACATTCTGGAGCAGCCGCACGTTAGCCTAAGGTCACCATGCTGATTAGAGGGGCCAGCATTTGGCTGTGGAGCAGTGGAACTGCATTATCTGGAGTGATGGAGCTCCATCCAGTACCTTTTTGATGAGTTGGAGTGATCCAGAACTGATCATCCAACATCAGTACCTGAACTCACTAATGCTTTTGTGGCTGAATGCAATTAAATTACAGCAGTATTGGCTGTTACTGCAACAAGGAGGGGGCAAACTTCCTATAAATACCCTTGATTTCAGAAGAAACATTGGATGAGCTAGTGTCTACAAACTGCTGTACATGCAGTGTAGCTATGAAAATGGCCAAAAGTACATTGCATAGCCAAAACCAGTACTAAGAGCCTCTATATTGTCCACACTTTAGTTCAAATTAGATTTTTCGCAGAACTATTCTTTTAAAACAAAGAACAAAATGATCTACTGAATGTTTATAAGGCAAAAATTAATACAGATACTAGATGCACTTACTTTATTCCATAAGCTAGGATGATGAGCCCAATCAGAACGCCAACGGTGCCGTCCAAAAACCAGACAGCAGGGTGATGCCGAAAGACTTCTGCACTGATGAGGATGGAGAAACCCATAATCCCTCCAACCATGGAGTTAAAACCTGTAGAAAGAGAGCAAAACTGTTGGTCATTTGTCACTAGCCTCAAACTTGGCTCTGCCTTTGCAACTACACCTTGGCTCCTCCTACTTATTCTAACCTGAGGATTGTGACCTGTGACTAGCTTAGTTGTTTTGTACAAATAGCTCTTGGTTTGGAATTTGTCTTTGCACAGCTGCTGTGTCGTTCTTCGATTTTCTGCCTGAGAAAATTGAGTTGACTTCATTAAGAGGTAACAACCTGGATTTCCAATAGCATTCAAAGAAGCACATTTCCATTCATGCTTCCATTCAACAGAATGGATTAAATGTATTTCTCTAAAACAAGTTCACAGTGCCAAAGCCTCGTACAAACTGGCTTAATGCAAAAATATGAATGACGGAACCTGGCAATTCACGTATTCTGTTTTCTTTTTCATAGCATGTTACATTTAATCAAATTTGCTACAGCGACATCTTTGGCTTTAATGTTCTTGCTGTTTTGGTACGAGGATAATGCACTTCACGCCTCAAAGAAGGTCAGAAACAGCAAGACTCTCCTGGCGTGCTTTGATGCTCTTTCTGTCACTTGTTGAAGAGCCTTTTATCTTTCAGCACACACAGATTTGTTATTGTGTCCTTAATGTTTGCCAAGTTCGTCGATGTCCTTCAGGAAAATGTGCAAATGCATGAGTGCAAACTTTGATCATTACCACATTGAAGATTTAGCTCATCATAGCCTCAGTTAGGACCATAGAATATATGAGGTCCGTTACTGCAAAGTCTGTCGAATGTTATTAATTACATTATTTTCATAGGTTTCCTATACAATAATATTGAGTAATAAAAAATGCTTACATTTGGATGTAACTGGCAGACTTTTGCCTGTCGTTTGCTTTATAGTGTTTGATTTTCATGTGTTATCCACTTACTTTTGGAGAAATTCATCTATATTCACATGACACCATATATGCATAACAACATTGGGAGCTGTGAAGGGCCTGCCTCCTGACCTGAAAAAAAACTAATATATATATATATATATATATATATATATATACAATGCTATATTGTATTATATGATATTATATTATATTATGTTATATTGTATTATATTATATTATATTTTGACAACGTATTCAGGGAATGTTCCAACATAAATGTTCAAAAATTGCTAAATATGAGGTATATTATTTTTTTCATTATCATAATTATTTTTGTGTTAATACATTTTTCCGTCCTTGTTCACTGCTTTTATTTCTTGTTGTCTTATTCTGAAGTTTCTTCTTTGCTCTACAATTTTTGAATGAAAGGTGCTATAGAAATAAAGTAAATTCTTATTATTATTTATGTATAAGTACTGTATGGCCTGACATGCCCATGAAGGACTTATAGCCTATTAAGATTGCAGACTAGATTGAAGAGTGTCTGCAGTCTTGCAGTCTTGAAAATTTCCTTGGCAATTATCTTATTATGAGGACGTCTCACCCTTTCTGCCTCATATCGCTGACTGTTATGATTCTGTTTGGCCATTACGATTCGAGCCTTGGCTAGATGGACCTGAACCTAAACAAGTTACCTGCTCATTCCCAGAACTAAATAACTTCCACTGATCTTGAGGGAAGTAATTTGCAGGTCTAAGAAAAGAAGCTGGGACTGATTGGAGCGTTGTTCTTGGTGTGTGTGTGGAGCTCAGGGGCTGTGACGCAGCCTGGTGTGCACTGATTACTTGCGCCAAAGGGAGAACATGAGTAGAGATGATGCATGCTGCTCATAAAACCTGGGTGCAGTACCTACTGCCATCATTAGCTTGCAGCAGCTGCTCTGTGTGTGTGTGTATGTATATGTGTGTGTTGGTGTGTGTGTACATACCATCAGTGATTAGGGCTCTGCTCGTCAGCACTCTCCCCAGCATGAACTTAACAACAGCCAGGACGACACACGTGAGCCCGCTCACAATAGATACACTGAAGAGGAAGTCATCCTAAAATAAAAATGACAAAAATTAACACCGTATGTAGATGGTGACTCACTTCCATTTACTCATTTAATAAATGTACTAAATGGCTAGTCTTAAATTACTTCCTGTTTGCATGTTATTAGCGTCACTGCATCTTGATTAGTCCACAGTCCATCACAGCCCTTAAAAATCTCCATGTCTACCACCTCGCACTCATTTCTGGCTTAAATCACACTCGCTTCCGGTTTGTTACTTTAAAGAAAGTATTGAATAAAGTATTTTTCAGGAATCGGTGTTGTAGTAAAGCCCTAGTTAAGTATGATTATGTGTAATTAGTGATTGCACATTGCATAGCAACACTACTGTTATTCAACTGTATATTCTTCTTCTTATTATTATCATTATTATTATTTTTCTGCAGGATATTTGTCCGCTAACTCATCCAGCAGTTTTCCAACACTGTTCAAACTCCGGAATGTTTGGTCTGATTGGGAATGGTGTGCTTGCATACAGCTTTTTGATCGGACGTAAGGATACTGTACAGTTCTTCCCAATTTTTCCCATTTTAATGAATGGGGTGAAAAGGTTTGTGCACCCAACTTATGTCATGTTGAGTCCATTAGTCCATTAGTAACACACTATTACCCATGCAGGAAACCATAGCAACCACCTGGTAACGCTTCCGCAACCTCCTGGGATAGCATAGCATTGGCTTATCAACACCTTTGCAACTAAAATATAACATAGCACCCGTACAGCAGCACCCAAGCAACCTCCTAGCAACTGCTTAAGCAACACAATCACTCTTGCTGTTACTAATGATTCTAAATACACCGATCAGGCATAACATTATGACCACCTCCTTGTTTCTATGCTCATTGTCCATTTTATCAGCTCCACTTACTATATAGGTGCACTTTGTAGTTCTACAATTACAGACTGTAGTCCATCTGTTTATCTGCATACTTTGTTAGTCCCCTTTTACCCTCTCCTTCAGTGGTCAGGACCCCCATGGACCCTCACAGAGTAGGTACTATTTGGGTGGTGGATCATTCTCAGCACTGCAGTAACACTGATGTGGTGGTGGTGTGTTAGTGTGTGTTGTGCTGGTACGAGTGCATCAGACACAGCAGTGCTGCTGGAGTTATAAAACACTATGTCCACTCACTGTCCACTCTATTAGACACTCCTACCTTGTCGGTCCACCTTGTAGATGTAAAGTCAGAGACGATAGCTCATCTGCTGCTGCACAGTTTGTGTTGGTCATCCTCTAGTCCTTCATCAGTGGTCACAGGACGCTGCACACAGGATGCTGTTGGCTGGATATTTTTGGTTGGTGGACGATTCTCAGTCCAGCAGTGACACTGAGGTGTTTAAAAACTCCAGCAGCACTGCTGTGTCTGATCCACTCAGACCAGCGCAACACACACTAACACACCACCACTACATCAGTGTTACTGCAGTGCTGAGAATGATCCACCACCCAAATAGTACCTACTCTGTGAGAGTCCAAGGGGGTCCTGACCACTGAAGAACAGAGTAAAAGGGGGCTAACAAAGTATGCAGAGGACAGATGGACTACAGTCTGTAATTGTAGAACTACAAAGTGCACCTATATAGTAAGTGAAGCTGATAAAATGGACAATGAACATAGAAACAAGGAGGTGGTCATAATGTTATGCCTGATCGGTGTAAATCGTTGCTGTTGGAAGAAAACCTTGTATCTCCATTTTTCAGTTTTTGACATAATTTGAAATTGCCCATTGCTGTTTACATTGTATGGTAATTTCATGAAGAAGGACCAAAAGAAACGGCCCAAAATGACTTGGAAAAAAGTCTGGTTCCATTGACTTACATTATAAGTAAAGTAGGTTTTTTCCGTCTCCTGTAAAGTTACCATTTTGGAGATAGGAGATTTTCTTCCGACAACAGCGAAATATACTTATAAAGGGTTTGCTTAGTAGCTAATGTGAGGAGTCAGGTGTGTGAGAGCAGGGGAAAATTCTGCTCTGCAGGAGTGCAGAGAGAGAAGGAACAGAAGGTAAGGCTCCTGCAGCCTTGCAGTCTAAAATAACTGTTTACTCACAGGGTCAGGGGGTCAGGGTCACTGGAACACACTATGTCTTAAGTTTTGGTGAGTTTGCTTGTTTGGTTGTTTGTTTTTTACATTGCCTGGTACCATTTTACCCAAGGATGACCTGTAAAATCTATATTATGGCAAAGTCATACTGACCATGAGCAGTAAAGCCTATATAATAGTCCTGCCTTAGTACTTATAACCAGTTAAATGTATATGGTGACCATTACTTAGCCTGTAACTCATACAATAAAGTCCTAATCTGAAGCAAGAGTGGAGCTTCATTTTCTCCTCTCTCTCAAAGATGAAAGCTTTTGGTGCTGTTTATCTGATGGGGGCAGTTTTGGTGTCTACCAGGAGTCTCATTTTCTCTGTAGCTTTTAATCACTTTCTCCTTCCTTATGCAAGTGGATTATCTGATATCTAATCTCTTCAGAAACATCTCCTGATATTAAGGGTGGTCTCTGTCTTTTGCAAAATACAGTATGTAATGGTAAAGTTTTAGTGATGATGACTATTACTAAGTGATTGCAGAGATTATAATAGCACAGTCTTACAGTCAATATAATAATAGTCTATATCATTTATACTTTGTATAAATTAGTCTGTATTATGTCAAAAATATAAAAGAGAAAATATAAAAGAATCCTAACAAAAAAAGTAGCGGCTTGTTTGTCCTCCACCTTTTCAGTGAACACAGTCCTTTTATCCCAGTCGAAACCTCAGTGCCTATTCAAACGCCAGCCTCTGAGGGAGGAAACAGAGCTGTTTTTCGTTCCTCTCAGGGCTCGAACGAGTGCGTCTGTCTCCCTCCTACACAACAGCTGAGAAACCAATTTCACTCCTCCTACATTTTTAATCATGACAGACCGGCACTGGGTACTTCCCAAGCTTAGGTCTTTTCTCGCCACCTTTATGACTTGGGCTAGTGGCTGAGAAAGCTAATTTCATTAAGTTCGACACAGGCTCAGGCAGCCAGGTGTGCTTGTCTCCGCAGACTTGTGCCTCAGCCAGCTAAACCCTCCAATCTGATGAATCATCTTGGATAGCAGATCAATAGGGACACCTCAAAGCGATGTTTTGGCCAATAATCAATTTTGCACATTTCCCTTTACCCATAATGTAATTTATCAGCCAAAACATGTTGTTTGAAGTTTGCTTCTTCAGTTTTGCACTGGAGCTATGAGGCTAATGTAGCTAACAAGTAATGGAAGCTTATATCCCACCAATTAGCATTGTTAATTCAAATCATCACACACTGGCTTCAAATATATCAAGTTGATAAAAAATCTTAAATAGACTTGCTTTGTCCATTTTTATAAATATTAGTATAAAAACAACAGCAAATCTACATGAGATTTCTTGACAACCCATCATATTTTGCAGTAAGCAGGTGATGATTGAGGCATGCAGATTGCTAATTAATGATGCTAATTGGTGGGGTATAAGTTTCCATTACTTGTAAGCTACATTACATACTGTTTTGCTTAGTTTTCTTTGGTTTTGCACATACTGTTATGTATAAAAATGGACAAAAGTGTGGACAACATTCAGGCTTCAACAGAGCTGCTGCTGTTTTCATCAATGCAATGTGCTTTTGTCTGATTTATCTATTGCTATCTTTTATCTAAAAATGCTAACATGCTCTTTAAGGGTCTGTGATGTTTTGCAGTGGACAGATGTTTTATATGGACCGAGTGATTCAATTGGCTATAATGCTGGTTGCTTGCGAGAGAGGAGTTCAGACTAATCAAGTGGAAATGGTTACAGACATTCTGCTCGACACTCAATCAGACTGAAGAGCCTGGACAGAGTGTGTAAGTGTGGCTTAACGGGAGATTTCAATCCTTCTTTAAAGCCCTGGTCAGGTTGTGAGTCACAGCATTGTTACTGCGGCAGCCTTTGAATGACAATGACTCTCGAGTTACTACTGTGCAGAATGTGGGGATCACCTTTTAGACAGAACTATACAATGAAAAGGCTGCTGCTACTTCTGTTATAGTGCTAGAAGATACTTCTGTTACAGTGCTAGAAGATATAAAAACGCTCTACAGGCTAGAGTTTTTAACTTTCATATTCTACGTTTTCATGCAGGTGCATAAATATATTTATACAAACATATATTATTGAAATTGAAATATGACTGCATGGCCTTATCTTGCACATGGTCATTCCTGTTTTTTGCATATGCTGAGCATGTGTCGCTTCGTATCTGATCACATGTTTATGCCATAAGTCTTGGTCATGGAAACCCTCTTTATTTTTGCCTTCATTAGTTTTTTTCTTCGGTAATAGTTATATTGTGGTTGTGTTTGCAGGATGCCATCCAAGCATGTCTCTGTGACTTAATGCTCCATATTTTTCACAGTATGTTTTTGGTCATCATGGCATGTTATTCGCTCCTCAGGCAGGCATGTTCATGTAAGTTCGTGTTCATGTGAAACAGCAGGCCCAAAGTTTTATTACACACTTCTATAACCTAAGAATAGCTCAAAAAGTTTGCATTAAAGTCTCTGTAGTTGCTGAATAATGTCTTAGTATGTAATAAGCCTGGGATTTTAATCTAATGTCCTACAAATTCCTATCTCTACCCTTTGCATCCTGTAACAAAGTTTTCTCAGTCCCCACCACCCCATCTCCTCCCTGTTCCTCAGTCCTACCACAGTTAGAAGGGGGTTTCTGGCCTTCCAGCTCCAAACAGAAGCTGCCCAGAACTCTACTCCCTGTTCTCAGAGTTCTCTCCCCTCTGTCAATCTACCACCATAATTTGAAGGTGAAGTCTGAACTCGCAAAGAACTTGCTGGTGGCCGGTGCTACTATGGGCTTCCAAGACAGTAGAAGAAGAACACTGCAGTAAAGCAAAGCAATCCTAAATGGTGTACCATGCTCTGCTAGCTAGCTAGCAGATGCTTAAGATGAGCATCTAAAAGTAGTCTATGATGCTAATACTGGCCTGATACCTGGTATCAAATTGATGCTGTTTCTACTGCTATGATTCCATTGTCTTTTTCCATTTTTTTGGCACTGTACATTTAACCCCTTAAATGGCCAGGGCCCACCGGCAGGCCCAAAGCTTTATTACACACTTCTATAACCTAAGAATAGCTCAGCAAGATTGCACTGAAGTCCCTGTAGATACTGAAGAATAAGCCTTCATAAAATAGGCGTGGGATTTTAAGGGGTACTTGATTTTGTAGGATGCTGTTTTGTTCTGTCTATTTTCACAATGATGCACTTGTAAAAGTACACTTGTAATCCTTCCTACTGATAAACTGGTTTATGTTTCTACATCTAAGTATACATGGACCCACGGCACTGAACATTTTGTATCCCTGTCAAGTAAGCAGCACCCTACGGATCATACAGTCCGTAACTTTTTATTATTCTTAAATTCTTGAACATGCCAGTTGCCCTTTACATTATGTGAATATATAATGATAAATGGACCAATAGAAAAGGTGCAAATTACTTAGAATAAAAACTTGATGTATATTAAAGAACATTTTTTTCCAACTCTAATAAAGTCAGATTTTGCAGTTTGTTACAACGCTGCAGTACTGCACACCTACGATCTCACACAAATAAATCACACCTAAAGAATCAGAATTAATCATCCTAGGACTGGAGATGGATTACGGGGATCCATGTTGGAATAATGACCGGCTGAGAACAGCACCTGTCTCAGCTACATGGGAATCCATCGCTAACTGTCATGAGAAGGCTGCAGATTGCAGGACCTCATTAGCATTTCGTAGGCCAAGGAGATGTGAGAAAAATGTGCAAGCTCCAGACATGTTCCCAAGTTAGAGAAATGAAAAAGAATGAAAATATTGTCGTTATATTTAGAGCATTTCTGAATGAACCGAATGCAGGAGAAAAACGTCCTGATGTTGCCTTTCGTTTAAGATGAATGTATGCATGGAAAACAAAAACTTAAATTAGGACAGTGGCCCCAAACGTCACTGCAGCTGCCTCCTTCTCCTGTTTTTTGCCAATTTAGTTTATTTTTCTCTCTATTTCTTTCTTTCTCTTGCTTTTTCTCCTCACTGTTTTTTCTTTGTTTCTTTTGTTTTTCTCCTAACTTGAACAGAGGACGAGGCTTGAATCAGAAGCCTGGAGCCGTGCTGTGGTCGCTAATTGGACGTCTTTAGGCCAGAATGGGGAAAAAAACATACAGCAGCTGGTCTTCAGTTGCCTAGCCACAGTGCAGCTAAGCCAGTCCTGATAAAACTGATGTGTGGTTTAGCTGACGGCAATTACGGGGCAGTGCAAACTAATGGTTACCAAGGGTTACCAAGGAGAGCTGTGCCTTGAAAGACAAATGATTTACCTCATTTATGTTACTACTAGAATGAAATGATAGTGTTTGCTTTTTTAAGCACACATTACAAGGCAAAATATCGAAACAAGTTGTGTTTTATTACGTTTTACAAACTTTTTTCAGTTGTCAATTTGCCAACAACTAACATGTGTATTTACATCTAACCAAAGAGGGTTATTCCAGATTATACCACAATTAGTTCCAACCTTGCAATGCGATTAGCTGAGAGGCATTCATATCTCCCGATAATGGCATTCCAACTGAATCACTTAAACCGAATCAGTCCTGGCTCAAACACGCACATCTGAGGCTCATAACAGGCATACAAGTCACCTGTTCTTTATTCTGTATGCAGTTTTACTGTGTCTGGATTTGAAGACTATTTCTCAATGTTATTGAAGCAGCCTGTTAGCCTATTAGCTATCTGCTGACCTCATCTAGTGAGGGCAGAATATAGAACTGTTATAGAGAATATAAAGTGTAAACATGAATTTTAGTATTTAGAATATTGAGCATTTGTTTAATCAATACAAAGTGTCATTACAGCTAATATATAAAATTTGAGACTGGAGTTCATCTTTAAGCCGTTAATGATCAGCCTGCACTTCTGTTTTCTCCAAATGGACTGAGGGTTGTCATGCTCACAAATGACGATCTAGATATGCTGGAAAGCCAAAATTGAATAATAAATATCAATAATAAATATGGGGTATTATTGTAACATTACACTCAAAGTCATGTTGGCACTCCTGTGCTGATTTACCCGGCCTTCAGCCTCGTGCCTATGACCACAGCACTCCAGTGCCAATATCTCAGCATATAGCACCCCCTGTGTTGTATTACTACACAAATATTCTGTTGGTTGTTAGTGTTGTACTCTGACCAGAGATTTTAATAATTAACCCAAAAATCACTCACCAACAAACACACACATATTCGACCAATGATTTCGGTTAAAAAAATATTTCCGATAATAATTATAATATGAATGTGTGGCTTTTTCAGTAAACTCAAGAATTGTTTTTAAATTATGCACATGAGAGCACAAGAGCACAATTTGTCCCCGACTGAGTTATTCACAAGTGGTGTTCTGGAGTTGACTCTGACTCCTTGACTCATTGACTCCTCAACTCCGCTTCTGCATTTTATCCGGTATCTCCAGAGCCGTTGATAAAGAGATACACAATGTTTTGAGCAGCTACAGATCACAGTGATATGATGAAAACCAATGCTTTAAGTTGGTTTGGTATTTCTCAACAAAAATGACTAGGATATTTAGCCGTGTGACACGGTGCTAAGATCGGCCACGCCTGACTCTTTTTAAACGTCATGTTTAGTGTAGCCTTAAGCTACAGCCTACAAATGTGTTGGTCAGCCTACAGTCAGCCTATGTAAAGTTAGCCTATACCTAAAGCCTTGTTTATATAAAACTCATTGCTGTGTGTGATGTTTTTATGGGTCATGTTTGTGGTTTTAGGTTTTTAATTCTTTACAATCTCCTAATGTAACATTCAGTTTATCAACCCTCCAGGGGCATCTGAACAGGAGAATCAGGTGGCTCTGATTTGAGAAGCAATAAAGCTCTGCAGGAGAATCAACAGGAGCTAAACTCATTAAGAGTCTGTGCATACATTTCTGCTGCAGATATTAAGGGAAACCTTTTTGTTCTTCATTACTGTTTGTTGTCTCTTGAAAACAAAAGAAAAATGATGTTCATTTTTACAAATCAGCAGACTTTTGGCCTGCAGTGTATGTAACTGTGTTATTTTACTCATTTGAAATTGAAACACATAAATATTAACTAAATATATAAAACCAATGCCTATGTCTTCTAGTAAACTTAATCAAAGGCCCCTAAGAATTACTGCACATTACCACTCATTGAAAACCAGAGCCATGCAGATATGACACTAATATTCACTTACCACTTCAGGCAGGAGCTTAGTGGCCAGGTCATGGATGGCTTTTCCCAGGATACACATGGAGGACAAAAGAAACACTACCCCCAATATCACACAGGCTCTGAGAAAGAGAACAAAAATGGAAGAATTAAAATGAAACAGAGGTTAACTGTTAATACAAGCTGTGAAAGTTACTGCCTAATTATTTTACTTAATTATTTTAGTGTTAAAGCTTTAAAATAACAGTAACTGTTGTAAACACACAATATGTTCCAGTATATGAATGATTCTGGACTATTCTGGACATGTTTTGCAGCTAAAGAGTACAGAAAGTGTAAAACCATAGTAAACTTTATAGATGTGCAAAATGTAAATAAAAACTGAATGCACTGATGTGCAAATCATTTAAACTATATATTTAATTGAAAATAGTACAAAGACATATTAATTGTTAAATCTGAAAAATGTTATTGTTTTTCGAAAAACCATTTTAAATTTGACTCCAGCAACATGTTGTACAAGTTGTGTAATGCTAAAAAAACTCCTGGTGGAACATCTCACAACTAATTAGGTTAATTGGCAACAGGTCAGATGTGGAGGGTTCAAGGGACAAACTTAAAAAACAATATTGGCTGGCCGTAATCTTCGGTTCTCAGTTGGCACTGCATTAAAAACCGACACAATTCTGTAGTGGAAATCACTGCATGGGCTAAAAAACACTTCTGGAAAACAATGTTTGTGTACACCGTTCATTGCTTCATCCAGAAATTTCTTTCTCTGGGCCCGAACGGCGTATGAAAATTTGAAAATCTGTTTGGAAATCATGGACGCCATGTCCTCCGGGCTAAAGACCATTATTGTTATTTGGCTTGTTATCAGTGCATAGTTCAAAAGCCAGTATTCATGATGGTATGAGGATGCATTAGTGCACATAGCATGGGTGACTTGCACAACTGTGAAGGCACCATTAATGCTGAATGATAAATACAGGTTTTGGAGGAACATATGCTGCCATCCAGATGACGTCTTCTTCTAGGAAGGCCTTGCTTATTTCAGTAAGACAATGCCAAACCACATTCTGCATGTATTACAACAGCATGCCTCCACAGTAAAAGAGACCAGATGCTATACTGGCCTGCCTGCAGTGCAGACCTGTCACCCACTGAAAACATTTGGCCCATTATGAAACGAAAAATATCACAAAGGAGACCCTGAACTGTTAAGCAGCTGAAATTCTATATCAAGCCAGACTGAGAAAACATTTCAATTTCAAAACTACAGTTGGTCTCCTCAGTTCTCAGTTCTGTTGTTAAAAGAAGAGGTGATGCAACACAGTGGAAAACATGCCCCTGTGCCAACTTTTTTGGAACGTGTTTTTGGCATCAATTTAAAAATAGCCACATATTTTTCAAAAAACAATAAAAATTTCTCAGTTTCAACATTTGATATGTTGTCTTTGTACTATTTTCAATTAAATTTAGGGTTTAAATGATTTTCACATATTTGCATTCTGTTTTTATTTACATTTTGGACAGCATCCCAGCCTGTTGTATTTACATATGAAAATAAATGCAACAGTGTTGAGAAACCACATTATTAAAGGAGAAGAGCAGATTAAACAACAAAAAGGCCACTTTTTTGTCCTTTTAAATGTCCATTACTCTGCTGAAGCTGTCCTTTCTCTTAACTTCTTTGCTGAAATTCTTTGATTAACATCTGAAGTCCTTGTGTACAGCCAATCCTGCTAAGAATAAGTGATCAAAAAAAGCACTGTTCCTGGCTGTGACAGGTAGCCCCTAAGCACCAACAGTTTACCACTTGGGACTGAGCTCAGCATTGCTTTCTCCTTCATTACATCTCCATTAATCTCTCACTCTGACACATCCGCAAGAGCAATGAAACCATCTCCATCGCTTAGTGCTCTACAAGCCTCTACAGGCCAAAAGATGAATGAGGAACTCGAATGGGAGGCTTTATCAAAGCACTGGTATTGAACAAAAGCTAGGAGAACAAGATGAATAGGATAAGTGATGAACCTAGATAATAAAGATTGGCTGGAGGTCTTTATTAAGAGGATGAAATCTGTTAATCTGAGGAGATTAGATATAAAATAATACACTCAAATAAGGAAGGGAAAAGTCAAAGGAAGATAAGTGAAAAAGTGGTCAGTTTTCTAGAAAATATTACAAATCTTCCTATATATTTAGCTCTTTTTTTTGCAACCCATTCTTTTGCTTTAGCTTAAAGCTTTGTACTTACATGTATTCTCTGTGGGCAGAATGCACAGCTGCTGCGTTGCTGTAGCGCCAGAGCACTATGATGGATGAGAGCACATCTAACGTAGCATCGAACTGAAAGGAAAACAGGCAGCCATTTGTAAAAGCAGTACAGTTTCCAGTCATATGTAAAGCAACATGGAGAACTTAAAATATAAAATCCCCTCCAAAGTGTATCTGTTTATGAGGACATGAGACGCAGAATAAATATAGAATTATTTCACATGAGGGCCTTGGCATCCACACTTGCTTATCCAGTGTTTCTTCTGAAGTGAATGGCATTAATAGAGAGCTTGTCCCTCTTTTCCGCAGTAGCAGTCTCTACCCTTCTGAGAAGGCTTTACACTAGATGTTTTAACTGTGCTGTGAGGATTTGATTGCATTCAGCCACAAGAGCATTAACGAGCTCAGGTACTGATGTTGGATGATCAGTTCTGGATCACTCCAGCTCATCCTAAAGGTACTGAATGGAGCTCCATCACTCCAGAGAAGTGATGCACGCGGTTTCACTGCTCCACAGACTAATGCTGGGGGGCTTTATGCCCCTCTAGCCTATGCTTGGCATTTGGCATGACGACTTTTGCAGCTCCCCCAGAGCATGCCTGCATCAGCAATGCATGCACCTCAAAGTACTGAGAGTACTAAAGTACTTAGAAGGGGATATTTTTGGACATATAGTGTTTGTATTGCAGCATTGCACTAAAATTTAGTCTTTTAATATTTATATGATTCTATTAACATTG
The DNA here is from genome assembly GCF_904425465.1 of Colossoma macropomum. Taxonomy (NCBI): domain Eukaryota; kingdom Metazoa; phylum Chordata; class Actinopteri; order Characiformes; family Serrasalmidae; genus Colossoma; species Colossoma macropomum. Next base: position 147,568 of record NW_023495280.1, on the reverse strand, counting down.
CTTAAATATAGGTTATTAGCTATTGAATGCCATTGGGTTCTATGAGTGATGAAGTCATTAGGTAGATGAAACATAAATATTGCTACATAGCTTAGCTTGCTTAATGTGTTTGCAATCTCGTGACTGGGGTTTGATCCCCCGCCTGGATGAGCACAATAGCACTATACCAAAACAGTCCTTGGGCAAAACTCCTAATGCTACCTTTGCTTACCTGAGTAAAAATGATCACACTATAAGTTATTTTCATTTTGGATCATTTCAATTGGTCCAGTCAAAGGACAGCTAGCGTTTTCAAATTATGTCAAAAAATGAAATAGAACAAAAATGGAGATACTAGGTTTTGTTCTGAAAGCAGTGATATGTAAGTTACCCTTGTGGAAAGCAGCCTGTATTGCTAGAGTAATATAATAATAACATTTACTAACAATAATAACATTTTTGTGAACTTAACCAGTTGCTCTTTAGTTAAATATGGGGAATAAATCTTAAGGATTATGAGCTATTAGTACTGATTATCTCTCCTTTTGATTTTTATAATAAGCGTCTTAAAAGGACTTAATTGATAATGTTATGTCATGTAATACTTAATACTTACATCAAAGAGGTTAACAAACTCATGTTCTGATGTTAAAAAACTTGACCCAATTTATCCATTTACCCCTTTTAGACCATGTCCTTTGAAAATGTTTAACACAGACTGAAGATTTATCTCATTAAACTCTTTTATTAGAACCCTCACCAATTCTATGAACCCCTGCCTGAGGCTGTGAAAAAAATTCATTACACTTTGGCAGTAAAGAGTCCAATCTGAGTGCTGTAATTCAGGGGGCTGAATCATTACAACCTCCATCCACATTATCACTCATTATTCAGAACTGCTTAATGAACATTAATGAAGACTTTACTTACAGCAAATCCGAAGGCGGATGCGCTGTGCCTCATGAAGGATACAGCTAGGCAGGAAGGAAAAATAAAGAGACAATTAATGGATAAAGAAATAAGCTCCCTCTAGCAATTAATAAATAAACACATGAGAAATAATCTTATCACATCTATTCTCATAACCCCATGTGGAACCCTGGGGACGATAGTGTTTGCTGTGGTTGAGGATGAGGATAAGAAAGCAGCAGATACTGAGGAGAAGTTACAAAACAGGGTCTTTTATTTTGCAGACCTTTTATACAACTTAAAAACAAAGGCCACTATATGATTTCATGGAAAACACTTAATTGGTCCAGAATCTTTATGTGGTTCTTTAAACTTTAATTATGAGATAGCTGAACTTCTAATAGTAAGTTAACAGAACAAGAATCAGTGTCTGAGGTTCTGTAGGCTTATTATATGAAGATCAATGAACTTAACTAACCAAACACTCTTTCCAGTATGTTCTACATGGCTGCCCTGTTTACACTTCATTCAAACTTCATAGTCTGAACTGAAATGTGGAACAAACTCCTAAGTTCGGACTGAAATCCTCAGGAACAATGTAAATAGTAAACTTCAGCCACTCCTGTGGAAGGCTGCAATGATATATTTACTTCCTGACAGCCAGGAACAGCACAACGTTTGATCACTTTCCCACAGCTTTCACCCCAATAACTCTGCTACAGACTTTCTGCAGGAACAACACTCCACATCACTTCTACATGAATGGGCGAGGCTAAACTGTTGTAGGCTAAATGTGCGGTCACATACAAAGGCGTTCATGGTAGTGACATCACAACCATGCTAAATTCAAAATGCGCTGTTTTTGAATTTAGTTTACATAGTACACCAAACAATTTCATTTAAAAAAGCAGGTTTCTGTGAGAATGTAAATGCTATGATGTTTTTGCCAGTTATCTGATTCCGAAACTCTAGCTGACATTGAATCAGACAGAAGCACAGGGGATAAGATGTCAAGAATAGAGAAGACAAATGTACACAAGTTGCTCTGTGGAACATGTGGTGTGAAAGCTGGTGTTAATGAAACAGTTAGCAAGCTGCTAGCGTTCTGATATAGACAGGATGAGCCACTAATACAAGGTTGTGGATTGCTCCTAATAGTAAAGTCTTGTAGAAAAGAAAAGAGTAAACAGACATAAATGCTTTGTGAGTGCATGTGAGTATATATTTCCTCTTTGGCTTGCTATACATAATATATTATACATTACATTATAATATATATGTTATCTCACAGACATAATCCAAAGTTTCACTCCAAAGTTTCGCCTTGCATCTGCAAGTAGTGTGAGCATGATGTCAAAATAAATTTTATTAGCCCTAAAAAACAAACAATGGTCAAGAGTCAGAGATGCCAGTCGTCTGCTGTTTCTGTTTCCATCTCTTGAGCCTAACATGCAGAAAACCCACAACTTCTCATTTTGACACAAGTCATTAGAGATGCGACTCACAGACCTGTCTAGATTGCCTCTGTCTAGATGTGGGAAAGCCTGTGCTTTACCAGCCGTGGGCCTGCATTCAAGTGGCATTGTTTGTTTACCCTCCTGTGCCAGTGGAGAAGCTCGCTGTTCTATTGATCTCTGAATTTTAAAGGCACAGCCAGACCACCATGTGTCATAGCAACATGACTAGAGTCTCGATGCAGCTTTGTCCATGCAGCATTGTTCTCCAGTGTTTTAAGTTGAACAACAAACCTGGCCTCAGGTTTCTCTTATATTCTACTGTGAGTCCTTGGTTGGCTTTTCCAGAGCCAAAGATACAAATAAGCTTCTATAGGACACCCTGAAGGACCAACAGTACAACATTGGTAACCTCCATTCTCTAGGCAACATCTCTTTGAGGCATTAGTTCAGCAGCAAAATAATAATAATGGTAATCATTCAGTTTTCCCCTTAAACCAAATTATAGTCCATGAGCCAAGACAAGTTTTGTGTCTAAAGTTTGCTTCTGTTGTTTTGGTCTGGACCTAATGTTAGCAAGTAATGTACGTTATTCATTTTTCAGGAGATATTTCTGAGGACATTAGATATAAAATGATCTACTTACATAAAAAAGAAGAAAGTCAAAGGAAAATAAGAGAAAAAGCAGGTGTTTCCAAAACCGTGTTCAAAAAATTTTAACCAGAGCTGTGGGACCGGCACTGCGGTGACCTAATGGCCTGTTGTGTCTCTATCAACTCACTTGGTGACCCAGGGGATTGAGTCACACTGGTATAGCCCAAAAGAAAGTCCTTGGGGATTTTACTCCTCCTCAAGCTAAGGGTCAAGGGCAAATCGGAAGAAGTGCCAAAACTTCTCAGGGAGGAGGGGCAGTGAGGAGTAGGGCTTGGCAGCAGCTTTATGGTGATTGCTACTTGCTGCATCCTTCATTGCTGAAGTCTTCTATGACATAGTGGGGTATAGGCAGGTTGCAGAGTAGAGTAGCTTTATTAGGGCAAATCCAGGACTCAGAAACATCACTCGCATTGGTCAGAACACAGGCAGTCAGGTACACACAGCAAATCCATTATCAAAAATCCAGGAAACAAAGGGTCAAAGAATAAGAAACCGCAAAGACCATGGCTCAGAACTCACACAAGGAATACAGGGACCTCACAAAGAAAAGACCAAACAAAGGGGTATATATCAGAAAGTAAACTAGTCCATAATTATCTGTAGGTGTGTTTATTGAGGGAGGGGTGGAGCTAGAATCAGCCACTCCACACTGCGCAGTTCCAAACAGGAGTCTCCCATAGGGAGGAGTAGCCTGAGAGGGACCTGCTCTGGAAATGCAAGATTTTTCTTGACGGTTTGTGTATGTGTTTGTGTGTTTGTGTTCTCCAAGTGTGGGATTTTAATTGGACACATTTTCGAGATGATTGTATAGGAGTTAGGGTTTGAAGGAATCGCCAGTATTACTCAGTCATGAGTCTAAGTCAAATCTCTAGTCTCTGGGGTAAGAGTCCGAGTTAAGTCTTGAGTCTCCTAGGTCAGGGGTCGGAAACATGGGCTCTGTAGCCACATATGTCTCTTTTACAGCCCTGTTTTGTCTCCACAGCAGAATTAGATTTTTAGGTAAAAATAAAATAATCCTCCTTTGCAGTAAAATAAAGCTCTGCTGATCGGTCTAACACAGTTTTAACAACAAATGGTCTCAAACATTGGAGTTAATCTATATCTGCTAATTCACCCTTTAACCCTGAATATTGGCGTGCAGACTGTTGGACACCATAGCAACACAGACAAGTCTCATCTAGCTAATAGCTAACAAAAATGCAAAGAGAAAGATTTAAGATAAACCGATAATTTGGAGATAAATGGACTTACTTGCATTTATAAGCACTTAGTTGGTTTCCTGATACATTTAATCTGCAGTGAGAAACTGTCAAACACTAAAAAGTCATGAAGCTGAAGCCAGCTTCTCATTCGCCAGCTTCTCATTCGCCAGCTTCTCATTCGCCATCTTAATTCGAATTCTCCCGTTCTACCTTAAATGATGCTGCAGTTACATTCTCGAACAAAATTCGAACAAGTAGCTTGCGAATGAGAAGCTGACTTCAGCCTCATAAAAAGTCGTACGTTAAAAGCCATTTTACAAGAAATTATTTTACTTTTGAGGAAAAGTTTTCTACCGGAGATGTGAGAAAAGCAGCTATAGCTGAGATAAAGCTTAAAGCAGTTATCTGTTTTTTATGTACATATTTACAGCCAAGATGGTAAAACCTTACTTCAGTAAAATGGACATAAAATGTTGTGGCTCCCAAGGTGGTTTGATTTTTCTTGAGAGGACAAAATGGCTCTTCTTAACATTTGGGTTGCCGACCCCTGTCCTAGGTGCTAGTCCATGTCTCTAGTCTCTGATGTGCAAGTCCGAGTCGAGACTCGAGTCTCTTAGGTGTGAGACCAAGTTGAGTCCTGAGTCTCTGAGATGCGAGCCAAGTCTCAAGTCTCTGGGGTGTGAGTTCAAGTTGAATCTCGATTGTCAGTGGTGTGAGTCAAGGGTTGAATCTCAAGTCACTTGGGTGCAAGTATGAGTCGCAAAAATTGTAGTTTACTCTCATTATTAGCTTCAGTCATTGCATTTTACAAAAGTGAACATCTAAAAACCTGTCAGGTTCAACATGACTTCAGATAACAAGCCTTTCGTCATAGATAAACCTTTAGTATGAAGCTCTACACGCAGTAATGATGTTTAAAGAAAAGAGACAAAACAATCTGAAATGTCTGGCTAGTCTGTAGTTTGTATAGCAAGTACACTACCTAGAATAATTGCTAATCCAGCTGAAGTGATTGTAAGTTTTAAAGTAATGTGATCCATAACCTCAGCTAGATTTGCTGAAAACTTCTAAATAAGCACTTCCTACAGATACTCCCCCTGTATATATGGTTTTTTGAGTTTGCTGTTGGCAGTACCTTTGGGATCAAAAACTGGTGGGTGTAGTTACTGCAGAGCTAGTGTACTTAAAGAAGTGGGTCATGTTAAGCCCATAAGTGTGACTGCCTACATTCCAGGGTTATGGCCATTGGGAAGTGAAGTGAGCGTCCATTCTGAAGCTAGCAAGTATTGTTTTTAATGAGTGCAAGACTCATGTTAATGTTGGATTAGCTGCTAAAGCTTTTGCCTGTTGTTATTATCGTTTTTTAGATCCAGTAACACAGCCCATCAAAAGTGTTATGCCTCATTTTCTTTTGAAATTTGAATTTTCTCATTGTTCCAGTTATAAAAATAACTGGAAAGCTTTTTTATCATCTTTTACTCAGTATATTTCTGCCTTCCTCGGTATGTAGGAAATGTTTTGCCTAAATAATGATTTTTTTATGTTCCGAACTATAGATAAAAGCCCATTTTGAAACCTTTTCAATGTATTTTTGTCTAGGTTTAGAACTGAGCAGAAGAGGCCGTTTCTAGATCAGCTTCAAAGAGTTCCACTTTCCAGCCCAGAGCAGACCAGACTGGGGTGATCTTCACAGGCCCATGTCAAATGAAAAAATAAAAACTCTGCAGTGCAGTGGGCCATCGGAGCAGAAACAGCTCAGTTCGGAGTTCCTAGTTGTGATTAATCACATGAAATGCTCAGTGGGGTTTTTGCAGACACCAGGCATCCATTACAGGGCAAAGCAGGCGAAACCAGCACAAGACAAGCAAGAGAGAGGCAGAGAAAGAGAACGAGAGAGGGAGGTGAGATAACTGACACTTCCTTGGAATACCACGTCTCTCATTCACAGACTGTCACCATTTCAATTTGATTCTCAACCGGTTACCCCAGCAGTGGGCTCTCTGTGCTTTCAGCCTGTGCCAATTTATACCTTCTTACAACTAAAATAGCATTTCTCTCTTCTATTGACTGCGGCTGTTTTCACAACTAGTTTGTTAGCTAAAGTCTTCACCACGGTTTGGGGGTTTGTGACATTGTATCTTTTTCATTTGATTCAGCTTGTGAACCAAATAATTCGCATCACTGTTTGCTGTTTAGTCAGAATTTTGGTGGTGACACAAGCCCTCTGTAACTTTCATGGTCGCCTCCATTAGAGCAAACATCTTTTTTAACTTTTACTAGCCTATTAAAAAATCCAGATCTATGCCTCACATACATTCCTGATATAAATGGTAATATCCCAATAAATATTACTTTTTAATAGAAAAAAATAGAAATGCTTAGGTACAAATTTGCTAAAAGAGGCGATAATTACCGTCACCCTACTGACACTTTGTGCTAGTGGGGGTGGCCACGATAGTGGGTTATCTACTTTAATGGAAATTAAAATAGAGGCTACTTTTGTAATTAACATATGACCAAAGCAATATAATATTTAGCTCAAATGGTTTTCATGTGAAAGATGATTTCCACCAAGTAGGAGAAAAAAATTTGAATCTGTTTGATTCAAACTGTGATGACAAGATTGAATTTGAGATTGAGATTTTGACCGAGTAATAACATTTTTTAATCTCATTTTGAGAAAATGAGAGACTATTTTAACATAATACATCAGAAATTCTAGTAAAATAAGTACGTATTTTGACTTTCATTTTGTATTGTAAGTATGCTAGCTAGCTAGCATAACAGCTAACCTAGCTGAAGTTATAGTAAGTTTTAAAGAAATGTTATCTAGAAACCTCAGCTAGATTAGCTAACTAGCTAGCACATTTGCTATTCAAACTACATGTTAGCCCACTGTTTCAAGTTGTCTTGCCTCTTTCCTTCAAACACTACAGTTACTGCATGTTTTGTCCGTCAGACTGAAGGATTTGGTATAATGAAAGGCTCGCTATTTCAAACCACATCGAACTGTCAAAGTAAAGGTTTTATTCTTTTATCACATTAATGTGAGCAGCGCATAACTTAATCAGTGTTGTTTGTGTTTTTTCTCAGGCCGATATTTCACTGGTCTTAAGTCTTGAGTACAAGTCGAGTGGAGAGTCAGTTAAGGGCGAGTCTTAAGTCAAGTCAGTCAGAATGGGGACTTGAGTCCCTATCTCTGCTATGATTCTTTGATTTAAACAATAAACAGAAAATTATAGCTTATCATTTAAAAATTAGCTTATTATTTAATAACCCCTTTTTACCATATCCTAACTTTATTTTGTCCCCAAAATACTTTAAGCTGTGAATAAAGTATTGGTTTAAGTTTTGGTGTCTAGTTTATAGCATTTCAACCTACACTGTATGAGTTATTACTGAATAACATTTCTTGTTATGACAAGTGACTCCAAACTTGAGTGTATTTCCGTATACAGTCCAATGGATGGATAATCCAACATCATGAGAAAAACAAGTTACAGTGCAAAATGATACTTCACCATTGCGGCTGGCCTAATGGTGGCATGCTGCTTTTAATTCAACAATCAATTATCAACTGTGGTTAAGGCTACTTTAACCATTAGGTAAGTAGGAAACTACACCCTTAAATAAGATAGTTCTTTAAAGGTTTTTTAGTAAAGGCAATGGTTCTATTTAGAACTATGAGTTCTATATAGAACCATTTCATGCTTAAATGGTTCTTTGCATGGTGAAGTGGTTCTTCAGATTGATGGAGAATGTGTTGTATTTGGTTCTATATAGAACTCTTCTGAAAATGGTTCTGTATAGCTCCAAAAAGGGTTCTTCTATTGTTACAATGTCAAGTACTGATAGAAGGGCCATTTTTGGTGCTATATAGTGTCTTCATCAATCCGAAGAACCATTTTACCATGCAAAGAACTGTTTCAGCATGAAGTGGTTCTATATAGAACACACTGTTCTAAATAGAACCGTTGCCTTTACTAAAGAATCCTTGAAGAACTTTATAAGTGTATAGGCTAACGTAGCTGTTTACTGGCTATGCTAAAGCTTCAGCCATGAGACACAGGAATAGTGATGTGCTAGCTTGTCTTATTTTGGGTTCCATATTTCAGTTTTATTTAAAATATTAATTGAATACTTGTTTATTTTGTATTTTTTAGCAGACATGCTGTGGGCATGACAAGCATATGTCAAATTAATATCAGCGTGTGAAACAAGTGTGGTTGCTTTGTGAACCATTTACAGCGCCAACTCATTTGCTTATAATTTGAGTGGGCTGGCCGTTTAATAATGCCTAGCGGTCCCTCGAGTTTGATTTCATTCCAAAACTGCATTTACCGACTTCCTCACGTCTAATTTTGGTAGGCTAAACATCCAACTCGAAAAACATATTAATCACAAATCTGTTAGGCTTTGGCGAATGCATGGTACCATGTGTCTTGTGGAGTGTAGGTGGGATTAGACGTGGACGTGTGAAGCACTTAGTTGGTCTGTGATGCGCTTCAGAGCGTGGCTAATTAATGTTCTCTTACACGAGTGCTGGAGAAAGGAATCCGATCAATGTAGAACATGTAACCTTCAGCGGACTAAAGTACAGAGTTGGATGATATGTGGAAAAATATTCCTCAATAACAATAACTGTAATGAGAAGAAAAGGGAATCTATCAATATAGTAACAAATGATTTCATAAGTATATAGGTGGTGTGAGTTGGGTGCATAGGGTGTTACATCTATAAATGCCTCAGTAATAGGGCAGAGTTTCTAGTGAACATGTTTGCTGGCTTCTACCTGGAATTTCCTGGCCATGCATTCCACATGCTCTTTAGCATGTACATGAGGAAATTCACAAAGTAGCGTAGTGTTTCCTTTTGATGTCAGTTGCACTTTGTGGCAGTCTCTGCATGTTCCAACTCACATACAAGGTAATTAGGCAAAGATGCTGTCAAAAATGGCCAAGTGCCAAAAAAAGTGACACGTGAAAAGGAAAAAAAAAGACTGTTAGATTAAAAGACCAGCAACAGGCCTTAAGTAAGACACTAACAAGAAAAAGCTGAAGCATTTAAGTGTAGGACATGACCTATACAGCCTCTGTAGGTTATAATGGGAATAAAATAATGACCTGATTTTAATAACTAATTCAACTCAAGGCTTGCTCTGATTGGCTGCTAGAAGAGCAAGAAAGGAGTGTTACCAATGCATAGACTTGTCAAACAAAAGTCAGCTAGCTAATTAGCTCTAAGGTTAGCTTATCCAAGGGCATGTTCCTGTTGAAAAATTCACTCCTCATTATTCCCTCCTTTCCTTGTCCGGTGAGTCGCCACTTAACAGCCCAATCCCTTTTCTTATTTTCACCCCTACAACCTGTTTTCAAGTGTCACCTTGCCCCTTGGAACTGAGTTACAAGGGGTAGTAGTTGAATTCTTCCCCTATGAAATGGGACCATCAAATAAAAAAGAACATTACTTCATTAACAGCTACTAGCGCTGCTCTGTAGGCAACCCTGCCAGTGTGCAGTGATAGCAGAGGAGGGTAAAGTTCAGCCACCTCACTGCTGAGCTTTAGTTACATTTAGGGAATCATGTGCCTTCAAAGAGGGGGGATAAGACAATTATTTATTATCACCCACCTCTAATTCTTTGGTGATATGAGTGAGCTGTTCGCCAGCTTCTTGTTCAAATTTTCCTGTTCCACCTTAAATGGAGCAGCAGTTACATACTGGCGCTTCAGGCATCACAACTACTGGACTATTTGAAGTTGAACAGGAAATTTAGTTAGCCAGCTAACAATACATCAGCATTCTATTGTTTTAATACATTGAAACAACATTAAACTAAGATAACACAACAGTTATCATAATTTTTTAACAGAAAATTCTCACATTTGTGTTTTTTTTTGGTTGCTTGCACAGCCATCTTGACTATTTTCTTTTTTTTCTTATAACACTCCGTTTGGAGTGTGTCTCTGAAAAACTTCCGTTTGTAGGGCCATGTAGCCCTAACACTTCACCCTACCCCTCTATCTCAACAAAAATCAGGACACCCTACCCCTAAGTGTGAACATGCAAAGCAGAGGGCTAAGGGCTAAGTGGTAGGGGTGAGGGGTGAAATGGGATTGGGCCAACGTCTGTGCCAAGGGTGTAACTTAAGGATTTTCCTGAATTGTTTTGGATCTTGGTTGTAGAATTCCAAAATTTTTATTTTGTAACACTTCTTATTAAGTTTAAACATCTTTTTTTTTCAATCAAACCATCTACAGTCAAAGAATGGGTTTGACTGGTTCAGATTACCCTCAACGTAGAGACAACTGTATGGGAAAGGTGCACTGTTGGTGACATGTTTGGGCAGTAGGCAGCACTTCAACGTGACAATTGAGAAGATTAGGTTCTATAGCTGAACTGACATCAATCTTCTTTAGACCACACTGTGAACATAAATACTCATTCACTGAATTTAGCAAAAATGTGCTAAGGTAGGTACAGCCAAATAACAGCATAAAACAGGGTTTAAATTATACAACTTGTCAATCTAGTTTCTAGTATCCTGAAAGCTAGTGGGATCAGTGTTGGTGTCTCTCTCCATGTCCACCTGGGTGTGATGTTCTTGAGAAGGTACTTGGAGTTTAGATTTGCTCATCAACTTTATAGGTTCAGAAATTTGGTTTTGTGCCATTTTGAGAAGTGACCTGTTGCTATTTGTTAAAATAGATTCATCTGGGTGGTACACATTTAAAAAAGATGGTTCTTCAAAGGTCTTTTGGTAAAGACAATGGTAGAAAAGTAGTGCAAACAGTATGTTCTGCTTACTTCACAGCTATGCCACCGCTGAAAGAACAAGAAGAAGCCTTTATTTCTTGTTCCTCAGCTGAATTCTGCTAATATTCAAAGCTGATGAGACTTTTATACATTTAGTACTCTTAAAAAAGATGGATCTTCAAGGGTATTTAGTAAAAATAATGGTTCTATGTAGAACTCATGATTCTAAATAGAACACTTTCTTTGTCAAGTGTGCAGACTTCACTATTAGCACCATTAGCATATACAGACCATAAGAAAAGACACCTCTGTTTCCCATGTTTGCTAAAAAGTGAGTCATTTTGTTGGCTGTTTAACTCTTTGTGGTAATATGGGCTAGTTGAACTGTCCAAACTTAGGCTCAATCCCGTTTCACCCCTTGCCCCTACCACGTAGGCCTTACCCCTCCGTTTTGCACGTTCATGTCTAGTGGTAGGGTGTCCTGATTTTTGTTGAGGGGTAGGGCAAAGTGTTAGGGATACGTGGCCCTCCAAACAAAGTTTTTTCAGAGGCATTACAAACTGAGTGTTATGAGAAAAAAGCAAGATGGCTACGCAAGCAACCAAATAACAAATTTATTCCCCTTTAAAAAAAAAAACAATAACCATTGTATTATCTTAGTTTAATGTCGTTTCAATGTATTATGGTCCTTTTCTTCATAACAAGCGTAAAAAACGTTAATGGTACACTGATGTCTTGGTAGCTAGTTAGCTAAATGTCCCATTCCACCTTAAATGGTGCAGCAGTTACATTCTGGTGCCAGAACTGCTGCACCACTATGGTGGAATGGGAAAATTTGAACAAGAAGCTGGCGAATAGTCAACTTCAATTTCATATAAGTGAAGAATTAGGGGTGGGTGATAATAAAAAATTGTCCCTCCTCTTTGAAGGCATACACTTCCCCTAATGTAACTAAAGCCCAGCAGTGAGGTTGCTGAACTCTAACCTCCTCTGCTATCACTGCACACTGGCAGGGTCGCCTACAGAGCAGCACTAGTAGCTGTTAATTAAGTCAAGTTCTTTTTTATTTGAGGGTCCCATTTCATAGGGGAAGAATTCAACTACTACCCCTTGTAACTCAGTTCCAAGGGCCAAGGTGACACTTGAAAACAAGGGTTAGGGGTAAAAATAAGAAAAGGGATTGGGCCTTAGCCTCTGCTGAACTAAAGCTCCACATTATCTATGTAGTAACTTTAGTAAGCAGACCAAGTAAGTAAACCCACCTCAAGTCAGGTTAACACAAAGAATTTTGCTAATGTCTTTCTTTCATTTTCATTCATCTGTTTGTTAAAGCGATTTAACTTTATGTATTCTTATAAGGCTCAATATGAATATATACTCAGTCTTAAACGCTTATACTTAAAGCTTTCCACAAGGGAAATCTGTTAGCACTCAAGCAGGCTTTGTGTGCATCATTAAAAGAGAGGAAATAAATCCTTCAATAAAGGGAGACTTTACATCGCAGTATTTACTGAAGGACTCACTGTAAAGCTGCCATAAATGGTAATATACCGTTAGCTTACTAACATAATACGTCATATTAGAAATTGGAAATTAGCTTTATTGTAATGATGATAGTCAGCTTAATAAAGGCTACTTATAGAGTGAAGGTAACGTAAGAGTTGTTTTACTGTAGTCCTGCTAGTAATCTCCCTATTTTTATAATGTATCTAATCTGATGTCTTCTTTCTAACTATACAGTAACTGTAATGGAATACAGCTACCGTCATTTTATATCTTGATTATGTAATTCTGTTACATGTATTTTGCTTCTGGTTTAGATTCTGAATATAACTTAATTTGGGATACATCTGTTATTTTGGCAGGAAGCCACCCTGATATTATAATTTAACTCCTTCTTTAGATCAGGGACTCCTTATGAAAGTTTAATCTGCCTCCATAGTCACGGACCTCCACTCTGCTCCAGTGTTAAAATCCTCAATTTGTGCGGTATTGCTTGTGAGCTCCACACAAAAGAAGTGCCAGATTGTGCGTATGTGTGCGTTCTTGGTTTTGTGTGTGTGTGCTGAGAGAATTCCATCTCTCAGTGTTATGGGTGAGGACTGATAATGACCACGGCTCGCGTTTCTCATTACACTAAGCCCTGCTCTCTGCAGAGGCCTGAGATGAGAAGAGTTGTCATTCTATTATAAGCCAGTGTGTGATGTGAATTTCAATGGAAGCCTTAGGTAGCTGTGGCAGATATTGCAGGGGTCTTTTTAATCACTGCATTCTTCTAGTGTGATATCAAACAAAGTGTGAGCTTAGTACTCTGAAATTTTGACACCTTTGATATTTTCAAGCCGTGCATTTCACATGACTCTACAGAGCTGCATGATAAAATACTAGTACTGCAATTATAACATGACTGCAGTATTTTTGCAATATAATACAAACCTCAATTCCAAAAAAGCTAGGGTAGTGTGTGAAATTCAATTAAAACCAGAAAGCTGAGATCTGTAAATCTGCTTTGACCTGTATTTAAATAAAAATAGTACAAAGACATAATATATAATGGTTTATCTTATCAACTTCATTGCTTTTTTGTAAATACATGTCCATTCTAAAATTGATGCCTGTAAGATGTTCCAAAAAAGTTGGGACATGGGCAATTTAAGACTAGTAAGACTGTGAAATATTCAGAAAACATTTTAAACAGGTGAAGCAATCATGCTTGGGTATAAAATGAGCATCCAGGAAAGGCCAAGTCCTTTATGAGCAAGGATGGGCCGAAGCTCAACACTTTACCAAAAATGTGCCGGTGAATAAGCCAACAGTTTAAAGACAACGCTTCTCAGTGAGGGACTGCAAAGATTTTAGGTATTTCACCCTCTATGGTGCATAATATCATCAAAAGATTCAGAGAATCTGGAAAAATCTCTGTGCATAAAGGAAAAGTCCAAAAACCACAACTGAATGCAAGTGACCTTCTGATCTCTCATTTGGCACAGCATTAAAAATCGGAATGCTTCGTGATGGATATCACCACATGGGCTTGGGAATCCTTTGACAAACCCCAAAAAGACTATACTACGCACAGTGGAAGTTTATGTCAAATACATCTAGAAACACCGCCGACTTCTGTGGCAACAAGGCAACAAAACACTTGGTGTGATGCTGAAACTAAATACATCCATGACAAAATGAAAGATTTAAATATTCTTTTTCTTCTAGATGTTGTATGTTCATATTTTCAAGTGAAGTAGCTCAATGTTTTAAAAAAAAAGCTGTGGCACACAGTTTGGGTTTTACCTTACGTTTAAGTCACGTCTCATCCTGTGAGTTTAATGGTCAATATTGCAGAAATACTTACCAAACAATCCACTGTGCTGCCCTATTTTTGAAGTTAGTATAGTCTTTTCCCTTTTATTGGTATGTCACAGGGAGCCAAATAATAATGATTTCATTTTCTCGTGGTGACAGAATGCCCAGTGCAGCTAATGGTTCTTTTTGTAAAGGGCAAGAGGCTGCTATGCATTTAGTGGCTGAAGAAATCCATTTAAAAATGACTCCGTCGTCAGTCACCCGCTGTGCCGAGCGCTTTCCCGTCCCTGTGCAATCCGTTCATGATGTCTATTAGGGATGCGCCAGTCACTGAGTCCTCAGAGGGGTTAATTTACAGAACATTAGTATTAACAAAAATACTGAAAGTGTGTAATAGTCATCACAACTACTTTTTTTCTGGAAGGACTTCTAATGAGGCTAATCACTGGACTGAATCAGATGCTTACAAATCTGCTGAACCCAGTCTAAGATCAGCAACACACTGACCGTAAGTAGGTGAATGCAAATGATAATGAAAGGCATTGGAAAAGCATAGTCCTGCGGTACTAACTCAACAAGAATTTGTGTGTTACTGTGCTGGTTAAAACACTCTGTACTCAGTGGGGCAGCAGAGAACAAATTTGAGGGTCCGTAAATTATCTGAATTATCTGAATAAATCTGATAATATTCACTAAATTCTATAATTAAAGAAAACGATAATGGAAAAGCTATTTGAACACACTTCAGTGGGGAAATAAAAGCTTGTTTATCAAGCTATATACTAGCCTGTTTGGAGTAGCACACAGAAGCCCACTCTCTGGACTCACTTGAGTTTGCTATTTGGAACAGCTTATGAGACTCTTTTCATAAAACATAAATGTGTTAAAATAAACTATAACTGTGAAATAAATGTGCAGAAGTGTGTTTTCTGTAGAGGATGTGTTAACTTTCTTTACACAAATCAATACATAATTTACATTATTTGACCAGTGGTGTTTAAATTTTTGCCTTAAATTTTGCAAAAGTATAGCAAAGCAACAATATCTCTAGGGTTCTAAGGGTCAGTCTAGTTGTTGTGTGCGTGTGCTTTGCAGGATGTGATGGTCCTAAAACCTAGAATTAGCCATCACTTGGTGCTTAGCAACATTAAAACCTCTGGTGTAACAGCTGTAGCGAGAGGAAACGTTCCCACTTCCCACTGCAATTACTAGCCTTAGCCGCGCACTGTCCGAATCCCTCTGCCGCATTAATGCTCCTCACAGAACTCCAGCCAGGCTCCCCCCGTCAGAGTACCCCACAAATAGCATCTGCAGCAGGAGGGGGTGCGAAAAGGCAAACCACAGCCCACAGTGCTCTTCCTCTGTTCTGCTGCAATATGTTGTCTTTAATAATTCAAGACCTACAGTGCTGGGCCATTCCAACCGGGTGCTCCTTTACCCTGCAGGATAGGGGATAGATCCCCTCCCGCCCGGCCCCCTGCGGGCCTCCCCTGGCCACCCTGCCATCGATTGGAGGCAAGGAAATACAGGCTGTCTTCTTTAGATGAGCACTTCAAGAGCTCAGTCCAAAATCTCATTTATCCTGTTTTTCCCCTTGTAGTTCGTCAGCCAAGACGTGTTTGGTGTCTGAAGTTTGCTTCTATATAAGACTAATGTAGCTAACAAGTAATGGAAGCTTACACTCAGCCAATTAGCATCATGCAAACTGCATGCATAAATTACTACAAGCTTGCCTCAAACTGTGTCGAGTTGTAAAGTGATCTCAAACAGACTTGCTTATGTGGTTTCTGAGGATGTATAATGTAATGTTATCTATGAAAGTGGACAGAAAGTATGATAATATAGCTAAAAACAGGAGTAGCAGCTACAGTTTGGGCACCCCTGGCCAAGTTTCATATTTTGTTGATTTTAGAGCAAAAAGTACTAAACACAATGCATGAATACAGAAAAAAAAAAATTTCTGCAAATGTTCATGCATGCGCCTTCTGCCCAATGACAGCTGGGATAGGCTCCAGCACCCCACCGCGACCCGGAAGGATAAGCGGTTTAGATGATGGATGGATGGATGTTCATGCATGCAGCATGTGCAAAGGCTTGGACATCCTTCCAGTTGTAAATTCATAGAACTTAATTAACTTATTAAGAATTATTTACCTCATTGTGTCTGGTTAGGCAGGTAAAGAACTTCCTTTAGGAGTAGTCAGCCGATGACATTTCCAAAACATATTAATTCTCTAACTCCTCAAACTTTGTTATATGCTCAACAACCATGGACTCCTCTAAGCAGCTGGCTGAGGATCTGTATATGAAGCTAACTGATGCCTACAAAGCAGAGGAAAACTATAAAAAGATATCAAAGCACTTCCAGCTTGCAATTTCCACTGTTTCTTTACAAACCAGCAGATAAGGGAAAATGTGGAAGTCAGGGCAGATCTGGAAGACCAAGAAAGTTCTCAGACAGAGCTGCTCATATATTGGGCAGAAAGGCAAAGCAAAACCCCCATATGACAGCAAAAGACTTGCAAGAATGTTCAGCTGACACAGGACTGGTACACTGTTCTACTGAAACATATTACCTTGACTTTGTCTGCTTACTTAAGAAGACAAAATTTCAATTGAATTTTACAGGAATGCCCTTGTAACACCAATATGCAGCCAACTGAAGAAGGGGGATCCATTCACGTCCAGACTAATGCAAATGCACCATAATGTGAGATTTTTTAGGTATGCAGTATGTCATAAAGTATTAGAAACCACATAAGCAGATTGTAGAGATTACTGCAGTTTGCACAATCCTAAATTCTGACAATATAAGTGTCTGTTAAATTTTTGCTATATTAGCTTTAATTTTAGATTAATTTTGGACATCAAACATGTCTTGGCTGGTGAGGGGAAACTAAACCCCCACTAACTAACCCACAGCCCAAGGGATAAAACACAGTCAACACATAAACACATCTTCAACTAACAACAACAACCTTGTTAGTTCATAGACCCCTGAGAGCCGCTTTGCATGGCCACACATCCTGAGCTCTTCATTGCACTGTGGCCCGTGGCAGACGCCACAATGTAAATTATTTCTAGGTCTGAACTAAATGACGATAGTTTATCATTATTGGTATAAACTGCATCACAACACACTTCTGTAGGCATATCATGGTCATCGTCAGTATCAACTGCAGGTTTCACTGCAATATTAGTCCCATTACTAATTGTAAGTGCAGCATACTATAGTAATAACTCCAGACTTCTAAGTGTTAACAAGAACTACAGCTGTTTTGTTTACAGACCCACCACAGAGGCCATTCACGTCTTAAGGCAATGAAATTAAACCCACTTGATTCTGTTACTAATTGAAACCCAGGGGAACATATCATCTCATCATCTTTGAATATTAGCAGGATTTAGCTGCGGAAAAAGAAAGAAAGCCTTCGTGTTCTTCTTTCTTTTCTGCAGTACACATGAGAAGTAAGCAGTAAATTATACTCCTAGGCGTCTTGAAAGTACTGTTTGCACTACTGAGGGTTTTCTTTTGTTGGCACATTCAGCACAGCCTGACTGATTTGATTCCCCAAACTCTCTAAGGAGGGCCACTGCAGGAAACCAGCGAGGAGAGAATTCACTGGAACCAGAAGGACAAACCAGAACCAAATATGTTTATCAGTGACCCACTTTCCTGAGCAATAAACATCCTAATTTTATCAATGTCCTAATTGCTCATGAGTGATATGCATATCATTGCTGTCAGAACATTTTCATTTTTTCCACATAATTTGATAATACTTGTTTACACTGTATCAAAATATGACACAAATAGAAATGCTCCAAAATGACTTTGAATAAAATCCTGTTACATTGAAAGTGAAGAAAGTTTTTCCTTCTGTAAAGTTAGTTTTTTGGAGATATGAGGTTTTGATTAATGATTAATGAAGGTCTGCACTAAAGTAAATGAACAACCACCTACTGGAGGTTCATACGTTGTAAGAAAAGCTAAAGTTGTTCCAAGTTGTTAGCTTCTCCTTTCATTTTGATTTGGGAAGGTAAACACTTTTGAGGCTAGACTGTGGTATAAAACCCATAATTTCACATTTGAATAGACCAACAAGCATCTATGATTGGCGTGTTTTAAAACAGTGGAAGTAAATAGCCAACACACATGTATACACAGTTATAATCTACATAGTAAACAGTTGTCATTTTTTTATTACTGTAATTTACAATGCAATTTAGTATAACATACTGTTTTCTTAGTTTGATAGTTAATATGTAAGCATGGTTGTTTCAGAGTGTACCATTCACTGCCCAGTCCACACAGTTTGTATATGAGAATGATGCTCAAATCTGTTCAATTTGATGTCATTGCTTTTGTGATGTCAGTTATTAATCTCAGTGTTACTGAGCTCTGCTAAAGCCTGAGTAGACTGATAAATCAATGTGATGATCAGTTATTAATCTCAGTGTTACTGAGCTCTGCTAAAGCCTGAGTAGACTGATTAATCAATGTGATGATCAGTTATTAATCTCAGTGTTACTGAGCTCTACTAAACACTGAGTAGACTGATTAATCAATGCGATCAGTTATTAATCTGTGTTACTGAGCTCTGCTAAACCCTGAGTAGACTGACAAATCAATGTGATGATCAGTTATTAATCTCAGTGTTACTGAGCTCTGCTAAAGCCTGAGTAGACTGATTAATCAATGTGATCAGTTATTAATCTCAGTGTTACTGAGCTCTGCTAAAGCCTGAGTAGACTGATAAATCAATGTGATGATAAGTTATTAATCTCAGTGTTATTGAGCTCTGCTAAAGCCTGAGTAGACTGAGAAATCAATGTGATGATCAGTTATTAATCTCAGTGTTACTGAGCTCTGCTAAAGCCTGAGTAGACTGATAAATCAATGTGATGATCAGTTATTAATCTCAGTGTTACTGAGCTCTGCTTTTTATGTACTGCAACAGAATATGTTACTGAATACATTTAGGACAGTGTACTCAGTATTCAGCCCTGTGTACATGCAGTGGTGTTTTGCCCAACCCTGTGTACATTCAGTCGGGCATATTTTGTTATTTTTTGTTTTGTTGTTATACTGTATTTTGCTATGAATGGTGTCCATTACCATTGTCTTAACAGTTTACAGATTTACAGTACATTCCTGTAAAACTATCCCGAAGTTCCCTTACTTCTTTACATAGGTAAAATAGGAAAACTATGGATATTTTAAAATTCTACAGCATGAACACAAAATATGCAAGAAGAAGCAACTGAACTGACCTTTACAGCAGTTACTACTCCGATTATTACTGTGATTTTTACACTTACTATACTCTTGAGCTGTAAATGTCCATAATTACTGTAGACATACAAAAGCATACTCTGTGTTTACGATAGTTACTGTAATTCTAATGGTTAAAAATTACAGTAAAATTACAATAAAATATCTCAACAGTTTGGGCTGCACAATGAATCGTTTTTATATTGAAAGCGCAATTTTAAAGAATGCATTTTTCAAATCGCAAGACTCCATTTAATTACATCTTAGATTACTGAACATCATCTTAAATTTGAAGAAAAATTTAATAACGAAGAGCTCATGAACTAGCAGTCCTGAACACTGCATTCAAGCCTCAAGACAAAAAGGTATGCCTTACAGTTAGGCGATTAATCAAATTTATTTTCAATTATGATTTTGGCTTTCATTGATTACGAAAACAAGATAATCAAGATAAAAAGATTATTGTGCCGCATTCCAATTCGCTATGATGACCTTGTTTTGTCTTATAATCCAGCGTGCCACTTTCCTTTTCAGGAGTGCACTTTTGCCCCTCCTTAAAAGCCCACATTCTTCTAATTTATTTTGGTCTAATTTTTTTTTTAGTTATTATTATATATATGTTTAGTAGTTTATAGTAGGTTGTGGAATTGCACTACAACATGGTTGATCTTATTTATTTTTATTTATTATTTTTATATTATTAAATTAATTTCCCAGTTTAATTATATTTAAAGGTCAAGGGAAAAAAGTTCAATAAATGCACAATGTTTTCAAAGTCAATGAGTAATCATCTTCAATAATATTGATCTCAGTATTAACCAAAATAATTGTGATAATGATTTTTGCCATAATCGAGCAGCCCTACCTCAAACCAAGGTCGCTGATTGCATGATGGGACGTTTTTCATCACACCCCTTTCTTAACTGTGATGCATGTTTGCTTTGTAGTTAATATGATACAAGACTCAGAAAAATGCATCAGCTTCTACACAAATCCAGCAAGCAAAGTGGGGTAATTCTTGGCATGATCGGATTATTGCTAAAGCATATTATACTGAATAACAGTGTGACTCTGGGGTTTATCTGCTAATCCACTAAGCGGGCTGAAGCACTGCACCCCTCACCGCACACACACATATACAGCATCCCCTTGGCAAAATAAATCTTATTTAGTTTGTTTACAAGAGAACATTACTGCTTTTTTACAAAACCAATTTATTTACTTTTTAATCCCTTTTGAATTTTAGAACTCAACAAACAGCTCTTCACTACTTTGGCCAAATGGTGAAGGATCATTACAAAAGATTGACAGGATTTAGCCTCACAGAGCTCGTTACAGTGAAAAGAATGGCTCTAAAAAAATAAAGGAATGAAGCTGAGTTATGATTGCTGATTTAAAAAATAGTGCTAACAGCCCTACTGAGTATAGCAGCATTAGAAACTGAGCTGAAACGAACTGGGCTCAAAACTACCAATATCAATATCAGTATCAGTAACATCAGTATCAGCTGATGTTATCAGCCAAGTGAAGTATCAGCAAGGTCTAATAATTTCCACCCTTCATTTTAATTTCATGTTAAAACAGCCAGTAAGTACAGGTTAATAATCTTTCAGCATCAGGAACTATTCCTTTTTCAGTATTTAGTGATGGGGACAGTTTTGGTCATCTACCAGGTCTTTTAGGTGGTTGTTAGGAGTCTCATTTTCTCTGTAGCTTTAACTTTGGTTTTGGAAACTCCTGTTTTTTCACTTATTGTCCTTGTATTTTCTCCTTTTCTTATTTCTTATCTCATATCTAATGTCCTCAGGAACATCTCCTTAAAAACTTGCTAAAAATTAAATACTGTTTGGACTAGAAGATAAATAAATGCAGGATGGTCTCTGACATTGTGCCAAACATAATCTGTTAACACCAATGATCTTATTGTTTTCCTAGAATACCACCTGCATCCTCATAGAATCTTCATAAAGTTCCCCTGAGGTCAGCCTTACTGTTGTCTTTGGGCACTCCAGTCCATGTGCTGGTCAAACTGGTCATTTCAGGGAGCCAGGTTCTACAGCCCCCACCAGTTGGCATCCATAATCTGGGTGGATTTATTGAGGTCAGTGCAGCAACAAGGCTGAGCTCAGCTTCCCCAGGCCCCCCAGAGACCATCGACTTCCAGCCAGAGTGGCTCCGCTTGGCTGCTGTCCTGCATCTGCACCTGCCTCCTATTGCAGGTCTGTTACTGCAGATTTTGAGATGCAAAAATACTTTAAACAAATCAGTGAATGGATTTAACAAACGAATAGTCTGGTGAAAACTCAAATGCAACCAGTCTTTCTCTTCCCCTCAAATTTAAGTAATCATTCAAAGCAAGTTTGCTTTTTGGATGAATGTAGTTAATGAGAGAGGAAGCTTATACTCCACCAGTTAGTATAAGCCCCTACTTTAATAATAGCCAGTCACTGAATACATCTTATGGTTTTGTTTAATTTTATGACATACTACATTGTAAGTGTGTGGAGACAAAACATACTGGAAAAATATGTCTCAACATCGGCAGCAGGCACATAATAAATTTTTCATTGATTAAAAAAAGGAAGGTTCTCATTTCTTCATTAGTCCACTGGTACGTTCTGTTTCGTAGCTAAGGCCAAACATGGAAAAAGGCGCGAGGGGGGGTGGGGTGGGGGGTGGGGTTGGGAGTAGGCATTGTTAGCCATAATACTAAAATTTAATAACCACATTCTAAATAGTTGTGAAGCAACCAAGCATACATACATCATCTAAACCACTTATCCTTCTGGGTCGCCGTGGGGTGCTGGAGCCTATCCCAGCTGTCATTGGGCGGAAGGCAGGATACACCCTGGACAGGTCACCAGTCCATCGCAGGGCAGACAGACAGACACATTCACACACACACTCACACCTAGGGTCAATTTTAGCATGTCCAATCAGCCTGACTGCATGTCTTTGGACTGTGGGAGGAAACCGGAGTACCCGGAGGAAACCCACGCAGACACGGGGAGAACATGCAAACTCCACACAGAAACGACCCTGGTCACCCGGCCGGGAATCAAACCCAGGCCATTCTCGCTGTGAGGCAACAGCGCTACCCACTGCGCCACCATGCTGCCCGCAACCAAACATGTGAACAACAAATTGCATTTTTATAGGCTACAGAAATGGCAGAGCCTTCAGACAGTCATAAGGCCACAACTGTAAAAAGTGCTCTTAAGAAAGGTGAATACATGGCAATAAAGCCAAGTCAAATCTGACATGTGCCAGTCATTTTCAACCATGACTAACCCATATGGACACCAGTTATACAGTTCTACAGGCGGGAGCAGGACAAAAGGTGCCGATTTTCTGAAGAAACGGGATGCAATCTTGCGGGAACGGCACCAAAAAATGGTCCCCTGCAGACTTCTAGTCTATATGTTGACTGATCCAAAACAAACCTGAATTAAAAGTATAGAAAAGGTACTTTATGAAGTTTTCTCCATTTTGTGGTGAGATTATACAGAAGAGAGAGTTGCAAGCATTAATCATTATAATAATCAATCGTGTGGTTAAGGTGGTACTAACAAACCTACAACCGTGACAAACCTCTCTCATTTCAGTAAGAACACTGGTGCTGTCTTATTCAGTCTTTTTCATGAATTTCATGTTGACTTCAATCATTTGATCATTTCAGAGAAACATCATTGTTAAAATCTTTGCCATAAATCACCAAGATCACTGCTAAAGCTGTGATCTCCCACTGGATTGACGATGTACGGCCAACAGTAGCTGTTTCAACTGACCTGCAGTTCTTCTCCTTGACTCTTTGATTGTTATCTCTCCTGCATCTGAAATGCTGCTCTCTTCCCCCTGTTCTCACTTCCCCCTGTTCTTTCCACCCACCATGTCCCTAAAGAACAGTGAGAGTGGGTATCTAACAGCCAAGCTGACAGCTAGCAGGAGTCTACCGGCAGGGCAGCGGCCCTAGGGGGGAGTGCAGCCGGCTCTGCTTTTCTTCGTATCTCCAGACAGTAATGAAGACAACTGGAGGGCCTGTGTCTTCTGACCATCAGAAAGTCTGGTTTTCAGTTCTCTGTCTTGGCTTAGCTAAGTTTCTGAAAGACTAAACTATGGAAACCGCAAGCACTAAAATGAAAATGCATAAAAAGAATGTGAATGTTTGCTGCCCAACAACTTGTTTCCATCAAACTGACTTGTAGCAGTAAGTATGCTTTATGTAATGACGTCGTGTTGCGTAAGTTTTAGTTAGTATTAATAAAAAAGTGTGTTTTCATGTAATCCAACTTGTGTCTCGTTGACCTCCCTGACTCCCCCATAACCTACTGATAAGGAAACTTTATTTTATTATTTTATTGCCTTTTATTATTTTGTGCTTGTTGTACAAGGCATGTGAGGGAAATCTGTCACATGACACTAAATGCATGCATAAAAAATGTTTCCAAAATAGATTTTTTTTAACATTTCAGGTATCAACAAACATTTTTCGGCTAAGTTTAAAGAAAAAAGTTTTGTCTTTTTATTAATTTACATCTAATAGCCTCCATCGGCAAACTTTTGGAGGCATTAACGTTTTTCGTGAAAAAAATCCTTTCAATGGAAATTAACTGATCAAACCTAGGATCAAACCTAGGTCTGGATGCATCCTATCAGAGTGAAGTGGGTGGGGAAGGGGAAGGGAATTATGCTATGCACGCACCCCCGCTCAAATGCCTCGGCTCTTTTTTCTGAAGTCGCACATAAATTATTGGGGTTGTGATTTTGGGAGCTTATTTTGTTAAAGGATTGATGCATCTTATTCAAACATTGCAATATACAATTAGACCTGAACTGTTTTCACACATAAAGTATTAACAACTGAATGCAGGAGGCAGATTATGTGGACAGTACAGCGGTGATGTTCTGCTAGAAGAAGCAGCAAAGCAAGTTCTGATGCTGCATTCTGTCATTTTGTGTGGACCATAAAAAAATGCATTTCCATCAGCAGCAAACTGGATCAGAGTTATTAGGAAGTGAACTGAGACCCATGTTTTTTGGCAGACAATGGTTTTGGTTTTTGGCACACTTATTTTGTTTTGTGCACAACCAAGTATGGGTGTAGTGTTTACACCTGTGAAAATGGACTGAACTAACTAAAGAAAAGGTTCAACAGGTCTACACCAAACAATTATTTTGATACCATGGCTAGAATTTGAATCATAGACATTGAGATTTTGATATAAAAACGATCCATCTTTTACCCCTAGACTACACTTAGATGACCTAGCACTGGGTTCTTTCTCCTAAATCTCTGGAACTGGACTGGAATCTGACACACCTCACTCACTGCGCCTTCTCCTTAGTACGGCTGTTTGGTTTCTGAGCACAGCTTTCACGAGCATAGAATGAAAGCTGACCTAATGACCACACAGGCTCTTTGAACACCTGCCTACTCTCAGCACGTGTGCGTATGTGTGTTTGTAAGGGTTGTATGTGTGTGTAGTACACATGTAGTGTATGAAGGCTGAATGCCATGGTGACTGGCAGGTGTGCGCGTAGAGAGCAGATGCTCATGTTCTATGAGCTTTAGGTTGGGCTTAGGTGAACTAGACTGGAATGTTCTGAACATGGTGTCAGGAGACAGCCTTCACTTTCCTCTCGGCACTCGTGTGTGTGCATATTAAGAACGTGCCTTCTGACTAATTTTGATATATGCAAAAATTTGAGTTAACAAACAAAAATCTAATTTACACAACCTTCCAATTACCCCAGATCAGCCAAGACATGGAGTCCATAGCTCCTCAATTTAGTGCAGGTATTACAAAACTAATGTCGCTAACTTGTGATGCACCCAAATGAAAGTTCTTATCCAAAATGTCAATGATTCAAGGCGACAATAGTCATGGATTACGGCATTAACAACATGGATGCCTCAGAGAAGACAACAGGTGAGGAACCTGGTGATTTCAGTCTGACAGACTAGCAAGGCGATCCCGGGCTTGTTGAAAAGGGCATGTCACACTCTATTGACTTGTGCAGGCTTTGTTCTAACATTTCTCCACTGATCTACAGTGCCTCAAAGATCAGACATACGTACGTAGTTATCTCCAGTTTCCCAAAGGCTACAATAAAAAGTCATGTGTCATTGGAGAGGAGGCATAAACCCAATAAAACTGTAAAGTTTGAAGTCGGTTACTCTTATTTTCACCAAGTTACAGTGCTCTAAATTTCTCTGGCTCTATGGACCTCCGCGATGGTCAAGTGTCTTAGCGAGGCCATCTAGGGTGTGACTAAGATGGATACAAATTTGTGAGATTTCAGGGTCCATATCTCTGGTTCTCTGAAGGCTATCTATGCAGTCCAGGGCTGATTGGAAAGGGCGTGCCACACTCCACTGACTTGTGGAGTTTGGCTTCGTCACAGACTTTTAAAGTTGGATTTTAAACCCCTTTGTAGCAAAGGTTCCCTTTCTCCTGTGGTTTTATTCATGACGTCATAAGCGATACGTTAACGCCGACTCGACTTTTGTCACATAACTGTCGACTTTAAAAAATCTTGCAACCCCTACTTTGCGTACAGTTTAAGTGTCTCATAGGTTTTAGATTATTACTGGTTTCCACAGGCATCTCGAGCTAATTCTATGGATTTTACAGAATTCCAGAAACATGTCATTAATGTTTCATTTAATGACAGCCATGAATTATAGAATTCACATTTTGATGTCTGTAATCTGGTATTTCTGTTTTCTATGTTTTCATTGGTTTTCAAAGTTGAATTCACTGTATTTTGTGGCATGGCATGTGCATCATGTGGAAAGAAGATAGACTGTCTGGGACGCACTGCCGCACTGATTGCAGAGGCTGTGTCAAAGCTACAGCCTGTTAACATGGGTGCCAAAATGGTAAGCAAAATTATCCACATCGCTCATGCCATGCAAAGGCAGTGTATGTGTCCAGTCCCTGCTATTGTAAGCAACCCAAACAGAAAGAGGCCAGTGGAGATTCAGCACCAAGACAACAGCCTTCCCCAGATGGCTTCCGGCACCACTAGCCTGACAAGTCTGAGCACACACATACACAAGAATAGCACTGAGTGCTCAAAACACAGCAGCATTCACTCAACAGAATTTATGGCACCAATCTTTCTACCCAGTGCACAAACCAGTAAACAACTCATCCATAAAGACTTTCTGAACAATTTTACTGCACCACAGACTTGAATTACTGATACAGTCTATAACTGTGAAGTAAACTTTATCGTTTCTGAGAAATTACAGACTGGGATCTTGGCCTGGTGTACAGTTCTAGGAAAAGCCTTTAATTGTTATTCAAATGTTCTATGTGACGGTTCTTTAAACTTTAAAAAAGTTCTTCACACTCACACATCTCACATTTTTCATTAGTTCTAACCTGTATTTAACATGCTGACACCCCCCCTCCCTTACCTAACACTAATGCATCTGATTCAGCTCATCCAGAAGTTAATTAGCTGGAGCAGGTGTGCCAGGTGTGGTTGGAACTAGACTCTGCAGGAAAGTAGATCTTTACGCTCCCCTGTGGCCAACAGAATGTACCAGCCACATCACTTAAGGTGGAATGGAAAATCTGAATAAGAAATTGGTGAATACGAAGCAAACCTCAGTCTCTTCTGCTTTCTTTCAGACATGTTCAAATAGCTGGAGCGGCAGAAGATCAACACTGAAAATGTCGGCTATTACGAACTATTTCACAGCTACTATGAGGGACATTAGACAAGTAACCTGGAATCACTTCAAGGTGAGTATCAACAAAACCCAAGAACTTCTTCACTGAATGTTTGATTACACTTGAAAACACGGCATCTCGCTCGATACGCCAAGTATAGCAAAAAGACAGAAACAGAATGGAAAGTCCCTGCAAGCACAACACCACCATCTGTAGTCACTGTTTTGGAACTGATGAGAAGATGTACAAACGACAGTGACAAAGCGCTAATTGTAACAAAAAAAATGATGATATTCATTGTTTTTTTTTTTACTTATTGTAGACTCATCGAAACAGCACCATGCACATGCATTAGGGATTTTGAAAACATTTGTTTCACCTGCCCATGCAAAACCAAAGAAAAAAAAAATTTATCTCCACGTTTTAAAAAAAAAAGCTCAGGAGCGCTTGAAATAAAATACTAAAATCTGTTGTCCAGGGTTCGTAAACACTGATCGTGCAGGAAACAGCATCCACGGTTGTGTGCAAAAGTTTGGGCACCTCTGGTCAAATGATGTTTTATTGATTTTCTTAGTGAAAATAAGTTAACACATCATGTACACTCTCAAAAAAAAGGTACGAAACTGTCACTGGGGCAGTACCCCTCTTGTGGCTGAGGTGGTACCCTCAAGGGTACATCTCAGTACCTATAGTCATGGAACATAACTGTACCATAATCCATTGAAATTATATTTTCTAAGTTGTATTGACTCCCCACACCCCGTCTCGTCTCCAGGCTTTTTTATTTTATTGTTCTGTTTTAAAACATCAGGTTATAAAAAGGTACAAACATGTACTTTTCACCTGGAAAAGCTGGACCTTAAAACCACTTGTACTTTTGAGGGAACATTTACATTGTTTGTACCTTGATAAAAGAAAAATGTACCTGCACAGAACCTTTATTTCTAACAGTGTACATAGAACACACTTCTGCACATTTTAATGCTCAATTACTGTTTATTTGTTGGATTTGAAATTTTCTGGAAAAAACATCAAATATAAACATAAAATGAAGCCTGTGCAAAGTTTATAGCACATTTTAGATATATATTTTTTCAAATAGTCTGGGATGTCTTAATTTTTTCACTTAGAAAATCAACAAAACATGTCATTTGTCCTGTTTGTTCAAACTTTTGCATGTATCTGTAGTTACTTTCCATAAATAGTTTCAAGTAAACCAAAAAAACTCTCAAATTCCACTAATCCTATTGGCAGGCCTAGCAGAACTCAGGAGGATCAATACAGAGTTCATATTTTCACAGCATTTAGACACCCATCTTCAGCATGGAACCTGAATCTGCTCTGCTCTGAAATACCCTTTAAAGAGCATCAACATGGCCACCATCATAGCAGTTCGCTGTCTCTGGTGTCAGGAGAGCAGATCTGTGGCGCTGGCCATTTTGTGTGCCGATCTAATGAAGCGAACAGGGGAAAGCTCAACACAGAGACATAATGTGGTTCGACAGGTATCTAATGGTGCAGAACAGTAAACGGCACAGTTCATGTTTCGGGGTGGTGGACTTTCAACCTGGTAACTCTAAAAGTGACCCAGTGCTGACAGTTAACCCTTAAAGTTATTAAGGGCTGTTACTGCAGTTCTTCTGTGCATCTCCTATTCTGCAATTAATTAATTAATTAACAATGTAATCAATTGGTTATGCTAGGTAATATTTAAGTAGTAAATTACATTTACAGTTTTCATTCTGGTTACGTCTGCACTACTGACCTTTCTTTGTTTTAGTGTCCAAAAATAGCCAAACTGGAAAATATGAGATGTTTTTTTTATTTCTGCACAACAACACTGCATCAAATTCAAATCATAATGAAATATCTCCTCTGTGTTTAACCCTACACACACTAGGTTGTTCCCCACACTCCTCCTAATCAAACTTTAAATTATTTATTATTTCACTTAGATTGGTGTGATAGTTGTGCTCATGTCGTTATGAAATCTGCCTCAAATTTAGACAACATTTCTACTCAAGACAATTCAAATACGTTTATACAGAGATATTTCAAATATAGTACCGTGCAACAATCAGAGATGATCCTTCATTTGTTTAATTTGCAGTAAGTGCAATTAATTTGTTTAGCAGATGTTTCTGAGCAGATTAGATATAAGATAATCCATTTGCATAACAAGGAGAAACTCAAAGGGAAATGAGTGAAAAAAACAGGAGTTTTCAAAACTGGAGTACAAAAAAATTATTTGAAGTCCTAACAGACTCCTAACAACCACCTGCAACACCTGCTAGACCACCAAAACTGTCCCCATCAGATAAACAGCACTTCTTTTATCTTTGAGAGAGAAGAGATAATCAAGCTCCTCTCTTGCTTCAGATCTGAAAACATCTACAGTCCATCCTTCCACTGTGAGAAGACTCAGCGATATGAGTCTGAAAGGACGTGTAGCTGTTCAAGTAGCTCTTACTGAGAAAAGAAAATTAAAAGAAGCTGCTGGTGTTCTCAGAACAACGGACTGACCACCCCAGAGTCCAGACCTCAACATCACTGAATATGTTTGGGATTATTTGGATCATAGTTGTATCTTTTACTATTGTCTATTCTTATAGTATCCACATTCGACATTTACTTTACTTCATTATCTTTCAGACTTTGACCATTCTACTTTCATAAAGTGTGAGGAAGGCCAGCTTCTAATCTGTCAAAACACTATATGATAAATCTCTTCGCTGCCAAAGAGTATAAAAATACTATTATATCATTTGAGGAACAAATTGCTCACCCTTAGCCCCTCTTGTTCTCAGAGGTAACCAATCAAGCTTACTTACTCAAGCAATCTCTCTCCAGTGTGACCTCAGAAATTAGATCAGTCTACTACTTGGAACAGAATCCACTCTTGATTTAGTTGGAGCAGTCAGGAGAATTCAGGACATCAATTAAAATGCTACTCTGTACATTTCAAATGGAACAAATTAGCATGGATTGGGACTATTGAGCAAGACTCAAGTTTTCACATCTTCGCATGAACAGGCCCGTGCAGCAAGACCGCATTGATCTTAACAAGGTCATCTTTGCTGTCAAAATTGACCACAAACGTTACCCTGGGAGCTACAAAAGGTGTGCAAGAATGTGAACTTCTTCATAGAGAGAATAGAGAGACCTGTATATGAACTCACTCTTTAATTCCTCACTCTCAAAACTACATAACTTACAGATTGCTTTCATTGTAGTAACCAAAGCAAGGAATTCAGTGGAAAAATATTTCCATTTAATCCAGATGAAGTCAAGCCAAGATATGTTTGGAGTCTAAATTTTGCTTCTTTAGCTTGGAACTGGAGCAACAAGGCCAACATTGCTAACAAACAATAGCACTCAATAGTCACTCAAATAGCCCATATTATTTCTTTCAAGAAATACATCAGCAAAATTTCTCTCAACCCCCTCAAACCACATCCAGGTTTTCATTTAGGCAGTACAGAATTTTACAGATGACTTACTGAGAGCTATAGCCACTATAGACAGCAGAGTCTGTATTCACTAACCACCTCAGAAGTAGGAGACCTGATCTAGAATCAATATTTGTGACAATGAGTACCATAAAAACAGAGGAATCTGATCCAGGATCAGTCCTGCTTTGTGAATGCCAGAGCTGGTGTTGTCTGAAATTGCCTCAAGTCTGCTCAACCTTAATGAACACCTGGAAGTGGTCTGAGAGAAGTTTTGGGGACGTATTGAGACTATTTGGGTGACTACTGAGATCTAGTGTTTGGTAGCAACGATAACCTCATAGCTCCAGTTCTAAACTGAAGAAGCACAATTTGGACAACAAAAATGCCTTGGCTGATCCACTTCATCTGGGGTAAGTGGAAAATTGGATTAATTAGATTTTTCAACTAACTATTCCTTTAAAGTTCAGAGAACACTCAGTGGCACCAATATGCAAGTGAATACTGAAGTTTGTTACAGTCAATGGCAGTTTACTGACTCTCGAAGGTTCTGCAAGTTTCAACAAGGGGTGGGCGATATAGCAAAATTGTAATATTACAATACTTACAAAGACATCTGTACAATAGAAAATATCACAAATATTACAGTATTTAACAAGTTGGAACAGCCAGATTGCAAAACCAACAAAACAGTTCTTCCAAATGAAAACAAAAATGCAGAAAATCTATAAGCACAATCATTTTATTCTTATAACAGGAACAGCAGGAACAGCAGGAAAAGCCAAACCACTGGTAAAAATGAAATAAGATGATGGCATGGAGCTAACATGGGCTAACATTTATGGCATTTGGCAGATGCTCTTATCCAGAGTGACTAACAATTTGATCATTTTACACACGTATGTGAAGGAAGTGTTAAGGGTCTTGTCCAAGGACTCTTTTTGGTATAGTGTAGGGTGCCCAGGCGGAGAACTGAACCCCAGTCTACAGCATAGAAGGCAGAGGTGTTACCCACTACACTATACCAACCACCAACACAGGTTAACTTATTGAGACAGCACTAAGTTTCATCTGTGGCTTTGTTTGAGGCTTTCCTTTTTGTAATAAAAATGTACAAAAATCAATGCAGTTTTATTAGAGAAGAAGTAGTTAAGGCTGTCGGCAGGACTGTGGGATGAACTGGCTTAAAAGAATGCACTTTCACTGTCCAGAAGTAATGAAAACAGTCTATTCTACTCTATTTGGCTTCGACAGTTAAAAATGAATCTGAATGGAAGCAGAAAGAAAGTGAATCAAATGTGTTCAGGCAACTATAAAGATGACGGCTTCGTATCAGCTCATCTTCACATGATATAAAAGTCTGGTTTTCTAAGATGTCAGTGGACGTTTTGGGTTGTGCTGTGAGATTCATGCTGAACATCTCACGAGAGAAAAAAAATCTATTTCTGGATGGCAGATTGCTTAAATTTGACATAAGATCCATACCAGCCAAGCCAAATGGCAGACGCTTGTGAATGTATCTCTTCTTTCACTCAGTGAAGTGAATAAATGGACACAGTATGTTATTCTGACAAACAAATAATTTCTTGTGCACCATGGAAACGGATTTTAATCAATCAAAAAAATAATAATAATAAAAATAGACTACATTTAATGACACAAAGCTCAAACGAGGCATTCATCTGCTCTAATGAGTGACGGTAATGTTGATTAGGATGTAACGTCTTGCCTTTGTTAGAGTGCGCTAATGAGGTCCCTGCTGCCATTAGAACTGCTTGAGGGATTTGATTTAAGTCTGTTCCCTGTAGAGGATGTGTTGACTTATTTTCACTCAACAAAACGTCATTTGCCCAGATGTGCTAAAACGTTTGTATATGACTGTATGAAAGGGGAAAGATATGTAAACAAAGTCACTCAATTACATGATTACGTTTAAACAGTATAGCAAAAAGAAAAAAGACCTCTATTATGAATCATGATGTTTGCTGAGTAATTAAGAGATCGTCTATTACTGTCTAGATTTCAGTCATACAGCAAAGCAATGACTCATAATTCTTCAATCTTTCATCACATTTGCTCAACATTAGATCCCTGTCACAATAAAGACTCTAAGCTCCAAGGCTCTGACAAAACTGAAATAACCATTCCTCCCCTCAGCAACAGTGCCGCAGATGACGTTCTCTGATAGGCTCCCTCAATCAAAGACAAACCTTAGCCAGCTTCACAACAGCAGCATCTATTTCGACAGCGCTACCAAGTCTTCATGAGAAAAAAAAAAAAAACCCAAACAAACCATCCTCCTGCTTCTCCACACTCTCCACACTTTCTCTGATGAAAAATTCATGCCTTCTGAGTCATGCTTGGGACTATTTTTATCCAGATGTCATTTGTCAATATGACACAAGTCCCTTTACAACAGTGCAAACGTTTCTTAGAAGCGTGTAGCCATTTTGATTCATGTGTCATCTGTTTTGAGACATGTATCAACATTGTTCAGATTGGGACAGGTTCTTAAAAAAGGTACATGGTAATAATTAGGTGGCCCATCAGACTTGTATATGTGTGGATATGCACTAAAGAGCCAAAACATTATGACTGCTTAATGATGAAGCAGATAATGTTGATTATCTCGTTACAATGGTGCATTTGAACATGTAGGATATATTAGATGGTAAGCGAAAAGCTGGTTCTCATAGTTGATGTGTTGGATGTGGGAGAAATAGGGAGGCATGAAGAACTGAGCAACTTTGACAAGGGCCAAATCATTATGGCCAGACGACTGGGTTATTGCATCCAAAATGGCTCGTGGGGCGCTCCCGGTCAGCATTCTTTGAGTCCCTGCTGACAACAGTCCGAGGGACAAACACCAAGCTGGTGACAGGGTGATGGGCACCCAAAGCTCATCAATGCACAAGAGCAGTGAAGGCCTTCCCGTCTAGACCGAGCCGACATAAGGGCTACTATGGCACAGCTCATTGAAACTTTTAATGATGGTTATGGGAGGAATTTGTCACAACACACAGTGAGGCTACGTAGCTGCAGACCGGTCAGAGTGCCATTGTTAACCCTTGTCCACCGTCAAATGGCAAGCATCGGAACTGGAACTTGAAGCAATGGAAGAGGTCCCTGGTTTGATAAGTCCTGTTTTCTGTTACATCACATGGATGGCCAAGTGCATGTGTTCCATTTACCTGGAGAAGTGATGGCACCAGGATGCACTATGGGGTAAAGAAAAAAACGGTGGAGGAAGTACGATGCTCTGGGCAATGTTCGGCTGTGAAACTTTGGTTCCTGGTATTCATGTTGACATCCATTTGACACATGCCACCTACCTTAACATTGCAGACCAGGTACACCCCTCATGGCAGTGGTATTCCCCTCAATGTCAGTGGCCTCTTTCAGTAGCATAATGCACCCTGCCACACTGCACACTTTGGTCAGGAATGGTTTGAAGAACATAATGAAGAGTTCAAGGTGTTGGCTTGGCCTCAAAATTCCCCATTTGTCAGTAGGGTCGAGCATCTGTTGGATGCGCTGGAACAAGTCTGATCTGTGGCAGCTCCAAATCACAACTTACAGGACTTAAAGGATCCACTGGATCCTTGGTGCCAGAAAACACAGGGCCTCCTCAGAGGTCTTGCGGAGTCAATGCCTCGGAAGTTCTGAGCCATTTTGCTGGTATGCAGAAGACCAACAGCACATTTGAGTCACAATGTTTTGGCTCACTGGTGCAGTCATATAAATCTACCAGCGATGGTCTTTTGCTCAAAACCACACAGAATCAAAAGTGGGACTGGGGCATCTTAACTACAATGCAATCAGTAAGAAAATTTATACAGAGCTTTGGTGTTGGGCAGTACAGCAATAATATTTATTTTAGCAGTAAGGAGACCTAGTAATATTTCAAATTGATGACAGCATAATCATTTATGTTCCATGTCTAATTACTAAGCTGCCAAATAAACACTGCAAGATATGCCTCATAATGATCTCCACAGATGGAGATATGTCCAACATGCATTCCCATTTAAGAAATTAAACATCCTCTAAACATTTTACCAATTTCGCTACCGACCTCCACTGTAGAACCAAATAGTTCTCATGGCTGGTGCTGGTTATGGTTTCTTTTTCCCTCTGATGTGCTGCTAAATCAGGTCTGGGAAATACCTCAGAAAAAATGCACAGGAGAGTGTCTCAGTGATAGCTAACAGCTACACACACTAAAGAATGCGTTTGATTTTGGCTGTCGCCCCAACACCAGTCACTTCGCTCTTTCAGACATTTGTTTTTATCTTCTATACTTGTGTCAATCAGTTGAAATCAATCTTGTACTATGGTGTATGACAGCCTGCTTACTAAGCTAACGACAGCGAATATAACTATACAATTAATTATGCGATTATATTCAAACAATTATGTAATGTCAACCGAATATATGGCAATACAATGAAAACTCAACTTAAGGATTAATGAACAGATACATGAATAAACATTGTTTAAGCACAGCACAGTTATTGCAGTATGACTAAGTCCTTCCCTTTCACTTCAATGAGCAGCCACTGCATTGCCTTCTCATCCTCTCGGTATAACACCCCGCCGTTCAGCAGAGAGGCATTTTTTCCAATTTCCCAGGGGAGCTGATTTGAAAGGTTGCCTTTTTTCCTTTGAGAAGAGAAAGATCCTGTCAGTTGCCATCAGAAAGACAAAGGTTGTGGTCATTAGAATTCTGCAGATGCCACAGGCTGGTTTGTTCATAACCTCATTGTTCATCCTTTTTCGGTGCTGACCGAGAGATGAAAATGCTAGCAAATGAGGATGGGATCTCCTCTAGAGCTTTTGACTGCCATTAGTTTTGCCTGAGCCTAGAAAGTAGAAATGCTGCAAAGAATGAGTTCGGCACAATTGGCTGTTGAAGAACAAAGCATTCTTCAGAATCTATATCGGCATGCCTAGCCTTTTAATGCCAACATTCCAAATGGCATTAAGTCCAAATGGCAAAAGTGACTAATTCTGCCTTATTTTACTCTTCTACTTGTATGATTTACATGGACATGTATAGAACTAGGGCTTAAACAAGTATTCAACATCATCGATAATGTTGACCATAAACAATCGGCAACAAACGATTCTGCTGTCAATTTTTCACATACAGTTTCAAAGTTACATCCAACCTAGATTGAGGTAATGAGTTAACCTGAAGAGAGCAGCAGGTTACTTATATTGTAGTATCTCTATATCAGATAGCGAAAGAAAAAGAACAATTATGGATGAAGCATATACAAGTCTGGCTTAGCTTTCAACAGAAGCACAACGTTACCTTCCACCACCACACAAGAAAACACGCTGAAGCAGCAGAACAGTCAGTAAACAATAGTTTTCCCTCCATGCTGGTGTTCTGACAAACTAAACACCTCCCTATAGGGCTTCAACATTAATCTGCATACACTATACGTCCAAATGTATCCAGACACCTCTTCTAATTAGTGAATTCAGC
Organism: Colossoma macropomum; assembly: GCF_904425465.1. Lineage (NCBI taxonomy): Eukaryota > Metazoa > Chordata > Actinopteri > Characiformes > Serrasalmidae > Colossoma > Colossoma macropomum. The sequence goes on along the minus strand of NW_023495280.1, from coordinate 111,409 downwards.
TACTGAATTAATGAATGCAGGTGCACCCATTGCTGACACAGGAGTTCAGTGGCACTCACACGTGTAATCATTATAGAAAAGCATTGCCAATAGAATGGGATATTGCGGAGCAGCTGCACATGAACCTGAAGGTCACCATTTCCAGTGGTCAAGAGTATAAAGTATTGGGCCATGAAGCAGTGGAACTGTGTTCTCTGGAGTGATGGATTACCTTCCAAAATCTTTGAGATGAGCTGGAGTGGCTTTTGTAATCTAGAACTGATCATCCAACATCAGTACCCGACCTAACTAAAGCTCTTGTGGCTGAATGCTGTCAAATCCTCAAATTTTGCAATGTTCCAACATGTAGTATAAAGCCTTCCCAGAAGAGTAGAAGCTGTTATTGCAGCAAAGAGAGAACGAAGTCCCTTGAATACCCTTGGTTTCAGAAGAAACGCTGGATGAGCATGTGTCTAAAAACGTTTGGACATATAGTGTATTTATTATTTTAACACATATTTTTAGGTATTGCTTTTTACTAATTGTAGCTTAAAATTATGAGCATAAACAAAGCATGAAGTTGCCAAACATTTTATAGTTTTTTCCCATTTAAAGACCACATTTAAGTCAATTGATATATCATTTGATTAATACACAGGACTAGGTAACACTGGGTAAGACAAGCATAATATGTTCAGCCCATAGCATGTTTAATACATTTTTAAAACCAATAAATATAGTGTAGATTTGGTTATAGAGTGAAATGTGTCTGAAAAAAAATGTTTAATATCATCAAGTGTTGATAACTTGACAGTACCTGGGATGGACTGATTGATTAAAAAATAAGATGTGTCATGTGCTGTGAGATGTTCAACTCAATTACGTCAAAGTGTAGTCATCTTCATTCCTGAACACAAGTGAGCCTCACTTTCACCTCATACACATTACCAGTTTTACATTCATTCCAAATTTGCTCCAAATTACCAAAAAAATAATTGTTCTCAGGTTGAACTAAAAGCAGTGATGCACTCAACATTTATCTTCGACATCTGAAGGTTCTCTAATGAGAAAATGTTTTTTTTTTCATGGCTAATGAAATATGAATAAACAGAGACACACAGTGTCATTGATGCAAAGCAACAAAAGCTATTTCGGTGCTAATAGTGCCCCCTTGTGGAGAATCTTTAGTCTGCTATACACAAGTGAGTGAGTTATACGCCAGCTCCATTTGCATCTAACAATGCCTACATGAATTTTAATAGTCCATCGGTGGAAAGAAAAACATAACTAATCAATTTCTATCACAGAACCTACAGGAAGACATCAAGGTTTATTGTTTTATGATTATGTGACATCCCTAATTAAAACATTTGACACAATCCAAAGTGGAATTTGTTAAAAGAAAGCATCTCTAATTAGAGATGAGTTCTCAAGTGTGTTGAGATGCTTGTTACACATACACGATATCCCCAGTCAGGCTTAACAGCACAACATGGTGATGACATTTCACTGGAATAATAATGATAAGATTAATGATGGAAATGGAAATTGAGCTTTAAATCTGTGCACTAATTATAGTCTGTACGACACCATACTGTTATGGTGACAGTGACTGATGAACCAGTAGGCAGAGACTTGGGCTTTTTTGCTGATGGGTGCATTACCAAGCCCAAACGGCCTACGAGTACACTCATAAAGCCTAATTAGGTGGAACTAATGACACACGGGATTGTGAGCAAATCTTGCTTAAATTGCAGCTGTTTTTTGAAAGCACATGCTCATGTTTGTATACTCTAGTGTTTTCTTGAGAGTACACTTTTGCAGGTTTCTCCTGAACCCAAAGGTAATCCAGTAGCAATAACAGTGGAGCATGGGTTAGAATGTGTGGACAATGGCATCATATCAGCCTCACGCTCACTGTTTTCAACAGCTTCTGATGCACAATGAAGACATAAATAACTAGTTCATCTCCAAAATTAGAGTAATGTAAGGCCAAAAATGTAAAAAGAACAATACCAATATCTTAAATATCAAGACAGAAAGAAAGGAACAACAGCTGCTGTAACAAAAGCTGAAAACATGGAGTCATGTGATATTCTTACAACAGGTCAACATCTATATACGCACTGCATTATTGAGAATATCATCACGTTCTAAATAAAAACAGTCCCCCATGCTAGGAAACATAAGTACACAGACGACTGGCTACCCAGTTGTTTCTTAGACAGGTGTATATCACTGCATTGTCATGAATAAGAGGGTCATAAGAGTCATAATCCAAGCATTACACATGTCAAAGTCAGTAGTTTGGTATATTAAGATGATATTTAAGAATGGTAAGAATGCACTGCCAGTAGCCATGTGCAAGAGTATAGAGTCAAAATACCAAAAAACCTATATTTATAGACTATATAGAAATATACATATACTATATACTCTGTATACTGACACCTAGTTTTGCATATTAGTGAGCTCAGATCCACAGTGGCTTATGGTCACTGTCACTTATGGTCACTTACGGCTATCTGTCTACATTATACAGACTCTGAGGCTGCTGAAAGCCAGCCTGAAAAACAGGTGACAGCTCTTCTAGAGAAACCTCTGAGTGTTCATAACTGGAGAAAGTAGGGAAAGTATAATGTCCTTGACAGCATCAGTGTGTCTACAGTGTTTAATAAACTCTGAATCGGCTAACAATCAGCCTGAAATGTGAAGAAAAAAGCGCTCTGCTGGCTTTGAACTTGTACAACCAGCATTATGACTCCTGTGGGCTGCACGACTGAAAAACTTGTTGTACAGTTCTGGGAGCTTTAGTCTTACAACACCCACATACAACACCCACATCCAAACACAGACACACAATTCACACACTTTATTTGTTCTACATATGCTGACTCAATTATCAACATATATTTTTAGTTTAAATACATCTAAATTGGTGGTGTTAAGGCTAGTGGGTTAATAATGTGTTAATTATTAAATAATAATCATAATAATAATAATAATAATAATAAAAACATATATAATATTATATGTATATATATATATACATATATCACTCAGCTGTAATCCTCTCTTCTAGTACAGCTTTTAAATGCTTTAAACATTCCTTTTAAGTATTTCCATCTATTGTAATGCCAAAAATTTGTTTATCACTGAAGTACAACAAGTCCTGAGTATCATTTACAATCAAAACAAAGCACTGATGCAGCAATTTTAGTAATTCAGTAGACTACACTGGACAGTGCTTATGGGAGAGGAACTAAGAAAAAGAATAGAAAAGCTACAATTCCAATTAAAACAAGACGTAACGTCACAGTCTGAGGCTCTAATCACAGAGGAGCTGGAACATCTGGCCACCGTTGCTCTCACTGGATGCTGGTGATGAAAATTTGAAACTGCGTTGGTCTATTTTTCATGTTCACTCCGCATTTACACGAGGTTCATTTTTTACTTCGATGAAGTAGCATTTGTGGTTCACAATTTTCATTTTTTGCTATATCTAACATGTTGGAATAGAATAAATTTGACCAGTGATAACTTTTGCATACTGCCCATATTTGTAATTCTGTCAGAATTACAAAGTGGGCTATAGTCTAGATAACCACATTATTTTATTACAAACCAAGCATTGTCACGGCATTTCTGTCTGATTTAATGTCTTTTATTTCAAAAAGAAAAAGTGCAATATACCTGTGGAACGTTGTGCTGGTTGGGCCCACCACTGAGGTTTGCCCCTCCTCATGTAAGAGCACAGCTCCTAGAACCCTTTAGGAACCTTTATTATAAGAGTGTAGGCCCTAGTGCAGTGAATGTGTTTGGTCTATGGCGTGTGGCATTTGCCTGGTGTGTGACTTTAGGATCACGTCTCAAAATTTAGGGCAGGATGTTCTCTTTTTCCAGCCAAAGTGTTTGTTGGTGTGAGGAATGGAGTTTTTCAGTGTTGTTTACCCGAGCTGCTCTCCTCCTCCGCATCCACCGTGTCCCAGTGGAGTGCATCAGAACAGATAAAACAGCACAGCAGCTAGACATGAATGGAGGAACGGCAACAGTGAGCACAGCTCATAACCTCTAACACCCACTCTCTGAGCTCCACACTTCCCATTTATGAGTCTTTCTATTCACAGACGCACCACAAACAAATCTCATTTGACGGCTTTATCTGAACCCTAAGCAAGCTCTGAGAGCCTGTTGTGACTTAAATGTGTACTATCTGGCTTCACCAATAAATTAAAGTTTCTTAGACATATCTATTACAGTACAACTCTAAAACTTGGGATCACTTATATATTTACACTTAGAAGACCCTTATAATTCCATATATTTACTATTTACCTGTAATTAATAATAATAATAATGAATTACACTATTATGTAATGACAAAATCATGTCAGATAACTAGCAAATTAACTAAATAGACAATAGTATACACAATTACATAATTAATTTCATAGTATGTCAAAAAATGACAAAACATGGCAAAAATGCAATGATGTGCAAATCATTTAAAACCTAAATTTAATTGAGAATAGTACAAAGACAACATATCCAATGTTGAAACTAAGAAATTGTATTGTTTTTTGAAAAATATTTGCCCATTTGAATTTGATGCCAACAACGTGTTCCAAAAAAGTTGGGACAGGGCAACAAAAGACTGGTAAAGTTGTGTAATGCTAAAAAAACACCTGGTGGTTGATTGGCAACAGGTCAGAAGCATGACTGGGTAAAAAAAAGAGTCTTTCAGAAGTAAAGATGAGGAGGGTTTCACCACTCTGTAAAGGACTTGGCTGGCAAATAGTGCAACAATTCAAGGATAACATTTCTCAACGTAAAATAGCAAAGAATTTGGGGATTTCATCATCTACAGTACATAATAACATTAAAAGATTCAGAGAATCTGGAGAAATATCTGTATGCAAGGGACAAGGCCAAAAAACAGTATTTGTTGGCCATGATCATGATTCTATAGTGGAAATCACTGCATGGGCTGCCACCTTCTCTGGACCTCAGCTCATTTAAAATGGACCGAGGAGAAGTGGAAAAGTGTCCTATAGTCTGACGAATTAACAGTTAAAATTCTTTTTGGAAATCATAGACACTGTGTCCTCCGGGCTAAGACCACTCAGCTTGTTATCAGTGCACAGTTCAAAAGCTAGTATTCATGAAGGTTTAGGGGTGCATTAGTGCACATGGCATATATTTTTCAAAAAATTTCTCAGTTTCAACATTTCATATGTTGTTTTTGTACTGTTTTCAATGAAATATAGGGTTTAAATGATTTGCACATCATTGCATTTTGTTTTTATTTACATTTTGCACAGCGTCCCAACTTTTTTGGATATGGGGTTATATATGTATATGGCTTTACATTAGTGAAATTATTGATTATAAACTTTGTATGGCTCAGTTCAATACTCTTATTGTCCTTTAATGAATGCGGCACACCAGCTCACTAACATTCAGCTTGTTCAGGGGAAATGCATCATTGTCACAGCAGCAAAGAAATTCAAGATAACTTGCATGGCACAGTCTTGATTTACCACTACTAGACCCATGAATTTCTATCCTGGGGATTATTGCTGTTCATTACAGATTTTCAGAGAGCGAAAGCAAGTAAACAAAAACTACCATCACATGGGTGAATACAATTTCTCAATAACTCCAAGAAATAATTGGATACTGGATCACGGACACATCAGCTTCACAGCAGTTATAATAATAAAAAGCATTAAGAGTTAAATGTAATTTTCTGCGTTTTCTACTATGTTATTTTTTGAGACCTCTTTATCCTTTTAAACTGGCTGTTTTAGTTACTGTGTCTCTAAGACTGATATATGTAAATGAGCTCTGTTCTGATTGGCTGCACTCTATTGTATTTCATTGAAAAAGAAATCAGGGCTCAAACACTCCTAATAACTTCAACGTGAGTGAACGGGGCTAAACTGCTGTAGGCTGAATAGGCAGATGTATACAAATATGTTGGTTTCTGTGACATCACAAAAATGATGAATCGAAAACAGTCTGTTTTGAGTTTTATATTATTATTAATATTATATTTATATTTGTACTGATTTATATAGACTTCCATAGGGTTTACATACTACATCAAACTCTTTTATTCAAAAACAGTGAAGAAATATTGGTTTTCCATCGAAGGACAAGAACAAATCATAAAGATAAATTGGGTTCTATTGCTCAAATTTCATACTAAATAATATCTCCATTCAAAAGGTAATCCTAATACAAAAGGTAATCCTAATACCAGTTTGTCTTTCCCAGTTTTGCCTTCGTATCTTTCGGAACTAAAGGCTGTCCTACTTCTACAGAAAGCGCAAGCAATTCCGAAAAGTTTTCCTTTGCCTCAATCCCTCTGTCATACCCACATGGCCTGTCCATAAAGAATGCATTTACCCAGTCCAGCATCTGCATGATATCAGCATGTCAGCTCATCATGTGATTGGCCATATCACATGACTTTTCCTGAAGAAGCGAAAGTCTTAGGATGTCAACACAGTGGAGAGGAGAACAAAGCCTGGTGTTCATCCTCTCCAGACTGGGGTAAAGGATGAGGAGTCACAAGCCGCCTGCTGTGAGCCTCATGGAGGACATTAAAGCAATAGTTTGATGCAAAATCGCATTCACAAATATCACCTTACCCCAAATGTAGCTGATCAGCCAAGACGTGTTTGGTGTCTGAAACCACATAAGCTACATTATTCACTATACTGTGACTTATTGCCAAGTTACTGTTTTAAGGTTGATGCATGACTAAGCACTTTTGGACCAAGCAATCGACTACGGTCACAGCCAAACCTGACTGTTTGACCAATGCAGATTTCACACATCCTCGAATCAAGATTGTCCCAAAAATGGACAGCACATGATGCTCAAATCATGGGATTTATACAATGCTGAGGTCATTCAAATCCAGGATTTGTTCTGTTTGCACACATTCTGGTGCGTGATGGTGATTTCAGTCAGAGCATGGTGAGTCATTATGTGTGAAAGAATGCAGGCAGTGCGTTGAACGTGAGGTTTTACACGAGGTGATCAGGCTTCCTGGAGATTGATGAGTCATGGTCTTACAAACGCAAGCTTAAGTCCACTGGCTGATAGTAGCTACTGCTTCCACACATGACTCATGGAAATTGGGATTGCTCAATGAAACGATGGATCTCATCCATGAACCCCAAATCATTTTTACTTGTTTCTTTGTTGTACACTATCGGCCTGATAGATCTTGCTCTTGGCAGATAATTCTTCAGTTTATTCTTGATTATCATCAACAGTTTGAGTGTTTTCTTATCTAAACTATTGTTAAAAGCATATACTGGAACTTTTTTGGCCCTTAGATGGTTTAGACACTCAAAAGGTTTGAGTGCTAATGTTACAAGGGATAAAATACCTGCGTGCCAAAAGCTAGGCTGTAGCTGAGAAAGGTGGGTCCTTGGTAGGACTGTTCTATGAAGGCTCCTTGTTTGTATTTCATAATGCAAAACTGTCTATCTACACGTCATCACCTGATCGGAAATTCAATTAGATGGAGAAAATGCTTTTATGTGAATGTTAGTTAACCCCTTAAAATCCCATGCTTCTTACATACTAAGCGCTGCTGTTGGAACAAAACCTTGTTTTTTCAGCTTTTGACATGATTTGAAAATGCCTGTTGTCCTTTACATTGTGTATAAATTTCATGATGAAACGACCAGAAGAAACAGCTCAGAATGACTTGGAAAAAAGTCTGGTTCCATTGACTTACATTAAAAGTGAAGCATGTTTTTCCTTCTCCTGTAAAACTGTCATTTTGGAGATGCAAGGTTTTGTTCTGACTACAGCGTAAGGCTTATTATTCAGCAACTAAAGAGACTTCAGTGCAAACTTGCTGAACTATTCTTAGGTTATCAGAGTGTGTCATAAAACTTTGGCCATGTAAGGGGTTAATAGTCATGTTTGTCAAACTTTTTCTCGAAAAAAGCCATCTCTAAAATGTCTGCGCAGTGTTTAGACACTTTCACTCATTTATTACATAGTGGAACGACACGTCATCCATTCATTTTCAAAAGAGTGGACCAACTGCCAGTTTCTATTTCATCAGACTATTACAAAGTAAGAAGTAGGAAGTACAGCTGAGAGCTGTCAATGAAGTCTATTAAGGGTCACGTTGATTCCAAAAGGTGCTCTCAGATCAGCTCAAAGCAGCTCAGATTCTTTGTGAATACCAGTTGTCAGGCCCATCTTACACAAAGAGGAACTGACAATTCTAAGATCAGGTTGCACACTTGCAGACCAAACATGGGCCATACAATCCCTTCATGTTGAGGTTTAGAATTGCCGCTTTCAACCACTTCATCCACATCCTATCTTTGATCACCACCTGTAGTTAAAATAAACTCCTACAAGACCTCTGAAGGTGCTCTGTGGTATCTGAAGACTTTAACAGCAGATCCTTTAATTCTTACAAGTTACGAGGTGGAGCCACCATGGATCGGACTTATGGTTCAAATACATCCCACAGATGCTCGGTTGGCTTGAGATCTAGGGAATTTGGAGACCAGGGCAACACCTTTAAATCTTCAGCATGTTCTTAAAACCATTCCTTGTGCAGTGTGAGCAGTGTGGCAGGACGCATGTGCCAAACTGATGTTCACATGAATCCAGGGTTTTCCAGCAGAACGTCTTCTTCCCATAGCGCATCCTTTTTCCATCACTTCCCCAGGTAAAAGGCTCACACATACCCAGCCGTTCACATAATGTAAAAGATATCAGGACTCATCAGATCAGGTGACCTTCTACAATCCCTCCAAGGTCCGTGCCCATTGTAGCCATTTTCAACAGTGGACAGGGGTCAGCATGGGCACTCTGACAGGTCTGCAGCTATGCAGCCACATACGCAGAAGGGTGTAATGCACAATGTGTTGCAACACATTCTACTAGCAACCATCATTAAAAATTTCTGTGACATGTGCCACAGTAGCCCTTTGTTGGCTCTGACCAGACAGGATACTGTCCTTCACTGTCCTGTTGGGTGCCCAACACTCTGTCACCAGCTCATTGATTATCACTCCTCGGACCACTGTTCCAGTGCTGACCAGGAGAACCCCACAAGCGTTGCCATTTCAGAGATTTTCTGACCCAGTCGTCTAGCCATAATGATTTGGCCCTCGTTAAAGTGGCTCAGGTCTTAAGATCTGCCCATTTTTCCCACATCCAACACATCAACTATGCAAACCGACTGTTCACTTACTGTCTAATACATCACAGATCTTGACACGCTCCACTGTTAGATAATCAATGTTATTCGCTTCATAGGTGAGTGGTCATAATGTTTTGGCTCATTGGTGCATATATATGATATAATATCTAACTTAATCCTTAGTAATATATATGTATATGTTACTACTTTGCTATTTATTTAAATGTAATGTACAATTATTTAAATGTAATTCTATAATCACACAGTTAATGTTAGTTTAAAAAAAATAATTCTTTTTCTTTCTACCAAACAAGATTGTACACAACAACTAAAGGGCTTATATCATGGACACTTTATTCACTTTTTTAATGAATACAACTTAATATAGTATGCAAACGTACTGTTCACACTCCAGTCCATACAGTCCACATACAGAAACTAACCAGCAAAAACAGCCCATTTTCAATTAATTTGTTTTGTGAATTCACAAAAACTAATTAAACCTATTCATACATCCCTTCTGTCCTAAATGTTCTTGTCTCTAAATCTAATCAGATAAAAAACCTTGTCATTCCACAATTTCCCATGTCTCAGTGGACAGCCTGTTTCTTCTACTCTAATAGCCACTCTGTCTTTCTTTCCCTTTCTCTCTCTGCCCCTATATCTCTCTCTCTCTCTCTCTTGCTCTCTCTGTACAGGTCCAGCACACACTGCAATGGGACACTGCCTCTCATCTACATTAAATATGCGAATTAGATCTTGAGAAAACCCACTTTTTTTCAGAACATGGCACAAACGAAGCCCTCTACGCACAGCTGGCCTAGTTATCTCTGAAACTTGGGTGAGAAGGCTTATGTTTCGCATAAAACACAAGGCATCCAAGAAATAGGGTCAGAATAGCACTCAGGTCCACAAATCACCATAAGTACAGTCATATCCAAAGGTTTGGGTATCCTGCTGTACTGTCATTAGTTTGTTGTCTGATCACAGAGATACAGTCACTTTTTTCTGTTTTTTTCCTTTTGCAACAAACAGTATAGTGAGTGTACTTTTATCCCCACTCATAACCATCAAAAAGAGTCTGCTTAGTGCACAAGCACCACAATAAATGACTAGCAGTGAGTGCTATGCCTCCATTAGAATTAGTAGCTTTTCTGACAAACCCTGCCAGTCTCTTCAAATCCACATTACGTTGCGCTTAGCACTAAGGAACGTCAATCAAGACAGTCGATACAAAAGCAGTGTAATCTCTCTTCGCTCTTGTGTGGTCTGTTCAGTGTCTCGGCAGCCCCAAACGGGGTTACGAGTGATAGTCTCCTGTCTTATTATAGCTTTTACTTGACAGGGCTAAACAAAGATCAGACAAAAGATCCAGGACATCTTCTAGCAGACGTTTCAAGGCACAGCTACTGCTAGGTTAGCAACAACAAAGAAAACTGACTGGTTGATTGACTGGCTGATTTATGTAGAGTCTTGCCATGAGAAGTCTTTGAGCTGATAGATGAGCTGGTAACTTGCTTACATACTGAATGGATTGTGGATTAACGGAGGCAAAGTTGTTCCAATAAAGATAAGGTGCGTTTGAGATATTTGTATGGTTAGATTTCTGGAAAGTATCCAGTGCCTGGATACATTTTGACATATATTCATGCCGTTCATCCCTATTGAACCCTATATGAATACATTTTTTTTGATAATGAATACTCGTTTGATTTTTGTTTTCAATAATGTGATTACGCTGTTCTGTTCTTCAATCTGATATTAGCAACAAGCAATTCATACTGGAGTACAAATGCAATACAGTAGGTGGCGCTGTGCACCTTTTACAGGGCAGGAGAAGAAATCTAGCTATTCGCTTGCAACTTCACACAAACCAGCAGGAGACAGTTAACAGAGTTAATAAGTCATATATAGTTTTATTCATGGTAAAAACATTATTCAGACACTAAGTCCCGTGCGTCAAACTCAAGGCCCGCAGGCCTGATCTGACACAATCCCATCCGGCCCACAAAAGTATTTTAATTTTCTAATAATATAGCTCGTTTTACAATGCGCTGCACTACAGTCCCCAGCATGCACTGCAACGTAATGTGCGCTCAAACACTCCAATGACAATCTGTCTGACAGCGGTTACACCTCAGTTCTACACAATTCTGCTCAATTTCACAGCAGCTGCAGTTCACCCAATATAAACACTTAACTTTAGCTCAGCAGCTCGGAAATTCAAGCAATTAGGTAGGTTTAAAAGGCCGAGGTCCTGGGGACATTTAAATTTTGAACATTTCAAGTGTCCATGTAATATTTCAAGGTCTATTACAAGTGTCTATATTTTACTGCTGAGGTTTAATAAACAATGGCCATTTTGGTTTATAACACAACATCAATTAAAAATGAAGTAAAAACTTTTTTTCTCTGGCCCACAGATTTGATGAAATTTTTTAATATGGCGCCTTTACTGGTTGAGTTTTATACCCCTACACTAAGTATTGAAAAGTGTATATAATTTCAAGCCCTAAGGTTCTTGTACATCAAAACAAAGATATCTGAAGAGCAAACGGCTTAGGCATCGTGATTCAATTTCTTGATCAGTGGATTTCATGCCTGAAAGCATTCCTGGGTCAAACACTTATTGACTGCTTCACAGCGGTGAGTAATTAACTTAGTGTAGGTAAGTGGGGTCAGAATGTCAGCCTGTGTCATTTTTTGCAATTCCTGTCAGTTTGAGTCTGTACTTATCTGGAGCATTCACGAATGCATATATACACAATATGTCCAAATCTATCCAGGCACCTTCTATTTAGTAAATTCAGTTCATTTAAGGTGCACCTACCACTGACAAAGGTATTCAATCGCGCACACACAGCTTGTATAATCTCCATAGAAAAGACTTAACCAATAGACTGGGACGCTCTGGAGCAGTAGCACATGAGCCTAAGGTCAACATGCCCAAAGCCAAGTGTGGGGAAGAGGGGTATAGAGCCCCCCAACATTGGCCTGTGCGTCTCTGCAGTGATGGAGCTCCATCCAGTACCTTTGGGATGAGTTGGAGTGATCCAGAACTGATCATCCAGCATCAGTAACTGACCTCACTAATGCTCTTATGGCTGAATGCAATCAAATCCTCGCAGCAATGTTCCAACATCTAGTGTAAAGCCTTCCCAGGCTTTACATGAAGAGGCTGTTACTGTGGCAAACGAGGACAAACTTCCAATTATTTCCCTTCATTTCAGAAGAAATGCTGGATGAGCAGGGGTCTACAATCTTTGGACATGTAGTGTAGATGTATTTACAAATGCTTGTGCAAATAACACAGTATCAGCCCTGTAATCGTTTACATACATATTCATATGTTCTTATAAGGCTTGGAAGGTGCATAGTTTGTTCACTGGTGTACATAGGTTTCCTTTACTTCCTGCTAAAGTGCAAAACTAAAGAAGCAAACTTGGGACACCAAATATGACTTTAAAGAGAAACAAAATCGATTCACTCTTCCCAAAACAGTAGGCAACCAGAGTACTGAAATGTGGACTTACTGAACGCTGCCACTGCCAGGATAAGCGTCACCACAATGGAAATCCACGACACCCACAGGGCCTTCTTCCTGTAGCTTTGAGCTTCATGTGGTTTCAGACGCATACTGCTCTCTAACAGACCTATCAGAAGAACAATAACAACACAGCTTTAAAGACCACTGATATCAATCAGCCTTCTTAACTGGAGCCAATGACAAGGGCTTATTAGAAATCTGCTGGTGTATGACCGCATCAAGCCCAGTGAGGCAGGGCTATTACTAAGTGTACTGCGAGCTGAACGCCCGGAGGGAGAGAAAGTGAGACGGGTTGCCAGGAGCTAAATGGGCCTGTTAAATTAGCTGAATCGAATGGTCTCCTACAAGATTTAGGGTTTGCTAATTTGTTGTTTTGCCTGTAATAAAAGGGAAATTAGTTCTGCTTGTGAGCCAGGTGCTGTAAGTCACAGGAGATGCGACTTGTTAGCCGAGTTCCTGTTCTGGTGCCAGCTCAGGGGAGAGAAAGAGAGAAAAGAAGACAAAGACAGAACTTAATAAAACTATATTGGTGGTCCACTGCAAGTTTAATGCTTTGTAGATTTTCACCTTGTCTTTAAATAACATGCAATCAAATATCTACACTGTAAATAATTTCACTGTAAAATTACAGTGAATTACTGGCTACTACTACTAACTTACTGTAAATAGCACTAAAATAGCAGCTATATACTGTGACTTCAGTCACCTGCACCACAAGATTACTGTGATGTAGCCGCATTCGGCTGTACACTTACAGTAATAAGCTGCAATTAAAGTACAGTAATGTCCTGTATTTTTACACAACAACTGTAAAAGTAATGCAACTCAGTAACTGTAAATTAACATATGGAATTATTTACTTTTAATTTATCTGACCTATAAATATGTTTAAATATATATATAAATATGTATTAATTAACATATTTATTCACCATGTTTTACACTGTAAATGCACAAAATATATTGTTGCTGTCCAAAGAAAAACAAGTATCTCCACAATAGTAACTTTATAGGAAAGGACAAAAACACTCTTACCTTTCAGTGTAAGAGATTTTATTCCAAGTGATTTTAGAGCATTTCTGTTGGTCCATTTATCATGAATTTTTCACAAAATGTAAAGAACATCTGGTGTGTTAATATGATGTAGAAAAATTAAAATTGACAAAAACGGAGATACATGGTTTTCTTTGGACAGCGACGATTTGCAATATAACCAAAAAAATGCAAACACATTTTAACTTTGTTTAAAAGTTAAACATAGCCAAAATAGGCTTCAAGCTCTAAAACAAAAAAGATCCAGTTTAAAAAACCATAAAATGTTTTTATTAAATTGTTTATGCCATTTTACCTTTACAGTTGCTCTCTGTTTACTCTCATATGCCATTATGCTGTGCAGCAATATTAACCTCACAGTAATTTGCCATGTTACTGCAGAAAATATGTGAGTTGATTTCACACTAAAATGATGACTATAGTATTTTTCTGTGTCCAAATTCAGTGTCAAATCCTGGCAATAACTAACAGTGTCTCCTTTTCCTGACCATAAAGCTAACACACAGTCTAACCCTCACCTTAACCTCAAACAGTGTTAATACAGTGTTAATACTCAACTGAGCATCACTACTTGATTTGAGTACGTGAGCATTTGTAGATAGGCCACTGGGGACCACCAGTACAAGTGTTCCAAGAATTATCTTTAGTTTAAAGGAAATAAAAGGACTTACAGCAGGCTTATTCAAGAACGTTCCTTGTATTAAGTATGTTCCGAGTCAGTCCAGCACATGGAGAGGCTTCCTAGATATGCAGAGGCCAAGTCTGAGATTTGTGACGATCTATGGCATTTCACAGTCTGCTGTAACTTCGCGAATGGCACTTTTGTCAGGCAACGTGAAGCTCCCAATGATACTTTAAATACAGAACAGCCAACTCTGTGTTTCTCACCATGGGGACAATTTGAGGGGGATGTGATCCAGTAAGCTGTTGAACAATGTAACCAGTACTCCACTGAGTCCATAAGAACCAGTTGACTAGCCATTGTCTGTTGTCCATGCTAAGCCTACATAGCCTCGTCTTTGTTCAGGCTTTATTTTTCTCCTCCATTGGCGTACTGAAGTGCCCTGGTAAGCGTGCAGCAGTCACATGCTAATGTGGAGTAGTAGTCTACCACTGTGTGCAAGAATTAGAGAAAGGCCCCTCCATCCTCCCACCCCCCAAGTCACATGACCCAACTATTTGATTAGTACACACACGTGCACATATACTAGGTCCATCAGGCATGGGTCATTCTACCACTGTGGTATGGTATGTAATTCAAATGCCTGTTATATTGGAGAATATCAGTACAGTTGTAACACCACTGACTGTAACACCACTGACAAAATTACTAAATCAGAACTAAAATATAGTTCAATGCCACTATAAGTCACATTGTATGCAATGGGAAGGACTAAAGTTGCACACATTTTGCTAATTTATTTCAATTTTAACATCACTTAATGCTTTATGAGTAACACCACTGACACTGTCTTTGAGATTGTAGACTTAGGGTTAGCCTTCCTTCTTTTGAGATATCCATGCAAGAAGTAACTCAAAAAGACCTTCGAGTTTTCCTTCGAGTTTTTCCTGTAACACCACTAGCAAGCTACTTCAAAAACGTCCCCCGCTGCAATAAAGTTTTTAGCCACACTCCTGTTCAAAATCTAAATTTACAGGCTCTCAGAGGCCTGGGCCCAGTCTAAACCCGCTGGTCACTGGCCCCCTCCCCCCAGTTCTGCTTGTTCTGCATGTTAGTCCAAGTGGAAGCTGAACACATCCGCATGACTCCATCTACAATTTCCCACGCCTGATCTGGTTTAGCATGGAAGAGAACAAAAAAAAACATTCTGTTCTGGGAAACATCAATTCTTATCCAGAATACAGTATTGTAACGCAAACTTTTAAGCAAGCTTTTAAGTTTTCATTTATTACAATTCCCTGTCACCTCTCCCATCCTCATACAGGTATTTATTTGCCTCAACCCACCACAACCAACGTCTGTGGAATATTACTGTAGTTCTAAATAAATGTGATCATCGCAAATAATTGTGATTAGACGATTATGTAATAATTGTGACAGGCCTAGCTGAAGGTTTGATTTCCTGTCTGGATTTGTGTGGCTCTGTTATTACTCTGTTAACTTCTTTATCATACCTCCTTTCCTCTTCTTTCTTGTACTTTCTTTGTTTTTTTCTCTCTGTTTCCTTTCATTTTTCATTCCTATTTTATAACATTTGAATTCTATGAGAGATTAGTGAGAAATATTACATCAGGCGGAAGTAGTTATGACCTTTCTCCACTCTCCTCTTTTTCCCCTTTCTCTCTTTCTTACTTCCTTCCTTTATTTTTTGTCCTTTTTCATTTTTTCTTTAATTTTGTCTTTCCTTCTCTTTTTCTTTCTTTTCTTTCCTTCATTCATCCTGAAGACGTTTTAAAGTCATTGTTTTCTTGCCTTGCAGGCACTCCTTCAGAAAATGTATAGTAAAATCAATTTTCCATCAGACTTCTTATTTAGAATTATACCTGCTCTGTGATTGTGACTAAAACAGTCATTTAACCAGCTAAACTTTTTGGGGGGGAAACTCATTTCCCAAGTCTTTAAGCAAGACTCCTGAAATCAACAAGAGGCCTGGCGGTCTTGTCTGCAGCCCACTTCCTGCCACCACATAGTCTGGGCACCAGCGGCAAATTAAAAACCCTTATAAATTATTCATCTGCAAAAATTGATTGCGTGGTGTGATTTCAGGTGCCCCGCAGCAACACTGCTCCACAGCTCACATGGTGGAGGAATGCTGAAGTGGGCTGTGAGGATGATGAGCTGGTGAGTTGAGGTGTAGATGTGCAATCTAAGGTTTCCATCTGCAGAAGCATGTGCTATCGTCATTTGGTAAAAAGTGAAATTAATCTTGGAACAGCATTTATCCTAAAACGATGCACAATATCGCCAACCAGCCACTTCACTACACTCATTGTCCATTTTATCAGCTCCACTTACCATATAGGTGCACTTTGTAGTTCTACAATTACAGACTGTAGTTCATCTGTTTCTCTGTGTACTTTGTTAGCCCCCTTTTACCCTGTTCTTCAAAGGTCAGGACCCCCACAGGACCACAAGACCGAGTCCAAACGATGTTGGGACCATGATGAAACCAAGACTGGACTGAAGTACTATGACACTAGTAGCAGCAGCATTTAAATACAGCAAGAGTGCACTTATCACCTTATTTATGTCATAACATTGCAAGATTGCAGATTCTGATCTTAAGAGATTTCAGTGTTTCAGTTATCAGGCCAGAAATTCCACATCTCTACTTAAAGATTATTCTGATGATTCTTTCTTTGGTTTCTTTGGGTCTACTTTGCCTTACAACGCCCTGCATGTACCCCTCTGCCACGAATGGGTTAAAAAAACATTTTAGGCAAAAACCGTATGTTTAAAAAATTGAAAAACTTTCATAAAACAATGTCTCTGGCATCACACAACACAATCATGAGGAAGCTTTTAGAGAGATTAAACCCTTCAGACATCTAGTGCTTATCACCACCTCTGTAAATGATTCTGGCTCAATATGTTTCTCTAGATTAGAGCATTTCACATCAAACCACTCTGAAAGACTTTGTTTACATCTTGAAGGGGAAATCCACCAATTTTTCAAAATTTCTGAATAATTCAGTGTTTCCGATGTAAACAAAGTCATTTGGTTTGGTGCATTGCAGAGACTCAGATTTCTTTACAGTGGTGGTGACAGGAACCAGGGATCACCATGTCTGCAACAAATATCTGGCCATTTTACTTACTATCCAAAACCACCAGTGAACCTACACGTGTCTTCTGAGTTTTTATGTTTTTATATGGAATGCTGATGATAGTAAAATAGTGGAAAATCTGAAAAAATACATTTGCTTTATCACAAAACTATTCTAAAACAGTGTGTCAGACAACAGGCAGCGTATTCATAATGATTTTTTTTTTTATATAATAACTTTTTGTGAGGGAGCTTTTAGAGGTGGCTGTCTGGTTCCTATCACCACCACTGTGAACAATTCTGCCTCAGTAATTTTCTCTAGAACAGAGCATTTCACACCAAACCACTCTCAATGACTTTATTTACATCTTAACTATTTAATTTTACAGAAATTTTGAAAAGTATGTGGAGTTCCCCTTTCGGGTTTAAAGCTTACATGAGCAGTATAGTCCATTTGACTCGTTACTGTTTTTCCCCCCCAGTGGTGTGGAAAGCTGAGGCTATGATGCACAAAGGTGTCAGAATATCTCTATGATCATAAAAAATACCCTAGAGTGTGTTCAAAATCCTTATCTCTACTTGTAGATTTGATCTGATTCTTCTGACGTCCCTTGACTCTAAGGCAAGACGTGGCAATTCGTCAGGAAATGATGGTTTAAGAATGAGCCTGATTCCCCTTCTATCTTGACCCTCATCATCTGCAAGCTACATACAGGAATATTCAACGGCAGCACAGAGATTTTGTACTCTGCTGTCGTTTATGTAGATGGGCTGCTGTAGCACTGACTAAACTCCAGCTGCGCCGTTCTCATCTTCTTCTCAATTACAAGCCTGCCTCACACTGACCTGTGCGTTAATGAGGTGCGAGTGTCATTAGGATCAGCTATGGAGAACCGACCCTGAGAGGACTCTCATTCATACATTATACAAGGCACTCAAATACATTAGCTAGAGCAGCCAATATAACTCAAGGCCAAATAAGCAGAATGTTCACACAGCCTTGAGTTATTTTTGCTTATAACTGCAATAGTGTGTGAACTGGATTTTAATAAGGTCGATTTGGGGAAAATAACTAATTGCGATTTTTCTAACCAATATTGCGACTGCAATTTAAATTGTGATTATTTTCTATAAATTAAGGGCCTCAAACTTTGGCCAAGAAGACCAGAATATACATTTTATTCTGGCTTAAGCCTGAATGCAGAATGTTATACACCAGACTGCCAGTTAGTTTATTACGATAATGATAAAATATTGTCATATTTTAACTCTTCTACATAGATGTTGGGCTGCTTTTGTCTGACCTAATTCATTGACAGCAATCACAAGCTCCATGTTTTAAAAGCTTAAGAAAATTATGTTAATAATATTAACTAAGATCAAAATTGCACTGATTTGAAAACTGCGCTCCTTTTAAATTGCAATTTCGATATAAAAACAAATCATCTTTCAGCCCTAATTTTAATTACTGTGATTAGTTATGAGTAAAGTCATATACTACAGACAAACTATGAGATAAAGCAGCTGCTTTGGATGGCAGATTGGCATGAATTCAATCTGTGTACACAATATTCATAGCTGGGAGCTCAAACAATATATATATATATATATAGGATTCCTCTCTGGTGATTTATAGGATCAGCACATCAGCAACCAATTTTAACGCTCCCATTTCTGTTCATAATAAACTTCAGAATCAGGCTCACAATGAACATTTAACAAGCTGTGATCCACCTTATCATGTATTGGCTAAGAAGTTTCACACTGATGTAAATTAGATCAGCACAATCACGTCATAGCCTTTAGAACTGATGGGTGAATTAAAATTGGTATTTCATTACAGCCCTAGTTGGCGCACAGGCTTTAGGAACCGTGTGTTTTAATACATTATTTTAGGCTGGGTAATTACACCAATTTTTCAAAAATTGGGCACAATGTAATCGCTAAGCATGGTATGATATAAAATATCATTCTTAAGAAAGTTACAGAGTCAGAATTGTTTACAGTGGTGGTGTTAGGAACCACAACAGTCCTGAGATCAAGTTTTGGCATAAAACATACTTTTTGGATAATAATTAAAATAGCTATATTTGTGTCGTAGACATTGTTCAAAACCATTCCAACTCTCTCTTTTAAAGGCAATAAACTCTTCAAACACCTGGTACCTATTACCACCACTGTGAACAATTCTGACTCAGTAAGTTTCCCTGAATGACTTTGTTTACATCTTAAGCATTTAAATACATACATTTTGAAAAGTCTATGGAGTTCACCTTTAAGGTATAGTCTACGTGACTCGCTACTGTTTTACCACCCAGTGCTGGTGAAAGCTATGAGGCACAAAGGTGCCAGCATATCTCTAGGATCATAAAAAAAATACCATAAGTTGTATTCAAAATCGATTTTTAAACAAATTTCAGATATGTATGACATCTTTTACATGTAGTTAGTAACATTAACATTCCCTAAGGTTTGAATTCCTAACCCTTGACATAAAAATATCAGGGTGTGTGCCACAAAGTCGATTTTATTCTACAGGTTAAAGATGAATTTAGCTGATTTTTCAAAATGTCTGTATAATTCGGTTTTTGTGATATAAACAAAGTCATTCAGAGTGGTTTGGTGTGAAATGGTTCATTGTAGAGACTCAGATTTCTTTGCAGTAGTGGTGAGAGGAACCAGGGGTCACCATGTCTACAACACAAATACAGCCATTTTATTTACTATCCAAAACCGCTGGTGAATGTACATGTGTCTTCTGAGCTTTTACATGGAAAGCTGATGTTGGTAAAATAGTGGAAAATCTGAGAAAAATACTTTTCTTTTGGGACTATTTTGCCGTACCCTACATGTATCCCTCCACCATGAATGAATTATAATAATTTGATTACAATACGATTTAGGCCAAAACCTTATCTCAAAAATAATCGTAAAACAATGGGTCAGACATCAGGCAGCGCATTCATAATAAACTTAATGTAAAAACTTTATGTGAGGGAGCTTTTAGAGGTGGACGTCTGGTTCCTATCACCACCACTAGGAACAATTCTGACTCGCTACGTTTCTCTAGAACAGAGCATTTCACACCAAACCACTCTGAATCACTTTGTTTACATCTTAAATGCAGAATTAATTATGCAGAAATTCTGAAAAATCGGTGGAGTTCCGTTTAAGTTAGCCTGAACAGCTAGCAAAGAGTAAATCTGACAACTTAGCTAGCTAGGTAACTAACGTTAGCTAACATACTAGCTAACCGGTGATTTATTTACCTCAGACACAACTTCGATTCAGTTTACCAAACCGATTCCTTTTAACAGTTCGTTTTAATTAATCAAACTCTCCGGTTCTGTAGCTTTAAAAGCTTGCGAATTAAATTATATTGAAACATATATGTTTTTAAATTTCATCACAACTCTTCACCCTACAACATAAACCAAACAAAAGCTCGATTGAGTTGGATCAGCTTTTAGAAAAGAACCGACACATTCACGAGTCTCGGCGCTGCGCCTAATCTAACGGAAACCTAAAGGGGGATTCCACCAATTTTTTTTTAAATTTTCTGAATAATTTGGTGTCATTCAGAATGGTTTGGTGTGAAATGGTTCATTGTAGAGAATCAGATTTCTTTACACTGGCGATGTTAGGAACCAGGGGTCACCAAAATAGCCATTTTATTTTCTATCCAAAACCATTGAACCCACACGTGTCATCTGAGGGTTTGTATGGAACGTTGCTGATGGTAAAGTAAAGGGAATCTGAATTTGAGAACTGTTTTGCCCACACAACCTGCACGTATTCCTCCACCATGGATGGATTAAAATAATTAAAGTACACTGTAAGCCAAAACGTTATCACAAAACTATCATAAAACAATGTTTCATCAGGTAGCGCATTCATGATGATTTTTATATAATGACTTTTTGACTTTGTTTACATCTTAACCATTTCATTATGTAGAAATTTTGAAAAACCGGTGGAGTTTCCCTTTAAGACGAGCTCATACATTTAGAGTTCACAGTTATGACTTTACAGCGGATTTTCCTGAATGTAAACCCTGATAAATACTACATTAACACCCGACCCCCTCGTTCTTACCCTGCCCCTCCACACTGTCTGTGATCTTCATCTCCTGGTCTTGCTCCGTAGCGCACACATCGCCGTCTCTCCTGGCCGGGCTGGGCTCCAGGGCAGCGGCGCAGCGGCCGTTCCGCACGGCCGAGAAGGGGTCCACCACAGCGGGGTCAGGGACCGGGGAGGAGGCCGAGAGATCCGTCATGGTTCTCTTAAGTTTCAGTGCTTTTGAAGCTCAGAGAGCAGCTTTAGAGTCTGAGAGAAGGCGCCATGCAGCCCGAGAGATGCGCTGCTAAAACGCAGTGTGTCCCGGCATCAGCAACGGAGCCTCCCCCTTTACCACACACACACACACACACACACACACACACACACACACACACACACACACACTGGCTCGTATTCCTGTTTTTGTGGGGCATTTCTATTGCCTTATGCATTACCGTTGCCAAATGCTGATACTAAACAGTATTACTATTACGAAATGTTCCCTAATGCCTAACCTTAAAGGGGAACTCCACCAATACTAAAATTCAAAAATTCTAATAATCATTAAATGGTTAAGATGTAAGCAAAGTCATTCAAAGAACTGTTCACAGTGGTAGTGATAGGAACCAGACGTCTGAGGTTTAATACATCTAAAAGCCTCCACACAGAAAGTGATCACATGAAATTGTTATCAATTATCTGCCTGATGTCTGAAATATTGTTTTATGATAGTTTTAAAATGAACCTTTAGCTTCAAGCAGCTAATTTTTATTCACCCATGATGGGTAGGTCAATTCAGGGCATTGTGAGGCAAAATAGTCCCCCAAAGTATTATTTTAAAAGTTTTATCAGTGTTTCACCACGATCAATGTTCCATATAAAAACTCAGAAGACACGTGTAGGTTCACTGGTGGTTTTGGATAGTAAATAAAATGGCTGTATCTGTGTCCCTACAATGAACCGTTTCACACCAAAACACTCTGAATGACTCCGTTATTGAACTCTTAAGTTTGGAAAAATCGGTGGAATTCCCCTTTAAACTCAGAGACCAAAGGATAACCTCTGACCATTTTGTTTTTTCTCAAAGCTGAGGTTTGTGGCTCAAATATGTTTTTTCTTATAGGGTGCAGCTTTCAAACATGAAAGTAAACATGTTCATGTTTTCTGTCACTAATGGGAACATTTGGTCCCCACAAAGAGATAAATACACAAGCACTTACTCACACTCTCGCACCACCCCTCCCATTCCCAGCACACAACAACTGTTTAGCATGATTGGACTGGATGTCCTTGATAACCGAAGTTGTTGTTTGTCACTCTCAGACTGAGGTGAAGTCTGTGTGGTAGAAATATGAAACCAATTTGCAGAAATAAATATTCACTTTTGGATACATTTCTATGGAAGCCCCTTTGCTTATGTTCTCCTTCTCTGTTTCTGGCAACTAAATGTCAAAATTCTAACTTAGTATCTCAAAATTATGATTTACTTTATCAATGTTGTGCCTCAGTATCTCAAAATAATGACTTGTCTTCTCAAAATCATTATTTCAACATATTAAGGAAATCAAGCGGTTATTTTTGACATCATAAGTCAAAATATTGAGAAAATAAGTCATTTTTTAAGATACTGAGTCATTATTTTCATGTGTAAATCAAAAAAAAGTCATTATACCAACCTAATAAGTCAGATGTTTGAGGAAATAAGTAATTATTTTTAGTTTATAAGTCAAAATTGTAATATACTGGTGCTGAAAACAGGTGTACTCTCAGCCTTTACTCTTCTGTGATGGCTTTACATTAGATGCTGGAACATTGCTATGAGGATTTAATTGCATTCAGCCAAAAGAGCATTAGTGAGGTCAGGTAGTGATGTTGGATGGTCAGTTCTGGATCACTCCAACTCATCCCAAAGGTACTGGGTGGAGCTCCATCACTCCAGAGAACACAGTTCCACTGCTCCACAATTCAATGCTGGGGGGCTTTATACCCCTCTAGCCCACACTTGACATTGTGCTTGGTGACCAGTAATGGGTGCCCCTTAAAGTAGCTGAAATCACTAGTTAGAATAGGCTGGACAGATAGTGTACTTGATTCAACTCTAGACTCTAGCTGCCCACAAAGTCTGAAATGAATACCTGAAAATTGAGCTGAAGTGACTAAAAATCATCAGTGTTTGTTTTGTTCTTTTGTGGTGATTTAGTTCAGAATCAGATTAAAATCACTGAGCCGTTGTAGATGTTGAAAGCTCTCAGAGGCCTACAGATGGCTGTTCAGCTCCACTGTCTGATTAGAGATTGAATTGAATTATCCTCACCTCTAGTTTGTGAGTTAGTGGTTATTTGGGGTCCCAGGCAGCTCACAAAGTTTCTGGCAGCTTATTAAAGGATGTGTCAGCACTCAGCTTCAGTCGGTAGCCTGCACAATTCTGGTACCAGATATAGAACGATTTGCCTGATTAGATGGTTCTTTTCATGGTGAAATTGTTCTTCAGACTGATGGAGAATGTGTTGTATATAGTGCTATACAGAACCTTTTTGAAAAGGGCTCTAAAAAGCACCAAAAAGGGTTCTTCTATTGTTACAAGCTTGACAGCATAAGAACAGCAAAACCCTTTTTGATGCTATATAGAACCATGTACAAAACATTCTCCATAAATCCAACAGACATTCAAGAACCATTTCATCATGCAAAGAACCCTCAAAGCATGAGGGTTTTATGGAACTCATGGTTCTGGAACCACTGCCTTTACTAAGGAACCCTTAAAGAACCAACTTTTTTAAGTGTGTACTTAAAATAGCCTACCATTGATTGCTTACTTACAGAATGCTTACTTTCAGGTTGTGCATACTAAAAACAAAAAATGAAACAAATCATATTGGCTCTTTTATTCCAATATCATGAAAGTGTTTTCTGTCTTGAAACCTATCATGCAGAGGAAGACTTGAGCATTGAAGGTTTAACAATTCTCAAAATTCAAAATTAATATGATATTTTTGTGTCATTTGATTTTTTTTTTGACACAGCAAAAATAAAGAGTAACTGAAAATATCCATTACGTTAATATGTTAAGTGTTTCCACTTTATTACAGCATTAGAAACACATAAAAATACAGCAGTACAAGATAATATAACATGGTTTATTGTTACATTTCTACTGAACATGTATTTTTTATATACATGTGAAATATCTTGGCATCCACAAAGACAAAGACACATGAAAAGTTCCAATTTAAGGCAAATGCTCTTTTATTGAACAGCCGGCAAGTGACAGCCACCACCCAGAACTACTGAAGCAGTCCAGGTAGCACTCAGGTCATTTCTAACCATATAACTTCCCTTCATGGCAGACACTTAACCCACACAAACTACCCACAACTCGACACAGAATAACACATGCAACATATTAATACAGATTTGGTCAATTCCACCAACAAGCACACCTGATTTAATTTAATGAAGTGCTGATTAGACAAACTAGGTTTTGAATAATAACAACAATCAGTAATGGGCTCCTACGAGGAGAGGTCTGGAAATGGTTAATTAAACACATTGACATACATATAATAACTACTTATTGTATTAATGGTATTTGTATTTATTCAAATATTTTATTCTAATATTAATTAAACAGTTTTTTAAATATAATTTTCTCAGGTATCTATTCATGTGCATAGTCCTGTGTATTTAAATTACACTGTGTTTAATTCTAAACAGAACAATTAAACAAACACAATTTTTGACCATCTGCACAAATTACATTTTGCATATGTTTTTCCATGTAGGCAGGCTGTGGGCTGCTGTTTTAGAAACGCCTTCAATATTCTTCAAACCTGCTACCTTAGGTCTAGGTTGTACACTTCTCTTAATAATTACGTAAAAAAGGATTTGTAATTAATGCTCCTGCAGTACATAACATAGCCAAGAAACGGCAAGATTTCATCAAAATACTCATGCTTGGAAATCACCTGGAGGATTTACATTTCATGTTGAAACTTTGTTCTAAACGGATTTCTGTGAAGCTGCTTTGTGACAACATCGGTTGTAAAAAGCGCTATACAAATAAATTTGATTTGATTTGATTTGATTTGATTTTTTGATAAGTAAGTTCTTGAGGAACTATGGTAAAGAGTGTCATAATGCAACTGCAAATCATTTGCAACTAGATCTACTATTAATCCATGGCGGCAAACTTTATCTCGAGGTGTGATCATTTTTCCTCTCCTTGATTGGTCAATATGACCAGGCCCCAGCCTCAGAAAAAGGGAGCAGGTTGAATTTGATTGGTTGATGTGATCCACCATTGGCAGATAAAGGGGTGGGAGTATTTACTTTGAGCTATGTTGGGCTAAGCTACAGGTGCTTGTGCAAAGAGGCAAAGGTTAGCAGTGAAATATTAAACAGTCTGAAACTGCAGCATTACATGCTCTAGAAGATTTCAGCAGGGTGCAGGATGAAGATTGATATCCATAATCATATTCTGCCCAAGGAATGGCCCAATCTAAAAGAGGTAGGCTTTAGGGAAGCTCAGGAAGGACAGTATAAAAAGGCATATTTTATGGTATGTGCTGCATTTATATGCAGGGTGGGTTTAATTGCTGTATAAAATCTAATTTCATGTGTTTTACAAACTTTTGTTTTTTTAAACAAATCACATTAGGTAGAAAAAACAACAGCTATTACATGTTTGTTGCTCTCTAATAGTATGCAATCACAGGCCTTTATTTGCATTCTCATGCTTTTATTTTATTGAGAAATGAACTTTTAGTCAGCTTTCCATTTTCATCATCATTAAAAAATAATAGACTGGTAACACTGATGACAACTGTAGCTCTAAGGAAACCGAATCTAAGATTTGCTTTTTAAACCTCTAGTCAAATATTAATTAGGACCTTGGCCTCCTTTGCTTGTCAATCTGTGTCAACAGAGTGAACTAAGGGTTAATGATTTAATCTCTCAGTTCATTTGCCTTTCTTACTTTCAGTAGCTCTCATTATTCTCTGTCCTGACCAGCTGACCTAGTATTCCTCATAAAAAATATATTGTCCAGTTTTGTGTTTTTGAACCATATTGTTGGGGGTTTAGGCTTTTAAAATAAGATATGGGACAAAAATGACCACACATTCGTTTCCACATGGCAAAGAATCGACAGCAAAAATGACTTAAGAAACTCTGATATTCTAATGCAGCAGTGCAGTACTCAAAACAGTCATGCTATTATTTCTATAACACCTATCAAAGAACAGAACATGTGTAATCATTAGAGCTGTCATGATTACTCAATTGAAATAGATAAAAAAATTTCAGCAATTAAAATTTACACTCTTGATAAATCAGCTTAGTGATAAATTTGCAATTTGAATGATAAGCAGGGTGTCCACAAGTCATAATAAAGCCATGTATAGCAAACTAAACATTCTCCATAAGGGGAAGCCATTATCACTCAAAGCATTTGTCTGCATCACTAAAAGAGAGGAGAACCACACCAGGAGATCTCACTAATGCACATGTTTATGCTTACAAAGTTTATGAAGTAATATAAAAACATTTTCTGTTATAAATTGTATGTATATGAAGTAAAAGTATATTTGAAGTAACAGGTTTTGCTTAAGTAGGGATAGGTTGGACAGCTTGGCAGGCAACTAACAGGCTACTCCAATAATATTTAGAGTTAGGTTTTACTGAAGGATTCACTGTAAAACAAGAAAGCAGGTTGACGCTAATGCAGCGAACGCTAGCTATCATGCTAATATGTAAATAATGATTTAATGCTAAACCTTTGTGGTGAATAAGTTAAAGCACAATAACACAGAGACATGGACTTGTCGAAGTGTTTTTATGCTGTTACAAAACTATTTCCATCCCAAAACTGGACGCAAGATTTTGCACCATATCTCACTTTAAAAGCCCACATTTCACATATAAACACCAATATAATTTTAAAACACTGAAAATTAAGATACAAACATGTTTTAAATTTTCCTGTATGTGTACTGCTTTATGCCT
Source organism: Colossoma macropomum (assembly GCF_904425465.1). NCBI lineage: Eukaryota > Metazoa > Chordata > Actinopteri > Characiformes > Serrasalmidae > Colossoma > Colossoma macropomum. Next base: position 83,847 of record NW_023495280.1, on the reverse strand, counting down.
TCATCCCTGGTCTTTCTTAGTTTTGCCAGACGTCCATTGATTTCACGTTCCATAGATGCTATAAATCATCACGGTCCCACTGTTTAGTATCAGAGATAGGTTTGGTGTTAAATATTCATATATCAGTCTTGTCTTTGGGTCCAATTTATGACTTTTCACCTTTGAATGTGACAGTGTGCTGAGCCTAAAATGTAGAACACTGCTTCATCAGTATTCCCGATGTGTAACACTGCTGTCAGAATAGTCTGTGATTGGATTTTCTTTTATTTTGTTTTATTCAGTCATTCCAGCCATGAGCGGAATGTTAATACACTGCAGCAATAATTTATCAAATTGAATGTTGCGAATAGGATAACTGAAGGCTGTATCTTTGCACTAGAGGTGTTTCGTCCTCATATGTTCATCAGTGATGTGAAACATGGCCTGAAATCAATGGGCACATACCAAAAATGACACGTAAACAAGGTGAATTTATGAAGTTGGGATATATTTTAATGTATTTCAATGAATTCAATGTATTTCAATGTATTGCATTTTTGTATACTTACAATTATTAAAGTTTTATAGAATCAAATTACATCTGGACACACACCCCCAAACTTCCAAACATTCTAATCTAACAATACATAATAAATAAATGTTCTGATTTGTCCATCTTTACAAATACCATTAGCCTATACTTGAATTTGAATGTAGCCTATACATTCTTGTTTAGTCAGTAGGCCTGTCTTTACATTTCACCATCAGTGAAAGATAAAGCTGTGGTCACCAACCCTGCTCCCTCACATGTACCTTCCTGCAGACTAATAGACCGCACCTGATCCGTCTAATTAGCACTATCACTATTGATTATATGAGTAATTGAGTCGCCTAGCAATGTCTTTGATCAATGAAGTACAGTAGCAAATTAAAATGAAAGTAATTGAATAACAATACAATAACACATGGGCTTAACTAAACAATATAATATGATGATGCAGAGCCTTTCCAGATTCCAGATTAGAAAATAATTCATTTATACATTGAACACTGTGTACTAAAATGCACCTATCGGTTTCTAACTGTAAGACAGAGCATCAGGATGCATCAGAAAATTGTTCATTTTTAATGCCATGTTGGAAATCTGCATTGTTCCTAATAATGAGCTAATCATTTTATTAACTTGTGACATCCATGAAGATCATTATACAGCAGTGTTTACTTCAGAAATCTTCATTTTATTAGCCCCAAGCTAATGGTGGTATTTACCACTTAGGCCAGCTCTGTTTAAACATAGACAATTGAAGCATTAAACATTTGTAACAGACATTTAATTCTTTTCATGTTGCAGTTTTAGGCCTAATTGAATGTTATTGTCATAGCCTGATAGCCAGTTAGCTGTCTGGCAAAAGCAAAACTGTTTTTCATATACACTTTTAAAATACTGAAAACTAAAGATTTTCACGTCACATTATAAACAATGTTGTCTATGGCAGTCGTCATACGCAATTTGTAACTATAACCTTGAGAGCTAATAGCTCCCCCTTGTGAAGCATCTGCTAAGCACAACTTTGTTATGACTTTTGATATCCTTTTTATGATTTAAATTGCAAACTAATTGCCAAACCAATTTTTTAAGTATGCAATCGATTCTTTTTCAATTGAGTAGTCAATCAAATCGTGACACCTCTACACCAAATTACCTTCAGAAGTCCTTGATCACTGGTTTAATTTTCATCAAAAATGTTTTGTACTACCCAAGACCCAGAAGGATAAGTGTGTGTGTGTGTGTGTGTGTGTGTGTGTGTGTGTGTGTGTGTTTCATACTATTGAAATCTCTATGTAAGTCTATGTAAAAGTCATTATGACATTTGTGCATTGATGCAGATTCTTTCAAGATAGTATAAAGATGTATTTAAGAATCAATTAATTTTTGCCAATTCCAATTTAAGATCTACTTTTTCTATTTTGTAAACACCCAACGTTTACATTTAATGGTATATATTATTCTTTCCAGTATTAAATGAGAGGATGACTCTATAAGCCATGCTTTCAGAGATGGTCTTCATACAGTCATCAAATGTGTGCTAGTCTGATGATTAGTATGTATTAAACACAGATGTAACAATTTGTCTTCATGTTCTCTCAGTATGTATGAGTTTGCACACATTAACAATCTCTTTGTGGTTCCTGCACTTCCTAGAGGTATGGATATGATGGATTCGTCCAGCTGCACCACCACTGTAAAGTGAGTCAGTACAACAATTATATTTTCGTATCCTTTTTATTTTTCTCGTTAATTCCTGTAAACAGTAGACCTGCTTGTGTAATTCACTGGAGCGGCATGGTAAATCTATGCAAAGATCAATGCTCTATGACAACAGTGATTTCTCAGCACATTCACCAAAGCAGGTTCCTCTGCAACATATTGCAATGAAATGGTCTAATGGTCAGGATGGAGAACGTATGGTCAGAATGTAGTTGGATGGAGTGTGTATTGGCTCTGGGATCTGCCTGGCTTCCTGAGAGCATACTGACCCCTACGAAGAATGAGTGGGCAGCACAGGAAGGACAGGGTCTGAGTGAGGCCAGCTGGGCTAGTGCTCAGGATATTAGGCCAGATGATGGCAGAAGATGTAATAGTTCTTACACCTGTAGGAACAGACAAATGATCTGTTCTTCTACCAGACAGTTCAAGGCAGAGTTCAATGCTAACTTAGCAACAACAGCGCAAACTGAGACCAGGCATGCATGATTGCACAAATAGTTTGTCAAAAATTATTTACCCCCAAATGTAGCCAATCAGTATTTCATGGTGTCCAAACAACACAGACCATGCTGGTCTAAGCTGGTTTAGGCTGGTCTAGCTAACCACCCAGCATGGCCATTGCTGCTGACCAGCATACCAGCATCCAGAACATAGCATATACTCGTTTGGCTGGTGACCAGGCATGCTGCTCTATGCTAATTTTTCTATCAGGGTTTTGTCCATGTTGATAGATTACAGCAGGGCCAGAGTGGGACATGATGCAGACCAGCCCACCTCAAACTTTTGATTTCATCATTTTCATCTTCTTCATTGCTTACTCGTCTTTATTATTTATATGCCATATTGAGATGCTTTTATCTTGTGTGTAACACAACCATTAGTCAATATGCTACAAACTAAGGAAAGTAAGTTAATGTCAGCATTTCTCACTGCCCTCTTGTTCGGATATGTCCTCATTCTCTTTCAGTAGCTTTATGATCTTATTTTCCTGGTACCGCCTTATTTTTTATTTTATTTTTGTATTTTTTTGCTGCTGCTGTCTATCTTCGCATGATTCATATATGAAAATTGCTCTTTGGGAAATGCAAAAAACAGTAATGAACTCCTTATTCAAGTTTCCGTTACACCCTAAATAGTGCCACAGTTAGTCACTACCCCCCGTATAGGCATCTCAATGTAACTGCTACATTATTTAAGGTGGAATGGGAAATGAGAACAAGAAGCTAATTTCAACTTCAGCTAATCTCTCTCCACTGTACGAGGTTCAGTGACAATCAGCCAGGAGGTATTGTACTTGGAGTGGGAGTCGCTGGTTTAACCCCTAAATTACCATTGTGCTTATCTAAATGAGTTTATACAATAGCTCACTGTAACTGGCCCAAAACACTACCAGCCCACTGGGAATTCTCCCAGCTGTCCTGATTACCCACTCCACCATTGGATAACAGTAGGCCAAACAGTGTCAGAAACCTCAGAAATAAATGTATTTGAGATTTGAGAGTGTGTGCTGATTTGGCATGTTCTCATGTTTACAGATCCCTTTATTTGCTCGTTGAAATGTCTAGGAAACTGCCCATGTTACCCAGCCATATCTATGTATGCTACGCCCTGAGTTCTCGAAAAAAAAACGGTTTGCATTACAAAGTTTGTTTAGCTAGCTATTTAAGCACTTGAATTAACAGTAAGTATTCAACACTCTGCTCCTTGTTGTCCCTTTTATAACCTCTGGTGATCCCAGGATCCCAACCATGACCTTAGGAACCCCTTTGTAGGGCTCCTTAAAGGGCATATCCTACATTTTTCTTGTATTTGATTTTTTCTTCCACTTTGATGTTTGTGTGGGTTTTTGTACTGAAAACTGATTCATTTTTACATGACCATCTCTTTTTAAACCTTAGAATTAAACAGGCTGTTTTTTCTTATTATGTAAATGATATGATCTCTGTTCTAAATGGCTGTCCTGTATTGTGCCTCTTTTCCATGCTGCTTCTGTGTTGTTTCCAGGCTGAAACACTCCTAATAGCTTCAGTGTGAGTGGGCGGGGCTAAATTGCTGTAGGCCAAATAGGCAGATATTTGTAAATGTGTTTTCGTGAGATTATAAAAACAGTATATTTGTAGCTTAGTTTCCATATATGGACCGTAGTGAACAGTATGTTTTGAAACTTTTAACAATGTTTACGTACTACTTTTACATCAACAAAGGTTTCCTTTGATATGGGCCCTTTAAGGTATTATACTGAGGCTTCATGTTTAATATAAGGAGAAATGTACAGCCCTGGGAACACAGATACACTCCTGCAGTTGCACAGTGCTAATGAATGTTTCTTGACTTTCTTTGCTGGTGATGCGTCAAGGCTAATGTGCTGGTGCTGTTCATCTGAAAGCAAAAAAAGTAGCTGTCAGAAAGTAACTCTTGAAAAACTGGCACAAAAATGAAGTATTGCTGCCATTTGCAAGTGTCAGTGAATCATCTCCAGCATGAGGAAGGTGTGCCAGCAGAGCAGAGAAGAAAAGCAGGCCAAACAGAGAGATTCTGAAGCCAACTAAAACTAAAAACACTTCTTGGAGGGCTTGGTTTCTGTGGGCACCAGCAGGCTGTGTGTGTGTGTGAGCAGCAGGCCCTACCTGAGTCCTGCTGTGGGAACAGTCGCAGAGCTAACCACAGGGTTTAAAGTTACAGAACATCAAGACACACACTGCTTTCCCTTTACTTGGTCAGGAAGTACAGAGTAAAGGCCTGTTCACACCAAGTACGTTTTTTTCAGACAGGATGTGATTTTTAGTGTAGTGGCACCTTCACACCAAGTCCTTTTTTGGCTAAACATTCTGAAAACATATGAAGAAAATGGGAGAAGAAGAATTGATTCTTTGAGTAGCAGCAATGATAAATTTATTATTTTTTCTTTTACACATGTCAACTAAATTTTATAAACATTATGTTTGAACTCACATTTGGTTTTGCAGAGTTCGCATGGCTAGCTGATTAGCTCACCGAGGCTAGCCTAGCTGAGGGTGAGTGTGTTCTAACTGAAAAATCCACTTCTCACTGTCCCATCTTTGAGTGAACGCTTGTGTAACGTAAGTGTGACGTACATCCAAGACGAAGTAGATTCAACACTTGATATGTTGATGTTTTGTATCAATCAATTGTCTTACTCTTTTTCACATACGTTTATCATTATAATGCATAACCTCTGACCACCCCCTCCCTACCTGATGGAAATGGTCAAAACTGAACCGTACCTTGAGCCCTTTGACATTCACATATGGCTACACTCCCCCTGGATGTCCCTCACTGTCTTCAAATATCGACTAAAGAACGATCTCTTTAAAAAGCATTTAGATGAGCCACAGTTTTGTACAAAAATGTCCTGTAATCTCTGTGTATTGCAGTACCAGCTGCCCATTCAGAAATCTGATATATGGCCATATATGCACACATATCATAGAGGGTCAGGCATATATTTTAAAATACATGTATATATTTGCTATGTACATATTTGTAACTATCAAATAGTGGACATATATGTATAATACATAGATCTTACATATACTTCTGATGTATAGTTGAATGCATCCCAGTACAGTTATAATTGTTACAGTGTTCTGTTAACTTTTAAGTGTGACATTATTTAATTATGCCAGGGAACAATATTTTAGTTTTAGTTTTAATGATTTATTTCACAGCTTACAATGAGCATGTTTTTAGAGTTTAGGTATATAGTGATTATACTAATTTTCAATTTGTTAGGAAGTATGTGGAAGAAATAAAGAAGGCATACAAATCTTATATACATGAAGCTAGCGTATATGAGTAATGTATACCATACACAGCAATAATGTTATCTATCAAATATTATTAAATGCGTGTTACACATATATATTTACATATATTGATGTATGGCTGAAATATGTTCTGTGTTTAAAAATGGGCAATTTCAAATAAGTTGGCATATATGTCACATACATGTCCAAATTGCTTATAAGGGACATCCAGCACTGTCGCCTTACAGCAAGAAGGGCCTGGGTTTGATTCCCCAGCTGGACGTCCAGGGTCCTTTCTGTGTGGAGCTTGCATGTTCTCCCCGTGTCTGCATGGGTTTCCTCCCACTGTTGGCCAATTGGAGATAATATATTGCCCCTAGGTGTGAGTGTGTGTGTGGATGTATGTGTCTGTGTGTCTGCCCTGTGATGGACTGGCGACCTGTACAGGGTGTTTCCTACCTTCTGCCCAATGACCGCTGGGATAGGCTCCAGTGACCCCCCCGCCCCCCGGGACCCCACGACCCTGCGAAGGATAAGCGGCTTAGATACTGTGTGTGATATTGGATTTTGCTATATATTAGACCTCTGTATGGGTGCCCTGATCATTTCAGCATTTTTTCTGCTGCCAACATACCCAATGCAACTAAACAGCTAATTAAGAACCAATGTCAGTATGTTAGAGCAGGGAAAGCTCTACAATGTCCTGGTCAGGAGGGACTCCTGGGGCAGAGTTGGAAATCTTATCTACATTTTCTAAGTAGATAACAAACTCTTTCCTGAGTTACTTTGGACAAGAGTCACTCTGATGTAAAAGGATAATAAAATTTATCCTGAAGAGGCCTAACTGTTGCTTTTCAGCAAGTATGAATGCAGCCTTTAGTCAGCATTATGAAAAGAAATCCATGCCCAGTGTAAAGTCTAGCACATTTTCTTTTGCCCTCTGCTGCCCCCTGGTGGTTGTCAGTTGAGGATGCAGCCTGAACCTGAAGTTTGGCCTTAGCTATTTTTTGTCTGGTTGGAAATTGACTGTAAAACCCAAATGGCACTGAGGAATCTTTTATTCAGAAACTCAGAAAATATATTCACTTCAGGGAGAGGCAAAAATGATGAAGGATGGGAAAGTGTTCCGGGTGATTCAGGAAAACTGCTGGGACGCCGAGGCTCGGATACGGGACATGGATAAGCATGGTAAAGCCTTTTTTTACTTTTTTTTTTTTACTACAGTATGGTTATATTTTCTCTACATTCTCCTTAAACTGCAGGCTATTAATCTTAAGACTTATTACTCAGTAATTATGAAGCTAATGTGAGGTACTGAAATGTGGGTCCACAGACAAATTGCTCTATTATTTCTTGCTTTACAACTCTCTCTCTTAAAACCTTCCTATGTACTGCACACACTTGTGACATTTGCATGTCATAATTCATTTTTATGTGGCTATTTTTCCAATCTCTTGATCCCTTCACATTAGACTACTTTTGTTACCGTGCCTTTAAGACTAATACAGGGTGTCCCAAAAAAATTGCCATAATTTGAGATGTGAATATCTGAGTAACTACATGTCCTAAGCAAACAAAATTACATAGGCTTCATGTTGAACCATACAAGATTTATTTATCAAAATTCAAACAAGAAATTCAGAGATGTAGATTTTATAACCGATTTCACAAAGCCTCACAAATGTAATATCTTCCGATACTGATGGTCGTCCAGATCCCTTTGCCCTGCACAGACAGCCTTCCTCTTTGAATTTTTTGTGCCATGTCCAAATCTGCTTTCCAGTTGGTGCATTTTTATTGAATTTTCTCGAAAATGCACGCTGCACACTCTTGTTTGAGTGTGTTCGAGCATATTCAAACACACAAAATGCCTTTTCATTTCTATGAACGCCATTCTTCAACCTGAAGAAAAACATTAAAAATTCAACTCAGTTAGTTTTTAAACATTTTGTTAAAATTTGAGATCATTTGAGGGAGAATTGGCTGTTATTAGACTATGAAATGATGTCAATGTTTTTGGGACGCCCTGTATATATGCAAATGATCTCTGTTTAGATTAGTTGCAGTGAACTGCCTCATTCAAAAAGCTGTCCAGGCTGAAACACTCTTTGTAGCTATCAAAAGAAAAAGGTGGGGCTAAACTGTAGGCCAAATAGGCAGATGTAAATGCACTGGTTTTTGTGACATCACAAAAGCAAGTGGGGCTGTTTTGATAGCTTAGTTTCCATAAAATGGACTATATGGACTGGGTAGAGTGAATGGTACTATTTGAAACTTTATGAATGTTTATATATTACATATATTACATCAAAATTTGTTTTCCCGTGATGTGGGTTGCCTTAATGAGCATGGCTAATTTAGAAGTGTTAGACAGGAATATTAATGTTTCATTCGTTTATTGTCTTTGTCTTTCAGGTGTAACGGTGCAAGCTCTTTCTACAGTACCTGTAATGTTCAGCTACTGGGTAAGCAGTGCCTGAAACTTTGGCTTTGTGATGGCCCATCTTGAGCTTGTAGATGAAGTACAGTACCTTTTATTATCTGTACTCACCACCATTCACTTTATTTGACACTCCTTCTTTCACTCACTGACCACTGAGCTCCATCTACCTTATAGATCTAATATATACAGAAATAACAGACATTAATGTGTCATTTGCATAGAATAAAGAGTTGGTGGAGCTCCAAGCTGAAGCTGGAGATAAGCTTACATCATCTATTCCAAAAGGCCAAACCTCATGATACTCTGGATCTGTGTGGGATTCTGAATGATGACCTGGCAGCCACTGTCCAGCGGTACCCTAAGCGTTTGGTTGGCCTGGGAACGCTGCCCATGCAGGCTCCTGAGCTGGCTGTGCAGGAGATGAGACGCTGTGTGAAGGAGCTGGGCTTCCCGGGAGTGCAAATTGGTTCACACATCAACAACTGGGACCTCAACGCACCTGAGCTTCATCCCATCTATGCTGTGAGTCTGACCTTATATTGAAGACCATCGAAGGACACCTAGCTTTTCCAGGTGTTTTTAATAAATGAGCACGATTTCATAGTTTATTTGCAATAACTGAACATAAAAAATCAAACATTTGAAAAGAAGTCAAGATGTTTCTATAATACATCAGCAACATTTCACAAGCTGAGTTTCTTCATTCTTTTTAACTTACAGTAAGCAATTCACACTCTTAAAGGATGGTTCCACCAATTTTTCAAAATTTCTGCATAATTCAGTCGTTGAGATGTAGACAGAATAATTTACAGTGATTTGTAATTTACAGTAAATACATGTTTTGGACGTCGGGTTCCTATCACCACCACTGACGCTGTAAGTGCAGAAGTTGGTGAAATTCCCCTAATGCTTTTCCTGCTTTAATACACATAAAACACTTGTTAGTAGCTCATCAATTATTAGTCATGTTAGAGCAATGGAATCAAACACAGTGAATGAAAGTGAATATGGTAAATGATACCATAGCAGGTAAATGTAGGCAGTATATCTAGTGTTTCTCATAATAAGATTGTTGTAAGAACAATAAGTTTTTTAACACTTTGCTAACTATGTTTACTTTAGTAATACAATTTCACTTGATAGGACAGCTCTATAAAGCCAAAATATATAGCAAAGAATTAAAGAAAAACTAATAATATTCTTGCAACAGTCTCATAAAAAGAAACATTTCATATATTGCCAACATTTAAGCTGGTTTCACCTCTCTGCTGTTTTTTGCAGCACAGGACTGCCTGTATTCAGAAAAGAATATACTATGGCTTTAGTTTAGTCCTATTTAGTGGCCAGCTAATACCACTGAATAACAGATACTGCAATTCTAACTCTATTTACCATTTAGTGCTTGTTTCTGGTGAGATATACACGTACATTTATTTATATTGTGTTTTTGCACTGCCCGCAGGCTGCAGAGGAGCTAAACTGTGCAATATTCGTGCACCCCTGGGATATGCAGACAGATGGCAGAATGGCCAAATATTGGCTGCCATGGCTAGTTGGTGGGTATGAGATAGAATTCAAGCATTTAACGGTATGACAAGTGTGTATAGTCAAGTAGGTCAGTTTTCCAAACTCTTCAATCTGAACTTGACCCATTTAGCCAAATTCTTTAAAGTTACATTTCAGTATTGAAAGAGAATTCACGATTGTTTTCATATATATATATATATATATATATATATATATATATATATATATATATATATGTGTGTGTGTGTGTGTGTATGTATACATACACACACACCACACATATGTATATAAATATACATATATATATGTATATATGTATGCATACATATGTGTATATATATGTGTGTGTGTGTACACACACCCATTATTAAAATATGTTTGCAAATCAGTACTTTTTAATGCCATGTTTAGAATGCATATTTCTAACTGGTCTCTATTAAATCTTTTTAAAGACTTTATTATTCATCTTTGTACAGAATTTGACATGATTTGACCATTTTTATTTTTAACCTCTTTTTTTAAAACCGTGATTACCGTTGTCATTAAAGTTTTGTTGCTTTCTTTCAGGTATGCCTTCAGAAACTACAATGGCAATCTGCTCTATGATATTTGGGGGTATTTTTGAGAGATTCCCTAAGCTAAAGGTGTGCTTTGCTCATGGAGGTAAGTTATGAAACAACAAAAACCTTATCTACACTTTCTCAATTATAGAGACAAAGCCTTTTCAATTTGAGAAGAACTAAGGGACATTGGGTTAGAGTTATTCAGCTGAGAGCTCCTCCTTTTTAATCTGATGCTGATTTTTATATTAATTATGTGACAATATCTCATGGTTTTCTTGAAGGTGGTGCTTTTCCGTACACCGTTGGACGAATCGAGCACGGCTTCAATGTGCGGCCAGACCTGTGCGCTACGGACAATAAGATCAATCCACGCAAATATTTAGGATCCTTTTACACCGATTCTTTGGTCCATGACCCCCTCGCTCTTCAGTTACTTGTTGATGTCATAGGAAAGGTAGCATATCACATTTTCTTTTTAACCTTAAATTGATAGAATAGTGAATAGTGAAAAATGTATTTTACACAGCTTTCCTGCTAGTGAAAATGTAGTTGATCAGCCAAGACATGTATAGTGTCTGAAGGTTGCAGTCAAGCTATGAGGCTAATGTGGTGAACAAGTAATAGAAGCTTACAACCACCAATTAACGTTAGATTTGCTGTGGTTTCTGACACTGTATGATATGCTGTTTTCTATGAAAATGGTCAAAAGTACATTAGCATAGGAAGAAACAGTAGTAGCAGCCATCTGGAAGATTAAATAGTCCATACCTAGTTCATTACTATAGATAATCATGTGTCATACAATGTAAGAATGTCTACTGAACAACTTAACATAGTTTGAAGCAAGTATGTGATGATTTAAGCATGTAGTTTGAACAATGCTAATGGTAGCATATGCTTCAATTTCTTGCCAGCTATATTAGTCTTGTACCTCCAATGCAAAGATAAAGAAGCAAACTTAAGACACCAAACATTTCTTGGCTGGTTATATTTGGTGTAAGGGGGAAAATCTGTATATTTTTTAAAACATACACATTTAAGGAAAAGCCTTCATTAGCCTCTCTTTTACTAGCCTAGCCATGTACTTAAACGCCTGTGGTTTTCACAGCAGTATTGTGATTATGCCATGCACTGTGCTCTTTTTTACTACAGGATAAAGTAATGTTAGGAACAGATTACCCATTTCCACTTGGGGAACTGGAACCAGGAACATTAATAGAATCAATGAGTGGATTTGACAGCATGATAAAGGTAACAAACCTGTTAACGATTAATCTGATCATAAGTCAACATACAATGAAACTATGTTTATAACTATGTTTGCTTGGTGACTGTAACTATAGTTAGGCCTAGACATACAAAACTATTCATCTGAGCTAACAAGTTCTTTGAAGGCTAATGTTGTATTTCATTTTTTTCAGGATAAACTCCTGGCAGGGAATGCTCTCGAATTTTTAGGCCTTCAGAGAAAGCAGTTTGAGTGACATCTCTCTGCTAGCAAAAGCAGCATATGTTGTGTTTCCGATGCTGGTATGACGATGCAGGGTGACCAGCTAAGCCAGCATAAACCAGCTTTGTCCAGCATGGAATGGGCCTGTAAAATCTGATGGATATAACGACAAAGGAGTAACGTTGCTGCTAATATAACTGATTTAACATGATCATTTCTACCAACAATTGTTTAGATTTCTGAAAAGATCCTGCCCCTCAAATATAACATTATTTTGCAATTTCAGTGTGTGATATGATTCATTCATTCATTCATTTACTTATTGTTTCTATCTCATCACTAGCCTATGGTAAGTGAGTCTCCAACCCTAAATGTGTCAAAATATATACACCTAAATAAATATGATTAGAGAGGTGAGGCTGTGGCAAATTTTTACCACATTTTTTGACTAAACTATACTTTATTTATGACGTCTATAATATGTTTCTCTAGCCATAGAGAAATCCAACTTAGCCCCAGGGTTGCTAATATGGGCAAAATCCTGACTACAGAATGACGAATGACAGGGTGGGTAGGTTAACACCAATCTGTTGTTGGAAGAAAACCTTGTATCTCCGAAATGGTAACTTTAAAACCTTTTAAAACCTTTTAAACCTTCTTTACTTTTAATGTAAGTCAATGGAACCAGACTTTTTCAAGTCATTTTGGGTCATTTTCACCCTGTTCTTCAATGATCAGACCCAGCACAGAACAGGTATTTTTTGGGTGGTGGATCATTCTCAGCACTGCAGGAGTGGTGGCATGTTGGTGTGCGTTGCGCTAAATTAATACTTACCCACACACACACACACACACACACACACACACACACACATTTTCTAAGCCGCTTATCCTTCTGGGTCGCGGGGGGGGAGCTGAAGCCTATCCCAGCAGTCATTGGGCGGAAGGCAGGATAATACTTACCCAGAAATGTAAAAATTATTTACAAGCTTTCAAAGAAACAACATCACTGCTTGTCAAGTAGATATTTTAAAATCAGCACACAGCAGTTAAATGTATAAGCTAAAAAATAGCTCAAATGGCTTCTTTACAAACACAGAAGATCCTGCTAAAGCCGGAGTAGACAGATAAATCACTGTGATCAGTCAGTTATTCTGAGTTTTAGTAAACTCTTTTGAGGCATGACTGAACTGAACAGTCTCTTTAGTCATAGACATGTTTACGAGTGATAAGCTTAGCTTTGGTATTGTACTGTACTTGTGAATATGTCCCATGGCAATTTAGATACGTTATTAACTGGAAATCACATAGCTACTCACTTTAAAGTAAAATTTGTCAGATTTTGTTATTGGGATATGGTGGATTTTTAGCTTATGTCATGAAAAGGCACCGGGAGCAGCAGTGGAGTGAAGCAAGCAAAGAGAATTTTGTATTCATTTGGTATTTATTTGAATAACGATTTTTTTTTAGAAGAACTACATGAACAAAACAGCCAACCAGTGAGGAACAGTGTAAAAGAACAGCAGAGATTTTCCCATGGACTTTTTCAATATGTATTCTAAATATATTCCCAATACATATGTTACTTAATACGTTTAGGACAGTGTATTCAGTGTTCAGCCATCACTACTTTTTCATTAGTATTTAAACAGGTATTTTGCTCAACCCTCTCTGTATATATATATATATATATATATGAATATACACAGTTGCTCAAACAACACTGTAAACACTGGTTTGTAATTTCAACCTAAACCTTTTCGATTCCCCTCGAATAAACATTTTGAAAAACTACATTTCCTATGTAGCAATAGACCGCCTTATGACGTATAAGCCGTAGCGTGCGGACACGCACGTAGTGACGCTATCACGTTCCGTGCGCCGTCTCTGTTCAGCTTGTTGAAGCGCGATGGCGGCGAGCCGGGGATCTTCTTCATCTTCCAGGTGGTTCTTCACCCGGGAACAGCTAGAAACGACGCCGTCGAGACGATGCGGAGTAGAACCGGACAGGGAGCTCTCTTACCGACAACAGGCGGCCAACCTCATTCAGGACATGGGGCAAAGGCTCAACGTGTATCCTTCTCTTAGCCATCGATTCGCTTGTTAGCATGCTAAGGCTAAAGCTAGGCTGCGAGCAGACGCGGGTATTAAAATACCAGCTAACTAGAGCGCCTAGCTAACGAGTGCAGTCTTTAATGGATCTCTGTTCTTGTGTACTAAAGAGAACGCTAAGAAAGCGGAGGTTAAATTTCTACAAACTGTTCAAGTGTCCTAGCTAGTTAGCTAGAAAGCTAGTGCGCTTGACGAGGCTGGTTCGCCTGCTACTTGTTCGAATTTTCCCGTTCCACCTTAAATGGCGCAGCAGTTACATTCTGGCGCTTCAGGCTGCACCATTAACAGCTGCACTAATTCAAGGTGGAACCGTAAAATTCGAGCAAAAAGCTGGCGACTCGGAAGCTGACCGTCAGAATGCTACGCACTATTTACTAGCGAACGGTTTAAAGTGGAATTGCACCGATTTCTTCAAAATGTCTTAATAATTCAGTTCTTGAGATGTAAACAAAGTCTTTCATAGTGCTTTAATGTGAAATGGTTCATTGTACAGACACCACATTGTAGATACACTTCTTTACAGTGGTGGTGATTGCAACCAGGGGTCTCCATGTGTTGAACACCAATATGGCCATTTTATTTACTGTCTGAAACGACCAGTGAACCTACACGTGTCTTCTCAGTCTTTATGTTTTTATATGTACTGTTGATGATGGTAAAATAGTTAAACATCTGAAATAAAGAAAAATAAGTTTCTTTGGGGACTGTTTTACCTCACAACACCTTGCGTGTATTCCTCAACCATGAGTGGATTAAAATAAATTGATAAATACATTTTAAGCCAAAATTTTATCTCAAAGCTATCTGAAAACAGTGTTGCAGGCATCAGGCAGCGCATTCATAACCATTTCATGTATTAACTTTCTGTGAGGGAGCTTTTGAGGTGCACGCCTTGTTACTATCACCACCACTGTGAACATTTCGGACTCTGTGAACTTCTCTAGAATGGAGCATTTCACACCAGACCACTCTGAATGACTGTGTTTGGATCTTAACCATTTAATTATGCAGAATTTTTGAAATATCAGTGGACTTGCCCTTTAAGTAGGCATGTGTAAGGTAGAAAACAGGATTCCTATGCTGTATGGAAAAGTATGAAATTTGATTTTAGTTATTTTCAAATCTGGATAAGTATGGACAAAAGAAAAGAGAGCATTGGCTATATTTGTGTTTTCAGACTATTGCCCCTATTCTGTTTTCCAAAATATAAAATTGAGAGTGTCTAAAATTAATTGATCAGACAAGCAGACAAGATTTTTTTCATGCTGTTTGGAGCAGACAGCCAGTGCAGGCAAAATGTTTACCACTGTGAGAGCGCAGACCAGTGCGAGCATGATGTTGTCGAAAGCAAGGCAAGAAGTATGGCGTGCGGCTGAACGCACACTCCTACGCAGAGCTGTCTCTGTGCCGGTATGTCACAGCCTGCAAAACAGCTCTGCCCCAAGTGCCTTATAACTGTACTAGAGCTGGACATCTGCAACCAAATTAGCTTGAAAGAAAATACGGCAGTATCTTTTAATTGTATATGTACGTGTTAAATAACCACATATTAAGATTCTCAGAGCATTTGATTTATGCAGTGATTAGAGTCTCTTTTGGATGTAAGGAAAACACATGGCTGCGTTTGTCGTTTCCATACACAGTGAATAAGCAAGGTTGCACAGACACCGTGAAAATTAAATTTGTTCTTCTTAATAAAAGAGACCAAGAAATATGAAGGATAATAATACAGTATTATTTAAAGGAAAATAATGAGTATAGGTAGCACCGGTAGTTTACTTCCTTTTTGGGCAGAGATGTTTGACAGTGGTACGTCGTCCAGCTTTCTGCCTAGCAGCGTGGGCTAAACGGCCACAGTGGGTAGATAGAGCTGGAAAGGTCGGAAAGATCTACCGACAAATCTGGAAATCTGAGTTTGGAAAAGTATGGGATTTTAAAAAGGAAAATGTGAAGGAACTCTGAGAAAAGCTGTGCTGCTTTATGTATTTCACAATTTTCCCTTTGCTGGCTAGCTAAAGGATTCTACTGTTGTTATGATGTCAAGATTGTAACAATAGAAGACCCCTTTTAGGTGCTGCATAGAACCATATTCAGAAAGGTTCTATATAGAAACATATACAGCACAAAATCTAAAATCATAAAATTTTAACAGCAGTTGTGTGGGTTTGTAACAAGTTGTGAAGACATGGACACACTCAGGCGTTTCAGTCCTTAATTCTTGTTTCAGCTCCCAGCTCACGATAAATACTGCAATTGTTTACATGCACAGATTTTATATGTACCACTCTTTCACCAAATTCCACAGAAATGTGAGTATTGCTTCTCTAAACTGCTCTAATTCCCTGTAATCTTAAATGTTGGACAGATTGTAAGACCCAATGTAACACACAATGCTTTTTCTGTTGTTCTAAGTCCTACCTGTAAAGTTTGTTTGACAAAATATTTTTTGCAAGATAGAAATGATGAGAGAGTGAACATGTTATAAGTTTGTAGTTGGAGTGGAAATATCTAAAGTATTTCAAACTCAAGGAGCATGAGATATTATGCAGTATAATATAACGGTGCCCTGTTTAACTGTTTCATAGGCTATAGTCCTATTAAGGCTGGATTCGTTTTACATTGGGAGGAGGAGTAAAGTAATTGTACCACAGCACGTCTGAAATGTTTGAGAAATTCGCACGGGATAAGAAATCTTGGTATAAATTAGAGATGAGAGTGACTTCTGAAGTCACGCACTGCAGTCATACCAAAATAGTTACAGACACTATATGTTTGGGCGCTCATGAGTGAAAAAACACATCCTGATGTTTGTAATAGTAATTTTCTTCAAGTTAACCATCTACCTAGTTGTCTTAAATCAGTGATGTGTCATTGAGGTAGGATAATACCTATCAGCTTGATTTGGTCCACAGAGAATTCAAGTAAATAGAGGTAGGCGATATGACAAAATATAATATCACGATACTTCTGGAAGGTTTCTACGATACAGTGTGTCACAATATTTATTTTGTCTGACATCTAATAAGTTGGAACAGACAAAATAGTGTCACATTTTAAAGGTGTTATCAAAAACTATGAACCCAATTGCTTGTATTCAACATTTCACATGAAGTACTGCACTAAATCCAATTAAACAGGAATAGTGCTGCTCTCTTTTTAATCAAATATGCAGTTGGAAAGTGATTTTTAAGTACTGACACTACGCATAAAATGCACAGAAAAGGACATTCTGATGTAATTTATGATAATGATGAATATTGTCCCAGCCCTACAAGTAAATGTTTCTTTGAGTACTTCTATTCAGTGAAAGCCTTAATAATCTGAAGTTATTTTTACAGGTCGTTTCATAGTAGGTAATGGGTGCTGGAGTCTTTATTGGCGTGTCAACTCACAGTCTGTAAACATTACTAGACATGGCACATTCAATAGGAACTGAAGTAACGGCAGTAATAATTACTTTTATCCAACCTCTCTGTGTAATACTAATCCTGTCTGAACAATTCTTAGGTTATCTGAGCATTTATGAACCTGCCATATCATTTTAGGTTGGATTGTATAAATGATACAGTTGTCTTTTTGTTATCCCCCCCACAAGATCATCTCTCCAACCACATTATTCCTGGCTGCAAAGGTTGAGGAGCAACCACGAAAACTTGAACATGTCATAAAAGTGGCACATGCTTGTTTGAACCCTCAAGAGCCTCCTTTAGACACAAAGAGTAATGTAAGTCTGGGTAGTTCTGGGTATTGTAGCTCTATTTTTCTTATTACATATTTCAGCATGTTCCCCTCACCCCAAACCCCTGCTTAGCTGGTGTAATACTGACTCTTATGGTAACCAGAATTTAAATTTCAGGGTGATGTGTATTAGACAGAGAGCATTGTCTCAGATGATGTAGTCATAGTCAGCGGGGTCTGAGTAAACTAATACGGACCCCAGTTAGCTTCCAGAAGGCATACGTCAGTTGCCAAAACTGTCAACCCATGTACAGAGTGGTTGATGATACTGTGGGTTCTAGTTTATGAGGAAAGACACATTACAAGCATCATGTAATGATTGTCTATTGAACTTCAGGCGTACCTCCAGCAAGCTCAAGAGCTGGTGATACTTGAAACCATAGTGCTGCAGACTTTAGGTAAGTGTGAGACTGTCTAAGGGTATGAAGTATGTTGAAAATGTCCATTGCAGTCAAAAGACGACAGCTTTGTGAGCTCTGGAATGTGCTAAAGCCCACACCCACATAGCCTGTTTACCAGCCATTTGAATGAACCATCTGTGTTCTGACTGTTATGGATGTATGGTCATTTACTTCATCTGAAACAAGATGAAATGCTAAAGTGAGACCCAAAACCGACCCTAGTTGTCTTCTTTGATGTTACAGGATATTGTTCTGTAACTCTAGCCAACTACTGTCATCCTTAGGCTTATTTGGACGTTGCTGTATTTTGTTTTGTCTGTTTGACAAGATTGTGGCATTACATTGGAGCCATGTATGATGCTTGTGTGCTTTCTGTTGCAGGGTTTGAAATTACTATTGAACATCCTCATACTGATGTTGTGAAATGTTCCCAGCTAGTGCGAGGTAGAGACTTCATTCATTGGCCTTATGTTCTCTACACTTCTCTCATAAATAGATTTAAGAATACTGTTTTTGTGTGACAAACCATTGACCTTTAAGCTATGGCTAAGCATGAAGTACAGTACAAGGAGAGGTAACTCATGTATTAAATATTGTATTAAGTATTTGCAGTTCCCTTTATTTTTTTCCAGCCTAACACTTTCTCCCTTGTTTCTTGTTTTTTCCTTTCCACAGCAAGCAAGGATCTGGCACAGACTTCCTATTTCATGGCTACCAACAGGTTGTTATCCTGAACCTCATTTGTTGCACTGTGACTGCACACTATAGCTTCCTTTACTGCAGGTTCCCCTTACGGTGTCCAGCACCCTCTTTGCGCTGGTGGCTACCGGGATGCCTCTCCCTCTCCAAACGCCCTCAGACGGGGCCAAGGGAGGGAGCCCCTGGCTTACCGGCCCCGGTTGCAGTGCGGTGTATTGTACGAGGGATCACTGTTGGCACAAAGGGGTCAAATGCACAATGTGAAGTGTAGTGGTGCCCTTGAACCTCACGTTTGCTCAGTTACAGAAGTGCATTTATCTTTAAAAAAAAAAGAAAGAAAAAAAAGACACTTTGGTAGCCTGAATAGCAGCTAAAGGTTACACAGATGTAAACATTACATAGAGGTCCTCAAGGTAAGTACCTAGACTTTGATGATTTTTTTTTTTCTAAACCTTTTAATGCTTTTGATGTTAAATTGCATTTGCTTGCTTTTTTGCCTGATTTTTTTTTTTTTTGGACATATGCAATTTTTTTAATGATATTTTTGAAATCGTAACTCGTAACTAGTTGTTTTTCTTTGTTTTGTTTTTTTTTTTTTAACCCATTAAGGACCTATTTTATGACTACAACTACTCTGAATTAGAAGTAATTTGGTTGCATATTATTGCATTATGAAAGCTAAGGGATGTCCTGAGAAAATTTAAAGGTCCTCAAGGGGTTAGTCGTAGTGCTTTCTCTCTTGGTTTATATTATAATTTGTCTCAGCAGAAGGCAGTGCTTTTTAAGCCATTATTGTAATTCTTTTACTTTCAGTAGTAAGGCATTGTGTAAGTAGGCTATATTTAATCAAGGATATGGCTGCATTATCTAGAGATGTTTGTTTCTAACTGTAGAACTACTCAATGTTTGGATGTGGGACTGTTGATCGCTAAACACATTGTCTGATTTTTGTCATGTCCTGAATTGAGTTATGTGTTCTCCTTCAAAAAGCCCTTTGTCAGAAATAAGGTCTGATGAAGTGATCTAAACTGGGTCTTGTTCCATTGTAAAACTAAGGCATGAGCAGGTTCAGTCAGGTGCTTTGACATTTCTCATCATGCAGAAACAATGAAAAAAGTTCAGTTAATGTTTTTTTGTGACAGGTTTTCAACCGTCATTCCTTTTTAAGTGTAGATTAAATTTGATAACATTTGAAAAGCTTACAGCTGCAGTCCTACTTGGATGTTTGTTAATTTCAAAAAAGAAAAGTCCTCAAAAGTTAAAAGTTCCAAAAGGTTTAGATGCAAGGTCATTTGGGATATGCTGTAGTCCCTGTTCCAAACATTGAGCTTGTTCCATGGCACAAGGTTACCATCCATCTTTTACCTTGACTTTCTGACCTTAAACTTTGCGTTCGGACAGTGTGGCCTGCAGTTATTTTTGAAGATTTCAGAAGGCTGAGGTACTACACTAGTTTCTGCTGTAGCTAGAACAGTGCCTTTAAGCATCAACACTAAAAAAAAAAAAAGTTTCATTTGTTCCCATTGTATGTGCAATACTGAAAATATCGTCTTGATTTCATGAGTTAACAAAGATTTTGATTCAGTAGTAAAATACTTAAGTTACTATTTTGGTAAATAAAATGGATGGTAACCATATGCTCCCTGTACTGTGTAGTATGTTAACCCATGAACCTTTTGTCCCTCTCAGGGCAGTAATTGCATGGCACTGAAAAACATGAAAGTGTCTAGTGTATTGTATTTGCTTATTTGATGCTGTCATGTTTACGCTTGTTTTTAATGCAGCAAACCCATTATTTTGCTTCTGTATCATTGAAAAGACCAAACGGGTTGTCAAATCATGGGTTTGTGTGTAATCTTTGTAGTAGATATTAGTTTAATTGTCTGATCAGAAGGAAGCTTTGATGATGTGATGTTAGTTTGGCCAAGCAGTCCCCTAGTGACATGTGTCTCAGAGGTGTACTGGGAAGCCAAAACTGACTCCTGTTATTTATGAAGTAGCATTTGAGTGCCTTAACGTTTTAAGCTTGGCCCTGCAGATTTGTAAACGTGTTAAGTTTGTGTCCACAATGGCTGATAAAGGCCTGCCCTCTTTTTGTCCTTTTTTCTCTTTTCCATGCAGCCTCCACCTCACCACCTTCTGTCTGCAGTACAAGCCCACAGTCATTGCCTGTGTTTGCATCCACCTGGCCTGCAAGTGGTCGAACTGGGAGATTCCTGTGTCCACTGATGGCAAACATTGGTGGGAGTATGTGGACAGCTCAGTCACACTTGAGTTACTAGATGGTGAGTTATGAGTGCTTTACATATATCTTGGGATCCATTCGTAGTATTGGCATGAGCTAGTCGTTGATGTCCTCCACAGTTCAAACCCATTGTATGTACCATAGTATGTTAGATTTGTGCGTATTTTAATAGAGATGTTACATTTGCTCTTGCAGAATTGACACATGAGTTTCTGCAGATTTTGGAGAAAACTCCTAGTCGGTTGAAGAGGATTCGGAACTGGAGGGTAATGCTTGTGAATTTAAAGAAGTGCATGCTGTTCATTTTTGCCGTTTTTTCTTTAATTCTATCTTATCTTTATTTAGTTAATTCATCATTTTAAAACTTTTTGTTCTGCTTGTTGTCAGGCAACGCAAGCTGCCAAGAAGCCCAAAGCAGAAGGCCAGTCATCAGAGAGCGGCTCTTTTGCAGGCTGTTCCTTAACCCAAGACCAGTCTATGGTAGACGCCATTCCTGGAGTGTCTGCGAACGCAACTTTCCCCAAAGCCTCCACGTCATTCCCTGTTGCTCTGCCTGGCAACCCAGGTGCTGCCCTTTCCTTGGATTCTGTCGCCAACATGCAGGGCACCTCCTATACTTTCACAGCCCCAAGTGACTGGCCCCAGGACCAAGGGCGCCCAGACTCGTACTCTCTCAAACAGATCCCTCTCCATTCCTCGCTCCTGGGTCACCCGCACCGGCCTGACAAAAGCATGGAGTTCAACCCAGTCAAACAGGATCACAAGGCCAACAGTGGTGGGAAGCACCAAGCTCCTGTTTGCCCACCGCCTGCACCTCAGACACAGAAAATGTCTCTGGAGAAATACAAGGAGAAACACGCGGCAGAGCTGGCAGCGCAGAAACGTAGGCAAGAGCAGCAGCTGCAGCAACAGAGCACTGAGGTGGAAGGCAAGGATTCATATACGGGCTCGGGTCAGGCTGAGCACCGCAAACACCCTCAGCCCCACCTTCAAGGGTCCAGCAGCAGCAGCTCCTCTACCGCCTCTCCTCTTAAAATGAAACTGCCCTTGCCAGCCCAGGACAAACTCCAAGGTGACAAACGGGAGAAGGGAAGCTCGTTAAAGCTCCGCCTTCCGGTTCCTGCTCCTCCTACCGAGAAAGGCGGCGCGAGTAAAGAAGAGCTGAAGATGAAGATTAAAGTTTCATCTGAACGGCACAGCTCCTCAGACGAGGGCGGTGGCAAGAGCAAACATTCCAGTCCAGTGGTGAGCAAGGAGAAGCACCGGGACCACTCGGCCCACCGGCACCACCACCACAAGCATGGCCACTCTCACAGCGGCAACAGTCGAAGCCCCCTGGCAGGCCTTGGCAGCGACGGGGCAAGCTCCGGCTCTTCGCGTAAGAGGACGCACGCCGACCCCAGCCATAACCACCACTCCTCCAAAAAAAGCAAAAGCTCCAAGAGCGGTGCAGGTAGTTCCTCTCATTGTTCCTCTGTACAGCAGTGTGTGTCGTCTCGCAGCTCTGTTCTTAACCTTGCCTTCCCCCCTCCTCCTCCTCCTCCTCCCCCTCCTGTCGCACACCAGGTGGGCTTCGGACATCTCAGCAACCTAGTGAAACTGGACAAGAAGCCAGTGGAGAGCCACGGCCCTGAGGGTGCCGTTCGGGCCACTAGCGCTAATGGCATACACACAGACTATAAAGACTCTTTCGATATGCTTGATTCGCTGTTAAGTGCCCAAGGAATGAACTTATAGAGAAGGAAAAGGGGATAAAGCAAAAAATGAAGACCGAATCTTAGGTATTATCCTTAAGAGGAAGGAAGAAAATATGAATGTGAGTGAGAGTAAGAACTAATAATAAAATGCTTCCCGATCTTCTGATCTCTTGGCAGTTCGGTTTAGTCCTGCCTATTTCTTTATGTGTAACTGCTGCTTTGTCCTCCATAGTTTCAAATGGATCATGATGAGTGAGCGAGTGTGTGCGTGCATGTGTGTGTGGGCGAGAGAGATGGGGCCATCCTAGTGCAAATAAGTGTATTCTTTAATTCTCCACAGGATAAAAAGTATTACGAATGCTGTAAAGCATGAAAGGTGCAATTTCTTTTTCTTCCCTCTCCCCTTTATAATTTAAGTGATATTTACTTAAGACACTGAAGAAATGCTGTCCTCCTGGTCCTAACCTAACATGTGCCCTGCGTTTTGTTTGGATGTAATATTTTTTTTGGATTAGGTGAGGAGGTGCTGAAATGGGCAGTTGTGTTTTTTTTTGTTTTTTTTTGTCTACCTTTTTATTTTTCTTTTAATAACTTCGTGTACGTATGATGTGCATGTTATAACCAACAAAGGGATGAAGTAGAATGCTGTTTACAGAAAGTGGAGATAAATGTACATACATTTTTGTATGTTAAAAGCTATACCATAAATACTCAGGTTTGGAGCTGCTTGTATTACTATATATATGACTATATAAATATATTACCAGGTGGGAAAATGACATTCGTAAACCGCTACCAGAATCAGTCATTGGTGATTCTAACTGCAGCATTCCAGTGATGTTTGAGAGCCTGTATTCTGCATGGCAGCCAGGAGAGGGCACAATCCTACATCATCCTGGGCAATCCAGACCCCACCAATCACCTGGCATGTTGTCAGAGGCCATGCAATTTGTACTAATTAATCTTTTTCTTTTCTTTTTTTTTTCTTTTTTCGACCTCCAAGATGACCTTAAGCTGGACGCCAAAGGCTGTGCCTCAGATAAGAAAAACAAACATAAAAAATGGACAAGTGTAGTACTATGAAGTTTACATAACTTTTGCTGTGAAGTGCATTTAAAAAAAATCTTGGCTTGATGCTATAGCCCACATGTACAAAGTTGTAAATCAATAATGGATGTGTTGAATCATAATTGTTGGATAAGAGGCAACTAGAATTTGTTCCATCAGTGTTGAATCAGTGGGTCTCATTCTGTCTCACGTTCACAGGTCAGTGCACCATCGTTGCATCCTTTTTGTACAAGTGTCGCATGCGAGTGACGGCCAACAATCTATGTACAGAGTTCTTTTACTCTTGGGCACAGAATTGCAGCTGTTTAAAGCAAAACACCTAGTTTCTTTTGACCCCATCTTCCTCTCATTTCATTTAGAGTCTAACAATAAATCCCAAGGTTTCCATTACCTTAACTTTAACCTCTGTCTATGTCTTTTCAATGGTTTGATGAAAAGTTGTTTGTTTCAGTGTACTCAGTGTACTACTTAGTAAATCAAGGTTTGTTTAATGTTGATTCCATAAGTAAGGTATGCGATAAGTAATGCTACAGTTGAGTGCAAAGTTTGGCTGCCCTGGTAGAAAAATGTTTTACTGAGTGAAAATAAGTACAGATGCTCTACAGAGAATGCACATTTAGTGTTTGTTTGCTGAATTTAACATGGGGAAAATATAAAACGTGGCCTGTGCAAAGGTTATGGCACCTCTTTTGCTTGCTTGTTTTGTTTCCCTCCCCCCATATGTTAAACTCAGCAAATAAATAGAAATCATGCACTTAAAATGTCACATTTAAGTTTGTTTGCTATAGAGGAACTTTTTCCGACATGGGAAATCAAAAAAAGTTATTTTGACAGAGGGGTATTTCACAAAACAGTTACGAAGTTAGCTTCATAACTTCGGCCAAAAAATAAAAAAAGCTTGTATATGGAGCCTCTAAGGTGACATTGTGATTGTTTTAATTAGGTTGGCTGTGAATTAATGCATTGTTACTGTTGGGACAAAACCATGTATTTCCATTTTTGTTAATTTTATTTTTTGATATGATTTTGAAAAAGCGGTTTTCCTCTGTTGTGTCAATTTTATGATGAGTGGACCAACAGCAATGGTCCAAAATTATTTGGAAAAAATCGTTCTCCATTTACTTTCATTAAAAGTTAGTTTTTTCTTGTCCTAGAAAGTTACCTTTTTGGAGATACAAGGTTTTATTCTGACAGCAGCGATATTGAGGCCACGAGTTACGTTTCTTGCAACTCGTCCTCGTTACAGTAATTCCTAGCCTCAATATAGTGAATCATGGCCTCAATGTGTTACCTTGTGACCAATATTCTTTAGGAGTTCCGTACCTGAGTAGATTTAAGAAACATTCATATTGGACCGTCCTTAACTTTTGGCCTAAGTTATCCAGTCTATTGAGAAATCCTGCTTTCTGAAATACCCCCAGGGTGTTCCTATCTTTTTCTTATGACTATATATGTGAACATTTTTAGAATAAGACATTTTGCATCAAATGTTTTATTAGGTTTAATACATTACATACAAGCAGATCAGATTGAAAGTAGATGTTGACAAAGTGTTTGTGACTTCAAATGCAATGCTGTCTGTCGGTAAATCTGAAGCTGGTCTGGAGGCTGCAGTTGCCTACTTGTAACACAGAGCTTTAACATTCATAAGTTTCTGTGGTGGTTTAAAAAAATAGTTGGCACACAATATGAAAACAATTTCGTATATTCAGTTAGTTTGATTAGACAAGTGGTGTGGATTTGAACAGGGCTTGTTACTTTTAGGCTGCCTGTGGTGAGAGATGAATGGATGCCTCAGTAACTCTGCTGCTGAGGGCCTTTGTTTCTGGTTGCTGCGAAGAGGAGAAAAAGACTATTAAAAACATCTATGCTTAACTTGTGTTGCTTAGAAGGCCTTCTTTCCTTTTGTCAAGTAATGGTGAATATATAAGATATTTACAACGCCATATTCATGCATCTTTGGTTACAGTTGTGATTCCTGTACTTTTGCTTCCTCTCAGGTGTTGTTTCCAATTATATCTTTCACTTGTTTATAACATATAAAAATAGGTATCGAAAGGACTTGCCTGGTCAAGCATGCTTTCACAAAGCCCTTTGCTTCTTCAGAGAAGTCATCAGGCAGCAAGGGCATCAAACCCTTACGAGCCCCTATGTAGAAGAGAGCTGCAATCTTCCCCATGTGTGCCAGTGGTGGCTTTCCAGTGGCCATCTCGAACACCGTGCACCCAACGCTCCAGATGTCTGATTTCCTCCCATGGCCAGTTTCGTTAATCACTTCTGGAGCCATCCAGTAAGGGGTCCCATGCACAGACTTTAAGAGGTCACTATGGCCTCCACTGACTGATAGATGATTGAGACGACGTGCACAGCCGAAGTCAATCAGCTTGACTATGCCAGTAGGCATGAGCATGATGTTGTTCCCTTTTAAGTCCCTGTGGATGACTCTGTTGTCATGAAGATAAGCGACACCCTCCAAGATCTGTCTGGTGTAGAGGGCAAACACCTTCTCGGGCAAGGGTCCGAAACGATTGAGGACGCTGAAGATGGAGCCTCCTGGGACGTATTCCATGAAGATGCTTATTATGTTGTCAGTAAGAGCTGTGCCCAGGAACCCTACTATGTTTGGATGATGGAGGTTCTTTAGAAGATCCACCTCCCTCTCCAGCCGATTATACTCCTTTTCTGCTGTTTCTGAAGTCGAGATGTCCAGAACCACCTGTTTAACAGCAATCAGCTGGCCCTGGCCAGTGAGTCCACAATACACCTGCATTTTGGAATATTTGGACAGTTCTTGTGAGCCATAAGGTTGGGGAGCAGTAGAATGTCAAATGTAAATCAAGCTCAAGTATCACGGTAACACTTAACTTTGCTTCTTACTTTTAAATGTTTCACTTGGATTAATTTATATGTTAGTTCATAGATAAATGGACCTATAAAACTAACATTTGTAGAATTTCATAAAATTGTAGGTATTGAATAAAATATTTCTTATAAAGGTACACTCTTATGGGAATGGTTCTATATAAAAAAAAAAATTCATGCTCAAATAGTTCTTTGCATGGTGAAATGGTTCTTCAGATTGACTGAGAATGTGTTGTAAACGGTTCTGTATAACCTTTTAGAAAATGGGTGTATGTAGCACCAAAAATGGTCCTGCTATTATGATGTCAAGCTTGTAACAATCTAAGAACCCTCTTTGATGCTATATAGAACCATTTTAAAAAATGTTCTATACACATTCATCTGAAGAACGATTTCACCATGCAAAAAACTAAAGCATGAAATTGTCCTATACCAAACTCATGATTCTAAAGAGAACCATTCCCTTTACTAATGAACCATCTTTAAGAGTGTACTTTGGGTGCACTATATCCTAGAAGTGGGATACTTACAGTTCCATAAGCTCCTCTGCCCAGAACCTCTCCTTTGGTCCATGTGATGGTGTCATCTACACTGGACGTCTGAGTGCAAGGCAGTTTGTCGGAAGATAAAGTGACCTGGTAGAACGTGGTAACAAAAAAACAGTATGTATGGACTTTATTGATAAACATAATATTATAGTATTGCTGTGTAAAAATACTGCATTCATCAATAACTTTTCATTTTACCTTAGTGGGATCTTTCTTGAGTATTGGCTGGTCAGTTATGATCTCTCTGTTCTCTGTATGTTCAGGCTTGAGTGTCTCCACCTCTCTCTCTTCCAGTGAAATTAATTCTTCTGCCAAACATCTCAGCAGATCATCTGTAACAGGCCCCTCACCCACTTCGTCCAGAAACTTATAGTACACAGGTGACCTTGTCCTGCCGCTCGTCCATGTGTTGATCATGGGCTGTACTGGGAACTCCTCCACAACTGAGTCCTTAATCTCACTTGAGCGGTTTTCTTTATGAGCCTCTGAAGTTAGTTGAGCGATTTGCCTGCTGAGGCAAGGTGGAAAGGCTGAAGGAGATAACGTGGGTAAATCCTTCTGCTCGTGGTTGATGGGTATCCCTGTTGCACAATTTGTAAGAACTTCTTTGATAACTGACAGCATAGGACTACCCTCATTTGCATTCCTTTTGTCCTCCTCGTTTGTGAGAACTGCATGATGCCTTATGTGAAAATTCTCATCTGGACCAGAGATTACAACTGCCTCGTCTTTACTTATATCAATAGACTGACTTAGATTTTGTGGTCTGGTTTGTTGGATGTTCCTTCTCTTGCGTGGTTTGCTTTTAGAATAGCTGCATTTCTGTGGCTGTTTCCTTCTGTTACCTTCTACGGCTTTTTGAGCCCTTTGTCCATTCAGGGATCTCTTAACTTGAGGAGCTGGCTGCACCTGCTTGGTCCTCTCGGCAGAACTGCCTACCCTAAGGTTTTCATATATTGGAGTGGCAAACATCTCAAAGATAGCTGGGCCTTTATCTCCCTGATGGATTTGCGAAAACATGTCGCTGTAACTGACCGAGTCTAGAGCTGATTTTGCTCGTTGCGTGCCAAAATTTCCTGGCTTTTTAGGCTGTCTTGCAGTCTGCAATTCCCGGCCCTGGTATTTATTCAAGATCTTTTTGTCTCCACTCAATTTTACTTGATGTGGACAATCTTGGGCCCTCCTCCGAGTTGAGGGAGCATCTTTGACTTTTTGACTTGTTGAGGGTGGCATTCTCGGCCAGTCTAGTTTGTTGGTGGTCTCCCCTCTAATAAGATCTGTGGGATTCATGTCTTTCCTTTTGACTTGAGATGATATGGACAAATTCCTTCTATTTCTTTTGGTATTAACAGTACCCCAGTTTGTATTTCTGTAGGCCAAGATATTAAATGACTGACTGGTGTGAAAAGGTCTGCATTTTCTTTCTTTGCTTTTGGTTGCCTTCATGGGTTGGCGTTTTTCCACTGACGCTGGTTGTGACATTGTGTTGTTCTCAGGAGAGAGCTGCTGATGCTCAACATCAATCAAAGCGCTAGACTGTTCGTTTTCAACTGCAGGTCTGATCTCTGTGCCCATGCCTGTATGTCCGTCAAGGTCAGTTGAGGAGGAACGTATTATTTCAACAACTTTGTCCTTTTTTAAAAGGTCCACGGAACATCTCTCCCCATTCTGCTCACATTCGTTTACAGAAATATGGCTCATCGCAGCCTCAACCTCTCGACTCATTTTGGGTTGAGATATGAGCATATCTTCATTGTTGGAATGAACACACTGAGCAATATCTGTTAGCTCCAAATTCACCAAATGTTCAGATGATGATAGATACACCTGTGGATCCTTCTTCAAGGTGCTAAACATCTTCTGTATGTCCTGTGGGCTATTTTCTTCTTCCTCCCCCTCCTCCTCATCAAGAGAGCTCTCGTTGCTACAGCTGCTTGAAGCGCTCTCTGCACTTCCTCTCCGTGTGCCTCTGGAAAAGCTCAGTCTGGAGAACCTTTCTCTTCGTTGCCTGGACACTGAGTTGGCAGGCAAGATGCTGATTGGCTTAAGCAGTCGTGGACGCTGAAGGCTTGAGAGCACTGGGCCGTCCCGGGATCCTCTGTCAAGTGGGGCCAAATGTTTTGTAGTCCTTGGGCACAGGACAGGTGGTGAACCCTGAGGGTTAAATTACAGAAGGTAAGTGGTCGCCAAAAGAGATGCAAACAGAGGAACTGATTGTACAAAGACCACTGTGCAACATGTTACCTTATGTCCATTAATGTCAATGTCTGTATCACCACTACTGAGCCCTGTAATTGAAAAATTACATAATTAAAATGTATTTATTGTAGTCTCAACAATCAATTTTAAGACACCTAGGATTAAGTTGTACTCACTGTTGTATATATTTGCCCGAACTTGCAGTAGAACACTTGCATCAAGGAGAGCCAGACTTGGAGCAGACTGGCTAAGGGGAGAGAGTTGTGGAACTAGAGGACTCTCTAGTACATTTTTACTCTTTTCTGTTAGTCTTGGTGGCATCGGTATTAAGGATGTTTTAATGGGAACATCAGAAGTGCAGCGCAGAATACCAAGCTTGTCCCAGCATTTATTCCTGTCCCTCAGGTTCGGCAACGATGACGTCCAACTAGGGAAAGCAACAGTGTTATATTCTAAATCACAGGCACAGAAACAGGGTACAATGTGCATTTCTTGAAAGTTGTAAAGAGGGAGTGCAACACTGCCAAAAGTCCTCAGATGCTCCTCTCTTTCTCTATGCCCTCTCTACCCGATCTGGGATAATGGCACGACCTGGAAGCATGGTGTTATGCTGACAGCTGCTTAATCCTGTAACTGTATTCCTCTGTGCAGTCTTTGTGTGGAAGTGAGGGCAAGGCGCTCAATGTACTGGAGACAACATGGCCTACTCGAGCATACAGTGGCTTTGTTTGATTAGCTGCTCTCAGGATGCATAGTTGGTGCTGCATTGGGGGGTATTTGTGCAACTGTGCCATTGTTTGTTCACTAGCTAATGGCGTGTTGTGTTTATTTGAATGATAATTGAGTCAAATTGGCTGAGTTGTTGTGTATGTGCTCAGCTGGCTCACCCGGCTGCCTTGCTCAGCTGGGTGGAACCTCGCCTACTGTTCCTCTTGGCCTCCATAGCAGTCTGGAAGAAGAGGGTGGTGATCTTATCTGCAAACACACAAACATACAAAAGTAAGGTTACAGCAGGTGAATGGATCATTTGCATAGCATTAAAAACTGGTGTCTGCCAGCATTGTTCATCTTATAGGTTATTATTGTCAACATGGTAATAATACCAATTTGGAAAAATATACACTGATGCCTGGTTGAATTATCAAAATAAACTTGAATAGTTTAATTGATTTCTGATGCAAGTGACCAAATTCTTATTAGTGCTTATTTTTTTATCTGTATACTGTTGACAGGTATTTAAAAGCTAATTATTAAAACAAAGTATATTTAAAATATAAATTCTTCAGTTTTATCTAATTTTCTGTCAGTTACCTCTTTTACTATTGTGGTTTTTCTTCTTACTTGTGCCACAATGCATTTAGTTGTTTTGGTTCACCTCCATTTAGTTCACAAGGACAACATAAAAGTAATACAAACTCATTTTTCTTGAAAAACTTTCTTAAAAAAAATAGATATTGGTAATGAGAAAGATATTTAATTATTCAACTTTTTTTTCCACGTAATTGACAAAAAAATATTTAAGGGCATGGTTTGAAGTGGTTTCTGGAGAATGATGTTTGTGGTGTTAACTCATTTACTAGATACATTTTACTCGGTTATTATTGATGCAAAACATGCAAAAGAAATATTAAATCCACAAATGCAGTTTAGACTATGAAACTTAGTCCTTTCCGTCCATGTCAGTGATTAAAATGCCACTTAAAACAGTCATGGCAGGCAACATTATGGTTAGCAAAAAGTGAGATGCATTGAAAACAAACAGATCAGTCTTGCCTCTTTAGTTGACAATAAAAGTTTCCTGGTTCAGAACCGCCTGCTTTTCCCCCAAAGACATTTCGAGCATCTCCATATATGAGAATAATTCCACTTTTAGAGAAGAGCCGTCTGCAAACGATGTGCTCTGTGGTGTCTGCTTGTATGCTCTGAAGAGTCGCTTAGCACAGAATGGCCCAGTCAGCTCAGTCAGACACTCCCCTTTCTATTGTCACTGTTTCTTTAGTGGGTGGGCCAAGCCTGTGAGTATCGGTGTTTGTTGACAGGGTAGGCTGGTGTTTAATGCAGCGGAGAGAGTTGCCTCAAGGGGCACACAAAGGACAGAGAGCTACTGTATTTTTGTAAGCGCTGCGCAGGTGTATCTCTGGTCTGTTGTCTTTTTGCCTCTCAGTGGGATACAGTTAATGTTTAAAGGAAAGTTTTCAACTCACCTTGGTTGGAATCTTCATGGGCAGCACACTGTGAAAAAGAAAAACCTTTTTCAAAACATATGTACACTTTGGTCTTGTTTCTCACGTAGATAAAACCTCTACACAAAAAAAGGTGCTGCTAAGGGATCGTTGAATGATGCCAGAGAAGGACCACTTTTGTCACACTCACTTAAACATCTCATTTACAAAAATGGCTCTAAGTAACCGTCCATTGAAGGGTGTGTGTGTGTATTTATTGATTGATTGGTTGGTTGCAACTAAAAGTGGCAATTCTATGGTATTGCACAAAGAACCCATTCTGGCATCTTTTAAAAACAAAGTGTAAACTAAAAAGGCACTGCAATTTAGTCCAGGACTAGGCTTAATCCATGCCTGTGAAACTAGCCTCACATCTCCACATTAAAAAAAAATTTGAGTCCAGTGTATTTACTGCATCACATTGCGGTGAAAGCAGATCTTAGCACTGACCCATCCTTGATTGACTTGGCGATGAGGCTGCTGGCTCATTGTGCAGCCTTTTCAGTGCTGACCATCTGGAGCTCTTCTATCCGATCAGAGTGATCATTAGTTACCTGCCAGCTGTGATGCCCGAAACGTAACTGTGGCTGAAGCCCATCCACACAGAAAATGCGAATTAACCGCTTAAAAGGGCCAGTCTGTGGGCCCACACTTCAGTTCCTCACTCTCTTAAGTACATATTTTCAGACTTGCATATTAATATCAAATTCAGAAACTGCTACTGAGAATTCATCCTGTAAAGTTAAACAAGTCAAACATTATTATAAATATAGCGTTTGTCATGGAAGGACTTGTTGCTTTCAACAGCGCTTCATCAGTTAATCAGTAAGATATGTCTGATCAGTATTATTGTAGAAACATCAGTAATTCTTATTGGTGTGAACTGACAAGGGTCTACAAAGAACCAAATGTTGGAGATGGTCTTGTTTGTTTCTGTTATCACTAATGTATCACTAATGTTGCATATATATAATAATTATTTATTATTTAAATATATTATTGGGGTGGGTGACGTGTGGGGCCTCCACGCAGGTCTCTTTGGGCCAACAAATGTTCGGAAACAGGACTGGTAGTTACAGAATAAATTAGTCTAAAAATTAATAATGGGATGATATGTTGGTAATTGAGGTATAGTGATTTTAAAAGTGTGCCCTGATGTGGAAAATGACACGTATTATCTAATAGGGTTTCTAAACCCAACAAAGTGTCTTTATATCATGGTATAATTAAAATTTGTGACTTTCAGTATTTGACCATGTGGTGCACTTTGTAGTTCTACAATTACAGACTGTTGTTCATCTGTTTCTCTGCATAGTTTGTTGGCCCCCTTTCACTCTGTTCTTCAGTGGTCAGGACCCCCACAGGACCACCACAGAGCAGGTATTATTTGGGTCGTGGGTCATTCTCAGCAATGCAGTGACTCACGTGGTGGTGGTGTGTTAGTGTGTGTTGTGCTGGTACAAGTGAATCAGACACAGCAGTGCTGCAGGAGTATTTAAACACCTCAGTGTCACTGCTGGACTGAGAATAGTCCACCAACCAAAAATATCCAGCCAACAGTGTCCTGTGGGCAGCGTCCTGTGACCACTGATGAAGGGCTAGAGGATGACCAACACAAACTGTGCAGCAACAGATGAGCTATCATCCCTGTCTTTACATCTACAAGGTGGACCAACAAGGTAGGAGTGTCTAATAGAGTGGACAGTGAGTGGACACATTGTTTTAAAAACTCCAGCAGCACTGCTGTGTCTGATCCACTCGTACCAGCGTAACACACACTAACACACCATCACCACGTCAGTGTCACTGCAGCACTGAGAATGATCCACCACCCAGATGACACCTGCTCTTTGAGGGCCCTTTGGGGGATCGAGATCGAGAGACTGTAGCGTTTTCCTTTTTTATTTGAAATGTGATAAACATTCCTGACTCAGGTTCAGCTGAACAGGATAATGCTAGATAGTTTGCACTGTTTATATGTTATGTACACTGAGCTCATTTCTGGCAGTTATGACAAAACTCACACCTGAGGAAGAATTTCAACTGCCCGCTTCTAAATGAAATGCTGCTACGTGGAGTGCGAACGGTGATTTGTGTTGCTGACATTAATTAAGGCATGAATCTGGTGCAAGCACCTCACCTTCACCGCGGCAAGTGTAGGAGGAGAACAGCTGTGGGAATTGCCAGGGCAGTCTGCAGGGAAATAAAACTGTGGCTCCACTTCTGTCGGCACTGTTTTTCAAAACACAAAGGATAGAATGAGTCAGCAAGTAAAAGAAAACAAGAGCCTCTAGAGCAATCTTCCTGGACTTTACACATGAACGGGAACTGTTTCTCACCTGGTTGTGATTTCAAAATAATCTGGAGCAACTCATCTTTAATAGGGCTCCTTATATGAGAGATGTAGTGAAGAGCGATGTAGCCATTTTGGTCCTGGACCTCTAGGCTCCTGGAGAACAGAGTAGTTGTCATTTATACCCATCCGTCATGTTTACTGTGTATTTTTCTTTTGTGAACCTGAAAGCAATTAAGTTTGGTGAATAATCGAACTCAGTTGATCAGCCAAGAGTTGTTTGGTGTCTGAACTGAGGCCTTGATGCTAATGTAGCTAACAACTAATGGAAAATTATACCAATTAGCATCATGTAAACAGCATCATGTAAACTGCATCACCACATACTTTCCCCAAACCATGTCCAGTTATTAAGCAAATCTATTTGAAATTACTTATGTGATTGTTGACTCTGTATGATGTGCTGTTATCTATAAAAATGGACAAAAGTGTGTCACATAGCTAAAACAGTAGTAGCAGCCATTTTGAAGCCTGAAGTTCATCATACAACATCGGAGGCCATTAAAAAAATAATAATAATAATCTTGAACACACATGCTTCAGCCCATGTGAGTATTAAGCCATCAAAAACTGATGTGCAGTCTCTGTCTTGCCAGAATGAAAATTAGATTTACTGATCGAGGACATTTCTCAGCATTCCACTCTTGGTTCTTATTTGCTTTACTCCTGAATGTGCAACCATGGAATGCTGGTTTTTGGCTGGTTCACCAAATGAACAAATGATTGGATGGTTCTGCTAACTCAGTTATGCTTGCTATTTTAGCTTCCGCTTTGTTGTTAGCTTTCTCTAGGTAAGTTTCTCTGAACAGAGAAGGAAACTGGTGGGGAAAACAGGTTTGTTTAAGTTAAATCAGCCTTGTGATTGGTAAGGATACTGCTTAGGGATACACTACCAAAGCTGAGGACCACTCAGTTTAAATTGAAAAAGAGAATGTTTGTTTGCAAAATACACTGGCTATTTATTGGGCATTGGAAACCAGACATACTTTGTACTTGTATATTGTGTGCACACAAGGGCAGAATTAACCTACTTTTATGGCATGTTCAGAATTTCTGACTTGCAGCAACAAAAAAAATCAAAGAAAACATCATATGAACTGAGAATTCTTATTTGGAAAGCCGACGGTATAATTTTAATGAGATTTTTTTTTTATCCATCAACATACAGACACTGTAGTTGGTTAAAACTATAACATTGATTGCGAAATATGCTATTTTAAAAAGGTATCATAAACATTAAAGTTACCACTTCAATATCACTAAAGTTAGCTGGCTAGCTTGTTGCTGACATTACTAATTTTCCCGGAGGTTTCTATGTTTTCCATGTAAGTGTGAGCACGGCAGTTTAGTCATACATGGCATAAATCCCATTTACTTATCAGCAAATTTCTGTCTGTTTTTATTAAATATCAGATAACTGTAGATGCTTAAAGCGACGGGTGAGTGAAAAATGATGTAGTTTACCTCAAATGTAATCAGTCAAATTTGCTTCTTTAGTTTTGCACTGGAGCTATGAGGATAATTTAGCTAACAAGCAATAAAACTTTAGAACCTGTCAGCAATGTGCATGATAACTAAGACTTTAAAACTATTTAAACCTATGTAACTTGTAATTTTGTAATCTCTGCACAAGTGCATGATTATTTAGGCAAGCACTTTTAACAATGATATTTGCTGCGGTCTAAGCTTCCATCGTTAGCTACATTAGCATTGTAGCTCTGGTGCAAAACTAAAAAAGCAAACTTTGAAAACTAAACATGACTTGGCGGACTAATTATATTTGGGGTAAGTAAAACTGAAAATTTTGTTTAAATGTTGTTTGGTTTGGAGTAGCTGTTGCTTTAACACAGAGGTGCTCAATTCTGGACCTGGAAATCTGCCGCTCTGGAGTTTAGGTCCAACCTAAATCCTAGCCCACCTGATCCAAGTAATGAAGGCCTTCAGGGGCATTTGATCTAAATGTTCTAGTGTAAATCTCCAGGACCAGGATTGAGAACACCGCTTTAAAACAATAAAAGGTTGATTTCCTTACGCAGACAGAGCCAGCAGTGCCTTCACTATTTCAGCTGGACGGTAGTCCCATGGCATAATATCCTGCAACCCTTCAAACAGGTCCACATCCCTCGCTGCTAGCATCAGTGGGGTCAGCCCATTCCGGTTCTGGCTGTTCACATCCACCAAGTCTGTCAGGGTCTAAAACACAGTGTATAGCATCATTGGTTGAAACTTATATCTTCAAAACAGTAATTTCCTAGGAGAAACTAAATTCAAAGAGGTAAAGGGAGAATGAAAAATGTTGATGTAAAAATAATGAAATAATGAAAACCATAAAAGTCTACATATGCTAAAACTTGGAACTTGGGCCACTTCTGCTGGTCTTTTTTTTTTGTCATGAAATGTTCACTGGCACTGGAATATCCTGTCTTTTCTGTTCTAACATCCCCACCTGTGCAAGATAGGGAGCTTTTCCCTGAAACGCAATCGCATTGCCAGAAGAATAAGTCCTACTCCCAGTCTGTCTGAGTGTCCGGACTTCATTGTATGATGGCTTAGAAAAGCGTCTGACAGCAGTGTCGAATTTCCTACCTGTCACTGTCTGGCCCGCTTACCAGCAGGTGCTGTAGGGTGCTCATGTCCCCCCTCCAGGCGGCCTCCGAAAGTTGGCCTTGGTGGCATAAACGACTCTCTAGAGCCGCCAACAACTCCCCCTGCAGGTCTGGTGGACTGACATGAAGAGCAGTCTGGTTGTTATGGTTACACAGTGTTGCATCTGCTCCCCTTTCCAGGAGGAACCGCATGACCTGCATTCATAACAGCAATATGAGAACAGGGAAGAGCAACACTGACATAACTTCTTTTGTGGCCTTGGAGAGACTTTGATAAACAATGACAGACTTTTCAACAACACAGGATTTGGGAGCAATACTTAGATCTCAAAAAAACCCCCTGAAATTTATAGTTTTTTAAGATCTGATATAGGTTATAAACATAGAACAAACAAGGGTTCGGGATCTTCACTGAATGTTAAAGTCAACATGAAATGCTAGCTGACTGTTTTGAAGCGATGATAGGTTGGACTGAATGAAAAGGGATAGTGATTATTGGTTAATTGTGTTTTTCCCCACCCGCTGGTGCATGGTGATGTAATCAAATATCAGAAGGCATTTTCAAGGTCAGCAAAAGTCACTATACTTTGATGAAAGGTTTTGGGAAAACAAGGGTCCCATTGCATCACACCTACATTACGCTAGTGGCTGCTTGCTGCGCAAGGTGGGACTTTACAATTATAACACACTCACCCTTGGCAGGTTAGCCTGAGTGAGCTAATTGGCTAGCCATTCAAACTGATTTTTTTTTTTAAGAACATGCTGTACATAAATTCATGAATTATTGCTTTGTCTGGCTATAAACTGGGGGGTAGTGCCTTTCATTTCATTGTTGCTAGCTTTTTAGCCTTAGCTTACTAACTAGTCAACTAGTATGTATGTATGTAGTAAGTATGTGTGGCAAAAGATGGTGCATCAGCAGTCAAGTATATGGAATAATTTGCACCGAAAATCCAGTAAAAAAAAGTTCGTTTTAAAATATTAAGTATTTTAAAGTAGTTTATGGCTTATAAACAGCTTTGTCCCACAAGTTTGTGTTTGAACAGAGAAATGCATCACATCACAATGAGTTCAGGGTAAGTTCTGCTGGAGTCAACACTTGTGTTAGCTTGGTCCCTCGCCGCAGCGAGAGCTCATCTAACTACAAGTCACTTGAACTAATAAAGTAATGGAAAGGCTCTTAAGATGACGTTGGGGATTCCCCCAAGCGGAAATGATGAGGCCAAGTGGCTGAATTAAGGCATGCTAAAAATAGTACAACTAAGCACATGAACTAACAAGGTAAAAACTTTTAGGTTGACTTTTAATAAGTTTT
This sequence comes from Colossoma macropomum, assembly GCF_904425465.1. NCBI lineage: Eukaryota > Metazoa > Chordata > Actinopteri > Characiformes > Serrasalmidae > Colossoma > Colossoma macropomum. The sequence goes on along the minus strand of NW_023495280.1, from coordinate 45,784 downwards.
ACTGCAATCAACTAAAACTGTTCAATATAATAAACTGGTATCAAAAAGCAAAGTGTTTGGTTCTTATTTGATTCATACTACTGTGTCTGAAGTATCACAGACTTAACCCAATCAGTCATGTGGTTTTAGGGTCACACAGAGAGCCATCGGTTCCACAGGATCCTACACGCTAGCAGGAAATCATGTGCTTGCTTCGAATATCATGCTTAAGAGACTTCATTAAATAAACAAGTGATGAAATCTGACTCATAATTAGGCCAAACGAGGTGACTGTCTACACACTTGTTTTTCATACGGGAACTCTAGCTGTGGCACTCCATGGACCAATTCATTAGGCCTTTCACATTTGTAAACAAAGCATGGAATTGTGGGCAATCCCCAAGGCCTCCTACAAATGAGCTTAAAGGGCCCACATCCATTTTTTTTGTTAGTAAGAGTTTGATGTGATATATAAACACTGTTGAAGTTTCAAACATAGCCGATACAGTCCAAATATAAGCAGCCTGTTTTTGAGGTGTCATGAAAAGTAACGTACACATATATCCACGTATTCATGTTAAAGTCATAAGGAGTGTTTCAGCCAGAACTGCTGTTTAAATGAGGCCCAGTACAGAGCAGCCAATCAGATGGAGGTCATTTTTGTTCTGTTTAATTATACGATAAAGATAAAGAAAGGCTGGAAAATGATCTTGTAAAACATAAACTACTATTATATCAATAATATCATAAATGGACTTCAGGAAAAAAATGTATTACAAGAAAAATGGGCTCTTTTAGAAGAATGAGGAATAATGTGATGTAATAAAATAATCAGCTGTCCAAAATTAAGTTTAAATTCTGTTTCATCAAGCAATGATTTTAAGCAACATCCCAAACATTTTTAGTCTGGATAAACTTGATAAGCATGACAGCACGGGCAGTTCTGATAGCCGATGTATCAGAACTGGTAGTTTGTGTTCTGTTACAAGAGCAGGAAGTCCAGTCTTATCCACAAAGGGCTGGTGTGGCTGCAGGTTTTCATTCCAAACAAGCAAAACACACTTGATTCTACTCGCTTAATCAATTGGTCAGTCTTCAAAGAACTGATCCTGCTTTTTGGAATGAAAACCTGCAACCACACCGGTCTTTTGCAGATAAGACTGGACACCCCTGTCCAAGAGTGTTGAGCAGTTATTTTAGAAATTAATATATACAATTCCTGAATAATAAAATAATCCAGCTCTTTCCCCACGTTGCTCAGCCAAACTGCTGAAGTTAAACACTCTGAATAGTACACATTGAAACATGCTGTGATGTGACCTGTTCAAAGTCACATCAAAGGAGAAAGGTCACTCTAAAAAATTCCATTCCCTCACCTTCAGATTACTCATTGACTCACAATACAACTCAGTAGGAACAAGCACTTGTTAGCAAACATGAAATTAGTTGGCAAAACAGCAAGGAAACAGTTTCTTACTTTTCAATAAAGCTAAATCCAAGCAGCAAATAACACTTACTATTTAGTTGCTCTGTGTTCTACTTACCACAATGACTAAAGATAACAAATTAGTAACATAAAAGTCAATGATCATGAGCTGATTTATACTGAATATTTAAGTGCAATAAACCTGTCCCACTTTTCCTTTATTTAAGTGCTTTAGTACCACCAGAATCCCCTCAGTGTCAGCTTACTGTAGTGAGGCCCATCTGGCAAGCGCTGATAAGAAGAGTGGAACCATCAGAGTTGTGAGGCAGGTCCAGCTCGTCCCAGGAGAAAAGTCCCTGCTCCAGCCCCAGAGTCACTGCCCCCAGCTCCCCCTCCAACAGCAGCTCCGCTAATCCCCTTCTGTGCTCCTCCATGACCTACCCAGAGGATACGTATACATATTAGAGGTATGGAAATATATTTTTACATATGTAAGTGTATAAAGGGCCTTCCCAAAACTGTTCCCACAAAGTTAGAAGCAATACAATTGTCCAAAATGTTTTAAAGATTGAAGATTGAAAGAATAAAGATTTCCGTTCACTTGAACTAAGGAGCCTAGCCAACCCCTGAAAAACAACCCCATAGCATTATCCGTCCTCCACCAAACTTTACAACTTGCACAATGCAGTCAGGCAGGTAACGTTCTCCTGGCATTCGCCAAACCCAGCTTCGTCCATCAGACTGCCAGATAGAGAAATGTGATTCGTTACTCCACAGAATACATTTCCACTGCTCCAGAGTCTAGTGGTGGCAACATGCTTTATACCACTCCATCCAACACTTGGCATTATGCTTGGTGATGTAAGGCTTGCATGCAACTGCTCAGCCATGGAAACCCATGCCATGAAGCTTCCAGCGCACTGTTTTGTGCTGATGTTAATGCCAGAAGAGGTTTGGAACTCTGCAGTTATTGAGTCAGCAGAGCGTTAGCAACTATTATGCGCTATGTGCCTCACCGACCCCGCTCTGTAACTTTACGTGGTCTGACACCATGGCTGTTCCTAAACACTTCCACTTTTCAATAATACCACCCACAATTGATTGTGGAATATCTAGGAGGGAAGAAATTTCACAAACTGACTTGTTGCAAGTACTACTACAGTACTACGCTCAACAGCAGGGTTAAAATTACGAAACAGAAAATAGTCCAATCAAAATATTTTGTTGTCCGTGGGAAGGACAGAGAAACCAACCAGTTACATTTTGATTTACAATGGGTGGGACAATTTTGTGTCATTCTAGGCCCTCTGGAAGTTCTAGATACATCACGGACTATGAATAAGAGTCGTAGTCTAAGGTGGTTTAGGTTAATTGGTTAGTTTTTAGGAATGGAAAATGGCAGCTCTGTGCCAGATCTTTTTACTTAAAGAGTCACTGTAACACTGATCCATACAAGCTCAAACATATGTTAATGTCTGTTACAATCTTCAAATTTCTGTTTAATCTTAAAGAGCCAACAAATGTTACTGTACAGCGTTAGCTTAGTGCTAACTTACTATTAGAAATCTAGTTCAAAATTAGCATTATCGCAGATCTTTTTTCTTTTCAATTATTTGACAATTAAGGATCAAAAAGAGAAAAAATGAATTAATGCATCCTGATGGATCTGATTTATTCAAGTGAGACAACACTTACACATAGTTTTTAACTTTTGGCATTTTAGAATTCACAATTTTTCATGCTCTCGGTCCATATTAATCACTATCATTAACCACCTCATGGGTCACATTTGTAAACAAGGCACCCCATTGACTTCCTTTAAGTTCATAATGAGCTTCTCTTGAAATTAGCTTAAAAACACATTCCTTGTGGAAGAACATGAGAAACGTTTAATCTATTTTCAAATAATAACCATCAGCTCTTTGCCTTTGGCTGCTCACACCTTCTCAATTGTCAAATGTAGAATTGAAAAAAGTGTCATTTCTATTGTTTCTATTCCACTAATGTTCTCCAGTCATATTTGTGTGTTCAGAGTATTTTTTAAAATATTTAGATCAATATGATTCAAAGCGAATTGTGGTGAAATTTGCTGTGAGATGATATTGTTATTCAGCTGTTAGTTGCTCTGCTATAACATGCTTTGCTGTGTTGACTGCATGTAACCTACAAATCGTGCCCAAGCAAAGAAGATCTAGGCTGTATGTCCAGAGGCTTGTAGACACCAGCTCATCCAGCATTTTTTCTGAAATGAAGGGTATTAATAGGGAGTTTGGAACATTGATGTGAGGATTTGATTGCATTTGGCCACAAGAGCATTAGTGAGGTCAGGTACTGATGTTGGATGATCAGTTCTGGATCACTCCAGCTTATCCCAGAGGTATTGGATTGGAGCTCCGTCACTCCAGAGAATGCTGTTCCACTGCTCCACAGCCCCACAGCCCATGCTGGGTGGCTTTTTATCTCTCTAGCTCAGACTTGCATTGGGCATGGTGAGCTTAGAGTCTTACGCAGCTGCTCCAGTGTCCCATTCTATTGGTCAAAGCTTTTCTACGGAGATTTTACAATCTGGGCACAAATGAACACCTGCATCAGCAATGGATACACCTTTAAGTAGCTGAATTTAGCATTACGAAAGGCTGTGTGGATACTTTTAGACATATACCTTGGTCAAGATGGAAGATTGTTTGTATATCAGTTTGATCTTGATAAGAGAAATCTAAATTTCAGTAAAGCACTGGCTTTGACTTTATGCTTCAATTCACAGGGTAGCAAGTCAGCAATTAACATTCTTCTGGATTAATAAGTGACTCTGACAAATACAACAGCACTCCACAGACACAACAAAAACTATAACTCTGACCTATTTGTAGCAAAATATCTGATTACTGGACCCCAAAAATGAATTTATATTAAATGCAAAATATCCATTGTATAGTGAAAGTATCACTTACCCCAGTCTCATGTAAGCCTCTGCCTTCTTCTTCAGGATGTAATAATAATGAATTTCAAAACAACAAACACAACAAACTCATGGAGCCCGTTTGTGACAGTAGCCTACATGACCTTTTGCAGATTTTTAAACGTTATTAGTCTTCATTGCTCCCCTGTGCCTCCCTCGCCCTGCATAGAGCAGCTCTGAGTTTACAGCCTGTTGCTTAGGAGACCAACAGTGAAGGCGAACACTGATCTTTGTTTCAGTCTGATAAGCACCAATGTGTGCAGAGAGAAGAGGGAGTTTTCTGTCTCGAGCCGAATTGAAGAGCACAACATTACCTCACTGAAAGGGCGGATTTCTCTAATAATTTCAGTGTTAAAATCAAGCTAATAAAGAACAAACACAGTTTTACCAGGGGTTGGTTCATTGTAAAAATGGTTAATTGTAAAAAAAACTTGCAGACGAGGATTTCTTTACAGTGGTGGTGATAGGAACCAGACGTCGCAATGTCTACAAAACAAATCTAGCTTTTTTCTTTACTGTCCAAAACCACCACTGAACCTTTACATCTTTGAGGTTTCCTTTGTAACATGACGATAATCAAGGTGCCTTTTTCACTGTCATTGTGCTTTTTCCATGGCCATTGTCCTTATTTCATTGCTGTTGTCTTACTTCTTTTTTTGTTGTCCTTAGCTCACATTAGTTGTCCTTTTTCCATTGCCTTTGTCCTTTTTACATTGCCATTGTCCTTCTTCCATTGCCACTGTTCTTTTTCCATTGCCACTGTTCTTTTTCCATTGCCACTGTTCTTTTTCAATGTCATGGTCCTTTTTCCATGTCCCTAATAATTTGTCACTTTTCTTTATCTGGTAGTCTGTGGTCAAATAGAAAGGTGTTTTTAGCTGTTGTTTTGTTATTTTTTGTTGTTGTTTTTGTGAAGTCCCCTTGACTGCCATTCAGAACCTAAAAACCAAGATTTGCATTAGGCAGTGTCAGAAACACATCTGAAGCTTAGAAATCTTGAGATTTCTATTCTAAATATTAATTTCCAGTTTACTTATGGTGTTTGTGTGCAACACAGTATCTCCTCAATTCTCACGAGATGTTTTAGGCTTACTACTTCTTCTCCTAGCCTCCCTGGCTAACCTGATTCTAGGCCTGGGTGGTGCACTGTGCAGAGTGACAGGAATGGATGGGAGAGAGATGCTTAACCACTAAATTTCAGAAGGACTACCAGTGAAAGGGTGGGATGTAGCTATAACATGAAAAATACACTATTATACACTTACACATTTAGGGACATCTGGCCTCTATTGAATATTATACAGCTTTTGCCCTGCATATTCCTACATATTCATATTTCGGTTCCTCTGTACTTAGTTACCAGGTCAAAGGAATGCCTCGTTTACCTGGATGCTCCCATTTATCTTAATGGATAGACCTTGGATAGACCGTCTTTGAAGTCCAGAAAACCTGCAGCAACGTCCAGTTCCTCATCAAAGTGAAGGTACCCACAAACCATCCTGAACAGCAGGACACCAAGTGACCAAACTGTTGCAGGACCAGCGTGATACCTCTCCTCTAGAAGAAACTCAGGAGGGCAGTAATCAAGCATGCCGAGAACGTATAAAGGGAGAACACAGCTGAGCACAATAACTTATTTAACAGCTAGGTGGCTATAGGACACGATTCTCCTCTCAGCAGATGTGTTTTTAGATGTGAAACCTTTAGCTGAAGATTCTCCACAAGAAGGAGTTATTGGCATTCAAATTTTACCTGGGTATGCTGTAGAGATATTGGTCAGTTGGCTGTTTTCAGACAAATTTGATGGCCACCTACACACAAAGTCAAAAGATATTAGGATTACTAACAATGAAAAGGGAGAAGAGGATATAATGCCCATTAAAATAAAATCTGAGGTGCGAACAGAACCTGTAGGCCATTGGAAATGAGTCTTCCCTCAAAGACCCAAAGCCTCCTTCACAGAGTTTTTAATCACATAGCGGGAGGAATAGAAAAATAGTTCTCTTAGAAAGAAGTGAAATTAAATGTTCACGGTCTGCAGTGGTCTGGACAGTGAACTGACCCGGCTCTGTGGCTTTCCTCTGTCTCCGAGTCATTTTCTTGGGCCCGTTCACTGCCCCCTTCCTCTTCTTCCCTGCCGGAGCTACAGTATTGGGAACCTTGCTTGTTCACTCTTCAGCGCTCCGGCTGCATCCTTACTCAGCTCTCTTCCTCTTTCCTCAAGGAGCATCTGAGTATAGGATGATCATTTGAATAGTTGATGTTACTTACAACTTGACCCACCACTGGACCTGCCAGTGGACCCACCACTGGAGTGACCAGATCAGAATTGATCAGTTGCAGGACAGCAAAAGCATCTGCGATATGGCTGTTAGGATCATGAAATTTCAGCAGACAGTTAACCGTCATATAAATTATTGTGATTTTACAATTTAATTGTTTTTTCTTGTTTATTGTTTGCAACTTTCTTTAAATACAAACTTGATACAAACATGATGCCTGAGCACATATGTGCAAATACTGAATGTAAAGATTAACCTACCTCAATCAGCATCAAACTTTACAGGTCAATACCAAAGGATGACTGTAGACCGCTGAGCAGGAAAGAAGAAAGAGGAATTTTTAAATTTAGGCGTGTCCGTTTTATATGTCCGGTCTAAGCCTGTGCCCGGTACCAGTTAACCGAGTTACCGCAATAACAACCCATAGTGACGCTAAAAACTCGCTCTTGATTTATTTCATGCAAACCACAGCATTAAATAATATTCACGTGAACATGACTGAGCTGCTATCTTCTATATTACTGGATTAATTACACTTTCGTGGCCAAATTAAAGATGAGAAACACAACAACAAACCCAACGTTTACTAAACTGTGCTATTCTTTTAATCTTTTCTTTTTCTTTTTTATGAAATTCTTTTATTTTTGCCAAAAGGTTCAACTCACGCTGTGTTCGCCCGTGTCTGCTTCACAGTCAGGAACCGTCTCAAAATTACAAGACGAATAAGTAAAGCACTTATTATTATTATTATTAGTAGTAGTAGTAGTTGTAGTAGTAGTAGTAGTAGTAGTAGTAGTAGGTGTAGTATCTCTGTCAATACACCTGATGATGCTTCTGAACATATCAGCAAATATACATACAGAGACAATACTAATAATCCTAATAATGGGAGCAGCGACACTGTCATTTAGTAGTTATGGACCCTGAGTGCGAAGCGGCCGCGGGAGCAGCACTGTGATACAGGTTTTAACTGTTTAGGAGGGTTATTTTCCACATTTTTAACCAAATAAGAGGATTCTTTTACTGTAATCTGACTCTTATGTTATTTCAGCAGTTTCAAGAAAAAAAAATAATTAAAAGTAACTTCGCCATTTCTTTAGCATTTGTGTTACTGTAGATTTTACTTTTTTTTTTAAGTAATAAACAGTAAAAGTCCAACACTATAAAACACATAAAAAATAAGATGGTTAAAGTTATGCTTGCACTGACTAACACAGCTTAGCTAACTAGCTGGCTCCACACACCACAATACAGATTGTAGATTCCAACTGATGGATGTTTTTTACATCAGTCACTCAAATTCACTTCTCTCATTTCTCTACACTTGTTAGAACTTTCCTAAAACAGGCAGAAATATTTAAACTGACCTATGGATGTGGCCCAGATTTGGCCCATATACTGTACAGTGTGCAAGACAGTGTGCATCATATGTGCTTCCTCAGAGAGATTTGCTCAAACCAACTAACAATGCCAGCTGAAGCTTAGATCAAAAAGCACATTTGTTTTAAAAGACAGATTCATGTTAATGGAAAATGAGCAACATTGCTAAATGCTGAATATGTGTACTATGGTGACGCCTGGCTTTGCATTTGGAGCTGATCAGTTAAAATTAGACCTGATGTAGCAACACCGGCAGATGGTGGTTAATAAGCGGTTCAATAAGTGAGAAATAGTCAGAAATTATTCAAAATCATTCAGGTGCTGAATAAAGAGCATAGGATGCAGAGTAAATCTGATGAGACTACAAGATAAGATTACTCCTCATTGCACCTTTAGGTCAGGTTTTTTATTATTCTTACAGTATTTGACCGATTTGGACATTCAATCCATGCAGAAAGGAAACCGATGTGTAAACAGATGTTGATGTACTCATTCATTTGAACATTACAGGGTAGGTAATGTAGATGGTGAGAGGATCAGTGTGGTTTTGGTTTTAACGCTTTGGCGCCACCTGGTAGATCGTAATGATAAACACACAGTTGATCAGCTCAGCAGCGTCCACCAAACATTATAAGCACAATATTTTTGAGAGAAAACACTGCATTATTGTGAATATAAAACATATCAAAACAGTCTTCCACAAAGAAGCGAGGCTGTCTGAAACCTACACTGAGAGTGTGTGAGCCCAAAGTTTTAAATAATTTCAAGAGAAATCTCGTCACTGACACACAAACTCACAGATTTCTGTAGAGCTACAAAGTGTAGAATATTCACTTTTCAGTTTTTAATGAACATTAATCAACAGAATATTTCTGTTGTTTTCTATGCTGTGCTGTTTATTATGTTAATTACAGTAACACATTCATAATACTGAATGAAAATTGAATTAAAACACTTTTCAAGTTTTCTTTCTCTGAAGTTCTTTACTCTTCTGTGGGAGGAATAGGTTTTACAAAACACACATCTTGTTTGAAATCTTTTATTTTTGTTCAGGGCAGAATAACTAAACATAATAAATGAGAGTTGGTTCTTTAAAATTGATCATTGACTGAGGTTTATTGAATGACGTCACAATAAAGTTCGGTGGTGACGTCACACTCTGTGCTACATAAAAGCACCTCTCACTTCCATATTTGGTACTTTATGTATTTGACAACAGAGGATTCACTGCTGTACGAGCAGTGAATGAGAAACAACACTTACTGTAAGTTCTTTTTTCATTTATTAACTTATCACTATTATTATGTTTGTAAATGATTAACCGACAAATAAACAATTGTTGGACTGATCGGTTTAAAAACACATTAATGTAAATTAATTTAATTTCCGTTTGAATCGGCGGGTTTTACATTCAGGTTGAGGAGCGTGTTTAAACCGTCCGCTTGGGGGCGCAACAGGCAACTGGTTCCGCTACACTCTTTAAAAAAGATGGTTCTTTAAATGTTCTTTAGTAACAGGCCCGTTGGACTCTCTTAGCGGCGTCTACAATGACAAAATGTGCTGTGGCGTCGCCGCGACATTGTAAGTAGTTCGTTTTTTTAAAAAAGAAATGTTTTTGTTGGGCTGTTTTAGGTTTAGTCGATAAAGGACTTTTATGTTGAAGAGCCTAAATTCGGGTGGAGTGGCAGGATTTCCGGAGTAGAGCAGAGTGCTGTGTTTTTAGCCGTTAGCGCTGGAGAGGCTGTTTCTTCTCTCAGTGTTTGGCGCTGTTTTCAGCAAATTAAAGATAAAACTGCGTTATGAACCGAAACCTTGAGTCGGATAAGTTTCTCCAGAGAATCCTGAACGACAATATTTTGCAGTTCAGCGAAAAAACTAAGCAAATATCCCCAAATTAAAAAAGCAAATACCTACCCAAAGTAGTATATGGTTCTATACAGCACAAGTGTATTGTTTGGATATAAAACTTAACACTTAAAAATGTTTTTTCAAGGGTTCTTTACTTGAGAAAAAGGTTCTATATCTCATGGGTTCAGATGAAGAATGGTCTGTACATAAAGCTTGTGCAGAAATGTTAGACATTGGGATCACATAATAGCGGTGATGCAAGGCATGACAGACAAAACAACCATCCCCTCCTAAGGTATGATTTTGTGCTCACAGGATGGCCTGAGCACAGACCATGTTGTGGTCACAAACATCCTCCATCATGCCTGCAAAAGCTATTGTCAGGATGTTTATGAAAACTACAGGTTTCATTCTTCTTTATTCCCTTTTTGTTATAAAAATCTTTTGTACATGCAGCTTGTCGTCGTGGTAGCCGTCTTCTCTTCCAGAATATAGGGAGAAAGTGTTGATGTGTCCAAACAGCTCACAGGGCAGCGTCCGGGGACCTAGATAGGCTTTGATGTCAGTCTGTCGACCACCCTTCAGGAACCCGTCTGATGACCTGGTCCTTTGTCACAGTGTCAGGTCTGCTCTGGGCATGTCCTAAAACAAAACACATAGACATAGCAGCAGTATCATATTCTTAGTACACAACCCATGTCTTATGCCCTGTCTTATCCCTAAACTAGCCATCACCATCAGGTGGTGGCTCCACCTTGGTATGGCTCACATGTATCCATTTTGCGTTTCCTTGGCATTTTAGAGCAGAGGGTGTAGTAAGGAGGACCTGATACGGACCTTCCCACTTTGGCCCTAATGGCTGAGTGATATGCACCTTAACCATTACCCACATACCTGAAACAATAGGATGACCCCCCTTAGTAGGTTCTTTCCATGCATCCAACACTTGGTTCTGAGCGGCGGCAACAGCCTCAGATAATGTCTGGCAGTATTGCAGCAGACTATCAGACATAACATGTATGTCTGCCGCTCTTAAATCAATAGTACCTGGAAGTGACATAGGACGACCAGTAATAATCTCATATGGTGACAGCTGGGTAGTTCTGTTAGTTGAAGCTCTGATGCTGCAAATTACAGCCGGTAAAGCTTCCACCCATGAAACCCCTTCATGATGTAACTTGGTCAATCTGGACTTTAAAGTTCTGTTCATCCTTCCAACCTGACCTGATGCTTGACGTCAATAGGGACAGTGGAGATGCCACTTTATCTCCAACAACCTTGCTACTTCTTGACAAACCTTCCCAGTAAAGTGAGTTCCTTGATAACTCTCAATAATCCTTGGGAGACCCCACCTTGGGATAAAATCTTTCACCAGACATTTAGCGGTATGCAGGGCGGTGCCTTTAGTAGTGGCATATCCCTCAATCCACCTTGAGAACTTGCAAATTATTATCAAACAGTCCTGTTTTCCCTGGCATCTTGGCAAAGTGATGTAATCTACCTGCAATTCTTGAAACGGGCCACTCGGTGGTGTTACACTTTGGTAGGGGAGGGAGACTGCAAGTCCTGGGTTTGCCTTAAGACAGATGGTGCAAGTTAGACAATGACTCTCCGCATACTTGCGGAGTTTAGGATTCCACCATACTTGGTTGAAGCAATGTACCATCTGGGTTACCCCAGGGTGACCTAGACTATGTATGGTAGCCACCAAATAGGGAAGCAGGGCATCAGGAGCCACATATTTACCCCCCTTAACCCAAATACCATTGCAAAGAGCTGCACCTCGTTCAACCCAAGTCCAAACTTCCAAACCCGGGGCCTGCTGGTATAAAACAAGCAAATCAGCCAATTTTTTTTTATTTTTATTTTTACCCGATTTTCTCCCCAATTTAGTTGTCTCCAATTCCACCCGCTAGTTAGGACTCCCCCAATCACACGATGCTATCAACGCTAGGAGGGTGAAGGCTAACACAGGCTTCCTCCGAGACCTGTGAAGCCAACCACCGCTTCTTTTCGAGCTGCCGCTCACGCAACGTCATTGGACAGCCGAACGCGCACGGAGGAAAGCGCCAACCGCCAGATCTGTTACGTCAGCTAACAGACGCCTGCGCTGACTAGCATCACGCTGAGTGATGGGGGAGAAGGAGGGGCCATCCTACCCACCCAGAGAGAGTGAGGCCAACTGTGCTCTCTTGGACTCCCAGCTACGGATGGCCGTAGCATCACCAGGGATCGAACTCGCGATCTCCTGATGATAGGGCCAACGCTTAGATGGTTGCGCCACTCGGGAGCCCCAGCCAAATTTTTAACAACAGGTTGTTCACAGGTTGACAGGATATATTCGATAGGCAAAAGACAAGCCCTTTTTGCTGCAGTATCAGCTAAACAGTTGCCTTGGTGTTCAGAAGACGTGGCAGAAGAATGGGCTTTTATTTTAATAATAGCAACCTGTTTTGGAAGTGTGAGCGCTTCCATTAGGTCTGCCACCTGCTGAGCATTTTTCACTGGGGTTCCATTTGCTGTCAAAAAATGTCTCTGCTTCCATAACAAGCCAAAATCATGGCATATGCCATGGACATACATTGAATCAACAAATACATTTGCTTTTTAAATCTTTAGCAAGCACACAGGCACGAGTTAGTGCTACCAGTTCTGCCTGTTGTGCAGAATAATGATCCGGCAATCTACCGGTAGCTATTTTTTCATACTGTGTTGTGACAGCTCACCCTGTGTGTCGTCCCTCATCAAGGATGCGGGAAGAGCCGTCTGTGAATAACACAACATCAGCATTTGGCAAAGGTGTTTCAGCATACATGCTTTGCACCGCACTAGACACCAGAGTTTCACAGTCATGATCATCTGAGACACTCCAGTTCCACCAAATGATCTGAAATAGCATTCACAGGTGCCCTTTTGAACACTATATTAGGGGCAGTTAAAACTGCAAGCCAGTTACCCCGCTTTTGTGCTGTCACTGAAAGAATCTTGTCCTTTTAAGAGCAAAGAGGAAACTCATTGTGGACATTTCAGTGAGAACTTGATCCAAAAAATATCTAAAACCACACAAATAGTTGCCTGGGTTGCTCTCAGGCAGGTGACATTCCAAGCATAACCGTGTCTATTTTAGCAGAGTAATAAAAAACAGACGTCTCTTTGTCACCATGAGTTTGAGTTAAACAGCTAGACACAAACCCTAGTGATTTTGAAACATACAGTGTGAACAGTAGTTACATGTTCACTAGTCCTAGGGCACCGCATAATGCAGGTTTAAGAGAATGAAAACTCTTAACTGATCATAAGTTAACTGAAACTCAGGTTTCTGATTTTCTGGTTTAGTTAGATTGTATAGTGGTTAAACAGTTTTTTGCATAAACCTCAATTCAAGATAATTATCAATAATTGCACAACCCCGGAAAAGATTGCAGCTGTGCTAACATATCAAGTAATAAAATAGCACACACTGTGGCACAACAGTCAGGTAAAATTGACTTCTGAGCCTGTAAAACCAGCTGTCCTAAATACTGAACAGAGGATTAGTTAATCTTTTTAAAAGAGGCTTTGTGTCCTACGGAATGTAGGTAATCTAACAAAGCTAGCAAGTCATGATCATGTTCCTCTGCATTTGAGGAAGCAATCAAAATAATACTTGACAATGTTCCATTATTAATTTCATACTGCTTGGTATTCAGACAAGGAAAAACCAGTCAGGTTGACATGTTCAACCTTTAGTAAGCCACAATCTGCAAGAGATTTGGACCACTTCAGGCATAAAAAATAAAACTAATACCTTGCCCCATGAGCTGATTGATGACACCTAATGCCACCATGACAACACAGGACAACCATAAAACTTGCATACACCCCAGTACAGGGCAGAGGTCAGTGCTACTTTGGGCTTCTAACCACAGCTTCAGTTGTATCTGAAACTCAACCCTGAGCTTTCCAGGAAGTTAGTCCCAGTCACTATATCAAACTTAATTTAAACTATCAAACTTTTCCTTACGTTTATACTTCCACAGGCCTATTTTGCCTTGGAGATTGTATGCATTAAGATATGTTCTGCGAGTTTGCCAGAATGACATATTTAGCTTCTCATCTAGGGACCATATTTTATCTGAATGAACAGGCATTTCTTTTGATTGTCCAAACTAGATGAGTCTATATGTTTACATAACTGTTCATCCGCTCTGACAATGACAACATTATCAGATCAATCAGGTGCCACCCTACCACCCCTCTGTGTGGTAGCCTTTTCTCCTGCCATGGGCTTATAGGAACACTACGAAATGGGCACTCACCTACAGCATAGAGATGAGATGTCCAATCCAGGTCACAGCACCACTTGATAGAATCCAAACCCCAACGAACCAGGGGACTAGGTCTGTTGTCTGGACAAATGAAGTTTATTCGTTGTGCGCACAGGTTCCAGAGAGCCAGCCAGCCCGTAAGACAATGGACTGTCACAGTTTTATAGCTGGACTGATGCCAAGATTAGACCCAGCTTATACAGGACAAGTAACAGGTGTGACAACATGACCATATAAGGAGAAACACAAAAATAGGCAGCCTAAAATACAACTTCAGCACATACACAAACAACACAGTACATTTCACAACAATAAATTCCTTCAATATAGAACCATAAACACTTTAAGTACCCTTTACATGTTTAAATGGTTCTTTGCATAGTGAAATCGTTCTTCAGATTGACTGGGAATGTGTTGTATATGGTTCTATATTATGGAAAAGTTCTATATAGCACCAAAAAGGGTTCTGCTATAGTTACAAGCTTGATGTTGTAACAGTAGAAAAACCCTTTTTGGTGCTATATAGAACCCTTCCAAAAAAGCTTCTATACAGCACCATCTACAGCACATTCCCCATTATGAAGAACCCTATCATGAAGCAAAGAACCCTTTAATCATGTAAAGGTTTTTTTTTGAGTTTTCATTGTTCTATATAGAACCATTTCTCTGACTAAAGAGCCCTTTTTAAGAGTGTAAATGAAGCGCAGCTAAAAATAGTGGTAGCACTTTTCAAGAGGACGATAACAAAACTACAGCGATGTAGCAAACATCCACAAGTAAATTCCATAACGTAAATAAGTGAATAAATAAAATAGACTGGCATAAATGCTTTTATTTATTTTTGCTTACATTAATTAATACTGTATTATTCTCTTTTTCTACAATAGGCTGGACAGTCTAGGTCAGTAAACTTGAAGGTTCAGAGTGACTCTTTGACCCCTGATGTGTCCACATCAGTCATGAAAAGAAACGGGATGAAGAGAGAGAAAATGAAATGCTACCCAGTTCTTTGTTGCACTGTAGCGGAGGATGATGATGATGACATGTACCAGGAGCTCCGTGTGCCTCCCTGTGAGACAGTAAGTGAATCAAGGAGAATATTGCCAAGCACAATAAGTCAAACTGTTCTTTTGCTTTTTAAGTTTGCTGAAACACTAAAATATAAAAAAATGAAATTCTGAAATCTTTCTCCATAAAGTATGATCTAATTACAGTATATTTGTTATTATTTATGTATTTATGTATTTATTCCTGAGCTACAAACTTCAGTGTTTTTGGATTGTCTCACATGATTTAATTCTGTGTATCATTTAACTAGATTTATATGGCATATATCTGGTATTTAAGATTCATTCTGTAATCATGACCTGTGATCTCTGAATGTCCTTTGTTCTTCTCTGTAAACTCTCACATGATTTTGTTTGTGTCACCTGTTATGATGTGAGAAACCATTTAGCCAGCTAGCATAGCTAAACATTTTAAAACAGGGAATTTCACAACCCCATTGACAGCATGTAACTTTGCATTTGAACCGATTTTGATCATAAAAATTACTGGTAAATTGTTGGAGCAACTTACTGATTCACAAACAGTGAAATCCTATAGCCTGTGTGTGTGTGTGTGTATGTGTGTGTGTGTGTGTGTGTGTGTGTGTGTGTGTGTGTGATTCCATACAGTCCTGTTTGAGTTTATGTTTATAGACTAATACTTTGTTTGATAAGACTAGGGACACTTTGTCATCATGTTAGATTATGGTTAAGTAAAAGTTTTTTTTTCTCCATGTCCGAGATATTGAGATGAGAAATATTAGGAAATGTAAGAAGATTTAGGAGGATTTGTAAATTATTTCACCCAGTTCAGACTCTCTGCCAATTAAACCTGTTCTTATGAGAATTCGACAGTGGAGAAACAAACTAACACGATCTCAGAAAAATACACTGAGTCTTCTGGAATATGTATTAAGGCCTGACAGACATGACAATGAAATGAAAGGAGTTAAAAACTGAATATATGGTGTGTCACTATAATTTTATATGCTCAAAAATGTTTTAGTGAAACAGTGTTTGACTGGCTGACTTTACACTTAAAACAGCACAAATTCACGAAATCTTATGAAACGGATAGTTTTGGTCCTAAAATTTGATTGGCTAAGACATGTTCGAAGTCGTTGTATAATACAGGATATATGCGACCACCTCACAACCATTGAACTCTGTATTACTGCGTTGCGTCGCAAAAATCGAGATTGTCGTCGCTGCAGAACCAAAAGTCCAGCGGGTGCGGCTGGATCTAATCCAACTCCTCCTACATCGTGTTTTAATTGGTCTGAACTACATCAGGCTCCACCCCGCCCCGCTATACTTGCCCGTCAGATTACATCCATCCATCATCTAAACCGCTTATCCTTCTGGGTCACGGTGGGGTGCTGGAGCCTATCCCAGCTGTCATTGGGCGGAAGGCAGGATACACCCTGGACAGGTCGCCAGTCCATCGCAGGGCAGACAGACAGACATACACATTCACACACACACTCATACCTAGGGGCAATTTCCGTCAGATTACATTAAAATGTAATTAAGTGCGAATGTGAAAGTAAGTACATAACACACATTTTCTCTCTCTTATGAAATTCCAGGATTTAGTTGATAAAACACAGTTATGTGGGATATTTTGACCTCTCATAAGTGCATTCTAGTGTTTAAAAACTTTCAGCGTTTTCAACTAGAACTCGTCTATCATCAGTACAGTTGAGATGTAGGCCTACAGAACGGACTTTGTACCGGATGTGAAAAAAGCTTTTCGAGTTCTGATAAATGAGTGTGAACGGCGTGAATCGTGAGCGATTATAAAGGCTGTGTTGCGGCATTCAGGACGGAGCAACATCTAGAAAAAAACAAAAACAAAAACACCAGCATCACCTGCGGGTTTCCCACAGATAAAAACGTGACAGGGTAGACCAATGAAATTAATCGTAGGCGGAAAACGTAAGCGACACATACTAATTTAAAGAACCTTATGAAATGTGATAATTTTAGATCAATGAAAAGAAGACGTGGGCGGAGTTGGATCAGGTCCGGCTCCACCCCTTTGGACTTTGCAGCGAGTGATAGTTGGCAAAAATCCTTTTGCTGTTAATGGATTAATCTTTGACCTTAATGCTGCTCGCATGAATCACCGAGTGAACTGATGAAGTAAGAACTCGTTTCTGTTTGAACTAACGACTTATTTCCTTAACTAGAACTAGGCTGGTCAGCTAGCTAACAGGCTAAAAGAAAAACTGCAATGTAAAAGTCTAAAGAATGTCACTTAAATATCTATCATGTTTCAAATGTTTGTGCTTCAGTCAGGGGTAGTAAGAAATCCAGGCTGAATCTCAAACAGCTCCGTACTCCCTAAATAGTGTGCTAAATAAGTTTTGAAGTTTAAGCTTTTGCAGCCAAATAGTGCACTTTTTGTCGAGTTTGGATGTGGCTGAATCCCAAATGTCTATTTGTTAGCTACATTATGCACTGTTGTGGTACTGGAGTCCATATTTAACTTACCAGATAGTTCACTATGTAGGGAACAGGGAACCATTTGAGATTCAGCCCAGCATGGGAAGAGGTGCGCTGTTAGCTTGGTGCTAATTTGGTGACCAAAAAGTACTCATAAATGACGTTTTTACATTAAACGGTGCTTTGTTATATGTTCATTATTATACGTCAAAAACTACGTTATACGTTAAAAACGTCATGAAATGTCCGCAGTATATAGTAAGGGGTGACCAAATGTTCTTCTACTCATTCAGTGGTAAATGGTTGTTTGGCAAAGATACCATACTCTAAAGCAGGGGTGTCAAACTCGACGACTAAAAGGGCCATATTAAAAACTCAGCAAATCTGTGGACCAGCTGTGTCTTTATTTCATTTTACTTAACATTTTGCCATGACCCGAACGGGCAATTGTTTATTTAAAATATGGCAAAACTGCAACAGTAAAATAGGCACTGAATACTTATTCAAAAATAATTCTAAAGAGTCAGAATTGTTCACAGTGGTGGAGAAAGGAACCAGACGTATGTAGAGTTGATCACCTGAAAGCTCCCTCACAGAAAGTTATTACTTAAAATGGTTCTGAATACACTGCCTGATGACTGAGACATTGTTTTGTGATAAAGTTTTGGTTTGAAATGTTTTTTAAGCTATTTAATTTAATCCATTCATGGTGGAGAGACACCGTGACCCAGAAGGAAAAGCGGTTTAGATGATGTATGTATGTATGTATGGTGGAGAGATACATGCAAAACTTGTAGGTTTACTGGTGGTTTTGTATGGTAAATAAAATGGCAATATTTGTGTTGTAGACATGGCATCCCCTGGTTCCCATCACCACCACTGTAAAGAAATCTGAGCCCGTAAGCTTCTCTATAATAAACCATTTCACATCAACCCACTCTGAAAGACTCTGTTTACATGTCAAGAACTGAAGCAGCTCACGACTAATTTGTGTAATTCATAATCAAGTTTTGTGGAAGAAATACAGCAGAAGATGATGGAGCAGAACTCTGCAGCCACAGGTTCCATACATTCCTGTTTGAGTTTGTTTATTTATTCATTTATTCATTATTTTTTAATTGTTTAGTGTTTTTTGTTTGTTATTTTCTTTTTCGTCAGCAGCACAATACAAGCACATTTAGATATCACTGCATTCCTTAATAACAGTATAGAACACAACACAATGTATCTACGTAGAACTGTCATTACTGCAGATATATTTAGCTTATGTTTTATGAAATAACATTAAATATTCAAATGATCATCCTGTACTCAGACGCTCCTTGAGGAAAGAGGAAGAGAGCGAGGGATGCTGAGGAGGGATGCAGCCTGAGTGTTGAAGAGAGAACAAGTAAGTTTCCCAACACTGAAGCCCAGGCAGGGAAGAAGAGGAAGGGGGCAGTGAACCGGCCCAAGAGAACGACTCAGGGACAGAAGAAAGCCACTGAGTTAGGTCAGTTCATTCACCACTATATTGTAAAATTAAAAACTGCCACTGAGGAAATGTGATTGGGTAAAAAAGAGCTAACACACGGCCGAAAGTGTTGCCGATGGGAAAGAAGAGGAAAGTGATGGACACTGGCTCTAAAAAAAACAAAGAAAAAGATAAAAGAAAACTGCTAAACAGAGAAAATGGAGGAAACTAATAAGAAATGTGGAGAATCACTGTATTAAAAATGGTCTACATTCAGAATGTAACAAAGTATTCTACAGTAAGTATTATCATAGATCCCTTGTTGTCCTACAACAGAACGATTGTGATCTGGTCACTCTAGTGGTGGGTCCATTGACAGGCCTTATGGGGTGTCATGTTGTTGGTAAAGTGACAGGTCCAGAACATTAAATATTCAATAATCATCCTGTATTTAGAAGCTCCTCAAGGAAAGAAGAAGAGAACTGAGGAGGGATACAGCCAGAGTGTCGAGGAGGAAACAAGCAAGGTTCCTAACACTGAAGCTCCAGCAGGGAAGAAGAGAAAAGGGGCTGGGAACCGGAAGAGAACGACAAAGAGACAGGATAAAGCCACCGAGTCAGGTCAGTCCAATTGCCTGACCACTGCGTACTGTGAACCTTTAATTTCCCTTCATTCTAAGAGAGCTGTAATTATCTAAATGAGCTACACAGAAAGTAGATTCCGCTGCATCCTTCATAATCTCTAAGTTTGATTGGTAAACCCCAGATCAAAGATCTAAAGAGGGCTGATGCTCTTTTGTAATTTTGTTTTCCATAGACACCTTTGACTCCCACTATGTGGTTGGAGACAAACTGGGTGAAGGAGGCTGTGGATCTGTCTTCGAAGGAAGACGCGTTTCTGATGGCCTACAGGTTCTGCTCACACCTCGGATTTCATTTTAATGGTCATTATTTGTCCTTCTCTCTTTTCACTGTTATTAATCTTAATATCTTTGGTCTTTATGTAGGTGGCCATCAAATTTGTCTCAAAACGGGAAACAGACCGATATCTCTACAGCGTAAGTGCACCTACTTACCTCATAACACATGATGGTCCTAAACCAACCCAATGAGTTTCTCCCCATGTTCTTCACTCCTCACCCTCTAACTATTTACTGTCCTGCAGCCTGATGAGTCCAAGGTCGTGCCTGTGGAAGTGGCCCTGATGCAGATGACGAGCCAATTGCCCATCTGCAAGAACATAGTACAGCTCATCAAGTGGTTTGACAAGGCTGAGGGATACATCCTGATCCTGGAGCGCCCTGACCCTTGCGTGGACTTGGAGAGTTTCCTGAAAAGCCTCGGAAATTGCGTGGAAGAAGAGACGGCCCGAGCCATAATGGTCCAAGCAGTGGAGGCAGTGAGCCAGTGCAGTACGCAAGGCGTCCTGCATCGGGACATCAAATTGGAGAACTTCCTGATCAACACAGACACCTCAGAGGTCAAACTTATTGACTTTGGCTGTGGTGACCTGATGAAGACAACAGAGTATGACAGATACACAGGTAAAATTTGAACACTCCCCCTTGTGGAGAATCCTAAATCTAAAAACGTGATTCTGAGAGGAGAACAGTGTCCCATAGCCACTTAGCTGTTAAATGAAATACTGTGCTCTTCCTCTTTTTTAGGTTCTCAGGCACTGTTCAATACTGCCCTCCTGAAGTTTCTGTCAGTGGGACGTATCACGCTGGTCCTGCAACAGTGTGGTCACTTGGTGTCCTGCTGTTTAGGATGGTTTGTGGATACCTTCCCTTTGCTGACGATGAGGAGGCCATAATAGGGATTCTGGACTTCAAAGACGGCCTGTCTAAGGGTAAGATAAATGGGAGCGTCTGGGTAAATGAGACATCCCTTTGACCTGGTAAATAAGTACAGAGGAAGGATAATTGATCACATAATCTATAGTTAGAAGAAGAATGTGCAGTAGAGGTCAGTTGCCCCTAAATTTATACATCTATAACAGTGTACTTTTCATTTTGTAGTTATGTCCCACCCTTTCATTCATAGTCCTTCTAAAAATTAGTGGTTAAGCGTCTAATCCTGTCACTCTGCACAGAATGCTGTAGTCTGATTGTCTGGTGCCTGAAGTGCTTTCCATCCCAGCGGCCTAGTTTGCAGCAGATCATGCAGCATGAGTGGTTCCAGTGCACCATCCAGGCCTAGGATCAGGTTTGCCAGGGAGGCTAGGAGAAGAAGCAGTAAGCCTAAAACATCTAATGAAAATTGAGGAGATACTGTGGTGCACATGCATCGCATAATAAACTGGAAATGAAGATTAAGATTAAAAATCTTAAGATTTCGGGCTCCCCAGTGGCGCCACCGTGTAAGCGTTGGAGATCGCGAGTTTGATCCATGGTGATGCTATAGCCATCCGTAGCCGGGAGTCCAAGAGAGCACAATTGGCCTTGCTGTCTCTGGGTGGGTAGGATGGACAAGAGTAATGGCAAAGGGACAATGACAATGAAAAGAAAAAGGACAATGGCGGTGAATGAAGGACAATAACAGTGAAAAGGACACTGACAGTTAAAGAAGGACAACGACGGTAAATAAAGGACAATAACAGTGAAAACAACAATGACAGGTTAAAAAGGTTAACTACGGTGAATAAAGGACAATAACAGTGAAAAGGACAATGACAGTGAAAAAGGACAATGACGGTGAATAAAGGACAATGACAGTGGATTAGGCATGTGCCGGTATACCGTGATCGTTATTGTGGACACTTTATAATACTGTCATTGCATTTTAAAAAAGCTGCCTTTTTTACCCATAGACCACAGACACACAGCAACCGTGCTTTAACAAGCTCTGGACCATACGTTCACACTAGCAGGTGACAAAGCAATGGGCGTCCAATCATTTCCTATGGGAGTTTGCAATTTGTAACATCGATTTAGCGATAGACAGCAAGCGTCATAAATCAAGTTGAAATTCTCACAACTTTATGCAAATGAACTATGATACAGTGAAGCAAACAATCTACCTGATTGGCTTAAACAAAGTCATAGGACCAATCGTAGACACAGGTCTGAGGTCCCCAGCCTCTGCTCTCCGAACTCTGTGTTCCCACCATCCTTTTGTTGCTGTTCACAATAAGATCATATAAAATTTGGAAGAGAAACTTAAAAACATGTAAACTTATAACCTTTTCATATTTTACACAAAACATCAATACATATATAGTACATATTTTCACATTTACTTCTTGTCAGAAGAGCTCGACAGTGCCCACACGTGACAAGAGCGAATTCAAGCACACCCACAAGAGACAAACTTAACGCAACATTAGCAACTTGTCGACTCCTAGTGTGAATGTGTGCTTAACATATTCAGACGCATTTTTTTTTATTTTACCAAATTGTTTGCGTTGTGAAAAACGGAAGGCAGAATATCTGTGAGAAGGTCCTTTACTACTCACAAAATGTGCAAACTGTGACAGAGTGCAGGATGCTTTCCACTTTGGAACAGTGACAGGAGAATGTGGAGTTTCTCCACCTCATTCAGGACCTAAAACTTTCACTCACAGCTCAGATCTCTGTAACTCAGCTCCACACAAGACGAAGCACAAATGGGCAGAATGTCTTTAAGTGCAATAAAATCTCCTTTATTTCTCACAGATTGAGAAAATGGTGACTCTGGGCTACTGTCCAGTTTGTAAAAGTGAACGTAGTGTGAAGATGTTCATCATCTTCATCACAAATGCCGAGTGCTTCCACACAGGCTATAATTTAGTTTGTAGTGCAGTTTGTAGTTCAGTTTGAGCTGCTGTTGGAGATTCTGATCCTTTTGTGTTTGTATAAAAGTTATATTAGCTGGAAAACAGCTGCTCCATCATCTTTGTTTTTGTCATGCTAACAGCAGAAGCTATTGTGACTGGTCAGTGAGTTTTTCGTTGGTGAAAGTTCACTGAAGGAAGACAGAGGTCATATAAAACAATGTCACATTTTCAGCGTCTGAAAAATCATGTTTTGTGTGGAAGATATCGATAGTTATAGACATGCTCAAATGAATTTACTGCCCTCCAAATAAATTGCACAAATAAATTGTATTTGTTGTGTAACGGCCTTAACAATTGTCTAGAAAGACAACTGTCTGTCAGCAGCTGATTCTGACTTATCTTGCTCCAGAACATGAGTTTAGTTGGTGAAGATTCAGAGCCTAATTACTACTGATACTACATTTTGATATCAGCACATGCCTACAGTGGATAAAGGACAACAACAGTGGACAAGGGACAGTGAAAAAGGACAGTGACAGTAAACAAATACAGACAGTGACAGTAAAACAAACAAAAAAAAATTTGGTTAAATTTAAAGTCAAGAAATAAAAACACTGCTTGATTCCATACTTTTCGTCTGAAGTGAATTACAGGGCTCATATCCTACATTTTTCCTGTATTTTTTTCTTGAGGTCCACTGATGGCTTTTATTTTCAGTGTACCAGAAACAGTCTTAATTCATTGCTGCATGACCACGTTATCCCTTAAGCCTTAGGGACACTACACGACTTTTAAAGTTGTAACAGATTATAAAAAGTCTGGGTATCACAAAGTTCCCGATTGATTTTTGATTTCTAGTTTTTATGGCAAATGAAAAAATGTCCAGCGCACCCTAAACGACTAGGGATCATACACTACACGACTTTGACCTGTTGCTGAACCGGACCAGACCGAACACGCCCCAAAACACGCCTGTCTTGTGTTACCAAGGAGACCACGATTAAACATGGAAGTACAGCTTGCTGCTGTCATTGTTTTTGCCATAAATTGTGCTGACCCAAAAGGGTCAGTCTTGGGTGAGAAGACGGAGTCAACACGGCCTGTACAGACTGCAGAGGGAGTTGAGTAGCATAGCACATATTGGAGGCTTCCCTACATACGAGGCAAATGTTGACTTCTTATATGAATATCATTTAAGGTGGAACGGAAAATTTCAAAGTAAGAAGCTGGCTAATAAGAAGCCAACTTCAGCTTTGTACGCTAAGTGATAGTTGAAAAGCAGCTGGTGTGACACACTGTAGGTGTATTCACATTTATGTTAATTTTTTATGGAACGTTATATGTGTTTTCTTTTATTTGACGTAACATTTTCTTTGAGTTGCTGTATGGGTAAGAATAACCCCTGCCAGTAGGGGGCGCTGTGGCAGACGCCAGTTTGTGGCTTTAAGAAGGTCAGAAAAAAAAACTCAAATGCAATTGGGAGCTTGAAGACAAAGCCAGTTTCACCGTCTCCTTCTTTATATATCTTATCACACAGGTAACTAGGGGAATGAAATAAGTTCACATAAGCACTAGTTATGTGATGAGTGTAAAAGTACCTATGACGGGAAGAGTTTGTCTGATGGTGAGAAACATTGAATATGCGTAAATAATAGTACTTAATGAAATCATACTCTCCCAAACTGAAATGGCGGACGCTCATTGCCTGGTTGTTCTTTTACCAACGATTCAGCTTATAATAGTTTATGGTGGTTCCATGTGCTTGTGGAGGGAGTAAGCGGATAAATTGGTAACGCTTAAGAGCTATAATCTGTAATAAGTCTATCCGGTTTGCCCTTTTAAATAAGATGTACGCACCACTAGCTTTAACCTCTGCTAGCTTTAACCTGTTAATCCTTGTAAACAAGCTGGAGCCCCGCTAGCTTTAACCTGCTAAATTAATCCTTATAAACAAGGTGGAGCCCCGCTAGCTTTAACCTGCTAATCCTTATAAACAAGCTGGAGCCCCCCCTAGTTTTAGCCTGTTAACTCTTATAAACCCTCGCTAGTTTTAGCTTGTTAACCTAATCCTTATAAACAAGCTGGAGTCCCCGCTAGCTTTAACCTCCGCTAGCTTTAGCCTGTTAGCTCGTATGAACAACATATGGCCTCCGGTAGCTTTAGCCTGTTGGCTCTTATAAATAAGCCATAGCCTCCACTAGCATTAACCACCGCTGGCTTTAGCCTATTTGCCCCATAGATATATGGTTTGCCCTTATAAATAAGCTTTAGCCACCGCTAGCGTTTAGCCGTTTGGCCTTGTTCAGTGAGCTTCAGTAAGTTAATGTTGGCATTTACTGACTGACTTGCAGCTATAAACTAGTTTACACTGGCAGTTTGCCTTCATTGATGTAATGCTTACCGGGTTATGGGAAAAGAAGCAAATTTAGTAAATTAGCTTGTGTTTACTTTTGGTTTTACATTTAAATCGGTTTGGGTTCAGTATTTTGTTAAAGTCCAATGAATGTAGTGCAGTCACAGCAGAAAATAGCTAATACAATGGGAATAGTACTGTGAGCAGAATGCTGAACAGAGCTTAAGGATCCACAATGAGCTGAGAGTGTTTATGTGAAGTATTGAGAAAGCTTTAAGTCTATCTTATGCATCAGTGCATTTGTATATTAGAGTAATAGCTAATGTGGTAAGAGTTGACATGTGTATGTATGTATAGATCTATATCTGTATGGATATGCTGATCATACTGGTATTTGTTATATAGTTTTGAATATTTACATGCATATTAGACATGTCTAACTGTGAAGAACTAGAATGAGCTGCTATTGAGTATTCATACATGAAGATGTCTCTGTATATTTTCATGTGAAGAGCTAAGCTGTGAAATTGCATAAAGGACATATGAAAGACCAAAGCCTTAGTTAAAGATTGTATTTAATAAAGGGAAAAATAAAATGCAATTAGGAGCTTGAGCACAAAGTAACTGTTTCACAGTCTCCTTCTTTATATATCCTGTCACACAGGAACATAACTGTTGCCCCGCCTCACACACCCTGGGGTGTGTAACACTGGCTTGCTGTTTAACTATCCCTGCTGAAAACAGACCATAAGAACCATTAGGATTAAGACATGAAGGTTTTGTTTTTTTAATGGGAATTTGCTTAGTGGTTACCATTAGAGACAACTAGTTTCCTGTTGCATACCTTTAGATTCTATTAAGAAACCATCAAATGCATCTCGAATCAGAACACCTGTCAAACCATCAGAGTCCCTTACACAGTGATATCAATCCATGAGGAAAACACTAAATACCTTTAGAGACTATTGGACATCATCAGGAACCAACAGAAACTTTTAATGGTTTCTATGTTTTTTTTCCAGCAGGGGTGTCTGTACAGTAGCTACATATCAACAAATGTGAAGCCTCACATGTACTGGCTGTTATGTGGTCAAGTGTGTTGTTTCCTCTACAGGCTGCAAATACTGATGGTTATCAGGTGCATGTGCATCTAGCAGAGCTGGTTTCAGACAGATGCTGAGTATGACCTCAGAGGAATTCGATATCCTCCTCAGTAAGGTTTAACCTCTGATTACCAGACAACACAGCAAGATGAGATGGGCCATCATTGCAAGGGAGAGATCATCTTTGACCCTTTGATTTTTGGCAACAGGTCCATAGCTGGCAAGTTATATTGTTCTTTATTGTAATGGTACTTTTTCACTCTTTTTTAGTTGGATATTTTTTGTTTTCTAAAAGGTTTTATTCTATCGTAAAGGTGAAAGGTGAGCTTTCAATACAGGATGGGTGCACGTACCATCTCCAAGATTGTGTCTGAGACTTGTGAAGCCCTGCATCAGGTGACTTTTTGAAGGTAGGTTAGGATATTACACTGCAACTATGTTTTATATCTGAATCAGCTGTTTACAGAAAACCTGCATACTGGATGGATGTCATTTAACTTGTGTGCAACCAGTATGTCCTACTGACAATAAAGTTATTAAATCACCAGTGCTGATGAGTGTGGGATGGGCTGGGAGTACTGAATGTCATCTAGGAAACTTGCGTGGTTTAGTCATTGGGTCAGTTACGAATATTTCAGATGAAACTTATGGGTGTTTAGGCAATAAGACATTTGAGTTTGTTTGCCATAGTACAGCATGACTCACTGATAACTGACAATAGACACCAAAAACAGGCAGAATGAACTGCAATTGCCAGTGAATTTCAGCAAAAGTTGCAGTTCCCTCATTGCTTGGGCGCATTAGATGGAAAGCACATTTACATTCAACTATCGGCACACAGTGTGAGCACATTTCATAGATTTTCTGTTCTCATGATGGCAGTGGTAGATGCCTCTTATAAATTCCTTTATTTTAGTGTGGTCACACAGGGCAGGGCCTCAGATGCAGGCCTTTTTGCCCATTCGGATTTCAAAAAAGCACTGGATCAGGGACTGCTACACATCCCACCTTCACAGCCCAAGATGACCACAGGCTGTGAACCACTCATGCTGCGAGATCTGCTGCAAACTAGGCCTCTTGGATGGGTGGCACTGCTGGCACCAGTCAATCACATTACAGCGTTCTGTGCAGAGTGACAGGATAGGATAGGAGAGAGATGCTTATTCGCTAAATTCAGCATTTACTTTCATAATGATTATTTGCAGTTCTCCTGATCTTGCCACCACAGCCAAAGTCATTTAGTTTGCCATCTAAGGTGTTTGTGTTAATCAGAAAGTTCTCCACACACCTCGTATACTGCACTGGCTCACTGCCTTCACTGCGTAGATCGTTATGACTTGGCAGTCTCTTCACTGGCATAATCTTCAAAGTTGTCAGGAAAACTCTGGAAGTCCATGCAAGGGTGTTCCAGGACGAGGATGTATGACCTGCCAGTGGACCCACCACTAGAGTAACCATATCTGAATTGATCAGTTGCAGGACAACAAAAGCATCTCTGATATGGCTGTTAGGATCATGAAGTTTCAGCAGACAGTTAACCGTCATATAAATAATTGTGATTAATGATTTAATTATTTTTTCCTGTTTATTGTTTGCAACTTTTCAGATAAAAACTTCATGATACCTGATCGCATATGTGCAAATACTGAATGTAAAGATTAACTTACCTCAAAGTCAGCAGCAAACTTTACAGGTCAGTACCAAAGGATGACTGTAGACCGCTGAGCAGGAAAGAAGAAAGAGGAATTTAAAAAAATTCGCGTCCGTTTTATATGTCCGGCCTAAGTCTGTTCCCTGGTGTTACACTGAATTCTGTGGCAGTCGAGGGCGCTGTTTCACAGTTTCTGTTCACATGCATGAGCGTTTTACACCATTTTGTTTCTTGTTCTGCTGCTTTCAGCAAGTCTAACGATGAGAAATGCGTGTAATTACATTTCATGTTGTCTGTTAATCACACATATATTCTTGGCCACAAATGTGTAAATGTCATATGAGGAAAGATAGACAATGTCTACGCCAGACAATAGCAAGCTTTTTTGCTTGAAAAGGTAAAATGCCAGGCACAATAAAACATTTTGTTAAAAATTAACACACACACACACACACACACACACAATAAAAGCATTGAGTAACACTCAGAATGATAAGTTTCATTTTGTCCATGAAGCAAGATAACTTCCATAAATAGAGGTAAAGCTGTGAGAAGAATTCTCTCATCTCTCGCGCCTGTTCATCCTAAACAGATAAGGTGTACCATTTGAGGCTACTCTTAATCGGGCTTAATTCAGCTGGGGGTCATGATAGCTTTTGGCTGAAATGTTGAAAGATGGTTCGTCTCCTAAAAGGTTTTGGTTGTTTTATTATTGTTTATTTTTTATAGAGTTATTGTGGAGTAATACATTCTCATGGTGAATGATGGTATTGTGATAAATTTGTCTATGCCAGGTCCTGTCTTTAAAGTCTAGTTATGAAGGTTTTAAATGAGAAAAATGGAATGGCTGTGTTCTCACACATAAGTCCTGGCACTAGAGTCATCAGTTATCAGAGCTATAATCAGAATGTGTTACCTCACTGCATCTCCACAAAACAGTGAAAGATATTTCTTTTAAGAGACTAACCATCCCTTCTCATTTTCAGCCAAAAAAACCTACATGACTGGAGTGGACAGATTGGCCTTGGCATAGGGGTCACCAAATCTGACAGCCACTGTCAGAATTAGTGACTGCACTGAATCTCCACAAAAATTGGAGAACGATGATAGTGTGCAAGTTGAAGCTTTATCAAATAAAAGATTAAACAAAGAGAAACATGTTTTAACTGTTTAGTATGGTTATTTTCCAAGTTTTTAACCAAATAAGAGGATTCTGTTACTGTAATCTGACTCACGTTATTTCAGCAGTTTCAAGAAACGTTATTTCAGCAGTTTCAAGAAAAATATAATTAAAAGTAACTTGACCATTTCTTTAGCGTTTGTGTTGCTGTAGATCCGACACTATAAGCAAGCAGAAATATTAAAACTGAACTAACAGATCTGGCACATATACTGTACAGTAGGGGTGCAGGAAAAAATTGATTCTTAGATGCATCGCGATGCGGACATGAACGATTCTGAATCGATTCACAAATGTCAAAAATCGATTTTATAAATATTTAATTTATAACGTAATGTTGGCAGAACGCAAAAGGCGGAACTTGGAAGTGGGTAAGTGCAGCGCCCAGACAGTCTGTGGCGGCACATAACCGAAACACACACGGATGAGTGAGAAATTCGACCGGTGCCCTCTGCATTAAGCCAGGTTAGATCAGGAGTCACAACCCAAATGTTAAGAAGAGCCATTCTGTCCTTTCAACAAAAATCAGACCACCTTGGCAGCCACAACATTTATGTCCGGTATGTCTCAGTATGTGCGAATGTCCTAGTATAAGTTAGGTTAAAAAATATAAACGAAAACGTGGACTTACTCTGTTCTGCTTTAAGCTTTAGCTTCAGCCGCTTTCCTCCTATCTCCGCCAGAAAACTTCTCTTCAGAAGTAGATCAGTTTCTCGTCTTTCAACGTTCAACTGTTTTCCGAGCCTGAAGTCACTTCTCATTCCCCAGCTTCTTGTTCGAATTCTCCTGTTCCACCTTAAATTCTGACTGAGGCGCCGAATGTAAATTAAGGTGGAACGGGAAAATTCGAAAGAGAAGCGACTTCATCTTCACAACTTTTGTATTTAACAGTCTCTCGTTGCAGATTTAACTTACCAGGAATCAACTGTGCTGCTTATAAATGCGAATAACGCATTGTCGCTAGGTGACCTGCAGTCTTCCAGTTCTCAGTCATTGCGAAACAGGGCTTTCGCGCTATGCTGCACACATCCCGTCTCGAAGATAATTTACTGACACAGCGGATTATTAATAAAAGATACTGGAAGTAAATTAATTATAGATCATTACAAATACTTCACAAATACTACACTATAGAAAAAAAGATGCATCAAGATGTATCGATAATCGTTTTATAATCGCATCGCAGCCCTCTGAATCGTAATCGAATCGACTCGTGAGGTGCCTAGAGATTCCCACCCCTACTGTACAGTGTGTAAGGCAATCTCTCGCTTGAATGGCAGCTCTCTGAGTGCAGGTATACTTTTTTTATTCATATAGTATTTGACTGACTTGGACATTTAATCCATGCAGAAAAGAAACCAGTGTGTAAACAGATGTTGATGTACTCATTCATTTGAACATTACAGGGTAGGTAATGTAGATGGTAAGAGGATCAGTGTGGTTTTGGTTTCAACGCTTTGGCGCCACCTGGTGGATCATAATGATAAAAACACAGTTGATCAGCTCAGCAGCGTCCACCAAACATTATAAGCACAATATTTTTGAGAGAAAACGCTGCATTATTATGAAAGTGAAACATTTAAAATTACTCTTCTCTGTGCTGTTTATTAGGTTAATTACAGTAACACACATTAATAACACTAGATGAAAAATTAAAACACTTGAAGGTTTCTTTCTCTGAAATTCTTTACTCTTGTGTGGGAGGAACAGACTTTACAAAACACTTGCTTGAAATCTCATTTTATTTTGTGTTTTTAGTTTACGGCAGAAAAGTGAAACATTACAAATGAGAGTTGGTGCTTTAAAACTGATGTAATCAGTCACTGACTGCGGTTTAGTGAATGACGTCACAGAGTGCCATATAAAAGCAGCTCACTTCCATATTTATATGGAATTAATTATATTTACTTATCTGACAACAGATGAGAGAGCTGCTGAATGAGCAGTGAATGAGAAACATTAACTGTTAATTCGTTTTTCATTTGTTCACTTATTATTATTATTATTATTATTATTTATTGAAGTAGTTTCGAAGCTGAAATGAAACTCCACACCTTCACATGCAGTTTGTAACCTCATTTGGGGTAAAGTGGAGAACAGAGAACAATTATAAGAGGCTAAAATCTGTTAGTTCTACTAGTGAAGGATGTGAAAGATTAACAGAGGATTGTGTTTAAATTGTCTGCTTGAGGGCTCAACAGGCAACTGGTTCCGCTACACTCTTTAAAAAGATGGTTCTTTAGTAACAGGCCTGTTGGAGAAAATGTGTTGTGGCGTCGCCGCAACATTGTAAGTAGTTCATTTTTTTAAGAAAAGAAATGTTTGTGTTGGGCTGTTTTAGGTTTATTCGTTAAAATGCTTTTATGTTTAAGAGCCTGAAAACGGGTGGAGTGGCAGGATTTCCAGAATAGAGCAGAGCGCTGTGTTTTTAGCCGTTAGCGCTGGAGAGGCTGTTTCTTCTCTCTGAGTTTGGTGCTGTTTTCATCTTAAAACTTCACACTTAAAAATGTTATTTCAAGGGTTCTTTAGTCGACAAAAAGGTTCTATATAGAACCATGAACACTTAAAGTACCCTTTACATGTTTAAATGGTTCTTTGCATGGTGAAATGGTTCTTCAGATTGAGAATGTGTTGTATATGGTTCTATATTGCACCTTTAGAAAAGGGTTCTATACAGCACCAAAAAGGGTTCTGCTATAGTTACAAGCTTCATGTTGTAACAATAGAAAAACCCTTTTTGGTGCTATGTGGAACTCTTCCCAAAAAGGTTCTATACAGCACCATTTTCAGCACATTCCCCAATATGAAGAACCCTATCATGAAGCAAGGAACCCTTTAATCATGTAAAGGGTTTTTTGAGTTTTCATTGTTCTATATAGAACCATTTCTCTGTCTAAAGAACCCTTTTTAAGAGTGTAGATAGACCTACTAAAAATGAAGTGTAGCTAAAAATAGTGGAAGCACTTTTCAAGAGGACGATAACAAAACTACAGTGATGTAGCAGATCGAAGACAAACATCCACAAGTAAATTCCATAACGTAAATAAGTGAATAAATAAAATAGACTGAAATAAATGCTTTTATTTATTTTTGCTTACATTAATTTATACTGTATTATTCTCTTTTTCTACAATAGGCTGGACAGTCTAGGTCAGTAAACTTGAAGGTTCAGAGTGACTCTTTGACCCCTGACGTGTCCACATCAGTCATGAAAAGAAACGAGATGAAGAGAGAGAAAATGAAATGCTACCCAGTTCTTTATTGCACTATAGCGGAGGATGATGATGATGATGATGATGATGATGATGACGTGTACCAGGAGGGCCGTGTGCCTCCCTGTGAGACAGTAAGTGAATCAAGGAGAATATTGCCAAGCACAATAAGTCAAACTGTTCTTTTGCTTTTTAAGTTTGCTGAAACACTAAAATATAAAAAGAGCATAAATATGCAAATGAAATTCTGAAATCTTTCTCCAGAAAGTATGACCTGATTACAGAATATTTATTATTATTTATGTATTTTTGCCTGAGCTACAAACTTCAATGTTTTTGGATTGTCTCACATGATTTAATTGTGTGTATTATTTAACTAGATTTATATGGCATATATCTGGTATTTTAGATTCATTCTGTAATCATGACCTGTGATCTCTGAATATCCTTTGTTCTTCTCTGTAAACTCTCACATGATTTTGTTTGTGTCACCTGTTATGATGTGAGAAACCATTTAGCCAGCCAGCATGGCTAAACATTTTAAAACAGGGAATTTCACAACCCCATTGACAGCATGTAACTTTGCATTTGGACTGATTTTGATCATAAAAATCACTGCTAAATTTATATGAGCTATTTCGTAGCTAAATGTTGGAGCAACTTACTGATTCACAAACAGTGAAATCCCATAGCCTGTGTGTGTGTGTGTGTGTGTGTGTGTGTGTGTTGACATGTCCTTATCAATACAAACTCTCAGGTGATTCCATACAGTCCTGTTTGAGTTTAGGTTTATAGACTAATACTTTGTTTGATAAGACTAGGGACACTTTGTCATCATGTTAGATTATGGATGAGTAAAAAGTTTTTTTTTCTCCATGTCCGAGATATTGAGATGAGAAACATTAGGAAATGTAAGAAAATTTAGGAGGATTTGTAAATTATTTCACCCAGTTCAGACTCTCTTCCAATTAAACCTGTTCTTATGAGAATTCGACAGTGGAGAAACAAACTAACACAATCTCAGAAAAATACACTGAGTCTTCTGGAATATGTATTAAGGCCTGACAGACATGACAATGAAATGAAAGGAGTTAAAAATTCGAATATATGGTGTGTCACTATAATTTTATATGCTCAAAAATGTTTTAGTGAAACTGTGCTTGACTGGCTGACTTTACACTTAAAACAGCACAAATTCATGAAATCTGAAATTAAAATAAAATGAAATTAAAGAACCTTATGAAATGGATAGTTTTGGTTCTGAAATCTGATTGGCTGAGACGTTTGAAGTCGTTGTATAATACAGGATATATGCGCACCTACCACCTCACAACCACTGAACTCTGTATTACTGCGCTGCGTCACAAAAATCCTTTTGCTGTTAATGGATTAATCTTTGACTCTAATGCTGTTCGCATGAACCACCGAGTGAACTGATGAAGTAAGAACTCGTTTCTGTTTGAACTAACGACTTATTTCCTTAACTAGAACTAGGCTGGTCAGCTAGCTAACAGGCTAAAAGATACTTAACATGCTAAACCTCTCCTTCAGTACTATCACAGGTTTGAATGAAAGTATTTAATGATTTACTGTAAAACTGCAATATAAAAGTCTAAAGAATGTCACTTAAATATTTGTCATACTTCAAATGTTTGTGCTTCAGTCAGGGGTAGTAAGAAATCCAGGCTGAATCTCAAACAGCTCCGTACTCCCTAAATAGTGTGCTAAGTAAGTTTTGAAGTTTAAGCTTTTGCAGCCAAATAGTGCACTTTTTGTCGAGTTTGGATGTGGCTGAATCCCAAACGGCTATTTGTTAGCTATGTTATGCACTGTTGTGGTGCTGGAGTCTATATTTAACTTATCATGTAGTACACAATGTAGGGAGCAGGGAGCCATTTGAGATTCAGCCCAGGGTGGGAAGAGGGGCGCCGTTAGCTTGGTGCTAAGTGAGACTTGCGCCGGTAATTTGGTGATCAAAATGTACTTATAAATGATGGTTTTTACATTAAACGGTGCTTTGTTATGGTATGTATATCATTATACGTCAAAACAACTACGCTTTACGTTAAAAACGTCATGAAATGTCCGCAGTATATAGTGAGGGACAACCAAATGTTCTTCTACTCATTTAGCGGTCAATGGTTGTTTGGCAAAGATACCATACTCTAAAGCAGGGGTGTCAGACATTGAGTCTCAGCAAATCTGTGGGCCATTGTTTATTTAAAATATGCCAAAACTGCCACAGCAAAATAGGGATTGAATACTTACTGAAAAGGTATTCCAAAAAAAAAAAAATTAATTATTTTATGTAGTTTTTATTTAAAAAACTGCCCATTTGCTTGAACTAAACACCAGGCATCTTTTCTTTTTGCGTAATGGCTGGCCTATAGACTGTTGTTGCGGGAAGGGGGGCTGCAGTGCATGCTGGGGACTGTAGCGCATCTCAGGGTAAAACAGGCTAATAAGAATAGAAAATTGAAATAATTTCGCGGGCCGAATTAGGACTGCGTCATGGGCCTGACTTTGTGTTTGACACAAAGGGCTCTAAAGAAACTACATATCTTGGCGGAATACTTGAAACTCGATTATTACTAATAATCTTATTACTTAATGACTTAAATTATTTACTGATGTGTATTTTATCATATTTTATTTTGGTCACTGTCTAATAAAAGCCTCTCGAGGCTGTGCGTTACTGTGATTTTATCTCAGGGGAAGGGGTTTTTCTCTGCTACATATCGTGCCTAAGAGCACCTTTCCTCAAGATAAAATCACAGTAGTGCACAGCCTCTCATGGTTTATTGCTTTATAAGACGTTGTACTTCATATGTAAAACAATCAATAAAATAAATGACATGAACTTCAAGTGTTGAACTCTTAAAGAACAGCTCTGTTAGCTGCTCTGTTAGCATCTGACACTGTTGTTCAAAACTGCGTCACATTCCTAAATGTGGTTTTCTTACTTCACAGTTACCAGTGAATTATCAGTGTAGTTAAGAATGCCATATTCTGTTTGTGTAGGAAAATCACAGTCTACACAGTGTAGCTTTAAAGGGGAACTCCACCGATTTTTCATTTCTACATAATTGAATAGTTAAGATGTAAACAAAGTCATTCAGAGTGGTTTGGTGTGAAATGCTCCGTTCTAGAGAAACTGAAAGAGTCAGAATTGTTCACTGTGGTGGAAATAGGAACCAGACCTTTGAGGAATTAGGGTTATGGATACACTGTCTGATGACTGAGACATTGTTTTGAGAAAGTTTTGTGATAGTTTTGGTTTAAAATTTACAATCCCAATTGCAAAAAGTTGGGATGCTGTGTAAAATGTAAATAAATGTAAATCAAAAAAGAATGTAATGATTTGCAAATCTCATAGACCCATATTTTATTCACAGTAGATCATAGAACACATCAGATATTGAAAGTGAGACATTATACCATTTCATGAAAAACATTAACTTGTTTAGAACTTGATGGCAGCAACCCATCTCAAAAAACTCAGGGCAGGGCCATGTCTGCTATTGTGTAGCATCCCCTCTTCTTTTAACAACAGTCTTTCAACATCTAGAAATCTGAGCCTGTAAGCTTCTCTACGATCAAACATCCACATCACATGTTCACATCAACCCACTCTGAAAGACTTTGTTTACATCTGAAAAAGTGAATTTGTCGGAAATGTTGAAAAATGGTGGAATTCCCTTTGAGCTTGAAAGCTATTGTAAATAAGCCCATCAAAAATAATAAATAAAAATAATGCTGTGCCAAATCATTCTCTGTACATGTCTTAATTTTGTATATATATTTCCTGTTTTAAGCATATATATCCTAATTTTATATATGCACACACACACACGCACACACAGAGCTATTTAGCACCATGGAAACACGCATTCAAGCATAACACTATTTATGATATCACAATGGATGAGTGATGTCACAACATTCCGAACTCAAAAAGTTGTCATCTCTGATCAGGTCGATGAGAAACAAACAGCAAAGCAGCTCACGGCTAATTTGTGTAATTAATAATCAAGTTTAGTGGAAGAATTACAGCAGAAGATGATGGAGCAGAACACCGCAGCCACAGGTTCCATACATTCCTGTTTGAGTTTATTTATTTATTTATTTTATTTTTTTGTTTGGTAGTTTCTCACCAGCACAATACAAGCACATTTAGATATCGCTGCATTCCTTAATAACAGTATAGAATTTAACGCAATGTATCAGCATAGAACTATCATTACTACAGATATATTCAGCTTATTTTCTATGAAATAACTAATTTGAATTAAATATTCAAATGATCATCCTGTACTCAGATACTCCACAAGAAAAGAG
This sequence comes from Colossoma macropomum, assembly GCF_904425465.1. Taxonomy (NCBI): domain Eukaryota; kingdom Metazoa; phylum Chordata; class Actinopteri; order Characiformes; family Serrasalmidae; genus Colossoma; species Colossoma macropomum. The sequence goes on along the minus strand of NW_023495280.1, from coordinate 9,063 downwards.
GAAGAGAGCAGAGGAGGGATACAGCGAGGTTCCCAACACAGAAGCCCCTGCAGGGAAGAAGAGGAAGGAGTCAATGAACCCACCCAAGAGAACGACTCGAGGACGGAAGAAAGCCTCCAAGCCAGGTCAGTCCACTCACCCCCATACTGTAAAATTAGACGCTATCACTGAGGAAATATGATTGGTTAAAAAGAGCTAACATGCAGCAGAAAGTACTGGTGGTAGAGAAGAAATGCAAAGTGAAGGACACTGGCTCTTAAAAACAAAGAATACAATTAAAGCAATTGCTAAACATGTAAAATGGAGGAAACTCCATTTAGGGAAATTTAGGGAATTTCTTTTTTACAGAATAGTCTACATTCAGAATGTAGCAAAGTATTCTACAGTAAGTGTTATCGTAGATGCTTTGTTGTCCCACAACTGAACAATTCTGATCTGGTCACTCTAGTGGTGGGTTCGTTGACAGGTCAAATCGTGGATCAAGTTGTGGGTAAAGTGACATGTCCAGAACATTAAACATTCAATAATCATCCTGTACTTAGAAGCTCCACAAGGAAAGAGTGAAAGAGCTGAGGAGGGACACAGCCAGGGTGATAGAACAAGCAAGATTCCCAACACTGAAGCTCCGGCAGGGAAGAAGAGCAAAGAGGCAGTGAACCAGCCCGAAACATTGAATAAGAGACAGAACAAAGCCACCGGACCAGGTCAGTCCATTCACCACCATATTGTAACATTAAACACTGTAAAGAGCTAACATGCAGCCGAAAGTCTTTGGTTTGAACTCTGTTGATCACAAAGCAGTGGTGATGGACCTTTTTGTGCTCAGTTGTAATGGCTATTTTGAGGTTGGCGTAATTGGTGAATAGTAAGGGGCGGGGCTCTCGCTCACGAAGACGATGAACTGAGTAGTTGTTTACTTCAGAAATTTGATGTACTTGTGTTTTCTGAATGCGTTTTGCCTTTCTGCTGTTGAAGGTGGGCTCTGAGTTTTAAATTTTCTTTGCCTCAGAAATCTGTGGTGGAGGACCTATTTTTTGAAAAACTCAGTCTAAGTCAGTGGGTGGGGTATTCTTCCTCAAAGTGTCAGGAAAACTATTTAAGCTTATCCAGAAAGCAACTCAGTTTTCTGCTATTCTCACAGAGATGGTGTGAATAAAATAATGATAGCTTCTGTGGGAGCGTATTTATAGTCATTTACACATGAGCGGGACAAAAGATGGCATATGAAAACTACAGTGGATCATATTAAACCAGCTATTTAATAACTTTAACTCTGGTTAAATGTTTAGCTGTTTAAGGCTGCTGTACTGGGGCCTTTTATGGTTTTATGGCTACAGGACCATGGTCATGCTATTGGTTCAGCTCATGTAGGTGATATTACTGCCAGAGAAGTGGCAATTGGCTCTACTCTCACAATTGTCCTCAATTGTAAAGTCTAGTTTCAGGTTGGCCTAATAGGGAAACGCTAAAGGGCCAGGCTCTTGATCACAAGGAACATGGACTGAGGAGGCGTTCCCTTCAGGAATTTGGCGTGCTTGTGGCTTCTGACTGTGTTTTGCCTTTCTACTTATGAAGTTGGGCTCTGAGTTTTAAACTTTCATTGGCTTGAACTATGTTTGTCACAAAGCTGTTATAAAATGAAGTAATAAAGCTGTTTTTTTGGTGCACAGTTGTATCTGTTAGTTTCAGGTTTGGTTTCAGATTGGCCTAATTGGTGAATGGAAAGGGACCGGGCTCTACCTCACGAGGACGATGAACTGAGGAGGCGTTCCTTTCAAAAATTCGGCCTACTTGTTTTTTCTGACTGCGTTTTGCCTTTCTGTTGTAGAAGGTGGTCTATGAGTTTTAAATGTTCTTTGACTTGAACTCTGGTGGCAAAGCTGTGGTATTGGATCTATTTGTTTGGTCGAGACTGTCATGAGTATCACACAGCTACTTCATTAGGCGCTAAATCGGAGAGGCTGATCAAAGTTGTTTTAGTTACTGTTGTAGCAGTATTATGTCAAGTGAAAAAATGTGGACATGCTTCACATTGCAAAGTGGTGTTACCACCAAAAAAAAGGTAGGGTTAATGTGGATGACTAACAAGAAGAGCCCTGGGCAGAACTGTAAGCATTTAGGCTGCAGGGGCCAAACCCAGAGCGAAGACACCCTAACCCCCAAAAATGCGGCTAGCGCTCCTCACTTCTTGTTAGTCTTTAGGAGCCACAGTTTAGGCAGGGAAAGATCAGGGTCCCACATGCAATATGTAGTGTGAAGCCCATAATTATTGAATTGATCTTTTTGATGGCTATCAGATACTGCTGCTGCTGTTGGTTGTTTGTGTGCTTCCAGGAAACTCCAGGCTATGAGTGAGGAACTCAGGATACTAAAAAAAGGATGGAACAAGGGCACTGCTGACTTCCACAAAGGCCCACTCGACCAGATGTGACCTGAATGGGAAACACTGCTGGACTGGCTTACACCAGGTTTGTGTAGGTTTAGGATACTTAATTTTGGATGTTAAGTCTTTACTCTCTGCTCACGAGGCTGATGAACTGGGGAGGCGTTCTCTTCAAGAATTCCACCTACTTGTTTTTTCTGACTGCATTTTGCCTTCATGTTGTAGAAAGTGGGCTTACTGTCAGATCCTGCTGCTGCTGTTGGTTGTTTGTGTGCTTCCAGGAAACTCCAGGCTATGAGTGAGGCACTCAGGATGTTAAAATGGATGGAACAAGGGCACTGCTGACTTCCACAAAGGCCCACTCGACCAGATGCGACCTGAATAGGAAACACTGCTGGACTGGCTTACACCAGGTTTGTGTAGGTTTAGGATACTTAATTTTGGGTGTCAGGTCTTTACTCTCGCTCACGAGGCTGATGAACTGGGGAGGCGTTCTCTTCAAGAATTCCACCTACTTGTTTTTTCTGACCGCGTTTTGCCTTCATGTTGTAGAAAGTGGGCTTACTGTCAGATCCTGCTGCTGCTGTTGGTTGTTTGTGTGCTTCCAGGAAACTCCAGGCTATGAGTGAGGCACTCAGGATGCTAAAATGGATGGATCAAGGGCACTGCTGACTTCCACAAAGGCCCACTCGACCAGATGCGACCTGAATAGGAAACACTGCTGGACTTGCTTACACCAGGTTTGTGTAGGTTTAGGATACTTAATTTTGGGTGTCAAGTCTTTACTCTCTCTCACGAGGCTGATGAACTGGGGAGGCGTTCTCTTCAAGAATTCCACCTACTTGTTTTTTCTGACCGCATTTTGCCTTCATGTTGTAGAAAGTGGGCTTACTGTCAGATCCTGCTGCTGCTGTTGGTTGTTTGTGTGCTTCCAGGAAACTCCAGGCTATGAGTGAGGCACTCTGGATGTTAAAATGGATGGAACAAGGGCACTGCTGACTTCCACAAAGGCCCACTCGACCAGATGCGACCTGAATAGGAAACACTGCTGGACTTGCTTACACCAGGTTTGTGTAGGTTTAGGATACTTAATTTTGGACGTTAAGTCTTTACTCTCTCTCACGAGGCTGATGAACTGGGGAGGCGTTCTCTTCAAGAATTCCACCTTCTTGTTTTTTCTGACCACGTTTCACTTTCATGTTGTAGAAAGTGGGCTTACTGTCAGATCCTGCTGCTGCTGTTGGTTGTTTGTGTGCTTCCAGGAAAGTCCAGGCTATGAGTGAGGCACTCAGGATGCTAAAATGGATGGATCAAGGGCACTGCTGACTTCCGCAAAGGCCCACTCGACCAGACGCGACCTGAATAGGAAACACTGCTGGACTTGCTTACACCAGGTTTGTGTAGGTTTAGGATACTTAATTTTGGACGTTAAGTCTTTACTCTCGCTCACGAGGCTGATGAACTGGGGAGGCGTTCTCTTCAAGAATTCCACCTACTTGTTTTTTCTGACCGTGTTTTGCCTTCATGTTGTAGAAAGTGGGCTTACTGTCAGATCCTGCTGCTGCTGTTGGTTGTTTGTGTGCTTCCAGGAAAGTCCAGGCTATGAGTGAGGCACTCAGGATGCTAAAATGGATGGATCAAGGGCACTGCTGACTTCCACAAAGGCCCACTCGACCAGATGCGACCTGAATAGGAAACACTGCTGGACTTGCTTACACCAGGTTTGTGTAGGTTTTGGATACTTAATTTTGGACGTTAAGTCTTTACTCTCGCTCACGAGGCTGATGAACTGGGGAGGCGTTCTCTTCAAGAATTCCACCTACTTGTTTTTTCTGACCGCGTTTTGCCTTCATGTTGTAGAAAGTGGGCTTACTGTCAGAATCTGCTGCTGCTGTTGGTTGTTTGTGTGCTTCCAGGAAAGTCCAGGCTATGAGTGAGGAACTCAGGATGCTAAAATGGATGGATCAAGGGCACTGCTGACTTCCACAAAGGCCCACTCGACCAGATGCGACCTGAATAGGAAACACTGCTGGACTTGCTTACACCAGGTTTGTGTAGGTTTAGGATACTTAATTTTGGACGTTAAGTCTTTACTCTCTCTCACGAGGCTGATGAACTGGGGAGGCGTTCTCTTCAAGAATTCGATCTACTTGTTTTTTCTGACCGCGTTTTGCCTTCATGTTGTAGAAAGTGGGTTTACTGTCAGATCCTGCTGCTGCTGTTGGTTGTTTGTGTGCTTCCAGGAAAGTCCAGGCTATGAGTGAGGCACTCAGGATGCTAAAATGGATGGATCAAGGGCACTGCTGACTTCCACAAAGGCCCACTCGACCAGATGCGACCTGAATAGGAAACACTGCTGGACTTGCTTACACCAGGTTTGTGTAGGTTTTGGATACTTAATTTGGGTTTGATCTGTCTTAACTCTCGCTCACGAGGCTGATGGACTGGGGAGGCGTTCTCTTCAAGAATTCCACCTACTTGTTTTTTCTGACTGCGTTTTGCCTTCATGTTGTAGAAAGTGGGCTTACTGTCAGATCCTGCTGCTGCTGTTGGTTGTTTGTGTGCTTCCAGGAAAGTCCAGGCTATGAGTGAGGCACTCTGGATGCTAAAATGGATGGATCAAGGGCACTGCTGACTTCCACAAAGGCCCACTCGACCAGATGCGACCTGAATAGGAAACACTGCTGGACTTGCTTACACCAGGTTTGTGTAGGTTTTGGATACTTAATTTTGGACGTTAAGTCTTTACTCTCGCTCACGAGGCTGATGAACTGGGGAGGCGTTCTCTTCAAGAATTCCACCTACTTGTTTTTTCTGACCGTGTTTTGCCTTCATGTTGTAGAAAGTGGGCTTACTGTCAGATCCTGCTGCTGCTGTTGGTTGTTTGTGTGCTTCCAGGAAACTCCAGGCTATGAGTGAGGAACTCTGGATGTTAAAATGGATGGAACAAGGGCACTGCTGACTTCCACAAAGGCCCACTCGACCAGATGCGACCTGAATAGGAAACACTGCTGGACTTGCTTACACCAGGTTTGTGTAGGTTTTGGATACTTAATTTTGGACGTTAAGTCTTTACTCTCGCTCACGAGGCTGATGAACTGGGGAGGCGTTCTCTTCAAGAATTCCACCTACTTGTTTTTTCTGACCGCGTTTTGCCTTCATGTTGTAGAAAGTGGGTTTACTGTCAGATCCTGCTGCTGCTGTTGGTTGTTTGTGTGCTTCCAGGAAAGTCCAGGCTATGAGTGAGGCACTCAGGATGCTAAAATGGATGGATCAAGGGCACTGCTGACTTCCACAAAGGCCCACTCGACCAGATGCGACCTGAATAGGAAACACTGCTGGACTTGCTTACACCAGGTTTGTGTAGGTTTTGGATACTTAATTTGGACGTTAAGTCTTTACTCTCGTCTCACGAGGCTGATGAACTGGGGAGGCGTTCTCTTCAAGAATTCCACCTACTTGTTTTTTCTGACCGCGTTTTGCCTTCGTGTTGTAGAAAGTGGGCTTACTGTCAGATCCTGCTGCTGCTGTTGGTTGTTTGTGTGCTTCCAGGAAAGTCCAGGCTATGAGTGAGGAACTCTGGATGTTAAAATGGATGGAACAAGGGCACTGCTGACTTCCACAAAGGCCCACTCGACCAGATGCGACCTGAATAGGAAACACTGCTGGACTTGCTTACACCAGGTTTGTGTAGGTTTTGGATACTTAATTTTGGACGTTAAGTCTTTACTGTCTCTCACGAGGCTGAAGAACTGGGGAGGCGTTCTCTTCAAGAATTCGATCTACTTGTTTTTTTCTGAGTGCATTTTGCCTTCATGTTGTAGAAAGTGGGCTTACTGTCAGAATCTGCTGCTGCTGTTGGTTGTTTGTGTGCTTCCAGGAAACTCCAGGCTATGAGTGAGGAACTCATGATGCTAACATGGATGGATCAAGGGCACTGCTGACTTCCACAAAGGGCCACTCGACCAGATGCGACCTGAATAGGAAACACTGCTGGACTTGCTTATACCAGGTTTGTGTAGGTTTTGTATACTTAATCTTGGACGTTAAGTCTTTACTCTCGCTCATGAGGCTGATGAACTGGGGAGGCGTTCTCTTCAAGAATTCCACCTACTTGTTTTTTCTGACCGTGTTTTGCCTTGATGTTGTAGAAAGTGGGCTTACTGTCAGAATCTGCTGCTGCTGTTGGTTGTTTGTGTGCTTCCAGGAAACTCCAGGCTATGAGTGAGGAACTCAGGATACTAAAAAAAGGATGGAACAAGGGCACTGCTGACTTCCACAAAGGCCCACTCGACCAGATGCGACCTGAATAGGAAACACTGCTGGACTTGCTTACACCAGGTTTGTGTAGGTTTTGGATACTTAATTTTGGACGTTAAGTCTTTACTCTCGCTCACGAGGCTGATGAACTGGGGAGGCGTTCTCTTCAAGAATTCCAGCTACTGTCAGAATCTGCTGCTGCTGTTGGTTGTTTGTGTGCTTCCAGAAAACCTCAGGCTATGAGTGAGGAACTCAGGATACTAAAAAAAGGATGGAACAAGGGCACTGCTGACTTCCACAAAGGCCCACTCGACCAGATGTGACCTGAATGGGAAACACTGCTGGACTTGCTTATACCAGGTTTGTGTAGGTTTTGGATACGTAACTTTGGACGTTAAGTCTTTACTCTCGCTCGCGAGGCTGATGAACTGGGGAGGCATTCTCTTCAAGAATTCCAGCTACTTGTTTTTTCTGACCGCGTTTTGCCTTGATGTTGTAGAAAGTGGGCTTGCTGTCAGAATCTGCTGCTGCTGTTGGTTGTTTGTGTGCTTCCAGGAAACTCCAGGCTATGAGTGAGGAACTTTGGATGTTATAATCGATGGAACAAGGGCACTGCTGACTTCTACAAAGGCCCACTCGACCAGATGCGACCTGAATAGGAAACACTGCTGGACTGCCTTACACCAGGTTTGTGTAGGCTTAGGATACTTAATTTTCGACGTTAAGTCTTTACTCTCGCTCACGAGGCTGATGAACTGGGGAGGCGTTCTCTTCAAGAATTCCACCTACTTGTTTTTTCTGACCGTGTTTTGCCTTCATGTTGTAGAAAGTGGGCTTGCTGTCAGAATCTGCTGCTGCTGTTGGTTGTTTGTGTGCTTCCAGGAAACTCCAGGCTATGAGTGAGGAACTCTGGATGTTAAAATGAATGGAACAAGGGCACTGCCGACTTCCACAAAGGCCCACTCGACCAGATGCGACCTGAATAGGAAACACTGCTGGACTTGCTTACACCAGGTTTGTGTAGGTTTAGGATACTTAATTTTGGGTGTCAAGTCTTTACTGTCTCTCACGAGGCTGATGAACTGGGGAGGCGTTCTCTTCAAGAATTCCACCTACTTGTTTTTTCTGACCGCGTTTTGCCTTGATGTTGTAGAAAGTGGGCTTACTGTCAGAATCTGCTGCTGCTGTTGGTTGTTTGTGTGCTTCCAGGAAACTCCAGGCTATGAGTGAGGCACTCATGATGCTAACATGGATGGATCAAGGGCACTGCTGACTTCCACAAAGGGCCACTCGACCAGATGCGACCTGAATAGGAAACACTGCTGGACTTGCTTATACCAGGTTTGTGTAGGTTTTGGATACGTAACTTTGGACGTTAAGTCTTTACTCTCGCTCGCGAGGCTGATGAACTGGGGAGGCGTTCTCTTCAAGAATTCCAGCTACTGTCAGAATCTGCTGCTGCTGTTGGTTGTTTGTGTGCTTCCAGAAAACCTCAGGCTATGAGTGAGGAACTCAGGATACTAAAAAAAGGATGGAACAAGGGCACTGCTGACTTCCACAAAGGCCCACTCGACCAGATGTGACCTGAATGGGAAACACTGCTGGACTTGCTTATACCAGGTTTGTGTAGGTTTTGGATACGTAACTTTGGACGTTAAGTCTTTACTCTCGCTCGCGAGGCTGATGAACTGGGGAGGCATTCTCTTCAAGAATTCCAGCTACTTGTTTTTTCTGACCGCGTTTTGCCTTGATGTTGTAGAAAGTGGGCTTACTGTCAGAATCTGCTGCTGCTGTTGGTTGTTTGTGTGCTTCCAGGAAACCCCAGGCTATGAGTGAGGAACTTTGGATGTTATAATCGATGGAACAAGGGCACTGCTGACTTCTACAAAGGCCCACTCGACCAGATGCGACCTGAATAGGAAACACTGCTGGACTGCCTTACACCAGGTTTGTGTAGGCTTAGGATACTTAATTTTCGACGTTAAGTCTTTACTCTCGCTCACGAGGCTGATGAACTGGGGAGGCGTTCTCTTCAAGAATTCCACCTACTTGTTTTTTCTGAGTGTGTTTTGCCTTCATGTTGTAGAAAGTGGGCTTGCTGTCAGAATCTGCTGCTGCTGTTGGTTGTTTGTGTGCTTCCAGGAAAGTCCAGGCTATGAGTGAGGCACTCAGGATGCTAACATGGATGGATCAAGGGCACTGCTGACTTCCACAAAGGCCCACTCGACCAGATGCGACCTGAATAGGAAACACTGCTGGACTGCCTTAGACCAGGTTTGTGTAGGTTTTGTATACTTGATTTTGGACGTTAAGTCTTTACTCTCGCTCATGAGGCTGATGAACTGGGGAGGCGTTCTCTTCAAGAATTCCACCTACTTGTTTTTTTCTGACCGCGTTTTGCCTTGATGTTGTAGAAAGTG